>NW_027445436.1:11145938-12567605 GCF_035582795.1 Mycteria americana
GGAGTACCACAGCAAATTTAAGCCACTTCTAGCACTCAGTGTCAGGATTTTAATGGCACACACATTACCTTGGCTTCTTTTTATAGCTTCATCTTGCTTTATGTGACAATACTTAGTTTTTATGTCATGCTTTTCGCACATAAATCTCAGCGTCTCACAAAGCAGGGCAGGATGCTATGCCCATTTCAGAGAACATAAAAAACACTAAGTGAGGTGATTTGATTGTGGCCACAGAGCAGCACTGCTGGGAGCAGACCTCAATCTTCTTAAATCCCATCCCAGGAGTCCACTGCATCTCCAATGGGAAGCTTTACCCATTTGTAGACAGGCTCATATGGGGTGTGAATCAAAGACTTGCACCAAACTGGAATGAAGGGAGAGGGCATCTCCCTGTTGGCTTCTTGGGGCACTGTCAGCTCTTCTCTGACAGTCAAGCACTTAGAAGTGGTATCTGCAAGGGAAAATATTCAGCTTGGTAGATAAAACAAATAGCATGAGGCTGCCTGTGTTTTCCTTCCATTTTTATCACTGGCCATAGCCTGTTGGCTCTTTCTAGTGGGATTTTCTGTAAGTCCTGTTTGGCATGGAGAAGGGAAGAGCTGACCTCCCCTGTGTTGAACCTGCCTCTTTGTCATGTTCTGGTCTCAAATTTGCTTTGAAGGCAGCTTGGGTTTGGTCTTCTGGAGCTCTGTAGGACTCACCAGGTCCTGTGCTGGTGTCTGGCAGTAGCAGCAGTGACTCAGGAGGCACAGAGACGTGAGGGCAATACTGTAATTCCCTGCAAAAGCTAACTGTGGCACTGGGTCGCCCATAATTAGCCTGTTGTTTTGGGTGGAAAGGCACCTGCTGCTTTAAAATGATCTCATTCCCCAACCCTGTGCTTCTGAGGAGGTCCTAAAAGCCCTGGAGCAGGGGCTTAACCCTGAAGCCATCCTTCTGGTCTCCAAGTCGGGAACCTGTGGTGTGCCCAAATTGCTTTGCTGTGTTACAGATGGCCATATTGGCCAGCCTTACTGCAGACTTTGAGGGGCCACACTTCGGTCCAGCCATACAATGCTGGCTGTTGAAGAGCCACCACATCCCTTCAAATCCTCCGGCATGTCTTTTGCCATCATGCACCAGACCATTTTGCAGGTGTTTGGTTTTTTTTTTCAAGAAAAGCAAGGCAATTGGTGTCCAGCAGCTCCAGAAATCTCTGGGAGCCACATTGCCAAATGCCCTCTCCCTTTGGCATTGGGAGTCTCCCGGCATGGAGCTGCCTTTGATTTGCAATGATGGAGTATATGACGGATGAGCCTCTCTGGGCTTCCTCCTCCTTGGAAATGAGCTGTAAATCTAAATGGATCGTATCCCAGTGAAATCAGCTGATGAATGAATCAATCAGGCAGGTTCAGAAATCTTCCTGCTGCTTCCAGGGAGAAGGCATACTCGAAAACAGCTCCCTGATAATTGAGGAGCCATCCCTCCATGTGGCTGCAGAGCTACTGCCACTGCGGCATTTCCCTTTAAGACAGTCTGTGGTCATACAGCTCTCAACAGACTAGAGGAGCAGAGGAGGGAAGTGGGCAATAACATCCTTCCTCCACAGCCTTGTCTGCCCTACAGACACATTGCCTGGCCAAGGAAAGAGCTTTTTGCTCCTAGACCTGGATGTCCTCTAAAGGGCAGATCAACGTGCCTAGGGAATGGAGGTTAAAAAAAAGCTGAATGTGTGTCTCAGCACCAAGCCAAGCTGCTCTTTCTGATGAAAGCTTAAAAAAGCGCCGTTCCCCAATTTCATATACCTCAAGGAACTGGCTGCTCCCTACAGATTAATGATTTTGTGAGGCTTTTAAAAAACACTGGGGAAAGACTTTGAAGCCTCTGGCTGAAATTTACCTGTCCATGCAGGTCTGACCTATGGGGGACAGTTGGTTTTCTGGAAGAGGGCTCAAATCAGAGGATGAGGATGCTTTGGCCAAATGGACTAGCAAGTAGAAGAAGCGTTTCCTGAGCACAGACACTCAGCCATTATTAACTTTTTATCAAATAGTGTGAGAAATATGCCAGAGGGTGCTCACACGAGCATTTGTGTGTGAGAAAGAAGGCAATTTTACCTTCATGGCAACTAAAGCACCGAAACCACCCTTTGGTGACATCACCAGATGCAATTTTCATCCCTGCATTTAACTCGCAGTTTTTTAGGTGCTGCAAGCATAGGGCTGTTTGGTAGAGCTAGATTTGAACTCACAAAGAACTGGGGGAACACAGAAGTTGAAATGATTCAACTTCCCAGGTCAGACCTATTTCTCTCCACGCATTTCTCCTACATTGCTTAGTTTGTGCAAAGCTTCATCCCCCATCTCATGGCCGGTGGACAGAGCCAGGGAAGTGCATCCGAAAGGTTCTGTCTGTAGATACAAGCCTGATACACTCCAGAAGGAAAAAAAGAGCAATCAGCTACATGAGAACCGAGCCAATTAAATGTCTGAGTAGTGTTTCGAAAGCGAACATGGGCGGCATCAGAAATTTTCCATTGGCTGTAATAACGCCAATTACTTTGCCAATTGCTGATTCCACTGTGATTTGTTTAGTGCAGTCGTGCTTCGGCCTCTTGCCTGGGCTGATAGGCTTTGTTTATACTGACTGTTCATTTGCAAAGCTTCTCTTTCTTTTTTTTTCTCATGCTTTCTCTTTTCCCTGGGCCCAGCTCAGAGCCCAGAATAGCCCTCCTCCCCCTGTGCTCATTTCCAGCTGGGGCAGGATATCACCAAGGGGCAATGAGTTTCTTGGGAGCAAGAGATGTTGCTGCTGTTCCCACCTACTTTGTGAATGCAAAGGTGTTCCTCGCCTTCCCCTTCTGCCGCTGAATTTAAAAAACAAAGAATCCTCCCAAGAAGCCAAGCAGCTTGTCAAGGAGCAGGCAGTTGGGATCTGCTGGGGATGGTGGCTCTGAAGCTCATCGCTTTTGTCTCAGGAAGAGAAAGAGGGACCTTGTGTCTCTCCAGATGGCAAAGGCACACAAGGACACATGCGCACTCAAAGTGAGTCTCCCTGGAAAGTTAGCGGGAGCTTTTCATTACTGTTTACATTCAAGTCCATGGAAATTAATGGATGTCTCCATAGCCACTTTGCACAAGAGCTGTGATTCTTCTCCTGCTAATTGGGGAAGAGGGCTAATCATGGACGTTTAAAGAGTGCATCTTGCCTGACTGACAACTTCAATGTAAACTGCTGTGATATCTTCCAGAGATTTTAAAAGCTGGTTGAATTCCTTTCCCTCACCACTCAGGTCTGGGCTGGGGAGAGTTGGATGACATTTCCTCCTCTGTCCTCCTACTTGAGACAACAAGGGGTGGCTTCATCTCCAAGGTGCGTAACATCTTCCCCTCCAATTTTCATCCTCCCTTAGCAGCCACTGCTGTCTTCAGCCTCCTCAGTGATGGTGCATTTTGCATGTACCAGCCTTGCTCCCAGCTGCCTTGTGGTTTTGGTGGCCTGCACTCAGCTTTGCCTCACAGCTGGATCCTGGGTGCAGGTGCCTGGAGAACATCACAAGCAGGGAGTAATAGCAAAGCCATAATAGCACCATCCTGACCGACACAGGACTGTGAGTATTTAAGCATTGACGAACAGCAGATAGTTCATGGAGGGCTTTCTTGTGCACCTGGTTTACCCTGGCCTTTCAGTCCCGGGCAGCTGGTGTGATAACATGAGCACATCCTCACTGGGGTGCAGCGGGACTTGTTTCTAGCCATCCCTGGGGCAGGCAAAGGAACCCCCAGAAACATGATCTGCCACATGAAGTATCAGCTAGAGGTGAGGCTATCAGCTTTCTATTCGTACCCTGCTATCAGTTTCAGCTCTGCAGCTGACAAATATATGTGACACACTTTGCTGCTTGCAGCCCTCCTCATCACCAGCAATTGTAAAAGATCCTCTGGACATGTTTTCAGCCCTCATAGTTCATACCAGCCACAAATAGACACAAAGCAGACGAGCTGCTGGCTCACATCAGAGAAATGTGGCAAAGGAAATTTGCAAGGGAACCATTTAGTAACCCTAAATTGGGAAAATTAAAGCAGAGGTAGGCTTCAGCAGAGGAGCATGCCAGGATGTGGTTCCTTTTTCCAGCGGTGTCATTGCAATGGACCTTATTCCCCTTGGCCTGGCAGTTTACGTAGTCCTCCAAAATGCTACAAAATGTGAGTGGGTCTGAAATCTCCCCCTTACACAGTCCAGTAGTAATATTTTTCATCTGCTTTGTATTCACTGCAGCACAGCTGCCATGGACACCAGCTGCAAGCCTTGTTTTCTTTGTGGGAAACCGAGACACAATGAAAAATAATTTTTCCAAGTCACAAACCTACTTTGCGATCAAGTTAAAAATAGATGAGAACATCTCCTACCTCCTGTCTTACCTGTAGGACAGTCTCACATTCAAAGATGTTTTATGCGTGAGCATTTGTGGAACAGCTAGTAATTCAGCAGTCAGTAAGTCCATACCATATTCAGTTAACCCTCAACTAAAACAAACATCTTTAATATTTTGAGGATACCCAAAGATTTTCCTTTTCAGAAAGCAGGTAAATCAAGTTCCGTTAAGATTGGTATCAATGTCACTAGCCTTTTTCTTTATTCCTTCCCATCCTCTATATATTTACTGAGTACTATTGAGGGTTCTTGACATACTAATTGTCTGTATGTTGCAATATAATAACTCATCCAGAGATTTAAAATGGCAAAGGGATTATAAAGCTAGAGGCGACTCTTTTGGTGTCCTGGTTTTGGCTGGGATAGAGTTAATTTTCTTCCTAGTAGCTGATATAGTGCTGTATTTTGGATTTAGTATGAGAATAATGTTGATAACACACTGATGTTTTAGTTGTTGCTAAGTAATGTTTACACTGGTCAAGGACTTTTCAGCTTCCCATGCTCTGCCAGGTGCACAAGAAGCTGGGAGGGGACACAGCCAGACTGGCCAAAGGGCTATTCCATACCATATGACGTCATGCTCAGTATATAAATTGGGGGGAGTTGGCCAGGGAGCAGCGATCGCTGCTCAGGGACTGGCTGGCGTCAGTTGGCGGGCGGTGAGCGGTTGCATCACTTGTTTTTTTCCTTGGGTTTTGTTCCTCTCTCTCTCTCTCTCTCTCTCTCTCTCGTCATTTTCATTACATTTTACATTCCTTTTCATTACAAGTTTTATTATTTTTATTAGTAGTATTATTATTATATTATTATATTTCAATTATTAAACTGTTCTTATCTCAGCCCATGAGTTTTCTTACTTGTGCTCTTCAGATTCTCTCCCCCATCCCACCGGGAGGGGGGAGGGTGAGCAAGCGGCTGTGTGGTGCTTAGTCGCTGACTGAATCTAAACCACAACAGTTGGTATGGCCGGCTCGGTTTTTAGGGAAGGACCTGTTATCTCAACACGTTGGAGTGCTGCCCTCAGAGCCCTGACACTTCATGCCCTACATCTAAGGTCAAAGGCAGGCAGGTCTCTCTCCTGGTGTCTAATCTGACTTTTTTGTAGGGTCATCTGATGGATAATAGCAGTATTCAGCAGAAGAAATAAAGCCAAATTTGTCATAGGCCTCATTAGGGAAACTTCACTGTTGGGTTACTAAGTCAAATCCAGTGGGTTCCTGTCTGGACACATTTTCTATCACAGCGCAGGGGAAGCCAAGCAATGGTATTTAATGCAGGTCTCATGCCGGGTACTGCAGACTTTGGTTATGTTAAACCCTAAGAGACTTTGGAGACATTTCTTCTTTGGTCCAAACCAGCAGAATATAGTTTTGCATAAAAAGAATGGGAGAACACCAGCTGATATGATGGGAGACAGCACAAGGTAGAGAACAGGCCATGAGAAGATGTGCTGTCCTAACTCCATTTCTATGTCTAACTCTAAATGTCTTGTAGACATTTTTGCATGTGTATATCCTCATCCATAAAATGGGAACATTAATAATTCTCTATCTTGCAGAGAGTTAAGAAGCTAAATTAATTACTGTTTATGAAGCTAATTGAGATTCCCAGATGAGTACTGTTTGGAACATTCTAATTATTATTATTATTTCCACTGAGATTTGGCTCCATGTAATTAGTTTGCTGTATCTGCAAACAGGTATGTTCTCTTAAGCTATTTGGAGGCATTCCTCATGGGACTGGCCTGTGCAGAGCTGTGTGGCATAAGAAAGCTCTGTCAGTCAGGGCTGAGCCATCTTCCAGCTCTTCTACCTCACCCCAAACCTGCGTCCGTCTCCTTGTATGGCTTTGCTCTTCAGAAAGTTACATTTCTGCAAGTGAACAGAAACAGTTTAAGGAAACTGGCCCTATTACAAATTTAAGCACCCATTATAAATTATTATGGTAAATTATACTTGTGTGTGTGCAGTGGAATAAAGCCCAGAGGTGGATTATGGTGGATTATTAAACTATATCCAGGGAGGGAAAAGTTTTTCCAACAGCATTTAAGTGTCTCTAGGTTTGGCCATCAGCTTCTGTTGGGTTTAACGTTAAATAAATTCTCATGCAATGTGTCAGATAGTTTTAGTTTATGCTCACAAGTGCTGTTGAGTTCAGTAATTCTGAGTTAGCTCAATATTTTCAAAAAAGTGAATAAAAGCTGCAGTTGTCATTACTGAAGACTCACTTGTCAAACACCTCTCCCACTTAAAAGTAGCACAACAGTAGTAGAACAAAAAGACCTACTAAAATGGTGCTGGTTTTAAAACAAAACAACCCTTTAAGATTATGTAAGAGCTATAGGAAGTATATTGATTTATTTATGACTGTGGAACTCTGTCTATTCATTATTTCCTGAGTCTGGGTTGGTGTGTTTTGCTTTTCTTTTCCTTTAATAAATAAGCAATAATTGACATTGAGACATTCAAAGGAGTTTTAAGGATCTTGAAACACCAACAGCTTTGCCAGAGGTTTCATCTGAGAGAAGCTAGGTCAGTATGAGCTGGAAAGCTTGGGGAAGTAGACAAAAATAATCAACTCAATGTGTCAAAAAAGGCTTTGCAACTTAGACTGGAGTTGTGCTTGTTTACCTTTCTTGTGCATAAAATCTCAGAGGAGATGGGCTCAGTGCTGGGAAAATGGTTTTAAACCAGCTGAGGTACTTTGTGGTGGTCACATCTCTGTTACAATGGGAATATAGAGGTGTAGGCATTTCTATTCACTTACCAAGTCAGTGAAACACTCAGTCCGATACCTGTGTCCAATATAATCAATTTTAATGTTGTGATTTTTGTGTTTCTGTAATCCTGGAACAGTCCTTCAAATTCCATATTTGCCAAGGCAAATATATTTGGCCTAAAGGTAACTGGGAGATTCATTTTATACATCCCTGAATGAATAGGAGGCTAAACTGCATTTTTCAGGTCATGTTGATGGACTCTGAGCCACCTGAATGTCTTCAAAGATCTGCCACTATGTCTCTGAAAGACTGAAATGAGCATTGTCATTGGTGTCTCCTTCGGTAGGAAATGTGTGGTTAGAGGGAGGGAGTTAATATAATAAATAGTTATTTAATCTTCTCTATTTCCAGCTTGAACTTGCACATAATAGAAGCACAGCCAGGGTGCTTTTGCTTGCTAAGTGTTTCACTGGCTTTCCCCATATTAGCTAATATACCACTGGAAAGAACTGAAATTTTAGACCTGCATTTGCAGGATTCCCCAGTGTTGCTATCAGCAACCTCCCAAACTGATCCATTCAGTTGGTCCTTTGATGTGCAATTAAACCCAGGAAAAAATAGCTTTGTGTAATGTATAAATAGAAAAGAGGAGAGATAAAGGCGGTGTTGAAGTTGCTTACTGACAGCTTGGCATCCAAACATTAAAGGTGCATGCCACTACCTCTGCTTAAGAATGAGCCCTGAAAAAGTGTGCTCCTTCCCAAATTCCAGCCCCCTGAAAATTAGCACTTTATTTACCTTGCAACTACTTTTTTTCAGTTGAAAAGCAAAAAAAAAGGTCTATGAGGCTGACTTGATTTGTCTTACCAGCAAAAATGGATTTTTTGTTAGAAGAAAATGACAGCTGCTCTCTAAGACAGTGCTTTTATTAGATTGGTTTTCTCTTTATCTTTATAAAAATAGCATTCTTGCAGGAAGCCATTAGGTTTACCCATTCTTACTGATGAATAGCTGGCATGTGAAATATAGACCTCTTGCATGTTGCAAAAGGTCAGAGTACATGGCGTGTTCTTTGAGCATCAGGGATAAGGCAGCCAGGCACATTTTGATTAACCTGACAAAAGGGTGAGATAATCCAAGTGGAAGCTACAGTTTTTGAATGAACTTCAGCCATTAATGTCTGCTGTATCTGAAGGCCTGACCGATCTCCTGCCAGTTTTACATTCACGTAACTCCGAAGTGGAGCTATCGTGCTTTACATCAGCAGGAAATTCGATTTCACCTTCTGGAAGAACCAAAAATAGCTGGTGCCAAAGGATGAGGAAAGCCATTCAAATTCAGGACTACGAGGAAACGTATGGAGGAGAAAACAGGATGACAGGGGGTGCAATTATCACCCTACCATTACCTGTCTTAAGAAGGTGAGCATCTAGTCCCAGCTGGACTTCCAGGCTCCCTGTACAGCCAAAACAGAGCTCTGGGCATCGGAGAGAGCCAGGCATCCTAACCACCATTATCGCTATCATCTCTGTACTATCTGAATGGTGTTTGCGCAAAGGTTGAATCTGGTCAATATAAAGCTGGACAGGGTCTCTTGGGTTGTCACATCCAGCTCATGGTGAGCGCATCCCCTGTGTCCTGTAATCCCCTCAACACAAATCTGTTAAGTTCCATCTTAACCTTCGTTTGGTTTGTTGTCCCCACTGTTTCTTCCAGTCTATACCCTAAATTTATTCATACCCTCTTCTCTCATGCTCACAGTGTGCAAATGATTTTAAGCAGCTTGCTAACCTCCCTGTTATTAAATATCTATTATACCAGTAGATAGCAAATGCATCCTCTCTGTCTTGTTGGACTCACACAAGCCAAGAGAGGTTTTCCTCTCTTTTGAGGAGCCCAGTGGCCAGCTGCTGCATGACTTCCAGCTGATTGCTCCTCATCCTGCTGAATTGCTAAAGGATGTTTGGAAACTCAATGCATCCTCCTTGATACTATGAAAACAAAATCGTAGAAAAGTGTGTTCTGAAAGACCACATCTTTTTGTGCATTTGCAATGATTTTGTAAGAAGATTTTGCCACACATGGTTTTTTGGCTGCCACAGGAAAACGTGTGACAAAATCTGCTTGCTTAGTTTTGTGGCTTCTCAGATGTAGATAAAAGTAGGTGTCATAGTTGCAACAATAATCTGAGAACAGGAGGTCGGTATCTCTGATGATGAGAATGGGGAGAGTCAGGGCTTGGGGCTGAACTCATTTCTAGATACATATGCTAAGCAGTAATAAATGAGCTACAGTTTATTATGGGGAGAATATCAGATATTCCAGCTGCTCTGTTAGGACTTCAGGCAAGGATATTTAATTATGCCCTGGCCTCCTCCTTTAAGCAGATTATCATAGTGACACACTGACTGCTGTGCCCTGCCAGCGCCCTCGGGCTTTGCTCCTTCTCCTTTGCTCATAGTGGCCCTGCTGTCCATGGAGGGAGGAGGGCAGGGCTGAGAAGAGGGATTGCTGTGGGCAGGGGGGTCCCTGGTTTTTGTTTTAGATAAAAAAAAAGAATAATCTGTGTTTATGAGAATGGTTAGGATTTTTTTATTATTATTATTTAGCACACCTGGGATCTTATAAATAAGGAGTCTTTCAATAATGAAAACCATGGCAAGCACGGACAAGGGCAATTCGGTAGCTGGACTCCTTTCTTATTAATTCGCCCATTTGTGTGCTGCAGAGAGCAGAGACATGGCGGGGGTCATCCCCCTCCTCTTCACCCCTGCGCTCCCATGCGCAGTATCAGCTCCAAATGCACCCACGCCAGGGGAACATATCTGTGCCCTCTCCCACGTCTCCTCTTCCAACACCCTCCAGAGGCAACAAATCCACAAGCTGAAGGCTCTGGTTCATCCTGGCAGGATTATGGCTGCTGTGACGCTGCTTTTCCAGGTTTGTTTTTGCTGGGTGGGGGGCTCTTTGAGCAAAAAACTCCTTTTGCTACAGAAAAGCCCTTGGTCTGTGCTGCTCGAGGTGAGCCATCTCACCAGGGCTTCCTTTCCAGAATGTTTATTTTGTCCCATCACAAGCTCACCAATTCCTCTGTGCAGTAAATTTCACTTTCTTCTACTTTTTGAGAGGGGATAATAGTCCTCACGGGGCTTTGAAGTGCCATGTAAGCGTTGGGGTCACAGCTGATAATACAACTATTACAAGGACAAAGGCAGCGAGCGTGGAAGAAAGGCATGGGTATGTGGTTTCCTAGTGAGGACTGGTGATTATTATTCAGGTTTTTGTATTTTTACCAGAAAATTTGTAGAAAAAAACTATAGCGTTGCCCAAATAAATGGTTCATATGTTGGGATTAAATTCACCCAAGAATTTTGGCTCCAAAAATGGAGATAGGAACTCTGGAAAAAACATGAAGTGCTGCTATTTTCCAAGGAAATGTTTTAAATTTTCTTTTTGAAAGGCATACTTTATATTGAGAAAGATGGAGAGAGGAGGAAGGATGAAAGAGAGGAAATGTAAATGAGACCGTAAAAAGAATTGGACATGGTTATTTTCATCCAGAATATGAGAAAATACACTTCCTGAGCTATTTTATGTAGATTTTTTCCCAAAAAATATATTGTTCCTTCAGCTCTTTTCCTAGATTCTGTCACTAGCTCCAGTCCTGAATTGACGTGTGACCTGCAGCAAGTGACAACTTCCATGTGACTGGGTTCACCCTTCTGCAAACCTGAGGGTTTTAATGGGCTTTGTTCATTAAACTTGCCCAGCTACTTTCCAAGCTCGAGGTGAGGGCGGCACTATGTACATGCAAAGTCTGGATAGAAACTGTCAGTCCTGTCCGCTCTAATGAGACTTTTCTCCTAGAGAGGACATCAGCATGTATCCCATCCACTACTGTCATATATACGCAGCTTGCCATATATGCTGCAAAATATTCCTAGAGGTACATTCCTTCAGTCAGTTTTATGTCAGCTCTCTTCTGATGATAGCAAAATTGTGTTCCCTTAATGCAAGTTTATGGTAAAATAGGTGAAGAATTATGGAAAATATAAAAGGCAATTACTTTGTATCAGTGATAGGCCCCTAATTTATGCTCCTGCTTATTATACAGTGCTTCAGCCAGGCAAGCAACGAAGTCATTGCCCCCGTAGAAGGAGCAACATGAGATAGGCTATTCAAGTATGAAATAGGTACTGGAGTCTATCATGGCAATGGAAAGCAGCAGTCATACATCACAGCATGACATAATTTTTCATCATCTTCTGCCAGCTGAGCTGTGATTAAGGTGTTAGCAAGTTTGTCAATTGTCAGATCATAAAACTGATCATCAGAGTTGCACTAAAATGTACAAACCTTTGAAAACAGGCCAGGCTTTCAGGCTGATCCAGCACTGAAATATTGACCTTCAAGTTTCAGTTCCCTCAACCGGAGGGAGATGATGTGCAAGCAATACCCTTGTGCCCCACATGTCCTTACTGTGTGCACTGTAACCATGCTGTGTCCATGTTAACATCAACATGTCCTGTGCGCTCCTCTTTTTCCAGCCTTATTTCAACTGAGCCCTGTGATAGCATCTTATCTCAGCAAGACACTGAGATACACTTAGGGTTGTTCAGGTTTCTTAGTCGTTTGTTAGTGTTCTTACTTTAGCACAAAATGTAATGACAACAGTTATGTGTAACAGGATTAGATAACTAACCACTAACTTTTGTTTTCAATGGTTACTTGAACTAACAAGAATGAGAAAAAGCAAGCAAGCTGAGGAGCATGACCTAGAACGGAAGAGGAGTGAATAGCAGATGCCTTTGCAGCAGCATTTCTCTGCTGCTTGTAATGAAAGAACACTTAGTCATTTGGAGGGTAAGCCAAGACCTGCTCTGGTCAAGGGAGCCCCAAGGTGTTTGGTTTACAACCAACTAAAAATGCTGCAAAACTTTGAAAGTGTATTTACAGCTTTCTTTTCCCCTGTCTGCTTGGTGGCACGTATGGAATTATAAGGGAAGGGTTTGGGTTGTTACTGTGGTTTTACTCATTTACAGTTGTTCCATGCACCATTTTTTGACATTTTATGGATCCCTAAAGATCCACAGGCCACCCCTTGAGAAACAACAGCCTGGAAAGACAAGGTGGAAAATTTGTTCTTCAAGTATCATTGGAGTTCCTTGATACTACATGAAAACCGGGAGGAGGAAAATCATGGACTTTGGTTTCATTGCAACAAGAGCTGTCTTATTGCAACAACAAAGGTTTTTCTTCGAACAAAACTAGACAAGTGTGAAGTGTTGTGCACACCGTGCTCACAGGGGAGAGCATTGCATGCTGCAAATGCACCCAGCTCTCTTCAAGGCAAAGACTGTACAGCCAACAGGTTCAGGCCAACCTTTCCAACAAGAGCAGTTGTACAGACTTGTCCATCATTCCTCAGTCTCCCCGGGGAATGGGAGGCAGTAGGGTGCAAGGATGCAGCATTGGCAAGGTGTCCCTTTCCCTGCCTTTTTCTTTCCTCCAGAAGAATGGATTTATCAAATGTAATAAATGTGTTGGTAAAACTGTCCTGCTTTGTGCCGTGCACCCGTTCCTCCTGGCAAAGCTTGGTTCTCTGAACACCTTGTGGCTACTGTGTTGTGTTATCCCCGCACCTCCCATGGAGAAGTCAGTCCTTGAATCACTTAAGCAAGGTGATTTCAGTGAGGCTGGGTTACATGCTGGCCACACAGCTGAGGAATGCAGGTATTTGGGACTCCTCTGGAAAGACCCTGCTGAAAGATATCCAGGGTGCACTGTACTAAGCATAAGCCTATCACCCCCAGGGTTTGGAAGAGAGCAAATTCCTTCCAGGATTATAGGATTAAGAAGCTGAAAAGTGATTCAAATTCTTCATTAAACAGGAAAAAAAAAGAGACATGAGGGGAAGCTCTTCAATGCATGCATCACTCAACGTGTTTTCCTTGTAATTAAAGGAAGTTATTGGAAAATATTTGAGGGGATTAAATGCTCAGAGTATATGTGCTGATCAAATAACACAAGAGTCTGCATTCTTCCAAGTAATCAATGGAGTGACTTGAATGGGGAGGTTCAAAAGAGCACAGTTATTGTTAAAGTGTCATTGTAGTAGTATTCACCATACTGTACAGCAGATGGACAGGCCCAAGGGTTTCCCAGCAGGGAAAATTTGCTATAGCTGAAAAACCAAGGGACTGGAGTTCATATGTGGGTATTCCCACACCAATTGTTAAAATTTCAGCTGGTCTTTTCTTCCCTTTCTGC
This sequence comes from Mycteria americana, assembly GCF_035582795.1. NCBI lineage: Eukaryota > Metazoa > Chordata > Aves > Ciconiiformes > Ciconiidae > Mycteria > Mycteria americana. The sequence goes on from NW_027445436.1 coordinate 11,159,341, forward strand.
CCCCCAACCTGAATGCAGAAAGAGATACTCCTAATTTCCTGAGGAAGGCTTCTTTGGGACTGAAATTGCGTTTCTCTTTTATGCAAGCAAAATAGGAAAGGAAAAACCTGTGGACAAGAAAGGTGTTTAAGAACTGAGCCCAGGACATAAGAAATGGGAAGGACTCCTACTGTAAACAGGGAATTGTACTTACCATTATTCTTTCCTCTGTCTTCTGACAGCTTAATTGTAAGTGGTTATTATTTAGCCATTAATTAAGAGGTCATTATGTCCTAGACACCTGGTGTCTAGAATAGCCAATGTGTCCTGCAGTCCATAACATGGCACCATGACCACCTCAGTGCTCTGTGAGTGTTTGCCCATGTATGTGACAGAAATGTTGCTCTATCCAGAGGTCTTTGCTTTATTTTGGCTTTTCCTTTGGGTGTTTCAGTGCTGACAATGGGCATAAGCAGTGTGGTCTAGTGGAGAAAGAGATCCATACGGCATTCGAAGACCATGAGGCTACGGGGTTTTTTTCCATTTTGCATCAAACTGCTGGGAATTAAATTTCCCTGTATTACCAACATCCTGTTTTCAGTGGTCTTGGAGGAGTAAATCTCCTGAGTTTAGACAAAACTTGGCCTCAAGGTTGCACCTCCATCTTTGCTCCTGCTCTGCCATACAGACCGCAGGCAAGACACATCACCTTGTTAGCTCCCTTTGCATTTTACAAATGAGCAGATTAATGACATCCCCCTCAATCCCTGGGTTTAATTAATGGTTGAAAAGTGCTTTGAGATCTTCACATGAAAGATGCCATATAATTTCACAGGGAAAGATGATATTTGTTCCTCTTTTATTGGCTTTTTATAAAGAAGTTCTCACAAAGTTGAGGAAAAGATTACCTCTCCTCTCCTCTCCTCTCCTCTCCTCTCCTCTCCTCTCCTCTCCTCTCCTCTCCTCTCCTCTCCTCTCCTCTCCTTTATTCTCCTCTCCTCTCTTGGTGTGGGTAGGTCTATAGTCTTCTAAATTAGGTGCAACAAATCACATCCTCACTTACTAAGACTATGGGGTCACAGTAGTACCAAAGGTACGGCCATCTGGGGAGTGAAGCATCAGTCTGGTACTGACGCTTGTCACCTTTAGAAGATACTTTCTCTCTAGAGCTATGTATGACAGATGTCTTAACAGACCAAGCTCAAGAGGTCGCTGCATCCATCCTCCTTAAGGCAGAACCAACTCTACCTCAAAGTATTCAACACACATTCATCTAATTTGTTCCTATGCATGTCCAGTGATGGTGAGTCCTTCAGGTGACCTGCACCAACATGCAACTATCCTTACCATTTACTTGTTTCTTTTAATGTCTCATGTATATTTCCTTCACCTCAGTTTAATTACATTATTTCTTATGCTACCTGCAGCGAACAGTACCACATTAGTTCCTTTCTCTATGCTTTGGCCACTTATATTAAATCAGTCTGGAATTTGATCTAGCCAGGAAATGAATCAATTTCAGACATCCCATTATCCTCATGCTTTTGCCTTGCCAGAAATGTCCAAATCAGGATGACTGTTTCCTAGCCAGTCACTTCAATCCTTTTTAGGCACTTACAAGTAAACTTTCTTACAGAGAGCCTTAGCACACTGAGTACCCAAATTGAAGTTAATGGGTTCTCTGAGAGTAAGTCCTGTTTATTTTGGCACGTCTCTGTACAAGTAAAAGTCTGATTATAGGTATCTGCATAAGAAAGTGAAGATGGAAGGACTATACTTTTTTTAAAAAATATTTTTCTTTTCTTTTAAACTACTTTGGAAAATCAACCATACATCTTCTCACTTCCTCCTTCTAAAAGCTAACCAGATGGCATATGCCAGCATCAAAATTTCCCACTGATCATTTGTTTATCATTCAGTCACCTCAAGCATGTAGTGGAAAGTTTGAACTGACCCTGGGGTATGGTATTTGTTAATAACTGAAAGCATGATTTGACCAAGTTGCCATTTTAAAAAATCACAGTCCAGTCTACTTTGCATGGTGCCACGCAGTATCAGTAGGTGCTGAAAGTTAGCAGAACTAAGTACAAAATGAGCTTTGGAGTCCTGTGTCTGATGCCTTGGAAGTTAATGGAGTAGGTACTTTTCTAACCTTGCAATTGCGGTTAATAAAATAATGGATGAGGAATGGGTGAAAGAAGTTTTTTTTTAAATTTTATTTATTTTCTTTTTATTTTCTTTTGGCTCCACAGATGTGCTTAAGCAAACACAGTCTCCTGATCCTGCAAACAGCAGTTCCCTTGGCAAAATGGTTTGGGATGGTTTTGAATAACTTTATTTAAAAAATACACTTGCAAAAAATAAGCTGTCAGAAAGTAAATATTTAACTTTTCCATTTGTTTTCTTCTTTGCATGAAGTGTACATGACAAACCTAATTCATAGCTGCTAATGTTGTAGTTAATGTCAACAGAGCTATAGTTGGAAAGGAAATTACCCGGACTGTCATGATTTCACATCCTGTTTGTAATTTCTTCTCCTGGACAGATTGCTTTTTCATGACAACAGACACTGAAACAGACTGACTTTCCAGGCAACTCAGAGTGTCATACAATAAAATGCAAGTCATGGAGTTCTGTATACAAAGAAATTACCCATGGAAAATACCCACCACAATGAGAAAACCAGAACAAAACCTATGACCAGAAGTTAAAACCAGACAATTACAAGTTACAATAAAAGGGCAAATGTTTAACAGATTAAACCAAGTTGGTTCCTGGAGATTTGCTGTCTTGGGACATGATAGGAGGTTTTTGCAGAATATGTGATTTAGTTAAACTTTACTGGATTGATGCAAGGAGTAACCAGGGTACTTGTGTGGTCTGTAATGTACAGGTGGTAAGGCTAGATGAAATCTATCTTGCTTACTTTTGATCTGTGATCAACAGAGAGACTTGTTTCAGTAACCTCTCAACCTCCGTTTGGCCAGTACAAACTGGGGTCTTAATGGACATTGCCCTACATCTTGGAAGTATTGGCACTACAGAAAATACACACACTGTGCAAATAAAATGTCAGTTTTTCACTGTTCTTTTGCATTGGGATGAGGCAGTGGTGAATTATGCCAGGCTGTAAAGTGTATGTGAAAACCATTAGGAGAAGGCTGCTTTAACCAATGAGACTTATCATGATAATAAGTGTTAGGCTTGGTAGTCAGTAGTAACAGGGTCAGTGCCTTAGAGAGCAACTCATTGCAGAGTGCCAAGAAAAGGGAAAGCTATTAACTTGAGTTTTTAAGGGAAAATGAGCAGTCCACAAGTTCAGTACTAGATTGTCTGTAGTCATGCTAAGAGGCTTTGTCTCTCTTTCCTTCAGTAGCGGGAGCAAACTCCCTGCTTGGGTATGTGTCTTCCTTATTGCTAAATCCATTTGCATTGGGAATTGCTGGAATGTAGAGAAAACCCAGTGATCTGAGCAGGAGAGAGACCCAGGATGTCCCGAGTTCTTGTGCTAAGGCTTGGCAAAAAAATTGGCTCCTGTAATTTCCTCTTCTCCCTGCAAAGAGGTTAACTCAATAATTATTCTAAGTAACAAGATCTCTGCATGGTTGGCAAAAGGCCAGAGATTCATCCAAACTTGTGGGCTTACTTCCCTGATGTTCAGGCCAATTGGTGCACTCATGCTGCACAATGAGTTGCAGATGTAGTGATCTCATGCGCTACATTGGTAAAAAGCGCAGAAATGTTTACCCTGAAGTCGAATGCAAATGCAAAAAGAAGGGTTGCCTGTGACTGCAATCTGAACACCCAAAAACGGAATCACACCAACCCCCTCCAATTTAATCCTTTGCTTTGTTGCCTCATCTTTCCCATCTGTGAAATGGAAACAATTGCACTTAGCTTTGTCTTGCTTTGCCTGAGGAACTGGAATGAGCTAGACCTTTCAGAAGGACTTTGAAGATAGATTATTGTTTTTCATTACTGTGTGCAACACTTCCCACCATGAAGCGATATTTGAGAATAAAGGTACAATTCTGCCTTGCCAAAAAAGTAATCCTAACCTTCCACCAAAAACATCTCACTGCTTTAATTGTTAGATGGAAATTGGCTGTGTTTGACAGAGCCATTTGTAACCTTTGCCAGTGCTATGTGGTTCTGCACCACCAGCCTGGACCTGGTGTATTTTATTTTTTTCCCTGCTTTCTGTGGGGGATTATGTGTTGTGACTTTGACCTGGGACATTTCCTTTCTTCAGAAGGATTAAGCTCCAGTTGTTTTTCTGCTAGCAGAGAGTATCATTTGCAGCCTAAGAAATATGATTTCCTTATTTTAAAATGGGTCAGACCCTTTTGGTTTTTTAACCACAAACAATGGAGTTCAGAGAAAAATCCAGAGGAATACGGACTTGGGAGCCTTTGTGGCTTCTGATGTGAAACAGGCCTGTCTAATGCATTCAGTTCCTTGTCAGTTGTGAAAGACATGCCTAAAGTTTCATAATATCATATCAGTTGCGCAAACAATTGTCCTTTTAAAGTAGGTGCTTAAAAACTGCACTTGGTTTTAGTAAAGCTTAGTCTATTTTTATGCTTGAACAAGTTTTATTTTCTAGGGGTGGTAGAAAGAAGGTAAAGAATTAACTTAATTTCTTTTTTTTTGATAGGAGACAAGTAACTCCATTTCAGATGTCTGTGTCTCATTCAGGGCAATTAAGGATTTCATGTCATTTGATATTCTCTTTGAGAAGCCTAGGAATTAGTTATGAGTTTCTACCCTTGTTAGATTTAAACTCTATTTCATTTCAACCCCGAGGAATTAGTCTGGGTTGAAGTGCATGCATGCATGAATTAAATCACAGCAACATTGCTGTGTCTCTTTTTAACATAGAGGTCTCAAAGCTCTTAATCATGTGTTCACTTCTTAGAACTGCCCTGTGAATGGGTATGGTAGTTGTACCATTTCCAGAACTGCAAGATCCATATGCAATAAACCCTACTTCTTCCTTCCTTCTTCTGTAATGGCTGTTACCTTGAGAAGACAAGGAGCAGAGGCTGCTACCTGCACATAGATCTATGCAACCTCCAGTTTGATGTGCATTGTTTATAGCTCAAACGAAGGGATGTGACTGAGGCTGTGTCTGATAAAGGACGTTTTTAGTTGGTTGAGCAGTAGTAATTCCTGTTTAAATGCTTATGATCCCATTGATTTCATCTGGCACAGTTTCAGCAGGCTAGATGGGTGAATGTCTGCTGCTCAGTCATCGGTGGCCTTAGGGCTTTCTCCAGTGAGGTGAGATGTGTATTTGAGAGACAAAGAGCTTCAACTCTGGCTCATCTGTGTGATCCAGCCAGCAGGCCTTGTGTAAGAGGTGAAGGGGTGTTAGCACTTGGGCTGTGTTTGCAGAGGGGACAACCTTGCTCAGTTCTTCAAATAAAAGACTGAGATCTTCTTACCAGGTGAAGATCCCAGGCTGTAGATCTCAACTGGGTCAATCCTGAGCGGTTCAGCCCTTCATCAGGTATTTTTTGTAGTAGCTTTGGATGCCATAGGCACTAAACAAAGCACAAAAAACCTAGAAGGAGAGGATGAATGCCACTGTGGAGCTCGGATCTAAAATGAAAGTGCATCACTCTCATTTCTAGGAGGTACCTTACTGGGCCAGCTTGAGTCCCTCAGTAAAAGCTGCAGCCCATTACGTGCCAGAGCTGGCTGTTACAATCTTGAGAAATGAACAGCATGACAGCTGGGGCAGGTCATCTTCTGCAGAAAGGATAACAAAATCTTTGTGTATCTTAGGCAGATGGAGGGATGAGGAACAGAAGCACATGGGGAAGCAGGTACTTTTCTAATTACCCGGAGAAGGCTGTTCACCTTCACAGACCAGCAGAGCTGGCTTAATGTAGCAACAGCAGCTATTGCACCAGTTGAAGGAACAGTAAAGCTGCCATGGCAACGTCTTCTCCTCAGGGGATCCCAGACAGGATTCTGGCCAAGCCAGCCCAAATTTCTCCTGTGCTTTCCACTGCCGCACTGCCCCTCCAGCTGGCTACAAAAGACAAAATCCAGCCCATAAGCTGAAATAGAGTAAATATTAGTTAAACATTTACAGCTCTTAAGATCTTACAAGCAGTAAGTAGAAGCAGCTGTCAAGTTGGGAGATACCTTCTCCGGTGTATTACGTAGTCCAGCCACAGTGTGTCAAGGATGTTAATGGTGAGAGTGGCTGCAACCACAGCCTCAGGGAGTGGATTAAGTGATCAAGTCCAAAGTAATTTCCCATCTAGGTGACTCAGAGATGAGAAGAACCACGGAGCACTATAGATGAACAATTTCAGTACAGGTCTCTACCTGGTCTCTACTCCCATGTACTCCATGAAACACCATAGGAAAAAGGTTCAGCATCCTGCTTGATGGAAGTTCAAAGAGTGCAGAAAAAGGCTTCGGACATTTCCCCCCCCCCCCCAAGATGGTGCTCAGCCTTTTTCTTTTTAATGAAGCCATCATGCAGTGCTCAGTTTCATGGGCTCCCCCCTTTCTCTAAACAAGCTATGTCTGCTTTGCATTAATCATTAAATGCCTTGGCTGGAACATAGGCCTTCTGCGTAGACACTCATAGTAGAACACAGCAGAAAAGGAAGCGGTCTTTTCTCTTGTTTAATACTGCGTCTCGAGCAACTGAAGGTATTGATTGATGCTTCTCATGTTTCCAGATATTCTCTGTGATAGGAAAAAAGCCATATTCCCCTAAAGTGGCAGTTGTATTAGATATCAGCAAATATATCTCTTTAGTGAATTCAAAGCATCATTCTTTTTTTAAGTGTCTCTTTCTATGTTGTCATATAAAAATAGATAGATAATATGTATTACATATTTTTTCTCCTAATGTGATTGAGTTATTGCAATCAAAATTTTCCTTTCCCCCTCTGAATTAATGCAATAAAGTATATCACAGCTGCAGTCCCATGAGGATATGTTGGATGACTGTACCTTTAGTGATTACTTCTCATCTGTCCATAAGCATGAATAAATATGGTAGTCATAGATGATGATGATAGTCTTGTTTCAATAGGTTAGACATAATTAAGCATTACATGATTGATAAAACAAATGTATCTGGATAACCCTTGAAGTTTAAAATCCTGTTCATAATCAAATGGCAGTTACTTAGTTTGTGGCTAATTTTATAAAAGAGATAAAAGAAAGATGTGAGTATGTAATATGAGTCTGAATCTCGATCCTCCAAAACAGGGTCTCCAAAGATCAGGCTGCATTTTTAAAAACTTAGGAATAAGTTACTAATGACTTTGCTAATTAAGATGCAGTGTGAAGCACCACTCATTCCTTGAATAAAATAAAATACATGCTCTAAAGATTTACTTGTGTAGATTTTAAGAGTCAGTGAACAGAATTTGCAGAAATACTATTCATATTTTCCAAGGAAAAATCACTTTGAGACAAGGCAAAATTTGGAAATAATTATTTGGAAATTATTTTTAAAAATTATTTAAGAAGCTAAAGCAGCAACTGGAAAAAAAGAGCTGACAGTAGTCCTGGAAATTTTGGGAGCCTGTGTGATTTCAAAAATGAAGCTTGTGCTGTGTCAGCATTGATTTCTTTATTTACCTTCAGAGATCACAAAATTTGTTAAATTATGTAGACAAATGACCACATATCTCAGATGTCTCATCTGAGTAATGGGTGTAATGATACATTTGTCCTTTGTGATGTACTTTGAGATTCTTCGGAAAATGTGTTACATGAAGACTAGATATTCTTATAGCATATATAATTTTTTTGTGGGGGAATAGGGAATGGATGCCCACATTGCTGTAGAACTTAAAGGAGAGGAATAATTTAGCAGAAAAAAAAATTCTAGGAAAAATAGATCAAGAATTCGGACAAAAAGTAGCTGCATGTGATGGATGAAGGTTTAGCTACTTTTCAGTGACAGATAAGTAATGAGGTTGAACTGCTGCGATATTGTCTGGAAATAGAATAGATGACATTCTTAATAGGCTCAAATTGATTCTTAATAGTTCAGACCATCTGCTGAAACTGTGGAATAATAAAACTAGTACTTTTATTATGACCTTCATCTAAAGCACGCTAAACACTCTGGGAAGGTATGTGGACATTTCTAAATCTACATTTTGGTTGGACAGTTTGGAAAAAGCAACTTGCACAGGGTTTGATGGGCAAGCTCTGGCATGGTTGGTATAAAAGCAAACCCAATGAGGTTCCAGCTCTGTCTTGCAGGTGCTTAACAATTTCACCATCCAGTTAAACCAGTTCCTCAAAAGCTAAATGTGGCGAAATAACATATATGGAAAAATGTAATAATAGTAGTAATTAGTAGTAGTAGTAGCAGTAGTAGTAGTATTTGGAAGAGTGTGTGTGTGCACGCGTGCACATACAACAATATCTTCTTATGCTGACTCTGATCACAGAGTTCTTAGGTCACCGTATCATCCAAACTGTGGGTGGGGACCATTTATAACAGCATATTCTGCTCTAGAAATGCATAGTGATAACAAGATGCGTTAAAGTTGCTGAGTTCTTCCTTCAGGAGGAGTATTCAGTTTGAAGTAGGAAAAGCAAAGCACACAGTTGCAATAAATATGAAGTGAAGAGAGTACTGTAAGATAAAGATAACAGAACCTAAGACCAGGAAAGATGTTTATACTTAAGGATGCCTCCTGTTCATGTCCATTATGAAATAGCTTGAAAGGCGTAAAATTGGCAGGAACCCTGTTGTTACTAGGTGTATCTGGAAGCTGATCATAGAAACATGTTATCTGCATGATATAATTAACTCCATCTAGCATCTATATATAGCCGTGGGGCTTTTTTACATGGAGATATTTTCCAGGATATTCATTCACTTTGGCTGTAGTAGATGGAGCCCTATGAAAATAGAAACCTGGACTATTAATTCTGTTATTTGATTGTGCAGTGCAAGGTGCAATAGACTCCTCATCTATAATAATATAAATAATAGCAATCAAATAAAGAGAATACAGACACTTGTGTCAAAGGGCTATTTCTAACACATTTAGTATTCACATAGCCTTTTGCATTTTTGGTAGTGACTTGGGTAACTGCCCTCCTCGCTGCCCAGTTTCTATCTGCAAATGCCCATTTCATCAAATGCAAAGATTTGTTTGAGATTTGGTGTGGTTACTGATGTAGATGTAAAAGTAAGTAAGTGAAGCCCACCTCAGATGATGATTGCAACTTGTTGAGTATTGCAACACTTATACTGTAATGCCATGGAGCCCAAGTCAGAGACCTTTTCTTTTGGAGCAGGTATAAAGAGAACAAAAAGGTGCTCCTTGCTTATTGGAAACCAAGAACTGAAGATAAAATTTCTCCTCTCCAACCCGTGTATGTCCCATTACAGTAGAAAAGAAACAAGGTGTAACTAAAGGTGGCAGAGTGCTAATTGAAATCCAGTGCTTAAAAGACATTGTTATAAATCAGGAAAGAGGAGATCTGCTCCCATCTCTGCTCTAGAGCTGAGTCAGTTACTTGTCTTCTCTGCCCTTTAGCTTCTCTGTTCCTGACGGGTGCATAGCAATATTTATTTAAAGAGACACTGAGATATAATTTATTAATATTTGCAGCATTCTTTCAGATCCCTGGGAAGCTGGGGTATGGAAAGACATCGGTCTTATTAAAGAATATCATAGTTCAATGTAAAAATGAAGCAGGTTTTCTGCTAGGTGGGTAGAAGTTTGTACAAAGATCTTTATTTTTGAAAAGGAAGAAAGGCTGGACCACTTGGCCTTCAGACCTAGTGATCTGAAACTGCATCAGTGCTTCCAGAGAAGAAATACAGCAATCTCTTCAAAATAGCAGGGGGGAACACAATATTAACCAAGGGTGAATTGGAACCGGCAGTGTTTTTCACAGTGATAGTGGTTAATCATTAAAACAAAGGGCCAGGGGAAGTGATGAATTCTTCATTTTTTGATGTCTTCAAGATTGAAGGCCTCTTTGGAGGAAACATTTTAGACAAAATTTATGGGGCTCAACGAAAGAGTAACTGGGTAAAAATTAAAGCTCTATGACATATAAAAGATGATCTACTAATCCCTCTATGGGTGTGATTCATTTCACACAACTTGGGATGTCTAAAGTTAGATGCCTAAGGCTGAAATGGTCACCCTGGGCTCCCTTTTTAGTCAACAGTAAGAAATAGGCATCTCCAGGGAGCAACCCATTTGACGTGCCTTAGATGCCTGTTTTAGTGCAACACGAATTGTCCTCTGGGGTACCTGTTCCTCTCCATTGACTATCAAGGAAGCCTACGGTGACTCATTCACATTCAGGCATCTCATTTTTAGATGCCTGAGGAAAGACACATTCCTCTGTGGGACACCTAGGAGTTGTGGAACAGCAGCCCTTAATTTATAGGGCAGAGACCTGTTTTGTGGTAGTACTTGCTTTGCATCATTCATGAGTCAGTTATTGCTTGAGTCGTATTCCCATGTTGGTGAGGCATTCTGTGTTTTGAAAGGAGGACCTGAGAACATCACTCTCATTTCTTTAGGGGCACGGATGTGGGTAAAGGTGGGCGAAATCCTCTTGTGAGTTACTCTGGTATACAGTCCCAGCAATCTCACAGGTTTTTGTGGAATTACCATGCCTTGCATCTTAAGAATAAAAGCAGACATGAGCCATTTTGAAAGGGTTAATCCAACTGCCATAGCAATTTGATTCCTTCTGTGTAAGCAATGATCAGATGAAGGGCAGATCTGGAAAAAATCCTATACATCACAGAGCATTTATAAAGCAAAGACCCTTGAGAAAATCCTTGTTGAACATGTGGAGACAGTGTTAAAAACACTTTCATCTTACATTTCTTTCTGTCCTGTAGTCTTCCTGGCGCTGGTCCAAATTCACTTCATCACTTGGTGTTGGTTTAGACCTGTGCCTCTTGCATATCCTGTTAATAGCGGACTCCTGTGTAGCGTATCCAAATTCCTCGAGTCTAGCCCTGTTGCTCAAGATGATGAGCCTGTCATCACACTAGAGGTGTGCTCCGAGCCACTTGGAGCAATGCTCAGCCCACATCTGAGGTGAGCAACTGTGGTGTTTAAGGTAGAGGCTTAACGACCTTAAATGCCCTCCCTTGTCAAGGGAAGGAGTGGGTGCCTCTGGCAGGTTCCTCAGCACAGGAAAGTCTGTCATTGTCTTTCTATGGACCGCAGGGAGGGAGATGTGTCCTAGATGCCCCAGTCATGTTCCCACTGCAAGATGGCTTGGATTGGTGGTGTTGATTGACCTTGGACCACATACTAGCTAGGAAGCTTTATAGTGCATCGGTGAGTAGATAGAGGATTCCCAAGGCAGAGTGAGTTTATCACTCACTATATAATTGCAGAGAAGTCAAGTATGGCCATACAGCAAGTCTCAGTCCCTGCCAGTTGCCTGTTATCAGGCTACCTTCTCCTGGTCCATTATCTTTCTGGATAGTTACTCTCGAGCATCCAACAGCTGCTGCTGTCCACCTAAGCAATGGCAGAGCAATCCTGGCATATCTCACTGGTTTGGATAAATTTGAATTTCGGAAGCTCTGTGAAGTAGAGGGGCTGTGTAAACATGTGTCGTTGCAGACACCATGCCCAGACTGAGTCTGCACCACTGATCCTGAAGATAGCAATATGTTGCCTATATCACTACACATGCAGCCTGATATGTGGAGCAGTAATGGTGCAACCAGATGGCACGGGAAGAAACGGGATTGTCATTACTATGCAGCTCTTTTTGATTCTTCGCCTATGCAATTTGCAGGCTCCTGTGATACTGTACCACAGTCTGTTTAGCCATTCTTCAGTCCCCACTTGCTGTTGCAGAAAAATCTGATCTTCTCCAATTATGGGGGACATGATACTCTTGCCACATCCAGCTGTTGCTGACATGATATGCGCATTGCCTCAGCCAGTGGTGAATTTTCTGTCTGTAGCAGCTCCTCCCAGGGTGCCCAGGGTAATAAGTGCTTGAGGTGAGTGTTAACCTGCTGCTTCCCTTGGAGGCATGAATCTTGCTGTGACAGAGTTTTCTGTGCAAAGGTTGCCCGGGTGTCGTGGTTTAAACCCAGTCAGCAACTAAGAACCAGACAGCTGCTCACTCACCCTCCCTGCCCCCCGCGGTGGGATGGGGGAGAGAATCAGAAAAAAAAAAAGTAAAACCCATGGGTTGAGATAAAGACAGTTTAATAGGACAGCAGAGGAAGAGAAAATAATAATAATGATAAAACAATGTACAAAACAAGTGATGCACAATGCAATTGCTCACCACCCACTGACTGATGCCCAGTCCATCCCGAAGCAGCAATCACTCGTCCCCGGCCAACTCCCCCCAGTTCATATACTGAGCATGACATCATATGGTATGGAGTAGCCCTTTGGCCAGTTTGGATCAACTATCTTGGCTGTGCCCCCTCCCAGCTTCTTGTGCACCTGGCAGAGCATGGGAAGCTGAAAAGTCCTTGACTAGTGTAAACATTACTTAGCAACAACTAAAACATCAGCGTGTTATCAACATTATTCTCATACTAAATCCAAACCACAGCACTATACCAGCTACTAGGAAGAAAATTAACTCTATCCCAGCCGAAACCAGGACAGTATCCACCCCTTATTCTCTATCATCTACATCACGCCCAGGTTCTACCCTTTCCAATACATTCCAATTAATCACCACCACTTTCCCTGTCTTTTCATATATACACACAGATATCATTCCCTTGGTCTATGGGCCATCCTTCTAAAATGTCCGTTAAGTTCATTTAATCCATGACTTTGAGCTCCATCTGTCATAACAGTCCTTCAGGGCAGGAGAGATGGTGTGTGGTGTTGGATTGTTGCATGCTGAAGCCAGTTCTGGTTCCATCACCGCTGCACTTTGCTTGGTTTTCATCAAAGTTCATTCTTCATTAATCTGGGTGATTCTTACTGAAATACCATTGATATGGCATATAGCCACCATAGAAGTGATGACATACAGTATTATATAGCAATTAACATCATACCATTTAGTTCATTGGCTATTTTCACCCAAAATCTAATCCCCTTGAGGTACACAGTGGACTTGCCCATCCTTTCCCATTACCCACCAAGTGCACCCAGGTCCTTGAGCAAAAGCAGTCCCACGAATGCGCTTGCCTTTGCCTGAGGCAGGAGTAACCCAGACTGCCTTCCCCAGCATGTTTTTTATGTGCACTACAGGGACCTTATCCCCTTCGACAGTACATAAAAGTTTTGATTGGGCAGGGCCAGGTCGATTGACAGATCCCCTAGTGTTGACTAACCAGGCGGCCTTTGCTAAATGTATATCCCAATGTTTGAATGTCCCACCACCCATTGCTCTCAGCGTAGTCTTTAACAGTCCATTGTATCGTTTGTTTTTCCTGGAGGCTGGTGCATGATAGGGGATGTGATATACCCACTCAATGCCATGTTCTTTGGCCCAGGTGTCTAGGAGGTTGTTTCGAAAATGAGTCCCATTGTCTGACTCAATTCTTTCTGGGGTTCCATGTCGCCATAAGACTTGCTTTTCAAGGCCCAGGATAGTGTTCTGGGTGGTGGCATGGGGCACAGGATAATGTTTCCAGCCATCCGGTGGTTGCTTCCACCAATGTAAGCACATAGCGCTTGCCTTGGCGGGTTTGTGGGAGCATGATATAATCGATCTGCCAGGCCTCCCCCTATTCATATTTCAGCCATCGCCCTCCGTACCACAGAAGCTATAACCGCTTGGCTTGTTTAATTGCAGCACACGTTTCACATTCATGGATAACCTGTGCAATAGTGTCCATGGTCAAGTCCACTTCCTTGATGGCCTGAGGTGTCATGGGCCCACCCAGCTATAAATAATTCACCCTTATGTTGCCAGTCCTGATCCACCTGAGCCACTTCCATCTTAGCAGCCTGATCCACCTGCTGGTTGTTTTGATGTTCCTCAGTGGCCTGACTCTTGGGTACATGAGCATCTACGTGATGTACTTTTACAGCCAGGTTCTCTACCCGGGCAGCAATATCTTGCCACAATGCTGCAGCCCAGATGGGTTTGCCTCTGCGCTGCCAATTGTTCTGCTTCCATTGCTGTAACCACCCCCACAGTACATTTGCCACCATCCATGAGTCAGTATAGAGATAGAGCACTGGCCACTTTTCTCATTCAGCAATGTCTAAAGCCAGCTGGATGGCCTTTACTTCTGCAAATTGGCTCGATTCACCTTCTCCTTCAGCAGTTTCTACCACTTGTCGTATAGGACTCCATACAGCAGCTTTCCATCTCCGATGCTTTCCTACAATTCGACAGGACCCATCAGTGAACAGGGCATATTGCTTCTCATTTTCTGGTAGTTGATTGTACAGTGGGGCCTCCTCAGCACACGTCACCTCCTCCTCTGGCGATATTCTGCAATCTTTGCCTTCTGGCCAGTCCATAATTACTTCCAAGATCCCTGGGCGATTGGGGTTTCCTATCTGAGCCCGTTGTGTGATCAGTGCAACCCACTCACTCCACGTAGCATCAGTTGCATGATGTGTAGAGGGGACCCTCCCTTTGAACATCCAGCCCAGCACTGGCAGTTGAGGTGCCAGGAGGAGCTGTGCTTCAGTGCCAACCACTTCCAAAGCAGCTCGAACCCCTTCATATGCTGCCAATATATCTTTTTCAGTTGGAGTATAGCGGGCCTTGGATCCTCTGTATCCCTGACTCCAAAACCCTAAGGGTCAACCTCGAGTCTCCCCTGCTGCTTTCTGCCAGAGGCTCCAGGTAGGGCCATTCTCCCCGGCTGTGGTGTAGAGCACATTTTTTACGTCTTGCCCTGCCCAGATTGGCCCAAGGGCTACTGCATGAACTATCTCCCGTTTAATTTGTTCAAAGGCTTGTCGTTGCTCAGGGCCCCATTTAAAATCGTTCTTCTTCCGGGTCACTTGGTAGAGAGGGCTTACAGTCAGACTGTCATTTGGAATATGCATTCTCCAAAAACCCACAATGCCTAAGAAAGCTTGTGTTTCCTTTTTGCTAGTTGGTGGAGACATGGCTGTTATTTTGTTGATCACATCCATTGGGATCTGACGACGTCCGTCTTGCCATTTTATTCCTAAAAACTGGATATCCTGTGCAGGTCCCTTGACCTTACTTTGTTTTATGGCAAAACCTGCTTTCAGGAGGATTTGGACTATTTTCTTCCCTTTCTCAAAAACTTCTTCTGCTGTATTGCCCCACACGACAATGTCATCAATGTATTGCAGATGTTCTGGAGCTTTGCCCTGTTCCAGTGCAGTCTGGATTAGTCCATGGCAAATGGTAGGGCTGTGTTTCCACCCCTGGGGCAATCGATTCCAAGTGTACTGAACGCCCCTCCAAGTGAAAGCAACCTGTGGCCTGCACTCTGCTGCCAAAGGGATTGAGAAAAACGCATTAGCAATATCATTTGTAGCATACCACTTGGCTGCTTTTGACTCCAGTTTATATTGAAGTTCCAGCATGTCCGGCACGGCAGCACTGAGTGGCGGTGTGACTTCATTCAGGCCACGATAGTCTACTGTCAGTCTCCACTCTCCATTAGACTTTCTCACTGGCCATATAGGACTATTAAAAGGTGAATGAGTCTTGCTGATCACTCCTTGGCTCTCCAGTCGACGAATCAGCTTATGGATGGGAATCGGGGAGTCTCGGTTGGTACGATATTGCCTCCGGTGCACTGTTGTGGTAGCAATGGGCACCTGTTGTTCTTCGACCCTCAGCAACCCCACAACAGAAGGGTCCTCTGAGAGACCAGGCAAGGTAGACAGCTGTTTAATTTCCTCCATCTCCAAGGCAGCTATACCAAAAGCCCACCGGTACCCTTTTGGGTCCTTGAAATACCCTCTCCTGAGGTAGTCTATGCCAAGGATGCACGGAGCCTCTGGGCCAGTCACAATGGGGTGCTTTTGCCACTCATTCCCAGTTAGGCTCACTTCGGCCTCCAATACAGTCAGCTGTTGGGATCCCCCTGTCACTGCAGAAATACAGATGGGTTCTGCCCCTGTATAGCTTGATGGCATCAGGGTACACTGTGCACCGGTGTCTACTAGAGCCTTATACTCCTGTGGGTCTGATGTGCCAGGTCATCGAATCCACACAGTCCAGTAAACCCTGTTGTCCCTTTCCTCCACCTGGCTGGAGGCAGGGCCCCTCTAGTCCTGGTCATAGTATTTGTAACCCACTTCTTGTACATATGAGTCAGGAGTTCCTTCATTAAAATCAGGAGTAAGATCAGCCCTTTTACTCTGTCTGGGGAACTGCCCACTGGAAACCAGAGCAGCAATTTTCCTGGAAGAACCCCCTTTGGTGACTGTTTTTCCTTGCAACTCACGTACCCGCACCTCTAGGGTCGAGGTAGGTTTTCCATGCCACTTCCTCATGTCCTCTCCATGGTCACGCAGGTAAAACCATAGGGTGCCCCGTGGTGTGTACCCTCTATATCCTCTCTCTTGAGCAGAGGAACGCTGACTCCTAATAGCTGAGACACTGGTCCTGTACAGGTGGGGAGTAGGACCTATCCTCTTTGAGTCGCTGGACCTTCTGGGACAGTTTTTCCACAGCCGAGACAAGGGAGGAAGAGATACTTTCTTTGTATTCCTGGAGCTGGCTAGCCACTTCATCCACTGTTGGACCCTCTCCATCTTTCCAGGTCAGTATTGCCAATGAGTTGGCATACGATGATGGTGCACTCCGTACCAACTTATGGCACATGGGTCGTGTGCACTGGACTTCATCTGGATCTTTGGATAACTGCTTGTTGTCCAGGTCACCATAAATCACCTCCAGCACAGCTAATTCCCTCAGGTACTGGATCCCTTTCTCCATGGTGGTCCACTTGCCTGGGCAATATATAACATCTTCCTTGAAGGGATATCTTTCCTTCATAGCTGACAGGAGTTGCCTCCAGAGGCTGGGGACTTGTGCCCCTTTTCCAATCCCTTTGTCAATGCCCCCTTCCCTAGAAAGGGATCCCAGCTGTTTGGCTTCCTTACCCTGTAATTCCAGGCTACTGGCCCCATTATCCCACCACCTGAGCAGCCAGGTGACAACGTGCTCCCCTGGACGATGGCTGAAATCTTTTCTTATATCTCGCAGCTCACTTAGGGATAGAGATCAGGTGGTTACTGTCTATTTTATGAGTTCTTCCTCTTCCCTCCAAGGAAGAGGAGGAACCCTTCCGCTGAGTTCTTCCTCGGGGGGAAGCAGGGAATTCTTCCTCTTCCTCCTCCTGTTCTCGTGATGGCCCAGTTTTAGTCTGCCTCCTCGCTGGTGGGGCAGTATGCTTCTTCCTCCTGCTCCCTCTTAAGAGAAGCTTCTTCATCCCTTACTAAACAAGCTGACTTTTGCTTCCAGGATTTCTTCTTGTGTATGGGGACGACTGATACAGGCACGGGTTGGTTCTCTGGTTCAGCTGCAGTATCTGTCGCTGGGGTTTGAGTAGCCATCATGCCTGTTGTCAGGGTTTGAGTAGCCACAGTGCCTGTCGCGGGGGTTGGAGTAACTGCAATGCCTGTAGCCAGGGTTTGAGTAGCTGCAGTGCCTGTCGCCGGGGTTGGAGTAGCAACAGTTCCTCTTGCTGGGGTTTGAGTTGCCACAGTGCCTGTCGCAGGGGTTGGAGTAACCACGGTGCCTGTCATGGGGGTTTGAGTAACCGCAGTGCCTGTCGCTGGGGTTGGAGTAGCCACAGTATTCTTAAATAGTTGTTTAACCCTAAGCAAGACCTGACACACATTCAGGAGACATAGCAATTAGGACCATGCTGGTTTGAACATCCCAAGGATATTCAAAATTCTCAAGAGCTATTGTAACTAGCCTGGAGAGGGAGGGGAAGATGGAGGAAGGTGTCTCCCCCATAGGTTGGCTCTCTGAGAAGAGGTAAAAAGTGTAATTATTAATAATTTCCAATAGATGGCTCCCGAATTACAGAGGTGACGGCAATGCTGAGTAGAAATCCCAGATTGATCTCACGACCAACAATTTTATCATACCATAAGCCAGTGTTACACAGTACAGCAAAGTGATACCCTTAATCCATCTCGCAGAGGTGATAAACAGCACATAAATACTGATAAGCAGTATATACGGCAAGTAAGGTGTTACATAACACAACTCTGAGAAAAAATACAGCAACTCTCAGAGCAAATAAATCAACATTGTGACCAGCAGCTACTAAACTAATATAATGAATGCTTATAACAAATTTTTTTTAACACGCTCTGGACAGATCTGTCTTTATGTCAACCCTTCGAGCCCCATGTTGGTTGCCAAAAAGGACTGTTGTAGTTTAAACACAGTCAGCAACTAAGCACCACACAGCCTCTCACTCACCCTCCCCGCCCCCACTGATGGGATGGGGGAGAGAATCAGAAAAAAAAAAGTAAAACCTGTGGGTTGAGATAAACACGGTTTAATAGGACAGCAAAGGAAGATAAAATAATAATAATAATGATAAAAGAATGTACAAAACAAGTGATGCACAATGCAATTGCTCGCCACCCACTGACCGATGCCCAGCCTGTCCCCGAGCAGCGATCGCTCATCCCTGGCCAATTCCCCCCAGTTCATATACTGAGCATGACGTCATATGGTATGGAATAGCCCTTTGGCCAGTTTGGGTCAGCTGTCCTGGCTGTGCCCCCTCCCAGCTTCTTGTGCACCTGGCAGAGCATGGAAAGCCGAAAAGTCCTTGACCAGTGTAAACATTACTTAGCAACAACTAAAACATCAGCGTGTTATCAACATTATTCTCATACTAAATCCAAAACACAGCACTATACCAGCTACTAGGAAGAAAATTAACTCTATCCCAGCCAAAACTAGGACACTGGAGGAAAAATCACTGTACACTGCCCTGAACTGTGGATACAGAGGAAACTTTGCACTTTTGGAGCTTACACATGCTTTTCCCTTGTAAAAATTCACTGTCCCATTAAGCAGAGGCCTTTTAGTGCAGTTTTCTCTCCTGCGTGACACACTCCTACTGACGTCAACAGGAGCTTCACTTGCAGCACAGGTACAGAAAATGCCTAAGGGGTCTCTCCAGCAGGAAATAAACAGCTGAAGCTTTTAGGGTGACCTGTGAAACCTTCGCTCTGAAGTGACATTTGTTTTTCCCACTTTGCCAGAGCTCACTATGGTCTGATAGACTGTAAGAAGTGCACAAACTTCTTTATATTTGTAACCCTATAATCTTTTTTTTTCCTCTTGAAAAGTCTTTTAATTTTGTTTGGTTTTAAACTGTGATCATTCTCATTTTTAATCATTGAGATTGTATACTTCTCCCACCAAAAGGGAAAATTGGAAAAAGCTAGTGAGATTCTTTAGCTGGCTTGAGGTTACGAAAGTGTGTGAGCAAGCAGGACCACACCTCTTCAAGGAGTAGTTCAAGAAGTTGATGTCATGGAGATACCAACATCCTCATGGAGACCCACACCACCATTCGGACTTCTTTATGAGTTGAGATGCTTTCTCATGGCTAACTGCTTTTCTGAGTCATGTGCATCATTGCTACCATACTGTGGGAAACATTTACTAAGAGATAATAATAGCTTTTATCCCGTGATGGTGCATATGTTCTGTAAGGTGCTAACCCCATCTTGGGAAATGCAGAACATCTTCTGTAGTCCAGGAGGTGCTTAACACTGTCTCATAATTCTCAGCTGAGTGCCTTATATCCAGAGCCTCTGCTGCACCTGGAGGACAGAGCTGGGAGCAGCGGCAGAGAAACAAGAAAGACTTTATTTCATCACTAATTGAATGGGTTCATATTCAGAAAGTTAACGTTTATAATGAGGATATAAGGATCTAAACCCTTTTCTGTTATTGCTAATGAAAGCTTGAATTCAACAAAAGCTGGCCTTCGTTCACTCTGGAAAGCTTCCTAGATACTAATATTGAGTAAATGAGTTGTTGTTTTTTAACTCTTGAGATTTATTAAACATTGGAACACAGGAACTGTTACACCAGTCAAAGTCTTATTATTGTCTTATTATGAGCTTCCAATTACTGACTGTATCCAACACCAGATGCTTCAAAGCAGCATGCAAGAAACCACGTAGTAGACAATAATAGTAGTTATAATTTGCTCATAAGAAAAATAGCTTCTTATCCACTGCCCTTGCTCAGTGTTTGGCTTATATCCTGAGACATGACAGTTTATATCTTATTACGCATACATATTTTAAAGTGATAGCAATTTGCAAAAGAAGGGACTGGAATTTGGGAGGTCTGAATGAGATTGCAGAATTATCCCCTGACGGGATGGGTGACATTGACCAAATGACATCATCTTTCTGCACCTCCATTTCCCCACCTAAATGCTATCAAAGATTTTGACACTCCTGAGGTTCCTGAGATCTATGAACTAAAACTGTGATAGAAGAGCAAGGGAAGGTTAAGTGAAAAATCAGACTTGTATCTTAAATGTGAGCAATTATTACAAGGAGTGCCTAAGATAGTGAGAAGTTAAACCAGTTCAAGAGAACACAATGTGCTTTTCTTTTTTTTGGATTGTGTACTCCAGGCACTTGGCAGTGCTTGTGTGCAAACTGATGGATGTGCAATCAATTTGGCTGTTTCCCCCGTGCAGTCTCTTTGGTGCAAACCCTCCACTTATTTGCATGGATCCTTCACTCAGGGGGAGAAGTGCACTAAAAACTGAAAGAAAAAATTCCCCAGTCACTTCTAATCATACTATTCACTGTTATTATTTTTAAGAGGAACACAGAAGTACAAACAGAAAGTCCTTGTTCTGTTCGTCTTCCTGCAGCCGACTCGAGAAACTGTCTTTTGTCCTTCCTTTGCAAAGAGCGAGCTAGGAAATGAATGACATCTGAAGACAAGAAGTGGGTTGCTCACCCCAGATTTTGTTTGAAGGTCACCTTGCAGTTCTCTGTGTTGAGAGACGTTTTTATTATTCCTCTTTTAACCTCCTTTTTTTTTTTCCTTCTTCCCCCCTTAAGCTAAATGACAAGTTATGAAACTTTGTGGTTTGGTTGTTCTTAGTGTGAGTATTGAAAAATGATAATATACTGAATGCATGTGACAAAGAGTTCCCTCCTCCCGCTCCCAGCTCCCTCCCCATCAGCTGCTGTGGCTCTTCATCATGTTTAACCGCTCACAGCTTTCAGAATATATTGGTTTCCGTTCTCAGACCTTCTTTGTCTTTTCTTGCAGCTGTTTGTTTTGCGGTGTGGTCAGTGTTTGCGGAGTAGATCAAACCCACCTCTAAACTCTCTTCTCCTCTCTTTCCCCTCCTTGCCTCTGCAAAGGTCACATAGCTGCTGGGGTTTCTATGCTCATGCTGGGAGGTATCAGGAAGGGAGAAAGGTAAACCATTAATAAAGGACAAGCGAAGCAAACTGCAGAGTAGCAGGCTCTGGTCCTACACCCTGTCAGAGGGCAGGAGATTCAAACTGAGCCTTGAAGATCTTTTTATGTATATTTAGGAAGGCAGTGGATAAATGCTGCAACATGATCAAAAGCACCCACTTGCCATTTGAAATGGGAAGGGACATAGTAATGCTTCAAGCCTCTGTGTTTGGTTTGGGGGTTCTTTTGCCCTGATTTTAATGAGCTGGTGTCCAATTTGGGGGAGAAAACCAGTCTTTCCATAACGCCTGTAATATCTTACTTCTGTTGTGAAAGGCAATTAGCACTCAGGTACCACTTGAGAGGGGATACCCACAGTCTTCTGCAGTGGTACACCAAAAAGGTAATATTTGTATGTATATCCTCTTCTGGGCAAGGAGTTGCAAGCTCAAAGTACAAATAAGCTTTTATGAAATAAGATTTTGCATGACAGCAGTCATAGCTGGACAAAAAGAAATTTAAGAGCCTAGGCTAAGCACAAAGTATAGGCATGCCTTAATTTAGAGTTTCCCAGATTAGATTTCATCCCACTCCTGCATAGTCGCTGCACCTAGAGAAAGGACACGGTGCTTCCAACAGCTGCCAGGATAGTATCAAATAGAAAATGCTTCTGCACTGGCGTGACTTGAGCGTAGTTTCCTTTGGAATATTCCATTGTAAATTCATCAGCCCTTACAGAATAAACTGGTGGGAGAGTTAAATATCCGTTTCCTGCATGCATTAGTTTCTGTGCAAAACACAAGTGACTTTATAGATGGGATTTTTTTTTCCTTTTGAATGGAAACTCCTGGGTGGGAGTGGGCCTTGTGTACTGCATTTCAGGTGAGAAATGTGCTTGCAGTCCTCCTTAGAAACTGCAGTTATGAAATATCCCACAGAATTATTCATATATTTCGGGGTAGTTCAGTAATCTGAAGTAATTTTGCTAGAGTATTTTTCCCTTTTCAGAATGGTTTCTAAATGCTGTCTAGCAGTTTACAGTCCCAGCCAGGAAAAGTATATATGGGACAAAGCAGTAAGTGCTTCTTGTAGTTTATAAGGTGCTACAAAATCTAATAAAAATAGAATAGAAATGTTGAATATTCATTATACTCTTACAGCCCTCCTGAGAGATGGCAAAAGGCAACAAAACATTTCATTCAATAGCATCTCGAATATATACATGCGGTCTGTTGTTTCAACAATGTCAAAAACTGTGTAGCAACTCTGGTTCATCCATGGTAGTAATTTAATATTATACATCTTTACAGGAAAAAAAAATATATAAGCCCACATATACTCATTTCAGGTCCTTGTAGGATTAAAAAAAAAAGAAAAAGCAAGAAAGCAAATAGAAGTTAAGAGGGGGAATATCACCATATGTATTTATAAAATACTGCCTCTCTTGGCCTTGGCCTTTAGTTTTCACTTGCAGGCAGTACTGCTCCCTTCAGAGTGCTACATATTCTATATGATCAATAATAAAGTGGTGTGCCATCAAAAAACATGACAGTATACATGCCAGGAGTCTAGGTACTCCCTTTAGAATAATTGTGACAGCAAAAGACATGAAATATGGGCATTTGACGGCCTGGCTAATCCCCTTGAATACTCCTAAAGAAGCAAACAAAGGGAAAACAAAACCCCAAAGAAATAAAACTAAAGTCTCTATCAGTAGTCCCAGGAGATAAAGTCTTATCCTAAAAACAGTGACCACAGTAACCCAGTCCATGAATCACGGCACTTAAGCCTGAAGAGTCACATTCCATGTTGACACAGACCTTCAGTAGTCCCATTAAATGTAATGGGGTTGCACAAGATGTAAATCATGGTAAAATATGAACCCTGATCTAATTTCTTTCTCTGAGATTAATTACTTCAAAGCCATTGTTTCTTATTTCCTCCCCCTCTAAAATCCTGGTAAAACAGAATTTTTGAAAGCAAATTATTTTAACTATCAGTACTCTTCAAAGAAAAGCTGCTGTTAGCTCTCTATGCATTTTCAAATTAGACTTTAAAACACAGGAAGAGGTTTCTTGTTTGAGTCTTTAGGTCAGCAATGGGATTTATTGGACAACATACTCATGGCTGGACATATTTTAGCAGTGAATTAAATAGGCAAGTACAATATATGTGTGTATATATTGGAGTATACTGGAAAGTAATATATGTGTTGTGGTGAAGAACTAGTGGTCTGTTGCATTATTTCCATGGTAATTAGAAGGCAAATGACTCTTCTGATGGCAAAACTGAATTATGCTTGTGAATATTCAGCAGGGACCATTGTACCTATTGCAAGAGGGTGGCTTGAATGGCCTGAAAGGTCCTTACAAATGTAATATTTATGACTCAGTGAGTGGTGGATTTCAAGCCACAAACAAGAAAGGATAACACCAATAGTTGCAACAACCTGTATACGTCTCTGTATGACGAATAGGAACGAAATACAGTAAATCTACCTGTCTTTGCCTTTTTATTATCTTCATTTGCTGTTCCTAGAAAGAGCTCCTTTTACCTACCCAGCACCAAACATAAAAAATTAAAAAAAAATAAATACCCTCCAAATTTTGACTGTCTTGTTTGTACACACATAGATGTAAAATTGCAATGAGCAACATTCTGCCTTGTACAAATGAGATTTTAAAAAATGTATTAAACTGTCACAGAGCTTATGTTTTTTAAATGGATCACAAAGTTAGGGGTTTTGTAACACCACATAAAGGGTTATCTACATTTTGTAGTTCGATATGACTTGTGTCTAAAGATACTCTGGTAGTTTTTTTCCATGCAGAAGGTTGCTCTAGGTCACCACTGAAGGCATTGAATATTGGACCACCACATTTTTCCTTACTGAGCCCTTCATAAATGACCACATGGTAACTGAGGCACATGGTATTATGGGGATGGTGGGTCAGATATCCCTGTGCTACTGAAAAAGCACTAAACATCCTCAGACCTGTTTAAAAAAAATCCAAAAATAGTTCATCTGTAACATAGGTGGATAATCAGAATATGGGTGCTGGGTGGTGGTTTACAGATTTCATCAGTATGTATTTGTGATGACTTGCATAACTGATTCATGGCCTCATCACCCATGATTAATGTGCTATAAAGTTACAGGAATGAAAACCTCTCACAGGCACTCAGTGAAGCAGGGGCCCTGCAGAAAAGAGCAGTATGTGACTATATAATTAAAGTCTGTACCATTAATCTGTTTGCAGAAATGGACTGAATTGAGGTCACGCTCACAAACTCATCGAGTCATGAGATCTTTCAGGTTCTTGTCTTTGCCAGTGTACTGTTTTTATGACAAGCTTTTATGTCATTTATTATATATACTTATTATATAGCTTTTATAAACCAATGTGATGATTACTTAAAAGTTCACATGCATAAAAATTTGGGGAAATATTGACAGGTAGTACACAGTTCCTCATGCATGCTAGTTTGCTCTGCTTGTATGAGTGATACTATTTCAACTACTTTTATGATGTTATTGCCCTTTCCTTTAGTCCTCGAGTGCAAGGGGTTAAAGCAGTTAATTCAGTTAAATGTGTGTGTCTCCACTGTATTCAGATAGTCTGAGAAGATCTGAACTAAACCAGACCCCTGTTGTGGTAGGCACTGTGAAAGACGGGTCCTGCTCCTCGGAGCTTATAGGCTAAAGCCAAAACAGGGGTATGCAGCAAGAGAAGGGAAGGATTATTATTTCTCTCCTTTTTGGACAGAAAGCCACAGCATTTGGGACAACATTTTGCAAAGTCTCATCATCTTCTGAGAACACTGTTTTTATCCTTAGACTCCAGCCATAGCCCATGGACCTCTAGAGCACAAGTTAGGTTTTTCATTGACCTAATCACCCTATGGAAGTGATTAGGAAAAAGTGATTAGGAAAAAGGAAAAGGAAAAAGTGATTAGGAAAAAGGAAAAGGAAAAAGTGATTAGGAAGTCATTAGGAAAAAGAAGAAAACCTCCTTTTTCTCTCTTACTGACCACAGAAATGCCTCTGGGTGACTGCCGACTATGTTCCTAAATCAGGCATCTTGACTAGGGAGTGAGCCCAGCTCCTATTAAATCCATTCTTAAATGCCTAAATAGGAGCTGACCTCTTCTGGTGTTTTGGCTGGTAACGATCAAGTTCCTTGCTCAAAGTCAAAGAGGGTATAAGAGAATAAGAGGAAATAAGAGGTCTTCTAAATACCTATCCAGTGTCTTAATCACAAAACCTTCTTTTCTCTGAATAAGCTTTTTCTTATCCTTTGGGCTTGATTTTCCAGTAGGTTAAATATGCTCCTTTATCAATAGTTTAACAGCACTTCCCACTAGTAGATCTACTCTGACTGGGAGCAACAGTTCACTGACTCTTAATGGAGATTCCTTCATTTTCCCTTGACAGGGAGGGTGATAGCTAACATATGACTGCTTTAAACTTTTAAGTATTTAAAGTATTGCAAGCACATGAGAGAAGGTGGGGAAGGGACAGTGGTAGTGAGAAGAAAGCCGCACACTGGCTCACAGTCAAGAGCCCCCTCTCTGATTTCAGATAGGTCCAAAGGACTGCCCTACCATACTCAGAAGAAAGGCTAATCCCTGGGATCATTATATTCACAATCCTGCCTTGTGATCTTTATAAATATCTCTCTGAACACAGAGGATGAACATCCTAGTGGGATTGTCAAAACGCTTTTTTGTACGAATGCTCAGTTCAAAAGGAAACAGAGCACTGTGAAGTGTCTGTGAAGAAGCAACCATCTGGAGGTTTGCCTTATGAAAGATTAACTTGCATCCTACAGTTTCTTTTTATTTTTCCCCCACAAAGGCTGTTTTTAATGGCTCATGTTTTAAATGCACACTGTTTAATTATTTATGCATCCTGAGCCATATTTTCTGTGTTTGGAACTTTTGCTGTGGCACTAACCTTTTTATTTCACACCACTGAAAGTCCACGCTGCACTGTGTACAAAACAGCACCTAAAGGTCCCCTGGAGAATGCATGCAGCAAGCGTATAAGGCCTGTTTAAACGTGTGTGTGAGATGGGTTATTTGCTTGATTGCTTTGACTGGTAAGTCAGGGAGTGTGGCAAACCTAGCAGCATCCTGGTGAAATGGTTTCAGACCCAGTGCAAAAATTAAATTTTACTGTGTGTAAGGTTTTAATTATACCTTCAAAAGAAATATGTTCAGATGGGTTTGCTAATGCATATCTCCCGAAAGTGATGTATGGATAGGAGTGGTTTTAAAAGCACTTGAAGCCAAGTAAAAGAATAAGGAGAGAAGAATCACAGGAATCTGGAGCGTTGCTAACAAGTCTCACGCTATCTAGGATTGATTCTTGCTACAGGCTTTGATAATGCACACATAGACCATGCCCTGGATTAATGTGCCTACATTTCTAATGCAAGGAAAGTCAGGAGTGGGATCCTTATAAGGTGCTTACCTCTGTTAGAGACTTGTAAATGTGGGCTCATACGCGCATCAAAGTGCTGGTCCAGCAGCTCAGTGTAGTTACTGAAATCCACCCTTGCTCAACATTACATACCCTTGGTTTTGCCCCTTATGATCATCAGAGATTTCTCAGACCTGTATCAGAGTAGCCTTGTTTTGATTATGCACGATAAAATTCTGCAAACAGCAGAAACTCCAGGATTACTGCAGAAACATGGAAGGGATGTAGATAGATCACCTTTCTGTCTCTCTTCCTATCATTGCACAATTGTTCCCTGTAGCATTTTCTCCATTCCCTATTATTTTTTCTAGTCCTACATGTTCAAAACACAGGTTTCCTGTTGCATTTGTAGGCTGCCCTATAACTTAATACATCTCGCTGTCAGCAGGTTCTAATATTAAGCCTGAATTTCCTTTAATTTCATCCCTTTCCTCCTATTTGTGTTGTGAAAAGCCAGCTGTCTCTTCAGCTGTTGATAGCACAGCGCCAGGACTGAGAAGGGGAGTTTTACTCAGCCTTTTGGCATTCAATGGCTCTGTTTTACAATGGAGACTACACCAACGTTATCGATTACACCTGCACTTGAATACAAAGATTAGCTTAAAGAAGGATAGATGCCTTCAATGTTCAGTGTTGGCCCCCTGGGGAGGGAAAGTTTCTAGATCAAGTAAAATTTGACTTTATCTGAGAGTATATTGCAATCAGACATTGTCCCTTTTCCATCTGCAAAGTAATCTGCAGAATCTGGGCAAGTTTTCTCCAAGGGAGATGTCATGGTCTATTGTGAAATAACTCTTCATTTTCCAAAACACTCTTGTAGCTCAATCTTTCCCATACATGGAGTCCCCTCTCCACAGCACACAGCAGTAATGATACCCGCTCTGTATATAGTGTCTGTGGGGGGTTTTAAATTTTTTTTAATTTTTTCTTTTACAAGAAAATGGGATCAGGCATTTTGAAAGCATTTCCGGGAGAAATCCATCCAAGACAAGTGAACCGTCAACACCTACTTCTCAATAAACAACTGTAAGGGTTTTAAGTAAATGAGGGCTGTATGTGTGGGTGTGTGTGTCTGTTGGTTATTTAATTACTCCATGAGTCTCCTTGTATCCCTAGTAACCTTCATGTTTTCATTTGAGTTACACCATAGCTTTGCAGTTATTTTCCCCAAACCATTGCTGGTTCTGAGAAAAGATTGTTAGACAGCAGCCTGGCTTTGTTTGCTGCCCATGTTACTGTAGCGTGGGCAGAAAATTTAAACAGGCACCTATGACCCCTCTTGTGTGCTTCAGAAGGGATTCTGTGCTGCTCTGATGCCTCTTAGGCTCCCTCACTAACTCCTGCATTAAGCCTTGCTCTCCTGAAAGGGCCAAACTTTACTTCTTTCCTATCAGGATGTATTGGTTGGAAGGGAGAAATTTTAGCTCTCTTCTTCAGTTCACTAACAAAAAGCACTGTTGCATTAGCTCTTGCTGCTTGCCCAACAAACAAGTAGGCATAGCACACACTTCAGCTAAACTTTGCAGCTTGTCTACTGGTCAGGGATGCTGGTGCCAAACCCACCTGCCAGTGAGGAAAAGATATCTCATCCAGGTCCTGGGGTTGCTGCCCTAGTGGGAGTGGAAATCAGATAACTGGAGCTTAAACTAGGTGACCTGCTCCCCTTTTCTTGGAAAGGGCTTCTCATTAAGTTACGTGTTTTGTGATGGGCCAGGGCCTTCAGAGAAGGTGATGAGCTGAGATGGTCAAAACTTAATGAGTTTCATCCACTGTTTTTTTCTTTTAAATTAATGCTTTTCAGCCTGTGTTCCTTTGAGGAAATAGTGCAGACACCCTCACTTCAGCAGGGCCTCCCCTAGAATTGGAAAAAACTCTGAAACATCTTCTTTACTAAAATCATGATTTATATAATACTAGTAGTTAGAAGCCTCTCCCAAATTTGCAGTTCAGTTTTGCCCAATAATCACACTACAGAAGACTGTCCCTGGACGTATCAAAGACCAGGGAATGCTGAAGTCAGTGGCAGATACAAGAACACAACAACGATCTCCAAACTCCTAGATCAGTTAGACCATGCTTACTTCCACAGTCCTGCGTGTTTTCCAGGTAAAATAGCTAGAGGTGACAAGAATGATAAATTGGTAATTGAAAGAAAGAAGAAGGGATATGAGTCCTCTAAAGGATGCCCAAGTAAGGGCCAAGGCTTGGTCCAGCATCAATATGGTCAAAATCCACTGACCATGTAGGTGGTGAGACTCCTACTCCCCACACTCAGGTTAGATGTCTAACATCAGACAGTGCTCTCCCCCTAGCACTTTTCATAATGATATGTTCTTTTTTGCCCTCTGCTGAACCCGTAAGCCTGGGGAACAGTGACCAAGAGTCAAAAACCCAGCTAGAGCAGAGTATGCCTACCTCAAACCACATTTAATCACAGCAGAGTGATACATGTCAGTCGTCAGTCACGTATCACTAGTCTCACAGCCATTGTCTGCACTTGGCTGAGAGGGCTGAGTAATGTGCTGCTCATTAAAGGTGTGGTGATGGGATGAAGCCTCTCTGGAAGCACCACAAATGGAGCAGAGGTGCTCTTGTTGGAAATAACCTATAGAAGAAGCAGGAGCAAAGGATGCCCAGAGGCAGGTTGTGGTGCTGCTCCTTGGGCAGCAGGCAGCTGGCTCAGTTGCATTCTTCCTGTGGTCAGCTGCTGTACCCTGTGGCTAACAGAATATCCATAACTCAAGATTTTACTGATGAGCAAACCTCAAAAGACCAAATAAAAGTTTGAACAAGAAGCTAGAAGTGTGGTCATCTGAACAGCATGACCAGCTTGAATCCTGGTAACAGATTTTCTCTGTTTTCAAATGCCCATTTGTATAATGTGGCATTTTCAGGGAGAGTACAAGGAAATGTTAACCTCTGTTAACTTACAAAAAAAGACTGGGTTTAAATTTTAATTGCGTGCATAAGTTTTTTCTTTGGTTTTGTTTTCAAAATACTTTTTTTTGCCTGGGAACAGTAAAGAAAAGGCACAGAGACTGTGATGTATCCGAGATTATCTCTTTGCTCTTCCATGATTTACCTCAAAAAGGAAAGAGAAGTCTTTCATTCAAGAACAATTCAAATTAAGACTTTGTGATGTTATAGCTTGATGGTGAGGAATGAAAAATTCTCTGCTTCAGGCAGGAGGGATGACATTAGGCAACCCCCAAATAAATCACAATTTATTGTATTCAAAATGCATTTTCAAAGAACTTCAAGGATCTCTACACAAAAAAAAAAACCCAAACCAAAAACGGTGCAAATCTTGAAAGCTTTGTCAGGAACAGGTTGGGCCTCTGTATATTTTATTGGTCAGGAAATGTTTCCAAAAGACTTTTGTAAAGGCACAGTTCAGCCCTTTCAAGTCTGATACGGAGCAGCAGGAAAGGGGTTAAACGTGTATTACGGGACACTGATGTAAATTGGGCTATATTAATCCTGCTTCCCTTTAGATGTCTAATTTAGGTGCCTGAATTAGCTGCTCAGGTACCCTATATAGTCAGCGGAGTAAGTTAGCATGCTCTGATGTCCTCTCTGGAGGCCTCATGGACTGTACAGGGAACCCAGGCTCCTAAACCAGGTGTTGGTCAGAGTTTGGTGGCCAGAGCCACCCTCTGTGAATACTCTGCTCCGACTGATGAGCTGCACCAAGCTTTTCTGCAGATGGGGCTGGAGGGCCAATTCCTGCAATATATTAATAGGTGTCATTCCAAACCTGATCTCATACCTGACTAGGTTGCTCCAAGCTACAGCCTTGGTAACAAACAGCTCAGTCATGTGGAGGAAACTTGGATTTGAACCCTGACCTGAATTTCTTATTTTACCTCTGACTCTAGAATTTACTTTCTGTGGTTCCTAACTAAAAACTCTGTTTCTGGAGGGCAAGAGCTGAAAGCACAAAGGCTTTGCTTTAATCGCAGCCTTTTTCCTATCTTGCTCAAAGCAAAACCCTGGTGAGCAGCAGACAGCCCTGCTGAGCTGTAGCCTCTGTGTGGTGGGTTGACCCTGGCTGGACACCAGGTGCCCACCAAAGCTGCTCTGTCACTCCCCTCCTCAACTGGACAGGGGAAACAAAATATAATGAAAGACTCGTGGGTCAAGATAAGGACACAGAGAGATCATTCACCAATTACTGTCACAGGCAAAACAGACTTGACCTGGGGAAATTAGTTTAATTTATTACCAATCAAATCAGAGTAAGGTAACGAGAAAATAAAAACTAAATCTTAAAACACCTTCCTCCCACCCGTCCCTTCTTCCCGGGCTTAACTTTACTCCCGAGTTCTCTACCTCCTCCCCCCCCCCCCCCCCCCGAGCGGTGCAGGGGGATGGGGAATGGGGGTTGTGGTCAGTTCATCACACGTTTCTGCCACTCCTTCCTCCTCAGGGGGAGGACTCCTCACACTCTTCCCCTGCTCCAGCATGGAGTCCCTCCCACAGGAGACAGTCCTCCACGAACTTCTCCAACATGAGTCCTTCCCATGGGCTGCAGTTCTTCATGAATTGCTCCAGCATGGGACCTTTCCATGGGGTGCAGTCCTTCAGGAACAGACTACTCCAGCGTGGTTCCCCCGCGGGGTCACAAGTCCTGCCAGCAAACCTGCGCCAGAGTGGGCTCCTCTCTCTCCACAGGTCCACAGGTCCTGCCAGGAGCCTGCTCCAATGTGGGCTTCCCACGGGTTCACAGCCTCCTTTGGGCATCCACCTGCTCTGGCGTGGGGTCCTCCATGGGCTGCAGGTGGATATCTGCTCCATCGTTAACCTCCATGGGCTGCAGGGGGACAACCTGCCTCACCATGGTCTTCACTACGGGCTGCAGGGGAATCTCTGCTCTGGCGCCTGGAGCACCTCCTCCCCCTCCTTCTTCACTGACCTTGGTGTCTGCATAGTTGTTGCTCTCACATATTCTCACTCCCCTCTCCAGCTGCAGTTGCGCAGGGTTTTTTCCCTCTTCTTAAATTTGTTATCACAGAGATGCTACCACCGTCGCTGATTGGCTTGGCCTTGGCCAGCAGCGGGTCCATCTTGGAGCCAGCTGGCATTGGCTCTATTGGACATGGGGTAAGATTCTAGCAGCTTCTCACAGAAGCCACCCCTGTAGCTCCCCCTGCTACAAAAACCTTGCCATGCAAACCCAATACACCTCTGACTGAAGTGTCCCCTCTTTTCAGACAGGAGAAGCAGGACAAGTCTGCAAAGGAAGGAAATCTAATTATACTGCACATGTTCTAATTTAAGTTGCTGTGGGTTGCTGGGAGTTTGAGCAGCAGAAACACGAGGTCACTTCTTGCCTGCGACCATGTCCTTTACTTGATGAGAAATGGATAGACCTGATAGCTTTTCCTGGTGTAATTACCTCAAGGGTAGATGACTGGGGATCTTCCCCACAGTCTGGGGTTTCTTTCTGTGAGAAAAAAACTCCTTCTTTAAAATTAAGCGCCCACCAACACACTCACACACAGATGCATGCACACAGACGGGCAGGTAGAGCATCGCAGGTGTGCTGCGACCACAGATGCATGGATAATCCATTTTAATATCACCACAAAGCTAAAGGTCTTAAAAAACACTCGCTCATGGGTTTTCAGCATAGAAAACATAGTCCTGTATGTCTGAGACGTCCCCGAATCCCAGTTGGCTGGCTGCAAAGGGATGCCTGCTGCACTGAAACACAGACCCATGTTTGTCCTCCTTTGGCAAACGGGGATTCCAGTTGCATCTGTGATGATACCCATGGCCACTTTTGATGGCACACGCAGACTCATATAGCAAAGGATCAGTTTGTTTGCACTTCAGCCAGACATTCATTTATTTGAAGTCATGTTCATCTAGATTGTAAAATGCCTTGGGAACATGGACTTGGGACCTTGGTCATGGGAACCTTCATGGGCACTGGCAAAAGCGAGGGTGAGGAAACCTAAATTCTACTGGCACTGGCAAAGGAATATGGAAAGACCTTGGGCAAATCACTGAGCCTTAGTATTTCCATCTGTAGTGTGCAGAATAATGACTCCTACTTCTTTCATGAAGTGCTTTGAGATTTACTGAAGATAGACTTTAGATACCAACAAGGTCTTTTTGCTTCATGTGAATGTCATTCTGAAGACCATGATAGAAAACACATGTAATAAACTTTTCTTACTTGTTTATTCATCAGTTTATACCACCACACCCCCCCGCCACACATAAACACCCAAACACACTGTTTTTACTCACTGAAGTAGTATTTTTACAAAATGTATATCCATGGTTCCTGGTGGAGAAGAGCATGCAAGCCAATAGAAACAATTGCCTGTTCTGGATATATTTACAAGGAGATGCCACCAGATGGGAACATGTATGTTGATGAGACTAAAAACTTAATTTTTAATACCTACTGCTGCAGTCCATCCACCTGAGTCCTTGTCAGTCTCACAAACCTAAATGTGTCCCTGGATGGGGCAGGAAGAATTTAGGTCAATTTTTTTATCATACCTCTTGTACTGAAGCCTAGCCTTTGTGCACAGCACTGGCTTTGTTTTAAATATTCCCTTCATCAGTAAGAGTAAATGCAAAATATGTTAAATGTGGGGAAAGGAGTGCCAGGAAGCTTTATTTCTCTTCTCTCTTCATCTCTGGAGATATTATACATGCAGGTATCTGGCACCCTCAATTATGCCTTACCTACTCCAGGAGGAAAAAAAAAGGCAAAAAAAAATTTACTGTAATAAATCTCACGACCTCTACTCATGGAAAACCCGAATTCTCAGATATCCATAACAAGCTGAGCAGTCTGCAGCAGCAGAAATTAAAAGTGCTGCACACTGAACTAAAGTCTCTGGCACTTTAAAGTATGCATTTTCCAGCTTTGCCCTTTCCATAGTATTCCACAGGGCCACCCATTGCAACTGCTGATAAGGTCGTGTGCAAGGTGGGTGATGAATCTGCACTGATTTCAGAAGGTTTTTCTGTCTGGTTGCAGAAAACAGATATGCATGTATCCTCGAGAGAAATCCTTAAAGGGGGACTATGCAGAAGTGTGTGCATTGTCTAGTGGAAAACAGAACAAAGGGGGGAAAAAACACAAAAAGAAATAATAACTATTGAGTAATAAGTAAATACTTTACCTAGAGTGCAATAGATTTTTTCTCTTATTTGAAGTATGTTTAAAGCAGTCACTGAATAGTCTTTGCACCAATAACTTCAACATATGCAGCTTTTTTGGTACAGTGGTTTTGCTCTTTTTTTCTCCCCCCGCACCCAAAAAAACTCCAGACACCCTTCAGAACACTGAGTGTGACATTTGGATTGAGGCAGAGACCTCCAACAGTTCAGAGGTTTGCATTTGGGCTCATGTTTTGAGACTGTGATGCAGCATACAAAACAGCAGAGAAATTTAAACCAGAAAACACCAAATCAATACGTTCTTCCATATTTAAAACAGAAAAAAAGAAAGAAAAAAAGCAGCCAACGCCTAAAACTGACTCCAGGGTTCTTCATGTCTTCAGATCCAGGATGCTTTGATTTCATGCTGTTTTATAGATGTCTGTGAGACTTAGATCCAGATTGGGTATCAGATCTGGTGCCTTCTCCAAAAGTTCAGGGCCAAATCTCGGCTATTTGGTGAGGACAGAGTCAGTCTGGAGGAATGACTCGCACAACTGGAATGCAGTGATGGATGGCTATAAACTCTTCAGGAGGGATAGGCGAGGCAGGAGAGGAGGTGGAGTAGCCCTATACATTAGGGAGCGTCTGGATAGTTTAGAGCTTGATGATGGTGACGATAGGGTGGAGTGTCTATGGGTAAGAATCAGGGGGAAGGCCAACAAGGCAGATATTGTGGTGGGAGTCTGTTACAGACCCCCCAACCAGGATGAGGAGACTGACAAACTATTCTATAAGCAGCTGGGAGAAGCCTCACGATCGCTAGCCCTTGTTCTTGTGGGGGACTTCAACCTGCCGGATGTCTACTGGAAATACAATACAGCAGAAAAGAAACAGTCTAGGAGGTTCCTGGAGTGTGTGGCAGATAACTTCCTGACACAGCTGGTGAGTGAGCCAACGAGGGAAGGTGCCCCGCTGGACCTCTTGTTCACGAACAGAGAAGGACTTGTGAGCCATGTGATGGTTGGAGGCCGTCTTGGGCAGAGTGATCACAAAATGATAGAGTTTTTGATATGTGGAGAAGCGGAGAGGGGGGTCAGCAAAACTGCCACCTTGGACTTCCAGAGGGCAGACTTTGGCCTGTTTAGGAGACTGGTCGAGAGTCCCCTGGGAGGCAGCCCTTATGGGCAAAGGAGTCCAGGAAGGCTGGACATTCTTTAAGGAGGAAGTCCTAAAGGCACAAGAGCGGGCTGTCCCCAGGTGCCGAAAGACGAGCCAGCGGGAAAGAAGACTGGCCTGGCTGACTAGAGAGCTTTGGCTAGAACTCAGGAAAAAGAGGAGAGTCTACGACCTCTGGAAGAAGGGGCAGGCAACTCAGGAGGACTACAAAGGTGTAGCAAGGTTGTGCAGGGAGAAAATTAGAAGGGCCAAAGCTGAGCTAGAGCTCAGTCTGGCTGCTGCTGTAAAAGACAGCAAAAAATACTTCTTCAAATACATTAGCAGCAAAAGGAGAGCTAAGGAGAATCTCCAGCCCCTAGTAGACGGGGGAGGGAACACAGTGACCAAGGATGAGGAAAAGGCTGAGGTACTTAATGCCTTCTTTGCCTCAGTCTTTAATAGCAGAGCCAATTGTTCTCTGGGTACCCAGCCCCCTGAGTTGGAAGATAGGGACGGGGACCAGAATGGAGCCCCCATAATCCAGGGGGAAATGGTTAGTGACCTGCTGCACCACTTAGACACTCACAAGTCTATGGGGCCTGATGAGATCCACCCGAGAGTACTGAAGGAAGTGGCAGAAGTGCTCACCAAGCCCCTTTCCATCATTTACCAGCAGTCCTGGCTAACTGGGGAGGTCCCTGCTGACTGGAGATTAGCGAATGTGACACCCATCTTCAAGAAGGGCCGGAAGGAGGACCCGGGGAACTACAGGCCTGTCAGCCTGACCTCGGTGCCGGGGAAGCTGATGGAGCAGATCATCTTGTGTGCCATCACACGGCATGTAGAGGATAACCAAGGGATCAAGCCCAGCCAGCATGGGTTCAGGAAAGGCAGGTCCTGCTTGACCAACCTGATCTCCTTCTACGACAAGGTGACCCGCCTAGTAGATGAGGGAAAGGCTGTGGATGTTGTCTATCTAGACTTTAGTAAAGCCTTTGACACGGTTTCCCACAGCATTCTCCTGGAGAAACTGGCTGCTCATGGCTTGGACGGGTGTACTCTTCGCTGGGTAAAGAACTGGCTGGATGGCCGGGCCCAAAGAGTGGTGGTGAATGGAGTTTACTCCAGTTGGCGGCCGGTCACAAGCGGTGTTCCCCAGGGCTCTGTGTTGGGGCCAGTCCTGTTTAATATCTTTATCAATGATCTGGACGAAGGGATCGAGTGCACCCTCAGTAAGTTTGCAGATGACACCAAGTTGTGTGGGAGTGTTGATCTGCTTGAGGGTAAGAAGGCTCTGCAGAGGGACCTGGACAGGCTGGATCGATGGGCTGGGGCCAATTGTATGGGGTTCAACAAGGCTAAGTGCAAGGTCCTGCACTTGGGCCACAGCAACCCCATGCAATGCTACAGGCTCAGGGAAGAGTGGCTGGAAAGCTGCCAGGCAGAAAAGGACCTGGGGGTGTTGGTTGACAGCTGCCTGAATATGAGCCAGCAGTGTGCCCAGTTGGCCAAGAAAGCCAATGGCATCCTGGCTTGTATCAAAAATAGTGTGGCCAGCAGGACTAGGGAAGTGATCGTGCCCCTGTACTTGGCGCTAGTGAGGCCGCACCTCGAATACTGTGTTTAGTTTTGGGCCCCTCACTACAAGAGAGACATTGAGGTGCTGGAGCATGTCCAAAGAAGGGCAACGAAGCTGGTGAAGGGTCTGGAGCAGAAGTCTGATGAGGAGCAGCTGAGGGAACTGGGGTTGTTTAGCCTGGAGAAAAGGAGGCTGAGGGGAGACCTTATTGCTCTCTACAACTACCTGAAAGGAGGTTGGAGTGAGGTGGGGGTCGGTCTCTTCTCCCAGGTAACAAGTGATAAGACAAGAGGAAATGGCCTCAAGTTGCACCAGGGGAGGTTTAGACTGGATATTTGGAAATTTTTCTTCACTGAAAGGGTCATCAAGCATTGGAACAGGCTGCCCAGGGAGGTGGTTGAGTCGCCATCCCTGGAAGTATCTAAAGGACGTTTGGATGAGGTGCTTAGGGACATGGTGTAGTGGTGGTCTTGGTAGTGTTAGGTTTACGGTTGGACTCGACGATCTTAAAGGTCTTTTCCAACCTGTGCGATTCTGTGATTCTGTGAATATTTCACATGTATTTGCCTCTCGAAAGTCCATGCTCAGCCAGCGCAGAGGAATGGCAACAGGAATCACAGTAACTTCCCCTGTGCCACATTGGTAGCCTGAGTGCATTGAGCCAATGGCATTTGGCATCGCTCACACTTGCAGAACCATGTGTGGTACAATGCTGCCCATCCTTGTTCCAAGGGGAACCACATCTCACCAGGCTTGTCGAGATAGAAGGCCCTTCCTAGTAAATCAACTCTGTTGTACCAGTGGGACACACCACTTTACAGCAGCAGGGAATATGGCAAGTGAAATGAATTGTTAAAAAATGTGAAATATTCTTTTTGGTGCAAAGGATGAGGAGGAATTGTTGGGATGAAACCAGAACTGAAGTATGTCTAGGGATGGAAATGATTCCAGGGGAAGAGAGAAGAGATTCTGAACAGTGAGATTTATTACGCTGGGATATAGCCTCCCAGAGGAAGGGGTTGAAGACACATTGCTGGAATTGCTTAACACCAGGTTGGACAAAACACTGGAGGATATAGAGAAGACATATAGCCACAGATTTTTAAGGCTAGAAAGAGCCACTGTGATCACTTAGTCAAACCTCCTGCATGACTCATACCAGGGGATTTGCCTAAGTGTATTCCTGTTACAAGTCCAATAGCTGTCATGCACTACTGCATATCGGTTAGAAAAATGCCCAGCCTTGATTTAAAAGAAAGTTCTGGTAATAGAGAATCCATTGCTATGATAAGCTGTTCTCATGATTATTTATACCCCCTATTAAAAATGTGGGCCATGTTTCTCATCTCAGTTTTTCTAGCTTTGGCTTCAAATCTGTATATCTGCTAAACTGAAGGACCTTCTGTGGCACTCTTGTCCCCATGTACTTTTATTCCCTTTGATATGTATCTCAGATGCTTATAACACCAGGTTCCCCTGTGCTTTAGCCGATCTCCCTCTCTCTCCTTAAGTAGCTCTTGGAAACACTTATCTTCTGCCAACTCTTCCAATGCCAATCCTTCAGAATAAGTTACATTTTGAAAAGAAAGAGGCATAAATTTGCTCCCTTAGTGATGGACAAATGCACTTTGATGTCTGAAACGTGTACTGCCTGCTTCTGATTTACCCTGTGTGCCAAGCTGCTTGGATAGGGGACTGTATCTTCAGTGTCAGTATTTTTATAGGGTTACTCAACTCTAGCACACAGTCAGCACTTAAGAGGAAGCAATAACAGGGCTGGGAATGGTTTTGCTTTGTCAACATGTGTAGAGCAAAGAAATGTACTTAGGTGAGTTACTAGAACAAGGGCAATTAAAAGGGCAATGCTCTGAAGTGCTGGTGGTACCGCACCATCACTCTGTCCAGTCTCGATGTCTCCACTCCTAAGGGGAGCATGTGCATAGAAATCACTGAATTTCTGCACAGGTTCAAGAATTTAATGGTTTCTCCCGACAAGATCTTCAGCATAGGATAAGCCAAATTCTGACCCAGGAGAGGTACAAGCTTTGCTGTTCTGGATGCCAATCCCAGGCCTGAATTTATACTAAAAGGCTTTCCACCTGTCTATTCAACCTCATGGGTGAAAGACTGGGGACTCAATAAGCTGAATTTTACCCCTGATTTCTTAGGTGAGAAGCTAGAGAAGTTTGGGAGGTCATTTAAGCACAAAGCTGTGCTTGGGGTGCTTTGCAATCCTCTTTTCTAGACCACTCTTCCCTGCCCTCTCTTTTTCTGGTCTGTGCTGTTGTTGATTTATGTGTGTAGAAGCCAAACCTAAACTTGGTTAGGACCTTTAAGTAATGCTGCTGTACCTTAATAAAACTGTAGTTAGCCTGGTGCTGCTGTTGTGAAAACGGTTGAGAAAGTCTTAAAAGTATAAAATCAAGGGACAATTAAATCTTGGGTTCAACTCCCAAATGGATTTCCGCTGGAGATTCACACTTAATAAAATACAGAAAATTGCATTTTATTTTGGTACATAAATACTGGTACTGACTATGGCATTTAGAAGAGAATTGCTCCACCAGAAAACTCACTTCAGCAAAATGATGCAGTCCAGTTGAGCCCCTTTTATGATCTGAGAAATGACTGTTTTTATAGCACACTAAATAAAACCTGCTATTCGAGCTGGAGGTTTATTAGTAAAGGTGATTTTGCCATAGCTGGGGAGGGAGGGGATGAAGGAGAGATGAGGGATGAACATCAAAGCAGAGATAGTGTCGTTCAGAAAAAGCACAGCGATGCCCCAAAAATGTGGTGTCACTCATCATCACCTCACCTAGCATTGCCACAGAAATATTTTGTGTCATTATTGTTGTTGTTGTTGTTGCTCCAAAACATTATTGCTAGCCTGGTTGAATTTCCCCCAGTGAGAAAGGCTTTGCTACGGATGTGGTGGGGAGCCTGCAAAAGCATCTGGGTGAAAGAGGCATCTGCAGGGAGCCAAATCCAAGGGACGGTAAAATCGGTTCTTACAGGAGAGCATTCAGGTTTAGCCAGGGCAGCTTGTGATTTTGCTGCTGCCCAAAATCACCACTGTTACAGTCTTGAAAGAGGACTTGCAGGTGGGCATTAGCATCCTCATAGTACATGTCCATGCCTCAGGCGTCCCGGTGCAGTGCTGGGTGTCTTTCTTCAAACCTGCCTTCCTTAGGGGTGTAAACTAAAATCACCTGATTGAGGACTAAAATCCTCAACAACTATGTCACAAGGGCATCACCTCTAGTCCAGAAACAGAGACATCTACCATGCTTTTGACATCTTCAACATTGTAGTTACACACCAGGAAGAGTAGGTCGAGCTCCATGGAACTATACCACTTCCGAAGGGATGGAAGTATGTTTTATATATGAATAATAAAGCCTTAATATCACTGCTGCTGTTAAGTTCATTAGCAAGGCTTTTGGACAAACGAAAGCATGCAGCTTAGCAAAGGTGTCTTGCTCTGCGAGCCCTGGCTTCGTGGACGTAATGTCTGAAACGCTAGCTTAAAAATATTTGCACTGGCTTGAGGCCAAACAAGGACCGAACCAGGGTTATCTCACCAGATGAATGGGCAAAATTGTATGAGTCTCACTGTAGTCCACCTTAGCTGGTGCCCAATTGTTCTCTCCCAGCTGCCTAAACTGAGGCGGCAAACTGTGTTATGCTTAAACGCAATATTTAAACTGCATTGTTATGTCGGTGGTGATAGGCTCTTTGTTGGAGATGACAGAAAAATCCCATTGTTTAGAGTTTTCCCAGACTCAGTGCTTAATACAAAGCCCTGAAAAAAGCAGGGTTGTTTAAACATTTGATAAAGAAAATATGTGCAGAGATGGGTCTATCCCACTATTAAGGAGCAGATCAGCCCGCAGCACCAAATCCTACCTTTATAAATTCAACATGTTGCAATTTGCCCAAATAAAATCCTCAATCCCTGTATGTGGAAAATGGAAGTGTCTGAAATCCAGCAGAAGATTGAAATAGTGTGCAAATCATCCAGTTTAAAGCTGGTAGCAAAATTAATTTGGAATAACTTTGGAATTTCTGAATTATTTAGCAAATCATGATGCTTTACCAGGAATGCATGAAAAATTACGATTTGCAACCACATGAGCATCTTTGGACCCTTCAGTAATCTCTGTGCATTGCTGTGTCTTTTCCTTAAGGATAAGTGCTTTAGATAGGTATCCTCAAAACAATTATAATGCAAAAGCCTGAACTTCAGTTTCTCTGTATTGACACGATTACACAAATATCTCAGGGAAGACAGAGCTACATAGCAATGGGAGTGCAAATCTGGAAGGACCTCCAGCAACTTCAGTGAAGATCTTCCTGATTTGCATGAGACTTGCACCACAGTCTGTGATGTTTGTGTTCAGTGAATGGACACAAACAGGTGATGCTTTGCTTTTAATTAGCCCACTCCCACCCCATGCTGTGTCTTGCTCTCAAGTAGTCCCCCTGCAGCTTCATGTTAATTCCTGCCTCTCTTTTGATGTCTAACGAATGATCCTCACTCCTGTGAGTGTGGTGGTGTTTGGGCTTTGTGCTATTGAAGACTCAGGGAGCTGGGGAAGGAGTAAACTCTGGGAGCGATAAATTTGACAAACTGCTCTGGAAAATCCCCTTGTTTGGGATGATAGCAATGAATTTTATGTTAGTGTCTGCTGACATGTTTTCCATTAGTATTTTAATTGGAATTAAAGCCCCTACATCAGTTCTGAACCAGATTCAGTGGGGTTTCTCAGAAGACACTACTGCTGTTTGCACTTCCAGCAAGTGTCATATGCCAGTTTGTGATCCCTCCTCCCTGGTTAGAGTCACCGAGGACCTAAAGGACTTCCTGAAACCATTTCAGACACTTGCTATT
The DNA here is from genome assembly GCF_035582795.1 of Mycteria americana. Taxonomy (NCBI): domain Eukaryota; kingdom Metazoa; phylum Chordata; class Aves; order Ciconiiformes; family Ciconiidae; genus Mycteria; species Mycteria americana. The sequence goes on from NW_027445436.1 coordinate 11,200,909, forward strand.
ATGAACTGACCTGACTTGACCACAGGCCCCTCCTATAAATTGATCACATCTCATGTCAATGACTGCTCAACCTGTAAGCCATCAGGCCAGAGTTAAGTTCCCCTGAACCTGGTGTCTCCTCTGCTTGGCATCTTTTATTTACAGAGCAATGCTACCCCAGGAAGGCTCAGTGTACTCACCAAAATACATTAAATATCTCCAACCTGTAGTTCTGATTAGAGCCTTCGAGTGAGCAGTTTGCAGCTGTCCCATTGGGACACAAGAGGAAATGCTCAATTTTGAGCAAAAGTATGAGCTGAGCCAGGATTATTTATTCATGTGTCGGAGCTGGAAATCTCAGGTTTTTCTTCCTCTCAAAGGGTTTTCTTCTCCAGTAACATGTTTTCATGCATGTCTAGGAAGCAGAAACTGAAGAGAAAGCTTTTTCAAGAGGAACAAATCACCTGGAGCTTCTCCAGTTTTTAGGAGCTCCTTGCGAAGGAGAGTCTGATTTTTCAGAAGGCAGGTGCCTGTTGCATTTTCCACTTAACCTCAGTGCTGCCAGATTTATTCATTCAGTCTCGAAAATCTCAGGTTGACCTTTTGCTAGGCACCAAAGGTCTGTTATCAGCATTGTCTGGAGTATAAGCTTAAGTTAAAGCAGGTATGAATTCAGGCTTGCCTTTGCTCTGAGCTGGCTCAGAAAGGTCCAGTTTGCATGCAATATCTCTGCCATAGCAGAGCGCTGTGCCTGAGCTAATATCCTTCTCTGCATGTCTTAGAGACAACACCTGGCGACCCAGCATCTAGCCAACCCAGGTGGCAAGCAGAGCAAATGCTCACATATGTCCAAGCAGTCACAGCTTCACCCCATGGATTTCCAACGAGATGCCAACTCCCGGTTGCCAAAATTGCTACCAAAAATGGCTTACAAGTTCCTAGACCACACAGAGGTATTATACGGTGTTTTGATGAGATTCGTTCTCGCTGGAGAGGCAGGGGTGGCCCTGAGATAAAAGCAAGCACTTCCCAAGACTCTGATTCTAAATAACATTATTCATTTAGGAAAGCCTTTCCTCTTTTTCTCTTCTTTTATTTTTTTTTTAATTGTATTTCCAGTCTATGAAGAAGATAACAAAGGATGGTATGTCCCCAGAACACACTCTGATGTGTCACTGTGGATGCCAATCCCCACAGACACTCCTGATGTTATTAATTTTTAAAACAAACTTGCTGATTGAGGTTCTGACTGCCTTAAATTGTCTCTACAAGGAGACTGTGTACTAATTAACCCACAGAAACAATCAATGATGTACCTTTTTCAAGTTTCAGGGTGATTAGAATATGAAAATGAAGAGCACAATGGTGCAGATGTTTTAAAATCACAGCAGACAGCAATTAGTGACATGGGAACCAGCTGCTTATCTCTCCAGATAAAGCCTCTTAATAGGGAATTACACTTGAGGAGCCATTACACAGATGGATCTGCGAATGATTTAAAGAGGGGGCATTGTAGTATTAACTTTGATTTGCAAGCCAGATTCTTGACAAGCTGTATGTGTGTTACCTTCTCAAACAGGTGCATTTGGAGCAGAGGGGTACCATCCCCTATAAGCAATTAGATTTTTTTCAGGTGATGGGTTTCTCTAATTGCGTATTTTATCATCATTATTATTATTTTTAGTTATATTCATTTTTACTTGAATTTTTTCTTATTATTATTATTTTACTAAGCTCTTGATTTGGTTGCTAGCATCTTCTCCCACTTTTTGTTTTGGGACTGAAAGCAGCAGTCTGGGACTGAAAGAAGATTTAGAGAGAAGCTCAGGCGAGGGAAGGGAGAGGCAGAGCGGGACATCCAGTAGTTAAATGAAAAGAGTCCCTGAGGGATGGATTCTGCTGCTGGGTACTGCTTGCAGAGTAGGGTGCCACTCATCATGGGACTGATACAGTCTCATCCCCTCAGTTGCAAGGGCTGCATGCCAGAATAAAACTGTTAAGAGGAGTAATCACCTCTGCAGGTGCAGGGTTGCACAGGTCTGGCAAGGCAGGTTGTAAACACACAGTCCCACCTCCTCTGCTCTCTGGCCAGTGCTCTTCAGTTGCCAGTATATGGGATGTATCCTGCTCATAGGTCTACCCATCATTGCCAAAGCTGAGGACTGAAACTCATGAGTTTGGCATTAAAATCATATACTACTAATAAGAGGATTCAAACTTTATTTTTTTAGTTTAAGGTTTAGCATGTGCTGGATCACGTTGCTCAAACTTCTTTGCAGTTAGGAAAACTATTAGCTTCTTTATGTGTATTTTATTTTCTTTAAAGGAAAGATGGGATTATTACCCACTAAGCACATCCAGTAAACTGAATATCAAGAGAAATATTGACCAAGTCTGATGAGATGTGATAAAACTGCATGGGTTAAGTTACGCTTCTACTTTCACAAAAGAAGGAGCAGGCTCCTGGTGCAGAATAGCTAGCTGCTGAAGAAAATCCCATTTAATGAAAGGGCAAACTACAAATAGAGGCAGGCACTGAAGTTTGAAGTATTTTTAGGGTCTCATAAACCAAAAAGTAAATAAAGGTAAATCTTTCCGTTTTCATGAAAAAGCCTGCTATTCTTGATGCCGGTCTCGGCCGTGCTGCCATAAGTACTCTGTTCAAGTCAACAGCCCCTTGCCAAGACCTATGGAGCTGCAGTATATTGCACACTTACTGATGAATAAAGTAATGAATTTGTGTGAAAGGCAACAAGATACAGGTTTCTGAAGAGCCCTGTTTGCCCTCACCCTACTGACGGCTCTGGCATCCTCTGCTAGCTCAGCAGAGGCTTAGGTTAGCTGAGCTGGGGCTTGTTGGCTTCTTAGGGTGGTGCTCACCCAGCAGGGAAAATTGAAGCCTGAATGCTAGGACCAATGGGATCAGACAGCAACCCAGATGGATACATGGGGAATAAAATACACTTGGCTGCATTACTTTCAACTGATTTAGTAGTGCTTTTAGGTAAACAGTCCCCACATATCCATTGCAGCCAGTGAAACCCAACCTGCTGCAGCCAAATGATCTCTGGTTGCTGTGCTGCAGAAGAATTATTTTGGGGTGATATGGACGTGTCTGGCAAGGGAGAGTGAATAGTAAATGTTATGCTGGAAGAAGTTGCATGAGGAAACCCAGTGGACTGTTATGCGCTTGGGCAGATATATAGTTTTGACATCCCACTTAGGAAATCGAGTCCCCTGATCCTGCAGACTGGTCATTTTTTGAAGGCCTGTTGAAATTGGAGTGCTTATCCGTGTGATTAAATGCTTCCAGAGCTGGCACCTTTGATGACATAGGCATATCTTTCTCATGAATTGTAAGATAGATGTTGTGGTGGCCTGCAGTGCTGGAGTAATGACAAGGCTATCATTAGGGATATGTTGGAAGTTGCATCATCATTTTATAATGTGCAGGCCGAGGAAATGAGGCTGGAGGAGCCAAGCAATATATCAGCATTCATCGCTGATATATAGCTGGCCTCTCAGTTCTGAGCCCTTATTAACTGCCTTAAAAAAAATATAAATCAGAGATTATTGCTCCTTTTAAACTAGAGATCTCTCTGTGTGTGGTGGACTTGGAGGGACCAGGATGTTGCCAGCGTGTGATGTTTTCACTCACTGCTGTAACCCTCTTTTTTTTTTTTTCTTCCAAATGATATTTTTCAGGTCATTTAGTTTCACAGCTCAGCATTTTGGAAATAACGTGGGTGTAAGGAGCTGCTTTGATTGCAGCCATAAGGCCAGGATCTGCACAGAAACAGACCGGCCCTGCCTTGGTGTGGGTCCTGGGGGCCAAAAGAGGCCTCAGCCCATCATTTCCAGGGCTTTTCCAAGTCACAAATCATGGTACCTCGGGAAGATGATGTTTCATGTGAGGCTTGGGTGGAGGGCACCCACCTCCAGCCCACTGGGACCTCACCAGGGGATGGCCACCTCCCGCACACCTCCTCATGCCCAGCTGACAGCGCACCCAGCCTGGTGTCCTGGGGACAGGAGAAGCCCCAAATGGCTGAGGTAAAATGAAGCTCAGGAACTTTGTGATCAGTTTAAAAAAATTAAAATAAAAACAAACTATCAAACTTCAGTGCGAGTGCTGCTGATTTCCTTTCGACCCCTCCCTGGCCTCATCCCAAGGGCGTGGATGCAGGTGGGCTCCATTTTCCGAAGGCGGGCATCAGCGGCGTGGGTCATGGCCACTGCGCGCTGTGTGGCTCATGCACGGGAGGCCACTGCGAGGAGGAGGAGGGGGAGGAGGAACCTATTCATTCCCTGAGGGCTGTTTATGCTTTCAGCTCTTTTCTCAGGCTGAAGAAACCGGGTGTCGCTCACCCACAACATCTGCAGCTCCACCACAGCTGCATTCTTTCATTTTCTCACTCCACAATTCCTGGAAATCTCTGCTTTCCCTGAGCATGGCTGGTCCATGTGCACGACAGCTGAACTATCCACAGGATTTAAGAGTCCCTGATTACTCCTCATACGATGGACCAGAACAGCTTCATTGTTATTGCCTATTCCAGAAAGGCCACATGCCCATTTTTATATGCACATGAAGGATATCTCGACATCAATTTGCCCATAACATGTTATGTTTACTGGTCACTAAATAATGCACCATGGGCTTAGGGGTGTTTAGCAGTTTTCAAATCCCTCTGAAGTTGCTCAGAACTGGGGACACCTCTTTTCCCAGCTCAAAACCCTCTTATGCTGACAGCCTCCTTGCCCCAAAACCTCTGTTGCAAACACCCTGAACGGGGATCTAACATAACGCTGCTGATGATAGAAACTTAATTATAACAGGGTGTTTGCAGAAACACGAGACACTTAACAGTTGTTTTCTATTGTTCTTTCCTTGGTTACACATTTATTTTAAGTCTCTCATCATTTATTTGGCATTCGGAACTGTGTCATTACAGTTTGCTAAGAACAGTTGTTTGCGGTACTAGGTGTACAAAATCAGTTGCACAGTTTGATCCAGAGCTTTACAAAAAAAGCTCCTAAATGTAACAGGAGAAAACAAATGGCTAGAAGAGGTCAGTTAATGAAAGTAAAAAAAAATATTTTTTTTTTGCTTTAAGAGACTTTTCAAAAGGTTACAGCTGTAGCAAACATAATTTCTTTAGCTGAAGGAGGCCCACCAAGAAAAAAAGTAGACTTTCTTTTGCTCTGTAACAGTCTTCAGCATAATTCTGCCCTTACTGTAACCTCTGCGGCTTGAAGAGCTGCTGTTGGATTAGAAATCACATTGAAAATATCTCTTACTAACATTGCAAATAGCAGATTATTAAAGTGGAAAGGGAGTAATGCAAATCTTGAACCTGCCAAGTGTGCCTCACACACTTGACGCTATGCATATGATTTTAAGCATTAAGTTTGTGGGGATGACTTCTATGTGGAAATTTAAACAACTAAATCTTTGCAGATTCTGGCTTCATAGGGAAGTGGACCCATGGCTTTTCCTCTTGTTTGTTACAACTTCTGAGATAATTTTGCATTTTTCTTGTTTACAACAATGAGCTTAATTGCTGTTGTTGAGCATCAAGTTCTGTGAGGGATTATTTTTTAGGAAAAAGGGATTCTCACCAGGAGGTTGAGTTGCACCATTCATCCATTGAAAGGGAATATTTTACTTGTGTTTTAAATTAAAAATCAATAGAATATGTTTCCTTAGCAATTTAGCATTTACAGAAATATTTCCATTGTTTTTAGAGTGGGAAAACAAAACAAAAATTGTTTACAGTGCATGAATCTAAATGCAAATTTGGGTCAAGTATAAGACGACTTTATAAAGGCTCCAAACCCTTACAAGCATATTGGTTATGGAGTTGTCCTTCACTGTACAAATAAAGAGTTGCAACCAGGGGTTATGAATGGACTGATAAACTAATTTTTTTTTGCTATTTGTTTTCTGCTACCTTCCAGGTTTATGACAGGCCACAAAAACATTCTGCTCTGCACTATGATCCGGGCCTCCAACAAGACTTCACCGGTGACACCTTAAAATCAAAGCACCAGCAGAAAAGTAACAACCAGCACCATCTTGACTGGTCAGCGAGCTCTGATACTGGATCTGCTTCTCAAAGCTGCATCAACACAGAACCCAGTCGAGAAGCAGTTAGTGCCACCAAGGTCTCCACTCTGGAGCCAGGAGTTTCCTTCAGCAAATCCCAAGCAAAGAAGACCTGTGCCAGCAGCATGTGGGGGCAGCTGTCGGCCAGTAGTAAAGAGCTTGCCATTTGCAGTGCAGTCCCATCACCCAACAACATCAGTGCAGCCGCCCAGCCAAGCAGCGCCTCTGAGTGCAATGGGCTTTTGCCTCTTGGTGATCAAGAGGGAGGTGTGCAGCTGGAGGCCCCCGATCAGCCCACCGGGAGTACAAAGAAGAAGTCCAGCAAAAAGGACTTGATAAGTCAAACCATCCAAACCGCAGACATCGAATGGGTGAAGAGTGCTCAGAAAACATTTGACAGCAAATCCCATGACAGCATGGAAGGGAAAAAGGAGTCTTACTCAATGGACAGTGTGTTGGATACATCACCCTCGAAGCAGAATCCCGCTTCTGCTAGCAATTGTGAAAGTGACACCAGTCACGTACGAATTACTATCCCAATAAAGTCTCCGACAACAGATACATCTGGCCACAAAAGGAAAAAAAGGCAATCCACAAAATCTTCCATAGAGAAAACTATCCAGGAGAAAAGCCTGCCTTCTGGACTTGCTATTAGCAGTGAAGTAGCAAACAGGACTAGCTCTCAACCAGAGGGGAGTAAAAAAGATCTTCGAGCCACAAAGCCAGGGAAAGTGATTGAAAATGAGTCCCCCTTAGTAGCTATCGACAGCGGTGTGCTCACTGACAAAGCTTCCCCCAACAGTGCCACCAGACTCAGAAAATCTGTAGCTGTGACATCCACTCTCCTACCCACCAATCTTCCCACAGCTAGCAGATTATCTGAGGTCCAGCACCCCAAACATGCAGCTAAGCGGCGATGGACCTGCAGCAAACCTAAATCTATCCTTCGGGAGACCTCCATGACAACATCTGAGAAGCTGATGGTGGAGCCTCCTTCAGCCTATCCCATCACACCATCCAGCCCTCTGTATACCAATACAGACAGTCTTACTGTGATCACACCTGTCAAGAAAAAAAGAGGACGACCAAAGAAACAGCCTTTGCTCACTGTTGAAACCATTCATGAGGGAACCTCCACCAGCCCAGTGAGTCCAATCAATCGTGAATTTCCAGGAACAAAGAAAAGGAAGAGGAGACGGAATCTGGCCAAGTTGGCCCAGATGGTCCCAGGAGAGGACAAGTCCATCAGTGAACTCAAGTTTCATAAAAAGGTCGGGAAGCTTGGGGTCTTGGATAAGAAGACCATCAAGACCATTAATAAAATGAAGACCCTCAAGAGGAAGAATATTCTCAATCAGATCTTGTCCTCCTGCTCCAGCAGCATAGCTCTGAAAGCAAAAGTCCAGCCACCATCTAGTGCTGGGCCAACCACTATTGATGCCAGATTAGGGAAGCAGATCAATGTCAGCAAGAGGGGGACTATCTACATTGGTAAAAAACGGGGCAGAAAGCCAAGAGCAGAGCTGCAGCCTCAGCCAGAAGAACCTAAGACAGCCATCAAGCACTCAAGGCCTGTTTCCAGCCAGCCAGAAAACCCAGCAGTGCCTTCCAACCTGCAGTCACTTGTGGCATTGTCACCAGCAGCTATTCATCCATTTTCGACACAGTTAGTGGGGACTAATGGCAACCTTAGCCCTGCAAGCACTGAAACAAATTTTTCAGAGTTAAAAACTATGCCAAATCTTCAACCTATCAGTGCTCTTCCTACAAAAACCCAGAAAGGAATGCACAGTGGAACTTGGAAGCTGTCTCCACCCAGGTTAATGGCTAATTCACCTTCCCACCTCTGTGAAATAGGTTCTCTGAAAGAAGTCACACTGTCACCGGTGAGCGAGTCTCACAGCGAGGAAACCATACCAAGCGACAGTGGGATAGGTACAGACAACAACAGCACTTCTGACCAAGCTGAGAAAAGCTCAGAATCCCGCCGGAGATACTCCTTTGATTTCTGCACCCTGGACAATCCAGAGGCTATCCCATCTGACACCAGCACAAAGAACAGGCATGGTCACCGGCAGAAACATCTCATTGTGGATAACTTTCTCTCTCATGAGAGTATTAAAAAGCCAAAGCACAAGAGGAAAAGGAAAAGCCTGCAGAACAGAGATGACCTCCAGTTTCTAGCAGACCTTGAGGAACTCATCAATAAGTTTCAAGTGTTCAGGATTTCCCATAGAAGTTACACATTTTATCATGAAAATCCATATCCCAGCATCTTCAGGATTAATTTTGATCACTACTACCCTGTGCCATATATCCAGTATGACCCATTGCTCTATCTTCGCAGGACCTCTGACATGAAGTCTAAGAAGAAGCGTGGTAGACCTGCCAAAACCAATGACACCATGACAAAGGTGCCTTTTTTACAAGGGTTCGGTTACCCTATTCCCAGTGGGAGTTACTATGCACCCTATGGAATGCCTTACACATCAATGCCTATGATGAATCTTGGTTACTATGGTCAGTATCCAGCTCCTTTGTACCTGTCTCACACACTCGGAGCGGCTTCCCCATTTATGAGACCTACTGTGCCCCCACCCCAATTCCATGCAAGCTCTCATATGAAGATGTCCACCACTGCCAAGCATAAAGCCAAACACGGAGTGCACCTACAAACACCTGTGGGAATGGGCCTTGGAGACATGCAGTCCTCTTTGGCTCCTCCAAAGGTTGGAGGAACAAGCCTTTCAAGTGTCCGACTTCACAAAAGGAAACACAAACATAAGCACAAGTATAAGGATGAGCGGATATTGGGGACACATGAAGATCTGAGTGGTCTCTTTGCTAGCAAGTCCACTGGCTTCTCCAGCCATGCGATCAACGAAAGGCTAAGCAGCTCAGATAAAGACCTCTCCTTGCTCAACGAGAAAAACAAGCATAAGGAGAAGCAGAAGCACCAGCATTGTGAAACCGGACACAAAGGCTCAAAGAGTAACTTTGAAGTAGATACGCTGTCTACGTTATCACTTTCTGATGCCCAGCAGTGGACACAGAGTAAAGATAAAAGTGACTCAAGCAATGATCCCATTGACTCTTGCACAAAGAGATGCTCTGGTAATACTGAGATTAATGGAAGGTCAGAGTCCCTGGACATGTTTGGTGAAATGAATTCCTTGAGTGAGAAGCGGGACAACGATGCAAGTGGGAATAAAAGAAGAAGCTTTGAAGGGTTTGGAACTTACAGAGAAAAGGACATTCAGCCCTTCAGGACAAATAGGAAGGACAGAAGTACTTATGATTCTTCAGCCTCTTCAGGTAAGCTCTGCTTTATTCTATTTTAACTTACTGCATTCAAATTTTAATGCTGAACAGAGAGGGACTTGCCATTTACAGCAAATATGTTTATGAGTCAATAACTTCTCTGGCTTTTTGTAATTGACTCCCATTCTGCATCCAAACTTTGGGGAGATCGACAAGAAAGTTGGCCATACATTAAGCCAAATCCTTTAAAAGTCTTTGAGTTGTTACACAGCATTTTTATAAATATTTGTCCTGTCTTTGCCTCTCTCTCAGCTTGTTGCGCTTCCTCCAAAAATCTCACCATTGCATTTTGCAACAGCAGCAATTATAATACCTGTTGGCAAGGTAGGCATCCCTCTTATTGGTGTCTAATGTTGTGGGGTGGTAGTCGTTGCCCAGCCTTTGGGAGAACAGCCACAGTACTGAGCAGAGAGTCTCTGCTCTGGCCCACAAAGCGTACAAAAGCCATTTGTTGATGGGATGGACCAGATGCGTGGGAAGTTGTGGAGCTGGGTCAGGGTCCCATGACTGGTGTAGTGTACTGCTGATCCAGAGGGACCCATCACAGTGATAGCTGGGCTGAATATATGGAGACCCTGGGTACAATCCTAGTGTAAATCTGTCACTTCCAGTTGGCAGGAGTCATGTAAAGTAATTATCCTGAGCATTGAGTGTCTGTGGGAAGGGACTGGTGTCATGGAAACAATAAACCCTAGCCGACTGACTCTGAAGAGTTTTAGGACTCATTACTTGGAAATATAAGCTGGGTAGATGAGGAGGGAGGAAGTTCCTTTCGGCTACTAAGGACATCTGTTTCTCTCCTGCAGAGGGGGGAAAAAAAAAGGAATCTGAATCTTGTCTGAGAGACTGAATTGTACTTTACAATAGGGAGCTGCTTTCATGATGACACAGAGGCAAGTGTTTTGCTGCAATATAAATGAATTTAGCTTGGGAGCAATCCCAGAGCTCCTGCACCATCATATATTTATCACAAAGCAGATTTCACACTTAGTTCTGGAAAAGGGTGAACTTTACTGAACAAACCAGTGGTGAATGAGATTCTGATGTGCTAAAAAAGAGCTTCAAAGAAACGTAATTCATAACCTCCAAAATGAAAAGAGAATCAGCTGAGAACACAGAGGGAGCAGAGAATTTGTATATCCTGCCAATGTAAGGCTCTTAAGTTTTTTATTGACTTGTAACTTATTGAGATCCAAAGACTGCTCCTGTTTAAGCCACCTAGACATTTCCATTTCCTTCACTGAGACCAGGAGGACTATAGCAATGAAAAGCAGTCTAAAATGAGAGCTTATCCCATGAAAACATTCCCATTCATGATATCATATTATATCAGAACAATTGTGACATCCAGAAATGAGACACCCAGAAATATTGGAAAAAATACCGAATTCAGTCACTGGTTATATCAGGGTTGCTACATGCCTGACAAAGAACAAAATTATTCTCCACCAAGTGCTGTGGTAGCTATTGCATTAAGGAAGTTGTGTCCTAGCAGACAAGGGTTAAAAGTCTTCAAAATTTTTAACAAGAATATTTCTCAGTTTTTTAGTGGAAGTTACTGATTTCACAGTTTGATAACAATTGGATTTGTAGCCTTTTTGCTTTCTGAACAGAAGATGTTTGCTAAACCTGTACTTTCAAATTTATTTCCCTTAGGCGTAGCAAATTGTCAAGAGAAAATTCTCAGCGCTGCTGAACCCAAATGAGTTTCCAAAGTAGGGGCATGATCCCCACCAGGCTGACTTGGAAATAGAATTGGTAAAGAAAAAGTCCATTTCATGTTAATTTCCTTCAGTTTATTGTCCATGATGATAAAAACGTAAGATGGAGTGGTAGAACTTGCAGTAGGAGCTTGATCAGATTTCCTGTTTAAACTTTTAAAACTGGTTCTCATTTAAACTAAAATTATTATTTTTATTTATTTTTACTTTTCATGATTACAACATGATTACAACAATTGTTCCCCATGACCTAATCCATCAAGTCACAGATTATGAACTGGTTTCTTCATTGTCAAGCTATTATTTAGATGGAAAAATCATCAGCAGTTAGCTAAGCAGAGCCAGCTAACCAGAGCCATACCTTGCACTACAAGGAAAAATACTAAAACTAAACAGCTCTGCCAAGAAAGGCCTGGAGCCAAGACTGCTCATTAAAGCCTAGGAACAACTGTCTGCTTATGACTGTCTAAGATCTCAGTGCAGCTTTTTTTCCTCTCTGCCTTTGACCTTCACTGGGATTCCCAACAGAGGTCTGCACTTGAGTCTAGCCATAACTATTAACTGGTTCCCACTGAGGAGGGATTAAACTTTTCCATGATAACCTTGACCTTCTTTCTCCTAATTCACCTTGCATTTCACTGAGGTGGCTAAACAGTGATTGACTAATCATAAAAATAAAAGGTAAAAGAAAAAAAAACCCTATGAGAACATATAGCTCTGTCCCAGGAGGCGATTTCCATAGCCTGGTTGCTCTTGCCATTCGGTATTTGTCATCTTTCACAATATAAAAATAATATATAACAGAGATAAGAGGAGACATCCTGAATATTCAGATGAAAGCTGAAAATAGATTTATATCACAATTTCAGTGTTATCTTTACTGCATGGGCATTTTGGCATGCTCAGTAATGCCATTTGCAACTTCATTGTATGTTGCTGGAGATGAAATATGGAGCAAAAACCACCCATGCTCGGTAGAGATATCTGTGATAAGAGTGATGAGAGAACCATTTAGTGCTCTTTGGCGTTCAGGCATTGCAGTTTGTTTCAGTGTAGTGTGCTGGTGCAGGTGCCATTGTACTGTTGTTATTTTTATTATTATTATCTGTGTTGTAACAGCACTTAGCCATTTCTGAAAAGTTCAGTGTTCTCTGGTGCTATGTAGTGGTCATGCATATGGTAGAAAATAGTCCTGCCATATAACCTTAAAGCCTATGTATGATTTTACAATCTAGAAAGATTAGGATGTCAAGGGAAGAGTTGTCCCTCTTACTTTCTGGAGGAGCTGTTTGCAGTCCTGGCACAAGAAATCTATACCAAGAGTGAAAGTGTCCCATTGAGGGACTGCCACCAGCCACCTTGGTTGGCCACAGCAAACGTCCATTCCCTGTACTGCACCAGCTTGGACTATCACTGGCCATTCATTAGTGGGGACCTTGTGAGCTTTGGCTCATTTTACATCTCTTGGGACCTCTTGGGGTTAAACGTGCAGTGTTAATGCATATGGCTATTCTCCCAGTGCACTGTCTGTTTCTCCACCATTGTTCTGGAGAAACTGGAGTCCTTTCCATAAACACTAATTAATAACTCTTCCCACCTTCCTTCCCATCCACTCCCCATGACCTGTTGCTTCCTGCTGCATTTTTCTGAAAGTGCTATTTTTGTAAGATCCCTTGTGCTCACCTAACCCTCTTGCATTTAGAAAGACTAATCAAAACTAATTAAACCCTGCTTTCCTGTTTGGCTGATGCAGAAGACTAGTCCAGTGGCATTAGTCTGGCCTATAGGCAAGGATGCAGCAGAAGGTGTTTCAGATCCTGCCTTGCCACAGTCATACTGTCACTTGGGCACATCCTAAACTGAACTTTCAAGTTGTGTGCACCAAGCATTGACTCAGTTGACTACCTCCTTCTACTCCCTGCAGCCAGAGGTACACCTCATGCATTTGCAAAACGTTGTTGGGGCCCCTCTGGCACTCTGTGACCTGAGGCACTGCGCACAGCTGGATGGCTGATCCTTTCATCTACTCTCCAGTAGTTACTAAAGCCCCAGGTGAGGGACCCAGGGAGAGGCCACAGATTGGTGCCACAGCTGAGCTGGGGAGACTGAGAGCAGAGCTGTATTTTAAAGAGGTCCTCATAGCAAACTCCACATCTCTTTGTCATGTGTCTGACTGCTTCACTTTCATATGTGATGCTGAAGAAGAGACTTGCATTGCTGATGAGCAGTCTCAATGCCATAGCTTGTGCCTTGGAAAAAAGCAGGAATGGTTACCTCTTCCCTATTTCCTTAGGTGGGCAAATGAGGAAAAGCACATTTAACATTTTAAGGTGCATAGATAAGATGGCAATTTGTGTATACAACCTGTTTGATTATGTCCTAGTTACAATCATTGCAGGCCAGGATGTAGCTGGGGGTGAAACAGAGGTCAAAAGTCACTATACGCAGGACTGTATTTCTGCTTTTCTTTGTAGCGAGACTAATCAAGGTCTATGCTACTTTACGCTCACAGTATTTCTGCCTCTTTTTTTTAAGCGATGATTATACAAGCAAAGATTGCCTTGCTTGCATATTGGGCATCATGGCTCAAAGATCAGCTAATAAGTACATGGGTTTCAGCAGATATAGCACAGACACCATGCACAGCAAATTTACAGGAATATAAAGTTAATCATATGCAGCTATTAGGAAGGTAGTAATCATCAGTCTCCGAATGCTGGGTAGTTAGCATGACAAACATGCTTTACAAATTAATGCTTAACTTACCTACAAGCCCCCCCACGCCTTCCCCCCTCAACATCCAGCAGTGCTACAATCTGAATTTCTTCTGATTTGATCTTTCCTCCTCAGCTAGTCTGTATGGTGCTGGTTTAACTCTGAAGGAGTCAGTATCAGCTTTAGATGGAGGATGTGCATCACACAGTGAGTAGTGTTTGGCCCTATGACTTGAGTGGGAGAAGAGGGGCTGTGTCATGCATGTGTACATATGCAAGTCACACTTATTAAATGCACGACTGTATGTTGTATTTGTTTAAAGTTATTTTCCAATGTCTTTATCTTTAAAGTACCCTTGTTCCTGTTAAAAAGCCTTACATTGGGTGATTAAACCTTCCAAAGGGAGAATAGGAGGAATACTGGAGGAAGGGAGGAGAAGTGACAATCAAATGAATGAACAGCATTCATCTGATGTCAGTACAAACACACATATAAGTAACCATGCTCTGCTGAGGAGTGTCATTTATCCAGATGAGATTTCTTCCCTGACAAAACTCCCCTCCATGGCTCAGTTTCCTGCTGGAATGGGCCGTTGCCACACAGCACAGAATAAATATCTGGTTCGTCCTCTCTCAGAAGTCAAATGCATTAGTGTGATTTAAAACAGGACTTGCTATGAGCAAAAACGAACATGGTGAAATATTGGCAAAGCCACCATGAGTTTTGTTTTGGTTTGAGGGGGGTGTTGTTTGGGGTTGTTTTTAAGAAACAGCATATGCAGTTCTGGACTATTATCATGAAGCCTTAATCAGCCACACTTTTACACCAAGAAAGGATCTGTATTTCAGTAGTGGGTAAGCATATTTGTTCTTTTGAATGTATATGGATGACGCAGGCAAATAGGGTTAGCCAACTGCCTTATTAATCAAACTTTGCTGATTTTTGTATAATAATACTTTCCACAAATAATTTTTTTTTATAGCTCTAGAATCACAGAGTTGGTTCATTATTCTGCAGTGAACACATTATTTCAGTAATAGGGGAAACAGTGGTCCAACACTATATTTGATGAACATTTTCTCATCTGACCAGCTTAGAGACATAAAATGAATGTCTATACTGGCTGGGTCTTGCATATATACTCATGGATGCACCTTTACATAATGGAACAAGGGAGGAGAAGTGACAATCAGGTGATGAACGAAGTTCATTAGATATCAATTCAAACACACGTATAAGCCACCTTGCTTTCTTCAGTAGTGGCATTTGACTCAACGGGACCTAGGTGTCATATGGCATTGCGTGCATAGATGCAGAGGCAGGCTGATGTGTGGTCCAAGGTTTGGAGACCCATCTTCCATATCATAGTTTTCTCATGTGACTGCAGAAAAGTATCTAAATTGCAGTAAACCTCAGTGTCTGTCTGGAAAAAGGGGATAAAAGTGGTTTCCTGCTGTACAGAGCCATGGTGAGGTCTGATACACAGTGATGCCCAGCAAATGCAGCGTGGGAGCAGTGGCAGTGCTTGAAGCGGATGGGAGAAGAGCCAGATGTGAACTTCACTTGCTGAGAATGTATGGAGTATTAGTCACCCTCCCTTTCCCCAGCTCTGCCTCTGCTGTGGTTTCCTCAGACACCCCAGGCTCCTACATAGCTTCAAGCAGCTGCAAAAGTTTTCCAGCCCCAGTGTCAGTGGGGAGGGTTGTGCCCTCCTCCTGTGTCCTGTGGTGAGGGACAGGCACTGTACAGTTACGGGGTGAGTGTCTGTACCATCTGGCCCATAAAAGTTAGCATCAGAGCTTTACAAAATACCATTATTTGTAAATACAATTACATTCATCAAAGCAGCTGTTTGGGCCCCTGGATGGAGTACAACCAAAACTACTGAAATGACCTCCAAAAGCATTATCCAGCCCCCTTAGGATAAACATCCTTCTTGTTGGATGTTTTCTAAGTCTTCTGCAAGTCCTGGGGAGAGGAGCCAAGCTAGCATGACTGTTACTCCATTCTGCCCACGGCATTTCCTAGAGGAATGGGCTGTTGAGGGAAAACAAAAATGGTGGGGAAAGCAAGTCAAAGCTTTCCTTGAAAGTGTTTTGACCAAGGCATTTGAAATACAGTGAGATTTGTTGTTGTTGTTGTTTTAATGCTACCACTTGCTTACTGTGTTGCCTCCAGTGTTTGCACTGACCAAGGAGAGAAGAAACAAGAGGGAAGCTGGAGTGGGAGAGGGAGCTGGAGTATTTACCACCCAACCAATCTTTTATTTCCTCTCTTAATGATTGTATGTTTATTGCGCTGCTTGAGGCTCAGTACAAAGTCTTTTGGACCGGCGATGAATTAATCAAATTAAATGCTGTGACCCCTTTGCTTTTTGGGAGTGTTACAAGCCTCCCAGCACCCTCCTAATTTCTGCCTCTTACTTTGCTCTCTGTCCAACAGTCAAGTGGTTCTTCCTTCACAACTTGGCGGCTCCCAGCTATTTATCTTTGCTCTTTCTGGCCAATGCCAGAATGTCTTGTTTGAAGTTTTTATTTAGTCCACTGCTGGTTTATGGAGTTGTGCAGATTCCATGTTGGGTGTGCAGCAGCTTCGCATCAGAGACAATTGGCTTCTGCTGGGCTCTTGGCTTTAAAAGGCAATAAAGAATCACGGCTGGATTCTCATCTCGGCCCAGCATATATCAAGCGTCTCCCCATTGAAATCGGTGAGGTTGACTTCTGGAGTGAAGTTTCTGTCAAGGCAAAAAGAGGTTGTGGGGCTGGGAAGTCCCATCCGTGGCTTCGGCAGGGGCGCACCAGAGTCCTTGTGTCTGTGCTCTACCTGCCGGGTGCTGAAAACAGTCTTGGTTCAGCATTTGTAGAGATTTTCTTAGCTTGGAGGAAGAGGGTGGGTTAAGATTTTGACAGTGCACAGTCTGGATACTTGTGTAAGTAGCAGTTTAAGAAGAGTTAGAAGGAAAAGTGTGTGCTATAGCTCACTTTAGACTATACACAATATAATTTCTTGCTTGAAGGCACTGATAATCTAGGTACAAGGTGAGATATCTGCTCAGATGCATGGAGGAAGTAAAACAAAGCAATGGCTGTATCTATCTTCACTATTAACCTGCTGGTCACTGTGACTCAGAGCTGGGCATAGGAAGAGCTGTGCTCTTCACACTTTCACTCTTTGCCGGTGAGTGGGATCATAAAGCACTCAGGGCAACCTGTGTCCCATCCAACCCAACTGCAAAAGTGAGAGCTGGGGTCTGTGACCTCCAGAGCATGATCTGAGGCAGCTTCTCCATTCCCGCTGCCTACCAAGAGTTTTATATTCATGTATCACAGCAAAAGAAAGCTGAAAGAGCATTATCCCAGCTGCCTTAGTCTGCCTGATTGCAATAATGATGCTGAACAACAAAAGGAGTAAGAATGCCCTGTTTTAAGATTTCACCAAGAAGGAAGTCAGAATAATTCCTCTATAGATCAAGGGCTGAGGGGAGGGTTGGGAAAGGAAAGCTTTGACTGACCATGGAGGAGTTTTTACACAACCTCAAAGACTTGAAAAGACCCAAGGACTCATAATAGGAATCGTTAGTGATTTGTCATTGAAAACATACAGCTGGGCATGGATCCCCATAGGCTTTTGCAGCAGCACTGAGTCTGACTGAGCTTTCACATGGGGAGGTGCTGATTTCAGGAGGCTTCGGGAGTATGTGCAATGCAGAGTTAACTTTTAAGCAAGAGCAGGACTAGACAGCTCAGAGGGATTTGCTAATAAGCTATCAAGCCGTGGGTCACTGGTTGAAATTTAATCTGCAAGAACAGTGACAGAAAATCAAATAAAAGTGCTGACGTCAGAGTGATGCTGGAGCAGCAGCAAAAGCATTGCCAGTGCCTCATGCAGCACACACAGGCAGCTTAAATAAACTGGGAGCAAACTGTGAGGAACTTGCCTGGTTGATCCCAATTGCAATATATAGCTCAGCCAATTTGTATTATCCCTATCAGTAACTCTGTCTTAGTAGGGTTTTTTGTGAATGACATCAGCATATCTCATCACAGAATCTGACCCAAACCCAGCGTTATATAGTACTAGAAACAGAGTTGTGGAGACATCTAGGTAGAGTTTGCTCAGCAGTGTCATGGAATGTGAATCAGCAATGTACCACAAAGCACAGCAGTTTGCAGTTCTGGTGATGGAGGTTTTTGCCATTAGGTCCCACATCAAGGCCAGCAGTGATGGCTTTCCCGTTCCCGGGCTGCTTGGCACTGTCGCTGAGACGACTTGATGGTTTCACCGTAGTTTTCTCAGGGCTGGGGAGGGCCCACATTACTAAGGCTATAAAACCAGCTCTTATGCTTTTCACAGTTACCAGAGGGAATATTGGTGACAAAAGGGACAAGGGCACCAGATGCCCTCAGCAATGGTAGCCGTACTGCATATGGGGGTCAGTGTGTTGGGGCAGGCAGGCTTGTGCTGATGCTCCTCACCCCACTGACGTGTTCGTTGTCCTTTTCACTGATTTTTAGGAGCAACTCAGTGGTCCTTCCTCTGCTCCCAAGCAGCCGGGCTGAGGATACGGAGTCTCTCCAGATGGCACAGAGCTGCCATTTCAGCTCTGTGTCTTTGGCCTTCCTCGCCTCCAGTGTAGGCAGGGAAGGGAGCAATAGTCAGCATTGTTTTCTGTGCCAGCTATGATTAGTTGGCATAAAGAGCACTTAAGTAAGTTGACACAGCCTTTGAGTTGCCTGGTTTGCTTAAAAAAGAAAAGAAAAAATCCCTGGACTACTCCAGGTTCTCTTTGTTGCCTGAAGTCTAGTCTGCACCAGTAAAACCTTGGGCTTATCCCAGAACTGGGGCGTGGTCAGTTGCAGAATGTTTGTCATTCTGATATTTATTTATTTTCTATTTAAAAAAAAATACTGTGGGAGAGCAACAAGTTAAAAAAATAGTTAAACTCCAGATTCATACAGATTTCCTGTTTTGCTTCTTAACAAAACCTCAAAACCACTTTGAACAAGTTTCCCACCTCATCTGAGGGTGGAGTTGTGTACGTCCTACACGTGGCCTCCAGAAGTGCACCCAAGGACAATAGCACATCTCCTTTGGCACGGTGGGGCCAAATTTACTGCTAGCAGGGCAGTCAATATGTGCGCCTGTGCATGACTGCCCAAAAGAGCTTCTGACTCAGCCAAGTACATTGGAAAACTTTAACTTTTCTATTTCCAACAAAACAGACTGAATGGTAGAGATGTGGCAGAACAGAAACTGGAGACATTTGATAAAGGGATGCCTCTCCGAGATGCTAGGCAGATATTGGCTGTTGTCGGTACGCTGGGCGATCTGTCGTAATTTCATTGATTTAATCTGATGAGACAACATCTCAGTAAATAAGAAGAGCAGAGAAATCTATTGCACTGAAATTAATGGTTGTTGCCTGATCTCCTCTTAAATGAATTCATTGCAATCTGAAGCAATGCATGCATTTTGCAAACCTAGCATTCTTTGGCTCCTACAGTGCATCATGACATTACTTTAGGCGGTAAGGAAGATCTTATTTGTGATATAGTGTGCTGTGGTAGACGGTAAAGCAGCTAGATGCCTGGGAACTCTGGATGGAGCTATGGCATTTGGGTGTGTAATTCTAAGTAACAATAAGCAGCGCTTAACATTTTATCCCACACTAGAAGCGTATCCATTAAAAGTTTAGCCAAGTCAGCTGTGCAAGTTCTTGCATAAAAGGACAAACTGCTAAAACGTTAATAGGAGCCACTCTTATGTTAAAGAGTGGGTAGAGCAGGATGCATTAACCCACATTCTCCTTCTCTACTGCTAATCTGGAGAGAGTCTTGCTGAGATCAAAGAAACCTCTAGCAGGTAAAAATAATAAATCAAGCTTAAGCCCAGGTTCAGGACTCCTGAGTCTTTTTCTCGGCTCTGTTTCTGAGATGCTGCATAGTTTGAAGAAGTCAGTGAATGTGATTCAGACCATCCATGAGTCAACTTAAGTCCCCGTGAGAACAAACTGGATGTGTCTAAGTCCCAGGGAATGGCTCAGTCTGTTTCATCTGAAGAAGAACCTACATCCCAGAGAAACTGAGTGTGTATATAAATCTGGACAGTGTGTTTTGGACTTAAGAATAACTTAAGCACATAAGCATATGGTTTCGCGTTTCGCATGTGTTCAGTGACTGACAGCTCCTGGCAGTCCATCATGACTCACAAGTGGATGAGGAGCTGCTAATATCTCCTGAGGTGTTGAAAAGGGCTCACTTCATTAAGTCACGGCCTGACCAAACCGACCAGTTTTAGGTGACGTTTAGCTAGCATGGAACACCTCAGCAAGAGAAATTTTGGGCATGTTTATACTGTTTTTGTGGGCCAAACCAGAAAGAGAGTCTATGCCTCTGGACTGCTTGTTACAGGCTGGCTTGTGTTCACACAGCTGAGAACTGGGAGCATCTGAAGTGGACAGACCGATCCATGCTGCACAGCGCTTGATCCTGATCTCTACTGGGCAACATCTCCCTGTAGCCCTGGGGTACAATTATAGTTATTTCTGGGTTGTTTTTTTTCCTAACACAGGTGCCAAAATAGGGGCTTTTCTGCAGCAATCTTCTTCCTGTGTGCTCTGGGAAGTGACAGGAGGGATACTGGGGTTTGGGGACTTGCATTGCAATATTGCACCAGGTAAAGAGCCAAAGTTGTGTGGTGCATGTCCACACTGTGCCTGGAGCAGAGCCTGGAGCACACTGTCATCTTGGCCATGCCCAGCTTTCCTCTTGGATGGAACAAATGGCTCCCTAATGGCCAGCTAACAAGTGCAGAGTGTGGAGGACCTGGATACCAGGGTACAGGAGAGGGACAGGTCAGTCTGGCAGTGTGGAAACACCCGGGCATTCCTAAGTGCCAGCTAAGCCTGGGGCACGAGGGAACGTCTGTTCCCTGGCCTAACTCGATTCATGCCATTTATCTCATAGAGCTCTAAAATAGAAGATTTACAAGCAAAAGGCCTCCCCTTCCACTGGGCTGAAACTCTCTAGCTTCTGCATCTTACACTTCTGTTTGTTGAGCGGTCGACCTTCAGCAGGAGGAGGCAATGCCTCCACTCCAGCCTTACCTGTAGCCTGGTATAGTCCAGGCAAGTGGAAATGCTGGGGTCAGACCCCCTTGGGCTGGACAGACTAGATCTCTAGTTTTCTATTTTCTGGATAAGTGCTCAAACCATTAATATCTTGTGCTTCCTCCCCCAACTTATCCCACAACACAGGTACTTGCCCTTCAGAGGGTAATTTGCATTTTGATTCCCACGTAAGCAGGATTGCCCACTGTTGAGGCTTGAATTAAGCACTTACCCAGCCACACTCCTGAGAATAATATTTCCTAGTGCCTACACCTGAGTGGCTGCATGCAACCACACTAAATCATCCCATGAAGGACCCACAGCTCACTGTTCAGTTGATGGAGAAATGTGTGAACATCACTTGGGTGCTATTTCAGAGGCATCCATCTCTGCATTGCTTGTATAGTTTGCATAGGCACCCGCCTTAAGTGATCTGAATCATTCTGCTGGAGCCAAGCACCTATTTTTTTTAGATGTTGCAACAAATAAATTGAGTGCCTAAAGCAGGCAGTCTCAATCTAGCCTTCAGGGTCTCCATGTTTACCAACTGATATAATGATATAATAGTCCTTGCCCAACTCAAAGAGCTGTTGCAAGATTTTAATTAATTAATACTGGTAAGGCTTTGAAATGTTGGAAATGAAATGAGGTCTGTAAACGAAGTGTATTATTATGACTTGACAGCACTTTCTACTTCACTTTCACACCATACCTGAGCACAGAGCAGGGCAGCTGCATCCTCTGGTTCATCATGAGTCACGAAGCAGCCTACTTAAAATGTAGATAGTATTGATATATTTACACTGGTTAAAATGTTCCAGGGAAGAGACGTTACTTCTCACTCCAATAATGCTGGCCAAAGTGCTGGCAGCTCCCCCTCTTTTTTTTTCCTGTTTCTCAGTATTACTCCATCTATACTGGAGTCCTCAGTCACCCAGCACTCAGTGTTTAAGCAAGATGTGCCAGAAGGTAGCTGGAGATGTGAGAGTCCTACTAGGATCTGCAGAAGACCTAATTACTCCCCATTGACAGTGCTGGCTAGCACAGGTTCTCATCCTGAGCACTATAGTACCCCAGATAGCTTTTGGTCTTCCATTTCTCCAGTATGATTGATGTTAATTATAGCCATGCAGTTTCAATGGTGAGCAAGACACCCAAGAGAAGTTGGTATCCCCGAAGTCCTTCTTGTGCTTAGCATCAGATTAGCACACAAAACTCCTTGGACTAAGTCCAATGGTAGGTCACACCATTTCATCAAAATACAAAATATCTCATTAGGTTCTTAGGTTTAATTCTTCTCTATATGTAAATTCTTAACAAAGAATGCTATAAACTTACTCGCTAAGCACTTTGCCTCCACTGCTATGTGAAACACAGGCAAATGTTACAGGGTAAAGACAGGAGAGAGGGGGAGCATCTGCCACTAAACAGTATAACTCCATGTGATGCCACTAAACACCCAAGGGATGCTGCCATTCAGCTAGCCACCAGGAAGAGATGGCCTCAGGAGGAGGTGGCTGGATGGCCATGCAGATGGCTGGTATAGTCCTATCAGCAGGTCTCCTGCACCAGGGGCAGCTCTTTTCATGTGCATATGGTACTGGCAGCTTCTGTTGCTCCTGACAGTGTGCAGGAGGGGTCCTGGCATTGCTGCTTGGCCCTCATGTACTGTCCTGATAGTGTTCAGTCCACTAAATTGGACCGAATGAATGATCCTTTTGTATTGACCCCTGCCACAGAAGAATATTCATTTTTCCAACCCATTACTGAAACTAGAAAGCATCATCCCTTCTGTAATTATCATCCTTATGTCTTATGCCCTCATCAAAGACAGGTTTTACATTTACCACCAGGGATAATTCCTAATTCAGGAGATAAGAGATGCCTTGAAGGCCAAGTAAAATTTTACCGATGTAAACTGTCTGGTGGTCAATGGAGTCTCATGTAAACTGGCCACTTTGAGTCAAGTTCAGTCAGAAGTGAATGTCACAGGAGCGCATCTCTCGATGAGAGTTGACAAGCCAGTGGAGTTTGTGCTCTTTTTACATATGCTATTAGGTATTAAATATTCTACCTAATTTATACGTGGTGCTTTTCAGCAGTAAATCTCAGACTGGTTTTACAAGAGAAGTCAGTATTTTTACCCTCATTTCATGGGGCGGATAAACCAAGGTGCAGGGAGGTCTAATGCCAGAAGGTCAGTGTCAGAGCGAGAAACAGCTAATTGCAACAGATTTAAATGCATCATTGTGCATGAGTGTCAGTAATTCTTATTCCAGCATCAACCGCAAAGTTATGCAGGGATATCAAAGACAGAAATAGAGCAGTACTGACCTCTTCTCTACAGATAACAATGTGCTCTCTGGAGATTTTTTCCCCCAGAACTGATAAATGACTTAAAGAAGAACAGGTGCCATTTCTCCACCTGGGTGACTATGCCCAGAGGCAATAGAAGTAATTTTTAAGATATGGTTTCCCTCCTATTTACATCAAGCTAGTAGCAGTGTTTATTTTAACACAATTGCCAAGCAACTTTATTTTTAGATCTTGTCAGCGTAGTATCATTTTGTAATTCTTGCCTTGTTTAAAACAAGTAAAAACATTTCAATGGGAACATGAAATTCACTGGAAGAATTATTGCTGCCTCACAAATATATAGATAGCCTAAGAAAGCAGTGATCTTCTCTTTCCCATAATGAGAAATGCCCCAAATCTATAAAGCATCCCTAATATTTTACTTTAAAAGACCAGATCACAAGTTGGGTTACCTTTCAGTAAGAACTTTTTATAGATTTTCCAGCTCTTAAGGGGTTCCTTAGGGAGTCTTATTTCATCCAAATGACATTGTTCTCTTGATGACTATCACACTCCTATAGGAAAATTTGCCAGTGGGGTATAATCTTGGTTTAAAAGGTCCTAGAAAATAATGCAAAATTGAATAGGAAAGAAAAAAAAAGAAGAAAAAGAGGAGGAAGATGCAGTTTGTGAAATTCACGCAAATAAGAAAAATCCAGTTGCCATGAAGACTGGTCAGCCACATGTATTTCTATAAGCATGTGTCAACCTGATGTTCTACACTTCTGTGTTTTATTCAATTACCACGTTTCAGAAGAACGTAATAATTGCCATACTGCATCTACCGTATCCGGTATCCCATCCAAAGAATGTGGAAGAGAAGGAATGTAGAAGAAGAAAATGGCACGATGTGTCTGTGGAAGGCATCTCTTCCTCCTTCCCCTGCTTAACAGATTGGCTTTTGTCCTTGTGAATCACTTTTTATATCCCTTCTTTTTCTCTTCCAGCATAATAGTAAACACTCTTACCATCTACACTTTGGAAACCCATGGGGTCTTTTTGTCTTCATAATACTTTTGATAAATCCTGCCACAGGAAGTGAAAGTTGAAATGTGACCAGTCTATTAGGAGCAAAAACATTAAAAATGAGAGCCTTCATGGAAACCAGCTCCAGAGCAATAGCAATGATTCATAAAATATGAGGCTCAGCAGAGAGAAACTGTGGGCAGGGCTAAGATTTCAATAAGGATGCATCCTGATTTATACTAGGTAGGACCTGGAGAAAGATACCTTTACACTGCCTGAATGCCTTCTGCCCTGGGTGTTGCCAAAGGAGATGAAGTTTACAAAGAAAATTCATTTATCCATTAATGGGCAACTACCTCTAAGGAGGAGAGTGACAGTTGTATAGTGGTGCGCTGAAATCCCACACACGTTTTAGGGACTGGAAGACTGTGAGTAGCATTACAACAGGTACTTGGAATTGCCCTAAATGTGGTTTTTTGTTCCCCAAATTTCTCTTGTTCTAACTAGGATATATAAGATACTTTAAAGGCAAGTTTAAAGAAATAGATTTTCCAGACTGACTGCCAAAAAACCCAGAAGAACCGTCTAACAATGTGCAACCTATGAGTGCCTTTTTTCAGCAATAAGTGATATTTTTCAGGCTGCAGAATGACATTGTTTCATCCCTTGGGTTTTCATGCACTTTTTTTTTTTCTTTTGGCAGGGCTCTTTTATTGCACAATGATGATATATTTATTTTTACTTTTAATTTTCAGTCTTAGAATAGGCCTTTGGTGGCTAGGAGAAGTCATGACAATGAAAAAGATTCCTCTCCAAGAAACAATATTCCATTTTTAACCATAACATCTGGCCAAATTTTAATAATTTCTTGAGGCTTTATCATGAACATATTTGTGGATCACTTACTAAAGACATCCATTAAGGGGGTTTTGATAGTTTAGGAGGCCTAAAGAAATCATGTTGGACAATAATGTGATGGCAATATTGTCACAATAACTGTAAAGGACCAAATCTTCATCTTCTTAAATTTCGTCACTTAACAGTTATGTAGATCAAGACCCCATTCCCTTAGCTATGCTACGAAGGATACCATCAGGTATGAATGAATGGATTAATAGCTCACCATTTACCCCTTTTGATTTTCACTTGTCAGTTGATTTTGTCAGTGGAGCTACACTACTCGCTTTCAGTGTGCATTTATTCTCCAAAACACTACTTAGTTTCCTCTGAACTAGCAAATCTGTTGAGTTTAAAAGGAGAAGAAACCAGGGGATGTCTACATGTAACAGCACCATTTTTCATGAGAATTTTTTGATCTCACAAAAACAATGTGTATCCAGAGCTTTATACAACCTAATAAATGACCAGTTGACACTGTGCCTCTAATTGTCCTCAACTGGAAGCAAAAATGCTGTCTGTGAGCCAAAGCTGATTAACGCTATTGGTTGATGAATTTTCTTTTTAAAAAAAAGGAGCCAAGGTGGAGCCACAACAGCTCTGAACTTTCGCAAGGACTGCCTCTGCTTTAGGGGAATTTTGATTTTTCCTGCTGTTTTGTTTGTTTAAAAAAAATGGTGATGTCTAATCTTCAGGAACATACCTCATCATCTAACCCACAAACTGTTGGCAAAATAATAAACCTACACAGAATGTACTGTTAGTTTTTTGTTTTTTTTTTTTTACTTCTTCCTTTCAGAGGTATAAATCACAGCTTTTTGCTTTTGCAAATTAAAGTATAGGCTTTGCACTGGATAGTTGGCACCGTTTCTTCTGGCCAAATGTACCATGCTGCTTCCAAAGAAACTGTGGACACCGAGCTGGCTATAGTTTGTCTTTGAACTCATTTGCAAAACCTCAGTCTTTATAGGCCTCCAAGAAAAAATATACATAGTTTATTTATTAAGTTGCAGTTTAACTATTTTGTGTGCAGAATTGCTGATGGTAATTCTATATGGGTTTTTCAGGTTTTTTATTTGTCTGGCTGAGTTCTTGCTGTTTACTTCTTCTACTTTACATGAATGGCATCATCCTGCCATATAGGTCCAAAAAACCTATACTTTTCTGATTATCTTACACAGGCTGAAAAGGTTCCTGAATAGAAAATAGTTCTTTTGCTAGTTGGTTGCAAGAGTAAGTTTCAAATAAACCATACTCAACTATTATTGAGTAAATATACTTCCCATTGTATTTCCAGAAGTCCTCAGCTACGTTTGCCTTTATGTCTTTGTAACATAGTAGACAAACAGTGCTATCGTTGCAGCTTTTGCTGCTAAGTTGTCTATAAGTTGTATTTCTAAATAGTAATACAACTGCTAAGTTGCATTTCTAAATAGTATGGAAATAGGAATGCACCATGGTCTCTCTCCTTGAAGCACTTGCTGGTTTTGTCTGTCAAATATAGTTTAAAGTTTTGATCAGCTGAATGTTCGGCAAGGAATAAATGAAAGCTATTGGTGTGTAAAACATTGCAGGTCTTGTGTTAATCTTGGACTTTTCCCTCTAGCATCCTTGTACTGCTTTCTTCTGCAATGCTTCCTTTCTATTGATGTGATGCCATCTTTGGTACTCTAACAAAGGGCTATATAAATGTTTGGAACCCAGAACAGATGTTTTTGGGCAGCTTTCATTCAGTTTTCCAAGTTCAGGCATAAAACAAGATCCTGACCACTTGTGGTTACTGTAGATTGGATGATTTTTTCAAAGGAAGAGTAAGCGTGCTGGGTCCAATGACTTCCTGTCTTCTGGCATCCTACCACATGTCTTCTTTACTATACCATAATGTTTCTCAAGTTTGCTTTTGTTTCACTCTCATAATTGGCTTTGTATATCCACTGACTGATCTGATTTTCCTATCGAGACAGGGCTGTTCACTCCAGATTTTCACTAATGTAACTGAGAGGAAAATTTGGTCCGTATGCTCTGTAATAAGGTATATCATCACTGTCAATATTTTTCTTCTTCCCATCATTCCCCTGCCATATGGCAACTTCACAGGAAAGAACTGAACTGTATATGTTCTAAGTAGGACTTCTTCATTCCCTGCAAAATCAAGGTTGGTTTTAATACCATTCAGATTTAAAAATGGAGGAAGTCCTTAATCCTTTAGCATGGGATTTTCATCTAACTTTAGTCACCCAAAAGTTAGGCAACCAGTAGAAACTAGTCATCTGAGCTCCTCCTCTAGTCACTGGAGGGAGGAAGCAATTTTGTGAGGGCGATTCATTGCATCCTAAGATAAGAGTTCGGGGAAATTTTATTGTTGTGAACATGAGTACAAATCTCTTCAATATCCACTGGTCTTAATGGTGTTGAATTGATGAATTGAGCTGCAGACCCAAAGGCAACATCTGTGCTGGTGAATTGAATGGGGACGGGAGATGATTTTTCTGAGCTGCTGTTAGCCTGTTCCCTGGCACATTTTAAGCTCTCTCCAAATAACACCTGAGCATGACTCAGTGGGCATCATGAGCCAGGGACGGTTTTCAGTCGGCAAGACACAGATAAGACTACCTTGTTTTGGGTAGGAAATTTAGTCCTAGCAATACAAGCCATGCCATCCACTTGCATTCAGGATTGGAAAATGGATGCTGGCTCATTTTATTTACTTGTGTAGATATAGTCAAAGAGGTATAAGTAGTGAAGAAAGCAATATAAGAGAATGAAAAATGAACTTGAGAGTTTTTCATTTGCATTGCCTGAAACTGGGACTTGGGTGCAAGTAGCAACCCAAGAGACAAGAGCCACTGTTAGTGAGACTTTTCTTATTAAGCAAATTTTAAAGACACTCATTCCCTGTATGGGTGCTAGAGAGTGACTGACAGTGACTATGGAAAACAATATTTATAAAGAAAGACTTCAGGACCCACTATACCTAAATGACTTTCTAAAACCTATCACGCTACAGATCTGCCTTGAAGCCATATTAGGAAACTGATCTCCAGAGGGTTTGTACCCAGGAAAATGCTCATTATCACACAAGTGTTTCTGCGAAGTTTCTGAGCTCTGCCTGCTGGATTTTAAGACTTGGGACAACTCTGCCTTAGAAACACTCACTGTTCACCACAGAGTACCCAGATCCAGCAACAAGCAGTGCAAAGTGTTTCAGTGACTTTCAACCACCGTTATGAGGCCCAGGGACCATGGGATAAATTCAGATGAATAACCGTTTTTCTAAGTTGTTTCCAGGGAGTGTGTGGGTGTTGTAGACATTTAACTGCCAGGCTATTCATTTTTCTGCACTAAGTTTCCATAGTAGCTGACTGACCAGTCTCCCTGATGTGTCATGTCAATTTTCTTATTAAATATGAAAATAATGAATGTTAGGAATGAGCCTAGAAAGCTCCTCATCTCCCAGATTGGGTCTTGGTGCCAAGTGTCTGGCTGGCATTGTCTCCAATATTCTGCAAACAACATCTGCATGACCATGTCAGTTGTGTAACTCATAAAGTTAACGTAACTGACTGCTGTGATTTGCTGAGCAGCACTGATTAGAGCTGTTTTGCCAAAGGGAGGCTTTGCAGCATGTGGGAGAGACAGCCATGCCGTGCCTTTCCTGGGAAAAGGAAGGGGTACCATGGGCAGGGGTACATCATTTGCGAGAGATTTCCCTCTCCTCCCTAGGATTCCTCTGGTCCCAGATGTGATTAATGATGCATCTCTGCTGAAATGATCACTGCTGTGATGAGCTCATAAAATGAGTGCTTTGGAGGCACCGACTCAGTAGCTGCCTTGGAGGTTGACCTGGAGAGGGACAGCATGCCAGAGAGACAGGGGAGTTCAGGAGGATGCATACAAAACCCCAAACCCTGATTGACAGCACATCTTGCTGCTGCTCTGCACAGCCTCTGACAAGTCCAGTAACATTTCTACTCATGAAAGTGTCCTGGTTTCGGCTGCGATAGAGTTAATTTTCTTCCTAGTAGCTGGTATAGTGCTGTGCTTTGGATTTTAGGATGAGAATAATATTGATAACACGCTGATGTTTTGGCTGTTGCTAAGTGGTGTTTACACTGGTCAAGGACTTTTTCAGCTTCCCATGCTCTGCCAGGTGCACAAGAAACTGGGAGGGGGCACAGCCAGGATAGTTGATCCAAACTGGCCAAAGGGCTATTCCATACCATATGACGTCATGCTCAGTATATAAACTGGGGCAAGTTGGCAGGGGGGTAGCGGTCGCTGCTCGGGGACTGGCTGGGCATCGGTCAGTGGGTAGTGAGCAGTTGTATCACTGTTTTTTTTTTTCCCCTTGGGTTTTGTTCCTCTCTCGCTCTCTTGTTGTTTTCCTTCTCATTACTATTATTATTATTGTTGTTGTTGTTGTTGTTATTATTTTGTTCCAATTATTAAACTGTTTTCTTACTTGTGCTCTTCAGATTCTCTCCCCCATCCCACCAGGGAGGGAGGGTGAGCGAGCGGCTGTGTGGTACTTAATTGCCAACTGGGGCTAAACCACAACAGAAAGAAAGGTCCAAGGTGCTTCTCCTCCACCCCACAAAACTCAATGTGATGCTGTACAGGAAGGCAGTGCAGGCAGCAGGCTGGAGCCCTGTGACTCAAGTGCCATTTACTTGCTGGGAACATCGTGTCACTGCCTAGGAGAAAAAACTTGGATGTTAGAGCTGAAAAGAGAGTTACATTTTACTTCCTTCCTTCTTAAGACAAGTGTATTTTATATATGCTATCAGCCATTTTAGCAGAGGCTAGACCCACTTTTCCTGTCCTTTGCACCAGTTTATTGCAGTTGATTTCAACTGGTTATTTTAAAGCAGCATATGATAGTTTGTTTTTTTTAAAAGGCTGAATTTTGGCATTTCTCATGCCAGCACTTTCTTAAGTTAATTTTTTCAAAAGCATATAAAATTATTGTCAGAAACAGGGCATGTCAGTAAACTGCTTCTAGACAGGTACTAGGAACATCCTTGTTTGCTGTTTATGTTAACCTTGGGCTAAATATCTTGTTCAATATCTGAAACTTTCCAAGAATTAATTTCCAAGAATTTTCCTCAAGAATTAATTCAGGACCTCAGGAAGCTACCAAGTCAAATGAAAAACAGAGACAACAGGCAATGGCTTAGCACCTTAAGCCATGTGCCTCAGATCAGTCTAGCCATAATTTCAAATGCCAGCAGGATCATTACCAAGTTAATGCAGATCTATTGAGTACTTGGCCATTTACTACAGGCAGAACAAGTCCTTTGAGTTAAATCCTAAGAAATTAGATCCTTTGGGGCTACTAAAAATCACAGGATATTTCCATAAGGGGAGGAGTTTATTAATCTTATGCCCTTAACCAAATTAGCCCTTTCCTCCTACAAATACACTTTCAGTTCCTTATTGCAAAAGGAAGATGGGAGAGGAAGAGAGAATGAAACTCTCCAGTGATGTGCTTTATCTTGCAAGAGCTGTATTACTGCTATTACTGCAACTCAAAGACACAGTGAGGTTTTGTTGGAAACCTCAGTGAGGAAAGCCCCAGGGTGTTGTTCCTGGAGTTTCTGTACTGGTGGCTAGGCTACAACCCTGGGTGCCTACTCTGCGTTTATGATTAAGCACTGGTCACCTCTTGCAGATTTGATTCGCTGTGTGTCCCAGGCACCTGGTATCCCACTCCAGTGAATGGTGTCTGCCGTGGGAAGGCTGTGCTGACCTGGCCTCTAGCGCCTGTGGCTGCCTTGCAAAAACAGCCCACTGTCTGGCTTATGAGCGCAGTGAGCAGAGCACTGCAGAGATACGGGGAAGGCTTGTGTGCACAAATGCTTGCACACATATGCTGTGGTTTTTATTATCATCATTAGCCCACAATAACAAGGGCGGGTCAGGGATGAAAACCCTCTGTAATCTAATTATAAAACAAAAGACAGAGGGTAAAGGTGGATGCAAGAGCAATGAGACTGTATTAGTCAGTTTGATAGGAAGGACACTGATGTGACTGAAAGGATTTGTAGGTACTACAGAAAAGGAGAGTTGGAAGGCAAACAGTGAGATAACTCTGGGTGATTAGAGGAAACTGCATTGAAGTGTAAGAAATGCCATGGGAGATAGTGCAGAAGTGTTTAATTTGAGAAATATATGGAAGGCCAATGGAAAATGGTGTGATAGATCACAGACAGCAGCCACCATTTACGTAGAGAATGAGGGATGTTATTCTGCTGATGGAATGCGGAAGGGTCTCCAATGTGAAGAGAAGGGCTGGGATTCAGCTCCAGACTCAGACACCTGAATGCGGGCAAAGGGATTAAAGAGCAATTTAGTAGGAATGCAAAGGAAAGCCAAGGTGGTAATGAAGGTATGACTGTGATTACCACAGTGTAGATGCTCCATTTCTTAAAGATTACAGATCAAGACTGGGTGCCTGCTAGCATGTATTCACACACAAATCACTTGGCTTGATAAAAAGATATTCAGTGAAATGTGATCCCTATGCTTAAAATCTGAGCATCTCTGTATTATGATTTATTGGTGTTCTGTATTTCCATCTGTCGTGGGTAGACCTTCAGCATTTCCAACGTCGGTGACTCAGTGCTGCTGATGCTGGGAAGTGGGTACTAGTCCAGCCTGGAGTTCTTCAACATCCTTCTGTGAAACACTGGCAAGATTCAGAGATGCTAAGTGGCTTTCCCAAACCTGAATTATATCTAGCAATAGGAGCCAGATCTCCTAATTCACTATTCTTTAGCAATCAGCTGATAACATTCTCATGGCTTTGTTTTAATGATCCGTTATTTTGAAACTGGATGATGTTGGGAAATTGTCAGAATATTTGAAAACAGCCAGTGAAGTTATATTTAGTGGATCATATAAGTTTTAATTCATTTTCTATTTTAGCTTTTTATTGAGACAGTTCACCCCAGTAAGGAAAAAAGTGCAAGTTGCCTTTTCCCTTTCAGCTTACACTTGTGGTGAGAAACACGTTTGAATTCTTAGTTTGGAATAACTGCCTGAACAAATAATAAAACAGAAGAACAGACTTATTGTAAGATAAAGACCTTGGAGCATTTTGGGAAGAATGTTTGAAAGATCAAAACATTACAGGTTTCTCACCATCGATGGGAATTGAAAAATAAACAGAATTAGCTAGAGATCTGGCTGAAAGAAAACAATTTCTAAGAAAAAAAATAATCCTCCTAAATACATTGTTCTCTTTCCAGTGTTATATTAAGCCAGAAATTCCGCTGGTGCTGAACAAGTAATTTATACCAGTGCAAATCCAGAGTTTCAACAAAGATGAAGGAGGGCTTTTATGTTTAAAATACCATTACCAGCAAAAGGTTTCAGAGCATTTTCCATTTTTAATTACTTCAACATCATGCAGAGCAACAAAGGATAAGTTTGAACTATCTTGCATGGGTTATGAAATGTCAAAGCCTGATAACCTATATAATACATGGTGCCTACATGGCTCAAAAGCCTAAGGAAGCAATCCTTTATTCCAGAGATTTCAGACCAAATCCCATCCAGCTTGATACTCAGTGAAAATTGCAATGTAATGGATTTTCAGCCTGAAATTAGTTGGTTTGCAGTTAAGATCCTCTTGGAGATATGACCAAAGATTTGAATCAACATGACAGTTGCCTGTCCTTATGGAGGCAGACTAGATGACTGGTTAAGATTAGATATATAACTTTTAGATGGCTGGAATATTAGATAAATCCCACCTTCCCTTACCTCTTTCCTCATCTTCTGCACTGAGCCCCATCCATCTTTGCGACAGCACCATCGGAGGTACCCAGCAGAAATACTTTATAAGCTCAGTTGGCAGAGAAGTGCAGGGGGAGCTTCCACTGTTACTAAAACATTATTCTCTGGGCAAAAGATGTTGAATCATCTTTTAGAGTTTGATCTTCTCATTCAGCCACCATCCTAGCAATGTATTCCCACTGACTTTCATGTTGACTTTCACTTGCCCAGGGAAACCCACACTGGGTTTGGGCTTCCAATGAGATGACTCCCAAGGGTATTTCTGCCTGAAGAGTTTTCAGGACTAGGTTTAATCATGATAATGTGGGATGAGAGCTTAGGATCATGTTTTTTACTTGGACATTCACATTAACTGCACCTGCTTTGTAGCATGCCTTCAGCAAACTAGTACTTTTTAGACAGATATGAAGGCAAAGACCATGTCTCCAGGGAAATGGCAGACTGGCTAGGTAGCATATGAATGAGGAAAAGACATTGTGTTGTAGCAGAAACCAGATAGTTAAAGAGCAAAGTATTGTGTTAGTCTCATGCTCTGGCATGTCTTAGCCAGTAAATTAGCTGGTATTTTGTGATTCCGTTACTCAGCAGCTTAGACTTTCTCTGTTTGTGGAGGTTATGGGTGGGAAACTAAGCTTTAAATAATATGGGGCTATGAATGGAGACCCTCTAGCACACCAATATGACCTGTCATGATGTTCCCCCATGGGAGGAGAGATCAAGCGATATTTTGTTGCTGGAGTGGGAGGAGAAAACACTTCTGTTGGAGGATCAGACCTGTCTGCCCTTGATCCAGAATGCTTATACAGCTGGACTTGCATGATCTCTGCAGCCTCCCAAGTGAATTGCAGCCTTGTGCTCACTTTAGAGCCATCTATTACTCCCCACCTTGTACATACCTACCTCAAAATCCATAACCGGTCTTGCATCGAATCAACGCTCACAGTCAACTTGTATCTAAACAAATTGAATAAAGCTAAGAGCTCTGAAGATACTCTTATTTATCCCATGACAAGCAGAGAGACTCCCAGTTCTTCTGCTCCTGACACCTTTGTCAATAAAATCTGCAGATTGCACAATATAAAGTTGTTTTATAATTCATCTCCTTGACAATAACAGAACCTTTGAACAGGAATGCTTTATGTGGTTATCACAAGAACAGTGCTCAAGCGGAGGCTGCATCAGCAAAGTGCAAAAATAAAATTTTGTTCCTCTTGAAGAGTCACATTTCAAGCAATTTTTTGATGTAATGAAAAAAATCTGATTTTATTTTAAAGAAGAATTTATATTTGGCTGGCAATTAGATCATAAGTAAGAATCATAGGACTTATCAGATCATATATTCCATTCTCCTTCCACTGCTGGATCATTTTTCAGACCTGAGGTCTAATTTCATTATTTCAAAAGGACAAAACATCAGACTTATGGAAAGTAATGTAACTACTGCAGTATTCACCCTTTGAAGAAGGTTTTTAGGCATTACCCCCAAAACTAACTGCTGGTAAAATAAACTGCAGGTGGAAATGATGGCAACTGGATATCTGTTTTGTTGATTTGAAGGTGATATCAGCTCACCTACCTGCCCTAATTTGTATTCACAGCTATTTATGAGCACATAGTAGGAGATGTTTTAAAAGTTGTGCCCCAAATCTTTAATATATACGTCATTTATTCTAAATTTACAGTTACAACTAGAGCTGTTTCAGTCTGTTATGTGCTAGGTTTTAAAATAAAAGGTGGAATTTTCAAAGCCAAGCAGAGCACTTAGGCATGAAGTTTCATTCGTTTCAGTGGAAAGTTATATGTCAAAATCTTGGTCCTAGGATTTTCAGGTGGGTGGATTACATCTTTAAGCAGTTAGTTAAGATAATTTAATCTAAAAGAAGGAACCCAAAGTTGAATTTTAAACCTATTCTTAGTATTTTATTAATTTGTCTCTCAGAAGAATTCAATTGATTGTTTTGTTTTGAATTTGAACTTTAATTCTTATTTTTAATATAATCGAAACAAAATTGACTGTGAAAGAACTGTTTTCAAGACAATTCTAGAACAAGGTAATTGGACAGAGACCTCCATCTCCAGTTTATTACTTGGCTAAAGGTCCAGGAAAATGACAAAATGCCTGGGAATGAATGGAACTGACACTGATATAGTGGCATAATAGTTTGCACCTCAGTAATATTCAGCCAAGGACACTCTGAGGTTTTACCAACAATAAACTAACAAACAAGAGAAATAATGTTTCCTCATTTTACAGATGTGTGAGGAAGGCTTAGAAGCATCAAGTGACTTGACTATTTCCTATGACTAGTTGGAAAAGATGGAAAAAAATATCTATTAGCTTCCAATTTCTCTGGTTTTTTTAATGCTCGATAGCTGCATTGGTGGAGGAGCTGAGATTTGTAGATTATTTGGAGCCTGCCAGTGCAGCTAAGCCATGTGCACATGGTATAAAATATGCAACAGAGCCACTGCATACTAGTGGGGTTTGTATTTTGGTGGGACCAGTCTGTGCTTCAAATGTGTCATTATCCTTCATAAGGAAGTTTCTCTCTACTCTTGAATCAGCTCATATTGTTAATGTGCTCATCAGCCAACTCAGAAGGATATACAGACAGCTGCGAGGAATCTAATTAACATTTGACTACAAAAGAAGAAATTACAATCTACTGTACTATTTAATCTGTCAGCAAAGGTCTGGATTAGAAATGGGTTCAGTATTTCTCTGTAGCTTTTCCTCTGTTTTAATATAATAGAATCATAGTCATTAGAGGTGGAGAAAACCTATTAATTTATCTTGTCCATCTAGCGTTACTGCTACTTTTACCCTTTGGATGACCCTAAGAAAACCTCTTCCTCTTTATGTTTGTCTCCATCAAACACCTGCAGATTGTTATCATCTCTACTTTTAGTCATCATTTACTTGGGCTTAAGTAATTCATGTAATGTTTCCCTGCAAATCAAAACTTCCATCATTCTTTCTATGTTCTTTTCTCCTTAAACACCTTACAGTGTTCCAGCATTATCTCCAGCATGGTAAAGAGTGCTCTTACGATCCAGAAGAAGTACCTGTATTCTATATTAAAATCTATCTACTATTTAGTTTAAAGTCACTATTAGTGAAGGAATCATTCAAAGTCACTCCATGCTTTTTTTGTAAAAGAGAAGAAAGAATAATTGCATTTCTGTGTGATAACTGCTCTTTAATGCATAAAAGATAGAGCAAACGTATTATGAAGCACAGAGAAGTTTGAAAAGGACTAGCTTTTTCAGATTAATCTGAATGTTCAGAGGGTTTTTTTCTGAACAAATAGGAACAAACAACAAATTGTTTGGATCAGAGAGAGCGATTGTGTTGACAGCAGACATATGAATGATACTGTTTTTACAGATGGACTGGTGAAAATCAAATTGAAGCTATTGATCTGTATTTGTGTAGGATCCTGCTAAACAGAAAGCTTTGAGGGCTCTGCCATTAGCAGCATGGGTCATTTTACCAACTAGGAAAGGCAACGCACTCTGTTTCTGTCATACACGCTTCATTGCTAGCGCAACAGAAGGTGCCTAGTCTTCAAAAAATGTCAAGAGCCCTTCTGTAGAGATGGGGATAATCCTTTTCAGATATAATTAAAAGCCTTTCCTCTTCCCTCAACACAAAAGATAACTCTTTTGAGGCAATGCATCAGCAGGCTGGAAAAAATCTAAGTTAACTTTTTAACTTCATTAGCTTGGCATCTTCTGTTTAGTGGAGACTGAACACAGACTGAAAAGAGTAGGAGGTGACAATAAGTCCTCAGGTCTCAAATTGATTAGTGCCTTTGGAAGAGTGTAGAGAGAAGCACAGATCTTGCTTAAGGAGGGCAATTTTGGGTCTTCCCTCTCTAGAGCCTGTATTGCAAGTTCTCATTAGTGACCGATGTCCTTGGGAATCTGAGCTGGTGGAAGTGAGCAAAGAGCTTATTTGTCATCATGCTTGATGGTGGGACTGGGACCACCACCAACCTGATCCATTGGGAGCACATAATTGCAGCCAGTGGACAGTAGGAGAATGCAGCAAGTGTGAAAATAAATACTTAAGCTAGCGCGCTCTTTTTTTTTTTTTTTAAGTATATGATTCATGAAATTCATTTGTTGTTACAGGAAGGATGGTTTTATCAGCTGAAACATATTTCTTTCTTGTTTGCTTTGATATTATCAGACTTATGTAGAGGGATCACATTTCAATATGACATCCATGGACTAATGCTAGATAAGGGCAAAGTATTTGTACCTTCGTAATCAGTTTCCCCCATATGTAGAGTAACATTTCCCTTATCGGGGAATGGAAAAGTAATTGAGCCATCTGATTTCAAAACTTGCAAATGTATCTCATTTGCCTTCAAGTCACTAGGAGGAGGAAGGGTAGAATGTGTTAACCTTAACCAAACTTTAGATCAAATTATTTAATCTCTGTGCTTCCATCCTCTAATACTCTTACCTAGGAACGCTGTAAGGTGAACTGAAGCACTGTTTTCTTCATGCATGGATTATTCTTATTCATTTTTACTGTTTCTCCAGGTTAAGTGGAGATTATAAGAAAAAAGTCTACAGCTATAACATCTCCTTATGTATTGAAGAAAATCTTTAAGAACTTTATCCACTTAAACAAAATACAGTTAAGTCCCAATTATTCATTTTTTTATTATCAGAAAAAAAAATCATAAATCTTCAGTCTAGAAAAAATGAACTTCAGGAAGACAGCAACAGTCTACTGTAGTTACATTCATAGTTCTCTGCTGTTGTCAACAGAGTTGCATTGCCAGAAAGGTCATCAAAATACAGAGGAGCACTTATCCATTCCCCTTCTGTTTTTTCTACATTTCTGAAGCTGGGAGACAATGTTCTATTTCCATCTGAGCTCAGCCATGGAAAAGACAACTTCAACCACTGATGTTTGGTGAGAATGACAGTTGTAGCAGAGTTGCCAATATAAGAATTTGCCGAAGCTCAGCACAGATTTAACCATCACTGAAAACAATGCTAAATCTATACTAAAGAGGGGATATGGAAAGTTTTTCATAATTACTGTGTTCACATATATTATTTAGAGGTTGTGGGTTAAAACTGCCAGATTCTTGCTCATTAGATTATCACCAGTGATAGGGTGTAACGGTGCTAAATAAAGTCTGTGTAGTAGGCAGGCTTGAACATACAGACCTTAATGCAATAAGTGTCTTTGCCCTAGAGTGACATATAGTATGAAATGGCCTTAAATTAGGAATTAAATAGATTTCAAACCTTTTTAAACTGTAAAAGAGATATGAGAACATAATGTGAGTCAGAGTTGGTCCAATAGCAGACAGAGATAGCCAAAACACTGTTTGTGGTGGTATCGGATACCAGGAGAGAGCTCTCAACAGCCGCAAACAATTTTGTAGTCAGAACTGGATGAAGCTTGTATAAGACCATGTTTCCACACATTATACTGCAAATTGTTTTAAAAAAGTAAACAGCTCAACTACAGCATGCTGCAGAACGCCATTAGAATGCCTTTTTCACAAGGTTATGAATTTTCAGTAATTGCTGTGGTTGTTATCCATATTTAGCATCTGCAGGATTACTTTTAATCAGCTTTGAGGATATGATTTGACACCATTTGTTTTATGCTTCAGAATTTAACCAGTTAGGCTGCAAAAAAATGCCATCATTTTGCTGACTTAATTTAAAGCCAATAACAGTAAAACAGTATGGGTAAGAGGGAGGAGGGAGATTTGGTTACCAGCAAAAGACGAGGAAAATAGCCATGTGCTGCTTTAAAAAACACACTCATTCAATCAATAACTGTGGTAATAAAATGAGACTTTGTTCTGCTGTAGCGCTTTTCCTCTGTAGATCTCGAGGCCCTCGTGCATTATGAGTCAAGAGTAGCATGTGTTCTGCATATTTCTACATTTTTTTTCCTGTGGTTCTTAAATACATCACCTCTGTGTGTGTGTTGTATATATTATTTCATTGCTGCTTTCTTCTCAATATTAAGTTTGCTGCAGACTTCCTCTTAAATGCCTTATTGCTTCTAATCATGTACTAGGACCAAGTCAGTACATTCCTTTTGCTCATGGGGTGACTGATGTATCAAAGTATCAAAGATACTTTCTCCAAGGGATATATTGGGGTTTTGCCTAGACAATGGATACACAGAAGTTGATTTGCAATTAGATAGTTTCCAACCAAGTGGTTCTTACCTTGTGCCTTTTCACTGTGTATTTTACTGTGTTTCCTGAGAGGTGGAAAGATGTTAACGTGTTGATCGTTAGATCGTTGACTCGATGATCTTAAAGGTCTTTTCCAACCTATATGATTCTGTGATTCTGTGTTTCTGTACAGACTGGGTCACAGCTGGTCCAGATCCCTACCAGAGAATATATATATTAATAATTACTATTGATCAAGAACTTGGTGTTTATTTCAATGTTTGGTTTCTGTTTTGGTGTCTGCACATGTGACTTCAGTTAACCCTGATGTTACTTATGAGAAGGCATCAAGCTGACCATTTGCTGCTGTGACTGTCCTCAGGGAATCTGGGTCTGAGGTTTACAGATGGAAGAGGTTGTTAGGATAATCTGTGGTGACCTGCTGCAAAGCACAAACCAAACCCATCACCCAATTGCTCCAGCACAGGAAAGAGTGTCTCTTGGTTACTATTCAAATGAACCTTCTTAGCTTGGTATTCAGTGGGAGGAGATAGTCCAGCAAGGTATAAAAGTGCCAGGCTGTGGAGGATTTACCCTTCAGGGTCCTTCTCTTTGGCCTCTATCCTTTGCCAAGACTGGCTGGCCTCACTCAGAGCTGATAATATGGGAAACAAAGTCATCTGTGCCAGGCAGGTCTAGAGGTTTGAATTCAGATCTTCCCTTTATTTACCAGGAAAATAAACTGTGCTGAGTTGGTCGCACACTTTCACAGTGGTGAAGTGAGTCCTTGAGCCTTGCACAAGGTCAACAAATCCCGATAAAAAACAGGGGGAAACTGAACACTTTCATGATGCCTGTTTTTAAAATCACAGTGTTTGATAAAATATAAGTAGCGGTTTAGTCTATTTAAGTCTATCCAAGATAAATTCCTAAGCGCAAATTCAAGTGGCCCCCTCCAAGGCTCTCATGTCTGTTTAGTAAAAAGGTAATTGAGCTTAAATGATGAGAAGAAAAGCAATGGATGCGATATTCTCAAAAAATTAAATCTTTTCTTTCTCTTCAGCAAGGACAGTAAATCCATAACAGAGCAAGCATCCACACTGCTCTACAGCCAGCCTGCCTTGACCCTTACTTCAAGGTCCGAGAAAAGAGTTCAAAGAATTAGTGCCTGTTTCATGCTATTCTTGTAACAGGATCATCTCCACTAGCGACAGGAACTGGATGGGAACAACTTTATGATAACTGCAGCAGCCTGGGAGGGGGAATATGAAGTTGATTTTTAGCTTAAGGCATCGAGTCCAGCGAGCTATCCACATACAGTGCTCTGTGAACTGAAAATTCGTAAGTTTGAGGCAGAATCTGATGTTAGTTCACAGCCTCCGATTTTTATTAATGTTGTCAGGGTGTCACTGGAGAGGTACAAGTGATTTGAAAGATATATATTCAAGGACTTCTTGAATGTGACCTTATCTAAATTTCTTATACTGCTCAGGAAATGTCCTCCAAATTTGAATGTCTCCTTTAATCCACATTGTTCCCGAGGCTTTTTTTTTCCCCCAGCCAATAAATGAAGAACATATAGTGTTTTTTCTGCTCTACTCCTGAATGTTGGTAAATTGACTGAACCAAAGATAACAAGCATAGGACTCCAATGCCTCTCAGAATCACAGAATCATATAGGTTAGAAAAGACCTCTAAGATCATCGAGTCCAACCGTAAACCTAACACTACCAAGACCACCACTATACCATGTCCCTAAGCACCTCATCCAAACGTCCTTTAAATACCTCCAGGGATGGCGACTCAACCACTTCCCTGGGCAGCCTGTTC
This sequence comes from Mycteria americana, assembly GCF_035582795.1. NCBI lineage: Eukaryota > Metazoa > Chordata > Aves > Ciconiiformes > Ciconiidae > Mycteria > Mycteria americana. The sequence continues at coordinate 11,241,877 of NW_027445436.1, forward strand.
CAATGCTTGACAACCCTTTCAGTGAAGTAAAATTTCCTAATATCCAGTCTAAACCTCCCCTGGCGCAACTTGAGGCCATTTCCTCTTGTCCTATCACTTGTTACCTGGGAGAAGAGACCGACCCCCACCTCACTCCAACCTCCTTTCAGGTAGTTGTAGAGAGCAATAAGGTCTCCCCTCAGCCTCCTTTTCTCCAGGCTAAACAATCCCAGCTCCCTCAGCCGCTCCTCATAAGACTTCTGCTCCAGACCCTTCACCAGCTTCATTGCCCTTCTTTGGACACGCTCCAGCACCTCAGTGTCTCTCTTGTAGTGAGGGGCCCAAAATGGAACAAAGTATTCAAGATGCGGCCTCACCAGTGCCGAGTACAGGGGCACGATCACTTCCCTAGTCCTGCTGGCCACACTATTTTTGATACAAGCCAGGATGCCATTGGCTTTCTTGGCCAACTGGGCACACTGCTGGCTCATATTCAGGCGGCTGTCAACCAACACCCCCAGGTCCTTCTCTGCCTGGCAGCTTTCCAGCCACTCTTCCCTGAGCCTGTAGCATTGCATGGGGTTGCTGTGGCCCAAGTGCAGGACCTTGCACTTGGCCTTGTTGAACCCCATACAACTGACCTCGGCCCATCGATCCAGCCTGTCCAGGTCCCTCTGCAGACCCTTCCTCCCCTCAAGCAGATCAACACTCCCACACAACTTGGTGTCATCTGCAAACTTACTGAGGGTGCACTCGATCCCTTCGTCCAGATCATTGATAAAGATATTAAACAGAACTGGCCCCAACACAGAGCCCTGGGGAACACCGCTTGTGACCGACTGCCAACTGGAGTCAACTCCATTCACCACCACTCTTTGGGCCCGGCCATCCAGCCAGTTCTTTACCCAGCGAAGAGTACACCTGTCCAAGCCATGAGCAGCCAGTTTCTCCAGGAGAATGCTGTGGGAAACCGTGTCAAAGGCTTTACTGAAGTCTAGATAGACAACATCCACAGCCTTTCCCTCATCCACTAGGCGGGTCACCTTGTCGTAGAAGGAGATCAGGTTGGTCAAGCAGGACCTGCCTTTCCTGAACCCATGCTGGCTGGGCTTGATCCCTTGGTTATCCTCTACATGCTGTGTGATAGCACTCGGGATGATCTGCTCCATCAGCTGCACCGAGGTCAGGCTGACAGGCCTGTAGTTCCCCGGGTCCTCCTTCCGGCCCTTCTTGAAGATGGGTGTCACATTTGCTAACCTCCAGTCAGCAGGGACCTCCCCAGTTAGCCAGGACTGCTGGTAAATGATGGAAAGGGGCTTGGTGAGCACTTCTGCCACTTCCTTCAGTACTCTCGGGTGGATCTCATCAGGCCCCGTAGACTTGTGAGTGTCTAAGTGGTGCAGCAGGTCACTAACCATTTCCCCCTGGATTATGGGGGCTCCATTCTGGTCCCCATCCCTATCTTCCAACTCCGGGGGCTGGGTACCCAGGGAACAATTGGCCCTGCTATTAAAGACTGAGGCAAAGAAGGCATTAAATACCTCAGCCTTTTCCTCATCCTTGGTCACTGTGTTCCCTCCCCCGTCTACTAGGGGCTGGAGATTCTCCTTAACTCTCCTTTTGCTGCTAATGTATTTGAAGAAGTGTTCTTTGTTGTCTTTTACAGCAGCAGCCAGACTGAGCTCTAGCTCAGCTTTGGCCCTTCTAATTTTCTCCCTGCACAGCCTTGCTACACCTTTGTAGTCCTCCTGAGTTGCCCGCCCCTTCTTCCAGAGGTCGTAGACTCTCCTCTTTCTCCTGAGTTCGAGCCAGAGCTCTCTAGTCAGCCAGGCCAGTCTTCTTCCCTGCCGGCTCGTCTTTTGGCACCTGGGGACAGCCTGCTCTTGTGCCTTTAGGACTTCCTCCTTAAAGAATGTCCAGCCTTCCTGGACTCCTTTGCCCATAAGGGCTGCCTCCCAGGGGACTCTCTCGACCAGTCTCCTAAACAGGCCGAAGTCTGCCCTCCGGAAGTCCAAGGTGGCAGTTTTGCTGACCCCCCTCACCGCTTCTCCACATATCAAAAACTCTATCATTTCGTGATCACTCTGCCCAAGACGGCCTCCAACCATCACATGGCTCACAAGTCCTTCTCTGTTCCTGAACAAGAGGTCCAGCGGGGCACCTTCCCTAGTTGGCTCGCTCACCAGCTGTGTCAGGAAGTTATCTGCCACACACTCCAATAACCTCCTAGACTGTTTCTTTTCTGCTGTATTGTATTTCCAGCAGACATCCGGCAGGTTGAAGTCCCCCACAAGAACAAGGGCTAGCGATCGTGAGGCTTCTCCCAGCTGCTTATAGAATAGTTTGTCAGTCTCCTCATCCTGGTTGGGTGGTCTGTAACAGACTCCCACCACAATACCTGCCTTGTTGGCCTTCCCCCTGATTCTTACCCATAGACACTCCACCCTATCGTCACCATCATCAAGCTCTAAATTATCCAGACACTCCCTAACGTATAGGGCTACCCCACCACCTCTCCTGCCTTGCCTATCCCTCCTGAAGAGTTTATAGCCATCCATTGCCACACTCCAGTTGTGCGAGTCATCCCACCACGTTTCCGTGATGGCCACCATATCATAGTTTTCCTGATGTACAATGGCTTCCAGCTCCTCCTGCTTGTTGCCCATGCTGCGTGCATTGGTGTAGAGGCACTTCAGCTGGGCTGCCGTCCATGTCTCCTTCATAGAGGAACACCCCTTGTGTGCTTTGAGGTGTTTCACTGGCATTTCCCTCTTGGCTCCTATTGCCTCAGTATCCCCTAGCTCAACTCTGTTCGACTTCAGCTGTGCCCCAGCGTACCCTGCACATCTCAGAGACACAGGCTGAGTGCCCTCGCTGGCACCCGCTCCCTCTAACCGTGGCACGTCGTCCCTCAGCTTCCCTCGGGCAATTCTGATATTATCCCCCTCCCCCTTCGAGTCTAGTTTAAAGCTCTGTCGATGAGCCCTGCAAGTTCCTGAGCAAAGATTCTCTTTCCCCTTTGAGAAAGATGAATCCCATCAGACGCCAGCAAACCCGGTGCTGTGTAGGCCATCCCATTGTCAAAAAAACCAAATCCGTGGCGACGACACCAGCCACAGAGCCATGAGTTGATAGATTGGGTGCCTCTGTTCCTTCTAGTGTCACTGCCCACAACTGGAAGGAGAGAGGAGAAAATAACCTGGGCTCCAGAGTCCCTTACTAGCCATCCCAAGGCCCTGAAGTCTCTTTTGATTGCCCTAGGACTTCGTGTTGCAGCTTCATCGCCCCCCACATGGAAGAGCAGTAGGGGGTAATAGTCCAAGGGCCGTACCAGGCTAGGGAGTATCCTAGTGATATCCTTCACCCAGGCCCCAGGGAGGCAGCAGACTTCCCTAAGAGGAGGGTCCATCCGGCATATCAGACCCTCGGTTCCCCTCAGAAGGGAGTCACCCACAACTATAACCCATCTTCTCTTCCTTGTGGAGGTGGTGTTAATACGAGAGGTACGTTCTTCTGACCTGGGCGCCACCTCTGGTGTAGATGGACTGTCGTCCCCATCTTCCATTGACTGGCCTTCCACCTCCAGGGCCTCATACCTGTTGTACAGAGGCACCTGAGGAGGCAAGGTGGGCAGGAAGGGCCTTCGCCTGCCGCCACGAGCGCGGACTTGCCTCCATTAACCTCCTTTGAGCTGCTGCCTTCAGCCCGGCGGGGGAGGGATAGAGGATCCCCTTGATCGTGGGTTCTTACTGGTGGCTGCTGCTGCTCCTGTTCCTGTCTTGGGGGGGGGGGGCAGAGCATGGCACCACCAGTCGATCTCCTTTTCAGCCTCCCTGATGCTCCTTAACCTTTCTACCTCCTCCCATAGCTCTGCCACCATGCAGAGCAAATCATCCACCTGGTCACACCTCACACAGCTGTCCACACGGCTGCCATGTGTGAACAGTGAGAGGCCCAGGCACTCCCTGCAGCCTGAGACCTGGGTGGCCACATGTTTTTGTGGGAGCTCCATCTGGGTAGCCACATCCGCTCTGGCGAGCACAGAGGGCATCGCTTTGTGACGAGTGAATACCATAGCTGAGTTTCTTCTGAAAGGATGGGGACTACTGAATGAACTCACTTCTCACAGTTCCTCTTGAGCTAGTAGGGCGACTTCGCCTTCCCTGCACGCCCTGCCTGCACAAACTGCCGCGCCACACCCCTCTGACGCGCCGCGCCCTGTTTGCCCGTCCTGGTCGCTCGCGCTCCCTGGGGGCTGCTCTTGTACGGGAAGGGAAGGGAAGGGAATTGCCGCCGTCACTCTTGTCCCCGCCCACGCTGAGTCAGAGCCGAGCCCTCGTCAGGAGCTCCCTCCTTCCTGCTCAGGGGCCGGGGCGTGGCTGCGATAGCCCTCCCTCTCTGTGCCCTTCTTTTTTTTTTTTTTTCTCCCTTCCTTGCGCGGTTTTGCCGCGGTTTAGCCTGTCCTCAGATGCTCCTGTGATAAGTGCTAATATCAGGTCCTGGGTAAATATATAGACCTGTTCTTGCTCCAGGTGAAATGAATAATACAACAACCATCAATTTCACTCGCAGCCAGATTATGCTTTAAACCAGACAATAAAAAACTTCCAACTTGGCAAAATCCACTGAGAAAAAAACAGTTGTTCAGTAGCCAGGCCAAGATGACAATTAAATGGGAATTGAAAATGTTCTGGATCTCACCTGCAGCGCTGGCAAGGAGTGGAGCCGTGCTGCCTCCCGTGTGTGCCAGGTTGTGCCTCTGCCATGGGCTCCTCAAGGGGACAGAGTGCGGGACCATGCCAAGGCGCAGCCACGGTGTGAGGTCCTGCATGCCAGGAGACCATGCTAGAAGATACATTGCTAGGGACACCCCAGAGCTCTTGCCCCTGCTTAATCTGGGGCCCAGGCATGCCCAATGCTGTTCCCCCTTCCCCAGGATTGTTGTGGTGGGCTGGAGTTTAGCTTAGCTTACAAGTCTGTCATCAACACGTTTGCACGTCTCTCACTATGTCCTGCCTCCAAGACCTTGAGGCTTTGGTGGGGGTACGGAGGTCTGCTGAAGAACAGGGGTGTGCAGGGTGGGAGCTGAAAGCTGGTGAGTTTTTGCAGCGGAGCAGAGCCTGGCTGGGAGTCCTCGGTACAATGGCAAAGCTAAGGAAGGTTTCTGAAGGCACTTCAAAGGGACAGAGTAGGAGTCGTTGTAGCTGAAGATACCCAGAGATGAGTGAGGTTAAACAATATGAATATGCCAGCAGAGAGGTGAGCCAGGGAGGATATGTAGAAGACAGCCAAAGCCTGAAAGCTGGGAGACTGCAACATGGTGTAGCTGTGCAATATGTTAGAATGGTTCATCCAGGGAAAACGTCGTTGAAATGGGAGATGATGGCCCAGGGAAAGGTACAGTGGGCAATATGCTGCCATCTTTCTAAATGGATCTTCAGTCACGTACATGATGTCACCCACCACTGCAGTGCCACCATGGCTGTGTCTGGGGTGGTGTGCAGCAGCTACACAGGGTGCAAGAGGGTGATGAGGCAGCTCAGGAGGAGGAGTGGAGCCAATTGCATGGAGGGAAGGAGCTGTGTGTGGGTGGGCAGGATAGGGTGAGTTACAGTGAGAATGAAAGACTGTGAACACCATTCAAGACAAAAATGAAACCTTTTAAAGGCCTTCAGGCTTCAACAAGCAACTTAAGCACAAACACAACTTCAAGCATGTAAGTGGCATCAGTAAAGGCTGCGGGCTGAGTTCCCATTTCCAGAAAGTCCTGGTTTGATAGGTTTGGCAGGCTAAAACCCTAATAGGGGAAAATGCCTCTTTTATAATTTAAAAGGGGACTTCATGTGAGAATGAAGCCCAAGTGGACTCAGCCTGAGCTGCTGCATTGGAGCCTTAAGTGCAGGCTGGTCACAGAAATGTCTGTTGCTCAGATTTCAGTGCTCATTTTTCTCCAGGAAAACTGTGTATTTTTCATGCACAAGCTTGCATCTTCATTCAGCAATACTGCAGGGCTGTGCTGAGTTATCTGCATTGATCTGGTAAATGAAAGGCCCCTTGCTGGCAGCGAAGCACAAACTCTCTGAGCCCTGAAGCAAATTGGAACAAGGCAACTCAGACAAGCAAAGGCAGTGTCCTGTTATATATGCATGTGTGCTGCTTTTGGCTGGGATAGAGTTAATTTTCTTTATAGTAGCTAGTATGGGGCTATGGTTTGGATTTGTGCTGAAAACAGTGTTGATAATACAGAGATGTTTTAGTTGTTACTAAGTAGAGCTTATACTAAATCAAGGACTTTTCAGCTTCCCATGCTCTGCCAGGTGCACAAGAAGTTGGGAGGGGACACAGCCAGGATAGTTGATCCAAACTGACCAAAGGGCTATTCCATACCACATGACGTCATGCTCAGTATATAAAGCTGGGGAAGAAGAAGGAAGGGGGGACATTTGGAGTGATGGTGTTTGTCTTCCCAAGTAACCATTACGCGTGAGGGAGCCCTGCTTTCCTGGAGATGGCTGAACACCTGCCTGCCCATGGGAAGTAGTGAATGAATTCCTTGCTTTGCTTTGCTTGCTTGTGCAGCTTTTGCTTTCCCTATTAAACTGTCTTTATCGCAACCCACGAGTGTTCTCACTTTTACCCTTCTGATTCTCTCCCCCATCCCACCAGGGGGGAGTGAGCAAGCAGCTATGTGGTGCTTAGTTGCCAGCTGGGGTTAAATCACAACAGCATGTATGTTTATAACATAGATGTGTATGTGTATACAAGTATTTAGTGAAATGGGTATGTAAATCTGCTATTTTGACAAGTGCTTTATCAGTGCCAATGGATTTACCAGAGACTATTGCTCTTGCTTTGTCTGTGAGGAAGATGAAGCAGAAGTGAAGTGACCACAAAGGACAGCCAGTGAGTCGGTGGCTGAGCCAGGATAAAATTCAGGAACTTTGTCCGAGTTTTCCGATGTTTCAGGGTTGGACACTTTCCCATGTAGCTCTGAAGGGAGTAACTGAAGACACCAGCTCTTTGCAACCACTGAAGCAGAGCAATTCTATAGGCTGGGCACACCTGTACTAACTGCTAAAATCATTATGGTCTTTGCTATTTAAGATTGGCACAGTGCTTGCTGCTAGTAATATATCCCTGTAATGGATATAGCATTAAACATTTTTTGTGTGCCAGCTGAAAAGGTTTTAACAGTGTCCACTTTGGATTAAGGGTCTATGTTTTCTTGAAGGTCTTTTATTTCTTGGCTGGTTTTGGTTGTTTCTTTTTAAAAAATTGTTGGCAATGCAACTATTGACTTTCAGAGAGAAGGATGAGGATTTTTTTGGTAACCGTAATGATTTTATCCCATTTGCCTTTGTTTAATTTGGAAATGGAAACCATATCTTTAATGCTAATTAGGCAGCACATTACTTAGTCTTCCTGTCCTTGTGTAAATAACAATTAACAATAATTTAGCAGTTGTACACTCTGGCATCTTCTAAGCCATACCATTGTATACCATTCCAAATTCTTTTGCATTAATTAGGATCATAAGCCAATCAGCACTAATTAAGAAGAAAATAAGTATAATAACAAATGAAACAAAGCTAGTGATTTGTATCTCTTCAGTAGTTCTTTTTCCCTCTGCAGTTTATCAAATAGTTGTAATGCGTAGGAACTTCTTCTAATTGAAACTATTTATGAGGTTTCCCCTGCTACTTTGAGCCTCATGTTCAAATCCCACGAAGCTCATTAAATAAGTAACAAAGCTGGAATCTTTAGCACATATTGTAACTTGGTTCATGTTAATTAGCACCACGTTTTGGAGGCAGTAAGAGACTGTTCAGCAGCAAACGCTACCTAAAGGGACATTAGGTAGGGATTTTTGCAGATCTAAGAGGCTACACAGAGACCTGAGCCAGGTATTATCAGATATGGCTGAAATGTCACATATCCGCCTCAAGACTGTGTGCTAAATATGGTACTTTTGCAATTCAGCCCATTTTGACCCTGTCTTAATGTCTGTTGTTATTTGGAACAAGCATCTGGGGAAATGTAGGTACTTAAATATACAGTCATTACATCTGAAGGTCATTCCTGTCTATCAGTGACTGTGTCATAAAATAGCATACATTTTCCACTGCTGTTTTGGGTATCATTAGCACCATTTCACTTTCAGAAGTGGGCAGCAATCTAGATGCTAGCATCTTTGCAGATCCCAGGCCTATTTAACAGACTGAAATTGCTACATGATGTTTAATGACGCTAAAAATATATAGGATCGTATGTGCCATCTCCATTTAGTTGTATGTAGTAATTTAAAGGTAGGCAGTCGGTAAGTAGTGAATACAGTTCAAGGTGGGTGAAAGAAATCCACAGACCTATAGTTTTGTGTCTTCTCACTACAAATTCACCTCATCTTAAGCAGTTTTCAGTACAATCTTATGAGACAGAGCCACACACTGATCTTACAACAGGCTGCTGCCTTGCTGCTGTACTGCCACTCTCAATCTTCATGGACAAAGACACGCATGACCTGATCTTATTGGAAAATCTCACATGCCCTAAAACCAGACTGAGTCGGAACAAATCAGTCTAGTTTGTGCTTACACACTATCCCTTTCCAGCTGACATTGCTTTGAGATTGCTAATTAATTGACTAATTAATTAAAATACCCTAAAAACAGTGCAGTAACTCTGACACCTTGGATATTTTGTAGTTGTTGGATCTTCTTTGACTTCCCAGTTGTGTGTATGCAGATTGTCAGAGATCTCTCACCCCACCACCAGCCCCCAACTGCTCTTCTTGGGACTGTGAGTCTGGCCTAAAAGCCATGCACAGATGCAGGATCATGCTCCTGAGATATTACCATTGCTTTCTTCCTGCCTATGAAGACCACATCTGGGCAGCTTGCAGACAGGGTCCAGTGGTAACTGGTAACTCCCATTGTAGCCAAAGCAAGAAATGTCCTCATGTAAATCAGGAAGAAAGAAGTGCCAGTGCCCTTTTTCCCCCCTCTACATTTCCAGACAAATTGTTTTCATTGAATGACTATCATCATTTGAAGTACTGTTTAAATGAGTACTGTGAAAAAGACCACAAAGTATCATTGCAGTCTTCCCAGATGAAAAAAGAGGCCCCATGTAAATTATGAAACTCTGAAAGTGTGTGATCCAAAATTATTGAAAATATGTAAAATGCCTCTTCTTGAAATCTGATGGTCACCAAATGGAGATACTTCTAAAGGACACAGTAAATATATTCATGAAGGCAATCCACAAATCAGTTTTCTTTTTTCTCTTGCTATGGATGAGACAACCAACACACATGACATACACAGCCTGCAGGTTTTTAGTGTGGGTACATCAGAGAGTATAGGGATCCGCTCTGTTAGAAAAGTTGTCCTTCCATCCATGATGGAAGATGTAGTCTTTCACCTGGACAACTTAGTCCATACATGATCATATCTAGAGCACTGACTTGTTCAAGTACTTCTTCATGAAGTTGAATCCAGTGGTGTCTGTCCCATTGCCCTGTTATGTGTCACAGCCAAGCAGGGTGTGGATGCTGATGTGTTTATCTGAATCAATCAGTGAGTCAAAGGACTTCGGTTTTTAGGCAATTAAAGCCTATCTCTAGCAAAAACCTTTGGTGGTTCCTGGATGTCAGAGAAGCAATGTGATGGGAGATGTCTCCAAGGACCACTTTGATAACCTGCCTTCTCCTAACACCACCCTCCAAGGAGCAGAGGGGAGCATGACTGATGTTACCCTTTTAGTCACATTAGATGTTTTTGAGGAAGAAATAGAATAAAACATCTTCAGCTGCCCATTTTTGCTTTTCACTTTCAAGCACCTGGGGAAGTTATATAGAGGAAAATGGCTACAACAGGCTCCCCCCTCCCCCTTGTGCAAACTGGAAGCTTCAGTATACATCAAAATTAACATATAGTACTCCATTTTCTGTGGCATGCCTCTAAAAAAAGAAAACAGGCAATGTTTTTCTTAGGAATATATCAAAACAGTTTTTAATAACTGGAGCAGCTGGTCCTGCAGGAAACCTAGGGCTTGCTGCTGGTCAAAAGTACCATTCTTCACATTAGGTTTCTTTATCTAAAAATAAAATACCTTTCCATTAAAAATGTAAAAAATAAAATAAAATGGAAGTTTAATTCTGTGTTTCCAGTAGAAAACACGTATGTTTAAAAAGAAGTAAAAGAAGTAAGAAACTAAGTTTAATGAAAAATAAAATACCTATTGCATTGTCTCAGCATATAAATAGCTTGTTTCTGAGCAACTCAAAAATGCACAAGTGAGACTCTCCAGTTTCTGCGTGTTTAAAATTCAAGAGTGGACACTAGAAAGAATTAACTGGGAAGACCTGCTCTTGAATCCCCTGAAGACACAGCAGAAGGTCACCACCAGTTTTGTTACTCATGAACACTCTTCTAGCCATGTCCTGATGGGAGTCTGAAGGCCAAATGAGTCAGGGAACAACAGTATTTTTTAATCCTTGGAGATGACTTAACCAATGGAAGGGGAAGGGAAAATGAGGGGAATTTCGACTGTACAGTCCTTGTACTGTGGAAAACAAAGCCAAAAAGGAGTCACCAGGATGTTTTTTTCTTCTAATGGGATTTTTTTCCATATACCTTTCAATTGTTTCTAATTATGATCTGTAAAGAAGTGGTTGTAACAACTGCAGATGGGGAATGCTGGTACTTTCTTCTCTTTCAGAGGCCCTTTGAGGTTTGATTCACTAAAATCTGTAAAATGCTTTGAGATCTTTGTCTGAAAAACATGAAATAACAAAAATTAAGTGAATTGCAACCCCTTTCTTCTATAATTGACCTAGACAGAGAGGTTTGTTATTGTTGAAATTGTTGGGGGAAATCCTGGCACATCTCTAAGGCAATTCTGCTTTGTGCCTTGATCTGAGCTGGAAAGGGTTAAGAGTCTTACCTTCAGAAACAGAGAGGGAGAGAGGAGAAAGAGAAAGAAAGAAACAAATGCCAAAAAAAAGGCCCTTTTTTGTGAAAAGGATTGACTTCTGATTTCAATTATTTCTGAGTCGTAAACATTTTCAGGGACAAGGAATTCCTTTGCCTACACATATTACTATTCGCAAAAACCAGGGCCAGTCCAGTGGAATTTTGGTTTTGTCTCAACAGAGTCATTTTATTCATCTGGGAGGTTTTATTTAATACTCTGGTATTAATGACAGCAAGAAATTAAACAGTTGTTTCACTCATTTTTCTTCTTTTCAGTGTGTGTGTCTTTCCTCCCATCGCCCCCCCCCCCCGTATCTTTATAATTATGTTTTAAGACCGTAAATGTTTCCAAAGGTAGTGCCAGATTTAAAATACTGGTCGTTATTACAATGTGTGGGTGGCTTTACCTTCTCTGTTCACAGCCTCCAGCTTTTATCTGCCCTGCTTCAATCCTCCTACTATAAGAGAGGAATCCAAGAAAATTAACTAATTTAGGGGAGAAGCAGCTTGACTCCTTTTATGATGATTATGATTATTTTAGTCTGGAGTGACTACCCTTTAGCAGGTAAAACCAAAAATGAAGGGAAAAGAAAAAATCTTTGAAAGCTTAAATTTTGATGCAATAAATCAATCAAGCAGGAAGCTCCTGTCTCCCAGGCTCATCTTCATCTCATCCCCCTGGTTGCAAGGAAGTTACTCCTGTTTCATGCTGCCATGGTGGAGATGAGAATCAGACCCTCATTCTCCGCCAAGCGTGTTTAAAGCAGAAAGACATTTTTGTAGGCTGCCGCGGCATATCCCAAGCCCTGCTGTCCTTTCTGCTGCATACAGGGAGTGTGAGGCAAATACCACACGTTGCAACAGGCGCAGGGAAGAGGAAGGGGATAATAGAGACAGTGTCGTCCTCCCCTGAGTGCCGTAAATTTGCAGCCGGCACGGATGCGAGGAAGGAGGGTGATGTGTGCACCATTTAGTAGGGCTGTGTTGCAGGTGAAAGGATGTAGGATTCTGACTAATTCATTTGCATTGCATATGTCTGCTGACGCCACACGTGAGCAATGGACAGTTGCAGCACCTAAAATGCAGCACTCGTAGATACTGCGCTGTGCAAGTGGACTCAAACCCAGAACCTCTGACCCAACCAGCCCAGCATGGCATGAGAAAGGTGGATGAGGAAGGGGTCAGTGCAGCTTGGTCAATGCAGGCAGTGGCATCATTCATCCAAAAGCATCTACTTTAGGTTGGGCTGAGTTGCCCCTTAAACTCTGTTGGCTATAATGACTAGTTTTTGCTACCAATAAAGGACTTGCTCAGAAAACAGTGTTTCCACTTGTAGGCAGCCATGTTCAGTCTGATGAGTTCCACTCTGCTCTCAGGGAAGGAGGCAACAAGAGGTGCTTTCAAGGCAGGTTTGTCCTGCCTGGGTGATAAATGTGTCATATTGGCAGGATGCTCTAAGAGCGGCTCACCGCAGAACTACAGCTTTTAGAGCTGAGCTGGTCCCCCTCTGACTGCCTCTGAGTGCTGGCAGAGCACAGAGAAAACTCATTGCATGCTCTGAGTGCTGTCCTGGGAGGTGGCAGGCTTGGGTCCCCCTGAGACTGAGGATGGGTTAAACTTACATTTCCCATTTTTCTGGGTAAATGCTGTAATACCATCAGTGGGCTTCCCCTGCATTCATGGGGGAATGGGCGCTGCCAATGTGGGTGCCAAAGAGGCTTTGAAATGGGCGAAGGTGCTGGAGGATGGGTTGGAGTCCAGTTGGACTTTTTTGCTCCCCGTTTTCTCCTGGCTAACTGGGATAGGGGGATCATGCTTCAGAGATGCTTTTCTCTGCACCCAACCAGGTAACATAGAGGGACCAGCCGGTCTGGGAGCACCAACTCCCACTCAGCATCTCTGAGTGATGGGATCAGCATCACTGTATTGACATGGCTTTCCTGACCCTTCCTCAGGGTTTCTCCTGGAGGAAGGTCTTACAGGAGGAGCCAAGCATCACTAGAGCACTGTCCTTGGAGTACCTCACTGCAGGAGGGAAACTGAGGCACAGGGACAGAGCGATTTGCTCCAGGAGCAGGGAAACTCCAGAGCTGCAGCAAAACCCTCGGAGCAGCCAGAGACTTCCCATTCTTTTCTTTAGCTGTTAATGTGATTCTTTGTAATCATTACAGTTTCCCCTATACTTAAATGAAGACGGCCATAAAAGTTTAGCATTATCTGTCTACCTGCTCTCCTGATTATCTGTGCTCATATATGACTACTATCGACTCATTGGCATGGCACTGATCTGAACTTTGAGTTTACCGCTCTGTGGAAACACACTAGCTACCCAGTAACGTAGTTATTTTGGCAGGCACCCTTTTTTCTATAAGATAAGAAGACAGTTGTATCTGTTTAGTGTCATCATAAAATTGTGTTAGTCTCTCAATAAAAAGGAGTCTCTGCTTGCTGTTAAGCAGAGAGCGAGCAGCTTAGCTTTGAAACCAGGGTTTGGATTAACCCAACTTCTGTTTAATGAACTGGTGGCTTGCACTTTTGATGTATCTGTTGATCCTTTAATCAGCAGAACTTTACTGAAATCAGGAGATTTCCTGATATGTTAAAAATTCTGACAAGTCAACTGCAAGGTTGCAATCTCAGGTCATTTTCTTCGCCCTCCCCTCCTCTGTAGGGCAACAAAATGTTGGTGTTGCTTCGATCCTTATTGCTTCAAAGCTCTTTGAAACATGGCAATGTGGTTTGAACTCACAGCTATGCAGTCAAAGTCTGCCTCTGGCATTTTAACTTCAGCTGTTTATGTTCCAACTAATTAGCCATAATGTGCTGGACTGGGGATAATATATTAGATATGTTATAACTCTTTCCCTGTGCTGTAGTAGGTGGCAATTCTCCATCAGTGACTTGAAAGTGCAAGAGCTGGTTTTTCCCAACTTTTCTGGGGAAGCAAATATTTAAGCTAAAGACACTTGATTTTTGCTACTATGGGTTATGGGCGGTTTTGATTACTTTTTCTGTCTCAAAAGCTATTAGTATATTCTAAACACATGTAAGTAAATTCTCAAGTGAGAGCAAAAGTATTTGGGAAAGTCTGTGTGCCACCCAGACCAGAGGATGTAGGCTGGAAAGAAATTATGTGAAAGAAAAGAAAAAAACAAAAAGTCCATATTGTATCATTTAAGTCCTTTATACACAAAATAGTCTGGAATCCTGCTGAAACCCCTGACTTGAGTTTGGGCTCTGAACCCCCTACTAGTCCATTAAAAAGAGAGGGGATATTTGCAAAGACTGGGCAAAAGCATGCAGCTGTGCTAACGTTTAGAGATTCTCATAACTCAGGTTCTGGTTTAGCAGCATCTGTAAAATTAACAGCTTCAAGTTTGGTTCATCCACAGGAACAGGGAGTCTGCTGAACACATGGGGTCTTAGCATAATATTAACACTTGTTTGCAGAGAGATCACACAGAGAGCTGCATATGGTTGGGTTTAAGCTGTTCCCGGGGTGCTGAGGGCATTTCTGATGAGCTAGGATTGGTATTAAGACCAGTGTGGTTCAGAATATGGAGATGCTGTGAACTTTTTGGAGTGCCGCAGCCTGTTTGTTGAACTGGTTTTGAGTCTACAGGTGATCCTGAGGGACCTGGCCATCTGCAGCAGCCTCAGGCTTTCTGATGCTGGCCTGCTTCTTTGTAGGTCTCTGGTCAGCAGAAATCATATGGCTGAGAAAAAAGGTTTCAGTATTTTATAGTTTCCAGAGAATAACATTGCCAACTGCCTAAGCGCTTAACATTGCCAACTGCCAGAGAATAACATTGCCCAACTGCCTCGTCATTGTGGATTTCCCTGCATTGGTGGTGGGAAATGAGAAACCTGATGACTTCCTCAGGATGAACTTCGGGAGGAGAGAAGAGCCCAAAGAGAGGGCAAAGCCACCCTTGCGGCTTTTCATTTCTAGTTTGGGATTAGAGGATAGTATTTGATGCTCTGTCTCCCTGCCCATTTATCCACCTGTCTGTTCTCACATCCACATCTATCACATTGTCTGTACGCAGCGGTCGTGGCAGTCCATTTTTGATGTATATAAATCTCAATAATATCACAGCCACAGGCTGTGTCACGTTATTGTCAGCTCGATGGAGTTATATCTGCGTTTACTAGAAGGCAGGAGAAAACTGCAGTGCTCCGCAACTCCAGGAGCTCAAAACCTGCTCATTTGGAGGAAGACACCATTTGCCCTCTCTCTTTGGCCTCCCTTTGCAGGGCAGTGAATGCTTTTTCTCACTCCACCTTCAGTGAATCCCTAATGGATAAAAAGAGGACACAAAAGCACCTAATTTGCTCCTTAAAACCTATTTTTTCCTGTTGCACGAGGGTCAAGGACAATGTTTCCCTCCTGCCTGTCCCATGTAGTTCATGCAGATTTACTTGATCTTTCTCAAAACCACACAAACTTTTGAAGACAAAAGGATGAAAAAAAGACTGACAAGAAAACCTCACCAAAGTCTTCAGGGATGTCTTTATGCTTTTTTTCTCCAATTAATTTCCCAGAGAAGAGTCCCTCACTTTGTCAGAGGGAAGGTGCAGTAGCCGTCCTTACCCCACACGACTTAGGGCTTCTATTGAACAGGTGTCACTGGCACAATGCCAATGCGGCCACCTCCAATGTGCGTGCATCACCTTTGGCAAATGTTTCTTGACCAGGTCAGCTGGCAGATCCATTTGCCACGCTGCGCTGGACAAATTGTGGGCTCTGGCCCTCAGTCCCATGAAATATGTCAGGATGCTGTGCATGTGTTGTCTCTCTAATCCCCCTTCCCTCTCAGCCTACATGTAGCCCTGATGTCTTTATTTAAAACCTCAGTGGCATAATATTTATACCCAAACCCTTTCATCTATTCCTGTCTCTATCAGAAGAAGATAACATTTGTTTGGGGGCAATAGCTTTTTTAAAATTTGTAATTATTACTATGTCCCCAGCATAAATTAGCCACTTAGTAGGCAAGTAGCAAGGGGCAAATTTCTGGAGAGAAGGTAGCACATTGGATCAAGGTCAGATAAAAAACAAGAGTTGAGCTACTGCCAGTTCCTTTGTCAAGGCCAGTAAGGGGAATTGGGGCCAGTTTTCTTAAAGCCTGCAGAGCTTGCCTTGACGAAAAGAGCCACGGAGACTGAAAAGAGGTCAGTGAGTAATGCATGTTGGAGCCAGGACAAGGGAATAACAGCACTGAGTGCCTGCAGAGGAAGACAAACAGCAGTGGTAATGTGGGCTATGCGGAAATATTGCTAAACTGTTTTCAGCACGAACCTTCCTAAAAGGCTGTCGCTCTGAACAGGGCAATGCCAGAGCCAGCCCATTCCTCCCACTTCCTCCAACATCTTCCCAGTCACAGGAGCACGTCTGCTGTCATTGCAGCAAGCGCCGCACAGCTTGAGGATAGATTTTTGTGCCATTATAATTAAAGCTATTATTTTCATACGCAGCCAATAGTTAGATAATCTAGGACATCATGTATGTACAGCCTGGAAGGGTGCTCATCATAGCTGTGGAGAGCTCTTTCCACAGCTAAGTCTTACTGTATGATGTTAAAGAGCATAAAAGAGGCTATGTAACATATTTACTTACAGAGAAGTGTCATGTTCAGTTCTACTTAGGGGACTTGTTCATCTGCCCCTGTAAGCAGTGACAAGCCCGTGGCAGAAGGACTGGGGAGATGACCCCTCAGAAACATTTCAGACAAGCATTTCAGCATAAGTTCTGCCCTGACACCAGCTTTTAATAACCCATAATTTTTATATTACATATACATGTATTACATATTACATATACATATACATCCATCTCTATATATACATATATAAAAACAAGCCTAGTGCCTTGCTCACCCAGTTGAGGGTCCTTTAAAAGCCCTTTTCTGCAGATGCTTGGCAGCTTGAGAAAATCTCTTCTTTCAAATTAAGTCACACAGCACTGTCCTTCCCACATCAGAAGACAGTTTTTAAGCCCTCCCCTTCAGTAACCAAAACTAAATTAATCTAACATCAGGAGAGGCTCATACAAGGAAAACCTATCAGACTTTGAAATAGTGTCCCCCAGGGAAGTTGGGGAAGCCCAGTCATTTAAGGCTGAATGGATTGACCTATTCTGGGATGCCTGGAAGGATAGGCTAGCTGAGCTAATATGGCTTTTCCATTTCTAATATATCTGACCTAAACTTGGACTGTTGAGACCCACCAATGCAGGCAGATATGCTTTCAAGGAACACACCAGAAAATGAGGAACAGCATTTTTAGTAGGCAGACAATTCATAACCACAGGATCCTTGGACATTCAGTTGTGGCTTTTTGTCTTCTTCCCTCTCGGACTTCTGTGCTAAGACACTTTGCTCTCCAAAAGTAGCAAGGGCTCAGGCCTCCTATTTCTGAACTGATGTCATCTTGTTTGGGAACTTGGGAAACAGTTAAAGAAAGAAAAGAAGACACTATGGAAAGAACACTGAAGGAAAAAAGTGCTGGAAGATCAATGTACGCCTTGTTATGGTGCAGGTTTTAAGTAAATGACAAATATCACTCCAAGCAGGAAAAATAATAAACTTTGAGAGGAAACATGGATATTAATGTTCAGACATAACTTGTTTTTTCCTCCCACTTGCCATGGTCTGTGGAGTAAATAAAGTATTACTTAATTTTCATGGTGATTGTTGAGGATATGAATGATTCTAAGCCTAAGTATGTGTACATATATATATATTTATTTTCTTTGGCATTTCAGTTTCTATAACCCAAATTCTTTGGGGAATCTCTGTTGCAATAGTTTCATCATTCTTCCCCTCTGAAAGTTGGGCTTTGAGAATAAACAAACTATACAAAGTGTGTCAGGTTAGCTTCAGGGATGAGATGGGATCCTTCCAGGAAAAAATGCTGTAGGATTACTACAGCAACCAATTACACTGACATTCCCCCATCAAAAGGTGCATCTTGAGCAGAGATCCAGCGTCAGAGATTTGGCATAATATCCCTTCAACACAAGTCAGTCAACGATTGCAGGAACGACACAGAGTGAGAAAGCTGTTCTTAGGGGAAAGCAACTTTTCTGTAGACTGGAAGCTGGTTTATCCTTAGCAATGTGTAATGCTGGTCGCAGCCTCCCTTTTCTACCTCGTTTCCTATAGGGCAAAAGAGCAAGGGGATGTAAAATGTCGGAAATTAACTGAAAGCCTCAGTAATTGCTTCCCTTGGAGATGAACACAGACCAGGTCAGTCCTGGAGTGTGATTTTACTGTAAAGAGCAAAATCCAGGCTGGAGGATAAGGATAGTCCCTGGAAAGTCTTTGGGGGAAAGTAATAAGGTGTCCATCTAAGAGTTTTTTAATTACATTTTAGTTCAAGGGGGTGGTATCTGTCACACTGGAGAAGACTAGCCTATGCATCACTCAAAATCTGTGAAAGCCCATTTTTTGAGCTGCTGAGCTCAAAAATCAGTCCACACATACCTTCTCTGTAAGCCCATGTAGCTTAAACAGCACAAACTCTATTTTGTCTAACTTAGGATCTGGTCCCTCATGGACAGTTTTTCCAATTTTCTGACCCTTGTAAACTGATTTTGTGAGAGACTTTTGTTGTGCTTATTTATGAGTGCAATCAACAATATCTCCTTACACCACCAACATTTACACTAATACCTCCCCAACACCTCTGTCTCTTCCTGAGTGCAGAAGTGCAGGACTTGTCTTCCCGGCATTTGCCAACATGACTACAGTCTCGGTTGTGTTGCTCCCCTCCTATAGGAGACTATAGGGGCTGTCGGAGCCCCATAAACATAAACCTTCAGGGTTACTGCAGGGAGAGCTGATTTCTTCCACAGCCTCTCAGTAAAGCACTTCACTGAGGCCTCCTCCTTCTCTTGAATTATCATCTGAAGACATTGATCCCAATGTCCTAACAATGCCGTAACACCCCAAATGCTTCTAACGCTCTCAGGCACCAGCAATTTGGGGAATGATTCAATTTTTTTCAATATTTACAAATATGAAAAAGGCGGTTTCCATTGTATTCAACTTGTTATTTCATGTATTTCCAGGGTGCAGTTAAGTGTTTTTTCTCATCCCCATCACAAGTAACTCTTTTTGGTTTTTTTAAAGACATCTGACATGCACTCATCACTCATTTCGAGAAGTTTCCACTTTTAAGAAAAATGTGCAATAAAATTACAAGATGTTAAGGCTGCAGTAGCTGGCAGTATTTGTTTGTGTGGCTTCTCTCTTTCCATGGTCTATCTGCATGCTGGTCTGAATAGGATGCTCAAATTACCACCCAGACTTCCCTTGCAATCTTTGTCCAGTTGTTTTTAATACAGTAACATTCAGTCAAACAAACAAGCAAATTCTCTTGTGGTTCTTTCTTTGTATGTAGCCACAGCTCCTCTGCTTTAGACTGTGTTATTTGTCATTCTTGCAAGTTTGTTGGATGCCTCTTCCAGGGGAAAGTAAGGGCTGCCATTTTCTACCAAAAACATTCATTGTATCTATTGGGAGATAGATATTTAACAGTTAGGAAGTTCAGGTCCCTAAGCAGTAATTAATATTTCCTAGCCCATGAGGTGCTCTCCTTCAGTGCTCACCTATTAACTCTTCTACTCAAACCCAGGTTCTTTTTTTTTTCCCCTGTGTGTTTAATTTATCACATGCTTAGTAAAGTGAAGCCCCATAATTACCTGGAAAAAACACCACGAGGGAGTGAGGGTTGTGACTTGAATTGTTAGAGATTCAGTACATCCTTCATTTTCCCCAGAGTCCGTGCCAAGTCAATGCTCTAGGTTGCCACAATGACTCACACTAGGAGTAATGCACCATTTTCCATCAAGGTCTCATTCAGTAGTAGAGATTAAGGACTGCTTCCTTTGGGATGAGAGAGGCTAATGACAAGTGGATAGGTCAGTAATTACAGTCTATGGAGAGGAGTCACTGGAATCTCCATCCTGAGATACACGTCTCCAAACCCTGAGTCACAAGCTCTGACTGTACCTATCTAATGTTCAGGCACTTTCAGTTAGTTGATATTAATCTACCTAAATGTACCAGCAAAACCACAAATCCTTTCTGTTTGGACTAGATGAGTTGCTGCCTTGGCCGGGAGGGAGCGCAGTCACCAGCTTTATCCCTGCCCATCACAACCTAAGCCACCTTCTCCAAGCCAACATATTATGATCTCAGCCTGTCCTGAACTGCTGGCATAACAGTGTTGTGTGTGCTGCACAACTGTTGTGTACCTCACACCCACGCTTTGGTGGTATACCAAAGTGGTGTGAGCATTTGCAACTTCAAAATGAAGAGGGCAATGGAAATGCAAATTGTTGCTGTCGTGATAAAGATCTGAGATACGGTTTGAGAGCATTTCCTTTTCGAGTCTCATTCTGTAGGATCCCTCCCTGTCTTCCCCAGTCCATAAAACAGATTTGTTTGTGGCGTACATATAGTAATGTGCTTATAGAGAACACAGAGGCTTAAGCAGCTTTCCTCAATGGCCTTTGATTCACTGAAATTTGCCCTGGGAAACATTGCAGTGGTGGCTGATCTACTCCATCCCTCCTCCTGGTGCTGTATATTCCCCATATCATATTCCTCAATATTCTTTCTGGCAGACGTGCAAAGAGGGCGGTAATAAAAGCCCATTTGTACAACTATGAGTTCATTGCCTCTACTCCAAAACAGTGAAAAACTAACATTCAATAATTCTGCTTTGCAAGCCGTCGTTATTTTGATAACACTTCAAGTGAGCAGCAAAAATACTGAGCAGCCTCCAGGCAGGGAGAATTAGCAAGGACAGTGTCTTGCCTGCAACTGGAAGCCTCTTGAAAACAAGAGTGGGTTTGAAGCTGGAGGCCTTGGGAATCAATAGATGATTGTTTGCATGTGGGGGCCACAAAGTGCCACCGCAGTTGAGGGTCGGTTGGTCTTACAGTTACGAACTGCATTTTTCAGAGGCCTGTAACATGCCTGTTTCTATTCGCAAGCAGCAAATAACATGCCACACAAGTGGTCTGCGAGCTTTTGTTTTTCCTTAAAGGAAAGGATGTGATGAGGGAGGAGGGAATTAGCAGAGAGCTGGCACTGCATTTCAAGACCCATGCTTTTATTTTTAAACTGCATTCACTAAAGTCCTGCTTAGCCTTAATAAATATGTTTCTCTAGCCAAATCTTTGATGTCAATGCCTGGAGATTTAGCTTCATGAGTCTCCCTCCATTTAGTGGAAACCTTTCAACTAAATATACATGCATCAAGCTGACAAAGTAGATGTTTATTTTATTTTATTTCGTTCATTGCCCAATTTTATTTTATTTCATTTTATTTTATTTTATTCATGCCCAATCCAAAGCACACTGCAGTCAATAGAAATCCAGTCAAGGCTTTAGTGGACACTGGACTGTGCCATCATGAAAAATGTCTTTATTAAACACATTCCAGAAGTCAGATGGGCCAATATTTAGACAACATTTCCCTACCTACCCTAAATTCCTCCCTGTCAACACAAGCAGGGACTTAGGCCCTATGTTTTGGGTTGGGGTTTTTTTTGTTAATATTATTTTTACAAAGCAAAACTGACAAGGTAGATGTTCTGATGTCAAAAACCATGCAACAACCAAGACACTTTTAGCAGTCTGATAGGTAATCAGCAATATGCAGGTAGAGATATACAGATACAGGCAACGGAGAGGTACAGGCTCTAGGTGCTTAGTACAGGAAGAGTAAATATCTTCCCTTTTCCTCCTTTGTGCTATATTTTATTTAGTGTACTTGAGGATCACATCATTAAAATAATTATTAATGGCTGTTCCTTGCACTACATAGAATGAACGTCAGGGATGCTGAAGGTCTGCAGTGTTGTCCTTCTCTGTGGATCAAATCCCTCATTTATTCCCTGGTCCCTGTGCTACCATCTCATGTCAGCATCCCCCTGTTATGATGGCGATGCTCCCCTAGGACCAATTGAATGGACCTTCAATTACTCTTTGTGTCTTCAGATTCACTAATTAGAAAAGGAAAGATTATTTGGGGAATTAAACACTCTGTCTTTATCTCAAATGCCCATACAGATACTACTGGTATAATACAGAAAGTCTGCCTTTAGATACAGTGCGTGCCTCCCCACTAAAACTCAAGAGAAATCATGATACAAAATCAATGGGATTGCTTAGTTTCACTCACTAGAAATAGGGATCATGTTTTTCTCCTCCGGGGGTTCTGGGTAGCCGCATTTGTTAATATATATAAAAATGTTTTGCACTGCTCAAGCAAAAGGCACTACGAGACACATGCAAAGCTATTATTAAACTCTAGGATTCAGATTAAACAGGAGTCAATCTTTACCACCACTGGATGCTGTTTCTCAAAACTGAACTCCAAGCAGTGAAGTTTTGCAAAGCAAAACCCAGCTCCATCTCTCATCTCGCTACCCGTGCCCAGGGCCATGGGACCCATCAGCAGAAGGGACTCCCCGGGTGGGTTTGGAGAAGCTGTGCTGAGCTGCTCTCAGCTGCAAGTCATTCTTGCATCTTTTTAATGCAGCATGGTTTCTTCATGGCCTCTGCAACTTTTCCCACTGCAGCTAAATACGTCAAACAGGCAGTGAGAGACCTGTAAAAGCGCAGTGCTCCATCAGCCCTTCAGTGGCACAAGGAGGACACATACTGAGGCTCTCTGCTGCTGCACCATGCCTGCACTGGTCTCCTTGCTGCTCTGCCTGCCTTACCTATTTGGTCTTTATTAATTTGAAGAAATTCCTCCATCAAAGCCATGCAGTTGTATTTCCTAGATCCATTCTCTTTCTTTGTGCTAAAGCTGCTTCCCCTACAACTAACAGACTTCAGTAAGTCTCTGAAAAGGGCAGTTGGATTTAATGGCATGCAAATAAATCACATATAGAAGGACTGAGGAAAGTTAGAGCTGTACACAAGTAATAAATAAGGCTATTATTGTCTCCCTGTTTGATTCAATAAGAGCAAACAGCATCAGCATGCTTTCATTTAATAAGCACTGTTTCTTCTTTACAAGCAATTGTTTTTCACTTTCATATTACTCACTATTTTTGCCAGCCCCATAGCTGAGATAAGAAGTGTTCTGCTCCTATTACAGATAGGGGAAACTGAGGCAGGAGAGTGTAGACCAGCACTTGCCAAAGTGGCTGTACATTATCAGTCACCAAAACTCCACGTTTTATCACCTGGGTTGCCAAGGTCCCTGCTATCGGCTGCTCCCGAGGATTTCACCAGACACCATGGGCAATTGGCATCCCCAAAAGTCAGGATGCTTATTTTGTTGCCTAATATCAGGAATAGGTGATGTATGACTTCGCTCTGTTTGATTTCTCAAGATGCTTTAGAAGCGGCGGTGTCTGTGTTCCAAGTCCTAGTACTGTGTTCAGCCTCTTTGAGCACTATCCAAAGCTGGAAGGAAGCAATAACATTGTTAATTTGCATTCATTAGTGCAACCAATAATTGAATAGGAAAATGTGGTTAAGTGAAAACAAGGACTGGAAGCTCAAAACCTGTCATCCCTCCAGCCCTTGCACTCACGGAACCTGCTCTTAATCCCAACACCAGTCTCTCAGAGTCCGTCGCAGCCCTGCAAACCTGTCCTTTCTCTCCCACCCTGCCCGTAGTGCAGCCACATCGAGCTGCTGGGCATCGGCGTCGATCCCCCCTTCACCTCCCACGCTGCCTGTATCCCACCCAGCCAAGCCATGGGACTCCTCTCTGCACAGCATCACCTTGGGCAGAGCTACACATTGCCCGAGGAAGAAGAAGGTCCAGAGTGCAGAGAAAGCCTTGGAGGACTATTCAATCACCTCCTGTTTTTGCAACACCTATCTACCCTCCTTTCCCAAAAAAATCTGTCAAAAAAAAATCAATGAAAAGGTTTGCTAATTTTAAGCTGATTACTGTTTGCAAAATCAGTTGTGAGAAAACTGGTTATCAACATACCATTTCTGATAGTTTCCCTGCAGGAGCAGCAGGCTTGGAGCCTGCTCTGCCAGCACTTTAATCTCGCAGAATTGAACCCTGCAGGGTGCTGTGTGCTCTGTAAAAAGTGCTGAAGTAAAACAATATCGAGGATGCTAAGGACCTGTCTGGAGGCATTCAGCACCTGGCAAGATCAAGCTGCAAGTCATGCCTCTCCTTTCTTAATAAAAATTACTTTTGGGGAGGAAAAAAAAATAAAATCCCTCCCCAAAATATGTTATCTTTGAAAAACCAATCTGCCTTTGCAAGACAGGCTGTAATTGAATCCCAGCTGAATGCAGCTGTAATTGGGGTGAGGTGCCAGCATCATGAACAGCATCTGGAAAACCACAGAGAACCACAGAGTGGAGTTGTATAAGCTAAGAAGCTCTTAAAAATATACGTGCACGTGTGTGTGTGCACAGGTATAAATAAAATAGAGAAAACTAGACAGACGATTTGAGGCCGGAATAGCAGCAGTGGAGAAAATGGCGGCTGAGCCCTCAGCCTCCCAAACCCTCTGACTCGAGAAGCATCCTGCAGCACCCTGTGACGATGACCCTCCTGCATCTTTGTTCTTCGTCATACCCCTCTTCTAAGTGTGAGCCCGAGACTGTTTACTTCTTCTCCCCATCTCTCCAAGGAATATGATTCACACGTTTTCAGATTTATTTGAGCAAAATGCAATAAATATGCTGCTTCAATTTTAACTGCTGGAATGTAGCCAGGGTTTTTAATGAATCTGGCCTATGTGATTGAAGTGGTCCAGGATCTCAAAAGCTCTGGGCACTGTTAGATTATACACACAGACATACACACACACACATATCTCCCCCCCACCTCCCGTTCTCTTGGGGCTCTCTGAGTCACATGCGACTGCAGGTTTTTCAGATTTGGCTCTGGTTAAAATTAGCAAAAGCCTTTATTATTCAAGAAGAGGAAGGATTCCTGTCACAGCTGCCAAGAACTGCCATATTTTTCTTGGATTTGCTGCACTGACCTATTATAATTTGGCTTTATCTGTTATTCTTTGTTTCCCTAAAAAATAGTAGTAAGGCTTGGTCCTGTCAACACTGAATTTTAATTAACAGTTCATGAAGATCACTGCATTAATCTGTAGCAGGACCATCATTGATTTTTTTTTCTGTGCAACTGGCATCTCTAAGGTTTCAATCTTTCATAGTAATGTTTTGTAACAAGGTACCGTCAGATCTCTGCTGAGCGTTTTGTAACAAGGTACCGTCAGATCTCTGCTGAGCGAGGCACTAGTTTTGCAAGCTTGAACAAAAGATGTATTTCAGGCAGCTGTAAAACCTTGTTTTAGTTATCAGAGCAGCTGGCAAAGGGCTTTCGCACCAAAATCTGAAGGCATATAACTCAAGTGTGGTTATATGAAGTCAACCACCAGATTCATTCAATTCACAAGCTGCGTGCATTTAAAAGGAAAACAAAAACAGGAAAATGAGTTATGATATAGTAAATATGTCCCATGTCAACTCAGCAGGAAGGTTTTGGCCAGATCCCAGGAGACAATGGCCCAAAATCTCCACGACCTGTGGGAACAGGCCTGGTCTGGTATAAATACAGTGCCACTGCTGGAGCTCCGCAGTTTCTAATGGGTCCAAAGCAAAGTGGAGGCATATTGCCAGGGCCACATGGAAAAATCAGAGGATGTCAATTCTCCTGTGCCTCCATCTGTGGATAATTGGTTGAGCACTAAAATTCACAAGGAAAATTTTGTTTTAAAAGATGATAAAGAGAACAAAAAAAAGACAGGAAATTAAAATTTATGTAAACATAGTGGTTCCCAGAGCAACTATAAATGAGCCACACTGCATATATAGATGAAGGCATAAAAGTTAATACCATGTGCAGCAATACCATACACTACATAGGTACCCTTGGGACCATGTTACATTTGCTACAGGACCCACCATTTTGAATGGTTTGACTTTTACACTTTTAAGGCCTCAAACATAACATTGCACTAATGCTAGGTGGGAATAGGGCATTTGCTGTTTATTTGTTTGCTTAAAAAGAGAAAGGACCATTTGAACAGAATGAGACACAAGTCATAATTTTTCTCCCATTGCATACAGGAGACAAAAGTTGTGGGCTTTGATCTCCAAAGGTTTCTGAATAGTTTTGTTGGGGAGGTATTTCTCTGCACTGATTTAGTACTCACAAAGTGAGATGGCAGGAATGGAGAACAACTCTCCTGTTGAGATAGGGCAGTGTCTGTTCAAACGATGAATTATAGTCCAACATAAAGTACAAGGCTTTTCCCTAAGTAAATGTAGGAGTGCAGAAGGGATGGACTTAGCCATGTAAGCTTCAGATCTGAAATACCTAAACTCCTTGGAAACATGCCTTCAGCTTGCTCTTCTGTTTTTTGCAAGTGGTTATCCTGAGTTTGATTCTCTGCTCCCTCATGCAGTTGTTGACATCAGTAACACAGGTGTAAAATGTCAGCAGATCAGAAGGCAGCCAGCATTCACCTTGCATTTGTATTCATGACTATACAAGGAAGAGGGCAGCAGCAGGTCAGGCCCACTGAGATCCACAGAGATTACTTTGTCGGATGTGGGATGTTTATGTTCTGATGGGGTGTTTTATAATCAACTCTTAAAACTGTGCTGCAGCCTATTTGTTCTGGTTTCGTGGCAGAGCAGATTGGAACATGGGAACTGTTGTGACTTTCCAGGGTCACTTTTTCATTTTTCTTTTTTTTTTTTTTTTTTTTTAGGAAAGGCATTGCATTGCCCCCTTCATCTTTTTGTTCAAAAGTTTCCAAAATTTCCAAAATGTAAAGTGTTTGGTTTAGGATTAGACCTGGCAAGCATCCCCTGGGTTGTCAAGTCTGCTCACACACTGGTGCAGGTAGCTACTTTAGTGCTGGTGCTTTCCCAAGCCACACAGCAGGAACCATGCCTGGGAGCAAGTGCCCCTCCTTGCTGTCCCACACCAGTCTCCACTTCTTGCCACAGCTGCTTCTTTGTAAGACTGTGGCACCCATGTGCATCCATCACAAGACCCCCTAAGGGCACCCCCTCCCTGTCCCCTACTGTGGTGGGTTGACCTTGGTCAGCTGCCAGACACCCACCCAGCTGCTCTCTCACTCCTGCTCTTCAACAGGACGGGGGAGAAAATAAGGTGAAAAATCTTGTGGGTTAAGGTAAAGACAGCAATTGAGAAACGTAACAGGCAAAACTTGCACTAGAAATTGCCAGTCTGTGAAGATGATGTGATGAATGTGTATGATCTCCAGGGAAAATGTGAGCTGCAGGAGGGAACAGGTACTGCACATGATCAAGGTGCACTGGTGCAGTGAAACCAGGGCTTGCACCCCTTGGTCATCAGCACCACCTACTGACACCTTCATCTGCTGGGGGGCCTCTGTCCAACTCCTTCCTGACAATGCAAGGCCAGGCTATGTGGTGCCACCTGGGGAGCTGAACCACCTGTTTCTGCAGCCCCTGTGCTCCAGAGGAGATGCACTGCTTGCACCCATCCTAGCAATGACCCTGAGATGGTGGCTGTGATAGGGAATTGGGTTGGGAAACAGGAGACCGAAACTGCATTTCTTGCTGACTTGCTGTGAGGTGGTGGGGAGATGCTTTGCCTGCGATTCATATGGCCATACTTTGACTTCTGAAAGTTTGATGTCTGGGTCTGAGCTAGCCAATGTGGGTAACTGCAGGGGCAGTTAATCATACCCAAATATACGCATCTAGCCCAGGTGGAGTGAGTTGACCTCTGGAGATGTCGTCTTCTCTCTGTTGATCATCTAAAATCCTAAAATAACTTTGCTTAGACTTCATTGAGTGACTTGAAAACATTGAGTGTTTCTGTTTCCCATTCCATTTCTTGTTCTTACCTCTTTTGTTGCCTTTCTCTGTTTAGTGATAAGGCCCTTTTCTCACTTTTTATGTCTACTGTGACTTGTACAGTGGGACCCCAGCCTTCATTGAAGCCAAACACTTCATCTAATTAATAATAATAAAAAAGGAGAGTGATATACTCCTTGTGCAAAAATTTAATTTTTTTTTCTAATTCCTGTTCGGTTGAAACAGCTCATTTCTCTTGAAACGCAATTGAAATGTCATTAGTATTTTCATTAGCATGATGACTGATGATACAAGGCAGGCAAGTAGATTTGGAGCCTAGGCTGATAAATTTTCATGATGTTTTTGTAAGACTGTACTAAACATGTCAGAAGTCACATGCCAAGTGGTTCCAGATCATTTAAAAAAACAGAAGACTTTTTTTAACTCCTGGCATGAGAAACAGCCACACAGCTATACAGAAATAGCACAGCAAGCCCTGGAAATGCCCAGCAGTTGCTAAACATTTTTTTATTTCATTGAAACAATTAATCTTCATCAGTGAAGATATTTTATTCATGTGTCTCTGGCATTTTGTGGGGTTTTTTTCCCCATCTCTGAGGAGTCACATCTCTAGATGAAACAGCTCTTATGTTTGTGGAGAGGAGAAAAATTCCTGTGGAGAAACCCAGCTTAAGACCTAACCATAACTTAGGCTGCCTTTAGAGGCTTTTTTGAGAGGTTGAGCTGGATTTAAGTGATACATGTGTGTAAGCCATCATGACTGTTTTGCTTCCAAAGCCTTTTCCCATCACTAAATGAACAATGAAGAATGGATAAACAAGAGGGGAGAAGAAATGTTAAGCTTAGTTAGTTGTCTAATCATTCTGAGACATTTTGCCCTCTTTGCTTTGAGTTAGCTTCAAACACAGATGAAGCAAATTATGCACTTGGGGTGGCTTGTTCTTGTATCTATTGCATAGGCTATATTTATTTCATTGATTCCTTCTGTACATACTAGCAATTACAGAGCTGTGTCCTGTAAGTTCCTGTGTTTTTCTCTCACCTGCAATTTTAAATTGCTGGGTTGTTGGATTTTTTTTATTTTTTTATGCTCTGTTTACTGGAAGAAAAAAAATCTGCTCACTTCCTAAGACCCTTGTCATGGTACAGAAAAAATATTTCTAATTTTCTTCCTGGGTAACAAATCCATCCTTTGATCATGGGAAATTTCCACAGTTTTAAATTTACTGCATGTATACTTTGATGCCTTGCATTGCAGCCGTTTTGTTTCCCATTCAGGGAAGAGTTGACAGGGCATGTTTGTGCTGCTCCTTCATTGGTGACAAGGGGATATTTACAATGATGAGATATTTCCCTACCCACAAGAGGCTTTGGGACAAGCGAAAATGAAGGCTCAGGGCTCAATTCATTTGCCCACACGTAGTTGTCAACTGTCATTTGAGATGCCTAGGATATCCTGCCTGGCCTCCAGCTGCTCTTGCAGAAGGGCAGAGGTCTTGCCTGAAGCCCTTTATCATATCTGCCAGCCTCCCTCAGATGTTTCAAATACCTCAGGGCATTTCAAATGCAACCAGTTGCCTGTATAGAGCTTAGACTCCTGGCCCAGGGATGCACCATCCACATTTGAGCCTCTCCATTTGAGTAGGAGGAATTTAAACCTGAGAGATTGTGATTTGGCCACAGAGCTTCAGGGGGAAGATGGATCCTCTCGCCCAAATCTGGGTGTCTACACTATAAGATTGCTATATGAGTTACATTTCTCAGCTTTCATTATAGTCAGTGAAAGTTTAGCCAATGAAGCCTGGAAAGTAATTAATCTTGGACTAAAGTAGACCCCACTTTTTCAGATGAAAGACCCACTCCACTCTTCTGACTATATTAATTTGATCTCTGTTGCCTGTCATGGCAGCTTAGACATAGCTCTCATGTAGACACCCAGGTTGCAGCCACCTAAAGTTAGATGAGATGAACCCCCTATTCCCTTAGTTATTTAATAAAACACCATCAGGAGGGTGTAAGTACAAATCCTTAGATTTGTTTTCAAAGATAAAATTCAAAATATTGAATTTGATTGAGCTATTTTACTAGGCAGTTGTTCCAGTAGAAAACAAGGCCTGAGTGCCTTTTCACACCCAAACTGCTAAATAAAATCCCTTTAGACTTCTTCCTCCCAAGAAGTTTTTCTGCAAAACTTCCAAAGCCAGCTTTTGCAAACAATTATCTGAAACTGGGACCTATCCTTAGGTAAATCTATACTGGGACATGGAGTGCTGAGCAAATAAAGTATCATCTTAATTTCAAGCATAAAGGTTGGAGAGCCTGTGCTTGGCAGTTTACTGAAGTTCATTGTTTTTTCCATAGTTTGATGACCTGACCAAAATCTCAGTCAGGGTCAGAATTTCAGCAGATTCAGCCACTGTTAAATCTTTCCTTTTGGATAATAAAATTCTGCCACCCCAGGAAAGCAATCATAATTAAAGAAAAGCTCTGCTTGTATCATCTTTGCTCCATCATGACGCTCTCAGAGTGGATGCTTAAAGAGAACATATTCCTATCCTGATACACCTTTTCGTATTTTGTCTGCCTGGTGCTAGGCTTTTGTCTGCTAAAATAAGCATATAAGGCTAAGGGGAGAGAAGTTCATTGGTTGAAAAACCTAAAACATCCTGTTTTGGCTCCAGTAAATGTGAAAACTGAAGACAGGCTTGCACCAAAGCTGTTCAGAAAAGCACTCTGGAAATTTAGAGTGGCTCAGGCATAGATGTGCAGCATTCAAATTGATAGTGTAACTCCAAATGTCAGCTGTTAAGAGCATTTAGGGTTTTCCCAGTATGTTCTTTATTCTGGTTCTTGTCAACCTGCTTTTCACACATGTCTGTAATAAGTGATTTCCCTCCTCTGGCTTCTTTCCAATCTATTCTTTGTCTCCTATTTCCATCTATTTCCCTATTTCATTCCACTTTGCACTTTTCACCTCTTTAAGCTCTTCTTCATCAGTCATATCCCTTCTTGTGTCTATACTCCAGAGGCAGTCTCTGACCTTATTACATGTGGTCTCTCTGCCATCCTTCTTACACCATTATAGGAAGCAGTCTCCAACAAGAATTTTAATGAAAACCACTCTCAATAAAGTATTTCCTTCAGAATTTTCCTTTGAAAAATACATAAAATCCAAAGATTTTACACTAAAGTTCATATCAGAGAAATGGCATATCACTGAGGTTTTTAATAGGATACAAGGGAAAGGGTGAACTTCAGGAAAAATCCTGAATTCTAGATCTATCTCTTTTTTCTCCATTCACAGTAACCCTGAGCTGTTAAAATAAAGTCAAACATTGTACTCTATTTGATAATTTTCAAAAATTTTAGTTGTTTTCGGAATGCCATTAGAATAGGGCAACAATTAAAGTCCTATATACTAGCTAACTATTAAACTTCTTTGTTGCTGAGGTTAATTGGCAATAACGCTTATGATCTTACCTATGCATCTGTTTAAATAGATGTCAGTTTTCATATTGCAGTCAATTACTGTGGTTTTCAGAATGAAAGGTAAAAAAATAGCCCATATCTATTGATCTGAAATACAGAAAAGGAGAGAGAAGAACGATATATGCACTCCCAGTGTGCATTATTTTTCATCTTCTAGTGTTTCATCTCTGCTCATAAAGCAAGCACTCATTTTAGTGATAAATCAGCATTAAAGTGGGATGAATAGACTCAAATATTAAAACAAAGCCAGCACGAAACCTTCTAAAAATAAAAACTCCTCCATTACAGTCTCCTAGATTGCAGGGTATATGGGGACTTCTATTAAGTGCTGAGATTTTACTTCAAATGCATGTCATACTCAGAGTATTTCTCATTGTATGAACTAGGGCATAGCTTATTACAGATAAAGAAGAAAAATGAAATTACTAGGCTGCCCAGTAGGGAGAACGCTAACTTGGAAGTCAGCACTCTTGGATGCTCTTATCAGCTCTGTGACTTTCAACCCATCCTTATCCCACCTGTCCCCAAGTGCCTACCACCATGGCATAGCTGCCTTCGCTTGCGGCCATAGTGAGTAGAAATGTGTGGACCCCTCTGGGGAGCAGTTCAGATATTACTGGACTAAGTTAGATGGTGGAGGTGCCCACCTGGTTCTTCTGTTTTCCTTTTGTGCAACAGTATGGACAGCTGCGTTTGAGCAACATCCCTGGTACTGTTTACTTTTCTAACACAGACATCACCACAGGACTACTTAAACTGGTGTAATGCAAATATAACATTTCAGTTAGAAAGAAAAAAATATCAGCTGAATTTGTGCATCATATAGATATTGTCTTTTGCTGAATGCATACACAGGGAGAATGAAGCCTTACCATTTCTAGAGGAATATTGCGCTGTTTTTTCTGTGGAGGTCTTAGTCAAACTTGTTCAGCAAGATTTTTGCTAATTATTTTGCTAACTTCTCTTAGATTTCATCACTTTTTGTACACTAGATGTGCCTGAAAAATGAGTCCAGCCCTTGTGCCTCATTTGTCCTTCCCCTACTAGCAACTTGACTCTTCTGCCCTTGCTTCATGCCAGCACTCTCCTACCAAAGCTGTCAGCGTCCCATTTAATCTGTGATAAATACAAACTGCTCCCAACTCCATTTGCCTAGGGGATATCAGCTCTATCTGCCACATTTAAAAAATTATCATCCCTGTTGTTAAGAAAAACAACTCAAAACACCAACCTTGACTTTTCTCATTACTTACAGACTGAAATTTCCCCATCTGTCTTTCCTCAGCTGTGTTCTTGAGAAAGAAATCCTATCTTCCATTTCCTTCCTCCCCAGTGAGCATATCCTCATCCACTATGACAGCTCATCTCAGTGTGACTACTCATCTCTAGGTAGTTCCTTGCTCCTAGCTGCAGGTCTTTATTTCTGCCCCATAGCGTACCTAATGGCTTTTTATGCCTTAAAAAAAGAGCCCTTTAGCTTGCTCTTCCACCTAACCATCCTCCCTCAGACACTTCTTTTTCATTTCACTTCTTTCAAAGATTTTTTTTTCTCCTTCCCCCTCTGCAAGAGAATTTAGTTCTTCATCACCATGTATTAAATGATTAATTCACCGAGATATTTCACGGCGAATTTCATTTCTCCAACACCATCGGTCTCTGTCTGTCTCTCTTGATTCTGTCAGTCTCCAACAACTGTAAACTGTAACTTTCTGCTCAACTAAAAGTTTCAGGCTCTGGGCAGGAAGAGCCTTTGACTCTGAACCCATCAGTAAGCCCCTTTAGCTTAAATCTGTGTTCACAAGGCCTGGGACTTTGACTCTGAATTAGCCCTGAAAAACCCTCAGGTTTCTCTCATTAAATTTATTGATTGCTGTCACTTGCATATAACTAACACGTTCTTTTACTTTGATCCAAGTTCTACTGGAAATCCTCATTTCACGTGCTCATCACTTCCAGGCATGACAGAATTTGGTGGTTTCTTCCATGACATTTTCAAATTCCAGTCCCACTCTGAAGGGCTGTGGGACCTGGGAAGGGCATGCAGTGGTCTAGAGGAGACTGGGTATGAGCACACTTACAGCCTCCTTGGGTTATTGTCCTGTACTGTCCTGGAATATGAACTGCTTCCACCAGCTCCATTAAATCCATTTTCATCTTTGAGTACATGAAGGACTGAACTTCCAGACACACATCACTTCATCTCCCATGACCAAGGCTGCACATCCTTTATTCCTCAGTCTCCTGACTCAGGTTCCCTCCATTTTAACGCTGGCAATGTGCAGAGGAGGAGGGAAGGGAATGAGATGGAGGATTCATGTAGCAGTACAGGAAAAAGCAATTCTGAACAAAACCAAAAGGCAAGGCTCAAGACTCCATCTCCTAGGAAGTCTAATTCACTGCAAATATAAGCTTGAAACAGGTGGAAGATTGGCCTTTTGAATCAAATTGCAGCTGATCATCATCTTAGCTGGAGGGGCAATGGGAATTTGAGACTCATCCTGATGAGCAAAATAATGCTTCCTTACCCTTTCCTCCTTGGGTTTAGTTCTTGCATGGATAACGCTAACAGCTATGTTGTTTTCAAACACTGCATGTCATTGTAGGCTGCAGATTCCTGCATCCTGCAGCTCCACGCAGTCCTGGGACCTACCTCCCAGAAGTGGAAGATGATCTGAAGCCTCTATAGACAACCCCACAGCTGTATATAGCAACAGCAGCTGCTCTGCTTGCTTAAGTAATGCCTTGCAAGGCTTCAGGTATGCAGCAGTTGCCACTATGCTCCCTGTCAGGAAACACAATTATCTTCATAAAGAGGTGAAGAGGAAGACTTGCACCGCGTTTCTTGAACTCAGGCACAGAGATTCACCCAAGTAGAAAGGAATGGCAAGATGCATTTAACCTCATTAGTTTCAGTAGTGCTGACTTTGTGCAATCCATCAGTGTACAGATACATTAGGGGAACTAAACTATTTCCACATCTCATTTACATAGTGGATGGGATGCAAAATGAGTCCTATGGAAGAGAAGCACCCTGGAGGCACTAAAGTTTATCACAATATGCAAGAGTTCTTTTAGATCATTGCATTAAATTTCCACTAACAAGATAACAAATTAATTGTCTGTATTACTGTACTAACCCAAAGCGGATAAAGTGTATGATTTCAGCAGAGGAAGACAGCTGTTTAAAACAGCTTGGTGATTATAGGAGGAGGCAGAAGAGATTAGTATGTCTCCCAGGATTTGCGTGCCATGATGCCAGCCCTCCTCCTGCCCCTTTAAGAAATCTGGCTCTTCTGTAATCTGATGTTGGACTTGAGCTTTATTAGTGAAGTGAGGGAGAATGAGTAAATCAACTGTATCAGACAAGCCTCAGGACATCTGGAAATTGATCATTCTGCAGAAATAAGCACTCTGTTTATTAGCTGGGAGTTCATCACTATTGCTTCTCTTTATCCAATTCCTAAGAGATTTCAAAGCTATCATCATAGCATTAGCTCTTCTGACTGTGCTACTGCAGATAAAGATCAGAAGATCTATCTAATAATGGCTTTCTCGGTCTCCCTCTTTCCTTCTCTAAAGCTATCCTGATTTTTTAAAAAAGTAGGAAAATAGCTGGAATGAAATAAAGCAGTCTCCGTGTCTTAATTTTTTGCCTGTTGGCAATGAGAGTAGGGTTTTTTTTACTCTGCAGGAACTTGGTTTTATTCAGGGGGACACATCCTGCAGAATAGAAAATCCCTCATAGAAGAGGTGGAATTTGAAGTTTCTAATGTGGTGGTAGAAAAGGGAGGAAGATAAAAGGACCTAAAGCCATAAAGCAGTGCTGTGCATTGAAAGTACAGTTATTTTTAAATGATAATACACATCAAATAGAAGCCAGGGAAATTAATTCCGTAAGTTAGACAGGTAATAATAACTTTAAGAATAATTACTTTCCTTAACTACATTTATCACATAGTAATTCAGTTCTCCCTTCTGGAATACGATGCAATGCCAAACTTTTGACTGATTTATTTAAAATCAGCCTTAAGAAAAGATTCACCCAGATACAAGGCTGGTTCTTTATTCAAAATGGAGGAGTTATCAAAATGCAAATACTATGACTAACAATGTTTAGATGTGCATTCCTGTACAGCTGCATTGCGTAGCTACATTGTGCAAAGACACTGGGAGAAAAATCATCTGTAAGAGTTTTCTGATAACAATGGTCAGATGCATAAATAATTTAAGTACAGCTGTGGATTTCCAGAAATCTGTGGGGAGTATGAAATCCAATGCCATGAACTCTCTAAAGAAAAATCTTCCCTAGCAGAAGCTTCACTGAGATCAATTTTTATCAGCTGATTTTCTCTGTTTTCCAATGGCAAATTAACATTTATTATCTCTTTTGAACTGGCACTTAAGAGTTGCAGCTTGGGTGCACGTTGTGCTAGATTCTGTACACAGATTAAAGAAGAAAAGGTGGATATTGTCCAAGAACCTTTCCATATAAGTACAAGATGAGAGAAAACAGATTAATGCAATAAGCAGAGTGAGCATGATTTAACAGTAAAGCAAGGATAGTTAATTAATCCGTTTGTACAGAGCCTAGCACCACATGGAGCTAGACCACATTACTTGCAACGTAAGTACTTAATAAAAACAACAATAATGACTAGGCCTTTAAAATTAATGTATTAATTATCAGTCAGAGCTCATAAGTTGCTTAGCCAGTGAATGAAGAATGCCAGATTTTTATCCAAAGTATCAGGGGACCCATAAATCTTTTTTAAAAAAGGCCAGTTTCACATCAGTATTGTGTTCCCTCATACACAGGCTTTCTGCCAGTCTGCCCTTGTCACGGTGTACACTAAAACTAACTCAAACGAGGGACAAGCTCAAACAACTTTATTTCACAAAACAGCCAAAACCACACAACAGAAACCAATGAGAAACAGGGGTAAACCGAAATCAGTCAACACTCTAATAACATTTAACACATAACAGGTTAGAGGTGTCAGTCGGGGTATTATTACTACACGGCAATACACACAAGAATGATGATCCAAAGTGCGCACACACGCTCACTCACAAAGTGGGAAACTCTCTCGCTCTCTTGTGGGTACCCAGAAGATATAATCGCTCACCCGGGGGAGGGGGAGGGCTCACTCAAGGATATATCCAGAAGAAATCACTCACCAAAGGAGGTGAGGGCACTCAGTCCCGGGAAGTTTCCTCAGGTGGCATCCCAACCCGAGAGGAGAGGTCCCAAACACAGGCCCACTGCTCCGAGAAGACCACACTCAAAGGGGATCTCCGGCGGCGCCCCATTTATACCCTGGGTCTGATCTGAGCTGTGGTCATAATTGGTCATGATCTAGAAGCTTCTCTGAGCCATGGCACCTCACTGGCTGTGGACCCTGTCTGGGGGTCCCGCCCCTCTCCTGCTCCCCCTGCCGAGGTGTGTACGTGCCAGGGGGCACGGCAGAGCACAAAAGGCGCGAAAATGAGGCACGAAAAGCCGGTGATCGCCATGCCAAAAGCCCCGATCTTTATCGGGGGGGGGGGGGGGGGGGGGGGTGCGTACCTGTCACAGCCCTGAACTAGAATAGTGCTTCTCCTGATTCACCCTTTTACTTATGATCATTATGATTATTTATTCATAATCATGCCATCATTGTTTTAGGTTCTTGATAATCTCCTTCATGTCTGCCCTTGCTTTTGAATCTGTCCTTTCCCTTTGCCCTTTCTCATTAAACAAATAATGATTGATTTCCTCCCTGCTTTGCCAGCCGTTGCTCACTTGCATGTGCACACAGTGTTGTCTGTGCTATCAGTAGGACTCAGGAAAGTTAAGGTATGGGTCTTTCATGGTATGAAGCGGGCTCTAATTTGGAGGAAATGCACAAAGATCAACAGACAGGTGGTAAATAAAGTCTGAATTGGGCCACCCATGTACATCATCTTGTTCTCTTTCTGGAGTAGCGACAAAGGATAAAATACACTGGAATCATGGATGTGTGTGTGAATTTTAAACTCTGAGCCCCCTGTGATGGTGTTGCAGATGATTTATTTTCACCTGATTCAAAGATGTGTTGAACTGGGAGTTTCTCTTATGTAAGGCCTTCTGAACAGAGCACCCTAAATGAGAAGAAATAGTCTAATGAAAGGTGATGATACCGTGCCAGCAGGTCCATCCACTCAAGGGATAGGCCTCCCACTACTGCAGCGTGAATCACAGCCTTGCGAGCAAATCGCTGCACCTCCGTGGGTTTCCAACAGTGCCTCTGAGTCTCTGTTTGCATTTTGGTATCTGTGAAAGAAACCTGATGGTTCTTCATTATTGGCTGCTCCAGATCCATAAATTACTCCTGTTCCTCAATTTAGATGAGAATTTCAGTGAGGTGAGTGATATAGGCTGAAGAAACCAAGTGCCTAAAACAAAAGACAGATGGCTGAACCCATGATTCACCGGCGATGAGCTGCAGTTGGGCCATGTAGACTTTGAAGTAATTCATTACATTCGTATCTCTTCTGTAGGGGGAGGATTTTCCTCAATGATTTGTATGACCTTGATAAAGCCAGATAGGTGGTAATTGAGCAGCAACTACTTCTTCAGAAGAAACAGAATAAAAATATTGAAAATATTGACTCACCCCAAAGGCAGTAAGCAGCACTTTGGTCTTTGACCTTTAAGCATCCTAGGGTAGTCAATAACCTGGCTGTTAGATGCTGTGCCTGCCACTGATTTTGATTTGGGAGTAGTTTAACCTTGAACCAAGATCCAAGTAACCACGGCAACAGGAAGTCGGCCTCTCCATCCAAGGAGTGGGAATCCATAAATCAAGGTCCCTAATGCAAACACTGTGTGCAGGTAGAGATTTGAGAGGATAAGTGGTTTGTGAGGGATTACCTTTGAAAAAATGAATGACTGTCCCTTGATATGTTGAAGCACAGCTTCACAGAGACTTTTTTTTTATCAATAGAGGTCAACAGGTTACAGCTGCATGTTTTCATACAGCTCTTTATATAGGCCCTTCAGTTTAATTAGAACCAGATGTTGAATTTATGAGGTTGTTAGCATTATTATGTACCATATGCACATGCATATATGCATACATACACCCACATGTGCACATTTCTTGTGCACAAACTACATTAATGAATAAATGATGTTAAGGCTCAAACTCAAGCACTATGGAGTGGTGAAACCTCAGTTTTGCATATGCACATTTCCATAGTGCTGTGATCCCATAGGCGTAATTACCTGGTCAAATATCCCAGTTATTCTGTGGGACACTGCTTTATTCAATGTATAGCGCTCACCTAACAAACAACTATTTGGTAGCTGGATTTTCCTCTTGCTATTCAGTGTGTGACATCATGTCTCATTTATTCCACATTTCTAAGCCTTGGTATGAATAGATGAATGTTTCATGAATGTTGATAATTTTATTTTTGCAGCACTGCTCTTGAGATGAGGGGTATATTATTGTTCTCATTTGCAATAGAGAAGCTGAGCAGAGAGAGATTGCAGTTGAATGGATACAATTTGAGATGCTTAATACTTGATTTGAGGCTCTGGAAGGATGTGTGGTCTAATAGGCAGAAACTCCTCTGCATATCTCCACCAAGCCATGACGTGTAATTCTGTCTCACTCCTGACTATTTCTGCACTCAGACCCGTTCTCCTCTGTTAAGTCCCAGGCTGATATCAGGTCACAGGTCCATCAGGACTCCTATCTCTGACTGGCCCACTCTGTAGCCCTGTCTTTCAAACTCCTCTCACCAGTGCAGTTCTTCTGTGCCTGAATCTTCTGGAGATCTCTTCCACAGTTTCTGAGACAACCCATAGGTCTCCTGATTTTTCACATTTCATGTGCAAGGGACAAAGGTAGGGACTGTTCATAGCAGCTCCAAGCTGCAAATACAAGGAAATGTTGGTTGGTATCTGGAGAGGCTGAGTGCAGCCAACAGACGTAGAAGTTTGTGCAGCAGTTTCTGGCTCTGCTTCGAGATCTTCTTGATCTTCTGGGAAAGGTATCAGGGTACTTGTGGGAACTCTTTGAGGAACTACCAGGTGCTATCCAGGGATAGCAGTGGGGGCTCACTGCTGCAAGGGACAAAGGCCCCCATCTGCTGACCTGACCTGCTGTCCAGGGAGGTTTGCTGCTGGCCTGGGGCTTGGATCAGGGAAATTGTGGAGACATACCAAACCAAATCTGAGTGGCAAATCAAATCAAACAAAGGTGGCAGGAGACTTGCATGAATGACCAAGGAGCTCCTGAGTAATGTCAGACATAAAAAGGAAACAAAAAAGAGGTGGAAGCAGGAATAGGTGACCTGGAGAACTATAGAGACAATGTCCAAGCATGCAGGGATGGGCTTAGGAAGCCAAAGCCTATCTGGAGTTGAATCTAGCAAGGGCAGAAGGGCAACAAGAAATGTTTCTACAGGTACATAAGAATCAAAAAGAAGCCTAGGGAAAATGTGGGTCCACTGCTGAATGGAGCAGGGACCCTGGTGGCAAAAGACCAGCAAAAGACTGAGGTACTCATTGTCTTCTTTGCCTTGATCTTTACTGGTAAGACTGGCCTTCAGGAATACCAGGCCCCTGAGACTGGTGAGGAAAGGAAACTTACTCTTGGTGGAGGAGGATCTGGTTAGGGAACAGTTAAACAAACTGAACATACATAAGTCTATGGGACTTGACAGGATGGACCCAAAAGTGCTGAGGGAGCTGGCTGATGTCATTATGAGGCCACTCTTGATTATTTTTGAAAGGTCGTGGTGATTGGGAGAGGATCCTGAGGACTAGAAGAGAGCAAATGTCAGTCCAATAAGGGCAAGAAGACCCAGGGAGCAATAGGCTGGCCAGCCTCATCTTAATCCCTGGGAAGGTGATGGAACAAATAATCCTGGAAAGCATTTCCAAACATATGAAGGACAAGAAGGTGATCGGGAGTAGTCAGCATAGATTTATGAAGGGAAAATCATGCCTGATCAACCTGATGTTTATCTCGACTTCAGCAAGACTTTTAACACTGTCTCCTATAACCTCCTTATAGACAAACTGATGAAATACAGACTAGATAAATGTATGCTGAGATGGACTGAAAACTGGCTGAATTGCCGGGCTCAAAGGGTTGTGATAAGTGGCACAAAGTCCAGCTAGAGGCCAGTCACTAGTGGTGTACCCAAGGTGTCGATATTGGGGCCAAAACTATTTAACATGTTAATTAATGACCTGGGTGATGGGGTAGAGCGCACCTTCAGCAAATTTGGAGAAGATACAAAACTGGGAGGAGTGGTTGATATGCCAGAGGGTCATGCTGTCATCCAGAGGGACCTTGACAGGCTGGAGAAATGGGCTGACAGGAACCTCATGAAGTTCAGTAATGACAAGTACAAAGTCCTGCACCTGGGGAGGAATAACCCCATGCACCAGTACCTGTTGGGGGCTGACCAGCTGGAAAGCAGCTTGGCAGAAAAGGTCCTGGTGGGCACCAAGTTGACCATGATCCAGCAATGTGCCCTTGCAGCAAAGAAGGCCAACAGCTTCCTGGGCTGCATTAGGAGAAGCGTTGCCAGCAGATAGGGAGGTGATCTTTCCCATTTATTCAGCACTGGTGAGGCCACACCTGGAGTACTGTGTCCACTTCCGGGCTCCTCAGTACAATAGAGACATTGTCGCGGATGGAGTGAGCGTGCACTTCACTCGTTAGAGAAAAGTAAAAATATAGTTTATTGATACAGAATAGGGAGTTAACAAAGTTCAATGCGACAGTGTTTTAACAAGATTCAATGGCGAGGTGCACTCGATTATTTACTGCATAGAGGACAGGGTCAGACAAAACTGTCAGGGAGACCCTCCCGTTGAGTCATGAGGTTTGGAAAAGGATCCCCTTGCTTTCTAAACTCCTTCTCAGAGAGGAGTCTAGGTGCGGCTAGATCCAGTCCTAGTCCCAGACTTGGTCAACGGTTTATATCTAAAGGATTATATATATGCGCAATCAATCCTTTATATCACTTAGCTAAGATTTCAAAGTTTAGCATGCTATTAGTCACTTACCGAGGATCTGTTGCGGCAAGGAATCTCTCAACCTCGAGGAGTAACCTTGAGAGGCGTCCCTGCTCAAGGGGAGATCCTGGCGTGCAGCCCGCTGCCGTGCAGGAGAGCTCAAAGGGCTCTTGGGCTGCTCACTATTTATGGGGGATAAGATGATTGACTCATAGTCATATTTGCATGCCGACCACAGGTTTTAGTTTCTTGGGTGGGTGCACAACACAATAGCCCTAGGCACAACACAATAGCCCAACACAGGCTATTGTTGGGCTAATAGCCCAACCCTTAGGTTATTGTGTTGTTATCTGTCTCCTGAATCCACTTTGAGCCGATGGTGACCAGATGCATCCATTTACAATCACCACTGGTGGTTATCACCTAACCAGGGTTGCAGGAGATAAAGGTCGAGGGCGGGGGAAGCACACCGTCACAGACATGGACATATGGGAGAGAGTCCAACGAAAGGCCACAAAGATGATTGAGGGTCTGGAGCATCTCTCCTATGAGGAAAGGCTGAGACAGCTGGGACTGTTCAGCCTGGAGAAGAGAATGCTTAAGGGGATCTTATCCATGTGTACAAATGTCTAATGGGGAAGAGTAAAGAAGATGGAGCTAGACTCTTCTCAGTGGTGCTCAGTGACAAAATGAAACACAGAAGGTTATGTCTGAACATCACAAAACATATTTTTACTGTGAGGATGACTGAGCACTTGAACAGGTCACCCAGAGAGGTTGTGGAGTCTCCCTCCTTGGAGATATTCAAAACCTGACCAGACATAGTCCAGGGCAACCTGCTCTAGCTGACCCTGCTTGAGCAGGGTGGGGTGAACTAAGTGATCTCAAGAGGAGCCTTCCAATCTCAGCTGCTCTGCGATTTTTGAATTTTCATGTAATTTAATTGCCAAAATCTGATGCATTTTATCTGAGGCCCATGTGCAGGTTGATATTTGAAAAGAGAAGGAATTTATGAAGCATTACCTTTGAAAAATGAATGACTGTCCTGGATACGTTGAAGCCCAGCATCATAGAGACTGG
Source organism: Mycteria americana (assembly GCF_035582795.1). NCBI lineage: Eukaryota > Metazoa > Chordata > Aves > Ciconiiformes > Ciconiidae > Mycteria > Mycteria americana. The sequence continues at coordinate 11,284,239 of NW_027445436.1, forward strand.
GAGAGGTTTTCATAAATTGGCAAAGAAACAACACAAAGTCCTCACCCTAGCAGACTTTTGCTCCGGTCTCATGAGAGCGAGGCTACTGGATTTTTACAAAGCAGCAACTGCTAGGAGTTTTCTAAAATGGGAAAAAACCCAGGCATTTTAGCTGCCTTTCCGCTTGGTAAATTAATATACTTATACATATATGTAATATGTATACACACACATGAACTCACAGAAATATTACATATAAATCGGTGGATACACATTCAGGTGTATTAGGCAGATATCTAATATGTAAAATTTCAATCCCAGCAGTTTAAATTTGACACATTTACAAGCAAACAAAATGGGTTCAGATCACAAGAGAGTTTGAGAAACATTAAGGGAGGAATCTACCAGCCCTGAGTGCATAAGTTTTATTTTTCTGGAATATTTGACCTCTTTGGTATATTTCTACCACTCATTTCTTCTGCATTGTAATCCCTAGGTAGAAAAATGTATGACAAATTGCTCTTTTTTTTAAACTCCCACCTCTTTAATAAGTTGCAAGGTAAATTTTCATTGGGAAGGGGATTCCTAAAAAATAAGTATAAGTGTAATGTACTTTAGACAGGGAATTACATACTGAGGCTGTTTCTGATGCCTGCTCCTTACTCAGATGAAATACCCACTGAGTCAAGTCATTATAGAAGAGAAGTGTGTGAGTGTGGAGAATACACTAGCCAGAGAATGACAAATAGACAATCCCACTAAATACAGATATGAAGCATGTCTGTCTTTATACATATATCAGAGTGTGGTTTTGCTTGGAGAATAAAAAGTAGTAATGTGGAATTATTATGTTGGTTTACCATTGTTTATAGAGATCAGTGATGGTACATCCCTGAAGCAAAATTATAAAAAAAAAACCAACAACCAATCATGATCCTTGCTAGTATCAAGACCATATTACAGGCACATACACAGGAAAATGTGGAAATATATTGGGGTAGCAAGGACAGCAACTGACTACTCTTTTGCAGATATTCCCCAGACAGGTTGTTTTATCAATATTCATCCAAATTTTGTTTTCTTCCCCAGGAATTGCAGGTCCCCACTTAAAAACAGACCAGACTTCACTTCATAGTAAAATGGAAAGTTCTGCCTGTAACATGATGACCAGAAGGAAACCAGCAGCTGTTGACAGTGTTGCAATGCCGACTCCAGTATTATCTCTCTTACCTTCATCATCAGCAACATCTGAAGCAGGTAATGTTGTTTCCCTCCATCCCCTCTATATCTTCCCCATCTTCTTCCTTCTGGCACTGCACTGAACAATATGTGCTTGTACTGCTCTTCCTGATTGGAGAAGTAGCTGCAAATGTGCATATCTAATGTGTTAATCAGGCTGTAATTTTTCTAACACTTTCTTATCATGATCATATCTTGGCATATCAAATCTATTTTATTCACATACCACTACTTGTGCAATAATAACAACACAAGTAGCACCAGCCTGTATGGTCTAGCAGGGGACTCTGAAGCAAGACTCTTGGGTTCCTTTCTCAGCCCCGTTGTTCATTTATTTGAATGTTCCCATCCCTGTAGCACGAACATGCCAAATACACAGTGAATAGCTAAGGAGCAGCTGAGATATCTTTCTGCATACTTCAGTGATTTTAGCATAATATTCTGTCTTGCAAATGTGAAATTGGCAATGAACAGTAATTTAAAATATATCAGAATAAATAAGTCAGAATAGCATGTTTTTCAATGAACTTATATTTTGTGCTTCTATTTTGAATCAGATCAGAAAGGTGATAGCTTTATACAGTCAGAAATTGAGCCAAGTCATTCAGGCATCATCATGCCTTTTCTTGGGCATGGATAGAGAAGTTAATTTTGCATTGTGTCTTAATTTCCAGTGAATGGGGAACCCACAGTACATTATCCTACATGCAGCCATTAGGAGTTTCATAGTCTTGTCAAACCTTTGATTCCACATTCACAAAAAATGTATTTGTATTACTGAGTTATAGAATGATTACATATTTAATTATGCAATCGAAGTGCTGTTTCAGTGCACTCGTTTTGATTTTCCTCTCATTTCCTGAATAAATAGTGAAAACAAGTGATCCATGCTGTAAAGTAGCTCTATAAAGATAAAATTTTTATATTAAAAAATCAGGATTCTCTGTTTAGTCTTTAATACTTTCCTATATATAAACTAAGGACAGATTTTTAAAGTGGAGAATGAAAGCACACAAATATTTTATGATCAGTTTCAAGATGAAAGTATATGCTTGACTGCATAGTTCATTTTTTCCATTTTCAGAAGTCTAATTAAATTGTTGGTTTATCTGTAGCCCAGATGTTGAAATAATTTAGTTGAAAACTGAAAGAAACTGTGTTAATGGGAAAACAGGACAGTGCTATGGGTTTCCTGTAATTTATAGGGAGCTCTTTGAAAATTCCTCCATTCAAACCATGTTGACAAACTGAGCCCAGCTGTTGAGCAAACAGTCTTCTCTGTGCCATGTTCTTGCAAGTGGCCTCGGGCAACTCCGAAAGGATGGAGAATGACAGGCCGTAAGAAGGATCTTTAGTGCTGCAGACATAACAAAGCCATCCAGAATAAAGTTAGGGGAGCGATGGAGAACTTCCAAGGGGTCTGACCTACCTGGGCTCACCTCCTCATTCAACACCGCTGTGCTGGAGTGGGTCCTCCAGCCTGCTTTAAGTTGCCCTTGGAAATGTATATTTTTGGTAGGGATTTCTCTCTTTGCCTCAGAAGCTATTTCCAGCATCATATCAATCCTCCATGACTTCCCAGCATGGCCTGCAGCCGTTTCAATTTGTCTCTGTCTGTGAGACGGAGCCTCACTGCATCCGTGTACCCCAGGGAGGGGAGAAACACCGGGCCTCCATGTGCCTTATTTTAAATGTGTAACGCTGTTTTTTAAGACTAACGCTGGTTCTTGCTTGTTTGGGGCAGCTAGGTGAGGTTGGTTGGAGAGTGGGAAAAGGATGAAGGAAAAGTACAAAAGCCTGCGCTGCATCAAGTATTTCTACTTTCTCTTCACTTTGGGCTGGATTGTGCCAAATAGCTTCAGGTCTTCATGGAGGCAGTGCATGGCCCTGCAACCTGGGGAGTTGTAGGGAGAGATAACTGTGCCCAGGCAGCAAAGTGTCCCCCCCCTGCATCCCCAGCACCTGGAGGTTGCCATCATGTTATATCATCTCTGTAGGAGCATATTCCCTTTTTCATGTCTGCGTGCAGACATAGTGTTACTGTTTCCCACCTCCTCTTCAACCCCTTTTAGATGAATTCCACCAGATAGTGTAAGATGAAAGTCTTGCTCCCAAAGCAAGATTTTCACGTGCAAACAGCAAAGTATGTGCAGGAAGAGAACAACAAAGCCTAAAAACAATGCAGACCAACTTGGGTCCAGGGTTGGGCAGGGTCTGTCTGGATAAAATGGAAAAGATTAGTACTTAGCTTTGGTTTTCAGGAGAGCAGTATATCACGTGGCAATATAGTGAAATATTTTATATCAAAGATTGCTCACCAAGAGCTTCCAGATGAATTGATAACACCTAATGGCTCTCAGTTCAATAGTGGTTCATTTTGGCAGATCTCCCTGATATTTTGTCATATGCACACCTCATCAAATCTTCCCCCTGCAGACCCATCAGACTCTTTTCCACATAGTCTCCATACTCCAAATGTAGAATCAGATGTCCCTGACTCTCAATAGTCAAAATAATATTGGGTTTCCTAATATTTCGTTTCAAAAGCTTGACTTGAAAGCATATTACTTATTGTACATGCATTCTGACTATTGGCAGACTATGTAACACAACTCAAATACTTTCTAGAGCTTGCAAGTTCAGAGGCTTGCTAGGAAGAAAAGCCAAAGCATTATTAGTAGCTTCTAACAAGCTTCCTGAAAAAGTCATAAACACCCCAAAGCATTTACGAAAGAAAAATTAGTGCAGTAAGCCAGCATAGAACAGCATAGAAGTTTTTTTTCCAAAATTAGTTTCAGTCCAAAAGGAAATGGACTATCAGCTTGCAAAGTTTTAGGAGGGCAAAAAAGTATCTAAACAACATGAAGGAAGACACTGAGAGTGTTGTTCAGCTTATAGATTTACATGTAAGAGTAGATATCTACCCACAACTGTCTGCATATCAGTTAATTTTGGAGAACTAGGCAGTTTGGCAGAAAGCAGATGCCTACCTTTGCTCCACTCAGGCACTGTCTACTCACCATCAGGCTCCACTCAAGACACTCAGCCTGGGTGACCTGGACCTCTTGGGTGCCTAAGACACCCATTGGATTGGGCAGGATGGACAGGAGACCTGCACCTTCCTTATTCAGTATCAGGGTGTCAGAAGGATGTCCACGGTCACCTTAAATTGCATTGAGTTCCCATTTTAGAAACAGAGGTCATCCTCTACTGACTATACAGACCAGATCTCCATTGACTGCGATGGGGTGGTGTCTCGTCCCACTCGGTGGGTTGTGAGATGGGTGAATCTTTTTGATTCCCCGACAGTTTGTGTACCAACAAAGGCTGATCTCCGCTCAGCAGAGCCGTGTGGTCGGTAGAGTCACGACAATGACTCAGAGGAACAGTCTGACTATCAATTTTATTAACTAGCGAATTCAACAAATGGACAAACTTAACGAACTGGCAAGCTCAACGAACGAACAGAGGCGATTTGGCAATGGAGCTATTTTCCGGGCAACCCGTCACAATTTATCCCAAACTTACATATATTGGAAGAGTAGAGGAAGAGAGAAGCGAGAAAAGGAAAGGAAAACAGAGGAGGATAGAGAAAGGAAAAGTATCACCACCCTTGGATCCCACGATGACAATGACGATGACGATGACAGACATGACAATCCTCCAGTGGTGGGCGCGCGCGTGGTTCCCTGGAGGGCGTGTCTTTTATAGACTAATCCCCGCCTCCAGGTACGCCCCTTCAGGACTTACATGGTTCTTGTTCTAGAAAGTTCTCAATCTTCTGCGAAGGCGCTGGGGGAGGGGGGTGGTCACGAGGGGTCTCTCGGGTTGTCGCAAGCCCCTTCCTCAGGTAAACTCTGTGACCTCTGGCCATATATGGTCAGGTCCGGCAGAACCCGGAACCGTGCATCCTTCGACAAGCTCTCCACATCCCACTCTCGCTCTCCCCCACCCCATGCTCACCGACCTGCCATCGCCATGCAAATAGCGCCTCGCCTCACCACAATGTTTGAGACATTAACTCTTTCAGTCTCTCACAGGTGGTAATACTAAGCTGCAGAAACAACCGACTACAGATAAATCTCAGTGAAGACAAAATCTTTGCAGATACTTGGCTAATGCTTTACTTCAAATTCATTTCCTGTCCTTTGGTTTACTTTCTTTCCAATGAAAGTTGAGAGCAATGCCAAATCACTTCATTTCACCATGAACCTTGCAATTTTTCCTGTATTTTTGCTAAAATTCCCATCTTCAAGATTTCCATCATCAACTGAAAAATTTCAGCTTTACTTTCTGAAAAAAAATTGCATCTTGAATTTTAAAAAAAAAGTCTTGAAAATGTGCCCTCACAATAGCAATAAAAGGCAAAAGGTGGACAGCGAATACGAAGAGTGTGCAAAATGTTTGATTTCTTAAATCTTCTGACCTGAAGCTACTCTCAGGATCTGGGAGGGTCTCAAAGGAGTTGAATGCTTAGGGCTGGAAATATTGGGACTATATATGTCAATCACCAGTGAGGCCAGATGAGAGTAATCATTTTGTGTGACAGGGATCTAACCTTTTTTTGATCAGATGACTGAGAAATAGCTCGCTGCCACTTGCCCTTAGGGCTCTTACATCCACACTTTTTAGGGATGACCTACTTGAGAGGAATTTTGTGCAACTAATTAGCTTCTCCTGAGCAACTTGGATATTTCATTTCCTTTCTCTTTTTCTTTGGTACCAAAATGACTGCATTCCTCTTTTGTACTCTGTGAATCACAAATTGCAAGTGAGTTTTATTTTTCTTTTTGGTGTGGGAAGTGGGTTACATATGGAAAATGTATTTTGTTTTGTAATTAATGAAAACCAGACTTTGGGAAGTTGGCCATCCAAGTTTTTATTTATAAGAGAGCATATGTCTGTGTTTTGTTTATGACTCACTCCTACTTCTTGCATTGTAACTTGGGTTTGTTTATGCAAGCTCTTTGCTGAATCCAAGCAACATGGTGGTATAAGAGCCAATAATTTATGTTCTCCAGGAGTGGAGGACAGCAAGTGAGGTTTGTATGCTGAATCTGTCATAGCCCATAGTGAGGAAGAGGAGATTCTACCACTTGATGGCTCCTGGTTATCTACAGAAAATGCTACAATAGCAACTTTATTTAAAATACTGCTAGAAGATTAGCCTGTTAGCCATGAAGGAAGTGATAACCCCTAAATGAACCTTTCTCGAAATCTTGGCTGCTCTGGAAACTTCAGGGATTTCAGAGCCAAATGACTGCTTGACAGTCAGGTGTAAATTAAGTTTGAAAGTAGATGTGGGCTGAGGTTAATTTAGTAGGATGTTTTATTCTTTACTGAAAAGAAATTCTGAACTCCATCATTTCTTTTCCAGCAGTGCAGAATGGTTATGTTAGGAGTGAAAGGGAGCAGCAGTTATTACAATGGCAGAATTCATACATTCTGTTTCTCTCACAAAGGGATAGTTACTTATAATCCATGTGCAAATCCTGAACTCTGAACAGATGCCATGTTCAGTAAAGGACAATAAAACAATTTAAGAAAAACAAGCAAGGTCTCGTGCCCTAAGCAACGGACCAGGAGCCAAGAAATGCTGGGTACTCTTTCCAGTTCTGACAATGACTCACAACGTGACCTTGGCAAGAGACTTAACTACTTTGGACTTCATTCAGATCTAAAGTAAGTGATCTGAACCAGGAGTAAGCTTACTTTGGGGGCCATTAAAGTCAATTATATGACTGAGTAGTTTCAGCTAGTATCTGTGGAGATGATAGTAAAGAAACTCAGGCAGGGGTAATGAATTTGCCACAGATGAAGTGACCCACACAGCTTGTCTGTGCCCACTAGTTTCAGTAACAAACACTTTTTGTACTAACTGGCATCTATGGCAAGAATTAAAGGCTGGGGTGAAGACATCAGGAGTATATGTTTGGGGTATAGAAAGTTTAATAGTTACGGTGGGCCAATATGACAGCTATACTAAGCAGGTCTTCCTTCCCTCCCACTAGAGGTTTAGAAATGAGAATGAAGCAAACCCATGGTAAAACATTGCTGTAGAAAAGCTTTGTTGCTTTAGAAGAAGGGAGAGCTGTAGAGAAGTCTCTGAGGACTGCTTAATAGTCAAAGTTGTGTTTTAATCTAGGACAGTAAAAAAGGAGGCAACAGCAATTCTTCTGGGACTGTAATAAATAATCTTTTAACTTTCTTTTAGTTGCTTTACTATGCAGAGTCCTTTCTCACAGCCATCACTTCTTCAGTAGTCATATTCAGCCTATTGAGCTTGAAAGCATCTAGTCTTCATGACATTGAAAGCGGGAAAAGGAGGGTTTCCATTCACTGTTGTTTGACCCACCTCTGTTTCTGTTCTTTTCTCCCAACAGCCAGCCCACCACTGAAAAAAAGGTTCAAGCGCCGTGAAATTGAAGCAATCCAGTGCGAGGTGCGCAAGATGTGCAACTACACCAAGATCCTGTCCACGAAGAAGAACCTGGATCACGTGAACAAGATCCTGAAAGCCAAGAGGCTGCAGAGACAATCAAAGACAGGCAATAACTTTGTCAAGAAGCGGAGGGGGCGTCCTCGGAAGCAACCCCTCTCCTTTGACGAAGACTCCAGAGACCAAATGCCCGTTCTGGAAAAATGCATTGACCTTCCCAGCAAAAGAGGTCAGAGACCGACACTCAACCCTTTGATATTGGAGCAAGCAGCCACTCAAGATACAATCATGGCCACCATCGAGGCTGTCATACACATGGCTCGAGAGACACCACCTCCACCACCTCCTCTCCCTCCTCCCCCCCCTCCGCCCCCTCTCCCTTCGCCCCGGATGCCCCGGGTTGGGAAAAGGAAAAGCAAGTCCCCACAGGAGGAAGAGGGGGATGTGAAAGTGAAGCGGCACCGGAAAGGCAAAGGGAGTGAAAGCGAAGGCCTTCCCTAAGGCTGGAGCACCCCATCGGATGTCGGGTGCTGGTAGCGGGGCACGCTGGGACTGATGGACTGGAGGCACGCAGTCCGCTTCGCCCCTGCGGCAGCACCAGACTCACTCGTCCGTGTGGTGGCCAGAACCCATCATGGAGAGCTGTGCCAGCCAGGGCTCGCATCTTCCTCTTCATCGCTTTGGCCCCAGCCCCCCCAGGAAAGAGGTGTAAAGGGTGCGGAAAAGGTGGGGGGTAAGGGGGGCGGGGGGGGGGTGTGTCAAAGTTGGGGAGAGCATCTACTTTGCAGAGTTTCCAAAACTAATCAGCATCTCAGCATTGCTGTTCTCATACCATACCCGGAGGCGGGAGGTCGTCCTCGCAGAGAGCTGAACGTTGTCACTAGGGCTGCATGCTCAACTCTGATTCTGTTTGGCAGGCCAGGTGAAACTAAGAGTAACCATACCATAGTAGAAATCACTGTAAAAAAGAAAAAAAAAGAAAAAAAAATAGTGTAATTTTCTCAACTGTGATCTTGGTTATAATCTGTTTGAATTTTTTTTTTCCAGTTTTATATACCTACCAGGCTTGGGGCAGCATAACCCAAAATGCCTGACTCCTGCTAGAACTATATATTTCTTTCTCATTTACTTGCCTAGTTACAACTAGCTGCAATATAGGCAATAGAAAAGTAGAGCCTTACACGCATGCACGCTCATTCTGAGTGCTATCCCAAGGAACGACAGAATATCACAGCATTTAAAATAAGGTGTACATGGATATTCAGTTAAGATAGCATGTTTCTATGAAGCAACTTGGCATTTTCAATGGCATGTGAAAAAGGGGTCATCATCCGTCAACCAAGTTGTTTTGATGCTCGGTACATAGGAGTAGAGAACAGCAAGACACTTCTGGGGAATAGAGTTATAGTAAACATGGGCAAAATCACCAAAAAAAGAATATAAAAAACATACAAAAAAAAAATAGGACAGAAAAAATAGAGTAAAAAGACAGGGCCCAAACCCACCAGTTCTTACCACTTGCAATTCCCAGTGAAATTGATGGGAAACCCAGGATCCAAATAATTTGCATTGGGTAGCAATGCCTTGATATGTTCTTTTAAAGAAAATAGATAAAGTAGATGTTTGTTTTAAAAAACTAGAGAACAAAACCCTATGGAAAATAGGTTCTTTCTTGGCAATTATTTCTTAAAAAAGAAAAGGAATAAGTGTTCTTATCTGAAAATAAAAATAAAAATGTTCAAAGGGTATCACCACTGCAATTGTATTAATGCCACTTTGGACATGTTCTCCAAGTTGTGGTTGCCTTAATAAACTAAAAAAAAAAATTTTTTTTGTACATAATGTAATTATAAAGCTCTCAGTCTGCATGGATGCAAACTGTGTGTGACAAATCGTCTCTTTAAATGGTCAGTTCAAATTGTACATTTCTCATTCGAGTTGTACGTTAGCCATTGATTTAACTTGGGTAAAATACCCGAGCTCCATTTCCACAGCCCAATTAAAATGTTTAACTAAAACAAAGACTGAACGTGAAACTGTTCCATTGCAGTAATAATGCTTTTAAAAAAGAAGTCAGTTGTTGAAATTTGAAATAGGTACTTTCAACTTGATTTAATTTCTTTTTGAAGTCCTTCAGTACACTCAGCACCTGGCATGGCAAGATGGATATTCAAACAGGAGGGGGGAGGGAAAATTCCAGCAAGGGAGCGGGGATTGGAATTATTTAATGATTCACAAGCCAACTGCTATTCCCTTTTTTGAGAAATCTTTGAACTGGCTCATTGCCAAGGAAACTTCAAATAGCACGACACTAAAAAAAAAACCAAAACAACCAACCCAACAAAAAAAGTCCCTGAAAAAAAATATTGTGTTTCTATTCTGTTATTTATTTACAAAAATCATATCAAGACTATGGTGTTAAAGGGACACTGTAAACATACAGCTTATTCTTTTTAGAGACTGATTTTTCTTCTGTGATAGCACCTTAGCTTATTAAAACTGAATGCATTTGGGGTTTGGATTGGGTTGGGGGACTGGGAGAGGGGATTTTTTTTTTAAAGGCTGGAACAAATCTTGAGATCCTATCTCCTTAAAACTGATAAGAGGGATCACAGAATTTTGTTTCCAATTTGTTTTGCATCATTCATCATACTCATTTGCACTTTTTGTTTTCCAATTAATGCAGCTTAGAAATAAACTGGCCGGTTGCTCATTCCGTTACAACCAATTTTGCTTTTCAGTTGTCTTGAATTAGCACAGTGTTACTGACTGAAGTTGTAGGCCTGCAGAAAAAAATGCTTAAGCCACCTCGAGCTCCTCCCTTCTTCCTTAAAAAACATTGGACTGAGGTTTAGTTGATTCAGAAATCTTTTTTTTCCATCTCTCCTTTGGGCCTGAAAGTAGGTGACAGTGTCGCTTAAAATGCAAGAAAAACTATAAGTTTGGTATTCCAGGTAGCCTATAAGCTGAAACTAAGCCAGACAACAACTTATCCTTAGTTTTATCTTCAGTGATCTCTTTATTAGCATTGAAGGACATTTCAATGTGTAGCGAGTGGAGCAAAGGTCCGAAAGGACCAAATTCTGTCATTGAACGCCCATCGTGGCTTCAAGACATGTCAGACCTTACAGAGTGCTGGATAAGGGCTGGATTTGGGCTGGACCTTTCTGGATGCACTGGGATGCAACCCCCCCAGGGAAGGATCACTGAATGGCTGCTGCCTCCCATGCTCCTGAGCTTTGGGAAAAAAATGCTCTTATCCTTCCAAAAAGTACTATCCAGAATGCTGCTAGAGGCATAGTGCTTAAGGAGAGCGTCCACTCAGAGGGTACAACCCCATATAACCTTCACTGAGCAAAAAAATTAAGAGGTCCTTTTGTTCCTAGAGAAATTAAGGGTGGCATTCAAGACTTGGTAGCCGCAAGCTGTCAGCGTAGGATGGGCTCTATCCAGATGCCCAAGGTTTGTTTTTCGTGGCAAGAAGGTGCTGGTAGAGCGCGGTGTTGCGATACAGCCTTGGCTGTTTGTCCAAACAACAGCCCAGTGCAGCTGGTCCTGACTGGCAGGAAGATTAGCTTGTTAATTTGTATGAAAGCAGGCTGAAAATACTGTTAGATGGCACTCAGAGTTTGTGTTCTGCATGTTGCATAGTCTATAAATATGATAAGCAAGTTGCTGACAGAATAATATTATAAGGCAATGTACTACATGCAGATCATAAAGGATTTAGTTTTAGGGCTTAAGGCTAAAATCTCACTCCTGCAGTTTATTACCCAACAATATTCCAGTAATGAGCTTTTTGATTTTTTTTTCCCCTACCGCTAGGAAGATTTACTGAGCAACTCTAAATTCTCTCCACACATTACCAAGAACTGTATAAAACCAGAGTGAAAGCCCTTTTGCTTATTAAGACCAAAAAGACCTTTCAAACACCTCCACTGTGTCACAGATTAACACACATCTTAGCATGCTTCAATAAAAACGTGAAACAAAATCACATGGTTGTGAGCCATATGAAATGAGGCCACGGGTTTGCATCCTCTCCGTGGGTCTCGTATTCCTCAACCCAGCGTAAAACCAGGAATGGGGACAAGCGTGCAGGGAGAGAGGAAAAAAAAACAACCACTTGTGTCTCCAAGAGCTTCATACTGCCAGTTTCTTGAGCCCTTCAATATTAAATTTTCTGTGAAGCACCTTGCATGCTTTTGGGTAACTGTAAAGAAAAGAAAAAAAAAAACCCAAAGGTAAGTCATAATAGTCATCAGCTACTAGGGTATCCTACAGCAGGGCCCATGACTCTCCACTTGACAGCAATGCTTTGGACCATTCATGTAGAATATTCTGTTTGTGTTGTTACATCTTTTGGGTAGTGTCTGTTACAATGAGGTGCTGGTTCATCACTGGGGCTTCTGAGTGCTACAGCAATATGACAAATAAACAGGAATCGCTGTTCCGTACACAAGGATTTCCCCAACTCTTATTTTCACAGGCCCTGATTCAGGACTGCACTTAAGCACATTTAAGTAGTATCCTGAAGAGTAAAAAGAACAACAAAAAAAGACAGGGAAAAGAAAAAATACAAAGCAGGATGGTTTTCTGAATTGAGAAAACAAACATCATGCCCTTGCAATGCCTCTTCCTTCCATATCATCCAAAAACTGGGGTGCAGCAGTTCTGAGATAATTAGAAGCACATTTCAACAAAGGATGCATATTTGAGATCTCCTTAATATGCCTGCCTAGGTTGTATAAAACACTACGTAGAAAAAAAAGAAAAAGAAAAAAAAGGTAAAAACATGAAAAGAGCTGCCAATTGGACAACATGGGGAAGCAGTTCAATCCCATGTTGGTTTGTTTTATTTTTCTTTTTCTTTATTTTTTTAAGCTATTTCTTAAATAATAAATGCACATGAAGTGTTAAATATGTATATACTGTATTTCAAAAAAATTAAAAAAATTAAACGAATGGGGCACAAGATTGTTCTATAAGTCATGCTGACTAATTTTTAGTTTGTATTCATAAGTGGTTTTTAAAAGCCTTTTTTAAAGTGTAATTTGCATGTTCTACTTTGACTGTATGTAAACATATTTTAGAGCAAAAAAATGTATTTGTATTTTATTGAATATAGAGGCAAGAAAAAAACCTTGTACATTGTTTGAAATGTTCTTTTTGTAACAGTTTTTATTCATGAAGCATTTTTGTACATTTAAAAATGGATATGGACTTGATGTTCTTTGAGGCTTAGATACATCTGGCATGCTTTAATGTCATGCTCCTTCATGATCTTAGATGTTGGTTTTTAAACATTTTTTTCTAAAACAAAGCTCAGTCTTTTTGCTACCAAATCAGGTTAGCACAGTATAGAGCACTTAACTAAAAAAAAAAAAAGAAAAAAAAAGTTAATCCTATTCATATGTTATTCATTGTGTGAAATTAAAGGAATTCAATTCAGTCTAACATGAGTTGTGAATTCTTTTGTCTTATTTCCCATCTGTTTCCCATCACTAAGGAGTTTAATAGCTTTTGGGATACTAATACCATGCATTCACAAGCCCTCTTTATGGTAATGGAGAAAAACATGCTTTGGTTCTGTTCTTTTTTCTTTTCTTTTTTTTTTTTTCATTTTCCCAGAATATCCTTAAAAGTTGAAAATGGACTGTGCCATGGGCCCCATGGACAAAAGAGGGATTCACACTTTGAGGCTGTGCGTATCACCAAATGAACGGAAACATCTCTGGTCCAAATTGTGTCCCCAGGCACCAGTACGGTAGTACTCGCCACCCAGGTGGGATTTCTACTCCCCAAGCAGATGGTGCATCCCTCTCCAGATTCCCTGCAAAGAAGGGAGTCCCAGGGGCTGGGTTATGGACGAGGGGGTGACAGGAGCCAACCCTCTCCTCACTGAGCATCAGAGATGAAGGGCTGTATGCCAAGGGGTATTTTCCATTCTGTGAAATCTCATGCTGTGACTATGGGACCGGGAGTTAGTTGTAGCATGGTTTTAAATTTCTTTTCCAAGTTGCTGCTGAGTGTGGTCAGCTGCCATTATACAGTCAGCCTCAACATCCACAAGTTCCTCTGCAGCAACATCAGATTTCCTCTTTTTCCTCCTCCTCAGAGAGGATCCACCACCTTCCCCAATGGCTCAGCAACCTGTGCATGGAAAGTAAATCCTGTTTCCTGGAGAAGGCAGCGATGCTCAGGCAGGATAGATAACTTGGTGTCCTCTCATGTTCTTCCCTTCTGAAGCTTTGCGGGATAGGTTGGCTTGGTGGGACCAACTTATTCAGCCACAAAGATGACCCCTCTGACTCTGCTGTTTTCACAGCTATCGCTTTATGTTACTGGAGTACAGCTGCTCCAAAGATCTCAAATGTGATGGGGTTTTTTTCTTTCTCCTCTTTCTCTAACATATGCATAGCCCCAGCTTTTGACAAGTTTGCAAAAGTGCTGACATCTTCGCTCACTGTTTTTATTGGGCTCTGTGATGTATAAGCCACTGGTCTCCAACTCCAACCACATTTTTTTAAAAGGCCTGCGGTAAGACTCCCTTGGAAGTGTCTGTGAACTGTCAAGTTTTGTGCTTGCCGCTGTAGTATCTCAGGACTGATCTCCCCTCCCGTCAGCTCTTTTCTGAGATTTACCTCCCACCGCCACTGAGCTCTGCTGTACTTTCGTGGTGTCACCTTGCAGGCATAATGGAGCAAGGCTAGAGCAGCTGTTGGGAAAGCGAGAGTTGGGGATGTTGGGTTTCTGTCATTTGAGGGCTGGGTGGGTGAGGGACTCCATCTGTGAGTTTTTCATGCTTTTTTGTGTCTGATCTCTTTTTCACCAGACTGTTGACACCATGTACAAGTGTCAGAGCACCATACTCCTCACCAGTCTCCTTCTGGACAGGGAGGAGTCTTTGACCATCATCCCCATCTGCTTTTTCAGGGTAAAGTTAGGCTCTTGCTAGGACCTCTCTGCGACTGTTTCATCCCTGGTAACTACTCCAGCACTGTCTGCTCCTGTGGATTAAACCACCTCTGAGAAAAACCTTTGAAAGCCTTAGAAACAAAGTTTAGGAAATGCACAAGCTCTGGTAGGTTGTAACTTTCTTTAGGTACTCTTTGTTTAATGAGATATTGTTCTCTTGTCTCATTTTGCATGAGTTCAGTGTTTTCCAAATTCACTTAGAATACTTTCATTATTCATCTCTGCCCTGAAATAACTGAAAATAATGAAAACACCAAGTGTGTCAGAAACAACTGTCATCAGAAATAATGTTCTTTTCTGATTATCCTCCTTTTTTTTCTGAGCATCCTTTGCTCATAAAAGTAGTGAAGCTCTGTGCAAACCTTCTTTGGTCATCCTCCATATTATTGGAGTTTGAACTTAGGGGGGAATTTCGCACTCCACCCTCAAGGTATGGATAAAGAGATGAGTACTATCCCTTGGGTCAAAGTATGATCTTAATTCACTTTTGATATTAGAGGTTGTTCATGTCCTCTGGGATAAGGAGGCTGACTGCGGTGACCTTAACTCATCCTCAGCTGGCAGAGACAAGCCTCAACCTCAGCCTCACTCTCCCTCATGGTACCATTTCCCACCAGACTCCACAGCTATCTCATATGTTGAATTTATTTTGTGTCAAGGAAAGTTTAGTTGGTGCAGATGCCTGCAGCTTGTATGCAAGTTGTGTGAGCTCATGACAGCAATATTTGTGATTCTGTAACATAAAGCATGCATGTAATTTTAGAACAATTCTACTGTTACTGACTAAATAGAAAAATTTTCCAGTGACTTTGAGGGGATCAGTGACAGGACCATACTCAAAGCCCTTCAGTAAAAACCATCTGGCAAGTTCTAGAAAGCAAAGGGAAGCATAGATGTCAACCTAAAAAATATATGTTTGGCCTTTTATGGGCAATAAATGAACCACATCACTAGTGCACTAACAGAGAGGTTTCAGAGCTAATAGAAAGTATAGAAATCACAGTGAAGTGTGGCATATCAAATGATCTATGCATTTTTTTACTGTGAGCTGCAGGAATAACTGGTGTGAAAGCACCACAGGAGTTGTAAGAGGAGTTTAACAGAATGTTAGTGCAATCATAAGTCATTTCATTATGACAATTAACTTTATAACAGAGAGCAAGACCCACTGGTTCACATTCTCAGCTTATGCAGATCAGCACTATCAGTTTCAAATGTGTTAAAGCAGTTTGCAGGAGCAAAAGATCTGTTTTCATTTTCCTTATGGAAACTATTCATCCCAAAGTGGCTTTGGAGTGCTGCTAGTAATATGATGTATGTCGTGGTTTAGCCCCAGCCGGCAGCTAAGCACCACGCAGCCGCTCGCTCACTCCCCCCCGGTGGGATGGGGGACAGAATCGGAAGAGCAAAAGTAAGAAAACTCGTGGGTTGAGATAAGAACAGTTTAATAATTGGAACAAAATAATAGTAATAATAATAATGAATTTTAATGAGAAGGAAAACAACGAGAGAGAGAGAGGAACAAAACCCAAGGGGGGGGGGGGGGGGGAAGATACAACAGCTCACCACCTGCCAACCAACGCCCAGCCAGTCCCTGAGCAGTGACTGCTACCCCCTGGCCAACTCCCCCCAGCTTATATACTGGGCATGACATCATATGGTATGGAATAGCCCTTTGGCCAGTTTGGATCAACTATCCTGGCTGTGGCCCCTCCCAGTTTCTTGTGCCCCTGGCAGAGCATGGGAAGCTGAAAAGTCCTTGACCAGTGTAAACACCACTTAGCAACAACTAAAACATCAGCGTGTTATCAATATTATTCTCATCCTAAAATCCAAAACACAGCACTATACCAGCTACTAGGAAGAAAATTAACTCTATCCCAGATGAAACCAGGACAATGTAATACAAACTACTGTTGTTTGTTGCCTGTATGAAATGTCATATTGATAATATAGACCTTTATTAAAAAATCAAATGTTTGGAAAATTGATTCAGCAACACTAGTAGTCAGATCACCATGGTTTTATAAGAACTGTGGTGGAAAGAAGAGGGCAAAAAAAGTCAAGAGTCCTTGGGAAAAAGATGAGATAGTTTTGTATGGATCAGGAAGATATTTAAGTATTAATATCTACTTCTTCTCAGGACTCTGTTGCACTTCAAAAAAATTCTGAAAAAATTCTCAAGGTCCTAGGTATCATGGAGTACATCAGCCCTGCATACATCAAGCATATAGGAAGCCCAGTGTTTCTTCTGCAGTGCTTGAAACAGATGTAGCTTGTATGGCATCTGTTTGCCTGGTGGGATTTATCCCCTTCTGGATCTCCCCCAGTCGGTGATGCAAAGCACAGAACAGGGACCCTATCATCTCTCTATCCTTTTCCAGGTGACCTGCTCCAGAAGAGGGGAAAAATCTCTGGTATAATTGTTTGATTGGCCTTGAGCATCTTTGAAAAGGCATGAAAAATTTCTTGCCTGTCTCCATTCTACTCCCACACATCCTCATATCTGGCAGTTCTTAAACTGCCTCACAAATGTTATTGGTAAATAATGCTCCAGTTGAATCAATAGAAGTTTTGTCATTGACTCAAAAGGAACAAAATTCCCTGCCACATCTCCCTGATTTAGCATGCCACAATACTATTTGTGGACTCAAATAGCTCTTAGGGTCTTCTACTTGCCTTGCCTGATATTCTGTTTATATACTCAAAGAACAAGTATATCAAGCAGAACATTAGTTAAAAAGGGCAAACTGTGAAAGCCTCTGCAAGGTAAAGGCAAGGAAGAGAGCACATGAAGAGCATCTGCGGGTGAGCATTTTCAGAGCATGGCAAGAACACAATTAGAAAAGGGATGAAAAGTGATCTCTGAAGGAAGCAAATGATGATGTGGCAGAGCTGTAATGAAGATAATGACAAAGGAGGGCACTGCTTAGTTTTCTAGAAGACAGCAAAAAAAAAAAGCAGCACACTTGAAGGGGAAGCGATGAGTTCAGAAACACAAAAGGACATTCATTGAAGGGAGGGAGAGGGAGAGGCTGGAGGATATGAAGATTTAGGTCATGGAGAGAGTATAAAAATGGATCTTGTGACAGAAGATGGAAGAGGCAGCCTGCTTGCTTACTGGGACTTTATTGCTGCTTTCTAAGCTGACACAGCACTCATCATTTATCCTCATTAAACAGCTACCATTGTTATCCCACAAGTGTGAGGTCATTTACCCGGTGTGCGAGACGCCAATATACACACAGGGCAGAGGTATTTCATTTCATGTCTGCACAGAGATGGGTGCTAGGTGATAGCTCCACAAAGCTAGCACAAAGTTCAGTCATACAGGTACAGTATTTATACAGTCTAGTTATGCATATGCATAAGTAATTACACAAACCAGTTTTCTATTGGTCTACCTTTCTCTTATTTCAACTTAAAGCTACAGTGCTACTTTAATATTCTGTGCACGGTCAAAGGTGAGGGGTCTCTGCTTGGGCCGGGGTCTCCAGCTCAAGGGGTGTGACTTTTAGTATTATAATGTGTCATGGTTTAACCCCAGCCATCAACTAAGCACCACACAGCTGCTCGCTCACTCCCCCCTGGTGGGATGGGGGAGAGAATCAGACAAGTAAAAGTGAGAAAACTCGTGGGTTGAGATAAAGACAGTTTAATTGGTAAAGCAAAAGCCGCGCACACAAGCAAAGCAAAGCAAGGAATTCATTCACTACTTCCCATGGGCAGGCAGGTGTTCAGCCATCTCCAGGAAAGCAGGGCTCCATCACACGTAACGGTTACTTGGGAAGACAAACACCATCACTCCAAATGTCCCCCCCTTCCTTCTTCTTCCCCAGCTTTATATACTGAGCATGATGCCATATGGTATGGAATAGCCCTTTGGTCAGTTGGGGTCAGCTGTCCTAGCTGTGTCCCCTCCCAACGTCTTGTGTACCTGGCAGAGCATGGGAAGCTGAAAAGTCCTTGATTTAGTATAAGCACTACTTAGCAACAACTAAAACATCTCTGTATTATCAACACTGTTTTCAGCACAAATCCAAACCATAGCCCCATACTAGCTACTATAAAGAAAATTAACTCTATCCCAGCCAAAAGCAGCACATAATGAGGATAGTTCGCATGAGGGTGCTTCTTATCACACTTGTACTAGTTGTTTCAGATGGTTCCCAAAACATCTTAATTAGCTTACATATTTCTCCAGCATGTGCTTTACTCCCAAGGACAGTAATTCTTGTTTAGACTTTCCGCTTTCCAGTCTGAATCCCCCTTATCAACTTTACGTAAGTCCTGGCCTTCCACCAGCTCCTGTTAGACTACACTGTTAGACTACATGACTGCTTTGATATTCAGATCATAGACTGGGCAAGGACATTGTGGGTGAATCACTGGAAGTGAAGCATAAATGTTTTGCTCCATCTGCCTTGGATCCAAACACTGAATGGGAAAAAGAGTATGAAATCCCTGACATGGCAAGAGAATCCTGAATTCCTTCTTGCTAGGTTTCTAGATGTGCATGTGTGGGATCTTTTGAGAGTTATTGCATGCACATAAATCTAATGGCCTTTTCCAGGCTTAGCCAACTTGTGTTTCTGCCTCTGTTCCAGGAAGTGGTAGCTTTGAAAGACCATATCAAACTAGTACATTGTGTTTCCTGCACATCCTGCTTTATTGGAGGTTAATTCCTTCTGATGCATGCCGTCTGCTGCTGCCAATTAAGTCAAATGTATTTTACACTTTACTTTTCAGTTGCCTTACGGGCTTTTGTTGAAAAATATTTAATAAATAAAACTTGCCAGACATTGTTAAATGATATGGTCTGATGATTTGGAATAAGCACCCAGACTTTAATACATCAGAGGGTTGAGAGAGGGGAGGAGGAAATTCTGGAACGACACCCAGCTGGATGCCAACCACACAGTATCTAGCCACCAACCACAGTGTTAATCTCTTGCTAGAGGACTGTTGCAAAAGCAGAAAATGGGACTCCAGGTCAAGCAAGGCATATAGAGTTATTTCTCATGAAGTGACACTGCAATGTGTTATTCTTTGGTAGAGGAGGATAAAAACTCACTGCACTGGGAGAGCGGTACAGATACAGGACCAAATGGACTCTTCCATTGCAGTCCCAGCTCTGCCACCTCACATTTTCTGTCCATTTTGTCATGGTTCCTGGGTTTATTCCTATTTTCTGTTTCTTTGTGGGATCTCCAAGTAGTCTCTCTTTCAAGCTTTAGAGAAACAGCTGGGACTGCTCAGGCTCAAGATCTGATAAGAGAAAGTACATTCACTCAGGGTCAGCTGAGACACCAGGATATTGAAAATATGTGAAAACCCATCAGATCTTCTGAATTAATTAATTTATTTTACTGTTATTCTGTGATCCCACTCAACACTAAGGTACTGCTGTGATAGGAGACAATCAGTGAAGTTGCTGGGTGAAATTATATTCTAACTGGAGAAGATAGGCAGCAGGTCAGAAGCAGCAGAAATACAATCAAGACAATGAAGCATCCCAGCATAGTTGATACTGTATATCAGTGACACAGCTGAGTACACAATTTCAGGTTCCTGAATGGCTCCATGGTCCTTATTCCCATTACATTCCTTTACTGGCAAATTTTAGAGCAACTTTCAGATACAAAATCAAGACCAAGGGAAGAGAGCTTTCTGCTCCCTTTCCTAGGGAATAAAAGAAAAACCTAGCACCTGGAAGCTTCCTATACAGCAACTGCAATGTACTTCACCCAAAATGACACTTTTAGATCTTCCATGGCATAAATCATGACTGCCAGAGGCACTAAACACAGTGCCAAAAGCGGTTTGGCTCGATGAGAAAACAATGGTTAAATGCATTCTGCTTGCAAATATCCTTCCAAGGGATGTTCATAGCAGGAGTCTTCTTGAGAAAAAACCTATCACTGATGAAAGAGGGTTATGTAATTATGGGAAAATCCTTGACACAAGAAAAGCAAAATTCTCATTTTGTAGCTGGAGACAGGGTTGATGCTCCAATTAGAACACAGCTCGAAGAAATTCAATACAAATGCATCATACATCATACTTGAATGACATAGTGGTGGGTCTGAAATCAGAAACTGTGTAATTATGTATTTAATTATGTCACCTAAGGGACAGAATCATGCAGTCTGGTGGTACTGTTGTTATCCAAACTAATATCTCTACACCAGGGTGTATTTGGGTTGACACTGGCTTGGAGATTTTTGATCTTTGTTGTTCAGCAAACATACATGTATAACTTACAAGCAGATTTAGAGATGCATCTTCTCTCATAGTTTATATGTAAGATTAAATTGGACCTAGAAGTAGAGTGCCATGATATAAATATACCTTTGTAGTGTGCCATTGTTCTCCAATACTCTTATTTTCACTCCTTACCTCTTGCTTATGTTTATTCCACATATCCAGCCTTATCAATATTTCTTCCCATCCTTTTCATCCATTTTATCAGCTCTAATTTCTTGTTTAAATCAGTTCTCTTTAGTATTGGTGAAATATGCTGCGAAGCTGTTACTGCTTCCTTCCATTTTTTGCCGTGAAAAGCCGAAATCAGGACTCAATAGTCGGGATGACTATTAAGCAGGTATTCTTTATTGCAGCGCTGGGCAGCACTGGGGATCGCTCCACCAGAAGTGCTCCGCCAGGTTAGTACAACTCATCAGTTCATATACAGAAAAATCATACATATTCATCCGATTTCCTGAAAAGGGCAGTTTTATGGTGATGAGTTCCCAGAATTCATTTACATAGTCCAAGCATGCGCAGTAAAATTAGGGTTAGGGTCTTTTCACCCTCCCGGTGGTCTTCCATAGTCTTCCTCATGTTGTCCGTTAGTTGAACTTTGGGCTTCCTTTGTCCATATATAGTCATTGAATCAGCTCATCAGTCCTTCGGCCTCGGAATGTTACAAGGGGGTCGATTTAAACTAGTTCTTTGGTGCTTATCTTCGGCACAATCGTCCTGAGTTCCTGTTATCGGTGATTTCATTAGGAAGCCTAACGAGCTTGCTCAAGGCCTGTTTAGTCCTATCAGGTAAGAAGTTACAGGAAATGTCCTATCATCAACTCTGCTCAGCAGGTAACTAAAACTGTCTTTGCAGGGGAAGAGAACAAAAGAGAACAAGGATGCGAGTGAAACTAAAAAAAAAATGCAAGTCTATGTATCACAGTAAGGTCTTAGTCAGGGATTGTCAGGGATTTAACCCTTTCATTCCCCCCTTTTCTTTTTGAGGGCTTGTAGCTTACTTGCTGCAGTCCTCAATATACAGTCTTATTACGTCTGAAACGAAGCTTATTACAAAAGCTACAATAAAATCAATAAAATTACTATTAAAATAGTAAGGCTCTTTTAACTACGACTAGTAAAATATTTCAAATCCTTTTAGGCCTCAAAGGGTGTTATCCTTAATTATTTTACGTTTGCAAAATTCATAATATTTCATCCTTTTCAAGGGTCTGAGTAAAATACCTTCCCGTTTCTACTTGATGCCTAATCTTGTTTCTTTTCCAATCACTGTATGTCTCTGCTGAATTCCGGTAACACCAAAGAAAACATTTAAGAAATACACAAACAAATATTCCTAAAATCGCCAAAGTAATCAATCCAATTAATAATTGTTTCAACCATCCAAAGTTGGGAAGCCAAGAAGTCAATTTATCCCATAAATCTCGAAGCCCCAATGAAGTATCACCCGAAGATACTTCCTGGACTATTCGTGCTTTCTCCCAGAATGCCTTTAGATCTGCTTCTATCTGCTTATCTTTATTGATATATGCACAGCAACTGGTATTAATGATCATACATACACCTCCTTCTTTGGCAGTCAATAAATCTAATGCCATTCGATTTTGCAACACAACCTTACTGAGGGAAGATACTTCCATCTGTAAATTTTTTATAGTATTTATGGTTAAATTTTCCATCTGCTCTAGAACTGCTGAAATATTTACCATGGCCTTTTCTAGCTTGCTTACTCCTAGCCACGGTAAGAACCATCTAACAAAGCTATGAAATTTTGTTCCCCTAATTACAAGTGGGTTGTCTTCTTGCTTAGCCCGTTTCCAGGACGTTCTCAAAATACCTCTAGGTATTTGGGACTGATTATATATTCGATCCTGACTAACTAAATGACCTATGGTACACATTCCCTTCCATCCTGCAGGGAGTTGCTTTCTGCTGATACCATCACCACACAGCCACCAATACCCGTCGGGTAGTTTGCAGGGTCCGTCGGTGGCTGTGAGATTAGCTCCATAAAACGATCTTTTGATTACCCATCCAACCGATGTATTTCTACTGGCATCCCACTTTGTAGGGCTATAGGTTACACGTTCAATCCCGTCAAATTCCAAGTTCCTACTTCTACCGCAGTCTTGTTGATCCAATAATCATTCCACCCATTCCTACAGGAACAGTTATGATATTTGTTGTCGGGGGGGGGCAACTATAGGCAACTATTAATAGGCAACTATTATTGCTAACTAGAATCTGGGTGTTATTTTTTTAGTATCTGCAGGTCGAATCTTGGTCCGATCTCATAGCTTGAATTATCATAACTACAATATCCTCCATCTTGTCTTTTCCAAAACTCAGGCCAAGTATTATTGTCACAATTCCAATGAGTCGACCCTATGCCATACAAAGGGAGTCTCATGTTACCTCTCAGTAGGGCAGTACAAATCCAACAATCCTTAGCCCCTGCGGCATTCGCTATCATCTGAATCACATTATAATACAAGTTCTCATTCCAAGCATCTACTGATGAGCTTAAAGTCAATAAAGTTATCGCCGTAACCGTAATTTCAAATCTCCAACACTTTCGATGGTCCATCGCAGTTCAGAAGCTTTCTTTACTCAGGAGTAATGGATCCAAGCTGTCTGCTCTTTAATCTTGATTGCAGTGAAAGTGGTTAGCAACACCTGATAAGGTCCATTCCACTTCTCCTCCAATGGGTCACCTGAAAAATTCTTAACATAAACCCAATCTCCAGGGCTAAATGGGTGGATCGGGTGATCTAACCCTTTTGCTCTGGTTCCCAAAACAGTCTTATTAATCTTTTCCAATTGTTTTCCTAAGGATATAACATAATTTTGTAAATAATTATTTCCCAGCTGATTCAAATCTTCCCCTTGATATTTGGCCTGATATGGCCTCCCATATAATATCTCAAAAGGGCTCAGATTTTCTTTGGCCCTAGGTTTTACACGTATCCGAAGTAGTGCAATAGGTAGTGCTTGATACCAATATAGGTTTGCTTCTTGACATATTTTAGCTATCTGTTGTTTTATCATGTGGTTCATTTTTTCTACTTGCCCGCTGGCTTGTGGTCTGTAGGGTGTGTGTAATTGCTAATCGATTCCTAATAGCTTGCTGACCTGTTGCACTACTTCTGCACAAAAATGTGTACCCCTATCTGATGAAATGACCGTAGGTACCCCGATTCGAGGTATTATTTCATTTAATAATACCTTTAGTTACTTCTCTTGCTTTGTTTGTCCTACAAGGGAATGCCTCTGGCCATCCAGAAAAGGTGTCTGTAAGTACCAATAAGTATCTGTACCCCCCTTTTCTTGGAAGTTCAGAGAAATCAATTTGCCAGTAGTCCCCTGGTACATTTCCTCTCCCAATACTTCCTAATTGTGCCCGGTTACCTGTACTGGGATTATTTTTCAAACATATTTCACATTGCTGAGTCACCTGTCGAACTGTAGTATACAAATTTCTCCCTATTAATTTTTGATTTAAAAATTTATACAGGGAATCTGCCCCCCAATGTGTCTTACTGTGTTCTTCTTTAACAACTCCCCATACCTGTTTGGCAGGAATTATAATCTTGCCATCACTCAAGTGGGCCCATCCTTTGGAGGGAACCTGCCCTCCCATTTCTTCTATTAATTCTTTATCAGCCCTAGAATATTCAACATTTTCTTGGTCACCTAGACTCCTACTTCTATTATCCGGAATTAAGGTTAAAATCTTTTGCATTCTCTCTGCTGCCTGTTTAGCCTCATAATCAGCCAACCTGTTACCTTTTTCCTGGTCAGTGTTACCCTTCAGGTGTCCTCGGCAGTGCATGATGGCAACTTTGGTTGGCAGTTGGACTACTTCTAATAGGTGAAGGATTTCCTCAGCATGCTTGATCTGTCTCCCTTGTGCGGTTAGTAGTCCTCGTTCCTTCCAAATTGCTCCGTGAGCATGGACAACTCCAAAGGCATATTTGGAGTCTGTCCATATATTTATCTTTTTCCCTTTTGCCAATTCCAGGGCCCTAGTCAGGGCAATAATTTCAGCCTTTTGAGCTGATGTTCCAGCAGGTAATGACTGAGATTCAATTACTTTGCTTGCTGTTGTCACTGCGTACCCAGCCTTTCGAATACCTTGTCGGACGAAGCTGCTTCCATCCGTGAACCAGGAGTCTTGTGCATCTTCCAGGGGTTCTTTTAAATCTGGTCTGCTAGAATATACAGTCTATGGTTTCCAAACAGTCATGTATCAATGATTCAGATGTCACCCCGCTGAGGAAAGAAGCTGGGTTCGTAACATTAGTCACTTCAATATTAACATCGTCTGGTTCAACTAGAATAGCCTGGTATTGTAAAAATCGGGATGGAGAAAGCCAATGATTTCCTTTTTGTTCTAGTATGGCTGATAAACCAGCACTGTGATTTTTTTTTTTTTGGCCTAAGGTAAATTTCCGGGCCTCTTGGATATTTAGTACTACAGCTGCCACAGCTCGTAGGCACCCTGGCCATCCTTTGCTTACTTCGTCAAGCTGCTTAGAAAAGTAGGCCACAGCTCTTTTGTAGAGTCCCAGTCGTTGAGCTAGGACTCCCAGAGCTACACCTTGTTTTTCATGGGAAAACAGCCAGAAGGGATTAGTAATGTCAGGTAGGCCCAGGGCCGGGGCCTTCATCAGTTCCTTTTTAAGCATTTTGAACGCATTTTGAGCTTCCCTGGACCAAATCAATTGAGTGGGATTGTTTTTCAAAAGTTCATACAAAGGTTTTGCTATTATTCCATAATTGTAAATCCATGATCGACACCAACCTGTCATTCCCAAGAAGGTCCTGAGTTCCTTTACTGTTTGAGGGAGGGGGGTTCTGCAGATGGCTTCTTTTCCTTCCGTTCCTAATTCTCATTGTCCTCCAGATAGCTCGTATCCAAGGTAGGTTACTTGCTGTCGCACCATCTGAGCTTTCTGTTGAGAGACTCGATACCCATTCAGTCCCAAAAAGTTCAACAAATTAATAGTCCATTGAATACAATCAGGCTTTGTTTCAGTTGCTATTAATAAGTGATCCACATACTGTAGAAGAGTTCCGTCTCTGGAGGGAGGATCCCACGTCTCAAGTTCTTGTGCCAATTGATTCCCAAAGATGGTTGGACTGTTCTTAAAACCTTGGGGTAACACTGTCCAGGTAAGTTGGGTTTTCCTACCAGTAGTAGGACTTTCCCATTGAAATGCAAATAGGTTTTGGCTCTCCTTGGCCAGAGGCAAGCAGAAGAATGCATCTTTCAAATCTAATACTGTAAACCATACTTGATTATTTTGTAATTTAGTAAGTAAAGTATAAGGATTGGCCACCACAGGGTGTAAATCTTTAAAATTGATGGGTTTTAGAAAGAACACCTTTTCCTGTTGGCCAGTAGCTCCCACTACAGTCACAAAGTCTTTACTCACAGGTATCAATTCTTGATTTAAAACAGAGAAAGAAGCACCTGTGTCTACTAAGAATTCTACTTCTTTCTCTTGTCTCCCCAGTCCTCCTCTACTTTCAGAGAGCCTTCCCCTTCCTCGTCCTCTAAATCCTCCTCTATTCACCATTCCTCTCTGTTCCAAGGCTGCCTCCGTGCGGCGGGAGGTTAACACCACAATCCTTCTGCCACTCCGGGCGATTCCACAAAGTAAAAAAACCCAGACATATCCGCATACATAACCTCATCCCATTTTCCTTCTCTCCGTAAGAACAACATTAACTGCAATATATTATTATAATTTAAAGATCCATTAAAGGGCCATTTTTCACCATCTTCTAATTTGTACAGGGGCCACCACTGATTACAATATTTGATTAGTGTTTTCTTATTCACACTCCTACCTGGTTGTCCCCCTATCTCTTTCCAATGTGCTAAGATACATCCTAGGAGGCTTTTCTTTACAATACCACCACTTTGCTGTCCCCCCATTCTACCTTATTGATTCTGTACTTCTGTTATTCTCCCACAGATTATTTTAATAACCTCAACCTATCACGCTTTATCCTTCCACTCTGACCGCATTCCACAATTCTCACATTGAATATCTCACCCATAAATTTTGGTCACAAATAAAACAATTTACGCGGAAAAGTGGTTCACATTCATTTTCAGGATGAGACACACAGGTCTTCAGGTTTTCCACACTTGCTTTGCAGTCACACCGCATCTCAGTCACTCACCAGTCACACCAGAGTTAACTCAGCTCATTCACACTTAGTTGCCGATTTCGCAGTGCCTAACGAATATATCCAAATTCAATATCAATAAACCAATATCCGAGTTCGGTGCCGGTAAATCCATACCGCCAACAGTACAAAACTCATGCGGGTTTCATAAGTGTACCAATACCAAAAAGCACGTTATTGCAGAAGTACAAGGTTAACCCGTGCCTGTACCAACGTACTAAATACCAAATGTATACCCTCAGGCACTAGTAGCCTGGTATACGGTGCTCAGCGTAGGACGTCTCCTACGACTTACGAGAACCTTCCAAATGACCAGGTCCCAAATTCCAAAACAGAAAAGATTTAAAGAATACCTTTTTTCCTTTACATGGTCCTTGTCTGCTCCCGCAGTGATCCGATTGAGGCGAGGAGTCCCTCTGGGAAATCCCGGGGGTACCCTAGGGAGTCCTGTTCTCAGCGGGTCCTGCAGCCGAGCAGAGCGGGTCCCATCTGGGTCGCCAAATTTTGCCGTGAAAAGCCGAAATCAGGACTCAATAGTCGGGATGACTATTAAGCAGGTATTCTTTATTGCAGCGCTGGGCAGCACTGGGGATCGCTCCACCAGAAGTGCTCCGCCAGGTTAGCACAACTCATCAGTTCATATACAGAAAAATCATACATATTCATCCGATTTCCTGAAAAGGGCAGTTTTATGGTGATGAGTTCCCAGAATTCATTTACATAGTCCAAGCATGCGCAGTAAAATTAGGGTTAGGGTCTTTTCACCCTCCCGGTGGTCTTCTATAGTCTTCCTCATGTTGTCCGTTAGTTGAACTTTGGGCTTCCTTTGTCCATATATAGTCATTGAATCAGCTCATCAGTCCTTCGGCCTCGGAATGTTACAAGGGGGTCGATTTAAACTAGTTCTTTGGTGCTTATCTTCGGCACAATCGTCCTGAGTTCCTGTTATCGGTGATTTCATTAGGAAGCCTAACGAGCTTGCTCAAGGCCTGTTTAGTCCTATCAGGTAAGAAGTTACAGGAAATGTCCTATCATCAACTCTGCTCAGCAGGTAACTAAAACTGTCTTTTCAGAGGAAGAGAACAAAAGAGAACAAGGATGCGAGTGAAACTAAAAAAAAATGCAAGTCTATGTATCACAGTAAGGTCTTAGTCAGGGATTGTCAGGGATTTAACCCTTTCACATTGTAAAGGAAAACAGTTTTCTTGGCTTCTGGAGGCTCTAGGCTTTGATCAGAGAGCGGTGGGCAGTGTGTCCCTGAAGCTCTGACTAAGATAACTAAGACATAAAGGCTGTGGTGTTTTTTTCAGACACGTGCCAGCCCTTAGCGGGTTTGAAAGCTACTTGTTCAGCAGGCTAAGACTAATCATCTCCTCACTCTGCTTTTCGCAGTCAGTTGTATCTTGAGTTGCCTGGGTCTTCCCATGCCTGTGTTGGGAGTTTAGGTGCTCACTTTGAGATTGCAGAGTTGGCTTCAGGAGGCAGATACTTTAAAAAGATTTTACATTCTTAGCATCTGCTTAGCCATTTGCAGCTGCCATTTTACTGTGGGCCTTGAGGGTAGATCAGAAGGAAAAGAAAAATGGCTTTCAGGATGGATTAGTTTTGGGAAGAGTATTCTGTGCCAAGGGCAGTGCAGAAAGAAGTAAACATTCAAGCAGACAAGGATGACATCATTTATTCAGTGGAACTGACAGGGGCAATGTGAGAAGCTGTAAAAGCAGATAAGAGGACTGAGATTTGAGGGCAAGGCATTAAAACTGGAGAAGGGAGAACTAAGCAGCAACATTTGTCTTTCTGAGCAGTCCTGTGTCTACACTGCGCCTATCCAGGCTACATGCCCCCCACTTAAAAGTGTATATACATTCATTCATGCTGGAATATCATCTGAACTGTGTTGTTCATAGGGTCTTTACTGGTTCATCTTGATACTCTGAGCTTTCACAAGAGTGGAGCAGAAAGAAGAAATGTTCAGCTATAGTTTTAGGAGAAAAACTGCATTGTAGGGATGTGGAACATTGAGGCACTGCTTTATTACTTAAAATCAGAGATGGAAAGAAGTATGATAAAGTAGGTTGGATAAAGATACCCGAGTTTGGATTTGAAGGAAGAAGTGGCATTTTCAGAATATTGCATGTATGGGGCAAAAGAAGGATAAAAAAGGATTGTCCACAGAATTAGACTATGATGTTCTGGGGAATAAGGATAGTTATTTTGCTTGTGGCTGTAATAAGTTTCAAGTGCCAGCAAGATCAATAGGAGAAGCTGGAATTACACCAGCTGGAAGATGAGGCCCAAATATGGAAAAGTGAGAACAAGGCTAATTCTGTAAGTAATGGATAATAACTGTCATGAGTAAAACTAATCTCTGTGCAAGAATTAATGTTTCTCATGGAAACCAGCTCACTTCAGTCCCTATTGCTCCAAGTAATGATACCTCCTCTTCTGTATGTCCTACTTGTGCTGCAGTATAAATGGTCTCTAAAACAGGTTTTTTTTCTTCTTTGGCCTTGATCTTTTTCAGTAATGTGACTTCATTCATGTTTAGACTTTTGTGTTCTCGATTCATCCTTCATCTTGTTTTAGATATGCATATTTATTTTCAATGTATGTTCTAAGTAAAATATTATTGATATTAATATCCTGTGGAAAAGCCATTTAAGAGCTAATGATTTCCCTAGTCCTTAAAAGGGAAAAGAATTTGGCCTTATTTAATATTAGAGGTATCATGTTAAACTACCAGTAGTAGTACCAATAGTAGTAGTCTTGATTTCTCCTTAACTCTAGGTACTGAGGCATTCAATTAAAGAGCAAAGTTGGCCTGGGAACTCCATGGACTGGAAAGAAACTCCTCTGGATGCTGATTTAGAATCCCGGTTTTCTGGATTGCTTATTGTTCTCATTGATTATAGGAGACATCTGGTCTACAGCCTCAGTCCAACAGCTACCCCAAAAGAAGGACAGTGATGTAGAGTTTGGGTATTCACAGTCTTTGGCTGCTCTTCAAACCCAATAGCTCTGACACATTGCTGCCTTCTACAATCTATACATATATATCCAGTGCTACAATTATTCATTATTTTCTAGGGGAAAATAGTCACTTTTACAACACATATGTAATCCACTACCCACTTTCTGCCTATAAATATTTTGCTGGTTGCACTGGGAAAGATGGAGAGAGAACGAATGAAGGGACTCGCTGGATGCCTCACATGCTTGAAGTACACTTAACAGAGACGACCCCTGGGCAAAGCTCTTCTTTCCTGCCACAACCCTGAGAAGAGGGAGCACCAGTAAATTGGTACTTCTGCATGGAGGTTTTATCTGGCTTTGCATTAGAAAAGAGATATTTTGTGTGCTTGGCCAAATTCAAAACAGGTTATAAACACAGCTCATGAAATGTGCCTGCCATTATAGCTGTTGGCTGCACATAGACTTCAGTCACACCTTGTGAGGTATTTTTGAGGCAGGGTGGGTGTTTGTTTTGTTTTGGGGTTTTTTTGTTTGTTTTTTCTTAAGCTAATATGAGAAAGGAAGAAGGATGAGGATTCATAGAAATCATGCACTTGGTTTTCATGAGAGGGTCTCCCGTCAGTTTCTGGACTTAGAAGAAGTAGCTTTTTCTCATAGTGGAAACTAGATTTAAGGATTAAAATTATCTTTGGGACACACGCCTTCTTACTCACGGCAGTAAAAACTGTTCCCTCCAGTGAAAAGGACACACGCACACACACATGCACTCACGCATGTCCAGTATACAAGACAGAAAACAGACATTGTATAAAAAAAGGAATTTAGCTTCCCAAAATCTCACTGGAACATCACACCTGAAGCCCTGCTTTATCCAGAAATACCATTGGGTGGAATGGACTGACTTATGACAGTACATTGTGATAGTCTGTATATCGTAATTCACATTCTGGCAATTTATAACTGTCATTATCTACTGAGTCCTGTCAATGCATATATATACTTGTAGAGGATGATTTCAAAGGCTTTTGTGATCTAGATAGGAAAATAAACAGTTCAGACGCAAGATAGGCCAGGTTTTAGACAGCCCTGCCCCAAAGATTTCAGAGACTTCTTGTGAATGGATAGAGATGACTGCAAATTTCTCAGTGAGAATTAAAAGTTGTGTCACTGTTATAATGCTTTCAGATGATAGGGTTACACCTATAACCATTGCTTTCTGTTTCTTTTCCAATTTTAAAATTTCCATCAATTTCAGTGGGCGAAGATTCTCCAAGTTGGGGGATAAGACATTTTCTTGTAGAGCATGTTGATATATAAGCACATAGAGAAATATGGTGTGTGCAGTCAAACAGAGTAGATTAGTCCAGGAGATTTTCCTTGGTAGGCACAAGTGGTGATCATCTGCTGATTGTTTCCTATGCAATCTGGCTGGGGAGAGAAAGATCTTTTTTTTACAAGTTTGTATGATATAATTTAAGTTATTTCATTTTTTATGGTAATGCAAGATCCACCAAAACTAGAAATGAGGTGGTTTAGGATGTTGGTATACCTTTTACTGAGTAGTATTTGCTATTGTACTTGTTAGCTTACCTTGACTATCTGTTGTGGCTGGTTCAGTATGTCTTTTACCACTGCAATAAATATTCTTAGTTGTGATTTAAAGAAATGGCAACAGCCTCTGTGTTTGTTTAGATTTTATGGCCCATTTATTGTTTCTCATTCTCCTAGCTGAGGATAATTATTTTTTAATTAATCATACATAAAAAAACATATAATCTCTAAAAATTACTATTTTTAAAAAAACATTTGTAATGGCAAATGTGTGTATGCTGAATTGCAAATTATATACTCTGATTATTTAGTTATATTGAGCATATGTTATTTTTTTTGCCTGTTATTTGTTAGATACATTGGGGAAAGGAGAGAAAAGGTATGCAAGGTATCAATTCAACATTGTTTTGTTCCTCTAGAAAAGGCCAGGGAAAAGAATCTGGCAACTTGCCTTGACGTCAACCATCTGTAAATTCATCATTTTTTGGCTCCCTAGGTAATTTAGTTTCAGCCAAAAATGAGCATTCTCAATGTTGACAAATGGTCTTGCTACATTTCCCCAACAAAAGTAGTTTTGTAGGAGATTTGACCTTATGGAAGTCTTGTTTCCCTTGAAAAAAAACTAGAAGTACAAGAAAAAGTATGATTAATTGCCACTATTGCCACTTTTTCAGCTATTGGTTCAATTAAGAACATGACAATGGGTAGTTTCACAGCACTGCTATAGTTCAGTAACTGATTCATAAACTTTAGAGAGTTTGAATATGCATTTTTATAGTAAACCTTTTCCTTGGTGAGGGCCAAACAAGATTTTTTTGACACCTTTCTTGGCTCTCCTATTAATGTATGCATTAGTTTTGTTCCATAACCACATCACATCCCCAAAATATAGTAGGGTGACAAGCTATATGCATAGAGTCCTGGATCATATTCAGCTTCTACACTGTAGGGTATCCATCTTTGATCTAATGACTCACAAAAATTGTTAACTTCCACTGAAAGGTTTCTCTCTGTAAGAGTGCCTGATTTCCCATTTCACCATTATAATTATAGAGTTGAGGGTAAAAGAAGCATCACAGAAAGACTGTATAGTCCATTCCCATGCCTTAAACAGAACTAAATCCATTATGTCATTCATGCAGATGTTTGCCTAACTTCTTATTGAAGACTTTCACAACATCCCTAGGTAATATAATACAATAATATATCCCCTAACACTATTAGACTTGCAAAAATCCTGCTGGAATTTCAGCCCATTATTACTCATCCCACACCTAGGAAACAAGGACAACAGCTCTTACTTTGCTTCTTCCTCTTAACACAGTATTTTTTATGTGTTTGAAAATGGTTATAATGTCTAATCCTGGTCTCTTTATAAATTTAATAACTTCATGTCCTGGTTTCGGCTGGGATAGAGTTAATTTTCTTCCTAGTAGCCGGTATAGTGCTGTGCTTTGGATTTTAGTATAAGAATAATATTGATAACATGCTGATGTTTTGGCTGTCGCTAAGCGGTGTTTACATTGGTCAAGGATTCTTCCCCCCCTTCAGCTCCCCATGCTCTGCCAGGTGCCCAAGAAATGGGAGGGGGCACAGCCAGGATAGTTGATCCAAACTGACCAAAGGGCTATTCCATACCATATGATGTCATGCCCAGTATATAAACTGGGGGGAGTTGGCCGGGGGGTAGCGATCATTGCTCGGGGACTGGCTGGGCGTCGGTCGGCGGGTGGTGAGCGGTTGTAATTTTTTTTTTTTTTTTAATATATATTTTCCTTTTTTTCCCTCCCTTGGGTTTTGTTCCTCTCTCTTTCTCATTGTTTTTTTTCCCTCTCATTATAATTCATTATTATTATTACTATTATTTTGTTCCAATTATTAAACTGTTATTATCTCAACCCACGAGTTTTCTTACTTTTGCTCTTTCGATTCTCTCCCCCATCCCACCGGGGGGGGGGAAGTGAGCGAGCGGCTGCGTGGTGCTTGGCTGCTGGCTGGGGCTAAACCACGACACTTCAGTTGTTTCAATTTTTCCTAGCTGTTCCAATCTCTAAAACTCAGATCATTTCTGTTACCCTCTCCTGAATTTCTTCCAGCCTCCACTTGATTCCCAACTTTCTTCATTTTTGGTGCTCAAAACAGAACAAAATAGTCCAGCTGAAGTTTCAACAATGCTCATTAGATATGCTCATTTTTCTATTTATGCATCCTAATAAGGTAGTGTCTTTTTTATCACCAATAATGGTGTTGATTTTGTTCAGCTTGGTATTTGCTATGACAGATCTTTTCTGCAGGGCTGGACCAGTCATTGTCCATCCTGAAATTTTATAGATGATTTTTTTTTACACAGTTGTTCCCTATTCTTTTGACTGAAGTGTATCCTTTTTCTTCAGGTCATTACATCAATTTTTACAAGATCAGCTTGAATTCTAAACCTCAGGGAGGCTTGCATCCTCCATTTCTCTTCAGTTTCACATCATTTGCAAGTTCAATAGGCGTACCTACTCTTCTATAATTCAGGTCATTAATTAAAATATTACAATGCTGGGCATATCCCTGCAGAACTTCACTGGCAATAAATCATTGATAACTTTTCAGTTCTGCACTCACATCACAGAACTTTTGTTTGGAGTGTACATCCTTATTTGCCTTTAAAAAGTGTCATGTTAGTGTCAAAGGTACAATCACACTGTCACCGAAATCGGGAATCAAACTCCTTAACACCAATGTAGTATTAAGAAGCAGAATTCTTAAGAATAAGAATTAAGAATTCTTTATTATGGCGCCGGATGCACGGGGGATCATTCCACCTAGCGTGCATACCACAGGTGACATCAACCAAAGCTTATATTGTCCGATTACATACATATGCATCAAATTTCCCGGAATGATCATGCATATTCCTTCTATTTCCCAGAACTAATTATCATATTTGCATGGTCATTACACATGTGTCCTTGAACTCTGAGGGGCTTCTGTGGGGGTCTCTGGTGGTCCTTGGTGGTCGTACAGGTGTGTCCTTTAGTTGACCCCTTCTTCTGGACATGCGCAATCCCACCTTGCTTATGTAACTTGCTTCCCTTCTTCATGGTGCATGGTCCCTAACAATGATTGGCACCCTTATTCCTATTCTAACACAAACCAATTATTCTAACTACCCCTCGACTCGTTGTCAACATGGGCTGGGGCTGTACTGGGAACATAGCAGCATATCCGTACTACTCCTTGTCCAATTGTCTTTGGGCATAGCAGCATATCCATAGCCATAGATGTACAAACACAACATTAAAGCATTGTCTACCCCGCTCCTATCTCTATGTTGCTTAGTTACAAAAGAACAAACTAATCACTTTGGTTACATCTGGTTACAACACCTCATACCTGTCATATCCCTGTGTGTCACGGCAACTAAGTGTAGACAGTCTAGGTCTCAGAGATAGAGTTGGACTTTGGAAGATAAGAAATTTCAATTCATTTCGCTTTAGTATTAGCAGCTTTGACACAATTATAGACTGTCGTGGCTGTTTCAAAGACATCTTGAATGATTTTTATTATAACATTTTCCTAGTCTCATAGTGAAATGTATAGCAAAGTTGGCATTAAGCTTATGGTTTAACACATTATCTAAATGAGTTCTGAGAAAGCTTTGTCTTCTAAGAAATCTTTTATGTGCTTGGCCATGTCTCCTTCCTGATCAGTTCTGGTTTATATGTTCTCCAGAAGATTTGGTTTATGTTTATGTGCTTCATTCTCCAAGATATATCTCTTGTCTTATTAATATATCTTACTTGTGTACCTTCCTTAACGTCCCTGCTTAGCTGGTCTGGTCTTATTATTTAGTATCCCCTGCTTAATATTCAAAAATATATATTGGTCATAGGATTTGATGTAATTTTGAATCAGTTTCACGTGGTTCATGCTTTGCCGTCAACAGCCCAAAGACATTAATTCATAGATGTGTAAAGGAAGCTGTTTTCAAACAAATCATCCTAAATATTTATTCTTTTTCCTTGGTCCATTGGTAGCTATTAAACAAACTGGTCTCAATGCTATGTTTGGCTCAAAAAGTACCTTAGGAAGCTGAATAGTTTTTTTCCTACACTTTTTCCTTAGGCATCTGTTAGTAGGCACTGTTGGAGGATAATTAGTGGTTCACTCAATACCCATATACAGCATATGGATTCATAAACTGCTTTTCTCAGACTGTGCATTTCTTAATATGTCACCTGTGTAGTTTCCAACAATAAAGTGATTTTTCCAGCAACATGAAATTTCAGTAGAGAGTAAGTAATGAGGAATTTCCAAAGGGCTCTGATTTACAAATTCATTTTCAATCTAAACATGTTCCCTACTAACCAACCCCTGTGATTAGGTACTTGCTCACTTGGACTGGGGAAACAGAAGTGGCCATGTCTGAATGCCATCACGTCCTTCACTTCTGAGATGCAGATTAGCATATCTATCACACCTCATCCAAGCTAGTCATCCAGGCAGAGATGTGGTGTGGATTCATTTCTATGCACAATAAAACCAGCTATCTGATGGTAGAAAAACTAAACAGCATTTTACTTCAGCAAGAATAGTGCATGGTACCTTAATAATTTCCAAATCCTTCACCTTCCTGCTTCCAAGGGGACTGTTGGTTATTTCAGATACTTTTCTTGGTTACGATTTTCTTTTTGTTCTGTGCTTTTTTCACAATATTCTTTGCCTACTCATACAACAATTTCCCTCTCAGCTGTTTTAAAAAACTGCTCTTGGCCCTTCTCTCCCTGATGATGATTGTGTCTGGCTCTCGCCTCGGGTGGATAGTGTGGAACAGCAGTCATGGCCAGCAGATGATGGTGTAAGACTTTTCTTTTACATGCTGTCCTGCTCAGCCATACCTTCGTGCTCACCTCTGGCACTAAAAATTCAGTTTAATAGTAAATGAAGCAAACACTGTACATTAGCTGCATAGTTAATGTTGCAAATCCATTTTCATCGTACACCTGGAAGAAATCAGTGCTATTAACTTCTTATTTTACCCAAGCATTAAATTTATGCAAGACGGGATTAACATGAAATTCCTCTTCAAAAGACTCTGTAATAAATGAATGGGAAAATGCAGTTAAAAATTTGCCCATAACAACATTTTCACTATTTACAAATGTCAGTCTTCACCCACAGCATGTATAGGTAATTAACCACTGGAATACCTTGCCCAGGATGAAGGAGATTTTCCTCTGCTTTTTGTTATTTTGTCAAGGTTTTGACAGCAGAATTTAGAGCTTGATATAAGAATTACTGAGTAACTCTCCACAGCCCATGGTAAGCAAGAAGCAGATGAACCCCATCATTCTGCTTGGCCTTGAAATTTATGATTATAGAACAATAAAAAACAAAAATTCTAGTGCAATTTTTCCATTTTGTTCTAAGGAATTTATTATCCAGAATAAGGATCCTGAAATGTAGGGAGCAGACCACAAACAAGCGCATAAATTTCTATACAGGCACTTCCCCTCTGCACTATGAACCTGCTAGCCATGTCTTTCTCAGTCACTAGGATGTCTCTGTGCCAACTGCTATAAATGCTTCCAGCAGAAAGTACCATTAAAAAGCTGTAATAAGTGTTTTAGTTTTCCTTAAAACAACCTTAGAAGCTGGAAACAAGCAGAATACTAATCAGCATTCAATGAGCCACCACTCTATGGACTAGATGTGAATGCTCCTCAGGCATTAGATTTCTACAGACTGCAGTCTATAAAGTTCAAAAATGTCAGACATCATAAAATCATACCTTAGTTCACCAGTAATTTCAGGGCTGCAAGTTACTTGGGCCATGTATGATAACATCCAATTGTAACAGTCAACTGCATTCATCTCTGTTAGCTGTGAATTTAACCCATTATCACTGATTTTTCAGCCTTCTCCTTAAGTCAGTTAAAGGAAGGGCTTAGCTATACAGAAATGTTAAAACCTACTGCCTCATGTCCAAAGGAAGCAGTACTATCCTTAGTTAAGGTTGACCACTGCTCTGAAATAGCTCAATCCCAATATCCTAATGGGAAAGCAAAGTGTCTCCATGAAGTATAAGAAGCATCTAAGGAAAAATTAATTCATCTCAACCAGAAAAAATAAACAAAATGCAGCACAAAACCAAGGCATGTATTCCAACTGGGGGAAATAATAACATAATTTTATAGAAACAAGCTTGGATAAGAAAGAAAGCTTTATCTAAATTATGTTCTAGTGTTGTTAACACAACACTATGATCCTGTGACACCATTCGTGGGCTGCCTTCTGGGTTAATACAACTCCTCACTGGTTCTGGTGAAAATTCAGAATAAGCACAAGCTTCCAGTTGGCAAAAATCAGACCCAGGGACAGTTAAGGCATAGAAATGCAGTATCCATGTAACCAGCTGGAGGTGTGAACATGCTGGAGTTTACACTAGCAAGTGCATTGTGAAGTCTATTTAGAAACAGCCATTAATAAAAATAACTCGGGAAA
Organism: Mycteria americana; assembly: GCF_035582795.1. Lineage (NCBI taxonomy): Eukaryota > Metazoa > Chordata > Aves > Ciconiiformes > Ciconiidae > Mycteria > Mycteria americana. The sequence goes on from NW_027445436.1 coordinate 11,322,355, forward strand.
ATAAAACACAGCAATTTGATGTGAACCATGTGCTGGCCCTGGCCTGCGCCGCTGCTCACCAGCGCAGAGTCCAAGGCTACGGCTGTCGATCTGCATGTGACTCTTCGTTGCTCAGCATGGGGCTCACACTCATGTCTGAGCGGTCAGTGTTTCGCAGCCGCTGCCTGGAGGAAAACCAGGCAGTCTCAAGGAAAGATTCAGAGACAGCCTGAGACATGTGGAGGGGCACGGGAGGGTGGCAGTGAGTGATGCTGACAGAGCCGGATGGAGTGAAGCCGGTAACAGAATGATAATGCTGTATCTCCAGGACAATGGGAACTGCCATCCAGCCCGGCTCTTGCAACCGCTGGACCTAGTAACCCAGTGGCAAGCCATGTTGGAAAGAGAAACACATCAGCCTCATGTTTCACGGGAAGCAAGTTACATAAGCTAGGTGGGATTGCGCATGTCCAGAAGAAGGGGTCAACTAAAGGACACACCCGTACGACCACCAAGGACCACCAGAGACCCCCACGTAAGCCCCTCGGAGCTCAAGGACACATGTGTAATGACCATGCAAATATGATAATTAGCTCTGGGAAATATAATGAATATGTATGGTCATTCCGGGAAATTTGATGCATATGTATGTAATTGGACAATATAAGTTTCGGCTGATGTAACCTGTGGTATGCACGCTAGGTGGAACGATCCCCCGTGCATCCGGTGCCGTTATAAAGAATGCCTGCTTCTTAATACTACATTGGTGTTAAGGAGTTTGATTCCCGATTTCGGTGACACCTCCAGAGGCCCTGCGCTGTGTATCTGGAATGGCTGTGGGATTTCTCTGGGCTCCTTACTTGGAAGGGGATCTCCTCCCTGCTGCTCCCGAGCAAGCCACATGGCTGGAGCTGAAACACATTTGCGGAGTCGCGCGGAAGCAAGTTTGCTCAGTTTCTTCCCTCTGTCCTAGGGACAAAGACCATTGTTCCCCAGAGCTGCCACACAGGCACTTTACAGCAGCATTAAATTCACACTTTAAAAAGAGAGAGTGAGTGATAAGACAGAAGTCAGGATTTTAGCATGTAGTAAGGGTTTATTTTTACAGTAATTACCCTAACAGCATCTCTTACTCCCACCCTCTCCCCCAATCTTTCTGCCTCCACGGGTGTTCCCCCCTCCATCTCCGGGCTGTGCCTTTGAGCGATGTCCCCTGTGAGGGTCTCCAACCCTCCACGGTCACAGGAGCCACAGCCAGATGGTGCCGCCAGTGAAAACAATGAGATGCCACCCATGGCATGAACGCTGCAGACAATATCCAGCGGTGCTGATCAGCCGTGTGCTCCCAGGGGTGGTTTTCTGTAATATTTCTGTTTCTCTGCTGTGCTTAAAGCATCTTGAAAGTGTATAATCACCAGCATGGTAGTGAGCTGTCAGAATGGAAGTGGGATTTATAGCATGGGCATTTCGGGGAGAAGATTGGGATGGAGAAAGATCTCCTGGGTCATCACTGAAGGACACAGTCCAGTGCCAGGGACCAAGGGGTTGGAGTCTTAGGAAGAGGCCAAAAGGTTTAATTTACACCGCCCCAATCAGCATCAACCCAGAACGCCAATACAGGCAGTCACCACAGCTGCCTTATCAGAGAGACCCTTTGGCACATGATAAGATGTTTTCTGTTACCAGTGTGACATGTAAGTTGCCTTGCTGGCATTCCTGCCTTCCCACTTTTACCTCTGGGATTTGGGTTTCGCAAAGGATTGTCAAAGGAAAAAGCTGATTTTCTCTCCTTTCCCATATTACTCATTTGAGAAGTTTAATCATTAACGTGAGGTGTCTCTGAGCATACGGAAGCTAGTCTGCAACCAAAAATAAGATGAACACATCTGAAGGTTTCAGCAATGTCTATTTTTTCAATGCTGCATCCATTTAAAATAGAAATCCAAATGACTTGCTTCCTTTCCCATTGAGAGCTTGCAACTATACAGAGGCACAGTGAGCAAATTGTGTGATTATTGCTTTTCCCACAGAAATTGTACTCTGTTAAAATGAGATATTAAAGTCAGGGCCTGCTGTGCAGAAAACAGGCTGAAGCCAGCCAAGCTTTTGGATGTTCTGTGGTGGTTTGTACTATTTCCCAGCAATATTGTCATTCTAGCTGTGATTGCTAGCTGACAGGAAAGAAACACTACCTACAAATATTTTTTTTTTAAAAGTTAGGAGTTTTATTAGGTATAACAAGAAAAGTAGAATTTTACTAAGAAACGAAACCCTTTGATCACTAGTTCATTGTATATTTAAATTTTGTGGTGATTTTATTGTTCATGAAAAGTGCCAAACTGGCACTGCAGCCATTTCATCCTGGGCTCTCTGAAATATATTTGTACCCAATGCACGTGCTGATGGGGAGGGACTCACTCTGCAAGGCATGAGCCTGGGAGACCCACTACCCTTGGGCTGGGGTCCGGACAAGCCACACAAACCTGCATGACGTCACAGCAGTGCATTGTCTCCCTGTGATGTGACTGGGCAAGGGACTCCGAGAGAGGAGCATGAAATGGTGATCAAATGAGTGAGCCTCGTGCATAATTCATGAGTTGAAACAAACCTTTGTACCAGACAAGATCACCCATTGAATTTCTCTTCAATGGACCATTGCTCGATTACACCACACAAGATCCATCTCAGTCCATACTGTCTGAATGGGAACAGCACCAGCCTTTCTTACATTATTCTGAAACAATATGCTGATCTTTCTTTTAGTGGCAAGTAGGCAATTTGGGCTACAGACCCCAATCAATCCCTACTTCTTCTTCTAAGGATGCCAGCAGAGAAGCTAATTACCACCTCCTCTTCAAGGCTAGGTTCATTGTCAGCTAGGGACCAGGATGAGACCTCTATTCACTCCCCAATATATTATGTTCAACGACTAACCAGACTGACATTAGTCAGTACTGACTTACAGAAACTCTTTAACAGGCCTGGAACCAAAGCAACGCTAATGCAGGGGGGATGGGGGGAATGTCCCACCACTCATTAGAGAGGCCTGGTACGGTTCATTTCCCCAGCTCCCTCTCCAAAAAGAAACTTCTTATGGATCAAAGAGGGAAGAAGGAGAAAAAAAGCAGTATAAAATGTGGACTAGAAAGAAATGCCATGATTTTATTCTAATAACGAAGTAAAAAGTCCAGTTCTGATTTCTAAATTAACCACTTCCCAAACTCTTGAAGACTTCAGCTAAGCCAAGGTTTCAATTTCACATGAAAATAAATTTATTTCTTTTTTGTCTTTTTTTCCCTAATCCTTCTTCCCTAAAAAAATAAAAAAATAAAAAAAAAGAAAAAAGATTCAGCAATCGTATTTTTTCTTCAGACCTTTGTGCTTGGGGGTCACCAGTGCCAACTGAAATCCAAGTCCAAATGATCTCATTAGAGACATCTAATGTGGAGCACAGAGTGGGGACATGAAATCCCACATACACAAAAAGAGCAGCACCAAGCTGGTACACCAGAAGGAGGCACCTTAGAGGAGAAGAAAAGAAAACAACATCTTCAACCTGCCCTCCTGCCATGAAGCTGTACCGGGGAACAAACAGTTTCCCTGATGTGAGCCAGTCTTGCCATAATGCAATCAGGTGGGAGCAACTGAGTGTAGTGAAAAATGGCTAAGCTGTTAGTTAGCTGGATTTAGTTTATATTCTTTTCCCCAGGCAAAGAAAATAAACATTTTCTCACATTAGATCATGAACCCTACACATTTATCACAGAATCACAGAATCATATAGGTTGGAAAAGACCTTTAAGATCATCGAGTCCAACCATAAACCTAACACTGCCAAAAACCACCACTACACCATGTCCCTAAGTACCTCATCCAAACGTCCTTTAAATACCTCCAGGGATGGCGACTCAACCACTTCCCTGGGCAGTCTGTTCCAGTGCTTGATAACCCTCTTGGTGAAGAAAAATTTCCTAATATCCAGTCTAAACCTCCCCTGGCGCAACTTGAGGCCATTTCCTCTTGTCCTATCACTTGTTACCTGGGAGAAGAGACCGACCCCCACCTCTCTACAACCTCCTTTCAGGTAGTTGTAGAGAGCGATGAGGTCTCCCCTCAGCCTCCTTTTCTCCAGGCTAAACAGTCCCAGCTCCCTCAGCTGCTCCTCATAAGACTTCTGCTCCAGACCCTTCACCAGCTTCGTTGCCCTTCTCTGTACACGCTCCAGTACCTCAATATCCCTCTTGTAGTGGGGGGCCCAAAACTGAACACAGTATTCGAGGTGCGGCCTCACCAGTGCCGAGTACAGGGGCACAATCACTTCCCTAGTCCTGCTGGCCACGCTATTTTTGATACAGGCCAGGATGCCATTGGCCTTCTTGGCCGCCTGGGCACACTGCTGGCTCATATTCAGGCGGCTGTCAACCAACACCCCCAGGTCCTTCTCTGCCAGGCAGCTTTCCAGCCACTCTTCCCCAAGCCTGTAGCGTTGCATGGGGTTGCTGTGGCCCAAGTGCAGGACCTTGCACTTGGCCTTGTTAAACCTCATACAATTCACCCCAGCCCATCGATCCAGCCTGTCCAGGTCCCTCTGCAGAGCCTGATATCTGCAGAGCCAGAGGCTCTGCAGAGCCTCTGCAGAGCCCATTTATCATCTGATCTCTGCTTGCAACAAAATGCCATTTATCTTTCCCTTTGTGCTCTGTTTGGGGTAAGAAAGGATTTGAAATCTGCAAGTCTACATGCACTTTCACGTTGCTGTTGTCTTATTTTATTTTCATTAATGTGTGTTCTTTAAAAGCTCCCAAGGCTAAAGGGCCAAGTCTCCTGTTGGGGCATGTTCATAGAGGTTAATGTAAATGTAATGAAATGTAAAATGTTGCTTCTGGTTTACACCAGCAGGGGATTTGGCCCACTCTACCTGAACAGCATATTAAGCATAGTGCTGGTTTTCAGGATCAAGCAGGAAGCTGCTATAAAAGTTTCAGCAGGCTTCAGAGGTTTGTTGGGAAGTGGCAGGTGAGGGAAGCAAGGGGATTTTTCTTGTGCTGATGAAAGATGCTCCACTGGCAGTTCTGGACCTTGAAGTCCTGAATTTACCCAAAGAACATGCAAGGACTGATCAGAGGCAAAACCACACTCACTCCCACCAGCCTGCCTGGCTTGGCTGGCCCGGAGCCAAAGTGCCCTCAACCCTGACCTGAACCCTTACATGGGGGAGGATCGCTTGGTCTCCACATTCTTTTTCCTCTGGCCTCTTGTGTAAAGACAGACAGGTGACGCATCAGCTCTTGGTGGTGCTTTTTTGTGATGTGACAGCTGCCCAATGAGAGATGAATGGAGAAAGCCAAATGTCTCCTGAGCATTTTTCACTTCACTTCAGAGCCATGTCACAGTCATCAGGTGGTGGCAACATATCCCTGGTAATAACCTGGGACAGGCTGGAGCAGGCTGGAGGTCAGAGGTTGGGCAGACCTCTTCTGACCCTGAGCTGTACCAGCTCTGGTACCACACTAGTGTCACCATCAATGTTCTCACAAACAGTCAAGTGTCCCAGCTTCTCCTAAGGGCCTTCAGGGAGATCTCGGGGATGCCTATTGGAAGGACTATTGCTTTACTTTGGTTAGAAAAGGCAGAAAATATTAATTTACCATTGAGAGTAAAATCCAAATATAATCACAAGCTGTCTGACTACAAAATCTCCTCCTTTCAGAAAGTGGAAAGTATTGCATTCCCTCACCACTATGTTTATGCTGTTTCACTAGTTAATGAGACCAGTGACAGCCTAAAGGTCAAAATTTGTGTTTGTACCAATCTCTTTTTCACCTTAAAAGTGAAGGACCTTTCATGGTGCTTTAAAGCATAGATGGAACCTGAATTTGCAGTCTCAGAAACAAATTGGAGGAGAAGAAACCATTAAAAATAAGATCCATTAAAGGAAATCCAGGTTTGGGGCAGATGGGGTTGCCCTTTGCTGATCACCCCAAATAGTTATCTGTGAGGTTCCTTGAATGAACAGGTCTGTAAAAATAGTCTTCAAAGTGATATGGGGAAATGTAACCTCAGAAAAAGTGCATGTTTGATTCCATTAACCAAACTCACCCTCTGAACATATAAATTTATCACTGAAACATTAAAGGGATATTCAGGAGCCGTTAGTAACGCCATCTACTTATCAGTGCAACATGTCTTCTTTAAGGTGACAATTAATTTGAATCTCCTATATTTGGGACCATACATATGTGCCTCAAGACTAAAGACATTCAGGGCCAGCTCATATCTTCAGCCTTGCTATACAAAGCCCTTAGCTGTAACAGCCAACATACTATATGGTGGTATATAGGTACTGCACATAGTGACAGCCTGGCAAAAGTATGGGGAGAAGCTTGCATGACAGCTGGCTCTATCTAGTCACATTTGACTCATTTCATAACAACTGAAAAGCCTTATGTTGAAATATTTGTAAGCAAACTCCCTAGTCTGTTAAAGCTAGTTAAAGATAGTGGCTGAAAGCTGAAGGAATAGCTTCGTTCAGCAACTCAGAAAACCTCCTTATTCTTTGAAAACAAGCACATTTAATGGTTCGTGATATATCAGGTTGTGTCTTTGCATCCATACTTCTTCCAGTTGAGGGCACAGGTTGGATGTTGCCATCCCCTGTCTTCTGGAGTCAGAATTATATGGCACAGTCGGTGCTGGGATCTCCCTGGGAAACAGCAAGGCCACACACGCAACTGTCTCCAGCATTGAGGGAAAGCCTCTACACTTGGGTTTCTTCACATGTTACATGAAACTATCACTGTCTTGACTCTTTTACTTTCTGGATGTGACTAGATCATTTGTGGATGCCTTACACTAACCACAGGTTGGAAAGCGTCATATCTTCTTTGTGATTTGGAGACCCTGAGATGTAACGCTACTGCTCCGTTGAAATGGTGGGGGAACTGCCAAATCATGTTACATGGGGCTGTGTCTCTGTAGGTCCCGCTTGCTGGGGAGCGTGCCAAGGCAGCAGCCCCAAGGGCTTCTCTTTGCTCCCTTTCTGGAGGCAGATCTCTGTGGAAATGGCAAGTGTTGAACGCTGTTGCAGTGCATAGAGCAGGATCCTTCTGTCATGGAAGGGGCCGGAGGAAAAAATCTCACTCTTCAGCAAGTAAATAACTAAGAGAAAAAGGACCACATTACAGCCTTCTCTTGGGATGTTCTTCTTGCCATTGTTTACAAACTGCAGGCATCTTTACTGCTAGTTTTCTCCTTAGAGATGACACCCAGGGACCTAAAAGTGTCAGACTAGATGTCTGGAAAATTTGCAGGCTGCTTCAGAGTACTGATTTATATTCAAACCAGTCCTTTCCAAGAAATTGGTTCTTCTGAAAAGAATAAAGCTAAAGCTATCTCAGCAACAACAAAAAATGTCATTGTCACTAAACCAAAAGGAATGTGACTGAAGCTCCATGTCAGTCTCGGAACTTTTGATGTATCGCAAGCTTCTGTGGAGAGCTAACTACTCACTATTTCCCTCAGGCCACACAAAAATAGATTACCACAAAAGAAAAAAAAAAAGAAGCAGATAGTATCATCATCGTATCTTCTGGTTAGGAGTCAGATAGGCTTACATTTTATTTGACTAATATCTTTTGCATATGATACAAAGAAAAACTTGAATGACACCCAAATAGAGCAAGACTTTCTTCTGCTCTCTGAGCTTCAAAGCCAGTATTAAAAAGAAATTATTGAGGGAGAGGAGAGTGCCAGAGTACACTCATTGTCCTGATTTGCCTTCTTGTACCCACTGGGAGTGAGGTGTAGGGAAGGCAGCTTTAAAAACTTTTCCATTTCTATATTATGAATATATGAAACTGTTTCTACACCATGCAACTCCATGCCATATTCTAGAGAAATATTTCTTTTTAGAAGCCACATAGGTTTCAAAGCTTTTATAGGTGCCTCACACTTTTCTGCACTTTTTTGGACATGTGGAAGACAGGGAGAAGCCATTTATGGCTCTCCAATCTGAGCCATCAGTGTTATGTTAGAGGTGTGCTGGAGCCATTTTAACTTACAAAATTGTTTATGTTTCCCTGAGAAACCTTTCACTAGTAGAAGATAAAGACAAATGTACTGCTCCCAGCAGGATCTCTCCTTCCCCTTTAGCTGAAGGTAAGACCAGAGAAGTCTATCAATCTTATCTTCTTCTAAATATACACATATATATACATTTAAGCTGAAAAACACTTGCTTTCAGAGAACTGAAATGTCTTTGTTGCTGTCTGAACCAGTAACATAAAAAACCCTCTCAATAATATATTTACCAGTTTTCAGTTTTAGCATTTCTAGCATCTTGAATTGGAGATCAGGTAATTCTACCTGGAGGAAAACACATACTGAAACTGTTTAATTTGTCTACTCCACCACAGCTTTTGGGAACTTCCTGCCCCTTGTTTTTGGGGAAAACTATGAGCATCAGGAGTGCTGCTCCCCTGGGCTGTGGCCCAATAACTAGCCAGCGCAGCTGTGCTAGAGCCAAGGATGTGCCACTCGGAGACCCCAAATACTCTCAGAAAAGTGCCCTTCAAGGGCACATTCCCCTCCTGCTTCTTCTCTCATGTCCCTCACCTCTTACCCTGTCTGTACACCGGTCTCTGTTGGGAGAGAAGAAATTTATGCAGTCTGGAAGCAGACAGCATCTCTGAATCATCCTCACAGTCACAGAAAATAGCTCTTTCTCCCTGGTCCTCAGCCATCTCCTTTGCTAGGCTAGGCTGGACCAGTCCAAACAGAGGCTGGAGGGAGAAGCTTTGTCTGACTTCCCTTGCTGCAGAAAAAAGCTTCATAAGCATTCAATATCACCTTCAGTTCCCAATGTGGGGATCGCCAATCTGACTGTCCACGTTTCTTCTAGGGGTACAGCTTACCTTCAGGTGTTGCCTGCTCCTTCTCTAAGATCTTTAGCTCCACCGTGGAGACTGCTTCCCTTGAATGCACCTCTTCTTCTACCACTGCTGCCTTTTAAGCAATAACTTTAAATCTGCTGGTTTTTTTATTTCCACTAAGGGTCCTGTGTTTGTACACCTATATAGAGGGTTGGGTTTTTTTTTAATATAAAGAAATGTCTTTTATTGTTTCCTTTTGCTTTTCTATTACAAAGCCTCTAATGTGTTGTGCTAAAGGTGGGTGGCTTTAAAAGAGGCTGGTTTCATTAGGTTTTTATTGTGTTTAAAATGTGGTTCCATTTATTGTGCTAAACACTTGGCAGCCTTTGTCACACCACATCTCATGAAGGCACTTGGAAATGAGCACACACACAGAAAGCTGCATCAGTTTCCCCCCTCCCCCCCCCCCCCCCCCCCCCAGCAAGATAGGCAGGAGATCATGAAAGCTTTGTTTCTTTAGATGGCAGTTAATCCTTCCAAACTTGGCCCTCTTTCTGAAATTAACTCATTGAATAATGGACATGCTCCATTAAAGTGATGAAGATAAAAACTCTGCCAGTGCCTGACTTAGTAAGAAAACCATCTCACTCACAGGCCAAAAGAACACACTTGAGCTGTGACAAAGGCTCTGTGTAATTGAGAGCCAAGACTCCCCTCCCGTTTATTTCCATGAGTTGGTATTCTTTGACTGTCCACATTTCTTTTTGTACTTAGGAAATGGGTCATGCATTTCTGGTGGAAAGATTTAAAATTTTTTTTAAAAAGTATTGTAGAAACTTCCAGATAGATTTTGCTTCATCCATCTTCAGACGTGTATGTTTTTCACATATATTGGTATTATTAAGATTTTAATTTACTGACAGTTGGTGCTTTGATTACAGATCCAGACAGGGAGTCAAGTTCATGTATGTTTGGTTCCCAACCCTGTGACTGACTTAATGTGTATTATGAGGCAAGACACTTATTCCTTGATTTCCATCCAAAAAAAAAAGAATAGCACTTGTTCATGTCTCCTGGGAGCTGCAAAGAAAAATTCACTAATTCCTGTCAAGAAGCATTATTATTGGTATGCTACTGTGATGAGGTGCAAGTATACAACAAAATGTCACATTCAGTCCACATTAAAAAAAATACACTTTATGATTAAACAAGTTTTTTTCTGGGTGAAACAGAAATAACCTGAAAAGTACTATGGCAATGCTCCTCAACCTTTTTCCTGGGACACCGTTGTTGTCTCAGACCTGACCCTTCAGACTTCTTCTTTGAAACATGATGGAGATGAAAAATCCTCCTTTCTTATTAATCCAAGAAAGGAAAGATAGGCCTGATACCTGTATGTGACCCTACTTCCAGAGAAGCCATGTATTAGAACAATGGCCTCTGACCTGTGAGTTGCAGACTGTATTCTGCGCAGGAGATGTTCTGACTTTCCTCATGGCCATAGAAAATTAAAACCCCTTAAAACTAAGGAGACTGTGGCTGTGGTCCAGGTTGGCAGGGAGAGCAAAGAAAGATGCTGCTCACATTACTCACTCATTACTTCTGCCTATGAGCCCATAAAGGCTGGGAGCTGCAAGGACAGAAAATCCAATAATGGAAGAAAAATTACCCCAAATACCAAAAGTCAGATAGAGCAGATATCTTGCTAGGCATCTACAGGCACAAGAGTGTCCTCTGGATTAATTTTATCTGTTTTTATACACTTTAAGGCCATAAAGGAGGATTATCTCATTAAGTCTGACTTCTGGCCTAATGCAGGCAATAAAAAATGTATTCAGTTACTGCTGCACAAAGTCCAATAATTTGTGTTTGACTAACGTAGTTCTTTCAGTAGAGCAGCCCTTCTTGGCCTTGAAGATTCAGTACTGGGAGAGTCCACTTCTCTTCTGAACAGACAACAAACTCGCAGCTTGGCCAATATAGAGGATGGAAGAAGTGCTCAGTTACAGCTACTTCCCCATGCACAACCCATACGATATAGGTGGAAGTGTAGTGCCCACTATCGGTGGATCTCTCTCTGTAGGTGATATGATCTTCGGTCATAGTTTCATGTTCAACTTTGAGCCAGCATGAGCTAATGCAGCAATTAAGGAGTGAACCTTATCCTCCTCTGTCCCTATGGCACCTCCTTCCATATGCCAACACAAGCATTGTGCAACCACATGCCAAACAGGTTAAGGGAGCTGATTAAAACTAATCAATTCAATGCTTGGGTTTTTGTTGGCTGGACTGTACGGCCTGGGTAGGAATAAATGATGGGAGATGTGACTACCTCTTTCAACAGCAGTGTTGGTTTATGCCAGTTTAGACTGTCATATGTGAATCTGCTGGTTTGCATTATTTGGCCATTTCTAATGGTTTCAGGACTTTTTGCAGCTCCTGAGTGATGCAAAGAGGCTGAATCTCAAGAGACAACGCCACCCAATGTTCATAAAGTATTACATTGAAGGAACGTGCTATCAAATATTAGCTATTATTTATTACATTTGGCATACCAATTAATCCATATATAAAATATCCTGTATATTTTTATGAAACAAACCAGAATTGTTTTGTCTAAATTATAGAAATACAAACCAAAATGATAATCTGTACACATGCTGAAAATTCACTGTTTTTTCACATAATTTAAAATTGAGTATGATCTTCCCTCTCCCCCCTCCCCACTTGTGGGTCTTATGCAATAACACGTTGTCAAATGTGTAATAGCCACATTTCAATGATATTCATAATTCATGCCATGGAAATGGCCTGGAGAAATAAAAACTTCCTGCCTCATCAGATCCTCCTGAGCAAAAAAAGTTCTTAAGCTACCCGTTGCTGAAAGTAGAGCTATTGCCTCCATTTTCTCTTGCAGACACAGCCCAAGGCAAAACAATACAAGTGTCAAGCTCCATGTTCTTGTGGCATTAAAAAAGGCAAGGAAAGAAAGAATGTACTGGTTTTGGCTGGGATAGAGTTAATTTTCTTCATAGTAGCTAGTATGGGGCTATGTTCTGGATTTGTGCTGGAAAGTATTGATAATACAGAGATGTTTTCGTTATTGCTGAGCAGTGCTTACACAGAGTCAAGGACTTTTCTGCCTCTCACACCACCCCACCAGCAAGTAGGCTGGGGGTGCACAAGAAGTTGGGAGGGGATACAGCTGGGACAGCTGACCTCAGCTGACCAAAGGGATATTCCACACCATATGACATCATGCTCAGTATAAAAGCTGGGGGAAGAAGAAGGAAGGGGGGGACATTAGGAGTGATGGCGTTTGTCTTCCCAAGTAACCGTTATGCGTGATGGAGCCCTGCTTTCCTGGAGATGGCTGAACACCTGCCTGCCGATGGGAAGGAGTGAATGAATTCCTTGCTTTGCTTTGCTTGTGTGCACAGCTTTTGCTTTCCCTATTAAACTGTCTTTATCTCAACCCTCGAGTTTTCTCACTTTTGCTCTTCTGATTCTCTCCCCCATCCCACCAGGGGGGAGTGAGCGTGCAGCCGTGTGGTGCTTAGTTGCTGGCTGGGGTTAAACCATGACAAAGATGAAGATAAGGTAAACTCTATGCTACTTTGGCATCCAGGAGAGGGAGAAAATCAAAATGATAACTCATGGCAGCACAGTAAAGCAAGAAAGTATGTCCTACCTTTTATTCCCCTTTCTATAATATTTTTAATTAGGTACAAATACTTTTTTGTGCCTGTCACCAGAGCATTCTATGACATGCCACTGCCCCACCTCACAAACTAATTGATCAGAAGTATGACTCGTCTCACAGCTGTATTTAGTCATACAAAAGTCAAAGATTTAATCAGCTTTAAACTAGTCATCTCAGTTCCTTCCTCCATCAATATGGAGAGATACCTGGTCCTTTCCCCCAGGCTACTTCCCTACCTCAGGTAACTGCAACCCCTTCTGCCCCCGCACCCCACCCCATGGGGTTTATCTAGAGCTATTGGTTATAGAAGATGATAATTTGCTTTAGTTATCTCAGTTTAGACACCTAACCTATTAGATGGCTGAAGTTAGGTGAAACTAATCCCATTTGATGAGACTAATGATAAGCTTAACCATGTACAAAAGCCTCATCCAGAATTCATCAATACTTTTGGAAACTATTTGATAGGTTTGGTATCAGGCTATCACAGCAGATTTTTGGGGTTTTTTTTTTAGAGAGTAGAGATGGTTAAAATTTCATTCATTATGAGTGTCGTGGTTTAGCCCCAGCCGGCAACTGAGCACCACGCAGCCGCTCACTCACTCCCCCTCGGTGGGATGGGGGAGAGAATCAGAAGAGCAAAAGTAAGAAAACTTGAGGATTGAGATAAAGACAGTTTAATAGGTAAAGCAAAAGCCGCGCACACAAGCAAAGCAAGGAATTCATTCACCACTTCCCATGGGCAGGCAGGTGTTCAGCCATCTCCAGGAAAGCAGGGCTCCATCACGCGTAACAGTTACTTGGGAAGACAAACGCCATCACTCCAAATGTCCCCCCCTTCCTTCTTCTTCCCCAGCTTTATATACTGAGCATGACGTCATGTTGTATGGAATAGCCCTTTGGTCAGTTTGGATCAACTATCCTGGCTGTGTCCCCTCCCAGCTTCTTCTGCACCTGGCAGAGCACGGGAAGCTGAAAAGTCCTTGACTAGTACAGCAACAACTAAAACATCTCTGTATTATCAACACCATCTTCAGCACAAATCCCAAACATAGCCCCATACCAGCCACTATAAAGAAAATTAACTCTATCTCAACTGAAACCAGGACAGTATCCACCCCTTATTCCATACCATTTACGTCATGCTCAGGTCCCACACTATCCAATACAACCTCATTAACCACTACCGCCCTTCCCATCCTTTGATATAATACACACATATCATTCCCTTAGTCTATGGACCACCCCTACAAAATATTTGTAAAATGTCCATAAATGTCCACAAATGTCCACAAATGTCCACAAAATGTCCACTGAGTTCATTTAGTCCATGACTTTGGGCTTCATCTCTTATGGTTGTTACTCAGGACAGGAGAGGTGGTGTGTTGCTTGGAGTTATTGGGCACCAAAGCCAGCTCAGGTCGGGTCACTGCTGCACTTGCACTGCTTCTTGTAAGGCTTGTCCTCCATTTGTTCAGGTGGTTCCGGCTGTAGTAATTCCTATAACATGCAACTCAAATCATGGGTTACAACAATTTAAAGGTATATCTATTACAATGTCCACCCCTGGTCCTTTTGGACCAGGATATAGGGTTTAACATTGCAATAAACTCCTCCCCTTGCTCCTAGCCTGGCTAGCAACAAGGGGTTCCTGCTATAGTAATTCCCACAACATGCAACTCAAATCACGGGATACAACAATTTAAAGGTATTTCCATTACAATCTCCACCCCTGGTCCCTTTAGACAGACCATCAGGTTTAGCATTGCAATGAAGTCCTCCCCTTGCCCCTGCTCCAGCTTGGACTTATCCACAGAATGCAGTACCTTCAGAAGTAAACTTGCTCCAACATGGCCTCATGCACAGCCACTGATGCTTCAAGGTGTACCTGCTGCAGCATGGACTTTATCCACAGCCACAGATGCTTCGAGGTGCACCTTATCCAGCGTGGACTTATCCTTGGACCACAATCCCTTCAGAGGTATACCTGCTGTGGCACAGACATAACCATGGCCACAGACGTTTCAAGATATACCTGCTCTGGCATGGGCTAATCCATGGGCACAGACGCTTCGGGGTGTCCTGCTCCCACGTGGATTCATCCACAGGTCACAGTCCCTTCGACTCGAGTTCACACCGGAGTTCCAGCCTGTCCAGTACAGCAGCACAGAAACAGCAGCAATGCCCTGGCCATCTGCCAGCCCAGGCGCATGGCCATTGCTGTTATCAAAATGTTCCCAGGCACAGCAGAGTAAGGTGATAAGCAGTACAGCAGCACGGCAAGCAGTGAAAGCAAAAAGCAGCCACTAACGAGCCCTAGACTCTAAGGTACAGTAAGGCAAGCAAGCCTATGGCAAGCACAGAAGCCTGCTGATTAATAGCTAAACAGCTATAAATTCTATCTGGCACATTCCAATCAAATCTGTCATTATCTCAAACCCTTCGTGCCCCACGTTGGGCACCAAAAAGGACTGTCGTGGTTTAGCCCCAGCCGGCAACTGAGCACCACGCAGCCGCTCGGTCACTCCCCCTCGGTGGGATGGGGGAGAGAATCAGAAGAGCAAAAGTAAGAAAACTTGAGGATTGAGATAAAGACAGTTTAATAGGTAAAGCAAAAGCCGCGCACACAAGCAAAGCAAGGAATTCCTTCACTACTTCCCATGGGCAGGCAGGTGTTCAGCCATCTCCAGGAAAGCAGGGCTCCATCACGCGTAACGGTTACTTGGGAAGACAAACGCCATCACTCCAAATGTCCCCCCCTTCCTTCTTCTTCCCCAGCTTTATATACTGAGCATGACGTCATGTGGTATGGAATAGCCCTTTGGTCAGTTTGGATCAACTATCCTGGCTGTGTCCCCTCCCAGCTTCTTCTGCACCTGGCAGAGCACGGGAAGCTGAAAAGTCCTTGACTAGTACAGCAACAACTAAAACATCTCTGTATTATCAACACCATCTTCAGCACAAATCCAAAACATAGCCCCATACCAGCCACTATAAAGAAAATTAACTCTATCTCAACTGAAACCAGGACAATGAGTTTTCAATTACACGTTTCATCAGGTTTTCATGATAGGAGAAAATTGGAATTTTTAGCAAATAAATAACCATGGTGTTTGATCAGCTGTGCAGGACAAAAGTTCTCAGTAATATAAAACTTGCTGAAGTCTTTTGTTTGTATTTTTATACATTTAGTATCTGCTTTACCAAAATATAAGGATTACTTTATTATTATTATTACTATTACTATTATTATCAATTTTCTTTACCTTTGTGTATGGATTTGCAGAACAGAAATTAAGCATCAGGGACAGTGCCCTACCAGAACATGGAATGACATTTTTCAGCCCTAAGACAAGAATCCTAATTATAGGATAAACTTTAAAATCCTATAGCACTTTTTCTATAGGAAAAGGTATTAACCCAGTGATCCTGCCAATCCCTAAATGAAGTGCCTAATCTATTTTGTTCAGGAAATGTTGCCTTCATGATTAAACTTGTCACTAATTCTTCATGTCCCTTTCTTCTGCTCTGAAAGGTTGATTTTAAAGGATTTCTGTTTTGGTGTTGAATTGGTAATTTTGGTTTATAACCTATAAACATCTTTGGGAATGTGGGGATGAAAATAATGTTATCTTAGCTTTTCTTTATTATTATTGAGAGATGTCTGTTGAAGCATTATTCTATGCTATATCAGCCATCTGAATACAGCTTTTCTTGGAAGAGGAATGTATTGCCCATCCAGTAATTACAGGTAAAGACTGATATTGCAGGGCATTAAAGGGGATCCAAATCCTGCCTGTGTCGTGCCACATTCACCCACCACACCATTCTCCACTAATGCAAGCTGGCAGGAGTCAACTTCAAACACAGTGCTTCTCCCGACACTTGGATGTCAGTGGGATTTCCAGCACTCGCTTGGTTGCTCCCTCTGGAGCCTCGGTGCATCCTTTCTTCTGGGTTGTGAGCACTCAACGTTCCTTTCGCGGTGGTGGACATGATGGGCTGTGACACCTATCGTCTCAGTAAAGAGCCGTCTCAAACAATATCAGAAGACGTCACTTAGAGCCTGCCAGCTGGAAGATAAACTGAATGGCACTGATGCAAAGGCCTATTTATATCAGCCCAGTATAACCTGAGTTCTCTGAAGTACAAGCTACATTATGGAGTACGATGGGGGCTAAAAAAATTAAATCCTTTCATAGTTAGGAGTATTTTCCCTTTCTTTCTAGTACAACCATATGATTTTACATGATGCTGCTCTTCAGCTGCTGGAACATGGAGCGCTACTTTGTGAAGAAGGGCTCTTTTGCCCAGCCCAAAATGAAATGCATTGCTCATTTGTCATATGCCATGGACCCAGCCCTATCCCTGGTCCTCCTGAGTTTGTGGTAAAGAGGTTAAGCTGTTTAACACCTAATTTGATGACCTGACATATACCACCAAATGTGCCTGTTGCCCTGACTTTGTCTGCTTCCTCTTCCTTTGCATGCTTCAACTGTTCTTCATAGCACATTAGAGGGTTGCTGTCTTTATTAGTCACCAATAATACATTAATACATTCCTTCTCCTATTACTTTGGACACTAATTTGGTGGAATTGGATACTGACAGTACATTGATGTTGTTAAGGTTAATGACCCAGAGATTTACAAGAGAAGTCGCATTAGAAGTCAAATTGATTGTAATAATTGTTTCACTGAACAGTGTCAACATTAAGTACAGTACGTTGTGCTATGCCATCCAGGGAGGCCCTGTGGCTGTTACAATAACTACAATGCTGTCTACATACACTCCTTACAAGAGAATTCACGCTGAAATACGTTTAGGTAAATGCAGCTCTAATAATGGATGCCTAAGATGTTCTAAGATATGAGACACTATGTTTCTAGTCTCTGCACATTATTTTGCCTCCAAGCATATTTTGTACTTGCATCCAGTTCTAAGGAAACTGTTGCTTTTCTCAGCTGGGGGATGAGCAGAAAGCAAAATTTGGTGGCTGTTGCCTCCTTTTGGCCTGAGTTGTGAGGCAATGCAGAATACCTCTGCTGTTCAGTCCTAAATTTTGCTCAGATAAGTGGCTGTTTTGCAGTTCAGATGCTCTGCAGTTAGGCTGCTTTAAATATTTAAGCTGCAATACACTGTACTAAATAATTTTGCTCTTAACATTGTATTCATATTGACAGTGGAATGCAGAAATTGCAGCTGAGATGCTGTGGGAATCTCCCAGAAGTGTCATCCTTGACCAAAAAGGTGTGTGATTGACTCTGTGCAACTATTAAAAAAAAACTAGTGCCCTTTTCACATTGTAGATCCCATTCCTTCCCTTCTCTTCTCTGTTCTTCTATGCATTTCTGGTCTTTCTCTCTCTTGCATTCCTCCTTTCTCCACCTCTTCTCATTCAGTGTATTGATCTTGCAACTGAAGAGGTCACTGCTAAGTGCCGAGTGGCACTGTGAACAGTGAAATAAAAGGTGCTTGTCATGCAGGAGTCCTGTACAGTCATCTGCATGCCCACAGGACTTGACTCACCCATTCCTGCTATTGTAGTGTCAGCTCTGACTGCAGGGTGCTCACGGCATTGCTGACGATGGTGAGTTATGACTAGAGCTGAAGGTCAGGAAATTAACCTCTCATACTTTTCACTGACGTTTTCTTCACACATCTTGTGTTGTTTCTCGATCTTATTTGCAATATCTCAAGACCTCAACCAAACAATATATTTTCCAAGAAAATTCCAATTTTAGCAACAGCAACAAACTTTCCATGGAAAGAGAAAAGCTCTCAGTAAAAACTGCCTGTTTGTTTTGGCTCTGATAATATATACTAATCATATCCACCCTCCCTTCTTCTTTTCTCCCAGTCCCAGCTTGTCTTCTTCCTCAACTAGTTAACATACTATATGCTTACTTGGAGAGCTAAAATTTTAAGAGAGGACATGGAAAATACAGCGAGATTGGTACACTGGTGGGCTTCATGTGACTAAGTGAAAATGCTTGCAGTGTTGACATCTAAGCTAGTCACCTTTGGCTCTGCTTACAAGCAGTAGGAAAAAATAAAACCTCTTGGCATGATTAGTCTCAGCCTAGAGCAGATGAACTGCAGCCTAAAAGGAAGGCATATGCTGGGTTCACAGCCTGGCTTTCTAAGCACCTGCAGTGTGGGACCTACAGCTTATAGTGATCATAAAGGCAACTGGGGTGAAAATAATATATTTTGGTGCATAGACTGCTAGTGTAATGAGGTTGTATTATGCCTTCTCTCTGTGTCACATCTACAGAAAATGTGGTTGCCCTCTACTCCTGCCTAGAAAGGCTGCACTGTTTAGCTCCTGCTATGGCAGGTTGTGTTTGTTAATGGTGAAGGTCCACTTAATCTTTCATCAAGCAGCTACATTGTAGGCACCTAGATTTGAAGAACTGGCCTATAGATTTGGTTCATCTGTAAATGCCATCACATTTAAGAAGCAAAACCAAAACTCGTCGTATTTTGGATCTTACCACTGTTTATATAACACATCAATAACATGCCAAACTGTCTTTTGCTCTATACAGCATGTTGTACAGCTTGCTCTCTACACCATCGGCTTGTTTTGTGGCTGATGTGTAATCTGGGATATTACTTTTAAAATGTATTTTAGTGGCATCATGTATTCTACAACAGGCCTGTCAAAATACAGTGTCAAGCTCTCATATGTCACATAAAAACTGTTTGATGTTCTCCTCACTTGAACTCCTACTTTGCATTGTAATTAGGAGAGATCTTGACTGGGTGAACTTGTTAGCTTTTTACATGCACAAGCCTAAGGACACTTTAAAGTCAGAGGGAAACTTGAAAGCACAGGCAGCAAGAAATAATAATAAGACTAAAAATAACCTGTCCAAAACTGCCGTAGAGAAGCCAAAGGGACAGGACATGTCACAGATAGGGAACGTTATGAACTGGGGAGTCTAACTATTCCTTCCCCAACAGTAGCACATAATAATTATAAATATAAATCATGCTTCACTTCTTGCCATATGACAGCACTGGCAAAACTGACAACATTACTGACCAGTAAAGCTATCTGAGAAATAGCAAAGACTTTTTTTGCAAGACCAAGCTCCTTAGTTTTAATTCTTTTGGGGGGGGGAGTTCCCCAAACCAGTGTGGAAAAAAAACCCCACAACCATAATCTTTCATTTTGTGGAAATAATCTTCCATAAATTACCTGTACAGGGAGAAAGAAACATCAGGACTGCCCTGAAAGAATATTGTAATTTTCAATTGTCCTTATTTTAATTTTCTCATGGAAAAACAAAGTTTTAAAGCAAATCTGAAATTTTCTCATAGAAAATATGACTTTTATTCTCTTTAAATAATGTTTTGATAGGTAAAGGAGTATACAATGATTTCCTGTCTTTTTTCTTTTTTTTTTTTTTTTTCCAAACCAATGCAAGCATTTTCCCTTTTCCTGATTTTCAGGCTGTCTTAATTATTTAGTTCTTGCCTAGCTACTTCCGTCTCCTTGAGTGCCCATATCTCGCAGCTTCTTTCTAAATAAATAAATGAGACAGTATCAGTGCAAAATCTATTTTCCAAAGCCACAGATATATATACCTCACACATTCTCTTTGTTCTGCTTTATCTCTTGTACTATGCTCTATGACTCACACAGTAGTTGATAAGAAAAGCATCCTGTTGCAAGGCCTAAATCTCTGTATGTTCCTACTTGTACAAGTCTAGCTTGCATGAGAAGTCCAGAGTTCAAATTAATCTCAGTATAATTGATTATTTAAGATGGGATTCAGATCACAGATTGAGACATCTACATTTAGGTGTGTACAGATGAGATAAGTATCTGTGATCTCTGTACAATCCAAAGCCCAATTCAGTTGACTAAATGTAGGTAGAAGATGCTGTCTGAGACTTTTCTAGAATACAATATAGTCTCTAATTGTTGATCTAGAGGAGCATGTATCTCACATAGGTCCTCGGTCATATCTGACAGCCCCAGGGAATGTCTCAAATAATATAGGGCATCCCAGATGACACAAAAGACCAGTGTTTTGGTAACTGAATCAAGCCTCTCATCAGTACAGTAGGCTGAATAGAGACTGTTCAGGCAACCAGTGCAGTCATACGATGAGCTGAATCTTATACCAGCCTCTATTGACTGTATTGACTCCCTCTCAATTGACTTTAGTTTAAGGTACTGATTGCTTAGGCACCTAACTCACATGTATACACCTTCATATGAACACCTAAATTAAATCATCTTAATCTGGGAGCTGTTCTCTCTCCCTTGAGTACCCCTGAGCTGGTTACTCCTCCACTTTTTCTATGCCACTCAGCTTTTCAACTGTTGATGATTTTACTTTATTCCTAAGTGTAAGCTCTTCAAAATTTTCACTTTTCCAAGATAGTACAGCAAATCTATAACCTTGTCCTTATTCAGAAACAGCACTGACCTCGTCATTCCCTGACTTCTCAACTCTTTCAGACTGCAGTATTGAATTTTACAGCTCTGTTTCCTGTCTGTGCTTGCACACCTCTTCAGTTTCTCAGAGCAAATGTCTTCCTTTTACAGCTCATTCTTGTGCACCATGAGTTAGACCTGCTTATTTGCAGATTTAAGCAGGCACAGGTTGAGGTGTTTGTTTTCATCTTCTTTGCCCTGACTTGTTTGGGACTAGTCTTGGCTTTGCAGGTTTAGGATCCATTTCCATTTTCTTTTTCTAAAGCTCTCCTTGGGGGTATGTTTTAGCTCTTAGTCTCTTCACCTTCTTTTGCCTGGCGGAAATAATGGGATATCATCATCTCACTGACAAGCAGTGCCAGAGAGTCCAAGAAGCAAATGCATGCTTACACCAGCGATGTGACAAAGTGCTGCAAAGCTATACCCAGTATTGCAGATACGTCCCCCTCAGAGTCTTTGGCAATGTTATGACATTAATACTTCCTTACCTTTACCATAGAAGTATTGCCATACCTCAGTTAAGCTCCTACAACAGGTTGGTTCCTGCTTCTTTCCACGACTACACAGGAAAACAGGCACTAGAAGCCCTGGCTGGGAGTTGTTCTGAATCACTCATCACTGTATCTAGCTTAGTACTTATGTATGTATGTAAATCCACCTACATCCATGCATAGCCCACAGAGGCAGCCTGACAGAAGCTGTGGCAGGTCATAATCACAACTCCATCTGTTTGCAAGAATGAGTCATTGAATACATTTGAAATTGAATACAAACAAAATTAAGACAAGGTTGCAACTGGTTGAGGTATGATAGCTCGAACACTTCATCTGCTCCAATGGCTTCCAATACTTCCCAAAATGTAGAATTGTTACAGCAAATATCTTCTCAGAAGTATATCAAAATGATTATTACTGTTAGGATTTATAAAGTAAGCATCTTCTAAACTTCTTAAATATCTTTGAATCTTTGATATGTCAACTGGATAAAGGTACTCCATAAAATGGTTACTTGATTCAGCTATCTCGTGTCTCAAAAAAACCTGTTGTCCAGCTATCCATGCAGAGAAGATGATATGGAGAAAGAAGCTACACAGAGTGGCCTGTATGAAGCATATGGCATCATTGCCTCCAAGGGACACCTGGTAAGATTTGTATGGATGTTACTGTGACCAACACAAATAAGGCGTGCTCTCTTTTCAGGGAAGGGGAACCATCTGAAATGAAAATGGCTAAAACCCATTTTCAGCATGAGTTCAATGCATGCTACTGAGCCTGCAGTATCACGTGTAATGAAATGAGATGTATAAAGTTTGTTTCTCATCCAGAAAACTGTGCACATTGAAAATATGAAAATAAACTAGCATATGAGATTCTCAACTGGAGGAAACTAAAAAAAACATGGAAAGATATGGAAATCCTCAGCCAAGCTGGCTTGTGTGTAAAAGATTTGATGATTATCTACCAGGAAATATATCCAGCTGTTGATGTACTATTCTGTTAGAGTTGACAGTCACACAGAAGGCCAAGTCAACTCTCAGAAATGCTGGAAGTATCACGATGTGTGAATAAAGGATACATAGTACCATCACAGATGTAGTCAGCTGAATTATAATACTCTGATCACTGAAAGCAGAGGCTATATTGGGAATCCAAAACAGGAGTCTACAAAACCAGTATCCTGGCTAAATATGGCCAAGGACATCAGAGACCTGATTAGCATGGGTGGCACATGGGCAAAAGCAGGGCAAGCAAAGAAAAGAGATACCTAAAGTGCAAAGCCTCCCCAGAAGATGAACAGAAGCAGGGCAGAGAAGGGACCATTTCATTCCAAGTTATTTTAGACTGGATTTAAGAAAGAAATTTTTTACAATGAGGGTGGTGAGGCACTGGAACAGGTTGCCCAGAGAGGTAGTGGAGGCTCCATCCCTGGAAACATTCAAGGTCAGGTTGGATGGGGCTCTGAGCAACATGATCTAGTTAAAGATGTCCCTGCTCTTGCAGGGGGGTTGGACTAGATGACCTTTAAAGGTGCCTTCCAACCCAAAGCATTCTATGATTCTATGATTCTATGATTCTATGATTCTATGATTCTATGATTCTATTCAAAGTAGACTAATACTCAGACATCTGGGAAATAGATGAACTGTAATAGACATTACTACTGGGATACTGTAAGGCAAGCAATGTAGTACTTCAGAAACCAAAGCATCCCAAACTATTTAATTTCAGACTGCAATCCCAGTTTACTGGCAGAGAGCTATGTTATTTATATGAGAGTGGGAATTTGGTCACATCACATCATCTCCATACTTAAGCCATCAGCTTGACAGATGAAATTGCTAAACTGCTCATAAAGAAACTCGCAGAATTCTTTAACAGAAGCCTGGTCCAACACTCAATATTGGATTGTAGAGACATTTCCATGCCTATAGCTGGAGATTTTGTTAGGATTGACTTATTTCTCCAGGAAAAACCACATATTGTGAAGCAAGCTAAACAGGTATGCATGGTAATAAACATGGTAATGGGCAGTAAGATTATTTTATCCAAGCTTCCATTTAGTTCAGAATCACAGAATCACAGAATCGTATAGGTTGGAAAAGACCTTTAAGATCATCGAGTCCAACCGTAAACCTAACACTGCCAAGACCACCACTACACCATGTCCCTAAGCACCTCATCCAAACGTCCTTTAAATACCTCCAGGGATGGCGACTCAACCACTTCCCTGGGCAGCCTGGGATTCCCACCTTCATTCCCACCAAACCCAAGACAAAACCATGGGAAGTATAAACTAATGAAATGTACTTTCCCATGAGACATGAAGAACAGGACATTGAAAGAACAGCAATTTTCCAGTGACTTCAAATTATCTGAAAAGACCACAATACCACCCCATCCAGGAGGAATCTTGCTGTTACAGGAAAAATTCACACTTAACCCTACTGCAAGGTGCATTGGACAAGTCTTTGATACTGAGGAAGGAAAAAAAATCCAAACCTTGGAGAACTGTGTCTTAGATCTGAAAGTTAAAATGTATTAAAATGATTTGGTACTTTATTATCACTTTATTATTTACACAAGAACAATCATATACCTAAATTGATAGCAAATTTAATATGCATTTTAAATGTAATTGTTGGGATGTTATAATGTTTTCCCAGTTTTGTCAAATTTGACAGTCTGTCAGGGAAAAACTCTGAAATTAGGACTTTGACACACTGTCTTTGGTAAACCTCAGTCTAGTGGATGTGGATATTGGTGCCCCTTGGCTCCCTGCCACAGCTCTGCCCTAGAAATGATTACGCTGCAGCAAAGTTTGCAGGAGGAGTGTCTGACCGTGAATCAGGTCAAGCTCGCCTTCACAGACTGTTTATGTGAAGATGGCTTCTTGTGTGTTGGAGATGCTGAAGAAAGAGAACCCATTTCCCACCTCCATGGGGTGAAGCAGAGACCCTGG
This sequence comes from Mycteria americana, assembly GCF_035582795.1. Lineage (NCBI taxonomy): Eukaryota > Metazoa > Chordata > Aves > Ciconiiformes > Ciconiidae > Mycteria > Mycteria americana. The sequence continues at coordinate 11,346,820 of NW_027445436.1, forward strand.
GGAGTAACAGGCCAAAATACAGGGATACCTGCCTGACTCCACTGTTACAGACACCCAAAGACATTATGTGCATTTGAAATACCCATGGCAAATAAGGTGAACACAAGGCTTATGCCCACTGCTTAGATCACAGGAAGGTATATTATGACACTTAATTCCTTAGTAACTGTTTTTTTAATAACTGAGTGAAGATCTGACAAGTCACCTCTGTTGTTGCATTAGGCCCATCAAATCATGAGCCATCAGAAAGAGCCTGAGAGATAGGGTATGAATAGAGAACTGGGAGAACCTAACTCTGTACAGCTTGGGAAGTTACTAGCTCTACAATGGGATTAAAAAGCTTAAGGCAGCATGAAGACTGTATCACAAGAATAGTTTATGGGACACTTTTTGTATGCATTTATTATGCCAGGACAAGGAGTGGCCACTGGGTTAGTTAAAAGTTGTTCCTCTCCTAGATAGTTACTTTCCGGCATTTGCAAATATGAGGACCTATAACTGCTTATACCCAGAATTTGAAATAAACATAAAATAAAGTTCTGTCATTGCTATGAGAATAATATTTTAGATCTGTGCTGCAAAAGTTATTGTGTCCAATATGAAAAAGAACACTATGTATTTTATCTAGTTCAGAGGCAACGTACAATCCAGCCATTCATAATGTTAGTAAAAAGGTTAAAACTCCCAAATAAATCTTCAATAATCTGTTACATTCAGGTTATAAAAACTACTACTAAGGCCTTGTTTTATTTTTTAAATCTTCTTCAAAAGTGCATTTTTTTGTTCATTGGTTTAATCCTTCCTGTTTTCTTGTTATAACTTTATAGCCATAGAACAGAAAGCTGGAACTTTACATTCTGCAGCAGCCTTCGTCTCCTTTTACCACTGACTTCATTCCATCCTTTCATACTCTTGGTGACATGAAATTTGCTCCAGAATCCCATTGTAAAGGCTTTTTGCATCAAACAAATCATAATCAACCACAAATCTCCAAAGGGTCTCAAGAGAGAAATAAATGAATAAATAAACAGAAGACACTGTGGCAGATAAAAAGCAATGAGGAAGGGATCGGGTAGTGTAGGTCAGAGCATTTGCTGTGGTTTGTTCTCCCTAAAGGTGCATCTAAGGGTGGAGAGGCAAGACAATCTGATGTGGCTGGATGTGGCAATCTGACGTGGCATCAAAAATGATGGCTGCGTGCTAGAGAGACAGAAAGACTGGGAAATCGGTTCCTCAGCAAAAGCCTGCAATATTCTGATTTCTTTAGGATGATACAGCTTATCTCCTTCACTAATACTGATGGATGCTGGGTCCTTGTTTTCCTGCTTGTGCACTTGTGAGAAACAGATGGATTTAAGAGACTACTAGTGATCAATAACTTCGGCACCTGAAGCACTGAAACTTGGATCCTTGTGAAAAGGGAAAATCTGGACTCAGAAGTAAACCCATTGCATCTGTATTATTAATTTTCATTGATATTCCCTTCTCTGGAATTCCTGAATCTAATTTTTACAATGTTATTCACAACTTTAATGCAAAAAAGAAAGAGCTTACCAATAACATCATCATATATCTGATGTCTTCTCATGTGTGTGTAAGGGGAGGGAAGGGGAGTTGTTGCAAGTCCTGAAGGCCAGCATGTCCTTCTCTGGAAAACATAAACACTGACCCAGAAAGATTACTGAAAACTCTTATCACTTCACTTTTGAAATATCAGTTTAGATTTTATTTTGCATGTGGGTCAGTAGCCGTCAGGATATTCTTTTCCTACTTTGAGAGGTGATGTGTCCTGGTTTCAGCTGGGATAGAGTTAATTTTCTTCCTAGTAGCTGGTATAGTGCTGTGTTTTGGATTTTAGGATGAGAATAATATTGATAACACGCTGATGTTTTGGTTGTTGCTAAGTGGTGTTTACACTGGTCAAGGACTTTTCAGCTTCCCCTGCTCTGCCAGGTGCACAAGAAACTGGGAGGGGGCACAGCCAGGATAGTTGATCCAAACTGACCAAATGGCTATTCCATGCCATATGACATCATGCTCGGTATATAAAATGGGGGGAGTTGGCTGGGGGGTAGCGGTCGCTGCTCGGGGACTGGCTGGGCGTCGGTCGGTGGGTGGTGAGTGGTTGTATCACTTGTTTTTTTCCCTTGGGTTTTGTTCCTCTCTCTCTTGTTGTTTTCCTTCTCACTACAATTTTTATTATTATTGTTATTGTTATTGTTATTGTTATTGTTATTGTTATTGTTATTGTTATTGTTATCATCATCATTTTGTTCCAATTATTAAACTGTTCTTACCTCAACCCACGAGTTTTCTTACTTTTGCTCGTCTGATTCTCTCCCCCATCCCACCGGGGGGGGAGGGTGAGCGAGCGGCTGTGTGGTGCTTAGTTGCTGGCTGGGGTTAAACCACAACAGTCCTTTTTGGCGCCCAACGTGGGGCTCGAAGGGTTTGAGATAATAACAGGTTAACCAGAGCGTATTAAGGAATTTAGATCTGTTAATACTTGCGGGACGTGATATTGATTCATCTGTTCTCGATATTGGTTTACTTGATCTGCACCATGCTCATTTTTTTTCTGTACATGTTAAAGATCATTGTTGGGTTTTGCAGTTTGCTGTGCTATGCAGTGGTTAGTGATGTTTTGCCTGCAAGATTTGTTATTAAAACAGTGACCTTGGGTTTATTTTGGTATCTAAGTGCCATACTGAAACCATTACTGTACGTCGGGTACCACCTCATGGAGACAATTAGCAATTATAGCTCTTCCTCTGAGAGGTTTTTTATGGAGGAAATACAGAATGGCACCTTCACTACTTTCTTCTACAATGTTTCCCCCTTCATTACAATAACTTTTCAGTATCTTGAACATCCTTGGGTAGTTAAGATACATCTATTGGTATTGCTTGGGAATACTGTTTTGGTTTCATCCAAGATTAGTAAGCAATTTAAGAATATCATCCAGAGATCTGCCCCAAGGCTGGATAGTTATGAGTGGCAGGGTGTGTGGGATAGCATGGGCAAGTACCTAGGACAGTGGGCACCTCCAGTGTATTGGAACTTCACCCCTGAACAAGTGCAGAATCCTGAAAAATTAGTAGAATATTTGGAAAAAACTATGTCGTCACCCTGCCAATTCTAGGGAGATACAAATCACTGCAATGTGCTGGGGTCTGGCCCATGCCTACCGAGCCCTGTTCAACACTATTCAGAACCCCAACACTATTCAGGATATGGTGACAAAACGACAGACACGGCGGCTACGCCAGCCCCTCTTGCGACAGGCACTGCGGCTACTCCAGCCCCCTTTGCAACAGGCACTGTGGTCACTCCAGCCCCCCTGCAACAGATAATGCGGTTCAACCAGGGAATCAACCCGTGTCAGTATCAGTCACCCCTATACACAAGAAGAAATCCTGGAAGCGAAAGTCAGCTCGTTTAGAAAGGGAAGATGAAGGAGCAGGGCCACCACAAGGAAAGGAAGAGGAAGAACTCGTGGACGAGATGGAAACTACCCCATCCCTATTCCTGAGTGAGCTGGAAGATATGCAAAAAGATTTCAGCCGTCGTCCAGGCGAGCACGTTGTCACCTGGCTGCTCCGATGCTGGGATAGTGGGGCCAGTAGCCTGGAATTACAGGGTAAGGAAGCCAAACAGCTGGGATCCCTTTCTAGGGAAGGGGGCATTGACAAAGGGATTGGAAAAGGGGCACCAGTACTCAGTCTCTGGAGGCGACTCCTGTCAGCTATGAAGGAAAGATATCCCTTCAAGGAAGATGTTACATATCGCCCCGGGAAATGGACCACCATGGAGAAAGGTATCCAGTGCCTGAGGGAATTAGCCGTGCTGGAGGTGATTTATGGTACCCTGGACAACAAGCAGTTACCCAAAGATCCAGATGAAGTCCAGTGCACATGACCCACGTGGCAGAAGTTGGTACGGAACGCACCATCGTCATGTGCCAACTCATTGGCAATACTGACCTGGAAAGACAGAGAGGGTCCAACAGTGGATGAAGTGGCTAGCCAACTCCAGGAATACAAAGAAAGTATCTCTTCCCTCCCTTGTCTCGGCTGTGGAAAAACTGTCCCAGAAGGTCCAGCGACTCGAAGAAGACAGGTCCTACTTCCCACCTGTACAGACCCGTATCTCAGCTATTAGGAGTCAGCGTTCCTCTGCTCAAGAGAGAGGATATAGAGGGTACACACCACGGGGCACCCTATGGTTTTACCTGCGTGACCACGGAGAGGACATGAGGAAGCGGGATGGAAAACCTACCTCGACCCTAGAGGTGCGGGTACGTGACTTGCAAGGAAAAACAGTCACCAAAGGGGGTTCTTCCAGGAAAATTGCTGCTCCGGTTTCCAGTGGGCAGTTCCCCAGACAGAGTAAAAGGGCTGATCTTACTCCTGATTTTAATGAAGGAACTCCTGACTCATATGTACAAGAAATGGGTAATGAATATTCTGACCAGGACTAGAGGGACCCTGCCTCCAGCCAGGTGGAGGAAAGGGACAACCGGGTTTACTGGACTGTGTGGATTCGATGGCCTGGCACATCACACCCACAGGAGTATAAGGCTCTAGTAGACACCGGTGCACAGTGTACCCTGATGCCATCAAGCTATATAGGGGCAGAACCCATCTGTATTTGTGGAGTGACAGGGGGATCCCAACAGCTGACTGTATTGGAGGCCGAAGTGAGCCTAACTGGGAATGAGTGGCAAAAGCACCCCATTGTGACTGGCCCAGAGGCTCCGTGCATCCTTGGCATAGACTACCTCAGGAGAGGGTATTTCAAGGACCCAAAAGGGTACCGGTGGGCTTTTGGTATAGCTGCCTTGGAGACGGAGGAAATTAAACAGCTGTCTACCTTGCCTGGTCTCTCAGAGGACCCTTCTGTTGTGGGGTTGTTGAGGGTCGAAGAACAACAGGTGCCAATTGCTACCACAACGGTGCACTGGAGGCAATATCATACCAACGGAGACTCCCTGATTCCCATCCATAAGCTGATTCATCAACTGGAGAGCCAAGGAGTGATCAGTAAGACTCGTTCACCTTTTAACAGTCCCATATAGCCAATGCAAAAGTCTAATGGAGAGTGGAGACTGACAGTAGACTATCGTGGCCTGAATGAAGTCACACTGCCGCTGAGTGCTGCTGTGCCAGACATGCTGGAACTTCAATATGAACTGGAGTCAAAAGCAGCCAAACTGTATGGTACAACTGATATTGCTAATGCGTTTTTCTCAATCCCTTTGGCAGCAGAGTGCAGGCCACAGTTTGCTTTCACTTGGAGGGGCGTTCAGTACACTTGGAATCGATTGCCCCAGGGGTGGAAACACAGCCCTACCATTTGCCATGGACTGATCCAGACAGCACTGGAACAGGGCAAAGCTCCAGAACATCTGCAATACATTGATGACATTATCGTGTGGGGCAATACAGCAGAAGAAGTTTTTGAGAAAGGGAAGAAAATAGTCCAAATCCTCCTGAAAGCTGGTTTTGCCATAAAACAAAATAAGGTCAAGGGACCTGCACAGTTTCCAGGAATAAAATGGCAAGATGGGCATCGTCAGATCCCAATGGATGTGATCAACAAAATAACAGCCATGTCTCCACCAACTAGCAGAAAAGAAACACAAGCTTTCTTAGGCATTGTGGGGTTTTGGAGAATGCATATTCCAAATGACAGTCTGACTGTAAGCCCTCTCTATCAACTGACCCAGAAGAAGAACAATTTCCAATCGGGCCCTGAGCAATGACAAGCCTTTGAACAAATTAAATGGGAGATAGTTCATGCAGTAGCCCTTGGGCCAGTCCGGGCAGGGCAAGACGTAAAAAATGTGCTCTACACGGCAGCCGGGGAGAATGGCCCTACCTGGAGCCTCTGGCAGAAAGCACCAGGGGAGACTCGAGGTCGACCCCTTGGGTTTTGGAGTCGGGGATACAGAGGATCCGAGGCCCGCTATACTCCAACTGAAAAAGAGATATTGGCAGCATATGAAGGGGTTCGAGCTGCTTCAGAAGTGGTTGGTACTGAAGCACAGCTCCTCCTGGCACCCTGGCTGCAGGTACTGTGCTGGATGTTCAAAGGGAGGGTCCCCTCTACACATCATGCAACTGAATCTACGTGGAGTGAGTGGGTTGCACTGATCACACAATGGGCTCGAATAGGAAACCCCAATCGCCCAGGAATCTTGGAAGTAATTATGGACTGGCCAGAAGGCAAAGATTTCAGAATATCACCAGAGGAGGAGGTGACGCGTGCTGAGGAGGCCCCACTGTACAACAAACTACCAGAAAATGAGAAGCAATATGCCCTGTTCACTGATGGGTCCTGTCGTATTGTAGGAAAGCATCGGAGATGGAAAGCTGCTGTATGGAGTCCTATACGACAAGTTGTAGAAACTGCTGAAGGAGACAGGGAATCAAGCCAATTTGTAGAAGTAAAGGCCATCCAGCTGGCTTTAGACATTGCTGAACGAGAAAAGTGGCTAGTGCTCTATCTCTATACTGACTCATGGATGGTGGCAAATGCCCTGTCGGGGTGCTTACAGCAATGGAAGCAGAACAATTGGCAGCGCAGAAGCAAACCCATCTGGGCTGCAGCATTGTGGCAAGATATTGCTGCCCAGGTAGAGAACCTGGTTGTCAAAGTACGTCACGTAGATGCTCACGTACCCAAGAGTCAGGCCACTGAGGAACATCAAAACAACCAGCAGGTGGATCAGGCTGCTAAGATGGAAGTGGCTCAGGTGGATCTGGACTGGCAACATAAGGGTGAATTATTTATAGCTGGGTGGGCCCATGACCCCTCAGGCCATCAAGGAAGAGATGCAACATAGAGATGGGCTCGTGATCGAGGGGTGGACTTAACCATGGACACTATTGCACAGGTTACCCATGAATGTGAAACATGCGCTGCAATTAAACAATCCAAGCGGTTAAAGCCTCTGTGGTATGGAGGGCGATGGCTGAAATATAAATATGGGGAGGCCTGGCAGATCGATTCTATCACACTCCCACAAACCCGCCAAGGCAAGCGCTATGTGCTTACAATGGTGGAAGCAACCACCGGATGGCTGGAAACATATCCTGTGCCCCATGCCACTGCCTGGAACACTCTCCTGGGCCTTGAAAAGCCAATCCTATGACGACATGGAACCCCAGAGAGAATTGAGTCAGACAACGGGACTCATTTTCGAAACAACCTCCTAGACACCTGGGCCAAAGAGCATGGCATTGATTGGGTATATCACATCCCCTATCATGCACCAGCCTCCGGGAAAAACAAACGATACCATGGACTGTTAAAGACTATGCTGAGAGCAAGGGGTGGTGGGACATTCAAACATTGGGATACACATTTAGCAAAGGCCACCTGGTTAGTCAACACTAGAGGATCTGTCAATCGAGCTGGCCCTGCCCAATCAAAACTTTTACGCACTGTAGAAGGGGATAAGGTCCCTGTAGTGCACATAAAAAACATGCTGGGGAAGACAGTCTGGGTTACTCCTGCCTCGGGCAAAGGCAAGCCCATTCGTGGGACTGCTTTTGCTCCAGGACCTGGGTGCACTTGGTGGGCAATGGGAAAGGATGGGGAAGTCAGATGTGTACCTCAAGGGGAATTGATTTTGGGTGAGAATAGCCAATGAACTAAATGGTGTGATGGTAATTGCTATATAATACTATGTGTCATCACTTTTATGGTGGCTATATGCCATATCAACAGTATTACAGTAAGAATCACCCACATTAATGAAGAATGAACTTTGATGAAACCAAGCAAAGTGCAGCAGTGATGGAACCAGAACTGGCTTCAGCATGCAACAATCTAACACCACACACCATCTCTTCTGCCCTGAAGGACTGTTATGACAGATGGAGCCCAAAGTCATGGACTAAGTGAACTCAATGGACATTTTAGAGGGATGGCCCATAGACCAAGGGAATGATATCTGTGTGTATATATCAAAAGACAGGGAAAGTGGTGGTGATTAATTGGAATGTATTAGAAAGGGTAGAACCTGGGCATGACATAGATGGGATAGAATAAGGGGTGGATATAACACCAGACTTAGGAGCTGTCCCTTGGGGGTATCTGTTAAAAGAAAGGAGAAGAAGTCTCATGCTCTGCTCACCAGACTGAGGGGTCAAACATCAAACCAATTTGCCATGTCTTACAGAGTTACCGTACAGTAACCACCCTTGTGTATGCTCTTAGTATACTGCTAGTGTCGGATCTTCCATCTCGACTTAGACTGCAATGAAGAGCATTAAGATAACTTGCATTATTTTCTGTTGGATGTGGGCTAAAAGTGTACACACAGGCAGTAGCCACAGCTCAGCTGACCCACAGAAATTTGTTAAACTGTAGTAGCTTCCTTAAATATCTGAGTCATAGGATTTAACCAATATATAAATCTTAGTTTTACCACAGGTGTCCCATGTGACTCAAGAAGTTTGGCCCCATTTTCCAAGTTTTTAAAATGACTATACAATTCTCTAGCTATAGTACATTTTTTTTTCTGCCTAAAGATGTTTATATTCAGAATATGAAGTATTCTGTCCCAATAGATTTTCAAAATATGTTAACAACAAAAAAAACCCCATTAAGGTCATAGTGTATTACTTTCTTTCCAAGTCCAGATATGCTATGGTCATCAAATGTAGCACTGAAGTGGCGGAGCAACAGTCTCACTATCCCACAATTTGATTCTAAACTGAATTAATTTTTATAGTCTTTCCCTAAATAAATTAACAGTAGGGATTTGAAAAAGGTTAGGGTGGAATCTGAATGTGTCCTTCTCCATTTAGTTGTTTTATCAAAAGAGATATTTCATTCCAGTTGTCCATCTGTTTCTTAGCCTCATTGTTGAGCTCTCTTGCAAGGATGTTAGAGTGACTTGTACAATGGCAGAACTTGTGATGGTTTCTTGTATCTAGCGCAGCAAGGCAGAGATCATCTTGGCCATTTCTCCTGGAAGTTTATGAGAAAAAAAATGTTACTGTTTTTAGATAGAAGTTGCATAAAAACATTTTATAAGTAAGCTTATTGGGTTCCCACAAATACGTAAAGAGAGAGCAAGAAAGAGAAAGATTAATTATTTTGTCAGGAAATCCATAATTCTATAACTGTACCTAAAGTGAGAGCAAGTTCAGCAAATCAAAGGCTTTTATCAAAGTCAATAAAGCTTGAGAAATGGGATCTCAGTATCAGGGCCCTGCAACAACAGAAATGGAACTAGGGAGCGATTATCCATCCCCTTCCTCCCCCTTCTTCCAAGAAAATGAAATCTTCAAGGCAAAAGGATTAAAGTGAAAACTACTGGTACAGAAATGGAAATTTCTTCCTGAGGATGATTTGCATATTTTCCACATACACTTTATTGTGTCTGGAGCTTTTGGCACCCATGTGCAAGGCTTTGATATGGGTCAGCACGTGGCAGGGGCCAAAAGAGAACAGCGCTGAAGACACTTTGACTCCTTGCAAGTGCATCAGACCAACATAAATGACCATAATCATATTAGAGCATGGTCACATTGAAACGGTCACAGTTAAGTAAGTGCAGGGGAGTCACTGAGCGTAAAATGTCATCAGCTACTTTTATAGTCAAGATTTCTACCTTTCAGCTTCATTCTTCTATGGGAGAGGGCCTAATTTTCATGATTATGTACTTGACATCATGTGTTTTAGTTTTACCTAAATGATTAGTTCGATTTAAATCAACAGGATGACTTTCAAAGTTTGAGGCTAAGTATGTAAAATAATCTTTGCAAGATCTGCTCCCTTTTAGCGATGGCTACAGATACAAAATTCATGTCTGAATCTGCATCACATGTAGCCATCCCTAAAATGCTTCTATGTCATTCCTCTTCGATACTAATATTCTAGATAGGAGATTTATTCCTTTGTAACTTTCCATATTAAATATTATTATTATGTTGTTCAGATTATAAAGCAATACCCAGTGGTACCTCTTTCTCTCTCTTTAATATGTTTAAAAAATAATCAAATGGACAAAGAAGGCAGACCTAAACTTTCAGCAAGGTCACAAAACTAGAAAACACCACAAATGAAATAATTCTTCTCCTCCTTTAAGTCATCCCTTACTTGAGTTCTCTTAAGAGCACATGCCACGTTGAAGGTCTTGGAGGACAATACATTTGTTATCTATCAGACTTGAGGGAGAAGGGAGTGAAGGAATGTATGCCAGAGGGGGGAAAAAAGCTATTCAAGAGAAAGTCTTTCATGAAAAAAACACCTTTGTTTTGTATAAAGCATAAATACTTTAGGTGAATTCAATTGCAGTAATGTGTGATGCATAGAGGTGTTAAGAAACTGCATGAATGCTATTTTCTTAATTATTTTCATCCCAGTGAGGGATGGAAACTCAAAACCTCAAATACATTTGTAAACTGAAATAAAAAATACATCAGTACACCTCAAATGAAGAATTTTGTTTTAACAGCTCTAAAATTTGACCTTTTCTTATACTGTTTTTGAAGTACAAATGTATTCAAATTTCAAAGCAAAAATATAGGTTAATAAAATTCCAAATATTTTCCTTTGCAAGTGTCCAAAAGGGTATTTTGACAATATTCAAATATTTGACAAAAAAACCCCACCCCAAATTCAAACCAACTCCCAGTCCTTTCAAGCTCCGAGGACAGGAAGTTCCGTCAGCTGAGAAGATCCCAAATTCTCCCAGGTTCACAGAGCAGAATTGAATCTCCTTATATTAAAATATTTTGATGTCTCTTTTCCATAGTATTAGCTTTTTTCAATACACCCCATAGAAATGATTTGAAATGGGTCAGACTCTGCAACTGAATCCATTAATTCATATACCCCTTTGGGCACCCAGCATTGCCACACAGCCATGACACAGATTTGTCTGTTCAGAGACAACTCAGAGTGATTTCACCCATCTACAAAGCAGAGATGAATGGGAAGAGACAGTAGCTTAGGACAAAAAAGCCAAATACCAATGTAAGTGTTATGCTTTGCTTGTGCTAGATAATACCATGCTGATAACATTTAATTGCTTTTGCTTCAGAAAAAATGTACTTGGTCATATTAAGCCATATATAAAAGGTTGCTGGCAATTCTTTTTCAGCAATACCAAATATTACTATTTTCCTCTGATTTTAATGTGTTCCTCAGAGTTATTCTTTCTTAATCTAGTTTAAATGTAAGCATCTCATTGAGAAACAGTAAGAGATTTGGTTTTGCATTTTCCACCAAGTCTCTAGGGTAAGATGGTTTAATCATCACAACATAAGACACAACTAAGGAAAAAGAAGCTCCTTATAAGTGAACCTCTGCTAAGCTTCAAGGCTTGCGGCTGTAAGTTGATATGGCATTGGTAGATATGCAGGTGTGAGGGAACACGGTTTCTCCCACGTCTCTCCATCGAACCTGTCTGCTCCCAAACGAGAGAAGAAATACATGATAAATCTAACCTGACTTGGAGTTCCACACTGTATTTCTTTATCGTGTGCTAAAACAGGAGAAAAAATGATGCACAAAGCCCACTCAGCCCTCAGAGTTAAATAGAGGGCTCTTGGCCATACCAGCGGTGTCTTTCCCCTTTGCTTTGTATATTTTAATAGGGTAAGTGACTTTTACCTTTGTTTTTTTTAATCCTTTCTGTGTGCTGCACTATTGTCTGTGCTAAACCATACTAATAACTAACTTGACTTTCTTTTTAATTAGAGTAGTGCAGATATGTATTTGAAGCACAGCAGTGTCCTTTCCAAGGCTGTATACAGCTATTATGTATTATCTTAGGTGAGGGAAGGACATGGCACTGTCATGTATCATTCTCCCATCAAACATTTGGCAAGCAGCACTGAATTACCAGGGAAGAGGTCATCTTAATCTCTAGATAAATTCATCTCAGAGAATTGTATGTGGAAATAAATACAGCCCAGATTATATTCCTGATACAGTCTTCCACAATGTATAATATGGGAAAAGGTTCTTTTTATTTGCTGACAAAAAAACCCAAAACCAACCAACCAAAAAAACCCAAAACCAACCAAACAAAAAACCCTTAGTGCTTATCTAAAATTAAAATTTAGACAACCAGTTTTCTTTTTTTTTTTGCTTTCAGTCGGGATCTTTCTTTGCTTATTTTATAATTTGAGGAAAGTGGTTGGCAGTCAGCGCAGGAAGTTAATTTTTCACATGGGGCATTTTTTACTGTAAAATGTATTGCACAGGAGACAGAATTCAATACATTACCTGAAACTGGAAAAGCCTTGACAGAAAAGTTCCCAGACTTGCAAAACACTTACATGTCTGTTATGCATTTACAGATCAACCTCAGGAAAACATTGCAAATTTAAGCACCTGCACAATCAAGGCCTAAGTAGCAGATATAAATGTTTAGCTAAAGGATTTACAAATCTTGAATTTCAGGACATAAGACGAGCTTTTTAGGAGGGAGATATGAATTATATCTATGTAATAGCACTTTCAGACACTGTAATTGTTGTTCCTAGTAGAAAAATGCTTCTTAATTAGAGACAGATGTTGAAAATTTCGAGTTATATGAAAATGTCACAAGCCAAGTCTCTCAAAGAAAATAATAGGTTACTTGTTGGACTCTACCTTTTTAGAAATAAAGAAATATAGAAATGATAAAATTACACTTAAAATGTGTATTTCTTTTCTGTATTCAGCACTTTTTGTTGCTTTGAGCTAGGCTGAAGTCAAGAGTATAAAATTAAGTATAGTTTTGTGATAGCTGGGAATCCTCTCCTGGAAACATTAGCCCTATAACCAACTGAACAACTGAAACAGACACTCACAAAAAGCGATTTCTCTCTAATACCTTGCTCTTTTACCACATTAAATCCATGCCATGTGCTCTCCTTTGCAAGAACAAAAAATATATCATTTTTTTATTAAAAATCTCTCCCACATGGTCTTTGCAGACCTGGCCGCTTTGGTTTGACTGCGGTGAAGTGCTGCAGCCCTGGAACAGTCCCTTTGGAAGAGACTGCTCTGGTCTCTCTCACCTGTCTTTTACCAGTAAATAACTTTAACCTTGCTGTTTTCCCTCACTTTCCCCCAGGAAATAACCCCTTAGACTTTAGTTCTTTAAATCTATTTAACAGAATATCAGAGAACCACTTTTAGGTCCTGTTGAGGTAATTTGTAATGCAATCAAGCCACACTGTGATGTCATTCTCTTTGTAGCATGACATCCTTATGTGTCAGTAGCTGTTAAACTATGGCCTAATGCAAACATCATGGTTTATCCCACAGAGCAGTGTTGAAACCTGTTTTACAGAGTTGAGATGTACACGTACAGCAGTGCTTCCCACTGAAGGGTCATGTCTTCCCTTCCACCTGCACTAACAGAATAACCCTCCCTCCTTCCTGCCCCTCCCCATTAGTAGATGTATGGCCATCCCCAAATTTAATATAAATGACTGGCCTGGGAGATTTCATTCTGTTCCCTTTCAAATTTTAAAAGAGTCCTTTCCGAAGTTATGTATTTTATATCTTGCAATTACAAAACCTTGTTAGTTTTTTTTTCTTAGTCTGTGAAACAGTGGGAATGCACAGAAACATGGAGCTGCTGTTAGCTGTTTAGCTGCAACTGAATTTCACCTCATAAATGGTAATTTGAGCACACTTAAACATTCAAATATACATAGAAAGTTTATAACTGATCCTACAATCCATGAATGACAGTCACTGGTGACCAGGATTGACTCTCAGTGGGACTAGGCATCTAAATACGCTTGGATTACCCTCTGCAGAGCGGTGATGCCTTCATTTGGATTCAGTATTATATTTATACAGAGAGTGTTTCCTAAGAGCAGAGGTGTGCTTGCTGCTACAAGGCTTCCTTCTTGCTTAGGAGTAAAATATGACATTTAGAAGACATAATATAGGCCATAATGTTTCTTGCCATAGGAGTGCTACTTTGATGTCGGATTGTGTGACAGACGGTAACCAGTTAGTGTTGACCATTGATTGCCCATTCTGCCTGCCAAGGGTGCCCAGCCAAGCTGCAGTGAGGAAGACTACCTGCTTGCCTACTCTAGGCTGCAGCCCTCTAGTTCAAGCAGAGAGATGTCTTCCCTGTGGAGAGCAGGAGAGGGCAGGGGGACATTAGAGGAAAAACCCAGCAAACAGGGAGACAGCGGGATCTCTGGGGCTGCTGAGAAGATCAGGGAGCAGACACATAGTCAAGTCTAGGGTGGTTGAAGGAAACTTTCCAATGGGTTTTTTTCCAATCCAGCTTCTTGCAGTCCAAGAAGCTGCAACTGCTTCAAAACACCGCAGGAGAGTAGCTGCTTTTCACAGATCCTGTAGATATGGAAGAGCTTCTTTCCATCCCAGTAAATTGGAGTTGTGTCTATTTGAAAACCTTGCTCTTTTCCATGGTCTAGTAAAACATAGCATGAGAGACTCAAAACCTTTGGGTGGATGGTTTCAGCTTGTTCAAGGAAAGACAAAGGCAATTCCACCTCCAGGTTCTGGTGGCTTTGTGATTCAAGTTCATTCTCACTTTTGTTGGGGTTGTTAGAAGATTCAGTTACCCAGTTATTTTGACTACCTGAGGAAATAGTTCTGTTATTGCCAGAGGCTGTTATCCAAGTTATCCATGTTATCCAGTTATCCAAGTTATCCATGAGTTATCCTCATGTTATCCAAGATGATCTTGTTTATAAAAAGACCCCTAGGAGCTGTGTTCAAGGAATCTGGACAGAGAAATGCCCTAGATGGCTGCTCTAAGGAGGCAGGTCTTTGGAAGAGTCACTGGGAAGGTGTGAGGTAGGGACAAAAGATTGTTTTAGTTTTGAAAGGAAAAAAAAGAGGAACTTAAATATCAGATTAAATATTCCTCATTGAATGCTGGAGATGCATCCTGGCCAATTAGTGATAATTACTGAACAATTTTTATCCTGGTTTCTTCAGGAAATGAGGCTTGGATGATCATTCTGTCTGTCAGTCCCATTTAATAACTGCTGGATCCATTCATCAGCTGCAGATCTGACAGAGGAGTGATGCTGTCAGAGCTACCCAGTCCTCACAGCACTCTTGAGAAAGAATTCAACAGATTTAACATTCAAACTTAAAAGAATTATTAAAAAATAAAAAAATATATGGGAGAATCAGAAATACTCTAAACCCAGGACAGCAGAGAGGCCTTTTCTCAATCAAGGGGATTGTGTGGATTCTCTATGTCTAGTAAGGAATGTATTCAGTATTCAGTATTATTTAACTCTATGTGCAGGAGACAAAAACTTTGGCGGTTGGAATTCATGAGTTCTGATACTCAAATTATTCCTCATTCTTCTTAAACTATGTGTTATTTTCATAGGTATGTTATATTGCAGATTACCTGTGACTGACATAGAAGCAGGATGTTGTGTATTTCAGCGACATTTCCATTAATTCCATTGTGCTTTCATAAATTAATACAAACCATGAAAGGAAGAAAGTCAGTTCTGACAGTTTATTTATTTTACTTATATTTCCCTGTCAAAAAAAGCATCCTTTAGCAACCTCTGGGAAATACGAAGGGAACCAATGCTTTGATTTAATGACAGGATCCAGCATCTTCTATTGGCAGCAGGTTTCTAACTTGAGTCCTGGTATTGTCCTGGCTGTTAAATGTTACACACACTAAATTGAGTCATTAAGGAGCATGGGCTAGTGGGTAAAACCAACACCATGGAAATTTGGTTAGCTGATTAATGTCTTTTGCACCTGATTTTTGAGTTCTCCATTAATTAAAATGAATTTCACCTCCTGCAGAAGCGTGTGTTACATATTCCTTCACCCCTAGAGCAGATATAATAAGCTTTCTTCATGTGGGAGTGTGAAGCATCTCTTGTTTCACTTTTTGGAGAGCTCCATGCAGACAAATTCCTTCATGGCATTTCCCAAATACTTTTGAAAGGTTCCAGGCCAAGGAGAAAAAACATCAGTTTTTCAGTGAATTCATCTTCTGCAACTTGCTCTGAGCTCGAATAGCACTGCCGTGAGCAACTTCAGAGGCTGCTTTTTCAGGAAAAAGAATCCCCCTTCTCTCTTATGAATAAAGATTCATATATTTATTTTTATTATCTCTCACTATGTACACACACACGTGTGTGTGTGCACTTGCCTCTCCCATCAGATTAACCAGAAACACTCAAACCTACAGGATGCTTCAGGAAAATCATGTATACACTTCCCACAGTATTTTGCAAATAACTAGTCTTAAGGGCTTGCCTCACAAGCTTAGCAGTATAATTGGCCAGTAGGTCTTCACACTTCTTTCCTGCTTTCTAAAGCACTATACAGAAAATAGTACCTGCAATCTATCAGACAAGGCCATATTGGATGAAGTGATCTGAGGTTGGATAAAGGAGTTTGGTGGCATGCCACTTTCTAACAGAAAAAGGAAAGAACTCCTCATGCTTTTAAGAGTGACTCTAATAGTCACAGGAATGATGACCCTGATGACCCAGTTTGGTCACCAAACTGCTGCTCTGCTCAGTCCTTATATCCAGCCAGCCCATGGTCCTACATGACCACACCAGATCCATTGCTGTTGATTTGCTTAAAGTACGTACACTATGTCTCCAAACTATGTGCAAAAGACTGTACTATGTGACAATTTCTGTATCTGTAGGAACAGTTTCTACCGACAATTTACAAGTGTCTTATTTATGTAAAATTGCATACAAATAGTGTCTGTGAATTGGTCTGGGCACAGCAGGGGCTACATAAGCTGGGGTATCTCCAGGACCATCTAAAATCCCCAGTTGGAGAGCTGCTGCACCAATTAGTCAAATACTTTGTTGTGAAGGTGGCTAAGAGTTCAGTCAACCACTTTGTCCCAAGTCGGTCCATCATCTCAAACCAGTCCTTTGTCTCACCTACTCAAAGACAAGCAGGGGAGCTCCAGGACCAGGCAGGGAATTCATGACAAAGTGCATTTGGTGTGCTCTGAGGCACACCTCTGATACCCAGTTGTACCATAGTTATAACTATAGGGCAACACAAGACCTCTTCCTCCTTTTTTTTTTTTTAATGGAGCTGTTCTCCTTAAGTTAGCATTCAGCAGGCAAAGGACAGTGAAATCAGGACTAACTTTTGCAGTCTATTTGCCTCCCATTCAGGCTACATTTCTGAGGAGAGCATTCTCTTTTAGCAATACATGGGGAAATCTTCTCAGCAATCTTCTCTAACATCTAACAAATTAACCAGACTCATGAATGCCAGGCAGGCTGTGGGAAACCTTTGTTTAGGTGCTGAGCTTGCTCTCTCATACATGTGCTAGCACAATATATCCTTTGCCACTTCTGTGTCTAGACCAAAAAATTCTTATGTTACAAGAGGAAGTATTTGTGGTAAGTCAAGTCATTCTTTCAAAGTCCTATAAAGTCTTGCTAACAAGGTTGCCAACATCAGCTAGTAAAATATCTCCTTATACCTGAAATTTGATACTCAAATTAGGAAGTGCCCTGGTGCCCTGATGGTATTGTCTCCAGGGAAATTAAGTCTAGGCACAGAGCAACATGTTACTTGAAGGAAGATGACACAAGACTTCCCAAGGTGATCTAGTCCATCTCTGTCCACAGACCTACAAAGGAGTTGCCACAACCACTCGTACTTGTGAAAGTTTCTTTTTGACTCTATATTTTTATTGGTTTAATCTGCAACAAGTAAATTAAACAAAAGATCACATAACAGTGTTTCTGGTATGCCCTTGGTGGTCTCCACAGAGGTATAGATTAGAGCAGAAAGTACCTGCAGAGATGTGTGTGACTGAATAGCTGTGTGCGCTTAGACTCAAAAAAACCTTGAGGGAAGTGGAGGGGAGGATGTAACATAGTGAAGGCTGTGCATGAACTGTTGCATGTTATACTACTGACTCTGAAGCCATTTATCTATTATCTACTCTTCCTAACAGAAGGAGGCCATATGGTTACTTTTTAATAAAAAAAAATAAGTTTTTCTTAATTAATCAAAACTGCAGACTTCTTCAGGAAGAGGGAGGCGGTGGCACAGGTCCTCCTGCTCCCAAGAGGTGGAGAGGGGCTCTGTTAAAGAAGGCCTGAATCTCAAGTGGCTTCTCAAAGGTTTGTGTGAAAAAAGGATACTCCCTGCTGTTCTCTGAGGACCGTAAGAGCAACACAAAAATTGCTCTGAGTGCAGGAGCTATTCTAAAGGGAGTAAATAAGCATCTTCTGCAGTATACACATTATAAACAGCAGCTCCAAAGGAAATATAACCTCCACTTCAGTGCTCTCTCTGCTGTTTATTTCCTTTGCCTACCGAACTGAATGATCTCACTTGAAGTGAGAAGACAGCTGCATTCCTGTTTTTCTTGGGAGCCTCTGTAGTTAGTGGATGTGGAAACAGAATGGCAAATAGAAAGAAATGTGTTTGTTCTAACTTTCTGTGAGGTGTTTGTAGGGATTTCATGACTGCTGTCTCTTGCTCTAATTGATAGCTCTTCTCCAGCTTAATGATGATAGCTGCATCTCTCCTATTTTATAGACAGAAGATGTAGGCAGAGGGAAGCTAACCCTCGTAGTAGTATCCACATAACAAGTACCTGTGATACAGCAAGGTGCCAAACGCAGGTCCCCCAGGGCCCTCTGCTATAAACTGTCCATCCTTCCTTAGAGTAAAAAACAATACAGTCACCGAAGTCAAAACTATTAAAATAAGAATAAAAATAAGATTTTTGCTGGAGGCTGAGCAGAAAATACAACCCTGCTGGTGCCAAACTCCCAGCTATGCAGATGAAATAGATACCAGCCGGATTCAGCAAACTGTGGACTGAGAGTTTTAAATCTCATGAAGTCTTTGGTTATAAACAGTTGGCAAGTTGTTTGTTTTAGGGCAGGTGAAGTCCTGAAGATTTTGTTCCTTGGAATAATCTATCCCTGCATGTGTGTTATATTGATACTATGGGAGGCTAAATGAGAAGTAAAGGAAAAAGAGACATTTATCTGAACACCAAAATAAAATAGAGCTTTTCCAGAAAACTGCAGACAGCTGATGGAATTTAGCTCATCACCATGTTTTAGCAAAGCCTATTTCAATCACTATACATGTTTCATTTGTATCAATGTCTCATATGGAGATAATATTTGTATTGATGCTTCACATGGAAAAGAAAATTTTCTAATTTTGAAAAAAATAATTTCCTTGGGGAAGATTAAAAACATTTGGAAATTATTTGTGGGAGACATTGTCGCAGACTGAATATATTGATACTATTTTACCTAATATTTTCAGCTGAAAAATCACCAAGAAGTGAAACACTGAAATGCTCACTCATGGGTGGCTCCCAGAAAAGCACACTGTTTTTCTGTTACAATGTGAGGCTCCGTGTCTTTAGGGCTCATATTTCAGCAAAGGATTTTGGTGATAGAAGTGGAACTGCAAGGTGAGGAGAGCCACAGTGAAGCTGGTTAAAGTCAGAGATCCAATAACTTTGTATTCTTACATTTCAGCTATTTCCTAGCTGTGAGGCTTATGTTAAGCTCTGTGAATTTAGACACAGGGCAGCCAGAAAACTTGCATGAAAAATAGCAAGACAGGTGGATAAAACTCTGTCACAGTAAGAGCAGAGCAAATTGTTTAAAGCAGGCTCCTCTTCTTCAAATAACAGCATTTCCATGGAAAAAAAGATGAGCACTGGGAGATGCATGGAATATTTTCCTTGCAGGGGCAGTGATTTCGAGATGATCCCTCATTGTAGGACTGGTGTTGCTGGGAAGCAGGAGGAGGTATTTAATGTCTCCTTGCCCTGCCAACTGATCCCACAATGAACATTTGTTTTATACAGAATAAAGGAGTCCAGCTCACAGGAGGCATATGAGTGTCAGCATGGTATATTTCTTCCAGTTTTGAGCTGCCACTCTGCCTGCTGGTAGTCTATAAAACTGAAAAACCTGTGATTTCCTCTGCTTCCTGCAACCTTGTCCCCAAGGTCTCTCACTGCCACTGCATTTGGCCAAGAAAAATGGGCATGAAAGAAACAGATGTGTGCATTTTGTTTCTTTTCCCTGACATCGACTGGCTCCAATGTATGGAGGTACCATGACCAGGTTTCTAACCTCAGTCAGTGTGACTCATCTCACTTGGCTTCCCCTACTCCATCCAGCGTAACCCTTACAGCTGCAGCTATAGACCTGGCTGTGGTGGATTTGGACAAGACTAAGGTCATGACAGTCCAGTAGCTCAAAGTATTCAGACCATGTGTGCAAAAGTCCTAAAGGACTGCAAATCTGTACTAAAAACTGTCCCCAAGCCCTTCTGCTCTCTGGAGCACATCTTGCAACTTGTCATGGATTGGCACCCTTGACTCCTTGTTAGACTGGACCTGAGAGGAGCCATGTGAACTCTGCAGAATGGTCCTCCTGCAGGAATTGAGGACTTGACTCTCACTGGTGACAATGTGGATACATGGAGTTGCTATGATGGGCTGGAAAGGGTCAAGGAGCTCAGGAAGGATTTGAGCCTTCTTTTCACATAGACAGGATCTAAAATCACTGATGTCTGGGGAAGGGACCTAAGGAATCCCACCCAAACCTGGGCTCAGGCAAGAATGATTCCATCTCTTTCTACTCCAGAAGATATTTCTCCCCATCTCCTTTTTCACAATGTGTAAATGCAGTCACTGGTCTGGCAGTCCTTTGGTCCCAACCTCTATAACAGCAGCATGCAGCATTTTTCAAAAATGGCATAAGCATCTTCTCTTTCATCAGGCAGGAGGGACGATAGAAAGATCTTGTCCATATCTTTTTCCATAGCCTAGACAGCATCAGATCCAGGAATGAGTCTGGTTTTTCGTGTCACATGCTGGAAGAGGGACTGTCACAGCTCATGGGGATGATGATGTTTGATGAGGCCTTTTCCAGGAAAGGTGGACCTCCAAGACACAGAGCTCTGCTGCAATATATACTTCTTTCTATGTCCTTCCATCCCAACATTAATGACCTAGCACCTTCATTGATGTGAAATACATGATGAATATCTATTTTGCATATAAAACTAACAGGTGGAATGACAGTTTTGATTCTTTTGTTCACTGTAATTGAAGAATCAGAAGAGGTTTTCAGCTTGAATTCAAGTTTTCTGTGTGTCTGCCTTATTAAGTCAGTCATATCTGATGTAAGTCAAGTTTGTGCACAGGATCTTGAAGAGAAGTAGGGAATAAAGTCAGGTTGATTTTCAGAGGTGACAGGTCCCCTTTGGCTGACAATAGATTCCAAGGTAGATGAGGTCAAAAGTTCTGCCATAGCCAGAAATAAGCCATCCGAAAGTCAAATTTACAAAATTCTGCATTCCCCCAGTGTGTTAATCTTGACTTTAGGTCTGTGGCCAGCTTTGAAGGATGTTGGCCTTAGTTTTTTTCTGGTCTTCTAAACAAGCTGCTATGTGACTTCACTTCCTTTCTGTGTCCCTCTTTTTAATTTCCCCTCTCTAAGAATACCAGACCATTGTGTTAATTAATCTTTTAAGATTTGTCTTCATACCCTAAAATGGACAGATCTGCAGAGGTTTGCAAGTCTAATCCTGCTGGAAGCATTCTCTGTTGGAGAAGCCCCTTCTTTTAACAGTATCTGTGTGTATATGTGTAATTAGAGGATCAGATATGCATGACAACCATGTGATTTTTCTTCTCAGCATAGTTTGTCACTGCAGATACTGTATAGTTCACCATGTTTGCGTCCCTAATAGAAATGTCACTCACTGTACCTTTCCCGCAGAAATGACAAACTACTGGCCATACCTCTTCTAAGTCAGTAGAAGCTGACAGCAAGTCATAAGGCAAATTCTAGATTTTCTTCCTGATTCCTTCTTTGCATAGTACAGAATCTAAACTTGGACATTACCAAGCTGGCTTGTATATTAATACCTTGCCTTGATACTGTATTTGCTTAAATTATAGCCATGCATACTTAAGGGCTGTGCTTCATCACCAATTTCCTCATGTGGTAATGAGCAAATTACCATTGTTATAGAATAGAAAGACATCATGTTTAAAACCAAATCTTGGGGGAAAAATTTATGGACATTAAATGAACAATATGTTCTGTTGCTCAGTGCTTCTTTCCCTAAAGAATAATTCCTTATATTAAAGACACTCAGTTTAGAGTTATGCAGTAATTAAGTAATCTCATCACAACTCTATTGTATCTGCTTGCTTTCTATCCTTTCTGCTTTTCGTGCCATTAGTGTCAGCTTTTCCAGATGATAATCCTTTTATCACATTCTGATACTGCTGTGTCCATTTACATCTCTGCAAAATTAAATCACAGCAAATCATCTAGTATAAGACAACATTAGTGTGATGTAAGTTCCTGGGAGGCTTGGTCCTGGACAACAATTCACAGTATCGTGAGTCTTAGAAAGTGCAAATGAATCCATTGAACCACCCTGTCTTATTTAGTCTCACATACCCCACTTAACTATTGATCAGATTTATACTAACAGGCTCTAGGGTCTCCTATATTGTGAGGATTTGTAATGCATTATAGAAGATTCCTGTTTCCAACATCTGTGTTTTACCTGTATTGAGGGATTTCTGCACTCTCCCTCTCATTCAGGACTGTTATTTCTATTACATAATTACAGTGCTGGAGTGGTTTAAGGATAATACTATTTGGTTATATTTACACAGTGACAAACAGCCATCACCTCCAAAGAGCATCCCCTTCAACTGTAACATCTCCCCCCTTTGTCGCTCTTCTTCCTTCCCCTTCTTCATGGCTTCAGTCTCACCTCATCTCTCCTGGACAGTTGTTCTATTCCATCACTGTAAAAAGTAAAAATCTAGTTTGATTATACTTCTTGGCACTGCTCATGGCCAAGGAGGTTCACATTTGTCCCCAATCTTTCCTCCTGGTGTTTTGTTTCTTGCCTTTATGTAATTTCCCTAACTACTTTGGTAAACCTGTAGCCTAATGCTTGCTCTGCACATGCTTTGTGTTGTGAAAGAGCAATACAAATAATATCCTGTAAAAGCTAATTGCATTGTAATTCTGTTTGCATTTATGTCAAACTTTTGACTCTGGATCTCTGACTTTAGGAACATTTGTTGCAAGTGTATAAGTTTTTTAAAAAAAAGACAAAAGAAGGAAGAAAAAGTTATGTCACATTCAGGTCATGAGAACATAAGCTAGGGAAATGTAGCAAGATTTTTGTTTCAGCTCCCCCACCTTCTACAGAACTTCCAACTCTGACTGTGTTTATCTCCAGAGGCAGGTATTAGAGCATCAAGCACCCACATCAATCTGGTGACTATGTAGCCTTAACAAACAGTTTGGGAAATTTAAATAGGAATTCAAAGAAGGTCTTGGTGTAATGATACCTCTGAGTTCTCAGAAATAATAAAAATGTAGCCAGAATGGTTTAAGAGCTTACGAAGGGTGGTTTGGAGGTAATGTTTTTCATTAGATGAGTTAGAAAACAGTAGACCATGCACACATCTCTCATGCTTATTTCATATCCTGTTGTGAAAAGAACTTTTGCTATGAAGACACAAGGGACTGGCAGCAAGACATGTCCCTCAAATATAAAGTAGCTGCTTCTCCTTTCGACAGGCATGAAAAGCCTCCCTAACTGCAGCTGACTTATTTTTGCCCCAGATCTGGAATTCTCCATCTTCTATTTGCCCTTTGACTGTAATTTGTGTTAATCTCAGAGCATCTGAGGCAGTGCTGAACTTTTTCCTAGCTGGTTTGTTGGGGTTTTTTTTGGAGGGTGGTGGTAGTAGAAGGTTAAGACCTATTTTTCATGCTAGGAAAGTGTCCTGGTTTCAGCTGAGACAGAGTTAATTTTCTTCGTAGCGGCTGGTATGGGGCTATGTTTTGGATTTGTGCTGAAGACAGTGTTGATAATACAGAGATGTTTTAGTTGCTGCTGTACTAGTCAAGGACTTTTCAGCTTCCCGTGCTCTGCCAGGTGCAGAAGAAGCTGGGAGGGGACACAGCCAGGATAGTTGATCCAAACTGACCAAAGGGCTATTCCATACCACATGACGTCATGCTCAGTATATTAAGCTGGGGAAGAAGAAGGAAGGGGGGACATTTGGAGTGATGGCGTTTGTCTTCCCAAGTAACCGTTACGCGTGATGGAGCCCTGCTTTCCTGGAGATGGCTGCACACCTGCCTGACCATGGGAAGTAGCGAAGGAATTCCTTGCTTTGCTTTGCTTGCGTGCGCGGCTTTTGCTTTCCCTATTAAACTGTTTTTATCTCAACCCTCAAGTTTTCTTACTTTTGCTCTTCCGATTCTCTCCCCCATCCCACCGAGGGGGAGTGAGCGAGCGGCTGCGTGGTGCTTAGTTGCCGGCTGGGGCTAAACCACGACAGTCCTTTTTGGCGCCCAACGTGGGGCTCGAGGGTTTGAGATAATGACAGATTTGATTGGAATGTGCCAGATAGAATTTATAGCTGTTATTGCTGTTTAGCTATTAATCAGCAGGCTTCTGTGCTTGCCATAGGCTTGCTTGCCTTACTGTATGTTAGAGTCTAGGGCTCGTTAGTGGCTGCTTTTTGCTTTTGCTGCCTGCCGTGCTGCTGTACTGCTGATCACCTTACTCTGCTGTGCCTGGGAACACTTTGATAACAGCAATGGCCTTGTGCCTGGGCTGGCAGATGGCCAGGGCATTGCTGCTGTTTCTGTGCTGCTGTACTGGACAGGCTGGAACTCCGCTGTGAACTCGAGTCGAAGGGACTGTGACCTGTGGATGAATCCACGTGGGAGCAGGACACCCCAAAGCGTCTGTGCCCATGGATTAGCCCATGCCAGAGCAAGTATATCTTGAAACGTCTGTGGCCATGGTTATGTCTGTGCCACAGCAGGTATAGCTCTGAAGGGATTGTGGTCCAAGGATAAGTCCACGCTGGATAAGGTGCACCTCGAAGCATCTGTGGCTGTGAATGAAGTCCATGCTGCAGCAGGTACACCTCGAAGCATCTGTGGCTGTGGCTAAAGTCCATGCTGCAGCAGGTACACCTCGAAGCATCTGTGGCTGTGGATGAAGTCCATGCTGCAGCAGGTATACCTCGAAGCATCTGTGGCTGTGGATGAAGTCCATGCTGCAGCAGGTACACCTTGAAGCATCAGTGGCTGTGCATGAGGCCATGTTGGAGCAAGTTTACTTCTGAAGGTACTGCATTCTGTGGATAAGTCCAAGCTGGAGCAGGGGCAAGGGGAGGACTTCATTGCAATGTTAAACCTCATGGTCTGGTCCAAAGGGACCAGGGGTGGAGATTGTAATGGAAATACCTTTAAATTGTTGTATCCCGGGATTTGAGTTGCGTGTTGTGGGAATTACTATAGCAGGAACCCCTTGTTGCTAGCCAGGCTAGGAGCAAGGGGAGGAGTTCATTGCAATGTTAAACCCTATATCCTGGCCCAAAAGGACCAGGGGTGGACATTGTAATAGATATACCTTTAAATTGTTGTAACCCATGATTTGAGTTGCATGTTATAGGAATTACTACAGCCGGAACCACCTGAACCAATGGAGGAGAAGCCTTACAAGAAGCAGTGCAAGTGCAGCAGTGACCCGACCTGAGCTGGTTTTGGTGCCCAATAACTCCAAGCAACACACCACCTCTCCTGTCCTGAGTAACAACCATAAGAGATGAAGCCCAAAGTCATGGACTAAATGAACTCAGTGGACATTTTGTGGACATTTATGGTCATTTTACAAATATTTTGTAGGGGTGGTCCATAGACTAAGGGAATGATATGTGTGTATTATATCAAAGGATGGGAAGGGTGATGGTGGGTAATGAGAATGTATTGAATAGTGTGAGACCTGAGCATGACGTAAATGGTATGGAATAAGGGGTGGATACTGTCCTGGTTTCAGCTGAGACAGAGTTAATTTTCTTCGTAGCGGCTGGTATGGGGCTATGTTTTGGATTTGTGCTGAAGACAGTGTTGATAATACAGAGATGTTTTAGTTGCTGCTGTACTAGTCAAGGACTTTTCAGCTTCCCGTGCTCTGCCAGGTGCAGAAGAAGCTGGGAGGGGACACAGCCAGGATAGTTGATCCAAACTGACCAAAGGGCTATTCCATACCACATGACGTCATGCTCAGTATATTAAGCTGGGGAAGAAGAAGGAAGGGGGGACATTTGGAGTGATGGCGTTTGTCTTCCCAAGTAACCGTTACGCGTGATGGAGCCCTGCTTTCCTGGAGATGGCTGCACACCTGCCTGACCATGGGAAGTAGCGAAGGAATTCCTTGCTTTGCTTTGCTTGCGTGCGCGGCTTTTGCTTTCCCTATTAAACTGTTTTTATCTCAACCCTCAAGTTTTCTTACTTTTGCTCTTCCGATTCTCTCCCCCATCCCACCGAGGGGGAGTGAGCGAGCGGCTGCGTGGTGCTTAGTTGCCGGCTGGGGCTAAACCACGACAGAAAGCAAGGTACATGAGCTCTTATCTCCTATCAGACATATAACCCCTCATAAATTATTCCTGAGTACACAAACTTTGTAAAATTTTAACCTCTCTGAAACGAGTTTCCTCCTTTCTCACAATAAAGAAGGGATTTCGGATTGCCCAGGTAGAACTTCAATTTATACCTGAGATCAGGTGGATCAAGATATAGAAAATGAGGGCTAAATTCCCATCTGGTGGAAGTTAATCTGGCTGTATACACTGCAGGGGGGGTGTACTCTTGCACTCCCACTGAAAATCTGGTCTAGTTGTAGTGAAGTAGTGTGGCATAGTGAAAAATGCCTATCAATTAACTTCATGGGCATAGAAGATTTTCCCAAAGCAAGAACAACCTCTGGCCTATTAACATCCAGTCTGTTATCTGATTGTTCTACCTGAAGTAGAACAAGGTATTAACACGAGCATTGTGCAATTTGATAGGAAAGTATTTGAGACCCACTGTTTATGTGATGGGTTTTGTACCCGATTGCAAAACTTCATTTATTTTGTATCTGTAACAAAAAAAAATGTCATATCTGACATCTTTCAATGAGTTGACCAGGAAACAGCCATCTGATGCAGACGTTTGGCTGTCTCTACATACATATATATACGCAAAAGAGACTTCATGACTCTTTCTCGAAGCATCGTGAGCTGACTGTGAGGTAAGATGCATCCCTCTAATAATTCCATCTCTATTTTGCAGATATTTGAAAATAAACCTTTTTCTTGCCCTTTCTGCAGTAAACATGGGAATAACCTTGATATTAAGAGTTAGTCTTTATAATATTTAAAATCAATTTCCAAATGCATATACAGCTTTCTTCATGACCAATAACAATCTTGACAGAAACTGTTTTAAAACTAGGAACTTTAAATTTTACTTTATTAGATTTATTTTTTATTATCTTTATTTATTTATTGTTTCAAGAGCGTTTTGGATTGTCACACAATTTCGTTGTGGAAAAACTTATTTCTTAACCTGAATAGATTATTTTTCTTTTTTTTCCTCTCTATAAGGTTTATGTTTAAAAAAATTAGAAAATCTCTGAGAAAAAAAAGACATTTCACTTATGCATACAGATTATGCAGTTCTGAATATAAGATTTTGAGGGGAGGTTTTCTGGCTTTTTTTTTCCCCATCAAAGTGTGTCAGACAGTCTAACACATGAATTTGTAACTTGGTGCTCCCGTACACCAACGGTATGGTTGTTTAGTGCATGCTTTGAGAGTTGATTTTAAAGGTCTTAAAGAGTCTGTTTTAATAATTCATATTGATTCAGTAGGGGATGAAGATGCTTGACGTTAAATGATTAGCATTTACATTATGAACATGTTAATTACTGTATTTTTAATGCTGTTAGCTTTTATAAACCAAGATAAGAGTATTCTTAAAGGGACACCAGTAGATTTGCAACACGCTGGAAAACAGTGTTATACAAACCAGCCCTAGAAATATTTCCCCCTCTTTCTTTTCACTCTTCTCTCTCCCCTTTTACATTTCAGTAAGGATGTTTTATTTGTTTGGCTCTTGCACACGAACACCGAGCTAAAATAAAAAAAAAAAACAGGAAGCGAAAGAGACTAGAAAGAAAGTATTTGGTCATTCAGTTTGCATTGATCTGTGGTAATCCAGTGATGAATGGTGTTATAGCTTCCACTACCTCCCCTCTCTGCACAGGAGAGGCGGCTGTTACAGCCGCGATCATGATGCTTTGGTTTTCAGCTTAAGTTAAAAGCCTTTATCTGCTGCAGTGTCTGATTCACAATGGTGACTATCAAACAAGCAGAGTAAAATAATTTACAGATATGCTTCCCTCCCTTTCTTTCAGAAAAATGGCTTAGCTTTAAGCAATCAAAGGTTGCCATGCAGTAAAGCAAAAGGGAATTTACTTTTGAGTAATGCAGCTTGGTATAACATTGTGTCGCAGACCAGAGAGCTAATCTTTTTCCTATATCTCTGGGCCATTTCAGCCACACCTGGACACTGTATTGGCACATACTGTCTTGAGAAATCTTTGTGGGACTAGGGGAGGATGAAAACTTGCAGGGTGTATTGAGTTAATGAGGCTGTGGCAGAGATAAGGCAATCAGCAAATAAGAGAAGTCTACCGATACTGGTCAGGGACAGAAATTATGTAGCAAGATCTCTATGTGAGTACAGGAGAAGGAGATAAGGGAAAATATCAGATGGAGGTCAAGAAAACCTCTCGGATCAGGCTGGAGTACCTCACCCCCATCCTCATAACGTCTAGCTCTTACAGCTGTATTCCCAGAGCTGTCCTCCAAGGCAGGAAGCACCAGAGGAAGAGTTGTTTCCATACATCAGTGAGGGGAAGATTTTGATAAGGTACCGATCTGAGTCTGGGGCTAGCAATTAGGATAGGATAGGATAGGATAGGATAGGATAGGATAGGATAGGATAGGATATTTCAGTTGGAAGGGACCTACAACGATCATCTAGTCCAACTGCCTGACCAATTCAGGGCTGACCGAAAGTTAAAACAAATTATTAAGGGCATCACAATTAAAGGGTAACACCTATATCTGGATGTAGAATTTTGGCCATTGGCAAATCACTGGGACTACTGAATGGTCCTCATAGACAAAGCACTGCAGGAACTGTATTTAGAGGTTGGATAGGAAAGGATATACTCTGAAGACAGAAATGAATCTGAGCTTTTTCTATACCTAGTCCTCTTCAACCTATTTCGGCTGCTGAAGAGCACTAATGCAGGTACAGATTTCACTTAAGAAGTCTACAATGACCTTTCTATATGTCCACATATTTTTTAAAGACGTCTTAACATGAAAAGAGTAATCACAGTTCTTGTTTGTCTGGAGGGCTCCTTCAAAGTGCTCCTGCACACTGCCTGAACAGGGTCTTATTGCAATGGAGGTACATAATAGCATCATTAATTAAAACTGAAGGAGTTAGGAAGCAAGGGAGGAGCAGAGGGGAGCAGCCTGTGAATTTCAAATTTAAGGGAAGATTTCTCAACTGGACATTACATGTAATCTTGGGGCTACACATTCTAATAGCATGGCTGCACACATGTCTGGAGCTTTCATCCCTGTCTTTTGGAGTTTGAAAGCCTGAGGCTCTAAGATGTGCTTCTGCATATTCTTTCTTCTGGCCAGTATTGCTATATCATACCATTTTTAATCTGTAGGAGGGTGGAAAGGAGGAGGTCCTGAAAAGCCCCAGGAAAGCAGAACATTTCTAATTTCTTCAATCCAACCAAGTGATGGAAAATTCGCTGAAAAAAATCTGTAGTGTGAGTTTTCAAGCTTTCAGAAAACTACTGACTAACCCAATAATTTCTAAAATCCCCAAAAGAAGTTCAGATCATGAGATATTTTTTGGCAAAGAACAGCTTTGGGTCTGCCTTGCCCTCTGCTAGCATAACTGTAAGGGCTGCTATTTCAATATTTCTTTTTTTCTTGCAACCACTATAATTAATACTGAAAGTATTTTTGTTTGGGTTTTTTGTTCATAATAAAACCAGATATTGTATCATCACCTGAATCCAGGTCTGTATGACAAGCACCAGGTATTCTGAAAGCTGCCAACATAGAAAATCCTTTTCATGGGGAATACATAACCTGCTTCTTGGACTCAGGGAACTCCAGTAAATAGAAATACTGAACTTTCAGAAAGTGTTATTGCCTAGTTCAATAATAAAATGTTAATAACCAAGTTTCCCCTCCTGTTGGCTACATCCTAGCATGTGCATCCTCAAGTTGGACTTACTGAGGACTTACTAAGCTGGACTTACTGAGTTCCAGCTCAGTAAGTCTTTGTACAGCCCAAGACGTCCTTTGGTTAGAAACCTTACATAAGGAGATTGCAGGCTGCTCAGTGCAGTTTTATGTGAGCGGATTAACAGCCTTCCTGGTGGGTTTTTATTTCTCTGACCATGTTTTTAGCCCAACACCTTTATTTTTGTCATCTTATGCATGTTCTAAAGGACATTTCTCACACATCTCAAGAAGCCTATGAATCAGTATTTTTAAACTTGAAATTAGGTTCCTAAAAATATATATCCAGGAATATAAATACCATCACAGTTTTGGAAAGTGTTAAATGTCCTGTAAATGTCACCAAACCAGAGTTTTAAAATTAAATTAGCTTATAATATATAGCTACTTTCCAGAAGGTTTTTCTCTGAAAATATATAGGGGAGGAATGAAAAATCAGGAATCAGGAATCAAAAATAAAACTTTCAGTTGCCCAAATCTTCTACATCATAATTGCTGGTTTTGTTTTCAATGATTGTATATTGTTTTCTTTTCATCAAAACTAAAACCCATGTGAAGGCTCTGACAAGCAGTAAAAACAAATTTGCATTCCTTTCCCAATTTTTTCTTTACAGAAAGTGCTTCCCTTTTGTAAATGTTTTTGACATTTTGAATGCGAAAAAATACTATGCCTAAAGTTTTCAAAATGGGCACTGCAAATTAGCAACACATGTCCCAGTGATGAAGTTTAAAAGAGGAGCTTTGGCCGCAAAGGTGTCAATAATAAGCTATTACTTTAATTTTTGCTTTTGGTTTCGGAAACTTTTGGTTTCTTCTACAGCCCGATTCAGGAAATATCTGTGCCCTGAAAAACAATTCATAAACCCATGCTTACTCCAGACATGGTTTTAAATCACCTCTAAATGAACAGAAGCACGATATTGAAGCCTGTATTAAACATTGCTCCCAGGGAAGGTTCTTACCAGGGATGGATTTAAATACACGCTAAAGTCATATTTTCACCCTGTCTCAGACTATGCATTGTATGTGAAATTATAATTCCCTTTTCCCAAGATCTTGGACACATGGGATGCAGTACAAAAATTTTTAAATTTGCATATGAACTAATGTGAAATGAATATACTTAATGCACCTCAGCCTTAAAATGGGATGAGCACCTATCCCTAATCAATCTGCTCTTTCATTTAGGTCCAAGCAACTCTTCCTGGAGGTTTTTCCTGGTTTGCATTTCTCATCCCTGTCACCGACCACTGGCTGAATCTCCACACCATTTCATCATTGAAGTGAGATGCTCTGACTAGCCTGTGAGTAGGAGATAGATAGAAATAAAACATACTGATTAGATAAACATGGAAGAGCCCCAGTGACCAGCAGGAGCTGCTGTAGATAATTTGGGGTCTTGCAGAGTCAAGATGATGGATCTGGGTCTAAGGCTGTGTTGGGTTGAATGTGTTTTGATGTCTTCATATGTTCCCCTAAACGTCAAGTAACTTTTGTTCCACAAAAAACAGGAGGGCAGCTCTTTCCTAGCAATGTTTCTGCTCCATTTACAACCTCTGTTCCTCTTGTTTTGTTTAGTTCAGCCAAAAAGGAACTAAAAATGGGTATTGAAAATATCTAGGGTAAAAACTGTGCTCAGAGTGACTTTCAATTTGCTACTCTGTACTGCCAGAGGCAGGTGAGACAGGGGAGCAGAAAGGGTTCAGGACAACAGCCCACAGCCAGGGAAAAGCCGATGCCAGGGTGCACCAAATTTCTGGATTGTGCAGTTACACTTGAGATTGAAGATGTATTCAGGGTAAATATTTTGGGTAACACCTGCAGCAATTGTGATAAGTTCCCCAGGTCATTGATGGTAACTGAGAAGAGCCAGACTCAGTGTACAGCACAAGGGCTGATGTGTGTTGTTCTGCAACCTGGTAACGTTTTTACACACCCTTCTAACAAATGCCTGTTTTGCTGAAGTTTTGACCTGTGCTGCATGCACCGACAGGCATGGATGCAGGCCACCCCTGGAGAAAATAAGGCCTCTCACGTCTTAATTCTCACTTTTTAAAATCCTGTATGTTACGTAGGCATCTAGCTTCAGACTCGCCAAACATTGCAATTTTAGCCAAACTCTGATCCCTTATAGCAGAGCACATTTTTTTTCAGGGCAAATGTTGATATAGCTCCTTGCCTCAGTAGGTTTTTTGTTTTCCTTTTTATCTTTTTCTATATAAGGATAAATCTGCTCAGTCTGGTAAGGTACTGGGAAGTCATAGGTGCTCTTACTCACAATGAAGTATTATCAGTTGCCTCAAGGAAATCAACTCTTACAGAAAAAGCAAATAAGATTTAATAGAAAATTATGATCCTTTCCTTTGAGTGCAATGTAACCACTGTCTAGTATACAGGTCCCCTTTCCACAAGAAGAGACACTGAAAAGTAGGCATAATTTTCCAATCAGTAGATTGTTCCAGTCTCTCTAGATAAAGTACAGAGATACCAAGTGATTTGTACAGAACTATTTGGCTTTTCTTTTAAACCCCACAAAACTTTTCCAGAAGAGAAAACCTCAAATGCAAATGTTTTCAGATATGTGTCTTGCTTGCTTATAAGTTTGTCAAGATCATTTATTTGGTTTATCATTTAATGGTAGCAAGTACTTTTTTACTTTTTTCTTTTTTGGCCCAAACTTGGTTTTAGAATGAAATTTTGAAACACGTTTTTTCTCAGATCACTACCTTTACAGCTAACCCCTTGTTGGTTACAAGTGTTGGGTACATTTACTTGTGCAAGTAGGGTCTGGGTTCAGAGTGGGGTCAGCAGACCTTATCTGTGCTCATAAATGTGGATTTTTGCCTATGAATAGGATTATGGGAAGAAAAATACAGGTATAGACCTGTACATTGCAGCTGTAACAGCCTATGCTGTGAGAAACTCTGCAAAGGTGGGATCTGGTGGAGCTTCTCTTTGTGCATGTTTGCATGATTCGAACACTATGGATCGTACTTGCAAAGCCTTTTTTTTTTTTTTCCCTCCCAGAAAGCCATATCAGTCCTTGTCTTTATCTTCTGCATCAATCTCTACCTATAGTGAGACAATAAAGTTAAGACACAGGATGGCTTTGTCTGCAGGAGCACACTCAGACTAGTCTTCCATGCTAATTTTCTGCTCGGATTACTTTCCTAATTATAATTCGTGTTCTCATCATGTCGTGGAAGAGTACATTTTAAATGAGCTTGCAATACACAGTGTAGAATACCAGCTTTATTGCACTGTGCGTAACCTAGAATATCAGTTTTTAATTTATCATAATGCAAATGCCATAATGATTACAAGTTTTCAACCCTGCAATATATTTTTTTCACAGCTATTTGCAAACTGGAGTCTCAAGTTTCATTTTCCCACTCCATATGTAAGACCATTGGTGCAGGATGTTGATCTACCTCCGGACAATCAGAGCTGTGTATGTTATACATTGTGTTCCTAAACACTGTTAAAAATGTGGAAAGGGAAAAAAAATTACATTCATTATGGCTTCTTTAGCCTTCTTATGCTTGCTAATAGGTTTTAAATGGACTGTTTGGGGTTTTTTACTGATAACCACAAAAAAGTGATTCATTCTCTAAACTGATACTAGAATAATAGGAGCCAAGAGGGAAATGCCAGTGAAACACCTCAAAGCACACAAGGGGTGTTCCTCTATGAAGGAGACATGGACGGCAGCCCAGCTGAAGTGCCTCTACACCAATGCACGCAGCATGGGCAACAAGCAGGAGGAGCTGGAAGCCATTGTACATCAGGAAAACTATGATATGGTTGCCATCACGGAAACATGGTGGGATGACTCACACAACTGGAGTGCGGCGATGGATGGCTATAAACTCTTCAGGAGGGATAGGCGAGGCAGGAGAGGTGGTGGGGTAGCCCTGTATGTTAGGAAGTGTTTGGATAGTTTAGAGCTTAATGAAGGTGACCTGATCACAGAATCACAGAATCGTATAGGTTGGAAAAGACCTTTAAGATCATCGAGTCCAACTGTAAACCTAACACTACCAAGTCCACCACTAAACCACGTCCCTAAGTGCCACATCTACACATCTTTTAAATACCTCCAGGGATGGTGACTCAACCACTTCCCTGGGCAGCCTGTTCCAATGCTTGATAACCCTTTCAGTGAAGTAAAATTTCCTAATATCCAGTCTAAACCTCCCCTGGTGCAACTTGAGGCCATTTCCTCTCGTCCTATCACTTGGTACCTGGGAGAAGAGACCGACCCCCACCTCACTCCAACCTCCTTTCAGGTAGTTGTAGAGAGCAATAAGGTCTCCCCTCAGCCTCCTTTTCTCCAGACTAAACAACCCCAGTTCCCTCAGACACTCCTCATAGGACTTCTGCTCTAGACCCTTCACCAGCTTCGTTGCCCTTCTTTGGACATGCTCCAGCACCTCAATGTCTCTCTTGTAGTGAGGGGCCCAACACTGAACACAGTATTCGAGGTGCAGCCTCAACAGTGCCAAGTACAGGGGCACAATCACTTCCCTAGTCCTGCTGGCCACGCTATTTTTGATACAAGCCAGGATGCCATTGGCCTTCTTGGCCACCTGGGCACACTGCTGGCTCATATTCAGGCGGCTGTCAACCAGCACTCCCAGGTCCTTCTCTGCCTGGCAGCTTTCCAGCCACTCTTCCCTGAGCCTGTAGCATTGCATGGGGTTGCTGTGGCCCAAGTGCAGGACCTTGCACTTGGCCTTGTTGAACCCCATACAATTGACCTCGGCCCATCGATCCAGCCTGTCCAGGTCCCTCTGCAGACCCTTCCTACCCTCCAGCAGATCAACACTCCCACACAACTTGGTGTCATCTGCAAACTTACTGAGGCTGCACTCGATCCCTTCATCCCGATCATTGATAAAGATATTAAACAGGACTGGCCCCAACACAGAGCCCTGGGGAACACCGCTTGTGAACTGGAGTAAACTCCTTTCTGGAGTAAACTCCAATCACCACCACTCTTTGGGCCCGGCCATCCAGCCAGTTCTTTACCCAGCGAAGAGTACACCCGTCCAAGCCATGAGCAGCCAGTTTCTCCAGGAGAATGCTGTGGGAAACCGTGTCAAAGGCTTTACTGAAGTCTAGATAGACAACATCCACAGCCTTTCCCTCATCCACTAGGCGGGTCACCTTGTCGTAGAAGGAGATCAGGTTGGTCATGCAGGACCTGCCTTTCCTGAACCCATGCTGGCTGGGCTTGATCCCTTGGTTATCCTCTACATGCCGCGTGATGGCACTCAGGATGATCTGCTCCATCAGCTTCCCTGGCACTGAGGTCAGGCTGACAGGCCTGTAGTTCCCCGGGTCCTCCTTCCGGCCCTTCTTGTAGATGGGTGTCACATTCGCTAACCTCCAGTCAGCAGGGACCTCCCCAGTTAGGCAGGACTGCTGGTAAATGATGGAAAGGGGCTTGGTGAGCACTTCTGCCACTTCCTTCAGTACTCTCAGGTGGATCTCATCAGGCCCCATAGACTTGTGAGTGTCTAAGTGGTGCAGCAGGTCACTAACCATTTCCCCCTGGATTATGGGGGCTCCATTCTGGTCCCCGTCCCTATCTTCCAACTCAGGGGGCTGGGTACCCAGAGAACAATTGGCCCTGCTATTAAAGACTGAGGCAAAGAAGGCATTAAATACCTCAGCCTTTTCCTCATCCTTGGTCACTGTGTTCCCTCCCCCGTCTACTAGGGGCTGGAGATTCTCCTTAACTCTCCTTTTGCTGCTAATGTATTTGAAGAAGTGTTCTTTGTTGTCTTTTACAGCAGCAGCCAGACTGAGCTCTAGCTCAGCTTTGGCCCTTCTAATTTTCTCCCTGCACAGCCTTGCTACACCTTTGTAGTCCTCCTGAGTTGCCCGCCCCTTCTTCCAGAGGTCGTAGACTCTCCTCTTTCTCCTGAGTTCGAGCCAGAGCTCTCTAGTCAGCCAGGCCAGTCTTCTTCCCTGCCGGCTCGTCTTTTGGCACCTGGGGACAGCCTGCTCTTGTGCCTTTAGGACTTCCTCCTTAAAGAATGTCCAGCCTTCCTGGACTCCTTTGCCCATAAGGGCTGCCTCCCAGGGGACTCTCTCGACCAGTCTCCTAAACAGGCCGAAGTCTGCCCTCCGGAAGTCCAAGGTGGCAGTTTTGCTGACCCCCCTCACCGCTTCTCCACATATCAAAAACTCTATCATTTCGTGATCACTCTGCCCAAGACGGCCTCCAACCATCACATGGCTCACAAGTCCTTCTCTGTTCCTGAACAAGAGGTCCAGCGGGGCACCTTCCCTAGTTGGCTCGCTCACCAGCTGTGTCAGGAAGTTATCTGCCACACACTCCAATAACCTCCTAGACTGTTTCTTTTCTGCTGTATTGTATTTCCAGCAGACATCCGGCAGGTTGAAGTCCCCCACAAGAACAAGGGCTAGCGATCGTGAGGCTTCTCCCAGCTGCTTATAGAATAGTTTGTCAGTCTCCTCATCCTGGTTGGGTGGTCTGTAACAGACT
This sequence comes from Mycteria americana, assembly GCF_035582795.1. Classification (NCBI taxonomy): domain Eukaryota; kingdom Metazoa; phylum Chordata; class Aves; order Ciconiiformes; family Ciconiidae; genus Mycteria; species Mycteria americana. The sequence goes on from NW_027445436.1 coordinate 11,383,539, forward strand.
CCCACCACAAGATCTGCCTTGTTGGCCTTCCCCCTGATTCTTACCCATAGACACTCCACCCTATCGTCACCATCATCAAGCTCTAAATTATCCAGACACTCCCTAACGTATAGGGCTACCCCACCACCTCTCCTGCCTTGCCTATCCCTCCTGAAGAGTTTATAGCCATCCATTGCCACACTCCAGTTGTGCGAGTCATCCCACCACGTTTCCGTGATGGCCACCATATCATAGTTTTCCTGATGTACAATGGCTTCCAGCTCCTCCTGCTTGTTGCCCATGCTGCGTGCATTGGTGTAGAGGCACTTCAGCTGGGCTGCCGTCCATGTCTCCTTCATAGAGGAACACCCCTTGTGTGCTTTGAGGTGTTTCACTGGCATTTCCCTCTTGGCTCCTATTGCCTCAGTATCCCCTAGCTCAACTCTGTTCGACTTCAGCTGTGCCCCAGCGTACCCTGCACATCTCAGAGACACAGGCTGAGTGCCCTCGCTGGCACCCGCTCCCTCTAACCGTGGCACGTCGTCCCTCAGCTTCCCTCGGGCAATTCTGATATTATCCCCCTCCCCCTTCGAGTCTAGTTTAAAGCTCTGTCGATGAGCCCTGCAAGTTCCTGAGCAAAGATTCTCTTTCCCCTTTGAGAAAGATGAATCCCATCAGATGCCAGCAAACCCGGTGCTGTGTAGGCCATCCCATTGTCAAAAAAACCAAATCCGTGGCGACGACACCAGCCACAGAGCCATGAGTTGATAGATTGGGTGCCTCTGTTCCTTCTAGTGTCACTGCCCACAACTGGAAGGAGAGAGGAGAAAATAACCTGGGCTCCAGAGTCCCTTACTAGCCATCCCAAGGCCCTGAAGTCTCTTTTGATTGCCCTAGGACTTCGTGTTGCAGCTTCATCGCCCCCCACATGGAAGAGCAGTAGGGGGTAATAGTCCAAGGGCCGTACCAGGCTAGGGAGTATCCTAGTGATATCCTTCACCCGGGCCCCAGGGAGGCAGCAGACTTCCCTAAGAGGAGGGTCCATCCGGCATATCAGACCCTCGGTTCCCCTCAGAAGGGAGTCACCCACAACTATAACCCATCTTCTCTTCCTTGTGGAGGTGGTGTTAATACGAGAGGTACGTTCTTCTGACCTGGGCGCCACCTCTGGTGTAGATGGACTGTCGTCCCCATCCTCCATTGACTGGCCTTCCACCTCCAGGGCCTCATACCTTTTGTACAGAGGCACCTGAGGAGGCAAGGTGGGCAGGAAGGGCCTTCGCCTGCCGCCATGAGCGTAGGCTTGCCTCCACTCACCTCCTTTGAGCTGCTGCCTTCAGCCCGGTGTGGGAGGGATAGAGGATCCCCTTGATCGTGGGTTCTTACTGGTGGCTGCTGCTGCTCCTGTTCCTGTCTTGGGGGGGGGGGGGGGGGGCAGAGCATGGCACCACCAGTCTATCTCTTTCTCAGCCTCCCTGATGCTCCTTAACCTTTCTACCTCCTCCCATAGCTCTGCCACCATGCAGAGCAAATCATCCACCTGGTCACACCTCACACAGCTGTCCACACAGCTGCCATGCGTGAACAGTGAGAGGCCCAGGCACTCCCTGCAGCCTGAGACCTGGGTGGCCACATGTTTTTGTGGGAGCTCCATCTGGGTAGCCACATCCGCTCTGGCGAGCACAGAGGGCATCGCTTTGTGACGAGTGAATACCATAGCTGAGTTTCTTCTGAAAGGATGGGGACTACTGAATGAACTCACTTCTCACAGTTCCTCTTGAGCTAGTAGGGCGACTTCGCCTTCCCTGCACGCCCTGCCTGCACAAACTGCCGCGCCGCGCCCTTCTGACACGCCACGCCCTGTTTGCCCGTCCTGGTCGCTCGCGCTCCCTGGGGGCTGCTCTTGTACGGGAAGGGAAGGGAAGGGAAGGGAAGGGAAGGGAAGGGAAGGGAAGGGAAGGGAAGGGAAGGGAAGGGAAGGGAAGGGAAGGGAAGGGAATTGCCGCCGTCACTCTTGTCCCCGCCCACGCTGAGTCAGAGCCGAGCCCTCGTCAGGAGCTCCCTCCTTCCTGCTCAGGGGCCGGGGCGTGGCTGCGATAGCCCTCCCTCTCTGTGCCCTTCTTTTTTTTTTTTTTTTTTTTTTTTTTTTTTCCTCCCTTCCCTGCGCAGTTTTGCCGCGGTTTAGCTGATCCAGCAACGGTCCCCCGACGCGGTCCTCTGTCTCAGAGCTCCTCGCCTCGGAGGCTTCGCTGAAAAATCTCCTTCTATGACAAGGTGACCCACCTAATGGATGAGGGGAAGGCTGTGGATGTTGTCTATCTAGACTTCAGTAAAGCCTTTGACACGGTTTCCCACAGCATTCTCCTGGAGAAACTGGCTGCTCATGGCTTGGACGGGTGTACTCTTCGCTGGGTAAAGAACTGGCTGGATGGCCGGGCCCAAAGAGTGGTGGTGAATGGAGTTTACTCCAGTTGGTGGCCGGTCACAAGTGGTGTTCCCCAGGGCTCTGTGTTGGGGCCAGTTCTGTTTAATATCTTTATCAATGATCTGGACGAAGGGATCGAGTGCACCCTCAGTACGTTTGCAGATGACACCAAGTTGTGTGGGAGTGTTGATCTGCTGGAGGGTAGGAAGGCTCTGCAGAGGGACCTGGACAGGCTGGATCGATGGGCTGGGGCCAATTGTATGGGGTTCAACAAGGCTAAGTGCAAGGTCCTGCACTTGGGCCACAGCAACCCCATGCAATGCTACAGGCTTGGGGAAGAGTGGCTGGAAAGCTGCCAGGCAGAAAAGGACCTGGGGGTGTTGGTTGACAGCCGCCTGAATATGAGCCAGCAGTGTGCCCAGGTGGCCAAGAAGGTCAAGAGCATCCTGGCTTGTATCAAAAATAGTGTGGCCAGCAGGACTAGGGAAGTGATTGTCCCCCTGTACTCGGCGCTAGTGAGGCTGCACCTCGAATACTGTGTTCAGTGTTGGGCCCCTCACTACAAGAGAGACATTGAGGTGCTAGAGTGTGTCCAGAGAAGGGCAACGAAGCTGGTGAAGGGTCTGGAGCAGAAGTCTTATGAGGAGTGTCTGAGGGAACTGGGGTTGTTTAGTCTGGAGAAAAGGAGGCTGAGGGGAGACCTTATTGCTCTCTACAACTACCTGAAAGGAGGTTGTAGAGAGGTGGGGGTCGGTCTCTTCTCCCAGGTAACAAGTGATAGGACAAGAGGAAATGGCCTCAAGTTGCGCCAGGGGAGGTTTAGACTGGATATTAGGAAATTTTTCTTCACTGAAAGGGTTATCAAGCATTGGAACAGGCTGCCCAGGGAAGTGGTTGAGTCGCCATCCCTGGAGGTATTTAAAGGAGGTTTGGATGAGGTGCTTAGGGACATGGTGTAGTGGTGGTCTTGGTAGTGTTAGGTTTATGGTTGGACTCGATGATCTTAAAGGTCTTTTCCAACCTATATGATTCTGTGATTCTGTGAAATATTTCCTGGGAATGGAGAACTCATTTTTATTGAGTGATAGAAATATGATACCTGATTCTGATGAGACTAGAAGCATCTAATGTGCTTTCAACTGTGAATTAACCACCTACTCCTGGGAAACAATCTCATGCAAAATTTTCAGAGACATCTTATTCTGTTGAGTCTGTTGAGTCTGGAGAGACACTGTAAAAGAGTGGGGCCATGCACAAAAGCATGTGTATGGAAAAAAAAAAAGTGATATGGATCACTATACAAATTTATTTGAATATCTTTATTTGTACACCTTGCCTAGCTTGATTAACCTTATGTTAGGTTCTTCCTACAGGTACATCATTGAGCCAGGGTTTTATAGTAAGCTGGCCAGTATTGCCGATGTGGTGATGCTCACATGAAAGCTGGATTTTTTCCTACTTTAAGGGATCGTATTTTGGTGTTGGCCTACACCAGGATAAATGGAAACAGCCTCTCAGCTGCATTGGGCGTGCTAGTTGTGATGTTAGAGGGAGAAGGAGACCAGCTTCCATGTCTCCCCGGCCCTGCTTTACATCTGCTGGTCTCACCGTGCGTGCTTGGATCTAGTTAGTCCTGGAATGGTGATATTTATTTCTTACACTTTGTAGTCATCTAGGCAAAATCTCAATGTAGCCCTGGTGGATAATAGTTATAGGTCATTAGTTGCAAGTCTAATTTGCTGTGAAAGTATAAGATAACATGAGCTCTTGTTGTCCCAGTGCAGCCATACTCATTTGAGAATTTTTGCATGACAAGCATGAGTGTTTTAGAACGGGATATGGATGTTTTGGTTTGTGTTGTGAAAGACCTAGCAATTTTGGCCCCGTGAGTACCCTAAGCACTGCTTTCTCCCCCATGGATGTGAGAAGGGTGTTCCCTTCTTTGCAGAGGGCTCAGGAGAAGGATGGTGGAACAACTTCCCAGCCTGCCCACTTTGGGCATGATAGCCCAAAGGAAGGACAACCAGTGCTAGGGTCCTACTGCTGTCAAAGGGAAAAAAGAATGACAGTTGTCCCTTCGTCTCTCAGTAACTGCAGGCTCTTTCCCCTTATCCAGGCTGCCAAAAACCACCCAGCTGATGCTAGAAATGAACTTGTCTGAGGGAGAGCGTGTGAGATGTCCCACCCCCAGGCATGGCAGGAGAGGGGTATGCACAGGTCCCTGGGAAAGTGTAGCTCAGCATTTCAATCATCTCCCCAGCCTTGAGCAGCTGAGCTGTGGAAATCACTTTGACGTAAATCTCTCAGCAGCTTTTTTGTCTGAAATAAATAGTGCATAAAGGAAATGCAAAATTGTTTGGTGGACAGGATTATCTATGTGTTTACAGCTCTCAGCACTTTTCTTTTGTCTTTTGACTGTGTAGTTCCCATCGGCGTGAATAGCTGTGCATGAAGCTAAAGCTTCTGAACATGAGCAGGATGTAAGAGAGCTCTCCCTTTAAACCTGTGAAAGCTATGCACTTGTGGTTGCAAGAAATGTCAAGTTAGAAGAATTAGTACTAGTAGAAAGTAAATATTTTTCATTTTCAAGGTTCCCTGTTCAGTGTTAACCCAAATGTAAACTTTCTATAATTCTGCATTGTTATCACCCCCCTGGAAGTATTACTTTCTTTTCCATTTGCTATTTTACATATGCACCCTCACGCACACATGCACACAGTTGTGGCACCTCATAATGGTTTTTTTGTATTATTCCATCCCTTCAGGTGTATCTTGGTATGTATTATTCTGTTGCCATAACATGCTGATGATATACAATATTTGTATAAAGATTCAAATCAATGTTTATCACATCAGAGTACTATCATTCAAAAGGAAAGCACAGACCAATAATTCATTAAGCAAGAGAGAAATGAATGATTTGAAATTGTTTTTCTTCTCCCCTTTAATACTTTCAAAAGAAATGGCATTGTTTAAATTAATTTTGATCACTTTTTAGGCTAAATGAGTCTGATTTAATGCATCTGATGGTAGTCAGCATAGCATTCATCATGGGATAAATAGTAGAAATGCAAAATTAGTATAGATAGTTTTCAGTTTGCTAAAACTTCTGATTCATTAAAAATACTCCATAATATAAAAAATACCTGGGGGCAGGGGGTATATGGTTTTCCAAGTTGAATAAAATAGCTTTTTTAGACATAAATAAAATTATTAATTTCAGGTTGGAACCATCCATTTTCAAAAAGTTTGTCTCATAAAAAATGAATAGAGCTACTTTGAAATAGAGATTTTGCTCTTTAAAAAAGGGATATATTCAACCTAGGAAATGCTAGGAAGTGTAACACTTCTGGAAAAATTGCAGAAGTTTTGTTTTGGGTTTGGATTTTTGACTGAAACAACCAGAGGAATAGACATAAATGTGTGACAGCTGATCAGCTCTGTCCTTTGTTCCTCTCTGATAATCAACCTTAATTTGCCTCGCTGTAGTCAAAAGAGCAGAAAACATCATCCTCTGGTATCATGTGTAAGTTGAAACTCAAGGAAGAGCCTGTTTTTCTTTTTCTGTACCCGTCCAAACCCATGAGATAACCAGGTGATCCTCCTGCATTGGAAGATGGGCTAAATGAATGAGTCCATGGAATTCAAAGGCACCTTTATCCCTGCTCATTTCCTAATTCACCAGCAATAAAGTGGTCATTGCTGATGACACAGGGAATTCCTTGTGGTTTTAAAATACAATGACAGAGTATCCACCAGGAACCGCAGAGCATTAGCTGTTGCTTTCACTGGGGATGAGTGTCCTCTGTTGATTGGTTTTCATTGCCTGAGCTCAATAAGGCTTTTATTTATGATGACATAGTTTATGATTGCTTATTTATCTGCTGTGTGTAAAACAAGCTTAGAATCAAATTGCCATATTTACCAAAAGGATGTCTGGATTCTTAAAAAAGCTATTTTACTCCCAGGCATATATCAAAATTGGATAGAGCAGAAAAAAAAATACCCACACTGGCCTTGAAATTACCCAATCTCTTTTCTTAGAGATAGCTGAGGTGATTGGTTCCTCTCTGCTCAACTTTTGATCCATTCCAGTGGCCCTGTGAGAAATTTTATCTTCAAATGTGAATCATAGAATCATAGAATTGTTTAGGTTGGAAAAGACCTTTAAGATCATCGAGTCCAACCATAAACCTAACACTGCCAAATCCACAACTAAACCACGTCCTAAGTAAGTGCCACATCTACACATCTTTTAAATACCTCCAGGGATGGTGACTCAACCACTTCCCTGGGCAGCCTGTTCCAATGCGTGGCAACCCTTTCAGTGAAGAAATGTTTCCTAATATCCAATCTAAACCTCCCCTGGTGCAACTTGAGGACAAAGTTACAATAGAGGCTGAAATCAGCACAACCCCCCCACTTATTTGCTTGAAAGCTGGCTCAGCCTGATTCACATGTAATCTAGACTGGGTTCAAGAAGTGATTAAGCAAGTGCAGGGGAGAAAAATCCAGCAAAGACTGTTAAAGACAAAGACGTGCAGTGTTGGGTCAAGAGGTCCCCGAGCCACATCACTGAGATCATACTGGGGAAGGATGACTTTACGCTTCCCCTGTTATCAGTCTTCCCTGGGGCTTTGCTGCAGGTCACTGTCAGGTATGGGATACTGGTCCATACTGGTATGGGATGGACCTTTAGTACAACTGTTTTCTTGTTCCTGACGAAAAAAAGTTCTTACCTAAGTATTCACATAAACAGAATAGAAGTGGAATTATATTGTGGCAACATTTGCTGAATGATTGTGCATTTAGGATGATCATAGGTAATCCATAGTAATGGAAGCAACACAAGACAGTATCGCTGCTTGTACTGGTAACCTCTTTCCAGGACTCTAGATAGGATCAAAATAACTGCTCTATAAATTAAGCAACTGGTAATAACTAAAACTGGAAAAAAACTTTTAATTTTCTGATTCATATCTTTAATCAATTGCGACATGGTGCAATTGCATTTTAGCTGTAGCTTTCCAATTGTTTGCTCGATAGAGATTGCTCCATTGCTTTTGATTGACACAATGTTATTGCATTTTTATTGACTTTTATGGTAGTTTTTACAACATTCAAGGTGCATAAGTTAAACAGAAAAGTAACATAGTAACATTTCAAGATTGAAGGAGGCCATAAAGGTGCAGAGCAGGTATAATTTACAATAACAGGAAATTACAAATTAACGATAACTCCCTTGCCCCCATGCCTAGTTAGTCCCTCTGCACATATTTTCGGAATATGTCAGTAAAACATGAAGTGTTTGCATACCATAAAAAGTTAATGGATGATAGAGTTGGCAAATACTTTAGGATTATTAATAAGATTATTTTAGATATGATTAGGCTAAAATTCAGCTGCAACGAAGTACCTATACAGGATTTTTGAGTTGTAAAAAAGTTAATTATTTGAAGAACCAAGTTTGGTCTAAATCAAGCAAAGCCAATAAAAAAGATGTGGAGTTTTAAGCACATGTAAGGAACATAAACATAAATATAATTTTGAAAACAGTCAAACGCGCTCCCTGAAAGCTCTCTGTATGTGAGTTGTTTCAGACAAGCTGTTTGGGTTCAATAGAGTCTGTGCGTGGCCTCTCTTTATGAAAGTGTAGTTATGTGGAAAACTTCAAAGCACATACTTGCCAAGATTTTTTTTCCTTTTACTGTCTGTGTAGTTATACGTACTCTCTGACTGCTACTTGTAATTGTGCCTTTTTGTTCAATGAATTCCATTAAAACTGTGTATTTTAGGAGTCTCTCGTCCTGCTTTTGGAGAGCACCTAGCTATATTTTTTACATCAATGGCCTTCTAACTGATGAGCCCCTGTAGAACTTTTTAATAATTATTACCAATTATTTCACAGTGCTCACAACATCATCTTTTGATGTCTGTGTTTCCCCATATATAAAATAGGAGAACTACATTACAGGATCTCTCTGAGTTCAGCTGGCCAATATTTGTAAGACTATTTTAGAGTTACAGTAAGTTAATAACATTTTGCTCAGTTGTTCTTTTTTTTGAAGCAAAAAGAGTGACTTTCTTATCAAATAAGGAACTTTTGTGAGAATGTCTCATTTCACATAGAGACCCAAAAAAGATTTTGCAATCAGAAATCTAAAGATTTTTTTTTTTCTGATAAAACCCCTATAGTTTTGCTAACAATAGCAATCACATTGATCAAGTCTACCTAGCATATTGGGGAAAAAGAGGCAAGTCATAATACAGAATGGTCCTTCATTATCACCTGAATAAATATAGTTGGCTTCTTGAACTAGTCCCTCTGTTTTCACTTTATCATGAGAAAGAGGGATGTTTTTAAAGATGATTCATATAATCCAAAATTAATCTTGTGATGTTGGTGAAATTAATTTGTACAGAATACCCTATTTCTCTTCACTAACCACAAAGAGGACCTAGGGTGACCAGCTCACATCCAGGTGAGATTAATTTCTCCTTGAGACCAGCATAGCCCTGATCATGATGGACCTCTCTGTAACACATAGCCTTTAGGTGTTCTCCAAGGAATTTCTCCTGGAAATGTCCCCAAGTGACCAAGTGTGTGTTAGTCTCACCACGCTGTCCAAAGGAGGCTGTCCAAAGTCCTCGTAAAACCTAAGCCTTACAGTTTCCAAACTAAGCTCGCAGAGTGAGAGGAAAAAGCCCATGACATGCTGATATGAAACCCCCATGGGAAAGACCATCCCTATGGCCAAAGGGAGCACATAACAAAGATCTGCCTCCCTGTTAAATGTGCTACATATTATATCCAGTAGCAAATAAAATTACTTGGGAGGATGCTTTAGCTATATAAAAAGCTTTGCCATGGATTCAGTGTTTCCATTGCATTTAGATGGACCAGTCAGAAAGTAGAAATAATAATGAAAGGAAGATTACAGTTGTCTATTAAATTCTGCAGAGCTTTCCCATAAAATGATAGCAAAGGCTTCTCTTCACAACAAGGCATTTTGCCAATTAAGTATTATTACATTGTCTTTACACATGGGACTCGCTGCAGTTGTTGTGACCACTGAACTTTCTCTCAGGCATCAACCCACATCTTATTATGATCAAAAATCCTCATCATTAATCCCATTACATTGTTCTTGGTCATGGGATAAATTCATCGATGGATGATCTCACCCTGTTTAATCTCATTAGTTTAGAATATTTCTTTTCTAGATATCCTTATCATAATCTTATCATCACAACCCTTGGGCAGTTTGGCCCCAACAGTGCTGTCATGAGTGGGTTTTTTTTAATATTTCACAATTTGATAAGAAAGTTAGCATTTAACCCTCAATTGCCTCTGATGAGTCAAAGAAAAGCTCTGGAAATGACACAACAGATGACTGCATATTATGGATATCAATTGCTTCCCCTTGGTAGGACTTTGATTTTTAAGATCTGCTTCTGTGTACTGCCATTCCTCATAGGCATCTAGACAGAGACATAATTTGCAGTCTGCTGAATGCTGACTATATCCCTGACTGTATCATTTTGTTTTGATAGAACCTGCTCAATTATACTGAGTTGTGCCTTTCCTCAGAACAGAGTCAAAATTTCAATTCTGAAAATATTATCTGAACTGCCAGCTAATATTGGATAAGCCTGAACTCCTTCAATGACTTCTTTTAGGAAAAAAAAATCTTCCCTGCATCTAATTTTCTCTTTCTGCAGGTGTTCTAAAGTACAGTAATGATTTCTCATGCTCGAGTCCTTTCTTTCTGTAGCTAGTCTTTAAAAGGTAGGTAAAGGAGGAAAAGCTGTTGATGTTGCACATCCTTTATAAATGAAGCTAGCAGTCCTAGTTGTTGGAGCATGTGGCTCCATGTGAAGCCTAGGTTTGAGTTCACTTTTACCTGAACAGATGCAAAATAGACCTCATGGCTCCTACAGGGAGCTCAACAGACACCAGATTATGCTACAGTAAATTTACCACTTTTTTTGTAGAAACAGTGAAGCTGATGAGAAAATAATCCAAGATTTTTTTGAGTCTGAAAGAGACATCAACTGACTGTAGAGCTCTCAAATCTAGCATGGCGGATGCTTTCTTTGGAAAGGAGATAGATCTCTGTGTTCATCTCTGTTTCAAAGGCTGTTTATGCATTTTTTCTAATGATTCTTTCATGTAAATCCTGCTCTTCCTCTGGGTTAGATTAGAGCCCTTGGAATAACAAAATGAGGTTAGGCACAAATTAATATGTGGATTTACTTCTCTGCTCCTCTGAGGTCTCATAAGGTTATTCATGAGTATATGAATGACTGCAGTCTGCTTCTGAATCTGTTTTCAGGTCCCTTGTGTTCCCCAAATGAACCTTTTCTGAATATTTATATGTCATTCATGATTCAAGATTGGCCATTATACTTTAGTCATCCAGTCACTAGTTACATTTTAACTGACCAGTCCAGGGACCGGAGCAATACCATATGACTGAAGTAAAACATGACGCATAATGTACGTTTTGTCGTGAGTACATGCCATTCATGAATACCTCATAGTCCAGAAACTGTTTGTCAAAGCTGCTTAGTGAATGTTTATGAATAAATAAATTTTCAGAAATCAATACTAGCTTGCGAACAATTTCTGAGAATAAAAGTAGCTACACAAACTATCAATAACAACAATTCAGATAGCTCTGTGGAGAAGATTCTCCTTGGAGTTAAAAACCCATTTGAACAAACATACAAATCATTCATGAGCTCAGTCACCCCCAGCAATTCAAATAAGCTAATCACAGGCAACTTGTGCAGCTGTATGAGATAAACTTAATGTGTTTTACTATTTAGTGCACTTGCACAGACCACTTGCCATACACTTCCAGGACTCTTGTGGCTTTGTGTAGTCCGAGGAATACCATACAGAATCATTGTATTAGTAAGTCTGGTCTCCTAATCCTCATGGTTTAGCAGTTTTTGCCTTCACTGCTGTTAAACCAATCAATTCAACTATCAACTATTAACATACACTTTTGTGATATATCCTTCCATGCCTTACATTTCTGCTTTTATTTCCTCACATGCTTTCTCTTTTTCCATTTCTTCTTTTTCCTAGTCATAGTCCAAAGTCCTTCAGCTATAGTCCACAGCTTCTTATGGAGTAATGTCACTAATGTTCTCCTCAGTCCTACCTTCCTTTTATCATATGCTACCTCTCAGTAAGAAACTCTTATTACTTCTTCACAACTCCTTTAAACATTTATAGAAAACTCTTCCTCTCTTCTCCTATGAAATTTAGCACATTCCAGAAAATCAGTGCAGTGACCATGCACCATTTAAAATCTTAATCCAATTAACGTTGGGAACTGATGTGGTCCATGTGCCTTTGGTGACCAATCAGTAACTCTCTCCAGTGTTGCACAATAACTTTACAACAGGCAGATGTTGGTCAAAACAGGGTGAAGTGTCAGCACTCCAGAAAGCTGTCAAATCCTTATCCAGCTACAGTTGCGCCCAAGAACCTTGTCCAAGAATTAAGAACTAACCACACGCATGACGTCTCACTTGCATGCATGAATACAGGTCAGCCATCAGTGTATATGAAATAGAGATTTTGGGAAAACAAAAGTTATATACGAATGATTGAGTCTCTCTCTGGCAAGAAAAACCTTCTTTCCTTCCAATGGGTGAATGAATTTCCAACAACTATGTTGTGGGCAAGGAGATATCTCTAATTTGCCGTGCTCAAGAGTCATTTGCATTTCTGAAGTCCTGAGAAATCCTCCTGAATGAGGAGAGGTTTGAATTTGAATCCCAAGGAGAGGTTAGGTCTGTAAGGGGGTATATCTCCAGATCGGGATCCTCTTCCATGAGGGAAATGGTACACATTTTGCTTGAGAATGGAAGCTGAGATGGAGGGAGCAAAGATGTGGACAATTGTCACCTGGGGCATCTGTTTCTGAATCAAATGTCAAAAAAGTACAGTAGTAAATATCCCTTTTTCCTTTAATGTTTATCTTCTGTTAAGGATGATTTGGGGATACCTGGTGAATAAAAGAGTTCTTACAGGAGAGATCTATAATTGCAACAAGGGGTCATTCTCCCATTATCCAGCACCTCAAGACATGTTTCAAGGGTATCCAGAAAACAGTAGGATTGTTCCTTCACAGTGTTTCCAGGAGTTGGGAACATGGCATGTCATTGTGAAACAAACATCTCCAGTGGCTACCTGTCATACTGCAGGACAGTAAAGAAAATACCTTGTCTTTGAGGACCTCCTGTGAGTTTGTAACAGGGGTCAAAGTGCCATCTTGACCCCTGGATATGATCTGAAAGTGTAACAAAAAATAAAAATGCTGTAGTCCTATGAGCCATCCATCAGACAACACAAATGGACATCAGTACATTTTTTAGATTTAACATAATCCCTATATGAACATATATTTAACATTATTTAACATAATCCTCATATTAACATATAGGGATTTAACATCCCTACAAACAGCTGACCCTTCCAGGTGGAAGAGGAGCCACATGAAAAAAATGAAGACTTGTGTAAATTCTCTTACTCTGAAAAAAAAAAAAAATCAAAATTTTTGGGTGGTCATTTGTTAATTAGCTATATTAACTACACTTCCACTAAGCAAAAACAGATCAATCAGGATTTAGGCTGAAATAGAGCGGTATTCAATAAATGCACTCTCTGACCCCTGCAGCAGTCTGATGCATTCCTGGAAGCTGTTTATCCTGTAGAAGGCAGGAGTGTAACTTGTCCTCAGGAACAAGCCCAGCAAAGATTAAAGGAGTAATTAAAGACCAAAACTTCATGATATATACTATAAAAACCTCTTAACAACATTGGCTATAGTGAAGTCTAGGAGGCTATAGTGAAGGCTATAGTGAAGTCATAGTGAAGTCTAGGAAACAGTCTAGGAGGTTCCTAGAGCGTGTGGCAGATAACTTCCTGACACAGCTGGTGAGCGAGCCAACTAGGGAAGGTGCCCCGCTGGACCTCTTGTTCACGAACAGAGAAGGACTTGTGAGCCATGTGATGGTTGGAGGCCGTCTTGGGCAGAGTGATCACAAAATGATAGAGTTTTTGATATGTGGAGAAGCGGCGAGGAGGGTCAGCAAAACTGCCACCTTGGACTTCCGGAGGGCAGACTTCGGCCTGTTTAGGAGACTGGTCGAGAGAGTCCCCTGGGAGGCAGCCCTTATGGGCAAAGGAGTCCAGGAAGGCTGGACATTCTTTAAGGAGGAAGTCCTAAAGGCACAAGAGCAGGCTGTCCCCAGGTGCCAAAAGACGAGCCGGCAGGGAAGAAGACTGGCCTGGCTGACTAGAGAGCTCTGGCTCGAACTCAGGAGAAAGAGGAGAGTCTATGACCTCTGGAAGAAGGGGCAGGAAACTCAGGAGGACTACAAAGGTGTAGCAAGGCTGTGCAGGGAGAAAATTAGAAGGGCCAAAGCTGAGCTAGAGCTCAGTCTGGCTGCTGCTGTAAAAGACAACAAAGAACACTTCTTCAAATACATTAGCAGCAAAAGGAGAGTTAAGGAGAATCTCCAGCCCCTAGTAGACGGGGGAGGGAACACAGTGACCAAGGATGAGGAAAAGGCTGAGGTATTTAATGCCTTCTTTGCCTCAGTCTTTAATAGCAGGGCCAATTGTTCTCTGGGTACCCAGCCCCCTGAGTTGGAAGATAGGGACGGGGACCAGAATGGAGTCCCCATAATCCAGGGGGAAATGGTTAGTGACCTGCTGCACCACTTAGACACTCACAAGTCTATGGGGCCTGATGAGATCCACCTGAGAGTACTGAAGGAAGTGGCAGAAGTGCTCACCAAGCCCCTTTCCATCATTTACCAGCAGTCCTGCCTAACTGGGGAGGTCCCTGCTGACTGGAGATTAGCGAATGTGACACCCATCTACAAGAAGGGCCGGAAGGAGGACCCGGGGAACTACAGGCCTGTCAGCCTGACCTCAGTGCCAGGGAAGCTGATGGAGCAGATCATCCTAAGTGCCATCACGCGGCATGTAGAGGATAACCAAGGGATCAAGCCCAGCCAGCATGGGTTCAGGAAAGGCAGGTCCTGCATGACCAACCTGATCTCCTTCTACGACAAGGTGACCCGCCTAGTGGATGAGGGAAAGGCTGTGGATGTTGTCTATCTAGACTTCAGTAAAGCCTTTGGCACGGTTTCCCACAGCATTCTCCTGGAGAAACTGGCTGCTCATGGCTTGGACGGGTGTACTCTTCGCTGGGTAAAGAACTGGCTGGATGGCCGGGCCCAAAGAGTGGTGGTGAATGGAGTTTATTCCAGTTGGCGGCCGGTCACAAGCGGTGTTCCCCAGGGCTCTGTGTTGGGGCCAGTTCTGTTTAATATCTTTATCAATGATCTGGACGAAGGGATCGAGTGCACCCTCAGTACGTTTGCAGATGACACCAAGTTGTGTGGGAGTGTTGATCTGCTTGAGGGTAGGAAGGGTCTACAGAGGGACCTGGACAGGCTGGATCGATGGGCCGAGGTCAATTGTATGGGGTTCAACAAGGCTAAGTGCAAGGTCCTGCACTTGGGCCACAGCAACCCCATGCAATGCTACAGGCTTGGGGAAGAGTGGCTGGAAAGCTGCCAGGCAGAAAAGGACCTGGGGGTGTTGGTTGACAGCCGCCTGAATATGAGCCAGCAGTGTGCCCAGGTGGCCAAGAAAGCCAATGGCATCCTGGCTTGTATCAAAAATAGTGTGGCCAGCAGGACTAGGGAAGTGATCATGCCCCTGTACTCAGCACTGGTGAGGCTGCACCTCGAATACTGTGTTCACTTTTGGGCCCCCCACTACAAGAGAGACATTGAGGTGCTGGAGTGTGTCCAAAGAAGGGCAACGAAGCTGGTGAAGGGTCTGGAGCAGAAGTCTGATGGGGAGCGGCTGAGGGAACTGGGGTTGTTTAGTCTGGAGAAAAGGAGGCTGAGGGGAGACCTTATTGCTCTCTACAACTACCTGAAAGGAGGTTGTAGAGAGGTGGGGGTCAGTCTCTTCTCCCAGGTAACAAGTGATAGGACAAGAGGAAATGGCCTCAAGTTGCACCAGGGGAGGTTTAGACTGGATATGAGGAAATTTTTCTTCACTGAAAGGGTTATCAAGCATTGGAACAGGCTGCCCAGGGAAGTGGTTGAGTCGCCATCCCTGGAGGTATTTAAAGGAGGTTTGGATGAGGTGCTTAGGGACATGGTGTAGTGGTGGTCTTGGTAGTGTTAGGTTTACGGTTGGACTCGATGATCTTAAAGGTCTTTTCCAACCTATACGTTTCTGTGATTCTGTGATGGTTTATATTAGAAATAGACTGAAATGCTAGGTTGGCTTTCTGAGCACTCTATTTTCACATATATTGCTGAATTGAGAGTTTTCATTGGATAATTAGTTGTGGTAGAACAAATTTCTGCACCTTAGGTTGATTTAGTCCTTGGAGTCTCTGTCTGAGTTTCTGAAAACAGAAACTATGTGCTCAGCAATCTGACTGGAGAGTTGTAAGGAACTACAAGTTAATACCCGTTA
Organism: Mycteria americana; assembly: GCF_035582795.1. Lineage (NCBI taxonomy): Eukaryota > Metazoa > Chordata > Aves > Ciconiiformes > Ciconiidae > Mycteria > Mycteria americana. The sequence continues at coordinate 11,399,474 of NW_027445436.1, forward strand.
AGTGCAGTTGAAAAACCTTTTGTGTAGGTAAGCTAAACACAGAGATAAGTATACAGGAGAAAATGGCATATTTGTACTTCTGTTCACTCATGCAGGACAGACCTCCACGCAAACAGCGTGACCCCGGGAGGCGGAGAAATGCATTTTTGTTGTTGTTCTGCTGCTAGCTGGTGATTTTGGGGCAAGAAATGTATCTGTGTTGTGCCAGGACTCCTCAGTGTATCAAATAAAGTTTATCTCCTGTCCCAGTGAGATACTGGGATGGGGAAACATGAAGCGACATCTCACACCCTGACGCGTGCAATTGCCTTCCAGTATCCAGTTCAGTGGAGGCATGAACTGGCTATGATCTCTGCTAACCAGGGGATTTCCCTCGTTTAACTTTCAGGAAAATAAATCGTTTGTGAATTCTATGTAAAAATAGTATACACAAACATGAGCAAGTACTTAAACCCTCCCACCAACTGTACCGTTGTGCTTGTATGGCCACAGGCACATAGTTACAGCATCATCTGCATTGGTCTGTGCACAGACATGGATTTCAGTGGAAAAACTTGCAGTGTGTGAGATTCACCATGGGTGTGAAGCTTGGCATGGTCAGTGTCTTTGTTTGCAATCTCTCAAAGTCAGGAAGGGAGAGGGAAAGGGAATCTTTTATCACAAAGGCACAACTGGGGGCAGTGCCGTAATATACAATAAATAATAATAATAGTGCCAAAGTAGAAGTCTTCTATCTAACAGCCTGTTTAGTGTGCAAAACGCTTAAGCATTTCTCTTCATGCATGTGTCTTTGAAAAGCCATTTTTAACATGAAATCTAACAGCATTCATTCATCTTCTCCGGTTTAATTTTACCATTTCTGGGCATTTGCATTGCTCACAATGCAAAATTTCAAGGCTTTTTTTTTTTATGGAGGAGGTCAGACTAGAGAAGAATAGTGATCCCTTTTGGCCCTAAAATGTAGGAAAGAGAATATTCTATATATGTGTAGTGTCTTCTGTGACACAAAAAAGTGTCTTCTAACACAAGCAGAAGCAAAGCCCTATCTCTATCACATATAACAGTATATCAAGAAAAAGTAGTTATCTGTTAATTTGGGGGTAAGAACTGTATTTTCTAAATAGTTATCAGTTAAGGAGCCAAACAGTGCTGTTGGACTATGTGCAGTAAAGGCACTGTTAATAATAGGAATGTTCTTGTTACTGAGAAGAATGCTCTTCAGGAACTTCAAAGACTGGTGACCACCTCATTCCCACAAATATCGATAAATTATGTAAAAGTCCATTGCTAAATCCCAGTTAGATGAAAAGCATAATCCCAGCACAGAAGCAGTGATAACTAGTGCTCTGGGACCATCAAATTCTGGTAACTGTTGTTACTGGGGAGGTTTTGTGCCTTTCCAGCTGACTCATTTTCATACATTTATGTAATTTTATTTTAGAAGGGTGAAAAATAGCTGGAAAGTCATCCTCAAACAAGAAGAACATGTCTGAAACGGCCAAAGTGAGAGGAAGAAGCAGGGCCAATTTAAAAGTTCACCCAGGAGTTCATGTACTCATTTTCATATCAGCTACGTGGAGCGTTGTGGGAGGCATACAAATGTGGGAGGGCGAGATAGCCCCTAGCAAGCACACCAGCATGCCTCTTGTTCTCTCAGATTTGGTGTAGAAAACTTGCCTGTACAACTATTTCTTTTGGCTTGAGGCTTTGCAGCTCTGAAACTTCTTAAGAGAAAAAAAAGAGGAGAAAGAAAGTATCCCTAAAGGCCTAGTTCCATGATTTGAAAGCCAATTTTTAACAGCACACATAACTTTCAAGATTAGATGCCCTGAAGCAAAGTAAAGTTCAGAAAGTTTGGTTTTTTGCTCCACAGGAAATATTTGGAAGTTCCATGAAAGTGTGTGCAGTGAGTCCTGGTGAGGGGTTGGCGTGGTTTAACTCCAGCCAGCAACTAAGCACCACACAGCCACTTGATCACTCCCCCCGTGGTGGGATGGGGGAGAGAATCAAAAGGGTAAAAGTGAGAAAACTCGTGGGTTTAGATAAAGACAGTTTAATAGAGGAAGCAAAAGCCACGTGCGCAAGCAAAGCAAAACAAGGAATTCACAGAATCACAGAATCACAGAATCATATAGGTTGGAAAAGACCTTTAAGATCATCGAGTCCAACCGTAAACCTAACACTGCCAAAAACCACCACTACACCATATCCCTAAGTACCTCATCCAACCGTCCTTTAAATACCTCCAGGGATGGCGACTCAACCACTTCCCTGGGCAGTCTGTTCCAATGCTTGATAACCCTCTCGGTGAAGAAAAATTTCCTAATATCCAGTCTAAACCTCCCCTGGCGCAACTTGAGGCCATTTCCTCTTGTCCTATCACTTGTTACCTGGGAGAAGAGACCGACCCCCACCTCTCTACAACCTCCTTTCAGGTAGTTGTAGAGAGCGATGAGGTCTCCCCTCAGCCTCCTTTTCTCCAGGCTAAACAGTCCCAGCTCCCTCAGCCGCTCCTCATAAGACTTCTGCTCCAGACCCTTCACCAGCTTCGTTGCCCTTCTCTGGACACGCTCCAGTACCTCAATATCCCTCTTGTAGTGGGGGGCCCAAAACTGAACACAGTATTCGAGGTGCGGCCTCACCAGTGCCGAGTACAGGGGCACGATCACTTCCCTAGTCCTGCTGGCCACGCTATTTTTGATACAGGCCAGGATGCCATTGGCCTTCTTGGCTGCCTGGGCACACTGCTGGCTCATATTCAGGCGGCTGTCAACCAACACCCCCAGGTCCTTCTCTGCCAGGCAGCTTTCCAGCCACTCTTCCCCAAGCCTGTAGCGTTGCATGGGGTTGCTGTGGCCCAAGTGCAGGACCTTGCACTTGGCCTTGTTAAACCTCATACAATTCACCCCAGCCCATCGATCCAGCCTGTCCAGGTCCCTCTGCAGAGCCTTCCTACCCTCCAGCAGATCAACACTCCCACACAACTTGGTGTCATCTGCAAACTTACTGAGGGTGCACTCGATCCCTTCGTCCAGATCATTGATAAAGATGTTAAACAGAACTGGCCCCAACACCGAGCCCTGGGGAACACCGCTTGTGACCGGCCGCCAACCGGAGTAAACTCCATTCACCACCACTCTCTGGGCCCGGCCGTCCAGCCAGTTCTTTACCCAGCGAAGAGTACACCCGTCCAAGCCATGAGCAGCCAGTTTCTCCAGGAGAATGCCGTGGGAAACCGTGTCGAAGGCTTTATTGAAGTCTAGATAGACAACATCCACAGCCTTTCCCTCATCCACTAGGCGGGTCACCTTGTCATAGAAGGAGATCAGGTTGGTCAAGCAGGACCTGCCTTTCCTGAACCCATGCTGGCTGGGCTTGATCCCTTGGTTATTCTCTACATGCCGTGTGATAGCACTCAGGATGAGCTGCTCCATCAGCTTCCCCGGCACCGAGGTTAGGCTAACAGGCCTGTAGTTCCCCGGGTCCTCCTTCCGGCCCTTCTTGAAGATGGGTGTCACATTCGCTAATCTCCAGTCAGCAGGGACTTCCCCAGTTAGCCAGGAAATTCATTCACTACTTCCCATCAGCAGGCAGGTATTCAGCCATCTCCGGGAAAGCAGGGCTCCATCACGCATAACGGTTACTTGGGAAGACAAATGCCATCACTCCTAATGTGTCGTGTCACATCATGTCGTGTCATCCCCCTTCCTTCATGATGTCATATGGTGTGGAATAGCCCTTTGGTCAGTTGGGGTCAGCTGTCCCAGCTGTGTCCCCTCCCAGGTGAGGCAAGGGTGAGGCAAGCCCCAAAATGCTGAAGTGCAAAGGAGGGAATGCTTTAAAAAAAATACAGTGTTGGGCAGCGGCCTTGGAGAAACACGTTTCAGGTCTGAAAGGTTCCAGTGTTTGTTCCATCATTTTAATCACGGAAAGGCTTCACACAACAGACCCCTTGCAGTGATATTGTGCCTCGTTCAGATCTGTTTTACAGCTGTTTGGGCCAATGTGAGTCAATTCACTTAATGAAGCTCCTCCTGATTTACATCATGATAAGTACAGTTGGAAGGAACCAGGGAGAGTAATATTGGCAAAAGCAATTTCACATGATACTCCATTAGCCTACATTCACACAAAGATGCTGTCCCTTTCTTTTCTCCCTTTAATTTCTATTATGTTCAGTTCTGAATTACGAGGCTGGAAGTTGGTTCATTCCTGTCTTTGCCCATAAGATAAATAACATAACAGATGTGTCATGTGAAGCCCTGCATGGATAGCTATTTTTCTCCCACTGAATTGCAACTTGGAATCACAGAATCACAGAATCGTATAGGTCGGAAAAGACCTTTAAGATCATCGAGTCCAACCGTAAACCTAACACTGCCAAGACCACCACTACACCATGTCCCTAAGCACCTCATCCAAATGTCTTTTAAATACTTCCAGGGATGGTGACTCAACCACCTCCCTGGGCAGCCTGTTCCAATGCTTGATAACCCTTTCAGTGAAGAAAAATTTCCTAATATCCAGTCTAAACCTCCCCTGGCGCAACCTGAGGCCATTTCCTCTCCTCCTATCACTTGTTACCTGGGAGAAGAGACCGACCCCCACCTCTCTACAACCTCCTTTCAGGTAGTTGTAGAGAGCAATAAGGTCTCCCCTCAGCCTCCTTTTCTCCAGACTAAAAAAGCCCAGTTCCCTCAGCTGTTCCTCATAAGATTTATGCTCTAGACCCTTCACCAGCTTTGTTGCCCTTCTTTGGACATGCTCCAGCACCTCAATGTCTCTCTTGTAGTGGGGGCCCCAAAAGTGAACACAGTATTCGAGGTGTGGCCTCACCAGTGCCAAGTACAGGGGCACAATCACTTCCCTAGTCCTGCTGGCCACACTATTTTTGATACAAGCCAGGATGCCATTGGCTTTCTTGGCCACCTGGGCACGCTGCTGGCTCATATTCAGGTGGCTGTCAACCAACACCCCCAGGTCCTTTTCTGCCTGGCAGCTTTCCAGCCACTCTTCCCCAAGCCTGTAGTGTTGCATGGGGTTGCTGTGGCCCAAGTGCAGGACCTTGCACTTGGCCTTGTTAAACCTCATACAATTGGCCCCAGCCCATCGATCCAGCCTGTCCAGGTCCCTCTGTAGACCCTTCCTACCCTCAAGCAGATCAACACTCCCACACAACTTGGTGTCATCTGCAAACGTACTGAGGGTGCACTCGATCCCTTCGTCCAGATCATTGATAAAGATATTAAACAGGACTGGCCCCAACACAGAGCCCTGGGGAACACCACTTGTGACCGGCCGCCAACTGGAGTCAACTCCAATCACCACCACTCTTTGGGCCCGGCCATCCAGCCAGTTCTTTACCCAGCGAAGAGTACACCCGTCCAAGCCATGAGCAGCCAGTTTCTCCAGGAGAATGCCGTGGGAAACCATGTCAAAGGCTTTGCTGATGTCTATATAGACAATATCCACAGCCTTCCCCTCATCCATTAGGTGGGTCACCTTGTCGTAGAAGGAGATCAGGTTGGTCAAGCAGGACCTGCCTTTCCTGAACCCATGCTGGCTGGGCTTGATCCCTTGGTTATCCTCTACATGCCGTTTTGTAACCAGATGTAACCAAAGTGATTAGTTTGTTCTTTTGTAACTAAGCAACATAGAGATAGGAGCGGGGTAGACAATGCTTTAATGTTGTGTTTGTACATCTATGGCTATGGATATGCTGCTATGCCCAAAGACAATTGGACAAGGAGTAGTACGGACATGCTGCTATGTTCCCAGTACAGTCCCAGCCCATCTTGACAAGGAGTCGAGGGTAGTTAGAATAATTGGTTTGTGTTAAGGGTGCCAAATCATTGTTAGGGACCATGCACCATGAAGAAGGGAAGCAAGTTACATAAGCTAGGTGGGATTGCACATGTCCAGAAGAAGGGGTCAACTAAAGGACACACCTGTACGACCACCAAGGACCACCAGAGACCCCCACGGAAGCCCCTTGGAGTTTAAGGACACATGTGTAATGACCATGCAAATATGATAATTAGTTCTGGGAAATATAGTGAATATGTATGGAAAATTTTTTCTGGGAAATTTGATGCATATGTATGTAATCAGACAATATAAGCTTTGGTTGATGTAACCTGCGGTATGCACGCTAGGTGGAACGATCCCCCGTGTATCTGGCGCCATAATAAAGAATGCCTGCTTCTTAATACTACATTGGTGTTAAGGAGTTTGATTCCCAATTCCGGTGACAGTGTCATGGCACTCAAGGTGATCTGCTCCATCAGCTTTCCCGGTACCGAGGTCAGGCTGGAAACAATGTTAGATGACAGTTGTGGACATTGAAAATTACTTGAAATGCAAGTGGAATATTAAATTCTGAACTCAGTCCAGCCTTTAATAATGTGCCAGCCTTTGTCATCAGTTAATAATAGATATGCATTCTACTAGAGAAAAATACCCCATGGTATTATCTCAATATACATGTATTGCAAATTATCATATGGCACTACAGAACAATTACACATGGATGCAACATGGCCCCTTGTAATCTTTTGGGTTTTGTCTACTGGAGCCTTCTTTGTCTAATAAAACACAATTTGGCATCCAGTGGGGAAGAGGAGTTGCAAGGCACCCTCCACTTTACAGGTGATTGTTGTTATTACTCATGCAGTGCTAATGTGTTTGGGGTTTTTTGTTTGGGTTTTTTGTTGTCTTTTTTTTTTTTGGGTCTTTTTGGTTTTGGGTCTTTTTTTTACATGTATCTGTATTGTGTTAAGGCCAGACATCATGGTTCCTTTGTGCTGGATGCTGCAAAATTCTTCCACAGCTATTGAGGTTCTCAATGGGGTTTCTCCTTGCATGTAAATATATGGCTAACGGGTCATTAGAGATAAGAAGAACACAAAGAAACTGTGAGAAGTACCAGTATCACTGAATTAAATCTGGTTTGTAGTAAGCATCGCAAATGGAAATAGGACTTCTCCTTATATATATGAAAGGGACAAAAGAAAGAGATGATATAAAGATTCAAGAGGGGTGGGAATGCTTCAAGGCACCTAGAGAAGAAGTAATGCATCTGCTAAAGACAGTTATTTCAATATTATTTCAATAATAACTACTTCCATAGGAGAATTTCACCATTTAACTGCATGCAGAAAGTCTCTGTTGACAAGTATATGTCTCTTAAGTCCTCAGGTCCTTGGCAAACTGGGTTAAACTGGTTTTATGTGACACACCAACCCCTTACAGAGGAGAATTTCTCTAGGTAAAAAAAAAATTCAAACACTTTATTTTGTAGAAACCATTTTGGAAGATTTTGAAAGCCATTCTGCACCAGGAGCCTTATTGTTGACTTCAGTGGGAGCAGAGATAGGCATTTGCTGAAAGCAAAACAAAACTGTGTAAATGTTTTATAGCCAGCACATTACCTTATTCACACTGCAGGTTTCTTAAAATATTGAAACAATGACTTTGTAATGTTAAACTTATATTTTATATTTTATGCTGCTTGATTATTTTTGGCATCTCATTCAGTGAGAACAATGAGGAGGCCAGTCAATTCTATGTTTGTTTCTATTGATTACTATTATTTATTCATTAGCTCGTTTATTTGTGTCATGCCAGCAATATGCATGATGCTATACAGACAGATAAGAAAGCATTGACAATGAACATGCAAATGCAGAAAGGAAGTTGTAATTCAACATGAGTGACCTGACTAAGGACAGTCTTGCTAACTGCAGTATTTTTAAGAATTCTGGGGTTGGCAATTTTTTTCCATCCTTTTTCTGACTGACATCAGCAAGACTCAGCTGGAGTTTCTGCATTGATACCAATATGACTCAGTGACAATCTACAGGAAACTGGGGAGATGTATGGTTTAATAGGGGTATTATGAAAAAAAGTTTGATGTGCTGGAAAGGGGAAACAAATACAGAATCTTCTCAGTCCCTTGAGGACTGGTAAAACAAGCAAGCAGTACAATGAATGTAAAATTTTATAGAACTATAATAAATATTTAATATTTAGACACTGGGAGTACCTTAAAGTCCTGTTTGTGAGTCACCACTGTCATAGCTAGATCTTTGGGAATAATTTCTTACTGTTTGCTTCAGCCACAGCACAAAATGTGTAAGTAAAATGCCATGACATTGCTTTTAATCACTCTGGAAATATGACTTTTTTCTCTTTTTTTTTTCTTTTTAAATTGGTCACTTTTAACATATATTTAACATTTGGAAGGGAGCACTAAAATCACCAGAGGACTGGGTTCACAAACCTGGCCTTGTGCAACCTTTCCAGATTCCACAGACCATTGTTTAAGACATAATTTTCTAAAGGTGTTGGAGACTTAAATTCAAGTTCATACTTTCAAGCAAAGAGGAAATTTAAACTCCAATCTCCTTCTTCCCAGACGATTACCCTGCTAATTTGGGCTGAGATGGAAAAGTACAAATTTCTTTGACTTCTTTCTTAGACATTGTTGTGGCATCTAAATTCCTTTGTGGGTCTATCTCCCCAAATTTAAAATATTGTATTTAGTAATGTGTTTTTGGGGCATTTCCAGTTGTCCTTCAACACTGCTTCCCAACTGACTCACTAAGTATAACACAAATATGTGAAAACTTTAAGCTGAAATGGTGCCTTCAGGAAATAAATGCTTTCCTGAAGAGAAACTATTCACCACGCTGTACTCTAGGCTCAGTCCTGCAATGATTTATGTCTACACTTAATTTTGCACTGAGGGTAGCTATGCTGAAGTCAGTGGGACTGCTCAGAGTTCAGAAAGTTAAGCACATACATAAGATTTTGTGGGATTGAGTTGATGAAGAAGGATTCTGCCATTAACAGGCAATACAAAGAGACGAGCAGTTTGAGAAGGAGCCTGTCGAGTATATACAGTTGTATAGCATCCCTTAGTCTAGCCATAAAACCGTGGCTATTTCTTGCATTGCTTATGAGAGCCATAGCAGAAGTAGTCCTTAAAGGATCTGAAGTCCTTGAGATCCTTGTGATTTCCGATTTACTGGATTTATGTTACAGCTGCTCTTTCCCTCCAAGTTACCTACGAGCACGCTCTGTGTTTGCGTGTCCATCCTGACATAGTGAAGAGAGCCCGCACTGCTGGAGCGGCTGAGCAGCTAATTTCTGGGAACTATTGCTTGGGCTTAGTACCCCAAAAAGGACAGGTGGCTCCAAATTCATGAACTTCAAAACTTTCCCAAGACTTCTAGTCTTCCAAAGGGCATCCATGAGAAAATATATGTGGTTAAATTGGTGCTAGGAATACATGAAATAAATGAAAATGAAACTATTCCTGTTGCTCCTTAATCCTGCAGATTACTTTTATGATACTTTTGACTGAAGAGCACAGAACCTAAGTCTGGAAGCAAACTCATAGCCCAGGAAAAACAATGCCTTCTGTTGCCTTCATCACGACCATCCACAAACTCCTCCTCTATGCATTAAAAGGAGACCTGAAAGAATCTTAACAATATTTGATATTTGCTTTTTCCATTCCTGAACTTCCAAATCAAAGGTATATGACTATTTCTCACTTAGAAAAAAAAAAAAGTACTTCCCTCCATTGTGATTTTGGTCCTTAGAGAAAAGGATTATTCAACAGTCAGGAAAAGGATCATCCTGAGGTTAGGAAATGGTTACAGATCTAAGGTGGCTACAGTTCAGCTGCTTCCCCACCACACATTTCCTCTGACTGCACAAATCACCTGGACCCAACTCCTCAACCTTCTAAGATTTCCCTTGAAATCTAAGGGATTTAACTATCAAAATGGTCTTGAGGATCTGGGCTTCAACCTGTTTTGTTTCCTACAGATAAAAAGAAGGAGAATAATTCTTCAGTACTCTTTAGAGGTGGTGTCAGATTAGAAAAGTGTACACTTAATGACTGTAAGAAGCTTAGAGTAGGAAATAGTAATAGCAATGGTAAAAATTCTTTATATATCTAAAAAGATGAAACTTGAATTTGGGCATTTGAATGTGGCTGGGACAAACTGGTTGCATTTAATTACATAAAAGTTTTCTTTAAAACTAGCTGACAATATTATTTGGCCACTTGCCTATTAAAAATATGCTTAACAGTATAGTTACATTACTACGTAGTGTTTGTTTCCTAATGTATTGTATCAAGTGAAGGGCAAAGATGGAAATCCATAATATGAAATCAATTCCGTTCAAAGCCAGTAAACCCAAACACCATTAGGAGATTTGAATTATTTCCCACTGCCCCCCACCATCTTATTTTTATTAAATAGAAATCAAACTGAAGCCTTATAGAATCTTTTGGGAATAAAAATGATCTGATGATTTTTCTTAGTAAACAGTAACACCTAGAAATTTGATTTCTGGCTGAATCTTGTGTTTGGCAGGGATGTTGTTTGTCAGGGAGCACTGCTTGCAGACTGATTCATTATAAGCTTTGATTTCACAGGTAAGAAATTAAATCAATATGTTTCCCATGAAACCAGCTTTCTGTGCTTTGGCAATGAACCAGCTGATGGGAGGGGGATGTCAGGGAAGGAGGATGAAGGAAAGAAACCATTGCAAACAGATGTGTGTTTGTAGAGAACAGCTTTGATTTATAACTGGTGGTTGTGTGGTTTATCTCAAAGCACTTATATAGTGCTTTGTATAAGCACAGTATCATTAGAGTTACTAAACCCCACTCCCCAAGAAACAAAAACCACAGTACAGAGGTGATGCAAGACCTGATTTTCTAAAATATATCTATGGTAAATCCAGAGAAACTGTTGTACCTGCAGTAATGTTACCCTAGCAATGAATGTATAACCCAAGGGAAGGGTTTACTGACTGTGGACTGATGGTGAAGTATCCTCAAAGTAGTCAGCTTTGAATACAGAGAACAGGTAATACAACCTCTATAAAACCTCTAAAGAAGTTCTCCTCTTGCAGTTCTAAACCATATCATTTTTCTTGACTTGCTGATTTCAATTATTGCATGCATTGCTATTAACTTCTAGTTAGTAGCCACAGTCCACCTAATGTATGGCTGCATTTCAGTAGAGTGCTCTCTCTACTAGTTCTCTCTTTCGCATACGTGCCTATAAATATATAGATGCTTTTTAAGAAAAGTTTAAGTTTTCACTGTATTTGTTGCAAGGGAACATAAAGCATGGAAACACAAAACCCATGAAAAACCACAAAAAGAAGCCTTCAGGCATCTCTGAAAGTCAGTCTCATCTTCCCAAGAGAATCAGTAGGTGTGGTGATATGATGTGCTATTTATGGGCAAGAAGAGATCAGTATGGGACTTCCAGAAATGACTAGTGATTCGTATTGCTGAAAAAATCTCTGGAACTTTTGAGCATGCTTCTGACAGTGAAATCCCGTAAACCCTTAAATCCATGATGAAATGTTTGCCTAAAGTCCTTTTAAATCTCCCCATTTCAGTTCCCATTTAGAGACTTCGGTTACCATTTGGAGACTTCTGATAAATGATGACATGCAAACATAGCTTTTATGAATTACTGTTCTTAATAATTTCTCTCCATCCCATGGCCTTTAAAACCCTTTGGGCATTTATGGGTAGAGAACCATTACTCAGAAGCACTACATGAAGGGAGATACGCAGCAGCAGTTCTCTTCTAGAGAGGCTGTGTAGCCATCTAGCCGTGTGTACATCATGTCCTGCAGTCTCCCTATCCTACAATAACCAGTCTTAGCAAGGAGACTCCTTTACACCTATGTCTACACTGCAATAAAACCACACACACTAATTGCATACTTGATAGTGGCTGTATTATGTGAAATGTAAGGTCTTTTGAAGCAAAGCTTTAATCAGCTTAGTCTCCTCAAGCTTCTCATGATTAAGAAACATGTGTTTGGCATTGGCCATGCCAATGACCTTCTGCTGGCTCCTGCAGACAACCTCTGGCTTGTCCAGCAGCCCTTTTCCATCTGTGATAGCCCTGGCACAGTCCCAATCCAGACAAATGGGAACAAGTTTTTTTAGAGGTTGCTATGCTGGATATATACTACCCGAGGGAACCTCCTGAGACTTGGGAAATCTTTGGCCAGCCATCCAGGGACAAAAGATCTTGGGGTAAAAAAGTCTAAAAGAAAGGGAAGAAAATTCTACAGAGATCAGAAAAAAATGCAAGTCGGAGGAGGAGTGGCATTAAATGCAGGAGCAATACTTAGGGGGTGAAGCTGGGGAGTCAGGATGGAAAGAAGAGCTGGAGGGAAGTGAAAACCAAGAAAATCATTTTACAAAACATGTTGGAGTCACTGGCTCCTACAGTGGGGTAATTCAGGGCCAGGCATACATTATAGCTGGGGAAAGTAAATAATGGCAATAAAGCCATAATTCCTGCAGTAATTGGAAGCAGTGCACAGGAACTTATTTTCAGTTTGGTGACTATGTGAGACTTTCAACAGCTATTAGGAGGATAATTAGGGGTGAAATGAACATTAAATCAATGTTTGCAAGCTAAAGCTCTATGTGTGTGTATGAGCATGTCTATTTTTGCTTTCACTCAAAAACAGGACAAAACTTTCCCCTCAAAGTCATATTTTTTCCCTGCAAAAGTGCATTTTGTCTCATTTTCTGCACTAAAAACACATTATTTCCCTTTCAAAGCATTTTTCTTATTTCCCTTCATTCTGTATGGCTACATTTGTGTAGGAAGGGAGCTCTGCTACATGACAAAAGGAGACTAGGTCACACTGGCAAGCTGAAATATTAGGGGTAAATCACTTACTGATGCAAATCAGAAACCTCCCAGGTCCAGACTGGAGCAAAGAGGGGCTTTGAGGCAAGGAACCACACATATGCATGAGTCTGCTTAAAATCAGCTGTGGTTGTACTGCACTTCTGGATAGACTTGTCTTTTACTGGGCAATCGTTTACTAATAATGACCCTGGGCTCACCGAGTTTTCAAAACCCCCTTTCAGAGAGAACCATCATCTGCTGCATACATTTCAATAGTACCTCCTCACAGTGTGCATTTAAAAGAAAGCACCTTATTATAACAAGCAGAGAAACTGGGTAACACAGAGGTGCTTGGCTAAATGGAGCAGCTGCTTTTGGCCTGAATAGCTGTTCAGTGTAAATAAGCCGTGGCAGTTTTTCAATTGGGTTCGGAGCTGATGCAATAAGGCAAGAGAAGAACAAAACTAACTGAGTAATTTAAGAACAAAAAAAAAAAATCAGGGAGGGGAGAGAGAGTTGTGATCTGCAAAATATCATTAAATAAAATAAAAAATCCCTCCTGGGTGTTCATTTGAGCAGGGTGGAGTGCATTTCCCCCCCCAAACCGATGGTCTAAAGATGTCTGTGCTGTCAGAGCCTGATGAAGTGCTTCCAAGCCACAGGGCAGAGCTTCACACTGCCTTCACACAGGGAAAGTTTTCTGCGCTTGTCTATGCAGCAACACACATTCTCTCAGATTAATTCCAGCTGTGCAGTGCCTTGCTGGCAGAGTCGTTATGTATTAGTAATGCTATCCGATTTGAGCAAATGGTCTCCCCTTGCACAGCTCTCTCTCTCACCAATGCTTTCTCTCGCACATACATAGATACACAAGCCTTGATTATCTTCTTTTCGTCTTTTTTTTTTAAACAAAAGAGGCCAGATTTTTCCCTAGCTGTTTTCTTCAAGGAAAGGGTTTAAAACTCAGCTACCCTTATTAACACAAAATCCTCACTAACTTCACCTGGAAATAGCACTGGGCAAGGCTTTGCTGACAGCTTTGTCATTTACAGGTGGGAGACTGCAAGCACCATCCTGATGGTGTAAATCAGGAGTAACTCCACTGTCAGGGGCTCTTCTGGGTGGAAATCCAAATGAGATGATAATTGTGTTGAGAGCACATAGCTGCAAAGCTTCAGGATGTTCAGCTCTAATCCTTAATTTGCCAACCTGCTCAGCCCAACCATCAATTTACACAGAGCTGGTATCCTCAAACATCTACCCTTTACATTTCTTAGCCATGTCATTTTTACTGCTTGCTTATCTAGGGGTACTGTAGCAACCACTTCTCTCTTCAGAATCAGAGACTTATCTTCTGCAGTGGTGGCACGTGGTGGGTCACATCATGGTCATTTCATTTCCACAACAGACATTCCACAGGTCTGAGACTGCCTTCCTCCGAGAACATTTCAAATACTTGTGGTTCAGCCATACACACAAATATATATGTGCACACATATATAAAAATAAATTCCTGCAACAGCATCACTAGTACAACTGTCACCTCACTACCCTCCTCTCCCATGGGTTTGCAGAGGGACAGATGGATTGCAGTGACTCGATTTCTTCCCAAACACTGAGCTAAAGTCTTCTGAGTTCCAGACAGCTTTACTACATGCAATATGTATTATGGCAGTCATACTGCTTTACATGTATATAGGCATACATGTATACATGCACGTTCCATACATAAGTGCTCCTCACTTATGCTAATGGTAGCAACAATATATACTAAATCTTATACCCCTGTCCCAAAGCACTTTACAACACATTGTAGGAACCTACATGTTAAACTAAGATATACATTTGAGGCACCTTGCCACAAGGTATTCCTCAAGGTAGTTTTCCAGACAGCTTTCCAGCTTCCTTCTTTTCTGAGCATTGTATCAGTCTGCAAGCCAGTACTTGGAGAAGGTATTTGTTTCAATCAAGGAAAATATGATAAAATTCACTAGAAATCTAGTAAAATTCTAAGGCACTAATTTTGCACATTGCAGAATCAGATTTCAGCAAAGATGAACAGGGGCTTAAGGTTTAAAGAAAGCGTCAAACAGTCAGTGCTCACCATTTCATTTATTTTGTTCTCATTCCTTTGCTCTTCCAGCATTCTCAATTCCTTCCCCCACCTAAAACTGCCAAAAAGCTGTTAAAACGTATATTTGAAATCAGGTGAGAAATAAGGTTAAAAAATGGGAAAATGAATTGCAATGCCCTACTTCCATGTCCTGGCACTATTTTTTTTTTCCCCAGGCTTGGGAGGCCCACTTTTCTACCACAAATTTTAGGAGTGATTGTGGGCAAATCAGTTCAATGTGGATCCCCAAAGACATTCAGAAGTCCTCTTACAGTTGACCTAGTTGTTGGCTTCTTTGTGCCTCAGTTTCCCATGTAAAATGGGGATTGCTGTATTGTCTTTCCTTGCAACTGAACTTTTCAGCACTCCTGTTGGGGAATAGTCTGCTGTGTAATACAGTTGTAAGACCAACGTGCACTAGAAGCTCCATAGCACATGGTTTTGGAGAATTTATGAATAGCATTAGTCTATGCAGATTTATGGATATTTGCTGTCCTCATGGTCTCTAAGCTCTCTCACAGACCAGAGTCAACAGCTTTAAGGCTAGAGGGCAAAACACCACCCAGCTCTATGTGTTGGGTCTTTATTATATCTGACCAGCAAATGCTATGTTGGAATAAAGGTAGACAGAAACACTGTGCTTGTACTGCTGAGAGTTGTGTCGCTCTGAGGGCAGCCATGTGTGGTTCACAAATGCCTTAAGTATGTTCTAACTTGTGGAATAGACATATCAGACTTAAAATCCGCCCCTGAATTTGTATAGTAGCAACAAACTGCTCAGGAAACCAGAAACATCAGATCATAACCATTGTGTAATGTACCTGTATCCCGCCTCCTGCAAGCTCCTTCTGAAGACTCAGTTCGGAGTCAACATAGCTTCAGGCTGTGCTGAGAAACCTTATTGTGCTGCAGGGATACAAGAGAGGTGGTGGTGCTTTTGTGGGGGTTCCTGTGGCTCACATAGCTGTGCCTTGCCAGCCATGTGGTTCTGGTTAACATTTAGGAGAGCTCTCCAAAGTGGAAAAATGCTATAAAAACACAGAATATTACTGAAGAGCCGCCCAGCTATTCCATCATTTTGTCTGTGTGACTGCTCTGGGTGGCTGATTTCTCATTGTTTTGGTGTACGCATCCCCCTTGGGGAAGTCAGCTTGCACATTTTATATCTGATGCTGGATGGGGAACTGCAGCACATCTACTCATTGCAGAGGTTTCTCAGGTGCTGTGATTTGAGGTAACTCTTTGTCCACCCAGACTGTGAAGTATGTTTGCCCTAGCCTCTTGTCTTGGTTCGTAACCTTCATATCTCCATGTATTTTGATATTCATCTGACAATATTTATACCCCTTGCCTGGTAGGTCTGGTCTATATTAGTAGGTTGGTAATGTCCATTGCTAAAAGGTCTGACTGCATTTTAACTTTGCCACTGCGGCCATGTTAAGTGCATGAACATTCCTCATGTTCAGTAACATGTAAAATTACAGATGTAAAACAATGTGTAAAATGGGATCAATTGCAATTGATGTTGATTTATTTAGCAGAATGGATGTTTGCAAGTTTGTTATTTTCCTTGATCAGAGACAATTAATCTTCTTCCCCTGCCATAAGTAGTGATATAAATTATGTTCATAACTGATTTTGGGCAGAGTGATTAGGAAGAAGTATTTGATCCTTGATCTGTCAATAGTTCTTTGCCTTCTTTGGAGCACATTATAATGTCACTGTACTATTTAATTCTGCAAGCATCCCTGACACTCATTTCTTATGTAGATAAGAGAGTCCCTTGTGAATGGTGTCCTTTGGTTTCATTTCTATGATACAGCTTCTGAGGAAATCAGAGCCAGAGAACTCTGTACCTCTGGTAAGAGCCAATGTACCTTAGTCCAGAAATGCATTTGAGCCAAAGCAATGGCATATGGAAAAATTAAAATAAATAAATAACTAAATAAATAAATACATAAATCAGCAACTCTGCAGTGGGGGAGAAAAAAGGAAAAATAGGTTTCTGGAGAATAAAATAAGGTCATTTAAGAATAAAATAAGGGTGCCAAAAGAGTGAGGTTGCACTGCCTAAAGATGGCAGGAGTAAAAACCTTGATAAAAGTAGTAGCAAAATAAAGTGTTCCAACTTAGTGACATTGTATTTGTCCAGAAATAATTTAGAAGACCATAAGAGGAGGAAGCACAAAGGGAACTAAAGGTCAAGAGTAAAGATAAGAACAATTCATAAATTGAAAGATGATTTTTTTTTTCCCTTCTTTTTCTAAAGAATAATGCATCCAGTAATGTAACAAGTACTTCTTCAAGGGCACTGAAGGAGTGCTGCACTTTAGATATCGAAACTAGAAAAGCCAAGAAGAATGTGGCCAAAATGCTCGAAGATGGGGGGTAATAATCACAAAATCACAGAATCACAGAATCATATAGGTTGGAAAAGACCTTTAAGATCATCGAGTCCAACCATAAACCTAACACTGCCAAAAACCACCACTACACCATGTCCCTAAGCACCTCATCCAAACGTCCTTTAAATACCTCCAGGGATGGCGACTCAACCACTTCCCTGGGCAGTCTGTTCCAGTGCTTGATAACCCTCTCGGTGAAGAAAAATTTCCTAATATCCAGTCTAAACCTCCCCTGGTGCAACTTGAGGCCATTTCCTCTTGTCCTATCACTTGTTACCTGGGAGAAGAGACCGACCCCCACCTCTCTACAACCTCCTTTCAGGTAGTTGTAGAGAGCGATGAGGTCTCCCCTCAGCCTCCTTTTCTCCAGGCTAAACAGTCCCAGCTCCCTCAGCCGCTCCTCATAAGACTTCTGCTCCAGACCCTTCACCAGCTTCGTTGCCCTTCTCTGTACACGCTCCAGTACCTCAATATCCCTCTTGTAGTGGGGGGCCCAAAACTGAACACAGTATTCGAGGTGCGGCCTCACCAGTGCCGAGTACAGGGGCACAATTACTTCCCTAGTCCTGCTGGCCACGCTATTTTTGATACAGGCCAGGATGCCATTGGCCTTCTTGGCCGCCTGGGCACACTGCTGGCTCATATTCAGGCGGCTGTCAACCAACACCCCCAGGTCCTTCTCTGCCAGGCAGCTTTCCAGCCACTCTTCCCCAAGCCTGTAGCGTTGCATGGGGTTGCTGTGGCCCAAGTGCAGGACCTTGCACTTGGCCTTGTTAAACCTCATACAATTCACCCCAGCCCATCGATCCAGCCTGTCCAGGTCCCTCTGCAGAGCCTGCCTACCCTCCAGCAGATCAACACTCCCACACAACTTGGTGTCGTCTGCAAACTTACTGAGAGTACACTCGATCCCTTCGTCCAGATCATTGATAAAGATGTTAAACAGAACAGGCCCCAACACCGAGCCCTGGGGAACACCGCTTGTGACCGGCCGCCAACCGGAGTAAACTCCATTCACCACCACTCTCTGGGCCCGGCCATCCAGCCAGTTCTTTACCCAGCGAAGAGTACACCCGTCCAAGCCATGAGCAGCCAGTTTCTCCA
Organism: Mycteria americana; assembly: GCF_035582795.1. Taxonomy (NCBI): domain Eukaryota; kingdom Metazoa; phylum Chordata; class Aves; order Ciconiiformes; family Ciconiidae; genus Mycteria; species Mycteria americana. The sequence continues at coordinate 11,417,791 of NW_027445436.1, forward strand.
GGAGAATGCCGTGGGAAACCGTGTCAAAGGCTTTACTGAAGTCTAGATAGACAACATCCACAGCCTTTCCCTCATCCACTAGGCGGGTCACCTTGTCGTAGAAGGAGATCAGGTTGGTCAAGCAGGACCTGCCTTTCCTGAACCCATGCTGGCTGGGCTTGATCCCTTGGTTATTCTCTACATGCCGTGTGATAGCACTCAGGATGAGCTGCTCCATCAGCTTCCCCGGCACCGAGGTCAGGCTAACAGGCCTGTAGTTCCCCGGGTCCTCCTTCCGGCCCTTCTTGAAGATGGGTGTCACATTCGCTAATCTCCAGTCAGCAGGGACCTCCCCAGTTAGCCAGGACTGCTGGTAAATGATGGAAAGGGGCTTGGTGAGCACATCTGCCAGTTCCTTCAGTACTCTCAGGTGGATCTCATCAGGCCCCATAGACTTGTGAGTGTCTAAGTGGTGCAGCAGGTCACTCACCATTTCCCCCTGGATAATGGGGGCTCCAGTCTGGTCCCCATCCCTATCTTCCAACTCCAGGGGCTGGGTACCCATAGAACATTCGGCCCTGCTAATAAAGACTGAGGCAAAGAAGGCATTAAGTACCTCAGCCTTTTCCTCATCCTTGGTCACTGTGTTTCCTCCCCCATCTACTAGGGGCTGGAGATTCTCCTTAACTCTCCTTTTGCTGCTAATGTATTTGAAGAAGTGTTTTTTGTTGTCTTTTATAGCAGCAGCCAGACTGAGCTCTAGCTCAGCTTTGGCCCTTCTAGTTTTCTCCCTGCACAGCCTTGCTACACCTTTGTAGTCCTCCTGAGTTGCCCGCCCCTTCTTCCAGAGGTCATAGACTCTCCTCTTTTTCCTGAGTTCTAGCCAAAGCTCTCTAGTCAGCCAGGCCAGTCTTCTTCCCCGCCGGCTCGTCTTTCGGCACCTGGGGACAGCCTGCTCTTGTGCCTTTAGGACTTCCTCCTTAAAGAATGTCCAGCCTTCCTGGACCCCTTTGCCCATAAGAGCTGCCTCCCAGGGGACTCTCTCGACCAGTCTCCTAAACAGGCTGAAGTCCGCCCTCCGGAAGTCTAAGGTGGCAGTTTTGCCGACCCCCCTCGCCGCTTCTCCACATATCAAAAACTCTATCATTTCATGATCGCTCTGCCCAAGACAGCCTCCAACCATCACATCGCTCACAAGTCCATCTCTGTTCGTGAACAAGAGGTCCAGCGGGGCACCTTCCCTAGTTGGCTCACTCACCAGCTGCGTCAGGAAGTTATCTGCCACACGCTCCAGGAACCTCCTAGACTGTTTCCTCTCTGCTGTATTGTATTTCCAGCAGACATCCGGCAGGTTGAAGTCCCCCACAAGAACAAGGGCTAGCAATCGTGAGGCTTCACCCAGCTGCTTATAGAATAGATCATCTGTCTCCTCATCCTGGTTGGGTGGTCTGTAACAGACTCCCACCACAATATCTGCCTTGTTGGCCTTCCCCCTGATTCTGACCCATAGACACTCCACCCTATCGTCACCATCATCAAGCTCTAAACTATCCAGACTCTCCCTGATGTATAGGGCTACCCCACCACCTCTCCTGCCTTGCCTATCCCTCCTGAAGAGTTTATAGCCATCCATCGCCGCACTCCAGTTGTGCGAGTCACCCCACCACGTTTCCGTGATGGCCACCATATCATAGTTTTCCTGATGTACAATGGCTTCCAACTCCTCCTGCTTGTTACCCATGCTGCGTGCATTGGTGTAGAGGCACTTCAGCTGGGCTGTCGTCCGTGCCTCCTTCATAGAAGAACACCCCTTGCGTGCTTTGAGGCATTTCACTGGTGTTTCCCTCTTGGCTCCCGTTGCCTCAGTATCCCCTGGCTCAACTCTGCTCGACTTCGGCTGTGCCCAAGCGTACCCTGCGCATCTCGAGGACTCAGGCCGACTGTCCTCGCTGTCAGCCGCTCCCTCCAACCATGGCACGTCGCCCCTCAGCTTCTCTCGGGCAAGCCTGATATTATCCCCCTCCCCCTTCGAGTCTAGTTTAAAGCTCTGTCAATGAGCCCTGCAAGTTCCTGAGCAAAATATATTTTATTTCTTTATAATATTTTTATAATATTTTTAAAAATTTATTATTTTTAATAATATTTTTATAATATTTTTCATAATATTTTATTTCTTTAGTAATTGCCATGTATTGAAGCTCGAATTGACTCTGAAGATGTATTCTTGGAAACAGGAACAAAAGAATAAATAGAAGTAATCTACAGAAATGGGCTGGAGAGGAGTTTGCTCATAACCATAGGGAAAGGAGAATGAAAATAGGAGGAATGTAGTAACATATCTCTCACCTTCATTCTCTCTAATCAGGCCCTGGGCACTTTCATCTCTCTTAAAGATATGGCACCATTGTAAAAAGCAATATAAAGGTTGTTGAAGGCAGTCATGAACTGCTAGTCAAAATGTGTTATACAGAGTAGATTTATTATTTCTATATACATTATAAGTGTACATCTTGGACAGATCTTTGCAAGAGGACAGAAGATAAAATTGACACTTCGTTGATCTTGAGTATAAATGGTTTCAAACTTTGCAAAAGGGTTGGATTCAGAATTACTTTTGCAGAACACTGAAGGAGAATCAGTGCTCTTGTACTCAAGGCTTGGGTTAAGAGTCAAGCTTCCAAGATTTAGTCCATCCCTTCCATGTGCATCTGCATTGACTTGTCCAGAGTCCTCTTCACTTTTCATGTTTTGGCTTCTGTCATGTCAAAAAAGTTGTCTATCTATCTCACCCCACAGGTCTTTGGCATCTCAGGGCTCACCTCTTCACCATGTTACAAACAACCAACACTCTGTAAGCTCACTGTGGTTCATAATATCAAGGAGTATAGTTTCATTAATTAGATAATGCAATTTATCCATTGTCTCAAGTTGGATCTGTATTCTCCTGCTTTTTAATTTGTAAACTCCATAGAAAAAGTTCAGGGAAGTGCAATGTGCTAGGTAGGAAACTTGAGGGACAGCTTTTCAAAGGCGCAATCATCCATGGCTCCTTATAAGCAAGTGGGAGCAAAACATTTTCAAGTCCAGGAAGTATGAGACCTGCGATGGCTCCACAGATATTGTCTCAGGATCAGAAACAGAAAGTAAGAGACCTGCGATGGCTCCACAGATATTGTCTCAGGATCAGAAACAAAGAGACCTGTATCACTCTGTGTGTTTTTCCATTATTTGGTGTACCCTGACTCACCAAAGCTCACAGAGACTTGACTTACTCCAGTTTGTCTTTTTGAAAGACTCCTTTCTCTTCCAGAATTAATTGTATAGAAATAGTAAACATATTTTTTCTTAATTAACCATACAAACTTGAGCATATAGGTTTGATCACAAAATACTCGCATAGGGCCAAATCCTCCCCTTCCTCAAGAACTTAAACAATAATGTGCAAATTGGCCCCTAACAACCATTTCCTCTTGAGTATGTGAGCTGTGACCATGATGGCATCAGGTTTTGTGTTTCCTCACCCCTCAAAAAAATATAATTTTCTTTTTTTTTTTGTGCCCTAGTACAGCAGTCATACTAATGGTAATGGTGAAATACAAATTCTTGGAGTGCTCTTCAAGAGAGAATTAGAAAACTTTATTGAGAAGTGTTGGTGAAGTGGTTGAAAAAACTGGACACGTAAGTTCAATGCCCTGCTCTGTTACAGATAGACTTTATGGTTTAGGGTTTTTTGAATAATAATCATGAGGTCCTGAAACACTGTGCAAATTGGAGACCGTTGCCTGAGAAATCTGTGCTTTCTTTGTGAGTAAAGAAGTATATGTCCATTTCCAATCTAATTGTTCCAGTTTGATGAAGATGCAATAGAGTTTAGCAGCTAGAGCCACAAACCAGGAGGCAAAGGAAAGAAACCTGTTCTCCACCTTGCTGATGAATAGATGAATGTCATCTATTTTGAGAAATATTTTTCATAATCAGGTGAATTCTAAAATTTAAGTTTGAGATATGTGCCAAAAGGAAGTGTGAAAGAAATTATAGGACATCTGAAAAAAAAAAAATCAACATAGAGTGGAGAGGTTAACTTATGTGAAAACGTATAAAAATGCAATTATAAAATGTATTAGGGACAAAAAACCCTCAGTCTTTGCCTTTCATTACAAATTTGTGCATACAGTGATTCCAGAAAGCATTTTCTAGGATATTTAAAAAATATTTTAAGTATAAAAATACCTATTAAAACATGTAGTTCTGTCCTGTGAGTGATGTGAAGCAGAAGAGGTATCCTCCAAGATAAAGCAGTGAATAGAATAGAGTGATGGCCATCTGTTTTAGAGGAAAACATGAGTCACTGTTAAATAATCAGACATGTACTGTTAAATAATCAGACATGTATATCTGATGTCTGGAGATCTAAAAGGAACTAGCTGATTGTCCTCCAAACCAGATTTTAACAAGTTTTTGGAAAGTTGAGGAAATTTCCTGAAAATTGGATGACTGCCAGTAAAATCCCAGCATTTGAACGGAGCAGAAAAGATGACTCAGTAACCTGGTTAGTCAGATGTCAGTCTGGCCAAACTATTGGAACAGTTAATTCAGGACTCTGTCAACAAAGAATTAGAGGCTAAAAATATAATTAATGCTAGTCAACATGTTTGCATGGAAAGTAGGTCTTGTAAAACAAAAGTGTTATTTTTTTTGACAACATTACAGGTCTGGTTGATAAAGACAATGCTGTTGACATAATATAATTGGATTTCTCCAATGAATTTGATTTAGTACCACATGACATTTAAATTAAAAAACCCCCTACATTATATGGAATTAACAGGGCACACATTAGATAGATTAAAACTCCCTGACAGGTCTTGAAACGGAGTTTTTAATGGGGAGAAATCAATGAGTTGAGTTGCTGCTAATGCAGTCTCCAAGGAATTAGGGTCTTAATCCAGCTCTCTTCAGCATTTGTATCAATGAGATAAATCTTTGCCAGTAAAATCTGAAGATGCCACAATGGTTTTTAGATGACCAGTAATGAGTGCAGTAATGAGTGTTTGGAATTGCCTGACCAAAGGTTCACAATCTAATAGAGTAGGTTCATAAACCAAACAAAATGTGCAACACCCATCAACAGAAGCTATGGATCAAATTTATAAGATAGAAGACACTGCAGTGAAAAATAAAAGCAACTGAAAATTAATCTCAAAACTGGGAAATACAAGGCGATGACTATCTCAATGTGGGATTTTTGGTGCAATATTTGAACAAATATAGTCTCAGAAAATACCAAAAGGGATATATCAGGGAAAATATGTAATATTGTCACTGTGTTATAATTACAGGAATAACAAACATTTTTCAAATTTCCAGACAAAATGACACTTGGAAACAAAAATGGCAATCTTTTCTTCAGAAAATGTCAACACAAAATATTAGCTATTTCCAAATGTTCTTTCAGCTCTTTTGGCCACAAAGATTTATATTGAGTTTGACCACACTTCATGAATAACTCACATCCCTCTGGAACTGTGTTTTGTTGGATTTTTTTTTTTTTTTCCTAGCGAATGTACTAATAAAAAAAATAGTAATTCATCTCTGTTCATTACTCAGCATTGGTAGAAAGGCTACTAAATTTCTTGTGGTTGCTTTAAAATGGAGTAAGAAAAAAAGGGTTTCTGCAGATGCAAGGCAAGTATTATCAAATTGTATTTGGGGAAAAAAAAAAGGGTCCATGTGATTTGAGCACTGTGCATGGCTGCTGACATATGGAAAACTTGTATAGCAGGGGACTGGGCATTTTAATTTTCCAGACACAAGTATAAGAATGTCCAAGAGCTAAAGCTAAGAGAAATTCAAACTTGAAATTACACCCAATTTTCTACTAGTGGCAGTTGCAGTATATTGGATCTGCTCATCAGCCGATGTGGCAGATTCCCTGTTATTTGGAATGTTTAAGGCAAGACTAGGTACCTTTCTAAAAAAATGTGTGGTTTAATCTACCTTCAGGAAAAAAAATAAGACAACAGACTGTATATACAATAGATCATCATTGCCTGCCTTTTCATCCACCAAAGCTAGAAAATCAAGTCAAATCAAACTAAATCAATCTCATCATTTAAAAAAAAAAAAAAAGAAAAGAAAAAACCTCTTGGAATTGATGGACCTTTTATGAAAAGCTTTGAATTTCATCTTTCATAATTATACTCTAAAGTCATGCTCAGATAATTCAGAATGCTTCAGATTTCTTCTTAAAGATGAAATAGTTAATTCCTGACTGAACCTCTGAAACTCCCTCTAGAGCATCAGTGATGTTAAATTACTATTTGTCTCCCAGCGGCCGGGGTAAACCCCCTCTTTCTGCCTGTCAGGCCCCTGCAAATGCTCTTCTGTCACCACACAGTCCCCTCCAACCTCAGAGCACTCCTCCATATTTATTTTCTCTCTCATTTCTGGGCACTGTCTGTGTTTAATTCCAAGTCATTTTTCTAAATGTATCCATGAGCACATGCACTATGCATCCAATTTGGTCATCTTATTACGTATGCCCAATGCATTTGTATACATTCCTTTTAACTTGGATCCCAGCACGCGGCTCGTTACTTCACTCTCCCTGCGCCTGACATGTTAACTTATTTTCTTGCTCCATAAGTCAGCATGTTATGTTGATAGAAAGTGATCTACTGAAACATGATTTTTTTTTTCTTTTGGTTTTTAAATATGAGACATTGCAATGTAGAAGGATTTGGACATGTTGCAATACCCTATTCCAATATTCTTTTAAACCTAAGTGTTACTGCTACTATCTGAAAGTATGTTGTGAATACTTGGCAGGTACTTTTTTTCTCCTTTTCCCTATTGTATACATGGTGAGTTGTGGACTCAGAGGATGACATTCTTGACAGATAAAATTCCCATCAGAGTCCATGCCTTGTATTAATACATAGTGATGTTTTGATATAATTGTTAGGAGAAAGAGTCTGTGCAAAAGAATTTTTAACTGTAAACTACAGACAAAATTAGAATGACAATTACCCAAATAAATCTTAATTTGGTATAGATTTAAATACCTATGTACTCCCATGATGGCTTAGTAAATCAGAGAAGCAAGGTACTTTTCTGCCCTATCCCTGTTTCAATACTGTCATATATAGTAGTGCATTCTGGTGAAAATCAATAAAATTTTTCAAAAATTATGTATGTTAGCCATTCTTCCTTTCTGATGGTATTTTATACTGTTCTTTGGCTGTTAGAAAATTGGTTGATCCACCTGCAAAACAAAATGTAAAGCAGCAAGACTGAGGCAAGTTGTTACTTGCGAAAAGTTCCTGAAATGTCTATTGGAAAGATCAAATCTTCTGAAAGTTCTTGAGGAAGTTTTAATTTTAAGAGCAGGAGGACTTGATGGCTTTTTTTATTCTTTCTCTTCCCAAACCTGGGAGAGCCAGTTTTATAACATATGAAGCTATTTCACATCTGCAGTGCAAATGCTGTCATCTTCCAGTGATGCTTCCATCTCAGGCAGGACTATGCTCTGAGGCACAATTTTACTGCTGCCACGACTGCCTGTGGCAGTGGTAGTCTTTGTGGTTTCCATTGCAGGTTACATTATTTCTTGAAAACTGAACTGACCGCACAGTTCATGAGAAGAGGCCCATTGTGCCTGACTGAATCTGTCTTTCCAAGTGAACAAACCATTCACTTGTAGATGGGCATATCCTTTGCTGAGCATCTGAGATTAACCCTGCCCCTTCTCTCCCAGTCATAGTGTTTGCAATACACTTTGGCTGTAGGCTACATTTTACGGGGATGGTGGAGATGCCCATTGTTGTAGGCAGTGATAATGGAAACTTCTGCTGATAACTAATCATTTCCTTGATGCTTTCCATTCCCAGTGCAGTGTGTGATCTGGGCTGGGCATAGCTCAAGTTACTGTTACTACGCTTTAGCCACTTTTTAAAGCCTTGTTCAGTTTAACTAATAACTTCCTATGCAACAGCCTCACTCTTTTATTTTGTGACCATCAAGTGGATCTTCTCCAGCTTTACATCAGCCTTTTGATCTCAAAAATTCATTTTGCTTTGTGTCCTGAGCTGGACCGATGCAGTGCATAGGAAAGTAAGACAAGGATGAGCAAGAGCTTAACGCAAAGCTCCGCTCTGACTACTGAAGTTAGCTGGAATTCCTCCTTTCAAAGCAAGATCTGATTCAAAAAAAGAAAAATAAATTTTCCCATTAATTACTCCAGAGACCAGAGTCTGTATCAGTTAGGCAAGAACGTTTCCCACTGAAATCAATAAGTGTCTTTGAGAGGTGAGGAAAACATACACGGTAGCCAGTCTAACCTGTATATGATCGCTAGGATATGTGTGTACCTTTGTGTTAATACTCTTCTGTGGTTTTTCAGTTTCTTTTTGTTCTTTCCCCAGCAAGGACAGGGATCATCACATGGTACCATGTGTGCTATGTTACATAATGATGATTCACCCCCAAGAGCTAGCATAGGATTGGAAATTATGAAAAGGGTTTGCCAAGTTAACAAACACTGTTAACAAACACTTTTTGGGTAAGAAGAGAGTGAAAGAAAACAAGAGGGACCCCTTATAAGCATAGCTAAAGTAGATTCAAGATTCTAAATTTATACTTGCTGTCACTAAATCTTGCTCAAGTTGCTTTCTTTAGAGATCTGCTACAGTTTTGCATGCATAACCTAAGTGTACACCAATACAAAGTTTGCTCCGTATGCTGATACATCTGACCTCGATGCCAGGGAAGGTTATGGAGCAGATCATCTTGAGTGCCATCATGCGGCACGTACAGGACAACCAGGTGATCAGGCCCAGTCACCATGGGTTTATGAAAGGCAGGTCCTGCTTGACTAACCTGATCTCTTTCTATGACAAGGTGACACGCTTAGTGGATGAGGGAAAGGCTGCGGATGTTGTCTACCTAGACTTCAGCAAAGCCTTTGACACGGTTTCCCACAGCATTCTCCTGGAGAAACTGGCTGCTCATGGCTTGGACGGGTGTACTCTTCGCTGGGTAAAGAACTGGCTGGATGGCCAGGCCCAAAGAGTGGTGGTGAATGGAGTTTACTCCAGTTGGCGGCCGGTCACAAGCGGTGTTCCCCAGGGCTCTGTGTTGGGGCCAGTCCTGTTTAATATCTTTATCAATGATCTGGATGAGGGGATTGAGTGCGCCCTCAGTAAGTTTGCAGATGACACCAAGTTGTGTGGGAGTGTTGATCTGCTTGAGGGGAGGAAGGGTCTACAGAGGGACCTGGACAGGCTGGATCGATGGGCCGAGGTCAATTGTATGAGGTTTAACAAGGCCAAGTGCAAGGTCCTGCACTTGGGCCACAGCAACCCCATGCAACGCTACAGGCTTGGGGAAGAGTGGCTGGAAAGCTGCCTGGCAGAAAAGGACCTGGGAGTGCTGGTTGACAGCCGCCTGAATATGAGCCAGCAGTGTGCCCAGGTGGCCAAGAAGGTCAAGAGCATCCTGGCTTGTATCAGAAATAGTGTGGCCAGCAGGACTAGGGAAGTGATTGTGCCCCTGTACTTGGCACTGTTGAGGCCGCACCTCGAATACTGTGTTCAGTGTTGGGCCCCTCACTACAAGAGAGACATTGAGGTGCTCGAGCGTGTCCAGAGAAGGGCAATGAAGCTGGTGAAGGGTCTATAGAGCAAGTCTTATGAAGAGTGGCTGAGGGAACTGGGATTGTTTAGCCTGGAGAAAAGGAGGCTCAGGGGAGACCTTATTGCTCTCTACAACTACCTGAAAGGAGGTTGTAGAGAGGTGGGTGCTGGTCTCTTCTCCAAAGTAACGAGTGATAGGACAAGAGGAAATGGCCTCAAGTTGCGCCAGGGGAGGTTTAGACTGGATATTAGGAAATTTTACTTCACTGAAAGGGTTATCAAGCATTGGAACAGGCTGCCCAGGGAAGTAGTTGAGTCACCATCCCTGGAGGTATTTAAAAGATGTGTAGATGTGGCACTTAGGGATGTGGTTTAGTGGTGGATTTGGCAGTGTTAGGTTTACGGTTCGACTCGATGATTTTAAAGGTCTTTTCCAACCTAAATGATTATATGATTCTATGATTTGTTGCTTTATGGCTGCAATATCTATCACCCCAAAATATCAAGCCCTTCACTTTGATGAAAATATGAATGGTCTTTCTAACATCTTTGAAATTCTTTCATCTGCTGAGCCCTCAAATCCAGAGCTCTCTTTCACCCCACTATCCCTCTTCCTGCATTCATGACCAAGGCTGAACCAAATGATGGAAGCTAGACTACATTTGTAATGGGATTAATGGAGTTTTTAATGGATAATTTATGGCTGATTAAATGCATTTAGATGGGATGCTGAACCAAAATGTTCTAGCGGACATATTTAAAGGAAAATAATAATGACAAAAAACTTTCATTTCCGTTTATAATCTACCTTTGCTTGACCTTAATTCAGTTAGTTTATGCAATATTCATAGCAGCAAAAAATCTTTCCTATATCTTTTTTAAATAGTTCCACTGTAAGCCAGAGTGCAGAGTAAAAGGAAATAGTAATAATGAATAGAGTCTTTTGAAATATTCATAGGGAAATTCAAAGGGCTCAGAATCCGATCTTTTTCCATTGCTTCAATTTTGCAAAATTGTTCTGGTTTGGCAGAATTTCCTGTTATATATCACATTTTTTTTAATTCGAAAAGTAAGACAACTTTCATTCTCATGTCTGTTTTTTGAGCTTAAGTTGATCATGATCAGTTTTCACATCACAACATAATAAGCACGACTCTAAGCACACAATGTTTTATTTCATGGTAAAGTAATAAAACCAAGTATTCTAGGGATGCAGAATTTACCAGTCTGAAATTGCAGTTTAGGAATATGCTTATTTCTATGCAAATAAAAAAAATAGTGCTACGTAAAAGCTACAGTTTGCAGAGTCCTTACAAACACATTGTAAACACTTTGGGTTATATAGAATCTAACTAAACTTTTCTCTGTTATTCTTGAACCTGTCACAATATTTTATTAATATCCTCAACTTTATTTAAATGATTGCAGCCTAGATGAAGTCTGTGAAAATGAGACAGTTTACATCAACTGAAAATCTGGCCTTGAGCCTTTGATAAACATCATATATATTCTTCAGTTAACCTAATCTTTGCTGTACTGGTATTTAGAGTGCGGTTATGACCACAATGCTGAGCATGGCCAACTCTATGAGGAGTAATCAGTTTGCAAGGCAGATACTTTCCCCAGTGCTCTGTTTTGCCAAGAAAGAGGGTAAGTTCAAAATGGTGACGGTTGTTGTAAGTTTGTCGTCATTAGGTAAGTCATCATGGGATGTGGATACAGAGCTAAGAATCTTATTTTCTCATCATCTTCCTATGTTATAAGCTTATCATATTGGAGAACACTTTGCACTGTCCATCTGTCAGTCTCCTGAAAACTTTGGCTGACTTTAGACAAAAGAGAAAAAACACATGTGCTTCGAGGAAAATCAAATTTCTAAAAAAACTGGTGAAAATCAAGACCTGGAGAAATAATTTCTGAATTATTGCCCTTTTCGGGGTAGAAGAAAGCAGACCCCAATGACTATGCAGTTGACGTTCCCACACCCACGTTGATACATGGTCATGTCATGCCTCTTTAACTGGGCACCCCAGGACCTGGCTCTTGAAGGGGGAAGGGGGACTCTGGAAAAGTGTGAGAAGCTGAATTATGGATAGGTAGGGGAAATTTAGGGGATAATCTACCTGACTCCATAGGAAACTGAACTCATGCTGCTCATGAAACAAGTTGTTGTCCGAAAGTTTCCACAGGAGGAAAGAGTAATCCTGCCAGTCCTGCTCCCCAGGGGGAGGCCAGGGAGGTTCCTGCCTGGCTCGTTACATCCCAGCCATCAGAGCCCTGGGAAAAAGATACTTTGTTTTGATTTTTGCAGATTTTTAATTAAAGTGTTTATCATTCCACAGATGATAAGAAGATGTACATAGAGTGAGGGGATGTTTTTTTCTTTTTCTTATTTATTTTTCTTCAGTGTTTCCTCCCTTGTGAATAGCACCACTTCAAGTGAAATAAAATTCCTCCCTTGGTCAAACACACTGGAATTTTGTTGGAAACAAAGCATCTGAAGTTGTTTCCATCTTATTTCTTTCTCTCTAAATGGTTTGCCCGTACACTAGGAAGGCGATCCCTTTCATGTCGCATAGCACATCCTCACTGGCAGCTACAGTGTGTGCACTTTATTAGAGCATTTTTTTCCCCCTAGATATAACGGCACCAATTAAATTACCTTGCAGCCTGACCTTAATCTGGCAGGAATGATTATTCCATGAAACAGTTAGGGGTCTAATTGACATGAAGTGCCTGCAAAATATGTCTTTTGCAGCAGACCCTGTCAAAGTCACATTGATATGCTAATACCTATAGCTGGCAGAATCACTTCATAGAGAGACACTGAAAATTGAATTATTTCAATTTCAGTACCTAGGAATCTAGTGATCTGTCTGTATATGTAACTAAGTAGGTGCAGTACTTTATATGGGTAAACAGCTGTACTAGGGCGTTGCTATGGAAACTGCTTGACTCATGACAATTGTGTTAGTGATGAAGTCATTAGTGGTGTGAAATGCACTTTGAGGTTGTCAAGTGTACACTCCAGGAATATTTTAACAATATTAGTGGAGCCTTTTCATTTGCATAATTTAGGCTTTCACATATGATCTTTTTATGGTGCGGGGAAATGGCATGCCACAGCCATGGCACAGCTGTGCTCAACACGGGAGGATTGCTCTTGTGTAGTTCTGCAGTGAAATGCAATTGGTTCCTGCATGCAGAATAAAGCTCTCTTTATAACTGAACCTTCCTTTCCTTGTCTTTTCTTTTTTTAAAATAAAAAATGTTTTGAGGCATAGCACTGTTCAAAGAATGAACTGCTTAAACTTTTATGGTACCAAGTTGACTCTGAAGGTCTGGACCTCTGTTGTTTCTTTTTTCTACAATAGCTCTGGATTTACTCCAAAGAAACCACAAGTAGGTTCAGGATCATAGGGGACTACTTTTTCCTCATCTTATCTTTTCACTATTTATCATAGTTAGTGTGATTTTCTATGCTATAAAGCTGAATGATGAATCCCAGGACTTTTCTTGGAGTCATATGTCCTTTCTTCTAGTTCTAAGTATTTCAGACTACGGAAAGCTTTTTTTTTCTGCTGGCAGGGGGATACAAAGAAGACCTTAGCAGGTCTTTGACAAGCTGTCTGAAGGGACTCCTCTAGTTTTTATGTACCCTCTGGCAGTAGGGTCCCGGCTAATGCTGCGATGTTTATTCCTTTATATGTTCTGCCCTTCTTGTGGGCTGTCCCTGAGCAGGCAGGCAGGAAGGGAGCACAGCTTGCAGGTCTGCTGGCTGGAGGCACATCATCTCTGCCATGGCAGTCACCTATCAGGCCCATTTCCAAAGAAATACTAATGGTTCCCTGTGTGATGTAGCTTAAAATTCAGTTTCCAAAAAATTAAAAGGAAAAGAGTACCTCTTTAGTCTGCACGTACACGTATAAGCATACACACATGCAGATACAAAAGATGTCACCAGTAGCAGGAGATCAATGCAAGAGCTCAAGATTGTCACCAAGATAAGTTAGCAGCCTGCTAATAACCAGACCTTGTGAGTTGATCTTATTTCTTTACAGTGTCTGATCTATTGAAATGCAATCTAATACTGTATGTTCACTCTATATGTTCAGCCTAATACTGTATAATCACCAGACTCTTATGTGTTAATTACAGCTTAGCTTTACAATTGGGATGAGCAGAAAAGTAAGCATGAAATCAAAGCTGGATTGGATTAGCATACTTTGACAGAATCTTTGCTAGTCAAGGATATCTTTAATATTGTATTTAAAGTGTGTGCATCTGTGTGTGAGGTGGAGGAAGAGACATTTTAGCAGACTCTGGTAGCATAAACAAACTATTGCAAATCATTACCATTTTGAAGAGATTTGAGCTATTCATAGAGTTCAATGGCTTTCTGAATCAATTTGTTTTCCTGTCCAGTGTCCTCCTTTCCACCTGAAAAAAAAATTCTGCTTTTCCTCTTAGAAACAGATTTTTTTTTTTAATGAAGACAGGAAATTTGTCTTTCTTCTTCTTTCTGAAATTTTAAGATGATCTATTGGTGTTAGTAGGCTAATGGAAAAGTGAATAGTACAAGCAGATGAGACTCTCATAGTTTGATGCAACCACTCCATATTAAGGAAAAATATTATACATCAACTTCATGTTGAAATCCTGCATTTCTTTCAAACCTAGTTCATGAAGCCAGATTTCACACATTCTTAGTTGTTTTGGTTTTTTTCCTAATCCACTGACCGCTTAGAAGTTTAATATTTTGGACTGGCCAAGATAGAAGATTTTGCATGGCTGATCCCTAGATTAGCTTCCTTCCATCATGATATGGAAAAGCTGAAAGCATCCCCAGAGAGCTGGCTGGAGAAATTAAAAATATCTTCATAATAAACTGTGAACAAAAAAAGGTGCAGTTTTGGCATTATTCCTTCCATGATTCCTCCATATGCTTTCTGTGACAAATTGTCTACCTTATTTTTTTAGCAGCAATAACAACACAGGCAGAAATTTTTGAGTTAGTCTTCAGGGTCCTATATCAACACAAGCAGTTAGCTCAATTTAAGACCACGAGCTAGATCTTTTGGTACAGGAAGGCCACACATCAGCCCTAAAAGCAGTTTAACCTTGAGAACAACTGTGTGGGGATATGTGGTTTACAGAGTGCTGCTATGAATGGCCAGCCTCCAAATCCGCTGTCATGGGAGGGAGATCCTAGCAGTCCATGGTGCCTACATGCTCACAGAAACAGGGAAGGCCTCCAAGCTATCGAGACCCCATCATTAGGATAAGATGGTCAGGAGACTGAACAGGCACTTGCCTGGCCCAAAAGTGGCCGTAAACCATATTTATCTTCTGTGTGTTTGAAATTGCATTGGATATGCTTTAGGCCATGGACAACAGTTTATGTCTGAGTTGTGGCTGGTCCTAATAAAGTTTTCATTATGGAAGACTGCACATGTAACAGAAAACTCCTACTTAGGTCGCAGTTTCTTGGAGACAAGGACAGCCCCATATTCACTGCTTGTGCAGTGCCTGGCTGCTGAAGTTCCTTGTCGTCGTTACTGGGTAAAACTGATTTATTTATTTTTTGGGTCACATCCTGAACTGAAGAACTGGAAGAAAAAAAAAAGTAGGTTTGAACATCTTTTACTGTCCATCTGGCCTTTCAGATGGATTGAGCAAGATGTCAGGGGCTTTTTTCCATCACAGAATCCTGTGAAAAACTCTGGTGCAAACCAGGGAGCAACTCAGTGCTAATTTCGTGTAGCTAACACACCTGATGTGAACTGAACCTACTCAGCAGTGGCTGCTCCTTACACGGATGCATTGGGATCTGCTACAGCTTCTTGCTGGCATAGGTTCACTCAGGCAACATCATCCTTCAAGTCACATTTTTGCCTTAGAGATGTAACTGTAAACTCATGAAGCCAGCCAAAGCCTTTCTTGCTTTCTGGATTGGAGCTCGGTGGCAGGGGGGATTTAGAGACTGTGGCTCTTCTCCTATCTATAATTGGCATTTCTTGCAAAAGCTTTACAACATTTTAATTCATTCTTGCCCAGATACACTGATGTTTTTTCAGGCCATTTTGAATTTGGCCTTGGTTTAGCACAGCGACAAACCAGGGCGCAGCAAAGAGGAGAGACAACATGTAAAAGGGAGAGAGACTATGTTGTGATGGACAAATAAGGGAAGCACTCCAAACTAAAGACTTCAGGCAGGTATGAAATGACACTTCTGGCAGGTTTTTTTAGGCTTCCCTGTCAATGAAAGCCTGATGGGTGAGTGGAAGTGAGCAGAGAGAAGCTTGATCGTCTTTGTTCAATCCTCCAGAGGACAGCTCCCTGCAGCACTGATGTGGTTTTTTCTCCCTAGAAGAAGCAGCAGCAGAATGTTAACAAGCTTCATTTTCTATTCCCAACAACTAGGAAGCGACCTTTGATGGCTTCCCTGGCTGTTTGTGTTCTTGATGTTGATAGCGCCAGATTTTCACAAGAGAGACCTGGGTAATTTTCATGGCGGCCACACTGTTGCAAACCAATTAGCAAGCCAGCTTGATAGGGTAAGGTTG
The DNA here is from genome assembly GCF_035582795.1 of Mycteria americana. Lineage (NCBI taxonomy): Eukaryota > Metazoa > Chordata > Aves > Ciconiiformes > Ciconiidae > Mycteria > Mycteria americana. The sequence goes on from NW_027445436.1 coordinate 11,433,968, forward strand.
CGGAGATGCCCATGGCTACTTCAATAAAGTTTCTTGTGTATCAGTATGATACTATTGATTTTTCTTCCTTTGGACCAAAAGACTAAAGTTCAAGCTCTGTAGCAGATAAAATGAAAACCATGGAGATTCCATACCATGTATACTAATTTAACCTTTTGGAAAAAAAAGAAAGATGATATATGCAGGCTTCCTTTTGCTTTTGTACACATTATTTAACATTAATGCAAATAAAGCTGTGGCTGCACTGATTCTGCTGGCCTAAAGGTCACCATGTATTACAGACTGAGTCACCAGCAGAGAGCTAGGCACTTTGCAGAGACGTATAGGAAAACATGATTCCCACACACAGAGGTAGACAGGGCAGGCATCAGAAGCAAAGGCATGTTGGAAGTACAAAAGCAATGAAACAGAGGGCCCCTGTGCAAGTCACTGCTGCTTAATGAGTTCCTGCCCATCAGCTAAGCCAGAATAGACATTGTGTGGGCTCTTAGCCCAATGACAGGTGGGTTTAAGCTACTTTGCCACCTTGTTGGCCTAAATCCCTTCCTTGGAGATATTCAGCACTTGGCTGCAAGAATGGTATTACAAGGAGAGTGATCCCAGCTGGACAGGGTGGAGAGACTGTGTCATATCATTGTCATTTAACGTAATTGATTGTCTGATTTTGCTGGAAAACAACTGGAAGTTGGCACTGGCTGAGCAGGGGAGGGGAGAGCATAAGATGCAAGAGGCCTCTCCCCATGTGAGCCAGCAGCACTCTGAAGCACCGACAAGGCTGGCCCTTGTTTCTGGTTCTGGGTTTCTGTGTCATCTCTGTGTGGACTCAGTTTCTGCCTATCCACAGGCTATTCAGTCCCACCAACCCCAAACATTCAAAAGTTGTGAGCCAGACTCCACAGGTTTTGAGAAAAGTGGAGAGAACAATAACAAGGGATTTTATTTTCTTTGCCTTCTGTGGGATTGGAGGTTTTAACACAGCCCTTTGTCTTCATCTTTAATCTCCTTTCATGAACACAAAATCTATAATATAGCTTAAAGAGAGAAAAAATGAAGAGACAGGGGTTTACTGTGATGTAGTGTTTTCATGACAGTTTGTGGGCTCCCTCCCAAAACAGGCTGAACCCCAAACCATGTTTTCCTTCACTTTTCAGTTGCAGGAATCCAAAGGAATCAAAAAAGATACTTGCTTTGGACAAACAGGAGCATTTTGTTTAATGCGATCCATTTATTTTTTATGCCGCTGTCTGAAAACTCACTTGCCTGAGCTCTTTTCCAAGGAAGTGAATTAATCCTGTGTTCTAATGAGTGTTCCAGTAGGTAACTGGTTGGCAAAGTGCCAGTTTTACAATCTGCAATGTACAGTATGCAATGCTTAATACCATTAATAATAATCATGAACTCTGTGGATTTGGGTAATTCCTATAAGATATTGGTTCCATAAATAAAAGTCAAATTGACAGCTGCTGAATAATCCTGCTCTATATATTTCATTCTACTTTGTGGCTGTTTGCCGTGGATTACTTTCTCAAATTTTGAGTACAAAATGCCTCTCTGTGAATAAACTCATAAATTTGTATCAAACATAATCTTGCATTTGGCTCTGTTGCTTTAAGTTCAGGATCATCAAAAGGAGTAAATTGGCTTCACTGACTTCATTTTACCTATGTTGAGAAGTATAAAATGAGAAGCATTTTCTGGCCTGTCCCCAGTCTCTGCATTTGATGGGAGGCTGCCATTTACAAAAGGCAGTGGAGGCCTCTTTCATTTCTTTTATGAGACAGAGAGAAGGATTTTATAACCTGTGGCATATTTGGTGAAAGGATTGCATACTGTTTGTGACATGCCGCAGAGCTGTCTCTGCAATGAGGCATGCTACGCTGGGAATGCAGGAAAAACAGACAGGCATCATTTATTCCACCTCCATTACTTGCATGCAGTATGAGAGCTGCCTGTCCAGATGAAATTTGTGGGAAATACAGTATTCAGCTGCTGCTTATGAAATAGCAAACCCTATGCCATCTGTATGTAAATCTATGTAGGCAGTACACTTTTATACTGCACTCCTCCACTGAGGGTACATGAACTAGGAGAAAGGTAGCTTCTTTTATATTTTACTGACCACGCTGGCGAGGTAGTATATGAAATGGCATATTAGGCATACCTCACTCTAGATTTATTCTTTTGGTTTACAATCGCATCTCAGCTCCCGAGATAGCCAGGAATCAGTGTGCTTGGCACTGGGTGAGTTCTCAGAGTAAAATGGGACACTGCCCAGCTCAATGTTGTTCTTTGCCTTGAACTTAATTTCTTCAAAGAAAAATCACCTGCATCTGCACCAGGAACACAGAGGAAGGAAGTTTCCTGCCTATCACTTTGGATCTGACACTATGCACAGGAATAAGTTTTGTTTTCAGGAATATTCCTCCATGCTGGGATACATTCTGGTGTGGGGTGGCTGATCTGCTAAACCTCTCCAAAGAAAGCTCAGGAGGCTCTGATGAAATATAGGGTATCCTGAAATGGTATTGAGAAGTCTTTATTTTTCAGGCTTCTCTTTTCCTCTGTTTCCAGGCATGGCATAAACCTTTTACAGATGTTCTTGGATTGTTAAAACACATACAAAGCTGTACTTGGACCACCTACAAATGGGAAAAGGAAATGCTTGGAGCTGAAAGAGAAGAAAAAGGCTATGGCTCTTCATAAACATAACATAAACGTGTGGTGGCATTTGCTGACTGTTGATATTGTCATAGTTAATGAATTTAGAGGGTGCACAAAGACAGTGGAAATTTACGAAGGCAGGACTCGCTTCACAACATCCCAACCAGCAACCATGACACAACCAACCATTTACCCAGAGTACCACCTTTTGGTGCAGGTGCTGTTTGCAATGAATATGACAGTAGCATACCCATGTGAGAGACATGAAACAGGAGACAGAGGCACAAGTCTTCCTTCTTTCTCCAGTGTCACAGTATTCAGCTATGGAGAACAGTTATTTGGGTGTAATGAAAATGAATGCACCAACATTTGACAGGGATCTGGGCTCACTGCTGGTTAGTCCTTACTGGATAGTGATGCTTAGACACTAGGAGAGAAATTAAGAGTGGTCTCATCATCCTGTGCTGGTTTCAGGTTGTTGATGGACATGCTGGGAGAGTGCTCACCAAGAGCCGTATGTCCTTCCAAAGTCCTGGGAAGTCAGCACAAAGATAGTAAAGGGCCCAGGAATGGTGCAGAAGGGCACTTGAGATTGATGAAACTGTGTTTGTGATCCATCATCCATCTTGTGCAAACAGTTACTGTGAGATGTTTGGGCCTTTGCTGGCTGGGTTACTTTGACTAGCAGGAAATTCCAACGGAGTATCCAAATCACTAACAGCTTAAGGGAAAGCCAAGGGAAGGTTTGCCTTTAGCAGTGCATACGTGACTTAGCTGCGTCACAAGGCAAATACTGTCTGGGCTGGCTCATTTCTCCTTCACGAGAAATTCCTTGTGAATTCCCTCCTTCTCTCTTGTACATCTTACCAGACAAGTTTCTTTGCCTATACCAAAGGCTGATTTTACCTGTGCCCATCAATGCTGCTCAAACCACCAGCCAGAGGGGGGTCCAGCGAACATCTGATAAGGCAAGTCCTTTTATCAGATTTTGTGCTCACAGGACACGTACCTGCTGCCCCTTTTGATATAAGAATAGTAATAGTGTATTGATCTATTTTAGCACTGGCATTGTGCTTTGTAATTGTACATGCTATACAGAAGGGGGCAATCTGTAGACAGGCATTACATCCTGATGAACAGAGGAAGCACGGGCTGTTCTGTATCGAGAGCTGGAGCATGTATAAATCATGAGAACCCATATGAAATTAAATGGCTGACCTCTTGTGCTGGTTTTGGCTGGGATAGAGTTAATTTTCTTTATAATAGCTAGTAAGGGGCTATGTTTTGGATTTGTGCTGAAAACAGTGTTGATAATACAGAGATGTTTTGGTTGTTGCTAAGCGGTGTTTACACTGGTCAAGGACTTTTCAGCTTCCCCTGCTCTGCCAGGTGCACAAGAAACTGGGAGGGGGCACAGCCAGGATAGTTGATCCAAACTGACCAAAGGGCTATTCCATACCATATGATGTCATGCTCAGTATATAAAGCTGGGGAAGAAGAAGGAAGGGGGGGACATTCGGAGTGATGGCATTTGTCTTCCCAAGTAACCGTTACGCGTGAGGGAGCCCTGCTTTCCTGGAGATGGCTGAACACCTGCCTGCCCATGGGAAGTAGTGAATGAATTCCTTGCTTTGCTTTGCTTGCGTGCGTGGCTTTTGCTTTCCCTATTAAACTGTCTTTATCTCAACCCACGAATTTTCTCACTTTTACCCGTCTGATTCTCTCCCCCATCCCACCGGGGGGGGAGTGAGCGAGCAGCTGTGTGGTGCTTAGTTGCTGGCTGGGGTTAAACCACGACACCTCTGTACAGTTCAGAGACACAGTTCCCAGGCCCTGCTAATCCATCAAGATGGATTTCTGAGCTGTCACTAGAGTTCTTTGAAAACAACCTCTGACAGTTAAAACAAATTGGCAGAAGAGACATATGGGCAGTGTAGCTTCCAGATTGATGAGGTATTTGAAAGAGCAAGTTACACGTGTAGGTTATTTATAATGCCCTGCAACTCCATGGCTGACTCACATTTCTTGCCTTCAGTTTCATAGGGTGCACAAGATTTGGGGGTTTGCTTTTTCACTTTGGAAAACCCCAAACTGAAGCACTAATTATGCAGACATGATGATGAAGGGATGTAAGTCTGAGGTCCGTAAGAACATATCGAGAGAGAAAGCAAGTTTCCCTTTTCCCCAGAGAGACCCTCCCTTCTTTTGCTGTCAATGCAAATTCTCTCGACTGCCTCTTAGGTGTCATTGACTCAACAAGACAAGTTTGTTGGGGGTTTTTTTGTTTGTTTGTTTTTTATTTTAAAATAAAAGAAATGGGTCCCTTCGTGCCTCAAGCAGATTAAAACCGAGCTCTCAAAACTGGACATTGGGGAAAATGATGCACAACATATAAGGATGGAAATCCTTGTGCCAGGATTTCCCTGCCTTCACACACAGGTTGATGTAAGGTTATAGATCATCTTTCCAGAGCAATTGTCATTCTGACTTTGACACTTGTAAGATTCAGAGCAGTGGGCAACCATACCCCACAGGAGAAGCAGGATCCAGTCCTTCCTCCTGCAATGTACCAACAGTATGAGTTTCTATAAACACTTTGGACTTCATGAATTCTGTCTTGTCGCATGCAGGAAAAATAAAAATAGTCATACAAAGCTCTTTTGGGGTCAGAACTGAGCAAATGGTCTGCATGGCAACATGACCCTGAAGTTTGTTGTCCTGGGGCTCTTCTCTCTTCAGGACAATTTCAAGGTAGCTCTGGTCATTTCCAAAGCCCTGCATGGTATCAGCTCAAGCTGCTTGGGTGACAACCTCAGCTTGAGTGATCATATCCGTGAAAAATGCAGCTGTCAACTTGAAGTATACAGCTGCATGGAAAACAATTTTCCTCTCCCATGAAAATTTGAATATAAAAGCATTTTTCCTGCAAAAATGAAGATAAAAAGTCAATCTAGGGACAGTTTCATGGACTGAAAATTTCAAAATGATATTTCAGCACAGGTCAGCTCGAACATTACCTTGTATTGATTTAGTTTTACCTTTTTCATTTTTGTTAATGATGTTGCCCCTTCTAAAAATTTAATTATACTAATGCTCTTTCCACTTGAAAGAGAGAGGAAAAAAAAAGCCTGAAAAAATATTGCTAAGTCTAGTTGAAAGTCAGACTTGTGTGGGCCAGGGAGAAAGCTTTCTTGGCAAATGCCTAAGCCTGAACTCACTTCCAGAAGGGAGCAGGTCAACCACAGTGTTTGGAAACTAAAGAGCAAATATCTCCTTTTCTTTAGTCATTGCTTTGTTGGTAGGAGTTGTGAGGTCTTTGGGGGAAGGATCTCTCCCTGTTTGTGTACAAGGCCTGATACAATGGAGATGAGCTACATGACTGTATCATAGAGGTGATACAAACAGACACATCCTCTGATTTTTCCTTTCCGAAATCTTGTTCTTATGGATGAAAGAGAAACTAGAGGAACAATGACAGGAATAAAAGAGAAGAACCTAAGGTCAAAGGAAATTCTGCTATGGATTTCGGTTAGATTAGGGTTTCACCCTGTACTTCTGTACGTATCTCTAAACTCTCAAGGCATCAAGGTAGCATTCATTACTCCCACATTACATGTGGAAAATTAGGTACACGAGGCACATGTTTAATCCCTACTATATATGACTTGGACCAAGGAATAAGGCATTCCTAGTGCAGGGATTTTTAATCTGTGACTGGCTTGCCAAACCTATTCAAATATTTTTGGCCGAGAGCAGTAAGATCAGCTCTTGTTTAATTCACTTGTATCCTCCTCCTCCAAGTAACAAATTTCTTCTCTCATTTGGAGTAATTTCTTTTTTTCAGTAGTTCATTCTTCTTTTTTCTTTTTTCTTCTCTCTGGGGACTTTGTAATATCTCCACCCTCTGTTGGTCTTGGGTAGAGCTGGATAAAATATTTCTGTGAGATAAGTAATTATCTGAAAATTTGGTCCAATACAACATATGCTTTTGGTAGGAGAAAATGAAGGATTTTTTTAAAGTTAAAAAAAATTATATTTCCAAAGCTGCAAAATGAGATATTTAGTTTTAAAAAGCTAGAGGATTTTTTATTAAAATCAGTCAATTCAAAAGCAACCTGCTTTCCCTTTTAAAAAAAGAAGAAAAATTAAGATGCTGACACAATTAGGGAAATGGAAAATAATCTGAAACAATTTTTTTTCTAAAACCAGAAAAACTGCCTTGAATCTGAATAAATATTTTTTTTTCCCCTAAAACTTTTTGTTTCCCTGGGGAGTTTGTTGGGTTTGGGTTTTTTCCTCATTCCACTAAGTAAGCCAAAGTACTTTGCTTTGGCTTGACTCAAGCTATTTTCTTTTTTCCTCCTGATTTTTCCCTAAATCCATCATTTTTCCAGTTCCTATTATGGATTCGCAGGAGGAAAGAAGGATGTCATGTTGGCAACCGGGCAAAATCTAATGTCTGAGCTGAGACACCTTCTCCACAGGGTCTTTTTTTTTGTACCCTCTTCTGTCCAGTCACAAGAACAAGTTAAAAGAAATAGTGGCCACCAGCTTATTCTGAATGTCACTAGGATTTTGTTTTTGTGGGTTCGTTTGGGGTTTTTTTTGGGGGGAGGGGAGTTCTCCATAGTTTATTTTTCAGCAAATTAATTGCAATATGGGGGGGATAGATGACTCTTTTTTTTTTTCCCCCTCACTGCCAAATATCCCCTTTGCCTTATTATTATTTCAAAGCTCTAAAGCATAAAACTGCATTTTTATGACTCCAAATGACCTTCAAAATTCAAGACAAGGCTGACTTCTGCTTGACTGTAATATTTTGGATCATTAATTTCACTAGAGATATTCCAATTTATAATTTTATTAAATTTCAGAGCATAACCCCTTTTAATACTGTGTTTCTAAATATGATGGGCTGTATGCTCAACTGGCATAAGTCAGCATAGCTTTAATGACTCTGCTACAGTACTCCACACCAGCTAAGACTATGGGTGTATGTTCTTTCTATGCATTTGATTTCAGCCACTGTTTAATACCCACAAATAATTCTTGCTGTATTGCATATTAAGCATCTCTAATAGTTGATTAAGATATTTTTGGTAGGAAAGACCAGATGGTCTAGTGCATGGCATATTATTATTATCCTTCTTGTCAGAATCAATTTGCAGAGCACTGGCAACATATAACCACTTTACAAAACGATGGTGGGATCCTATGACATGATGTGTTTGTTCCACACGGGACTGGTCTACATGGCTGTGCAATGACTGCCTGTCCAACCCCTGGGGGATCACCTTTCAGTGGGATGTAACAAGTTACACCATGCACTCATTTTGCTTTCTGTGTTATTCCTACACAATTTAAACCTTTCTAAGGCCTACAGCATTGTAGGCTCTGGCCACCTCATAGTTTTCCCACAAGAGGTGGAAAACTGAGGGACGGAGAATGTGAGAGACTTCTGAAAAGAGAGGGGAAAAAGTTCAAAGCAAGGATTTGGATGAAGGACTCCTACGTATGCAGTGAATGCCCTAATCAGAGGTTGCGGGGCGTGTGGTGGGCTGGCCTTTCATCGTCTCGTCTGCTGGAGCCTTTGTACTGTATTTCAGTAGACAAACTGAGCCAGGGAGAGGCTGAATGACTCCGTGCCCTGGTAGTTCAATGCCATCTGCGAGCTGGAGCGCTCCTGCACCAGTCCCAGCACCCATGATTAACTATTTATACAACATAAACCAGCACCTGCAGCGGAAAGCTGGAGAGTGTGGAGGAGGGACCGAGCGTCTCACCACCAGGCAACCCACAGAGCATCATAATTAATTCACTGAGCTGGGATACGCAAATTCAAATCGTCAGCAGCAGAAAAGAAAATTGAATTGGACTTTTCACAGTGTAGGTAAATATCCCAGCCCTTGGCCGCAAGGTGATGGAAGACCCCTCCTGTTGCCTACAGTTACGCTTGGTGAAGTTAACCTCCTCCCTGCACTGTTCTGCAAACTTGAATAAAACCAATGGATTTGGGCAAAAATCGCTAATTCAGAAAGGAAAAAAAGCATTACCTCATTCTAAATTTCTTGAGCTCTGGTCCAAAACTTTTATTCTAGTCAGGATTTTTACACAATGCTTCTCTCTTTGCTAAAGCTGGTATTTCTTAGTATTAATAAAGTATTTTTTCAGCTGATTTAAATGGCATTCCTGGACCTAATGGCTGCAAAGAAGCCTACAGAAATTAACATTATTAATATTGCTGTGTGACCAACACATTTCTCATGAAGACTATTCTTATAGTCTATTCTAATAGACTATTCTTATAGAATAGGACTTTCCAGATTAGACTATTCTTAGAATAGTCTAATGGGACATAATTTATAGGTTCCTGAAGCTGATGCCCTTCATACAGAGGAATGCTTCTTGGAAGAAAGCTTGGAAGGCCATAGAAACTTCGCTAATCTGGTTGAACTGGCCATTTCGGCCTGATGAACTAACATCTCACTTTCTGGGCTGATGGGTTCATATGACACAAGAAAATTTCTCTCCTTTTCTCTGTTTATGTTATCAGGCTTTGGCATGTTCACTAACAGTGGTGCCTCCTGACCAGTGAAATGTCTTCATTACTTCTCAAGGTGCAGGGCTTCTTTTACAGAAAACTGCAGAGGAAGCATTTCAAATGTCCGATGCATTTCAAATAAGCTATGAAGGGCTTTACTGGTTTTGTATATTTACTGGATTTGAGAAAGGGATTTCTTTTCATCCAGAGATCTGAAAGCACTTTCCAGAGCACTGTTTCAGGAGCTGGTTACCAATGTGGACACAAACGGCTAAAAAGCTTTCCTTCTGAACCCCATAGGTAGGGAGGTTTGTGTGTTGGTCTTAAAAAGCTTCCACAGTTGTTAAGATTTCATGCTGGCCATAGTCTGTAATGATGAAGAGTTTACAATTAAAGCTGATGATCTGGAAAATAAGGAGTGAAAATTCAAAACTACTTTGTCTGAAGAGAGTCTGAAATTATGAGAATATTTAGTACCCGGTGTCTCGTTCCTCTTATCTCAACTGATCTTGGGTTAATCCATAATTCTGCAAAGAGATTAATGTGAAACAAAATTTTGTTTTAAAAGCAACCTGTCTGTGTCTATAACCAGGCTGGTTAGAAGAGCAATTGTGTAATTGGCTATAGGCAGCCAGATTGTGAAATAAACTGAAATTCCAAGGTGGAAGAATTTGCTGCAGTTAAGAAAGAAGATATTTTGATATTTCAAAGTATAAGTGAAATTTTCAGCTTACACCAAGATTTGCTAGACTAATAGGAATACAGAAATATTGACTGCAAGAGAATCAAAGAAAAATTAGAGCAAAATTGGGACAGATAGAATCTGATTCTGCAAAATCATTGACGGTTTTAAGGTGTAACAGGCTGAATCGATGAATGCTCCTTTCTTGCCAACCCCTCAAGTCCTGTTCTTTCTGAGTAATTCCCCTCTGTCTGTACCACTGGTACTTTCTGGTTTGATATTTGAGCGGGGGGAATTCAGATATATGCCCAGCACATTACCGTTTCTCTGGGAAGCCATGATGAACTGTCTGTAACTCATAAATGATAAAAAGTATGCATGTCACTAGTTCTGTAGACTTGATGAGATTGCTCCCAAGAAAGTATGACTTTTGCCTGATACAAACATTTGAGAGTCATTGGCTTTTACTGCATTTTGTTTGGGCAGGTGTTTGCATAGCCCCTAGCTCAGTGGTATCTTCAGTTAATACACTCTTTGACTCCTAAATTTAAGGCATCACTTGTGGAGAGGGTCTAACTGAATGGGCAGATGCTTCAAGCTCCCCAGAAGTGAACCATCTCCAGTCCAGAAGCCATCAGGTTGTATTAGCAACTGATGGTGTAGAGATAAGTCGCACTGAAGAGAATGGCACAGCTCTGCTCCAAAGTGACTTGTCAACTGGAGCTATGCCATACCCAGCTGTGCACAGTGTGGGTGGTCACACCACTTTTTGCCCATCTGACCAGGTGAATGCTCTAACAGAGTGTAGCATTTTAGCCTGCTGAAGTGAAGGTGACTAGGGGTAAGCATTAGGTGAAAAAGAGGAGGGTATTTAAGCTAAAAAATGGCATTTGTACAAGAAATAATAGTCATAAAGAGCTACAAGAAACTTGGAAATTGAGATTGTTATGTGCCTACAGATCTCCTGGACCACTGAGTTTAGCCTTGACTACTACAGGTATCTCATATAATCCACTGCATAAACTTACCAAACTTCCCTTTACTTCATAAAGACAAACATCTTAAAAATGATTGGGTTTTACCTTACAGTTGCAAGAATTCCTTTGTCTTATTACACTATAACTTCTTGCACACTTGCTCCATCTCTCTTGAACATGTCTTCAGAGGACTTCTCACCAGTAACACTTCATTTTCTCCACTAGAAATAACTCCCCCTTTTGCAAACTATTAGATCATATTTGTCATTCCACAACTTCAGCCTGTGATCAGCTAGTGCTTCTAGGCCATCTCCTCCTCAATCGTTCCAAAGGATGAGCTCTCAAATTATCAGAATATCAAAATATTGAGATACTTGCCCTCAGGATTCATGATTTTGCACAGTGCTGTTGAATGATATGGTATTCCTCTCAATCAAGTTTCCAAGCTCATGCCATATCTGTACCACCTTCTGAGGTTCCTCTGTATTAACGGTGAAAGATGGTGCCCTCTGCTAGCATGAGCAGAAAAACAGAGTGAGGTCCAAGAGCGTTGTCTCCCTCCAGAATAATAATTCAACTTTCAGTGTTACCCCTTGCTGTCTGCTCTTTAGCCACTCCCTCTCCCACCCAATGATTTCCTCTACAATTCTCCACCTTCGTCAGTGTCCTGGTTTCGGCTGGGATAGAGTTGATTTCCTTCCTAGTGGCTGGTGTAGTGCTGTGTTTAATATTGATAACACGCCGATGTTTTGGCTGTTGCTAAGCGGTATTTACACTTGTCAAGGACTTTTTTTCCCAGCTCCCCATGCTCTGCCAGGTGCCCAAGAAGCTGGGAGGGGGCACAGCCAGGATTGTTGATCCAAACTGACCAAAGGGGTATTCCATACCATATGACGTCATGCTCAGTATATAAAGCTGGGGAAGCAGAAGGAAGGGGGGGACATTCGGAGTGATGGTGTTTGTCTTCCCAAGTAACCATTACGCATGAGGGAGCCCTGCTTTCCTGGAGATGGCTGAACACCTGCCTGACCATGGGAAGTAGTGAATGAATTCCTTGCTTCGCTTTGCTTGCGTGCGTGGCTTTTGCTTTCCCTATTAAACTGTCCTTATCTCAACCCACGAGTGTTCTCACTTTTACTCTTCCGAGTCTCTTCCCCATCCCACCGTGGGGGGAGTGAGCGAGCGGCTGCGTGGTGCTTAGTTGCCGTCTGGGGCTAAACCACGACAGTCAGGTAGCTAGATTGTGTCTCAGGTAGCACTTTATCAAATGTTGTAAGAGCTTCCTAACAAATGAGGCTTTTCACATCTCTCTTGTCTAGAAAATCAGTTACCTTTGTCTAGAAAACCAGGAAGCTATTGGAAGAGTCTGGCACAATCTGCTCTTTTGTGAACACATCTTTATCAGATAGGTTTCCAAACCATCCGAACACTGAGCTTTTGCTACAACCTTCACATTGGCACTAGGTGGAACATAATTTATTTAAGATGTTGTTTGATGCAATGGCAAAATTGCTTGTTCTTTACAGAACATCATGAAGAATGTTATATTTCTGATCTAGATGATGAAGTCATTGGCAATTCCAGTAACTTTTGTTGTTGTTGTGTTTATTTCCGGTATTATAGAAAGCGTAAATATGCTTTGTGATCACAAAAATTGTCTGAATGTTTGTGTTAACAAATAAGAAACTGAGTCCTCCTTTTCCTCTGGTTTTCCTCTAGTTATGTCTGGTCAGACATTTAATTAGCGTAGCATATTGGATTTATTCTCAGTTGCTTTCTGCAGTGGCTAGCCATTTACATCTGTGCACAGTGGGTGTTAAACAGTGCAGCTCTGATGTGCCATATTTTTACAGTGACCTTTCACAAGTGCTAATGATTATACAAAGTACCAGAGACTGGTAAATCGGCCCATCTTTGGACAGTAGACAGGTTAGCAGCTGGTATGTGTTTGAGTGGCCTCCTAAAGGAAAATGTCAGTACAGCATAAAACAGGATGGGATGCAACATGATTGTTTTGGTGTGTCAGACTTTCAGTTCTGTTCTGCTTTTTAAAGATCTGTTTTTCAAGTACACAGGCTTCTGTATCTATACACGCAGCCACAAAACTGCCACGTGGATGTTCACAAACTGCAAGCAACCAGGTTAGCACAGCATAAGCAGTTGGACTAGATGATCATTGTAGGTCCCTTCCAACTGAAATTCTATTCTATTCTATTCTATTCTATTCTATTCTATTCTATTCTATTCTATTCTATTCTAAAGCAGCTACTGATCAACACACCAAGTGGCTTTGCTCCCATTTTGCATCACAAGATGAATGTGCTAAGCAAATGCATCTACGTGACACAGTAACTTAGCAAATACTAGCTTGATCTGGTGGCAGTCCAGGAGGTTCATTATGAGTCTCAAATTGTGGTTCCACTTTGTTCCAAATTGTTCCAAATTGTGCTTGTCTCCACTGACTACCTTGCATCCCACTGGGGCTTAGCAAGCTTAGAAGCGGGAGCCATTAATACCAGGACCAGACAATGTGCTTAACCATAGAGAAACTACTTTGTATAAGCAGAGCAATCCTGCTTAAACAATTCCAGGGGGATAATCTTGTATTTCCCAGTTATGCTAAGCTATTCCCAGCTTTTTCAATGCCTAAGCATAGACTTTGATGCTGTAGTTGAGGATACAGATATCTGCTTTGCTCTGGTCTGTCAGGGAATGAATCAACCTTCTGTTGGATGTGTCCTGAGCTCATACTGCCTTTCCCATCTTAGTGTTGCCACCTACTATGCCAGCTGTTTGTGGCATCTACCATAACAAAAATATAACTGTTCATCACGACAGGTGAGCATACAGTAGAAATAGCTCAGAGCTGGTCAAGTAGGGATGATCGATCCCAAATGAGGATCACCTGATCATTGCCATGTGCCTACAAAACTAGTAAGTGTATAATTGTCCTTGCCTCAAGGAATGGGGGTTTTCCATTGGAAGGAGGGCTTTGCACATGGCTTTTTTTGCAGACTATAAGCTCTGCCAGAGGGAGAAGTTTTCCTCCTAACAGTTCCCTAAAAGATTTCTCAAGCTTCAGTTTGGGGAGAAAGCCAGAAACATGTTGCTCAGTTTGGAGCTTTCATGAAAATATTTATATACTCCTACTCAGCCTAACTAAGCTGATTGAAAAGATTGTTAGTAAAAAAGGTGGTAATAGAGGGGTGAACTAGGAATGCTCTCTAATATCTGTTGTTTGCATCTGTAATTCAAAGTAACTAGTAAAATGTACCAAGATCCACAAGATGTTTCTCTTCTGCTTCCTAAGCAGCTGGTCCATTTCAATAACTACTTCAAATCCATTTGGGGGGTGTTCTCATTCTTCTGTGCTGTGCTTAGGCTTTTCTATCTCTGCTCCTTTCTTGTTATCATTCCCGATAGTCTTTTCTTATTTGTCCTACTTTCAGACTCACTGCTGTTGATGCAACAATCTTGTTTTGTCAATTCACACTTTCCAGAATGTCCCCCCAGTATTTTAGTATTTTTTTTAATCCATTGCTTATGGAGCTCATCTGGAAATGGATTGGTCATCTCTCTCTTTCTTGAATCTCTCACTGCATTAAGTAGACTGTCTTATTATGTTATTCAGGGCACAGCTGTCAGTTGTTGCCCAAAATGGTTGCCACACCTTCAATTTCTAAAGGAGTTTATGATCAGTGAAGGCTGGAATCTGCACTTCAGATTTTGCTCTTTGTTCCTTCAGGTAATGGGGGAAAGCATTGCTGACTCCATGGAATTCTCATTTAATTTTCATCCTGATATAAAATAATAATTAATTAGTGTTACACTTCCAAATGAATTTAGAAACACCAACTCTTGCTTGATTTCATTTTATCTCAATGAATCAATCACTTAAGAAACCAGCCAAGGTAGTCTTGGAATTGAACATGGCTTACTTAGGGTGTTGGAGGACCTTTTCATCAGCTTCCTTTGCTTTTTTAGTGTTGCCCCAAGTACCGCTCATGTTTTCAGCCCAGCAGATAGATATCTTTCTGGGTTTAACCCATATTTTTTTATGACAATAACAACTATTTCTACCCTTACTATTTGAGCTCTGAATCTTGCTTCATTCACATCATTTAGCCTGTTTGTTTTAATGGTTCTTGCTTCCAGGAGGCATGTTCTGTGTGAGTCAGTCAGAGCTTATTTTAACAAATAGCTACTGTCAGCTATCACCAGCATTATGAAAACTGTGGTTTCATTTGTATCCCACCATGGGAGACAGAATCTTTGAAGTCCTGAAATTGTATATATTATTTACTTTTTGATTAGGTGAATAAATAACTTGATTGAAACACTAGTTGTAAAAGATTTGGAGACCTTGGCAGGCCTCCAGGCCTAGGATGAGTCTGGGTTTCATGGCCACACTGTGGTTCCAGTAACAGATAACCAGATACAGACTTATAGCAAGAAAAGTCTGGAATGTAATTTTTGGGGAGCAGGGTGACGTTTGTGTGAAAGCAAGAATTCTTTGGGAACTTTCTGGGCTAAGACATTAACAAGGTCTCACCACAAATTGTCTTCCCCCTCACTGCAAAGCAGTATGTGTGCCCATGCAGGGGCATTTTAAAGAAAAGCACTTTGAAAGAATGGAAAAGCATAGACAATATCTTCCCCATTTATCATTTTATTGTGCTTTCTGCTGTCTTTGGACTTCTTCTTGGGCTGTCTTTGGTCTGCTGTCTTTGGTTTCTTCTGTACCTCTGCTGCAAGGACAGATGCAACTATGCTATTTTCAAGCACTCATTACAAACCACACACTCTCCACCTGGGCTAGTCTAGACCCCTCTTCATCCTTTTGCTGCTTTGAAGCTTATCTTATTTATACCCAAGGGGGTTGTTGCAGAAGCCAGATAAGAGATATGAGGGCACTGCAAGGCTGCACTTGGCTCTCGCTCCCCTGCAGTTCCAGGGGAACTCATAGCCACAAGATATTACAGAGGTTGAAAGAAATTGGACAAAATTCAGGGAGGAGGTCTCTCTACTGCTTATTATTGGCTGGATAGGACTATCAGTAGAAAAAATTGCGCTACCCACGCTCTGTTCTTACACTGTCTCTTAAGTGCTCCTTACTGGCTCCTTTTAGCAAAGGGAAAGTGGATTTCAGATCTGTTCCCCCTTTAGCAGGGATTCAACGCAGAGCAGAGAAGCAGTGGAGTTTCCCTGTCAGCAGCTCTGCAGCCCTGAAGCAGCGCTAAGTCACTCTGAGGACAGTGACTCTTTGTGACTGAGCCAAAATGTTCTCTCTCCCTCTTTGCTGTCTTCAGGTCTCGCAAGAAATTGTGATCGAGAGAGTTTAATAAGTTGCTATTCACTAGAATATGGGATGCCAAATATTTCCTATGCACTTGGAATAGTAAATTAAGGTGGCAAGAGCTGTTTGGTGAATGACATTTTAATGGAAGCCACCATCATTATAGGTATCATAAACTGTCAGCATCTTTAGTTTCATAAGGTGATTCAGCCATACCAATTTTACTAGTGCTCAGTCTCGTTTCCAGTCAAGTGTGTGAAGAAACCTCTACTAACTGCAGCTGAGGTAGAGTTGTACTAACATTGGCCCAGGCTGGTCAGAGATGCTCTTGTCTGTATCTCTGCAGTGGATATCAGAGAGGCAACGTCCCTGAGTAGCTTGCGGATGCAAAATCCATCTGTAGGAAGAGAGAGGATTAGGGAAAGGAATTTGTTATTTATCCAAACACACGGGACTTAGGCACAGACATGTCAGGTACTCACAAAGACTAACTTTAGCCTACTTTGGCTAAAATCTTTTGTCTGTCCTCTAGGGAACACACACAATCACAGAACAGCTGAGGTTGGAAGGGACCTCTGGAGATCATCTAGTCCAACCCGCTGCTCAAGCATGGTCAGCCTGAGCAGGTTGCTCAGGGCTGTTTCCAGTCAGGTTTTGAGCATCTCCAGGGATGGAGTGCCTGGGGTTGTTCCTCCCCAGGGACAGGAATTGGCACTTCCCTTTGCTGAACTTCATTGGGTTCCTGTGGACCCATTTCTCCAGGCTGTCCATGTCCCTCTGAGTGGCAGCACACCCATCCGGTGTATCAGCCTCCCAGTTTTGTACCTTCTCCAGACTTGTTGAGTCCCATTGTCCAGTTCATCAATGAAGATATTAAATAGTATTGGCCTCAGTATAGGTACCCCTGTACCCCTGGGGTACACCACTAGTGACTGGCCTCCAGCTGGACTTTGTGCTGTTGATTGCAACAGCAAGTGGCAGCAAAGTCCTGCAGAAGTTAATTCAGAGCTGGCATCTTGGAGGACCATTTTCTGGAGCAGCGCAGCTTTCCTTGCAGAGGGAGGGCAACCTCAACAAGATTAACGTTCTCTTTGTGAACATCTCCGATAACAACATTTTACCCACTTAAAGCACCATTTCACCACAGCAAAAAGAAAGCCCAAAGGTAGCCACGTGCTCACTTATGAAGCAGTGGTAGCTCCTCTCCCCAGCAGCTAGTCCTGTGAGTGGCAGGGACCACAAGGCTGAGGGTAGATGGTGTCTCCTAAGACAAGACCCAGCACCTCTTCACTTTCCGTTGAGAGCAAGACCAAGAGTGAAAGATACTGTTCTCTTCCAACTTTTGTAAAATATATAGTCACACTGTATCACCAAGAAACCCACCCCCAAAAAAACCTCCAGTTAAAATGTTTTTGGTGCTTGAAAAGAAAATAAGCTTTTCATGCTAAGCTGGACACATTAGAAAAAAAAAGCCATATTTTTTCTTCAAAAGCATTTTATTTCTATTATTTTCTAATCAAATGAGGTCCTTTTAGTTTTGGGGCATTCTTTATTGCTCTCCAGGTATCAAAAATGGAAAATAAAACCTGGTAAAGAACCTTCCAGAACTTTTGCAGGAGGGAACAATTGCAATGAGAAAAAATGTAATTGGTGAGGTTTTAGCGAAGCCATTTGCCACACTGCCTATTGGGCTGTGGTGGCAGTGGCGCTGGCCACACAGCCACATCTCCATGGCCTCCCTTGCAGCTGCCAGAAAGGTGCAGGCTCTGTGCTGCAGTGCACACCAGGACCCCCTCACTTTTCCTTCACTGCACTCAGCCAAATAAATATTCATATTTCATTTTTGCCTCATCTTCATTCCCCCCAGGAAGTAAATATCCCTTCCCTTATTCTCCCATGATTCATCCACAAACCTTACCACTTCTAAACTTTTATTTTGTCTTGTCTCATACTTGTTTATCTTGGGTGAAATCCTAACCTCACTGAAGTCAGTGGCAAAACTCCCATTGACTCAAACAGAGCCAGGATTTCTTTTGTCTTGATTAGATTGTGGGTGTTTGCCTTGAATATACTTAATCTTGTCCTGGTTTGATTGTAGCTTTTGGATAAGGGCCATGCTGCATCTCTGTGCATTAAGCAGTGTGTAAGCATTTGCTGTTCTGTGAGTCTTACAGGATAATAATTAGTATGAAGGATTTACTGCAGCAGTTCAGGAAGGTGCGGATGGAGGCAAATAAAGGAAATCAAACATAAGTTTCCATGTTTCAGGCCTAATACTTATTTGCAATGAAGGCAGAGACCACAGAGAAGAACACATTGCTCCCATTATTCGAGGCTCAGGGCTTATAAAGCACATCCACAGGGTTATAGTGCACTACAACAGCTATTGCAGGAAAATGCTGATGCCACAGAAAGCAAAAGGGACTGGGTGACTGCAATGCAATAATAACTCAGACAGGCTTAATGTGAGGGAAAAGCAGCTCCTGTGCCAATGAGCCAGAGCTTCTACTGTTCCAATGGCAGAGGAAAAAGTGCTGGTTGGCAACTGCAAAACAAAACAAAACAGCCCACTAAAAAGCATGGAGACTGAGGCACAGGGCAGGAGGTCTGTGTTCAGATCTGCCTCCTTGCAGGACATCTGCCTGGAGTGGAGAAGCCCGGCAGAGACAGCCCTGGCAGGCGCTGCAGCCTTGGGGGGCAAACACAGTCGGTGAAGTGCCACATGGGGTCAATAGCCTCATCTTCCCTCCTGGCATCCTCTGCCCTCGAAATGAGGAAAGCAGTGTCTTCTTCTTCTCCCCATACTTTATTTGTTTGGGATCAGGACTGCCTTTTGCAAAGCTCCTTTCTTTCAGTGTAGGGAGTGACTTCCCAAAAGACAAGCACCTCTTCAGTTGCCAAGACCATCCCTGAGGGAAATGGTAGAAATTTGTTTTCTTGAGGCCTCAGAAACTTGACTGAAGAGCACATGGAGGGGAGCCGTGGGCTGTGTGGAATAACTAAAAATGTCTATTCTGTTTCTATGTGTAAAGATCTGTAAACTTCATAAATTGACAAACTACACAGGGTGCTGCTGCCAACAGCTGCTAAGGTCTTCTGGAGTAAGTAACGTCTCTAAAAGGTTTACCCTCTGCATGCTCCAAGGTTGCTAGAAGTGAGCAGAGCCTGTCTTGGGACTTTTTGCCCAACAGTATCTTATGAAGAAAATCTAAGTTATTTATCTCCTTGGACAAGGCAGTGATTCTGTGATGTGTTAAGCACATCCTCATGCCACAGAAGAATAGACTGGGTATATTTAGAGGAGTCACCACCTCAGAGCTTTGTTCTGCTTTGTGGCCAGCCTGACAGATATTTTTTGAAAGGTTTGTGTTTGAATTTATAATGGAATAAATGGGTGATACAGACATCTGGCGAGGTATGAAAGTGAAGCTCTTCATTTATCACAGCTAGCATTAATGCTATCAGAAGATGCAAGACTGACTTGATCAGGAAAAGATCTGGTGCAGTTCTCTCAACCCAATTTATCCATCATCTTTTTTACTAGATCACCCCAAAATATTTAGAATTGATGACTATTTCCTACCAGAGGTTAAAACTCCTTTTTTCTTAAACCACCTTTGCTCCATGCTTCACATTTACGTGAACAGAGATACTGGTCAGTCTAAGCTGTGTTTTCCAGGTGATGCCAAAAATACCAAGACACAAGAAGGCTCTATTAGATAAAAGGCAAATCTACTGCATAGCTCACAAAGATCACTGGCCAGATCAAAGCCCTGAACTGTATTCCAGCAGATGGCAAGTCCTAGAGCTGTGAAAATAAGTAATCACTAGTAACTTATTTGATACTTTTAGATTTTTACATTTTGCTTCGACTTTCATTGGGAAACTAACATTATTTGACTGACTTAACATAATTAAGGTTTTTTTCATCATAAACCTCTTGAGCTTCTATAGTCTTCAAAAATCCATTATCCATTGTGAATATTTCAGTTTCACAGGGCTATTTATATATATATACACACACATACTGCTTGGTGGCATTTCCATTCCCTATTAGATGGCTTCAGCAAATAACTACCATACAGGGAGAATTTCAAACTGCATATTTGAGTGTAAAGTTTGCAAATGAAAGTTTGATCTTAAAATCCAGTAAAGCTGATTTCCAGCAATATTTATGGAAACTGAGCACAAAGACGAAAGAGATTCCACCAAGGGGAAGCCATGAAATATTTTCTATCGACTATGTATGGAAAATCTTTTTGAGATGCATGGTCCATGCTACTCAGTGCTTTCAGTTGCTAACAGCTAAGCAGCCTTCAAACCTGCACTATCAAATCTCACATCAACTTCTATTTACCTGATAGGAAAAAAAACCCAAAACCAAACAAAAAAAAAACAGTTTAAAAATTCAGGTAGTCTATTACAAAACTAAGCACTAAGTGAAAATTTTTGTGCAACGTTTAAAATTTAGCAAGAAAAGATATACTTTTAAAAGAGGAATTATCAAATGTTGAACACAGAGGGGGAAGATAAGCAAAAATAAAATATGATGTTTTGATTGAGATACCCAGGGTCACAATACATTGGAGTATGTTTCAACACAGTAACTTGATATATATTTACTAAATTGTTTGGCACATTCAGCATGTCCCCAGGGAACTGTTTGAGGGAACTAGCAGTACATTTTTCACTCCTTCCCTGTGCATTAGCAGACATAAGGTCACACTAGTATAGCAAAGATGGGTGCAGCCTCAGGCTCATTAGCTCTCAGCAAGCTAGCCAGATAAGGCAGGGTGGTGTTTTCCTTTCATCATTCAAGCTTGAAAGGAAACTGTCGGCAGCCACTTGCTCTTAAAACAATGAAAATTTAGGTGACAGCAATCTCATTGGCTGAAAGGTAGCATTCAGTGGAGATAAAGATTTCTAGGTAAAGATCTCCCTCTTCTGCAACACATATGCACAAACTTATTAGGAAACCATATCCTTTGAATGCAAAAATCCATGTATGAGAAGAGCAAATAGTGCTTGTTAAATTACAGCAACTGTGCATCAGTGAATTATATTTCTTGCAGGAAAATCAATGTCTGGATGACTGGCTTCCTTTCAGAATAATGTATACATCTTAGATGTATATACATATTTACAGAGCAGCAATTTAATCCATAACCTTTGCCACAGAATTTATACTTTCCCTACAGATGTTTTCTTTGTCTTGCACAGAACTAAAATGCCGAAAATGCAAAGGGATATAAATGCTGTTATTCTCCGAGTTTTCCAGGCTTCAGCCATGATGTATGCTATGCTTGAAGATCAAATACCTTTTGCATTCCAATTACTGTATGTGAAAGTCTATTGATGATGTTTTATTGGTAATATTTCATTGCTGTAAGCTTTTAAGCTGAGTGGAACTGTATGCTTATGCGGATTTCCTAAAGTCCAGGAGATCTGGCATTGAAGACATGTTTACACTCAATTTTTTATTTTTTCTGTGCTTCGGTTCAAAACTGGCCTAAAACAGAGATGTTTTCCTGCTTATGTTATATAGGAAGTGGGAACCTGATAGTCTTAATGATAATTTCTGATTTCCCTGGTGGAGACAAGAGGTTGGTTTGTGTTTTTCTTAGTGATGGTGTTGTTCCAAGGTGTTAGCAAACACTGGAAGAAGAGTACTTGCTCCAAGTCCAGCTGTCAGATATGAAGAGGTTGATTACCAGAGGCATAAAAAGCTACTAGATGTCAAGCTTCCTGTAAAAATTTGTGGCACTTCACTCCCTAGAACTGTTTTGAAAATCATAGATGTAAAGGGCTAGATTTGCCCTTCAAGTTTACATTTCAGCTTCTAATATATTTTCTTAGACTACCTCCTACTCACAGTATTAATGTCCCTTTAATGACTCCCTGCCTCAACTGTTGCCTTCCCATCTTTTATGATCTTCCTGATTCCTATCTCTCCCCAGCTCCGTAGGGCACGTTCTCTCTCCAGGAAGCAGGAATCCAATCATCTCTATTATTGCTATGACAGTAGTGCTGATGAGCCCAAACTGCCTGTCAGCGCAACCAGGAGAGGGTCTCCAGAAAATACCCCCATGGCCCAGATGCCAGTAATTTACTGCCTGTGATCCGGCAGGGAACTGCCAGGCGATGGTCTCCAAACCCCTCGTAGATGACCTTCCTTCATCTCCTGGCCACCTCTCAACCCTTCAATTTGTGACTTGCCACAAGGCACAGAGGACTTGATTTTGTCCTCTGAGCCATCTTCTTTTCTTCAGCCCACAATGAATTCTCTCCCAGTTGCTTTCTCATATCCTATCTTATAAAATGCTGAGGACCAAACCTGCTGGAGTCACTCTCTCAACCCTCTTTGTTGCATTGGGACTTTTGCCAGAGTTTGGACAAAGAGCTGCATCCTATGGTACACTCTGTTTTTTGCCTAAAATGACTTTTTCCTATTTTCTCTTTTGTTTTATTTTTTTTTTCTTAGCTTATTTATGAAATTTATCAGAAATAATATACCAGTGTATAAAATAGCCTTCACAGTCCTTTTGTATAAACAATAACCAGCTTGGATGGAGTTTGCAACTAGGGAAAGTAGGTCAAAACAATGTGACTAAATCATTCCAAAACAATCATTGGAAAGAATCAAATTCACACCCACGGGGTTTATGTGAACAGATTCAAACCTGCCAGGGCTTTGGCATCTATTGCTGTCTCTGGTACTTAAGGGCAGGATTCACCAAAGCTTTATGAGTCAAGGAAACAAAACACATAGTCCAAAGCTTAGAAACCAGTTTTCATCTGCTCTTTTAAAAAAGTTTATTTGATCTTCAGAGCAATTTATATTCAGTTCTGCTTACCAGGTTGAACTCAGTAGCCACATCAGCTTTTTAGTGTGGATAGGCTTCACCTCCTCTGGAGAGTCTCCAGAAAAGCAGAAGAGAGATGGGAAAATGTCTTGGTCATTGGTACTTTCAATTTTTTGCAAACTAAGCAGAACCTC
The DNA here is from genome assembly GCF_035582795.1 of Mycteria americana. Classification (NCBI taxonomy): domain Eukaryota; kingdom Metazoa; phylum Chordata; class Aves; order Ciconiiformes; family Ciconiidae; genus Mycteria; species Mycteria americana. The sequence goes on from NW_027445436.1 coordinate 11,457,122, forward strand.
AGTGTAGTTATCTGTTGAAAACCCCTGTGAGACACTCTTCCCCAGTTTATAAGTTTCTCCAGGGAAGGACTAAGCCCAGAGCTGTCAAGCCATGGTCCAGTGGCCCACGGTGGCCACACGGGGCCCAGGGGAAACCAACAACACTGGGTCTGACGGCTGGTCCTCCACAGGGCAAGTTTCTGTCCTCATTTTCTCTTGACTAAGCCTCAAGAGCAAAAGGATGTAATGTTCCTAAAACCAAACAAGTGTCTGTGGATCAGCTAGTTACTGATTTTGCAAAGGCTGGTGTTTGCCTTCTCACCTGCTTCTCTTGCCGCTGTGCCCACAGACCTGTCTGTGTGTCAGCAGCCTGAAAATATTAGCCAGTGCACAACACAATTTTAGCCATTCTGCTTTTGACCTGCTTTCTAGTTTGAGGCCTCAAGAAGTGCAAAGTTGTCCATCTTTCAGTTATAAGGTTTTTGCATTTATACTAGACATGAGTCTGAACCCAAAACAAAACAAAATAAAACAAACAAAAAAGAAAAAAAAAGAAAAAAAAAGCCCTAGTTCCCAATGCCTTTCACCAAACTTGAGCCATTTATATCATGATTTGGAACCAAACTTTGTGGTTGGCACCATTTTCTGCAACGAGACAAAATAAAATCTTGGATACAAATACTCCTACACGTAGGAAAGTCTGAATCTGGAAATGTGTAACGTCCTAAATTTACATAGCACCTTTCCTCAGACCTCTGTTGTTTTACTGATGGCAACTCCACAGCACCACAGTGTGGCAGCAGCCTGCAGGCAGGGAAACTGAGGAAAGTTATCTAAAAGAAGAATAAGGCAGGAAAAGGAGACTAGTGACCCAAATCCTCCCTCACCTGAGAAGATAGAGAGAATCCAAGATCTGCTTCATTTCTTCATCAAGCCCACTGGGTTCACGGAGTTCATGTTAACAATTGACTCATGCCAATTATCATTTTCACCTTTAAAAGAGCTGATGAAGATGCCACTTCACAAAAAGCACTTCCCTAGACTCTTCACTTTTCCTAGATTAAATATTTTCCAACCTGAAGTAACAAAAAAAAGGAAAAAAAATTAAAGAAAAAGTGTATTATTTTCTTTTTTTAAAAGAAAGAGGAAAAAAAAAGCTACAGACCTTCTGTGAATCCCACCCTGTATTTCATATTTCTCCAGTGAGGCTTGCATTCCTTTATTCAGATTCCAAAAGTAGAGATAATTTGTTCCAAATGTTTTCAAAGGCAATCAGCAGCATCGACTTACATTCTTTCCAGGGTTGAGAGAAAACTGTGAAATCTTCTAAACATTAATGGAGGAGTGAGCAAGGGGGAGGGATGGGGGCAAAGGGGAGATGGAAGAAAGTGAGAGGGGAAAATGAGGGGAAAGAAGGAGAAGAGGAAAGAAAAAGAGAAAAAAAATGCAGAAAGGAATATGCTGATGATCTATTTGCTTATATTGTTACAGTTATGACTCCTTGAGCAGATCTGGAGAGACTTACCACTTGCCAGCAACATATTTCCATTGGCAAGGTAGCTAGCAGTTCTTAGCATGATATTATATAGCAGAATATGATTGAGAAATAGGCCATAAAATTATATATTTATTGCAAGACTGTCAGTGAGATTTTTGCAGGGAAGCTCAACATATAACTCCCTGTGTGTTACATGTCTATCTTGTCTGCTAGAGATCTTTACTGAACTACTCATTAGTCATTGTGCAGTCTTAGAAGTCTGGACAGATGTTACTAGTGCAAATAAAGACAAAAATGCTGCAATTTGTCTTTGTATATATGTCTTTAAACATATATACAAGCCACAGGGTTGTTGAATGGCTGCCTTTAAGATGCAGTGTGGTCTGCGAACTGCTTCTGAGAGCAGAGAGGGCTCACGGCGTACTGCCTGCTTTGCCACTGGCTCTCTGTGTGGCCTCTGACAACTCATTTAATCCCTGGCTTCCCAAACCTATAAAGTAGGAACAATAATTCTTGCCATGTTTCCTGCACAGGGACAACTGTAGGTATTCATCCTGTGCAGCTGTGATCCTTGCCAGGTACATGTCACCGTCATGCTGTTGACTTACGGAGCTGAAGAGCTGGCCAGCAAAATGCCAAGTGGCGCTGGTCTGCTGGTGGCCACTCAGAGCCAATGTCTCTCTCCACCTCCCTGCAAGCTCAAACCCCATAGGAAATCCAAAAGAGAGACAAGCTTACCCTCCTGGTGTTTCTGAGCTGGAGACCTTTCTTCAAGCCTCCGAAAGGTCAAACATCTGCTCCTTCTTTCCCTGGCCTCTGCCTGCCCTCCCAAGCTTGGCACGGTGCCATGCACATGATCCTGCCTCCTAAGTTGGTCCCCACTAATGCAACCCCACATCCCACATCAGCATGCCTGTGAGCACAGACAGCCGGAGCTGCTTGCACGGCTCCTTATTGCTAGCTGGACAGTAAATGATTGGTGGTTAGTGTTTAATGGGCATGTATTAACTCTTAAGCTTTCAAAAGCTCTAATTAAGCCTGGCTTTCATTTGAAATCCACCTGAAGTGGGAGAGTAGGCCATTTGTTTTTACACAGCTGAGGAATGTGCATTTAACTATCTCAGGAAGGAAAAGAAATGAAAACCACTTGGAAAGCTGGTAAACTCAACCACCTGTACTCCTTCAGCCTACTGGAAAGTTTCTCTCCCCACCGTAGACCAGAGCTTTTGAACAGCTACAAGAGATGGCTGGCGTAAAACATGAATTTAATACAATGCCCATTGCAAAAAGCAGCCGGGCTTGGAGAATTTTAACCAGCATTTTGTCACTGTCCACCCAGCGCCGACGAATTTATCCGCTCTGTGTTTGTGTACCATAATGCATCTTTGCCTCTGCATTCCTGCTTCCCAGAGGTCCAGATCCTAAATAAGACAAGACATCTAGACAAATCTGTGCAAACTCAGCTCTGTCTGACTAACTGTTTGGACAGGTTTGCTTTAATCATAAACAGTATAGTAAATTAACGCTAGCCATGCTGAATTGTTTTAATGCCTACATGCTTTCTGCTTCATGCCCAAAACAGTGCTGTTTTGTCTTCTGCCAATTACACTGGCCTCTAAGACATTCTCCTACAGCTTGGAGAAATGTGTATTTTGAGAGATGCTAAAGGGACCCCAATTTTAGGGGTCTGGAAAAGACTGGACTCTGCCTTTAGAGCATGGGTGAACCTGGGGAACTGGTGCATGTGAATGAGGCATGAGTTTGTGAGACTTTTCTAGCACTCACACCAAAACTGAGCAATTACTTAGAAAAGTTTTAAAGTTAAAATATGAAATAAAGCCTGGCAAAGATATGAAAATGAGGAGTTTTTCATTTAAAAAGTGGATTGAAAACCAGAAGAAATTACTTGGTTTTCAGCAGCAACTGAAAAGATGATATTTGGTTAAAACAAAAAGGGAGGAAAAGAAATTGAAAAAAATGTTTATGGTTTATTTGTTGAAAAAAAATCAGATAAATTAAAGGAGAACAAATGCTTTCAATAAAAAGAGGTCATTTAATCGTGTTACAGAAGGAAGTCTTGAAATTTGAAACTCCAAACCGAAAAACATCCTTCACAGGAAGGAATTGGAAACTGGGAGGAAGAACAAAATGGATACTGAAATTAAACTCTCTTCTTCACTCTGAGATGCCTCCACCTTGGCAAGAATTTGATAAGTAATTAAACACTAGATGTACAACCTGCAGAAGAAAAAAAAGTATTACTTAACTGAGATTCAGTGATAAGCTTTTCCTCCACCACTGCAGATGGGAGCCTCTATACCTGTTCCAGAGGCAAACTGCGCAAGCAGATTTTGCCTGAACAGATTCATTTCTCACTCTTTCTACCTAGCTAGGTATAAAGCATGTAAGGAAATTAATATACACTGCTGCATTTTGTCTGCTGCTTGCACACCCTGCGTAGAGATACACCACAGCACTCACAAGTTGTCATTGTCATCTGAGTCTGGGGTTGTCCGGTGTGTTCCAGCATGAGACCCACCAGTGGGCAGACTGCAGGGTGTCCTAGAGATAAATCAGATTATTATGATGGGATACAGGGGTCTGTAGGGCATCCACCTTCCTGCCATAGACTTCTCAGTAATCCAGAAAGCTCTCCTAGATTCTAGTTTTCACACACAGTCTCCAGTGTGTTGCTCTTTGAGTGTCTCATTTTCTGGATCTTCAGACCAGGGGCAGAGCTTGCACGTACGTTGAGCAGCGACATGCAGGGAATACTGCAGTTCTGGATGGTCAATTTTTTCAAATTATTTTCTAGCCACTCCATTTTGATACCAAGATATGCTTCTGGAAGTCCTTTCCTAGAGTCCTTTTCTGCAACCCCACTGTACTTTCTCAATCTAGTCAGAAAAGTAAAAAGAAGGAAAAAGAAGAAACACTCAACTTCTCCCAAGCAGGCGCCTTCTCTGGAGCAACCAGTTCCTCCCGCTCCTGCCTGAGACAATGTTTGCAATTAGCTTCCCAATAATACCATCTGGAAGAGCATCAGCCTTACTATGTTTTCACACCCAGGCCTCAATATGATCATGAAATCAAAACAAGGCAATTTTTCCAACCACCTGGCAAGTTTCCCTAGGATTCCTGAATTAAAAGAGCCAGTGCAAGAAACTTTGGCCTCATCTAACCACAGCTATGCTGTCTTGCAGCCCATGGTGAAAATGTCTTACAGATTTAACCACAACCAGAACTTCCTTTTGGGCAAGTTTTTTTACCCAAGATCTTTTCTTTGGAAACTTTTCTTCATATGGCACCACCATGCCAGGTCTGTTGGACTCTGACTCCAGTCCCTAAGCATTGCTGTCTGTAAGCATTATTGAAAGTTTTGAAGCAAGGGGAGGGTAAGGCAGAAGCAGTCACTAGGGTTCAACTCTGAGCTAAATGACACTCAACCCCCAAAGAATTTCCTCTTCTCACCCAGTTGCTGCAGCTATATTGCAGTCCTGGTAAACCAAGGGACCTTTTGACGGGCCACTTGGGAAGCTGCAGTGTGCTTCACTCTAATCTCATTTTAAATGACCTCAAGCCTCATCTTGCTGTGACAGTACTCCTCACCTTGTTTTAGGTTCCAGTTGCACATCCCTACACATATTTTCACATGGACATTGGGTCAACTATAGCATCCTGGCCAACGTCTATTCTGAAAATAAAGCAGATTCTATCACTTCATCCTCCATCTTCCAAAGAAAATCTGTTTCTGCTATGTATTTTAGCCAAAAATATGGCGAGATTCTGGGACTGGTTGAAGGCTAATTCATACTATGCTGATATCTTTCCCCAGTGACTTGTTCAGTCTTCCCTTTTTCATACTGTGATATGATGGAGTAGCTGCTCAATGTATGCTGCTGTGCCAATCTCCAGCTTAATCAGCATCATCCGTATTTTCACTGAGTCCAAGATTACATCTCTGGAATTGAATTCAGAATGGTTTTAGGACATACTATTGTTTTATTGTTACTATTATTATTATTATTCCTAAATACTTAGAAATAATATTTTACTTAACTGGCCTCTTTAAAGGACTTTTCTAAAGTTTGAATTTGTTGGCCACTTCTGATGTTTATGACACAGTTACTACCAAAAATGAAATCAAACTGAGTATTTGCTCATGTGGACAGGCTTCTGAATGAATTCCAGCATCCAATTTTTCCCCTGTCTTTTCCTGCCCTCCTGTCACTGTCTCCATCTGTGATGGGTTTGGGCTCCATTTTCTCTAGAATCACGTGAAAATATACTCTTGCAGTTTGGCTGGTTATTCCTGTGTCCTTCATAGATTTTTGTATTTATTAGCAAAATTCCATGACTGGTTTTGCACTGCCCACATTTGAACACAGAGCCTTCTACACCCAAAACATCTCTCCAGTTGGTGATCTGCAAGTTCACACAAGCAGCTGGGTGGTGCTCACTGGGAAATGGTGAGGCTCTGTCCTGTCCAGCCTTGGATTTATTGAAGTCTCTTTTGGTTGTGTCAGTATGTAATTAAATTGTTCCTGCAAATTTTCTTTTTCCAGTTGCCCATTTCCCTCATTTATAGACCAAAGTTCCTCCTGTCAGTCTACCACAGGTTTCATGAGCCATGTTAAATCCCCTTACCCAACACACCTGAGCCATGTCTCCACATGTTGTCATGCATTATAGTGACCCATTTCCACTGCGAGTAGCCCCTTCTTCTTCTTTGGTTAGACTGCACCAAGGAACTCTCCAGGATCTTTGGTAAATTCAGGAGTCTCCACTGCAGTCCTGGGCCTTATTTTGCTGATCTTAAATTGCCACCTCCAGTAGAGCTGTGTCTTTTTTCGACTGTCAGCTGCTCCGGGGATCTGGTGTTTGGGCATGCTGGGAGGACTAGTCTCCACAGGCTCTTTGCAGGTTCAGGTGGGGTCTCCTTGGGTGTGCTCTGGCAAGCTGAGATGAGTCCTTGCCATCACATGCCAAACAAAGGGCTTCTACCAGATTTGGATAATGCAGCTTCTTTCCTGGGGATACAGTGCTGCGGTACCACTGAAGATGAGCTAAGCAAGTTGGCTGCCTGAAAATGTCCCTGTCCCTTCCCTCTCTCCCTTGCACACTTTTTATCTAGTCTCCAAGTTTTTCACTTGGACTATGAAATTAAACAGAAGCAAGAACTCCCAGGGAGTTTTTTCCCTCAAAAATAATTGGCTTCTGTGTTACTCAGGCTGGGATAATCAGGCCTTTCTGTTCCAGGTCTCTGTTGGTTACAGACAATGTGGAAGATATATGTGCCCAGTCTTACCAAATCTTCCAACTGGCCCAGTTCCTCATCTACTGACTCATCCAGACATGCTGGTCTGCATGCCTTTTATTTCTTTCGGAAGCTGATGTTTTCAGCTCCCTGAATTTATGCCGTAGCGCATCTTGGGTAGGAAATCACAGATCGGGCCATAACTTTCTTCATGTCCTCTGCTAGGCTTGGAGACAGCTTGCATCTCCCTGATCTGCCTTGTCAGGCTAGGACAGGAGCTTTACTAGAGAGGTCCTGTATCTGTTCAGACTTTTTGTAGCTTTTGTCCTAGCAAATATTTTTTTCTCTCCAAATACAGCTCAACTCTAAGCTTTTTCAGGGATGTTTCCAGATATTCTTTTAAAGCCTTCTTGTTTCATCTTCAGCCCTTGTTTTGGTTCTTGTTTCAGATTATCTGATCTGTGTGATCATTTCCATTATTTGTTCCACCTTGGATCAAGAGGAACTACCAGTCTGCAATTTCTCTCCCTGGGAACCGGATCCCGCTGCTGATACTAACATGACTCCTTATGTCATGAGCAATTAACCAGTATTCAGGGCCTCCAGGGTTGTTCTGTCAGGAGGCAGTATTGCTACTATAGTCAAGTAATGCATGAGTGCCATCCTTTTTAGTCATAAAGAATATTTAAAAATATGCCTCATTTTCCGAAGCAGAGCAGGAGGCACCCAGAATGGTTTCCATGTTTCCAGGCATCTTTCTAGTGGGCACTTCATCTTCTGGGCAGCATTACGTAGGCTTTTCTTATACGACCCTCTTTTTCTTTCTCCAGTCTAAATAACTGCTGTCTAATCCCTCCCCAAAACTGCTACCATATTTAACCGCATTTAGAAATTGAGGCCAAAATCAAAACCTTTGGTCTTAATAGCCCAGTTTTCTAACACTTTTTTGTACTGTCAGTGTCATGGACATTTTGTTACTGTTGTGTGTTATTAGCCTTAACTGTAATTTATCAAAGATTTAAAAAAAAATCCCTGCATTTTTGCTGCTCTTTATTAACTGACACGTCCCTGAAAAACTTTCCAAGTACATGGCTTAAATACTAAGTCATCTGATTTAGTTAAGTTTCCACCTGCCTCAGGTATGCTAGGTAATGGAGTGTTTTTCATTGCATAGCAGTTTTACTGCAATTCCACTGTAATTACACTTAGAATATATTTTTAAATGTGTATAATTACCCCTAAGTTTAAGTGTATGACTGGCATTATTAACTCTCTGTTCTTAATGGAACAGAATTTAACCTGCAGTTGTACTAGAATTATTCTGACAATTTTTGTAGCAGTTGTGTATATATTAATGCAAAAAACCCCTTTTAAATAATTACAGTGTAAGGTAAGTTGTGCACTGAGATTCTAAAAATAAAATTCTTTAATCACAAAAATCCATGTGTAAATGACATAATTACCCTTAATATGGTTTTTTATACCAAATATATTTGTCAAAATCTTTAACATCAAAGCAGTGACAGAGTAGTGTAATAAATCTGAAAGCTGTGCTAATATGGATGACCTTCCTTTTAATATGAATTTGTAGCAATTATAGACATAAAAAAGTGGAACCGTTTCATAATTACGTAGGACATATTATAAGATCACAGTCAAGTAATTATACTGTAGATTTTGTCTTGTATTTGGATCTTCCTTTGGCCACTGGTTTTGTAATGAAAAGAATTCCTTGAGACCTGGGTTCAAGAGTGAAGACAAGAGGCAATTAAATATACTGTAGCCTAAAGTAAATCAAGAATGACTTAAAAATTATAGAAGCCTGAGTCAACACTCCATTATTTTTGCTCTGGCATATTGTCTCTGATGTCGATGGAGCTAAATGGGTGTAAAATTGGTCTGACAGACTGGATATCAAGCATTTTCAGAACAAGCTTATGAGGCTTCGGGTATTTCCTACCTTTGGTCAATACAGCTAAGACCAGCCTTTTCACATGACTAAGAGCTGTTCGCTGACAGCACTGATACAGCTTTGATCTAGCTATCACAGCCATTAAATTCCCAGTCAAACCCAGAATTGGAAAAATGGGAGAAAACCCAAAAAATGATGAGGACAAAAACATTATTAGCCTGTCTCATTTGAACTGGAACAAAGTTATGTTCAGGCTTGGTCTGAGATAAGGGCAAGTGGCTGAGGACAATTTTTCTTGTAAAAGCTCTGTTTGAATGGTTGAAATTCAGCCATTCCTATTTATCCTTCTTTTCAAGCTCTAAAATATAATAGCCTATAAAATAAGCAGCAGATGACCAAAAAGAGAGATACAGTGATTAACTGGAAATGCAGAAGAACTTCAAATGGAGTAGAAATACACATCTTAATAGAGATTTATGGATATTTTGTTTCAAAATGGTTTTGTTTGAAAGCTGTTTAATTACAGCAAAAATGGAGAAGTTAGGAGACCCATGTTAGATAAAGGGAATTGTGTGAGATCTACTGTGTGAGAATGTCCTAGATAATGAGTGACAGCTGTGAGGTTTTGGTCTCACTTTCATTTTAATGGCATCCTCCAGTGATATGCACTGGATTTCAAGCCTTTGTCACACTGTCAGCTCCTGTGATGATCCACAGAATATGGGCATTTGACAGGTCTTTAATAAACAGTTTGCTGCTGGGATGAATTGAAGTTCAGCTGGATCTAGCTTGAGTTCAGCAGAACAGACAATGTTGTTAACTCACCTTTATGCTACAAAAGAAAAAAGAAAAGGAAGGGAAAAAAAAAATCCAGCCTTGGACACCTGCTATCTTTCCAGACACTAATTATGAGAGACCTCATTTTTACAGAGCATGAAAATGGAGTAGCAACCTACAGTAATGCATTGTCACTCTAAGAAAACTGCAGCTAAGAGCACTAGAAAACACTTTTTTTTTTTCTTGGATTTTAACCTACCTGTACTCGATTTAAAACCCTCCAGGGGAACTCAGTTTGATGGCTTTTTGGCAGAGATAGGATCTCAGGGCTGTGCTTTGTTTCTGCTGCATTGAGGGTCTTCTGGTGCTGGCTCACAGAAACAATAATTTATTGCTGGACACAATGTCCATGTCAGGGCATGGGCAAGGCAGGCAACCACCATGGAGATGAGATTCCTAAGAAAGAGGGAAGAGGAGCAAACCAGCTGTGGCTCAACTGTCTATTTTAGACCCTGCTGCTTCCTCCATGGAGGAAGAGGAGAGAGTTGGAGCTGGGCAATGTGGGGCAGCAACTGCCTCCATCACTATGATCCCTTCCTCATCGCAGCAGAAATGGGAATCCTAGTTCTTTAGGACTTCTCCACCCTACTCAAATCTTCCTTTTTCCTTCCTCTTTCTGTTGCCAGAGTCACCTGGTTCCCCATTTTTTTTGTTTTTCTTTTTTTTTTCCCCCCAAATTTATTTTCTTTATTTTCTTTGTTTTCCTATGTAGGTCAGCTCTGATTCAAGTGGTGCTATAGTCTCAACGAGAAGCTATGATTTAGCAAAAGAAGAGCTTTTCTGGTGTCACTTTATTAGAGTCAGTACAGGAAAAGGTGGGTGTCAGGGAGCTTGTGCCATTTACTGCAAGCTTTATTATATAGAAAAGCGTTTATTCCCCAGATTTGGTTCTCCCACATATGAATATTCTTGGGAACTGGACCCGAACCTCATGATTCAGGCTGATCTCTACTTTGTGCAGATCATTTTATGTTGCATCCTGTGTGAATGTAGAATGTAGAAACCATACAGAGAAAGCCTAAAGAATGTTGCTGGCGTGGATAGGCACAGTAAGGAATTGAGCCAAATTAGAAAGGGTGAGGTGATGTTCTTGGACAAGACAGAACCTGATGTAGTATCTGTGATATCACTCAAGAAAGATCAAGCTTTGATATGCTATTTTCTATGTTGTCTGTTGAATGCAACTGCTCACTCAATTATCATATCAAAAAAACCCTGAAGTTAATGGAGAACGTAGCAGTTGAGAAAACTGGGACTAAAATGGAGGAAGTGTGGGTCTCTTTTAGACTTTTTGTTGAAAGAGCAATATATACCAAAAATGTGACCAGTATAAAATACAGAGCCTTCCTCAATGATCTTTCTAGAATGAAAGAGTTGGGAAGGAAATGGGATGAGTTGGGATGGAAATGGGAAGAGTTGGGATGGAGCAGATCATCCTGAGTGCTATCACACGGCATGTAGAGAATAACCAAGGGATCAAGCCCAGCCAGCATGGGTTCAGGAAAGGCAGGTCCTGCTTGACCAACCTGATCTCCTTCTACGACAAGGTGACCCGCCTAGTGGATGAGGGAAAGGCTGTGGATGTTGTCTATCTAGACTTCAGTAAAGCCTTTGACACGGTTTCCCACGGCATTCTCCTGGAGAAACTGGCTGCTCATGGCTTGGACGGGTGTACTCTTTGCTGGGTAAAGAACTGGCTGGATGGCCGGGCCCAAAGAGTGGTGGTGAATGGAGTTTACTCCAGTTGGCGGCCGGCCACAAGCGGTGTTCCCCAGGGCTCTGTGTTGGGGCCAGTTCTGTTTAACATCTTTATCAATGATCTGGACGAAGGGATCGAGTGCACCCTCAGTAAGTTTGCAGACGACACCAAGTTGTGTGGGAGTGTTGATCTGCTGGAGGGTAGGCAGGCTCTGCAGAGGGACCTGGACAGGCTGGATCGATGGGCTGGGGTGAATTGTATGAGGTTTAACAAGGCCAAGTGCAAGGTCCTGCACTTGGGCCACAGCAACCCCATGCAACGCTACAGGCTTGGGGAAGAGTGGCTGGAAAGCTGCCAGGCAGAGAAGGACCTGGGGGTGTTGGTTGACAGCCGCCTGAATATGAGCCAGCAGTGTGCCCAGGCGGCCAAGAAGGCCAATGGCATCCTGGCCTGTATCAAAAATAGCATGGCCAGCAGGACTAGGGAAGTGATTGTGCCCCTGTACTTGGCACTGGTGAGGCCGCACCTCGAATACTGTGTTCAGTTTTGGGCCCCCCACTACAAGAGGGATATTGAGGTACTGGAGCGTGTACAGAGAAGGGCAACGAAGCTGGTGAAGGGTCTGGAGCAGAAGTCTTATGAGGAGCGGCTGAGGGAGCTGGGACTGTTTAGCCTGGAGAAAAGGAGGCTGAGGGGAGACCTCATCGCTCTCTACAACTACCTGAAAGGAGGTTGTAGAGAGGTGGGGGTCGGTCTCTTCTCCCAGGTAACAAGTGATAGGACAAGAGGAAATGGCCTCAAGTTGCGCCAGGGGAGGTTTAGACTGGATATTAGGAAATTTTTCTTCACCGAGAGGGTTATCAAGCATTGGAACAGGCTGCCCAGGGAAGTGGTTGAGTCGCCATCCCTGGAGGTATTTAAAGGACGTTTGGATGAGGTGCTTAGGGACATGGTGTAGTGGTGGTTTTTGGCAGTGTTAGGTTTATGGTTGGACTCGATGATCTTAAAGGTCTTTTCCAACCTATATGGTTCTGTGATTCTGTGAAAATAAAATTCATGAACTCAGGTATTCATTTGTCTGTACAATTCGAGGTCTCAGTCTTCTTCTTACACACAAAGAAATATTAAAAGAAAATCAGGCATGTCAGAGGCATATACTCAAGTGACTAAACTTTTTAAGGTATATGTGTTCCTAATGGCCTCATTTATGCATAACTGGAAAGATGTTTGTTCTAACATGTCCTTTCCCCAAAATATCTGGACTGGATAATGCATACAGTAAGTACAATTGAGAGTCACATGTTAGGAAAAGTTAATTAAGAATCACCTATGCTTAAATAGGAAAGGAGATGAGTATTAAAGTAACCCAATTGAATGAAATTGGACAGTATATGCTATCATAAGTGACAGCCAGCATGTTTTGTTCCCTGTTCTATTCAGGGCTGTTAGCTGATTAGAGTTATCTCACCAGGCTGTGTTTCCTCCACTGTCTCACGGCATGTAGCAATCCCTGCTGCATGACTCTGCCATGAGGGAGTTTGTGGTGGCCTTGGTGGCTCTCTGCCTGGCTCCATGAGACTGAAAAGAAGGACCAATGGGTTCCCACATTGGCTTAAGGAGAGGAGGTGAAACCTTGTTGCACTGAGGACACTGAACCACTCTGCACTTCTTACTAGAGGTCTAGAAATATGTTTCCATTTTCTGTGTGTTGTTGCATGACCCTGGGAAGGAGTAAATGGAGCTGGCTTGGAGCTCTATGCAGGTCATTGCTTTGATTTAGGGGTAGGACCAGTGTAATGAGTTGGCCTCAACCTGCAGAGCTGCTGCTAGTACTACATCCAGCCAGAGCCAGAAAGCAGACACAGAAAAAGCTGCATTGAGATATAATCCAATGAAGGCCCAAATACATAGGTCATTTTTCAATAGAAAAACAGAAGTTAGTTAGTTTTCCTCAAAACTAAAATAGCAGCTGTTTTCATTTCTAATAATACAGAATTCCTCACCTTACTGGATTGCTGTAAATATTTACCACATCCATCAGGCTATTAAGATAATGATAGAAGCAATAATTTACCTTTAATAGTATATTCTGTGGTAGCTAATCCTTATGCTGCAAAATGTCATGGCTTTGCTCTTGTTCAGGATTGTTCTTTAGGTAGTTAATAGGTTTTTTTCTTATGACACCCAAGGCTTTTGCACTGCTTTACTTACCGTTGTATATAGAGATCACATAATATTAGGAGACTGGTTCTGAGGCTGGCAGACATAACTTAGGGAGAAAGGGAGAGGCATAGAGTATATCCTGAGGGAATAGGGGAAATCCAGGAAAATTCCACCTTGCCTTTTTCTCTCTCTTCCCCATTTTACTGCCTCTCTCAAAATTTTGTGAAGCTAAGGTGTGGTGGAGGGGAACTGCAGGGAGAGAGGGGAGGCTCCGGGTCTTCTGAGATCAAAGAGAAGACTTTGATCTCCAACACTGTGCAATGCAGGGTCCCTGAAAGGTCTTCCCACTAAGAGTTTGGGAAGTCAGCTAGGCAAAGGAGAGGTACAAAAGCATGTCAAGTACTGAAAGTGCAGTGCAACTTTTGGAGAATGGGGCTTAGGTTAAATTGAGTAAGGACTGGTTTTACAAGATATGTGGGTGCAATTGTTCTTTGGAGGGGACATTTGGTGAAGAAGCAGAGAATGGAAAGATAGAAAGTGTAAACTGTGGGGTGGGAAGTTTGTGTCGTACAAGAATGATACAAGCCAGCAAACACGTGCAGAGGGGATGGATGCACAACATTGTGCATGAGCAGCACTGGGAGAGCAGTTGTGAACCTGACTACTGTGGCGAGGAATGAAAAGGGAGCATGAAGACACGAGCTGTTGCTGAAAGGAAGCGAGCAACCTAAAAAGCTGGAGAGATGCTGGAAAGTTGGGAAATCCAGAAAGTGGAGTTTATTTAGAAAATGTAGATACTCTTCCCAATGTGTGACTACTTGCTGTGAGACTTTTTAGCTTGGTACATACTGGTCCCCTGTAATTGCAGATGTCAGGCTGCTCAAAGCAAGTAGAGCTGGTGGATAACCAAGGCCCACAGACTCCAATGCCCAGAACCAGCAGCACTTCCCAGGTGCAGGTTCAGGTGTGCCCCCAGCCTTATCTCCTCTCCAAAATCTCATTATTATTTAAGTGAAAATAAAGCACAGCAATGAAAAGCAATATGCGTTAGAGATTCAGTATCTTCAAAGGCTGTTGTCTGTTGGCACTTTTTATTTATGTGGTTTAATTTGAATAAAGATGGTGAATACCAATGGCTCAGCATTCCTTAGGGCTCAGCTGACAACTCCCAAGAACACACAGAGACTGAGGATAATAAGTTATTAACATAATTGTATTGTTCTCAACCACAATCTTTGCTTCTTGTGCTTCAGCACAGCTTTGCACCTCTATTTGTTGGTGTTTACTTCAAATTCAGCAGATCCAGATGACTTTGTTCAGTAAACATCAAGAGAGATGTGGTCTAATTGAAGACAGTTCAGAGAAGATCAGGAAGAATGATTAGAGGTCTTGAAAGCATGGTCTACAAAGGAGAACTGAAAAAACTGGGATTGCTTGGTTTGGAGAAGACTGAAGGTATAACAATCCCAAGATAAATAAAAGACTGCTGCAAAGAAAAAAATATTATTTGTTCTTCATGCCCCCCATGCACAAAGAAAGTAATTGTGGGCTAAAAATGCAGCAAGGGAAATTTCAGCTAGACACTAGGTGTGGCAGTCATCTCCTTTAGTTGTTGGTGCCAGCCTGATGATATCAGTAAGAGGATGAACGATTGACTGAGCTGCAAAGATCCAGATAGTCTTCTGTCCCACCAATGCTTCCTCAAAAATGGAGAGGGATCAGCACGGTACCATGGGGGAAGGCTCCAGTGACTTTCCTGAATAATCTACAGCCTTTAAATACACATAAGAGTCAATCACCAGCTACTAGTATAAGCTGAGAACTGCACATAAAACATATGTTTTACATATTACATATACGTTATGTATTACCAATTACATATGCAAATGTTATTGGTTAGGAAAGTGAGACAGATAAGTACTATAAAGCTTTGCAGAAATGAAATATCAAAAGAAAATCAAGCATTTACTTTTCCTAGACTCCAGCAGAGACCATTTTGTTTGCCTGTTGTTTTGAAGATGCTGTTTCCTTTTGTATATCTTTCCAAAGGTTCTTCCCGTTCCATTGCTTCAACACAAACTTCTTTCTGTCTAAGACTTTTTATGTTATATCTCCACCATGCACAATGCTTCCTTGTATATAAGCAGTATGGACATTTCCTACTCCCTCCTACTTGCAGTGCCAGAGTTATGACATTTTTTATTCAATTTCACAAGCAAGATAATTTTTTTCTCCCATTCCCACAGTGCATGGAAGGCATTCCTTGAAAACATCCTCAGAAACTGCTCTCTTCACTTTCACCATTCTTTCCTTAAAATTCTCCCTGCTGTGACATCTGCAAAAAAATTACTGTGCTTACTAATAGCTGATTTTTACTGTGTCTGTGGCTAATCATATGGCTCAGAACCGTCTCTAAGTATGCATAACCTTCATGTACTTTTGTTTGTTGTCCTTTTTGAATGATTTCTTGAGGACCATTGACTGTCTTTTGGACAGGTTTATTCTCACAAAATGATAGTTGTCTTTAGTGGTTCTTTATCTGAACTAGTTGTCTAGATTTCCTTTATAATCAATGGAGGGAAATGGGCACTTAATGATAAAGCCCTTCTAGCCGAAGTTAGCTACCTAAGCTAGGTCAGCTGAATCACCATTTGGTGGTGATTTCCTCTCAACTGTATCCAAAGGGACTTCTTGATGACTAGCTCAGATCAGCCCATAGTCAATATTTAAAGATTTCTGAGATGAATTATCTATCTCACCTATATGTCTGTCATACTCAGGTCCCAAAAGGAACCTCTAGGAAGAGCTACAGAGCAAACTATAATGATAGCCTGTAGAAAACTTTACCGGCATAATACTATAATGAAAACAGCATTGCAAAACAAGCCAGCCACCCAAAAAAACCCAAACTCTGTGTCAATAATTCAGTGTCCTCAAGCTGTAAGAAAATTCCTTTGGCAAATGACATCTATAATGTTCTTTGACTTGCTGCCATCTGTTTTTGCTACATTATAATCGAGTTTGTTTTCAGACAGACTGTGCCTGATTCTTTCAAGATAAGGAGGGTGTGTATTTTAACAGAAGTTACTAGTAGATAGATCCGCAGCATGGGAAGGGCAAGAAAATAATTGAACAGAGTAATATATATTTACGTAACACTTATAGCTGGTTTCCAGAAAGAGGGATTGCAAGTCTTTAGAGGTGGTGGCAATAGTGTCTGTAATTACCTACTGGAAAGGGAAAGAGCTTGCGAGTTGGAACAACCTTTAGGGTGGAGAAAGAGGGGTACTATTGAAAGGTACAGATGTCAATATGTCTCCCTACAACTCTGCTAATGGACAGTCAAATTATTTTAAAATAATTATAAAAAGATAAAATTTTACTTGAAAATACTAGGTCTATATAAAAGTTTATGTTGAAGGTATTATAAATATCCTTAGAGTGGCAAAGGAGAGGTTTTGGAGACTTTGATATAGAGAAGATGTAGATACAAACACAGATATAAATCAGAGATGGGAATAGAGATATAATTATTTTTTATCTTCAGTCCCTCTGGTATACATTGAGGTTTCTGTATAAGCACTGATTTCAGAAAATTATCTGAAGTTTTGTATACTTACATTACATTTTTTATTAGAAATTGAGGTAAAAATAAAAGTGTTAAAAGTGACCATTTCAATTATTTTATCTCTCCTTTCCCTAATGTCATTTTAAATTGCACAGAAAAAGCCAGTTCTCCAGCATGTCTTAGTATTACCAATTATTTGTGGAGGTCAAGGATGTTTGACCTTTCAGACAGTGGAGGAGAATAAAACTATTCCCAAAAAGCAATGCAGTCAGCTCTTTAGTATGCCATAACAGGTCAAGCAGGTTATGAATTGGTCGTGCTATGAGTACAGAGATGGTGTGTGCCAGTTCACATCCAGCACAGTGCATTGCTACATCATTGGGACATAGAAAGATGGGTACTCTCCTCTTGGCTTCAGAGTGGTGTGGAGGCAGGACAGGTGAGGCAGCACCAAGCTTCCACTGTTAGGCCAGAACACTGTAAAAACGTGGCTGTCCTCTTCTAGACTTAAACAAATAGACTTGCCAGCTTGCATCACCACTAATCTCGGGATCTCTGCACATCACAGTAAGCAAAATCACTGACCTTCCCTTCCCTTCCCTTCCCTTCCCTTCCCTTCCCTTCCCTTCCCTTCCCTTCCCTTCCCTTCCCTTCCCTTCCCTTCCCTTCCCCCACCCCACCAATTACACAGCAGTTTAATGTTATGTTATGTTATCTGTATTTTTATTAGGTCCAGGTTATGCTTGCTACCCCATTAAGCCTAGCCATATAAGAACTATCTCTGTGTCTGTATGGGTGCACAAACATTACACATGTACATATAGATACAAGACAAGGTTCAGAGTTCACCTTTACAGTGCAAAAAACAGTGCATGCCTTTAACTGTTACTAACACCAAAGAATGAGGCAGTAGCTAAATACAATATAGCAATGGTTTTGTGGGATCAACAACTACAACTAGAGGTTAATTTGTGTAAACCCCAACCTTTTTCTCTCTTTAAAGATGTGACTCTTTCTCAGTCTGTGCAGGCAGGATTGTCTGTCCTTCCTGAAGGATGTCTGAGAAGGAAGGGCAGGAGGAAGCTCCATGTTTCCAGTGTAAGAGAAGGAGATTTCATTGTCTGCATTGCAGACATATGGATTAGGGGAACATTTCTGCTGTGGGCAGGATCTATATAGTATCCATTATGGGCAGGATCTTTATAGTATCCATTATGGGCATGTTTATATCTTTTCCTTGGAAGATCTAGCATCAACAACTTCACTGGATGGACCATCAAATCTGGTGTGGCTGTTTCTGTTTTCCTGCAGCCCTTTCAATAAAACTCCTTCAGGTCCATTAACAGAAGCTATAGAGTCAGGTGTAGGTCTGCTTTACAATGACAGGTCTGAGAAAGTGCATCATTTAAAAGGTAAATAGTTTCCCCACAAACAGAGCCCAGCAGCAAAGGACTTCTATTAATGGTATATATCCTAACTCCAAAGTCTTGTCAGATGCTGGGCTGCTCTCTCAAAGAGATTAAAACCACACACCTCAGCCTGAATTGTAGTTGGATACATCAGGTGGCACGCTCCTGTATTCACAGGGGCTGAACAAGGAGGTTTGATAGATGATGTCATTCTGATGAGTGAAATCCTGACATCTTTGAAATCAGTGGGAGTTTTGTCATTGGGTTTGTACTGTAATTTAAATGCCAGCATCCCATGGGTCTGGAGATGCCACAAGCTAAAGTTCACCAAACTGTTTTGAGGAATGCTCAGGCTCAGCTGGATTTAAATTTTGAGTCTTCCTGCATGCAAACCAGTTTTGCTTACCTTATCAGGGCTTAAATGACTGCTGCTTGCCATGCTTAGCAGGAAAGTTCTGCAAAGTTCAAATCATATTTCAAGCCAAACAACTCAGACTTTTCTAATTTAAAGTATCAAGAGGACTTTGGGTCACCATGCTGTACATGAAAGAGCAGACTATCTCATTTTTTTCTCTACTGCAGCAGCTTACAGAAATAATAATAATAATAATAATAAAAAAACCCCACAGTAAGAGCTATTCAGAACAGAGACCCAAACAACATGTCCTTTTCCTTATAGCAAGCCTTGGAAAAAAAAAAGGTTACCAAACCCTTGGTACCTGCTGTTGAGGGTTTTCACACTTTAAATAAAGCTGACAAAAGAGATGAGCGATTTTGTTTTGGCCACATTCTAAATGTCAGTATCACTATTTACTAGCTCTAAAAGTAATCAATTGCACCGGAGGTCCAGCAGCTCTCACTGGCTCTATTGATTGAAAACCAGAGCCGTGGTTCACTGTTTCTGTGTTTAAGTCACCTTATATCCCTTTCTACAATGACCTCTGCCTGTACACTTGTAGTGCTAGGGCTTCTGAAGCATGTATCTAGTGAACATGTGTTCAATGTCTTTTCCATCCAATTAAAATTCTTCACTATCATTCCCTTTTATCTAGCCTTTGTAATTGGATTCCCAGTTTCTCAATTTTCATGGCAGCAAGGGGGGAAATGATAGCAAGTCCCTGATAAAAAAAATATATATATGTTATGATTTAATTCTGTCTAAAGGGTTTGTTCTTTCTTTAGCTGAGTTTCTGAAGGGAAAAAAGGCTTCTGCGATCATACTATCATTTGTCCATCTGTTTTCTCCACTTAATAACTCTGGGGTCTCTTGGCTTGTTTCAGTCAGATTTGAAGATGGGTTTATAACTCTCCTGTAATATCCTGGTGATACTATATTCCTAAGAGGTACATGAGATTGGCAACTGGCTAGAGGAGGAGATCCAATAGTCACACAGAGAAAAAGACTGTGCTGTGTGAGTAGGTATCTATCCAGCCTGGGTACCTAGCAGTCAGTGGGGACATTCCCACATCTTTGGCAGCACACAGGCTGCCCTTTCCCAGGGGAGAGCTGTGGGATGTAAGGGGGGATGGAAGGCATCAAGGCTTTTCATCATACAGGATATGGGGTGAGGGAAAGGAGAGGAAGCTAGAAGAATAAGCCACCCAAATTGATAAGGAAAAAGGCTTCGTTAATGTCACTGCTCATGAAATACCTTGGTTTTTTGAGAGTATTACAGCCTGGTGAGTTGTTTCCAAAGCTGCTTGTGTCCAAAGTATTTTCTGTTTTCGTGTTACTGGCAGATCATGAAAATATGCTCTAGCAGCATGTTATACACCAAGATCAATATCAAAGACAGGTGAAATACATCACTTTCTAGAGATGCCTGCGGAGGAACTAGGTTAGTCTGCATGCTTATCTTCTACATGGCTGCCTTTAGGTGAGATGAGTTGAGGCTTAATTGACCAGGGTTTTGTTATTGCTAAAAACATGAATCTGAACAGAACAGAACATTTGTATTGACCCAAAACTTAGTAATTTAGTTCACATTGACTCTCCCAAACTATTATTCCCTCTCTTCTGTAAAAATTTCTCTTTGAGAGAACTTCAGAAATGTTTGAAAGCCAGTAGTCTACAATCTGTGCCACAAATATTTAGAGTTACAAAAGTCATCCAGTAAGTCTGGCCTTACAGTTAACCTCAGATAGTCTCTTCCTTGATTGATATTCCAAAGTCTTGGTCAAGAATCCTTAGATGACATTACCAGTGTGGAACAATAAGATAGCTATTTGGTTTTTTCTCTCATGTAATGGAAGAAGAAAGCTAATAAATCCTTGAAGTCAGTAATACTCAGCAGCAGCATACTAGTACATCAATTATGAAATTATTAAAAGGTCAAATCTTTTTGATAACCATCCACAGAATGCCAGGAACTAGGAGTTTCAAATGTGATGGAATACTTGTGACTATGATTGCAAGGAGGAGACAAATATTTTGCAAACCTAACCCATTATGCTTACAATAATATGAATAATTCCAAATCTTTCTTTCCTATTAAGTAAGGTACTGTATAGCCTTTGGATAACAGGAAAGTCAAGTTAATGGAACAGAAGGTTAAAACAACTAAATAACTGTAACTTGGCAAATAGGGATAGGGAACAAGATAATTGTCTGTAAGTATCTGAAGGGAGGGATAAGAATAGTTTCAAGTTGCTCAGGGGAGTGTAATTAGATATAATGGGATGAAATTAAGCAATGGAAAACATTAGGGAGGAAAATCCTAATGAAAACCTCATTCAAAACCTGGAATAGACTCCAAAGGAAGCTCTATTGGAGAAAGCCTTGGTTCTCCTGGTAAAAGTGAGTGGAAAGAAGAATTTTGAAAATGCACCAACTGATTCTGCACTGGAAAGGTGATGGGGTAATCTTCAAAGGATTTTCTGTTTTTAGTTTACTCTAATCCCATATCTATTGCCTTAGTATACTGGTAAAATGAAAGGGATTTCTTTGAAGACCATTTTTTAGTGTCCTTCTAAGGGTCAGAACCACCATTATCACATCTAGGCTCTCTAAGCACTACTTTTATGTGGGTGAGTTAAAAATCCATAATCAAAAGCAATATAAGTGATTTCTCCAGAATAATGTCTCTGTTTCACTGAAATCTGCCATCTACACTGTCCCATCAACATTTTTTTGTCCCTGGGAGGTGGCAAGGACTCTCTCCTTTTCCTGTTAGCACTTTTTTTGGGGGGCAGGGAGGATTCACTTTCCACCCCTGGTTCTCTGGAAAGAAGATGGGGAAAGAAAGGGCTAATTTTCACTATTTGTATTCATAGGCTTGACCCACCATTGTGCATGTCAATTCTTGTAAGATGGTTCATGTTTCTTATATCAATGTCATTCTACTAAACTTTATGCATTGTATATCTGGACTGTATTGCAGAACCGGGCATGGGGGAGTTGTCTCCTATGTATTTTTGATAGCTTGTTATTTACCTTGAACATAAGATTCAGGATTAAGTGGCCAAGCACTGATGAAGGTGTCCCTCCATTACGATGTTACAATTTGCTCCCCCGTCATAACTTTCTGAAGACCATGTCATGCCCTTGGCTGGATTACAGGTTGGTCAATGCTGAACTGTTTCTGGATGCAAAAACTCTATTTTACCTTTTCTGCTTCTGTGGAGCCACAGGCCATTCTATGGAGAGAGCTACGTGAGTGGGGTTCATGCACAACCCCACTATCACACATCCTGTCTCTGCCTGTCTTTCCTATTGTGCAGAAGCTGTGTATGATGTTTTCCTCAAACAGACAAATGTGATGAGCAATCAGTGAATATAAGATCCACTTTCTCAAACCTGTTCTTCATACAGAGTCATGGTCATGTTGTCGTGACCCGGTGACTCACTTGCAGAGTTGTGGATCATGTTTACAGTGTCAAGAGCAGGAGTTATTCCCATCTGACTACTTTTTGGAATACAAGACAGAGAAAATAATCTCAAAAGTATTAGGGATAGACAGAGAGCATTAGCCAGCTCTGTGCTGAGAACAGTCAACAAACCCAGGTTTGAAGGGAGCCGTCCATTTAACTTAAGATTAATGTTTTCAATCACAATAACTGGATTTCATTATTACTTAACATATTCAAAGTACATTTTGCTTGGTAAAGGAGATTTTCTTAAGATGATTGAAGTGTTAAATGTTCTGATTGAATAGAAACAAGAGGACACAGAACTATTTAAAATCCAAGATAACAATGTGACACAGCTGAGATGTATATTTACTCCTCACCCTTTTCTGATGCTGCAAAACATGTTCTTCATTCTTTAAAACAGCAGTGTTTGTACGTGGGTAGGGGGTTATTAATTCATGAGTTATTGCAACATACAGGTTTGCAGATGTAAAAATGTAGTTTATTTAGATTCGTTAGCTGCACTGTGTTTTTATAATGCTATCTTTACTATCTCCTAGTTCTAAATTTTTCCCTACCTAACTGTAGGCACTTATGTGAGGTGACCTAAGATCCTTTCTGGATGTGACTGTACCTTTCCACTGAACATAAGGAAACCATAGTAGGGATCAAGGTTTGGCCCCAAGTGCTTCAAAGCAGAGAGGCTAATCAGGACCTTACACTTCCCAAGATAATGAAGCCTTCTTCCTGGTCTCAGCTTCTCTGTACATCCATAATGTGAACATCAACAAAACTCAGCCCTTTCTGCATCCGGACAATGCAGCAGTTATGGTAGCCCCCACCAACCACAGCTGTTTCATGAAGGCTCCTTCAAGTCCTTCCTGCCATTTTAAATGCTGCCCTGGTCTGGAGACCATTTCTTGGAGGTCATGGATATAATTAGCTTGAACACTTCCTAGACATTTTTGAAGCCCACCAGTTTCCTTCTTAGCCATCTTCTGACTACAAGCTCTTGGCAACTTGATGTCTGAGAGCAAGGCAGCTGCTTCCTAAGGCTGTGGTTCTGGTACTAGTGACTGCAGTAGAGTTACTTCCAGATGAGTGCCATGTAATTCTCCAATCAAGGTAATTGAATCTGAATACACTTAGAAAAAAACATATCAAATCAGACAGCCCAGCAATAGAGTCAGATTAGTAGTTAGGACCTCTGGATGAAGGATTATATTATTGAGATACTATTTTATTTTGATGCCCCATTTAGTTACCAATTTGTTCTACAGTATTTCAGTCAGGTCTATAGCAAGCTCCCTGAAGGGTTTATTCTAATAAGTAATGCAATTTGAAAAGGTAGGAAATCACAGAAAACTTGTTTAGTTTCACTCATTGTTACTAGTTTACCATTCTACATTGATTTTTCTCCTTCCTATTATACATGGATTATGTTCTCTAATGGGTTTACAAGTCTACTTATTAATGTGAGGAAAAATAATACTTGTTTTATTGCAGGGGTAAATAATGTCTTAACTACTTTGAACCCTACAGCCCTTTCAGAGCACTAATCTGACATGGCACTATCACAATGACTTCACCTGCCTCTTTTCCAAACCCCCTTAAAGCCTTTTTCATTCGTTTTATTCTCATTTCCTCTGAATATTTGCTCAACACTTTTTAAATGGATTTGCTTTCACAGTGACTACATCTTTTGTGTGCAAACATTTCAATATCCACCTTATCCTGTTGGGAATATTTACAGAAAGGGAATTTTTAAGTCACTATACAAATATTTAAAGAGTGAACTTAAATTCAAGGCACAGATATTTGGACCAGAATTGCTACTGAGATTATCTATTGAAGGCACAGGAAAAAGTTGCTGGTGATTTTTTCAACAAGTTATTAATAAACCTTTCTGCTCCCACCACACATTTCCTTTTGTTGGTCAGTGCTGACTTTTGCTTATTTCTCAGTATCTTCTTGAACACTCCAATGACAGCTTTTCTGCCATGTTTCTATTTCCTTCAAATGATCTAGTTTATGTCACATACCAATACTTTAAGTTCCACCAATTTTTTCAGCCAAGACCCTTGCATATGGGCAATCCAGTTGGTTTCTAATAACCATAACCTCATCCTTTGTCTCTCCTTCCTCCTCTTCCCAGCAGCAGACATTCCCTTAACATGAACACATATCTTTATTCTGAGAGAACAATTAATAGAAAGGTAAAGGTTAACAGCAAAATGAGAAATGTTTGTTTGGGTAGAACTGCACAACAGTTTAGAGGTAACTAAGCTAGTTAAAAAAGATTTATCTTGGGTAGTGGAAGCAGCTTAGTTGTGGCAGTGATGAACTCCAGGCATGGTAATTTATTTTGCTTTTCAGACTTTAGAGCTTGGAGCTTCTAGTAACCAAGCTAGGATGTTTACAGTAAAAGAAAGCATCTCTGCATCATGACTATGCTGGAGGTGGCTTGCTTGTTTTAGCAACTGGAAGCTGGTCTCTAAACCAGAAACCAAATGCCACAAACTCCATTCCCTGGTACTGCTATCCTGTCTCCTGAGAATGATACTGCACATATTTTCTGGCAGCCTTTTCTTCCTCTTAGACCATCCACCCAGTCTTGAACCCAAAAGTTCATGCCAGAATTCTTGCAAACCCACCAACGCTGTTCATTGTTAGTCTAGGCACCTACACCTTTTCTCCAACCATTAAATCTACAGGGCAAATCAAGCTTTTTCTTCTTTTTTTTTTTTTTTTCTTCTCAAGTGTCATAAGGAAAGATGGTATTTATACTGTTCTGAACTGACAAAAGGTTGGTATAGTTGAATCCAATATGAAGCAGCTGGAAAAATTTTCACACTTTTTTTTTTCTTGTTTTCACAATGTTTTAAAAATGTGTTGACAAATTTGACAAAAATCACTCAGAAGTCTGAAATGTTTTATTAAATGTTTTCTTATTTCAGTTTAAAGTAATTTTTCATTTCAACATTTTCATAACATTTTTTAATTCAAAAAAATAACAATTCAAAACCTCATACCATGCTAACAATTTTTTTTTCCTAAGCAAATCATTGCAGACATTTTGGGAAACTGAGCTTATTTGGGGGGGGGGGTTTAGTAATTTTAAGTGCATAAGAACTTCTATTTCATCTCCAAATAGAGGAGAAAGAGAAAGAAATGAGACTTATAGGCTGTGCTGACAAATCACCTCCTTCCTAACATACCAGTCAATTAAAAAAGAATAATTGTGAGCATATGTGTACTATTAGACATCAGAGAATTCAAATTTAGGGAACAGGGGTTTTGTAAGCGTCATTTCTTGCTGAACTGCAAAAATTTTGTTAGTGACAAATAGCTGAATTATTTTTTGTTTTCTCATCCTTCCACCTCTATAAATATACAGCAGGATACCAAGAGCAGAATTCTCCTTCCTGATTCACCCTATTGACAACCTAGGTGAGAAGGCTAAAATACACTGATTGTTTTAGCAATATAGTCAATGCGATCATGTAGTCACCACCCTGAAATCAGTGCAGCATGTTGGTGTGACGGACACCCTCTCCGGCAGCCCAGTCTTCCATGCTTAGCTGAGGACAAATCAGCACAATTGCAGTCAATGGATATCTGTCTGCATGAGCTGAGGATTTAGCTCCTGAAATGGTGAGAGAGCGCCACTTTCCTAAAGTGCCTTGGGATTAACATGTAAATTAGGGTGAAGGAAAAAAAGGGTGGCAAAACCTAACTGCTACTGGCCATCTCTTTATGTATTAAAAAATTCAATTAAGACTGAGATGCTGGGCAGGGCTGGGATTGCAGAGGCAGCTGCAGTGTGTGTGGTGCAAGAAGAGAAAACTGGCATGACATGAAACAGCAGTCGGAGCTGACCAGTCTCATTTCCTTCACCGGGCAGGGTGAAGAATAACCACAGAGCATAACTGCTGCAACGTCAGTTGGGTTTCAAAATCCGTGCCTTTTTTTAGCAACTTGAAGATTTCAGGCAGATAGGAAGGGACATATTTTCTTGAAATGCTTTAAACGCTGAATGTGATCTTTATCTTGGCAATGTCCTTTTAAAGTTTGAGATCTAGTATTCTGGATGTGCAAAGGAATGCAGGAATGCATCACAGGAATGAAGCATTTCAGACTTCTGCATTTCAGATTATCTCTGAACAAAAAAAGAAATCTTCCTGTTTGAATATGCATTCTGCTTACTGTGCCTCAGACACAGGGTATTAGCAGTAGCACCAGCAATTCTGTTATCCCTTTTGGTGATGGGACATTTTTTCTTTTTCTCTTTTTACTCTTCCCACAACTGTTTCCCAAAAAGGAAGAGGGGGAGAGGGTGTATTTCCAAAACCCATCTTGCAGCTTCTTTGTTGTATAGTCTCCCCTCCCTACCCAAAATATCTTGAATAGCCCGTTATGTAACTTCAATTAAAAAAAAAAAATACAGCTGCTCCTCTGAAGCCATCCAAATCTAATTAACTACAGAAGCCAAAGTTATCTTAAGCTTCTCACTTTCTTCGTCTTAGCATCTCCATTCATACCTTCATTCAATGTGTTCACAAAAAAAGGAATTTCTAATAATTGTATCTATAGTCTTGGAAAAAGAAAGCCACTAATCAGGAGGCCTGTGAAAGAGGAGAGATCGGAGCCTCGCATGAACTTGGCAGTCTGGCCCTGAAAAACTTGCAGACAAAGGGGCAAAGGGAACTGAGGAGCTTAGCCCTACGTCTAAGGAAGCTGGTGAGAATTTGTTCAGCCTCTGAATAGAGATCTCCATTTCAGTCCTGAATTGTGCCCGCACAGATTCATTGAAATGCCTTCTCTGAAGGAAGAGGGGGTGGGAGGCACAGGAGAGACAAGGCAAGGAAAGTTTGTTGAATATAAATGAGATTACGTGTGGCTGAAGAGCGAGATAGAAGCTCTACAGAGATTTATTCCTGACTGACATACAGTAACACAAAGGCAATAAAACGTGTCCTTGGCAAGTGGCATTAACAAGCAGTAAACCTTAATCTTCAGAGAGCTGAGATGATGCAACCCACCTCAGTGGAAAATACTTTCTCATTTGTGGAGTGCATTATTTAAAATATGTTTAGCCAGTTTTAAAGAAGATGTAACTAGCTATCTTACCATGCCATGACCTTGTGATTCAGGTGGTCTGCAGAGCCACAAGACCAGCTAGAGTAAGGACTCTCGACATTTTCTCACTGGGGAGCTCAGCAGTCTTCCTGTACGTTGTGTCTCATCTAGGGAAAACTTCAGTCTGGCTCTCCCCACTGCAGGACTTGGTGGAAATGAATAGGATTGCACCTCAGATGAGTTTTGTTCAAGAGCCTTTTATATTTTTTAGCTAGCAAAAGATGTATTTTCAGTCCAGCAGTCTCAGGGACATGTTCTGGTCTGGTTATTCACATTAATGTCTTCACTTATATTCACATCTGCTGCTGCCCTCCTGAAACTGCAACATTACTCAATAAAAGTGAAGGAACAGAGGCCTGATCATTAAATTAAAACAATTGCCACTGCACAGCAGAGAGAGGAAGCATTTGGTATATTAAAATAAGTGTAGTTAAGATACAAAAAATGTGGACAGTGCATAAAGTCCCTTAGGGAAACACCACCAGTCCTGACCCAAACAAAAGGAGATTCATCCAAAATTACAGAGAATTAGTTTGTTTGTAGTCCTGACTGGATTTGTTGTTAATTTTCTACTTTCCCACTGCACATTAATGATTAGGAAACAGGATAACCTGTTCCCAGCTTCTTGGGCTCTTGCTTTGAGACTCTGTATAAAGGCTGAGAGTTGATTTCCAAAGGTGGGACAGGAAATGCTAATTAACAAATGCTGGTTTCTAAGGAGGAGTAAAGTCACTTCCCCATTCCCCACTGCTCTTCTTAGGTTGGATAAGCATTATCTTGGCAAAATGAAGAGTGGTCTTGCGTTAGGTCTTTACAAGGAGTGTTCGCCAGCCATTAATCCAAGGCACAGCACTGAAGATCCCCTTTCCCTGCCTCTGAATTCAAAAACATCACATTGCTCGAGGCTGAGAGCAGCTTCCCAGTTGGCCTCATACTGTACAGTCACTCACATGATGAATGGAAAGTTATTTTTACTCTGCAGCTTAAACAAAAAGTAAACATTTTGTGAGGTTTATATACTGTCTGCTATCTCTTTCCCCATAAATTAAAAAGAAATTGCAACTTTCCCTCACCACTCATTTTGGAGCTGTTTTTAGCTCATCTGTATCTGGATTTTCTGCTATGTAGCTAAGGACATTTACAACAGATACAAATTTCATTATTGGACTGTAATTGCATTTGGTTTGCCCTGCTTTGATGTTAAATATAAAGAACACCCAGGCTATTTCATCTAACATACGATTGTTAGTGATGACTCCTGCTAAGGGAAGGCAGAGTGCTGTATTTAGCCTAATCTGGAGTGATGATGTTTATCAGACAGCTGAACAAGTTCCTAAATGAATGAAGGCACTGTTTGTGGAGTTATATACTGAACCCAGTACCACATATGCACTGATCAGGCCCCAGGATCTCTAAGCTCTTCAAACAACTTTGCATAGGGGGAAATGAGTGCATTTCATTTCTGCAAAAGCAAATTAAATGGAGAAGCACAGTTGGTATTTCTTATGATTTTAATGAGGGCCTTGCTCATGGAGACAGCAAGAAAATTTTGATCTATTCCCTCTGCCATCACCTTTCTCTAGGACAATTGTGAACTTCTTGGTTATGAACGCTAAATGTTCCAAATCCATATAAACATACAAATAAGGAAAATCTTTAACCCTGTTCTCTTAAGCTATACATCAAGAAGTTTTTTGCCCTTCAAACATACAAATAACTAAGGGACTCCCTTACATGGGGAAAAAAAAAGACTTGAACACCCCTTTCAGAGGAGATACGAATGTGTGTCTCAAGTATCAAAGTGCCAAGGAGGGAGAAAATATTTTAAAAAGGTGTTGAAAGTAGAACAGAAGGAGCATGAACATTAACAATGTCCTGCATAGACTGCAGAGAGGATACAGCTTCCATCTTCCTTTTCTCAGGGAGCTGGACTGGAATCAAACCTGTAGTAGTGTGGAGTAAATAAAATTGTGCTCATCTTTTCCTGTTTACAATTTGCACAATACATTGAATTTTATGAACACTGTCCATGTAATCACAAGGACTTCCTAATCTGTAAGCACTTGAAATATCTGGGCCAGCCTTGTTAAATCAAATTATGTCTGGTGATAAAATAGCAGTGAAAACGTCGTTCTGTGTGTGGGGTGTGTCTTGTCTGCAGGGCAGTGGAGGAAAATTGCCTTATTGGGAAACACCATTAGTTCAGGGGCTTTGTAGCTTCACGTAAAAATGCCCTTTTTGTGGCCATGCCGCAGCAGCGTCCAGCAGTGAAGCAGTTAAAGCAGGTACCCTCGCTCTGCTCCCATCCTCTTCTCCAGCATAACCACCAGACACTCTTCTGGGTTTAACTAAAGCAGCCATATTATTATGCCCCCAGATTCCACCACATGTTTTAATGCATATACCAATAAGTATTGCATACATCAAAAACACTTTTTATTAGTATTACTTGCCAGTACAAAGTTTACTACCAAGCTAGTAAATATTTTGTCTCTGATCACGCTAAGCTTGAGCCTAACTTTTGGTTTTACCACTTCAGGTGTGTGGTCTCTCCTTACTCACTCAGGGGGAGAAGGGGGAATGCCCCCTGAATAGCAAAGGTATCATTGCAGCCAGAAATGTCGTGTGGCTTCATGGCCAGGTCAGCTTTGCTCTCTTTTTGCCTACATTCATGCACAAAAGCACCTTGAGCACAAAAAGTACCAACAGAGAAAGTCTCCAGGCAAGAGGGGGATTCCTGTTCATGGGAGCCTCGGGGACACAACCTGCCCTTTACACAGCTGGTGGGTAGCAGAGCCAGACAGGAGCGTACACGATCTCCATGGCCGGGGGGTCTGAGCATGCCGCAGCTTTTGCCACCTACCTTCACATCCCTTGCCTGCTACCAGACACTGCTGTTAACCCCATTTTATAGATAAGAAAATGAAGAGCACAGTGCTTAAAGCTACATTAAGCTTCCTGCTATAGGTGCTTGGCTTAAGCATCCAGACTTCTATGGCTTCCCAGTTCAAGACAATAATGGGCAATTGAGAGTGGCCACTCTCCCCATCTGCCTGACTCCTGATCCGTATGCCATCAGCAGAGCAAGGCCATCACAACACTCAATGTGAGGCATGCACACTCAGTGATTTGCCTAATCCAGGCATTGTGGCTGCTATTTTCCCCGGACTGTTTGACAGCAGCAGATGGTGCATCGTCTGAATCGCTCTTTGCTTTCTGTGAATTAGGCATGGGGACTGCTGTGCCACCTGAGGTAGACCCTGCACACAGCCCCAAGCTACCTTGCAAGGCCACGTAGGAGGTCTGCGGTGGCATGGGACCTGCTGGCAGTCGGTAGTACCTGGCTTGCTGCAGTATCTCTTCTCCCCCTCTGCAATTGCCATCACAGAAAAGATTGTGACTTGGTTCTGCAGCTCGTTTGTGTTATCTTTCACATGCTGATAAGTTGAATAAAATATAATTTCCTCAACTAGTCGGCATGTCTTTGTCACTCTGATTTCTGAGAGGAAGCGAAAGGCTTCCCCATCACCCTAGACCAATCCTTGCTGAGGAGGAGTTTGACTCCTGTGGCTGATTGTATATAAGGTCATTTCAATCACAGCCTCTGCCCAAGTACCCAGGCTCAGGGAGCACCAAGTGGTCAACTTCATTTCTGCTTTGAATGCAAGTCCTATCTGATTCTCGGTGGTGCTTAATTAGGGTGTATCATTACAGCTAGAGCATGTGGTTTTGTACTGAAATACTCAAAGCACCAGGAAAGAGTTGTGCAAACATTTTCCAGTCCTGACCTTTAGGATGCTTTCCTGCAGTCCTCATAAGAAAGCACTATGTCTAGCCCCCTGGTCACCATTTGATTTTACATCTCTCCATATGCAAAAGCTTTTCCTTAGGCCTCAGTACCTGGAAACGGGTTACCTGAGATTCCCAGAAGTAATTTTAAAAAGCTTATAGTGAGGGGAAGTTTGAGCCTGCTGCAGATGCAACCAGCAAAAGATAAACAGGGAAAAGATAAATTGCAAGTTTTTCAAGTCAGTCTTCTGACGTATTCTCCTTGGGGAGGGAGGATTTGAGCCACAACCCCTAGAAATGAGCACTCAGCACTGGCAATTTGACTATCCAAGATGATGAGAAATGTGCAGATGAGCACAGGCAGATTTGTCAGTGCTATTTCCATTTCTAGATGCAACCTGA
Source organism: Mycteria americana (assembly GCF_035582795.1). Taxonomy (NCBI): domain Eukaryota; kingdom Metazoa; phylum Chordata; class Aves; order Ciconiiformes; family Ciconiidae; genus Mycteria; species Mycteria americana. Next base: position 11,488,623 of record NW_027445436.1, read on the forward strand.
AGAACTGAAAGACCCTGGTAGCTAAAGCCAGTGGGCACCGCAGAATTGCCTTGGTGTCCCCAGGGCAGCCAGGAAGATACCAAAGCTGAAACACAATCCAGGACCAACCCCGGGAGCTGCTCAGCACCCCCCTGCCTTTCCCAGCAATGCCGACTGAACATTTCAGGGTCTAAAACCTCATAAGGGGGTCCACATATTATTCACCAGGTCCTTTGTAAAATACAAAGGCTCATTTCACGTCTTTGCTCTATGCTTTCTGGGTGACCTTGCTGAGTCTCAAAGAGCAGTATTCATCTTAGCTGATTGCAGCCATACAGGATTATGGATGTAATCCTATAAGACATCAATGAGCTACCTTTATAAGTAGTAGGGAGGAACAGGTATATTCAAAAGGTGACTCACCTGGCCTGTCTTGGATATGTTCTGTGCCTCATTTCCCCACCTGTAAAATGGGGATGGCAGCACCATCCCACTTTCCTGGAGGTGCTGAGAGAGGGTTGAAATACTTGGATAATACGGTTCTGATGTTACAGAAACATCTTCAATAGTCTGAAGTCACTGGGGAAAGAGGATATTCAGCTGTTTAGCACATCCAGAGAGAGAAATTTTTGTCCTAGTTAATTATGGCGTTACTAAATTTCTGAGTACGGCATCTGGAATTTTTAAATATTTCTCCCTGAAAATCAGTGGCTGGGGTTTTTGGGGAGGTTGTTTTGTTTTTCCCCAGTGTAGCTAGAGCAATGAATGCTTTAGATAAATTAGACATTTGGAAAGATTTGAGGTAAGTTGGGACTGATAGAGATAAAGTAAATCAAGTCACCAGTATCGTCTGCTCTGTGGGAAAGGAGGCTGGGGACATCTTCCTCTCTTTTCAGTTAACAGATGCAAGAGATGGTGAAAAGGTCAGAGATAAATGTAGTGCTCACTTCATACCACATATTCATGGGGGCTGGACTAAAGAGAGGCCAGAAAAACATGTGTGTACTTTCAACCTTTCACTGCAGGCAGTAAAGAGCGTTACAGAGATGGAAACGACAGACTATTTTTGTGCAAAGCCTGGAGACAGTCACTGTAGCAGAGTGGGACCAAAATGATAAAACCCCAACCACAAAATAATTTACGTCTCTGCTTTCATCCTCCCTGCCTCTCCCACACTCCTTCCCCTCTCGTGCCTTGCAGAAGCTATAAATCTAGGCCAACAGAGAGAAGCTGGAGCAGCAGCGTATTATCTTGAGAAATCACTCCCAGAAGGAAGCAGAAAGTTCACAAGTAGAGTGCCAAAAAAGGAGAAATCGCAGCACTATCATTGGATCTGGCTGCGGCTGGAAGGCATCCAAGCTCCTCGCGCTGCTGACATCCCTGAGCATAATCAGAAATTCCTTTCAGCTATGCGGGAAAAGGAGCTTCGCGTTGTTAGCCCAAATGCCCCCGTGAAGAAATAGGCTGCCACAGCACCACTGTAGAAGGTCATGGTAGAGCAGCATCCATGCACAGCAGCTCACCAGGGAGAGGGAGGGGAAGCACGTGGCAGTGGTCACACCACGTGCTTTTATAACACTTTGCTCTTCCATTAGCACATTTAATCTGAGGGCCTCTGAGTGCTTTGCAAGCATCAGTTGACTAAAGCTGATAGGAAATAAGTAGATACTGTTAGACCAGTGTTATGGATGGCGTAGAAGAAAACTCAGTTGTGATATGCAAGCTGCCCTTGAGTGTTGGAAAGTGGTTCCTGCAGCCCCAAGCCCCAGTGACTTCTTCTAACCATGGTAGGCAAGAGGTACTGCCTTCCTCAAAGGTGTGTGACCTGGGAGAGCAAACAGCTTGGGAAGTCCTCTGCATGAGCATCTGCCTTGCAGCCAGACCAAAGGCACAGACCAGCTTCATGCTTAACCAGCCTAGCACTATGGTGGCTGGGGCTTTGCAGTGTCCTGCTTTAAATGTAAATCACAGAGGTGTCTGAGAGGAGATGTCAAATTTATTAAAAATCTGTGTGTTTTTCATTATTGTTCTTGAGTGTGTTTGGCTGAGATGTGGAAAGATGTTCATTTTCCTGTAAATGGATTCTCCCATTTCCCCCAATTTTTTGACCAATTTATATCCATTAATAAATTTAGTGGACAACCTGACAAAGTTAGGCAGCTGCGTGCTGCTTTCCCTGCTAGCTACAAGGGTGTTACGAGAGGTTATTTTAGCCTAATGAACTTACTATCCCCAGACTCCCCACTCTGTTGTCAGTAAAGAGAAATAGTTTCCATCAGGAGGAGGGAGAGCTCGGCTTGGACGCTCTGAATTGCCTCGTGAAGTCTTTCTCCTCCTGTCGGCAACGGAGGGAGCTTAGGGAGAGCGGTCCATTAGGCGAAAGGTGGTTATTCTCCCTCACTCTGCTTCACGTATTGACCGGGGATATTAATACCATATGACTTTTTGCCATCTAACTTAGGTGCTCTGAGTCATATGGTATTAATATGCCCTGGAAGCATCTATTTCTTGGCCTATACAGAAAACTTAGGCTATGACTCACACCTAAAATGGATACACCAAATAGTCTATAATAGGTGGTGTGAATGGCTGCTATTGTCTGCAGCATCTCAGTGGTGAGATCCCTACACCAGGGACCATTGTTTCAGTGTTTGCACAGCGCTTAGCACAATGGAACATTTTAATTGCCTCCCCACTACACCCACTTGTCTCCAAGAGTGCATTTTTCATAACGTTAATGATCTATCATGATGATTCCTTCTTATAAAAGAATGGGAGGGAAAGGACTGAAAGAAGAAGAGTGAGCAGTGTGCTCTGGGTGCTGGGCCAAATGGTTGCACCATTTAGAGACCTCAGATCTACCCTAATGGTAACCTGGAGCTGTGAATTACACAGCCAGGTCACTCCTGAAAACTAGTCCTAGGGTCCTAAATTGTTTGGAGCTTGGAGTTTTTTTGTGTGTTTGCCCTAGTGATTCAAGAAATAGGGCCATCTGATGAATGTAGTTGTGCCGGGGAACTCTTTAAAAGCCTAAGAATGATGAAAGACCACCGACAGTGAGAGCAGAAATTGCACCGCTGTTCCACATCTCATCAAAAACTAACTAGGCCTTGCAAATGCTCTGCCTTGTACTTTAACTTTGCAAGGTGCAGGCAGCCTTCAGATTAGGACCAAGGAGGGTGGGGGAGGTATGGGGAGGGGATGGCGCACATTGGCTCTGCTGTTCCTATTCCACAGCTTAGTGAAGGACCTCTTCACGGGGCTGTCACTCTGGCATCTTTCACCAGCCCTGTCATTATTTTGAATGAATAAATACACAGGAGACTAGCTGCACACTGGAATGCCTGGAATGCCAATGCAGAACTCAGCTAATAATGGTTCTACAGTGTAAATCAGCAGCAGAGCGGGTCCCAGTTTCACTTGGCTGTGCTCCATGAATAGCAGAAGTGACATTGAGTAACAGTGAATTGAAAATCAGTTTAAAAAGAGGAAGAGGATAAACCCTGAAAATACTCTCTGTTACGGTGTGAACTATTTTTATAAGCTGAGAATTAAATCTTTAAATGATTAACCCAGAGAAAGTATCTTGTTCTGTGAAGCAGTCACGTAATTCTGGCAAGGAATATCTCTGGAGTGAGTTGGTCCCAAGAAAAGAAGTTACTGAAAGTACTTTCTCTTCACTCTTATGTGACCTAGGATTGACCCAAAAGAATCATATACATCAGGGAGAACACTGGGTGCTGCTAAAATTAATTTACATCATGACCTCTGATTGGAGTTCCTACTAGCACAGAGAGACAGCTGTTGACTCGCAATAAGTGGCTGGCAGATTGGTCCATTAATTTATTTTTAACTTTGCTACATATCTGCGGCCAACAAGAACTTAGCAGAGAACTGGGGAACATCTTTTTTAATGACCATTCTGCATGCCTCTGTGAGTGCATTTATGATGGGCTACTTGCCGTGAAGTCTATGCTATGAGATGTTGCTGGCATAGCTTCTTTGGCTAAGAGTATGAAAAAAATCAGATATACCCAGCCAATGTATCTTTGTCAACAAAATCCTACTGTAGACAGAGCTATGCTGTTCGATGAGGTTTTCACAACTACATTGGCAGGATACTGGCTTCTGAGGGCTTTCACATTGTCTCTGCTAGGAGAGGGCCCTGTAATATAACAGCAATGGAACAAAGCCACCCTAGTAGGATCCTTCTCAAGGCTGGCATAATTTCACCCAACTTCAGCTACTAAGCATAGGCCTCTGTGTCAGGAGCGTATCAGTCTTGGTTTCCTTACTAGATAATGGGCGGGGGGGTGGGGGGGTGGAGGAATATGGCTCCTCTGGAGTGTGGATGAGATCTAAGATAGATTGAGTCACCTTTGAGAAGTGTCTTTTTCTCTCCTGTGACTGTAGAGGGTACATCAGTGGCTAGAAGCAATAAACACAGGTCCTAGCGCACCCAGGTCATTGGATCAAATTTGACATGAAAGAAGACATACATGCTAACATAATTTGAGAGCATCCCAAAAATCATATGAATATGTCAGGGATATCTCCATAAGGTGTTCACCCCTTTTGCCCGGGAATAGTTATATAGAGGTTTTGCCCAGACTGAGAAACTAGGAGTTGTAAGAGACTTTTTAGCTATGACTTAAAGAGGAGGAGGGAAATACACTGAAAGAAAATTGAGGGTTGTAGCAGGAAGGTTGTAACACAGTCCTGAGGAAAATTGGGTCCCAAATCTAATATTTGTCTACTTATAGGTATGAAGGGTTATAAAATCTTATGTGCATGTTATTGTAAATCTACTCTCTTAATGGGCTGTGTACCTGCTGGCAAATAAGTGCTGTTGTGCGTGGAAGATGTTGCAGGAGCCACTGGCAATGAAGTGGCTAGTGCTAAAGCTGTGAGGCTACCAGGTTTGCTGGCAGGTGCTTGGGCTGGAGAGCATGAAGCAGAGACCCAGGCAGTACACACAAGCAGAAGAGCTCACTACCTATTGAAAAAAAATCAAGTACGAGCTGGATCAGTCATTTCCATCTCAAAGAGGATGGGAGGGAAGAGTCTGTCTCTTGAAGTAGCTGCAAGCAAGAGGGTGGAAAAAGAGTCTCAGAAGAGGGAATCTTCTGCAGAGATCACAGCAAAACCTATGGCTCTTGCACTGCTCTGTCCCTCAGAAATTCAGTCAGCCAGGAAAAATACCTCAAATGAGGAGTGACTGAAGAGCATCAGGTAATCCTAGAAAGCACCCTGGCAGGTCTTGTCTGCCCAGCAGGGATCCCCACATTAGGAGGTCTTCCTGGGACACTGGGGAGCTAGGCTGTCTTAAATTCTGGGCTGGCAAAGCGAGTAGGCAAAGCAAGTAAGATGCTGCTTATAGGTATGACCAATACATTCATAAATAGGAAATCTGGTCAAATATAGCAGCCTGAAGAAGAGTAGATTTTACTACTGCTTATAAAACTGCCTGGGAGGAACATCTCAGACTGGCAAAAATGGATCGCTACCTGGATATTCAACACGGGCAGGCCACAGACTCCCAGACAGCTTTCACCAGCTCTTAGCAGAGACATTAGTCTGCCAAGGAAAGACTACAGGGAGTGAAGTTGTGTATGTCCCTGGCAGCGAGAGCTCCTCACTCACAGACTTCCCTCTATTTCCTTTCATTTATTAGTCAACATTTTGTGTTAACTGTGAGATGCTGTGATAGCCGATTCAACACACAGGACCAGAGAGCTCCCACACTGGAATGCAAAGACACACTAAAATCTGATTCCAAATCTAAATGTTCCTAAGATTTTGGGTCTAAGACCTCTTAATTTTGGTGCTAAATGAGTTACTAGTGCTCATTTGCTCAGAAGTTTGCCAAAGCTTTCATGTGACCTGAATTCTGAGTGTTTAACATAAATCAGCGACCTGCGACCACAGGAAACATCACATTTCTTTCAGCGTGGCCATGTCAGGTCTTCTCTAAAACTATTGGGCTGGCTCTATCCGCAACAGCAGCAGATGTAACACAAGGGTGCCGAGCTGCCAAGTAACTGTTTGTATTTTAACTTCTCTGTCCCCTAGGCTCTTCCTGACCAGGTGCTTTCAAGACGCGGTGGTTAAAATGTCATTTTCCACAAGAAAATGTGAAGCAGGGCAGCCCAGTAGCTAACGTGCTGACCTGAGCCCCTCCAAACTGGGTCCTGTTCCTGGCTTCCTCTGAGAGCAGCTGGCCCAGCAGCTGCGCAAGTCACTCCACATTTATTTTCTCTCCCACCCTTTATCTGTCTCTTCTATTTAGACTATAAGCCCAAGGGGCAGGGACTGTCTGTAAGTACGTGTTTATGCCATTGTGAGCACAATGGAGCCTTGATCTCAGCTGGGGACCCTAGACATTATTTGGACTTCAGTAATAACTGGTTTCCTCTATCTGGGACTGAATCAGTGTGATGGGAAACTCTGGTGGGGGGACAGAATAGTGTGGACGTAGCCAAAGAGCTCCCTGTCTCTAGAGGTCAGGGAGTAAAACATATTCAATAATTTCATAAGCTTCCGTGGCTCCTAGCCCTCTGGAAGGTGCCAGACCATCTTCAGCACATACAAATTGTCGTTACATCCCAGAACTCACTGCCCCTTTGTTAGTGGATGTGGGAACAAAATTCTGGAGTTGTGTTTTCTGTGTTACACAAGTTTAATTAGCTGACAATCGTAGTGTCAGTAGAAATAGACATAGATACATGTTACAAGTAGCCATGTTTTAAATTAACACCATATAATTTTCAATGGTTTAGAGGCATGATGGACTTTCCATATGAGAAGCTGCAAAGACTTGGATTATTTAACTTGGAAAGAAGGATAATTACATGGGCTTAATTGGCCTATTTAAGATGATGAATGGTATAAGAAAAGCTGATCATTCCTTCTCTGCAGTAATATGAGAACTGGGGCTCATATGTTAAAATAAATGGTAGGTAAATTTAAAACAAATAAAGGAAATAACCGACAGTGCAGTCTGCCTGTGGAATTCATTGCTGTGGAGCATTAGACTTGAGGATGGATCTGAAACCAGGTGAGAAAATTTAACGTTTTCAGGACAAGATCAAAATCATGTGCTTACAGGTGCACACATGCTGTCTTTAGTAGCCCTGTCCAAGCCAGGGCTGACGGCGCTGCATCAGATACTTTCAGACAGTTATGCAGCATTGCCTGAAGATGCATGGCTCAGGTTCAAGTCAGCTCTCCCAGTCAGGTTCTCCCAGTACATAGGTGGTACAAATAGTCAGGGAGCAATGGCTCGTGTATTCAGTCTCCCCAGCCTAAATGGGGCAGGTGGTCATGCAGTGGTTGATCCATGCGAAGCCCAGGAGCTCCCTTTCCTGAGTTAAGAAGGGGGATGTTCAAATGAATCTTGCTCCATAGTGCTCCTCTGTGACTCTGGCTGGATTTCCAAAAGATGCATGTGCTCATCAGTGGGGCTGTGGTGGAAATGTGCCTTGTTGCTGTGAGAGGACATGAGTATGTGAGAGAAAAGACCCCTACAAGGTCTACTCATGTCTCACTATTGCACTTCTCCAGTAGAGTGATATCTACCAAAACCAATGAAACATCTCCCAAAGATTGAAGAGTGAAGAGGATGGTCTGATTTCTTCTCCTCTAACAGGGGTAGCCTCCACGGTTGGCTGCAAGTCTTAATGAATCGGTGATTTCATCAACTGTTTCACATTCTGCTTTCTTGTTCCCAGTGAGCCTCATGCTTAGGTTTTGGTTAGTTCTGTGTTAGTTCAGGAAAACTCTGGTCATTGCCACCAAAATCCTAAACACTTGGTGAAAAATCAACTCCCCATATTTCACCTAGATCTTCTCCAGCCCATGTTATCAGCAAATCACAGGGCCAAAGCAAAGCAGAAGTAATTGGATGGCAGGAACATGAGCATATTGTAATTGTTTCTCTTTGAGATGAAAAGAGAAGCTGCAAAATATCTGCACTGTGAAATCTCCTCAGACATGTTAAACAGGCATGATAAACTTGCAGCATGGGGGAATGCTTGGGATAATTTATTCTTCTAATCATAAAGATCCATCCTGAAATTAGACATTACAGTATCTTTAAAATTCATTTGCGTTCAAATAGTTCACCATAAAAGCTTGATTAGCGCCAACAAAATTCAAGCCATGCAGAAAAAGGATTGCTGTGTCAGGCAAGAACAGATTTTCACAGGTGAATAGACAGAACTTTTCTAACTGATAGAAATGAAGTTATCTGTTTTGTTCTGTTAGCTTTGTAGACCTTATATCCAAACAGGATTATGTGGTCACTTAGTCTTCCCTTCTATGTATCTCAAACCATTACATTTCTCCTCAATATTTCTGAGCTGATCCTATTAAGTTGGGCTAGACAAAAGGCATTTCAGCCATCAAGAGACAAAATTACTGTGTGCGAGGAGCAGAGATCTCAAGAATAAAGCACCATTAACATCCACAATTGCAAAAGTGAATAATTCATTTGGTAGAACACATTCAAGTGACTCTTGAAAGTGATCCAGTAAAGGTAAGTGAGAAAATGCTTTTTCTAGACATATAACCTTTAAAACCCGAGACAACACAGAAGCAGATACCTCTGTGATGCCGATGGCTTGGCTAGGAAATGCTACAAAGTAATGCACAGCCATGTCTGGCAATGTAGAAGTGTGCAGGCCATGTAAGGCAGTGCTGCAGGAGGAAGTTTGGACCTTTTGACCTGTCTCCTCTAAATTCATCCCTGTAAAGCCCTTGAATGTTATACTTTTTTTAGAAATGGAAATAAGCATATCTCTCTCTCCATGCTGGTAGGTTGGAATTTCTTGTCACATGTTGTTTGGGTTCTGCAGATTCAAAAGACATCCTTGTCCCTATGGGGAAAAGGAGTAAAAAGGACAATTGATCTGTGCAGATATAAAAGCTGTGACTGTGGTTCTCCTTTGCCTTGTACTGCATATCTTGGCGAGATTGTTTTTAAACATGTGTTCTTAAGTGTTACTATTATTTTTATTTGAATTGCCTGTCTTTTGCCACAAACATTTGGTACTAGATTGTAGGAATAGCCAAATGTCTGATAGTGAGATTTTTGTGACACTTTAAGGTTAGTTAAGCCACATATCTACATTGGTCAAGAAAGCAAAATCCATAAATTAAGGCTTTGCAAGCTTAGTGACAGAGTTATTAGACTGAGTAGAATTTACTACAGATACATTTTTACTATGATATAAGTTCATTGGATTTAGTGGGGTTATAGGAGACATAAAATTTGAGGAAGACAGAGTCAGGAAAAGTTCTGTATGTTTCACAGCAGAAGATGGTGAACAAACTGCCCAGTATACCTTCCACTGACTGGACAACTAGGTTGTATTTGGAGACTATTTCTTTGCCCCAAACGTGCTGAATTCCATCTCTCTTCTCTCAAAGACTTTTTGTTTCTCAATGGCTTTCCATTTTCTGATTCACTATGTTTGTGATCTCAGAGACACAGTACCATTTCTAATTCCACTGCCTTCTGACCCAGACACCACTTTCCCTCCTTACTGATGGAAATTTATAATCCTTTCTCCTCAGGTGATCATAGATGACTACCTGAAACCAGCAAGTCACTTGTTATGAGAACATCACAAAACACTGAATTTGGAAAAGCCACTGTGTTGCTTCACTTCTGTAGAACAGCTGGCTGATTATACTCAGGGTCCAAAAAATGTATTGGCTGCACTACCACCCTGTCAAGACTGATTGCATGCTGTATTGTACACTGACCATGTACACAGTTAGATACTGTCTGTCCTGAACAATGATCAATCTGAACAGGGAACATGGAAGAAGGAGGTGGAGTTGACAAGCTCAACTCACACAGTGGACAAGCATCAAGTGGGCAAACCCACCCCTGTTCACTTAAATCTCATGACCAATGCTCCAGCAATGGGAAAATTCAGGTTTTACCCCTTAGCTCCACTCCTTCCTCTACTCCCCTTTTTCAGTCACGCAAAACTGGAACTCTTTTCTCGTCTCGGGTCATGCTTTAGGATGATGGGAGAAGCAGATACTCTGCATCCCCTTTTGTGAACAAGATAATGGTCTATGGGAGACAAGCCACTGGGCTGGGCTGGGGTTGTCAGCGTAATGAACGGAGAGCAGGAGTCTATGGGATGGTGTGATTAAATATACCTGGCTCTGCAATCACCCTCCAACAAACAGCACTTTAAAATATGCCACCATTTGATTCACCATTTATAAAGCATTTAAAGATAATTTAAAAAATAAGTTTAATGTGGGAGAAGATGTGAAAAAATGTCACAATTATCATCTTCATTTCACCAATAATTATGCTGACTTTACACAGGTTTCTCTGTGTTGGGGTAACAAAATGACTGTGTTATATGCATTAAAAAATATTGGTTCACTTATATCACAATACTCTCTTTTAAACATCCTCACTTACTTACAGTAAAAGTGTGACTTTTTCCTGTGTCTGAAAGTCTTGATTTCCTACTTGTCATTCATTAGATTTCTGAAAGATGGTGTCTTATTTGACCTTAAATCCTTGGAAAACTCTCTACATGCTTCTTTCTTGGCTCATTTTGCTTCCCTCTTGAAGCAAATCCATTAAACTCAAAGAATTACTCATTTTGATCACTTCCATAAAGTGAGTTTCTGGCAGCAATTAGGTCTCGCACACAGAGTTACTTTTTCACGCTGACAAATAAAAAAAAATTGGCAAAATGTGATGTATTTTATATACTGTGTTTCATGGTTTTTATATGCTTGAACTTGAAAAACACAAGCATTTGTAGTAGGGGATCCAAGGTCTTTGACTTAGAGACTAGCACTTTCTTTTTCTAGGGATAAAGATAGAATAATTAATTCACTATTTACTCTGAAAAGTTGCTATCTTGAGTTTCAAATGGTAATCCCATAACAGGGACTGACTGATCTGACACAAATACTCTGGTTTAAAGTTAGACTCTCATTTTTTATTGAAAGGAAAGGTTAAGCAAAATACTTTGGGGTTGGTGTGTTGATATATACATACATAACACAAATGTAGAGTAGTTTCACAGAAGCTAGACTGAGTTTAGACTGAGACACCTGATAAATTATGTACTATACTTAAAACCAGACAGCAAACCCCAGAAAGACCAAAGGTTGGATCAAACTTAACATCTGGACAAGACTTATGGTCCAGGATCAAGCCAAAGTCAAGGAAACAAGAAAGTCAAGAGGGATCCAAACCCATGTAGTATAGCCAGTCAGGCATCAGAGGAGGGACAAAGTCCATCTTACAGGGAAAGATCACTTTCGAAGGGTAATATGGTCTATTTGCAGAAGGCAGAGCTCCAGGTTTGCTTACCAAGACGGACACCAAAGCCCAGTTAGCTCCTGCTCCCATGGTAAATGTTAAAGCAACAGAGTCCTCTCAACTCCAGTGTACCCAGGATGGTAAAACAGGATGGAGAAGCATGAATTAGGGACAAAATAGATAAGATTGCCTTTGGAAAAAGGCAATTTAAGAAGCAACATTGCTGTTGATATTGTTGGTTGAGTGAATTGCACAGTCAAATCTCCATCAGTGGACAAATGTCCAGTCTCAGGAGTGGATTGAGAGCTCCACCTGCTTATAGCCTGGAAGTTCAGGTTTTGTGTTGGATAAACACCTAAATGTAGTGATATTTTTCCCAAACAAAGTTTTTTCCAGTTTGAAAATTTAGGCAAGACATCTGGGCTCATATTTCCAATTTCTGATAAGGTCCCAAATCCCACACAATCTGCTGTCCTTGAGGCATCACAGACCTTTTCTTTCCTGTTGCACCTGAGAAGGAAAAAGGTGCAAAAGTAAAAATTATAGTATGCTGGGAGGAGGGAAACAAACCAAAATGTTTTACCGTTCCAGAAGCCAGCATTTAATTTGCATTTTACTAGCCGTCTTTGGCAATGGCTGCAAGAAGGGTATTTTGTCCATAAAAATATACGCCCCTTTAATTATAATAATGTATACTATAAAAATACTAAACTATTACAGTCAATAAGAAAAAAATGAGGCATGCAGGAGGGTAGTCAATAATATGGGGTCAAAATAAAAATAATTTTATATCTTTCCTCATCCGATCTACATTTCTAATCTGTCTTGGGGTTTTCTTATGAATTAAAACTATGTTAAGAAACAGCAGGCTACTTTAAGATATGAAAACAAGCATGATCTGAAAACCATGTCTTTTCTAGCAATTGGTTTTCATTAATTTTTCCCTTCTTTAAGTTTCCAAGCAAGGAGTGAAAAAAATATATATCTAGGCGGAAAGTCAAAGTTCCTTTAAAATGTGGGGTAGATTTTTTTTTATTTTGTTTTAATTTATTGCAAGCTAACTTCAGGAGGTAATTGCAGCCAGTTTTTTGTATTATTTTTGACATTGAGCCTAAAGTTTAAACTGAGTCCCGTGAAGGATTTGACATCTGTAAAGCACAGTCAAAATGATGGTCTTTTCCTGCAGTAGGTTATGACTCTGGAAGCCCTGTGAGAACCAAATTTTCTAAGAGAGTTTGCTGTTCAGCTGGACTGAGAATCAGCTAGGACTCAGACCACAGGGCAACAGTGTTGTCCTGGAATTAGGGCAGGTGGCTAGAGGGAAACATTGGTGGGTTAAATGTTTCTGTGTGGCTGTGAACTAATTTAAGAAACAACAACAACATTGAGTCTGATGTTGAGTGTCTGTGTGTTCAGATGTGCAGGTTGACACAGCCCAGATTAGACATTCAACAGCACAGGCCCCTCCGAAAAAAAATATATTCCCCAGATCTGTTCAGCTGAAGCCATAAGAGTTCTTTTCATTAGGCTGTAAAATGGGTATATTTATGATCAAATAATGGTGATGGGTAAACAAATCTTGAAAAGGAAAGTATTATAAGAACCATGTTATTAATAATGATTGTTTTTCCAGATTCAGAAACTCTCTTACTCTTAGGAATATCACTAAGTCAAAAGCACCTTACCCAGAGGATCATCTTTCCTCTCAAAAATATCCCATTTATAACTTACTTTTTAAAGTTCAGTTAATATCAAGATTGCATTTGGGATTGTGATTGCACAGGAGAAAAGGTTGCTAAAAGGTTGAGAAAAGCTACAGTTCATTGCAGGCCCTTCCCATTGCCTGCTGGAACAAGCGTCTGTCTCATCCCACTCGGTGGGTTGCGAGAGGGGTGAATCTTTTCGATTCCCCGACAGTTTGTGTACCGACAAAAGCCGATCTCTGCTCGGCAGAGCCGCGTGGTCGGTAGAGTCACGACAATGACTCAGAAGAACAGGCTGGCCAGCAACTTTATTAACTGGCGAATTCCACAAACGGACAAACTTAACGAACTGACGAGCTTAACAAACGAACAAAGGCGATTTGGCAATGGAGCTATTTTCCGGGCAACCTGTCACAATTTATCCCAAACTTGCATATATATTGGAAGAGCAGAGGAAGAGAGAAGCAAGAAAAGGAAAGGAAAAGAGAGGAGGAAAGAGAAAGTATCACCACCCTTCACCACCCTTGGATCCCGCGATGACGATGACAGACGTGGTGGGCGCGCGCCCAATGGTGGGCGCGCGCGCGCCTCCCGGGGGGGGCGGGGGGCATGTCTTTTATAAGCTAATCCCCGCCTCCAGGTACGCCCCTTCAGGACTTACATGGTTCTTGTTCTAGAAAGTTCTCAATCTTCTGCGCAGGAGCTGGGGGAGGGGGGTGGTCGCGAGGGGTCTCTCGGGCAGTTACAAGCCCCCTTCCTCAGATCAACTCTGTGTGATCTCTGGCCATACGTGGTCAGGTCTGGCAGAACCCGGAACCGCGCATCCTCAGACGCGCTCTCCACGTCCCGCACGTCCTGGTCCTGCTGCCGCTCCCGCTCTCGCTCTCCCCCACCCCGTGCTCGCCGACCTGCCGTCGCCATGCAAATAGCGCCTCAAGTCGCCACAATGTTTGAGACATTAACTCTTTCAGTCTCTCACAGCGTCTTCCAGGGAAGCAGTTATGTTCCCCTCAACAGGACACTTGGAGAGTTTGTTACAAAAGAATTTGGTCCACTGTAGTCAGCAGGAGAGCTAGCTAGTCTGCTCCTCTCTGGCAACTCAGCTGGAACAAAGAGGCAAAAATATTGGTGGTTGTTCAGATCTGTGTAGTATGAAATATAGGTTACCATTCTCAACCCATCTGCCTGCTGACAACCTTACCATCACCTCTTGCAAGGATGCTTGTAAGATCTGGGCTGAGCTGTAGCAGCTCACGAACATGGGAGGATGATTCATATGCCCTATGTCAGGTGGTGAAATGTGTCCCCCCTCCTTTGAAATACTAATTTTTCTTCATTGTCTATAGGTAGAAACATGCTCAAATATCTACAAGGTAGAGGAATGAGTTTCACCCTTACTGTTCTCTTGTACACTTCCTTCTCTCTGCCCTACACATTGCCACAAGCTTTAGCTTGAAATGTGGACTAGATTACCTGTCATTATTTTAAAGACTCAACTTGATTGCAAATTATTCCATAGAATTTTTCTCTAATAATATGAAGCATGAATGTATCTGTACCTCATCTGCTCATAGATCACATCTGTCTATTTCTTCCTAACCTGATAGATCTCTGCCTGTGCAAGGGAATTTAGCTGGGACAAAGCAAGACGATACAACCAAAAATGGTCTTCACCTCACATTGGTGAGGGAAAGCCAAGTTGGCAGCCAGTTTCATGCTTCTGCTTCTCCATACTCAGCTCTTGAACATTTTCATCCAAGTGTCTTGGCCTCTCTCTCTGACCTGTATCCTCATGCAGATTTGGGATCTGAGCTGTGGCCACAGAGAAGGCAAGAAGCTATGAAGTGCTGCTGCAATGGAAAATGCCATCTCATCAAGGGTAACCTCAAGGCAGTTTTGCTATATTCTTGTCCTATGCCCTCAACATGGTGCAGCATACAGCCTTATGCAGAGAGGGACTGATCAACAGCTCCAGGTGCCTGGGAAATCTTAGCAGGGTGGTATGGCCCTTTTAGAAATGAGAAGTTTGCAGCATTTTCAGCTTCTCATATAACACACAGGAAATTGTCTGGAAACATGTCATCAGAACAAAACACTGTGCTCAATGAGGCTTGATCTTCAATCATAGGTCATCCAGGTGAGGCTTTTAAATGATGGTTAACTATTAAAAATAAATAATTCAGAGAATTCAGGAGCTCTCTTTATGCTGTAGCACTGAACGCATTAGATTTCTACAGTCTTGGGAGGTAAAGGGAAGGGGAAAGAAATCTATATTCGGTTCCCTGAGAAAAAATGTTCCTCTTCATAACCATCTATAAAAGATTATTGTCTTCATTTTATTTAATTATTCCATATGAAGTAATTAAAAGAGAATAATCAGCTAGTTCAGCGATGATAAGTGTTTCAAGTGAGAACACAAAGGAGACTAATAAAGGCACCACCAGTCCACATCATCGTTATTAGGATCCCTGCATCTTTAATTTTCCTTCTATTTTTATTGTTTGCTGAAAATTAATTGTTCGTTTCTCTTCTCAAGAAGTTCTATTGCAACTCTGTCACTTCTTGAGACTTTGGCAGCATGTGCCAGGCTACCACTTGAATGCTCTGAACATAAGCAATTACAAGAGGACTGTGGAGAAGCTGAGTCAGGACACTAATACATTAGTAAAACCCGTACTGAGTTCACAAGCACTGCTAGGAACACACCATTCTCCATGTTAACAGTAACTTTGAGAACCTACTTGCAAGCAGATAGATTTGGCCTTCAGAGTGGGATTTGAATGGATAAGATGATCAGTGTTCACCCTCTTTTATCATCAGTACACGTGTTGCCAATACACTGGCCTTGCATTAAACTCTTCTTAATAATACTGCCCAACTATGTCTATTGCCATATTAAAACATTCAAATGCAGGAAATGAAACAAGACTGAAAGCATCAACTTTGCCATGCTGTCCTTATATCTTGCTGTCTATATAGCTAGCTGTCAGGGAAGGCAGGAAACGTAAGATTTACTGGCATTTGAATACATCCTTCCATTTCTTATTTGCAGTACACACAATCTACAAGGTTGGCTGGAATGTTTTAAGCATCACCAAGGAAGTCTGCAGAAAAATTAAAATTTGGGTAGCTTCCTAAGGGAAAGATGCATATTGCGCTTGGGTAGTACATTGTAGATGCAAGAGTCCTGGTCTGGGACCCAGGGAAGCCAGGTTCTAGCAGAGTTTGACATCTAGCATGTGGAATGATTTTGGGCGAGCAGCTCTCCACATTGCAAATACATTTCCTCATTTGCAAATACTAATGAATAATAACATTGAAAATTAATATCTAACGATTGATATCATTATGTAGGAGATTAGGTCTTGTTATTTGTGAATATACTGAAGGACTTTGAATCAATATAGTTCATAAGTTGCCATAACATCCAATAAAGGGAGACAGTGTTATTATTATCCAGCAAATAAATTATTAAAATTGAAACAGAATAGATTTTTTTAAAAAAATCAATAATTTTGGATGCTAAAGGGGAGCCATGCAGAAAAGCTGATGTTTTCCAAAAGTGGTGCCTACTATATGAGATCCCAGATGCCCAAAATCCAGTTCTTTCACGATAATTCTTGGTCTATACTGCCCCATGCAGGTCCTGCAGCACTAAGTGAGCATACAATTCATTTTTAAATCAATGGGTCCCTTGTATTTCAAGGCAGTTACGCAGGATTTGCATGTGTTCCTTCCCAACTTCACTTTCTGAAAATTCGTCTTCCACCTCAAAGCCCCATTTCATTGCATTTCCCTGTCATTCTACCTCGTGTTTGCTTAGTAATTACAGGACACAATTTTCCAGTGATCAAATCAAACTGCATTAATACGTGCCTGTGTGCAGCTCAGTGTGAAAGAGCCTTATTTCCACCCTTCGGGAGTTCATTATTATATACACAATCTTTGTATTTTTATTAGTCAGCCTTATGATTTGTGTGGTAAGGGGGACTGGCAATATTGTTTCACATACATCAAAGGCTGAAATGCAGTTTAACAAGAGCCAGCAGGTTACATACAAGCCCTCAAACACTTGTTATAGGTGTGACTCGCCCAAATCAAACTAGGCAGTGAGTGTTGGCAGAAATTATTCTAACTCTGCAGCAGTCAGATCAGCAGCTGTAAAATGGGAATTATTATTTTTTTTAAAAAGTAAATTTCTAAAATATCATTAATGCAAGATCTGGGTCTAGCACTTTTTTTTTTTGGCTCTGCCTTATTGAGAGAAATGAGTCATGCTTGATGACTTATATAGTCCCCCCACAAATTTCAATCATTTAGTCGTCTTCTAGGATTAGTCTGCCCATAAAGTCTTCCAATTTTCAAATTTGTCTTCCTAATTATTTTCAGAATATAGGAGGAAAAAGGAAAGAGGAAATGCTCTGTATGCAATTAACAAGGAAGGGAAGGAAAAGGTAGAGCTTTTTTTCCTGAGGAAGCCAGTCTTCTAAGCTCTGTTAAGCACACTAGTTATAAAAATTTTTATTGGGCTCTCTTTCTGTGTTTTTTCTTATTTGCTTGCTGAGCATCACAGAAAAAGTCTCCCCCTCTTTATTCAAAAGGCAACTCACATGTAGTCTTCCTCAAAGTCTATCCCAAGGGAACCCAATTTTAAGAAAATGTGTTGTAAGTTTCCCATAATTACCAGTGAGGTCATCTTTTTCTCTGCTTTGGATAATTTATGGGGAGCAGAGACATTTGATCTGATGATTTTGCCATCCAGTGAATCAATACTGGGCTGTACTGAAGCAAAGCTCCCACTGACTTCATTGCAAACAGATTCTGCAGACTGTACATCCCCATGCTGTATCTATACAGGGCACGATCTAGCCCCACCACGATCAGTGGTAGTCTTTCCATTGATCAAAATGGATTTGAAGCAACCCCTTTAATGCACAGGCACATTTCCAATTGATCTTAACAGAAATGGTGCTGGAATTTCTTTGAGGAAGGATAATGTTGCTCGGCTGAAGCCCATAGTCCGCAATGGTTCTGACAAACATTGACTGAAAGCAGGAACAGGATCATTGAGCCTACCCAAAGCTCAGTGGGAAATGAGATTGCTGTTCTGCAACATTTTTCAAAATAAAAAAAAATGTTTTCATTCACAATTTCTCTAAAAAATATAGCAGTTTCAGAGAAACCCGGGTGAATTTTCATAAATCTCCATCAACAGACCCACCCCTTGGGGTACCAGAGCCTAGGTAGTATCTGAGTCCCTGTTTCATCTGAATCAAAATCATCTGATTCTCTTTTTGACTAGAAAAACATATTTTGGCCCTGATATAACTTTCCTGACAGAAGTTTAACCAGAGCAAGCACATTCCAGCTGAGAAAACGTTGCTTTGTTCCCAATTTTCCACAGAATGGCTACTCTGTCAAACACTCCCAACCACCTCTACTTCTAAAAACCAGACAGAGGAGCCAACATCCCAGGTATCTAACCCCATCTTTGTGGCTGCTTTGTTAAAAAACTTATGTGAGTCTCTTAACCCATTTGTACCTTCAGTGGGTTCTTGATGGAGGAGCAAGATGGCTGTGCAGCTGCAATGTGCTGGAAAGCCTGGACTGGCCCTGGGCACTGGGAAGGATAATACTCCCTCCCTGACATCTCACTGCTGCAATTCTGCACTTGGGAGGAAGGCAACCAATAATATTTATCAAGGTCAATTATTGCAATATTCGCTCAGCTTCTTCAAAAGGTAAAAAGGTGAATATTCACATGTACGATTTTATGATTCTCAAAGAATGGCCAAAATGACCACATCTCTGTATAAAAATCCTCCAAAGAAGCACGGTATCCCAACAGAAGGAGAAAATAAATGATAAATGCATCAAAATAACTATTTGACTCTCTTATCTCCCCTCTGAAACCCTTATTTTACTTTCTCCCTGTTTTTTCATAAGATAAAGTCTCTCCGGGGATCTTTTTGCCCTAAATGGTGATGGTGGGTAGGAAGGAGAAAAAAGGTTTTCCAAAGCTTCTGAGAGCCTTCCTCAGAGCTGCTGCTCTGAGCAGCCATGATTGGCAGTATCAGTTCCTGAATGAGTGCCAAAAAGAACCAAAGCAGTGGGCCACAGGTCTTGCCAGTCATACTTAATGCTATTGCCTTTGCCAGCCCACATTCCTGGAATGTGGATCAAAATTTTGAGGACCAGGTTGCAATCCTGTTGCAATAGCACTAACAGCATGTGCCTGAGATTGCTGATCCCCTTAATAAATAAGGACCACCCCAAAAACATGCACAGCAGCCTTCTCATTTGGCTTTTTCTGAAGACATCGAAAAGTTAATTTTGTACTTTTTGTAGTCTATGGGACCTTAGCAACTCTAATTGGCCAATACTCCTCTCTACCACAAAAATTGTCTTTGCTAAACTGTGATTCTTGCTGCTGTTCAGCTCCTTGGGAGATGTTGAAAGTCATGCTACATGGTGTGACGGCTTTAGCTCAACCACAGATGATTGGGCTTGATGCAAGAATTGCTGGGTGACATTTTATGACTTGTGTTATGCAGGAGGTCAGACTAGATGATCATAATGGCTTTAAAATTCATTTATCTGTGTGCAGAAATATCTGTGAAAGGATTAAATAGAAGTCCCAACATTTATTCTACATGACAAGTAAATTGGAGTCAAACAAAGGTCTTTAAAGCTGAAATGTAAACAACGAGCTGCCAACTCCAAAGTTTGAAAGGTCATGCTAGCAAAACTTACCACTGAATTAGATTGACTTTAGCTAAATTGTTCTTTTCCTCAAAATTTCAAGGCACTTCCTTTAAAATTTAAAAAATGAAAATATTTCCATTTGAAAGAAACATACCTTTTAAAAATTGAATTACATTATAATAATAAAGATGGCCAAATATTTCATATTTATCGAAGAGAATTTTTTCGACTGAACCAGAGAGAGATATATTTTTTCACTTTGAAGATTTTTTTTTAAGATTCCAAGATTTTGTCTCCGTTCTGGATTTTTTTTTTTCCAGTATCACAAAAATATTTGTAGGATAAGGAAATCACTTCCTTTTGAGCACTACAAACCATCCAAACTTGGGCTGTGATTTGAAATTTCAACGCATCCATGCTGTTTGATGTATACTGAGCTCCAGACATAGAGAAATCAATCTGTATAGCTCTGCCTACCTTGGTAGTTGCAGTCAATGTACTGTAAAGTCTTTGTTAAATATTTAATAATTAGCTGTGGTTTAATAATATGTATCTGAAGAAATGCTGAAGGCTGTGAGTGGATAATGAAAGAATGCTGTGTCCTGAAACGAATGCCTTGAGATATTATATATTGTGCTGTAGTGGTTTCCTCACTCAGCAAATTGAGTGACTTTGCCACTTGGGGGGAAATAGGCAATTGTGTCTAGCAGACATCTGCTTTTGTAACCTCCTGTTTCCCAGGGAGAATCCATTTAGAGATCTGAGCAAAACCCTGTATGGTAATCCCAGGCCCAAAAATACTTCAGTGGAAAGTTTCCTTTAGACTGCTCATGTTTCCACTGAATAAAAGCATCTTTTATTCTATCCAGTAACAGAATGAAGCAAGAGCTGTGTGCAGGCATGTGTGCTGCTCTTGACATATAGACCATCCCATTAACATACAAAAATGTGTCTTGCAGACTGTGGAGGTCCAGGTAGACCCTATAGAGTCTTTAGCCCAATATGTGTTTTTTTCCAGTTCTAGAAGTAGTTTAGATCCCTGACCTGTTTAAAAAACTGTCATTTGTGATGGTGAAGACCTCTCTGCACAACAGCACCTGTTAACTTTTCTTCAGTGGGAGTGTTTTAAAGCCAGAGCTTGTATTCTGCTCCTGACTAAGGGTACAAGCTCAAAATTAGAGGAGTCAGGATATGTGGGGGTCTAACACCACGACTGCTATAGTTTTATGGAAAACCTTTCTCTGTGCCTGATGCTGTTACGTGTAAAGCACACCTAGCAGCTCCTCACCGTCCAAAGGGGAGTGACTATGAAGCTGACTTCTTTGATCTTTATAAAATGCTGTGTGCATCTGACATGAAAGACCTTAAGGGGATGCAAGAGACAATAAACAAATAAATTAATAAAATCAGCTGAAACAAACACAGCGTGAGGAGTTTCCTCTGCAAATCAGCTCTGTGCTAGCTGTGATTTGTACAGAGCCTTGTCATGAGTGAGGGTATCAGAAAAGAAAACAAGGAAAAGGCAGTTGCAGGTGTCTAGGTGTTGTAGTCTCTGGTTTTGTTACAGGACTGAAACTCCTCCAGTGAGCACAGAGTATCCTTTTGCTCAGTTGCATCACATGTTCAAAACAAGTCAGTCTCTTCCCCAAAGAGCTTTCAGTCTTCACAGGACTGACTCTTCTTCATAAAATTCCAGAGCCCTTGTAATTTCTAAAGGGACTACAGAGTGAAAGGTATTTTTAATTACTACTTTGCACTGCGACATATATGGCTCCCCTTGCAGGAGTACTCTGAAAGGTGAAGGTGCCTTCCCTTCAGCGGAAACTGTCTTTACAGACCACAGAGGAAAGCATTTATCCATAGGAGAGGACACACTGGTTTTCCTCAAAAGGCTGTCTGTGCAGGGGTAGAGAGGATACACAGCACCATTCACCTCTTACCAGATTCTGCATTGCTCTTCCCCTGATGATTTATTAGATGAACTGTACAGTCTTTGCTTCAGTATGGAAGGACACATTTCTTTGGCTTCTCTTTCAGAGTATTGCCCATTGTGGTGCTATTGCTTGATTAATTTATTTACAAGGGATAACAAGTTGATGTTTCAAATGGGCATTTTGTGACCAGGCATAGGCAATTTTGACCTGGGAAGAATAATTTTTGCATATGATGAAGGTGTTCATTTTGTATAAGTAGATTTATTCTAACTTCATCACCAGCAAATATCTTTGGAATAGATCTGCTTTTTTTACTACCTAGTATAATGTGAATAATCTCCTTTAATTCTGTGGGACAAAGACCCTGCTCTAACCTCCAGTGCAATAAGGGAATGGTGCTCCTTGACTCCACAGTGTGACCTTCTGAGTGCAGCAAGGGGGTCTGCAACTTTGCAAACCCCACAGCCTGCTCACAAAAATGTTACAGATGCAATAACAGAACAGGTTCCTCCAACTTAGGTCTATAGCAGAATATTTGGAAGAGTAACAAAGCCGAGGGCACTTTTAACCTTCCCATGGAAGTAAAGTCCCATGGAACTGCTTGCCAACTGAGGGCATCATAATATGAGCTTGTGTGTTTAATGAGCATGCAGCTCCAAAAAGACATCTCCAAGTGAATCAGTAAAAAAGAGCTGGAACTGTACACACATTCATACCCATGTAGGAAATAAAGAAAAACTGTACCAATAGATATAAAAGGGTAAAATTGTAAAATATGTTTATAATAAACATTAAAAGGCATATATGCATATACAAATAGAAATAAAGGCATGCATCATACAGTTATTATAGATCATATAGGATTGTTATCTAGTGCAATATGTCTAAAACAAACATAGAAAATGTATATCTAATATACTATAACATTTTTAATGGCTAGACAAAAACTGATCACCTTTACACAGGCACAAATATGGAAGAGTCACTTCACATCTCCATTTACACCTGTGCAGCTGGGTTCCAAATCCAACTCAGGGTACACAAGTCCTCCTGTCCCTCAACCTCTCTCTAACCCCCTCCTACACTTGCTGGTGTGTGACTCCCATTAACATCAATGGCAGTCACAGACACGTGCACAGGGTAGAGCACATCTCTAAAAAAGCATCAGCACATAGGTGAACACATCACTCCTATTTTACAATCTTTACACCAACTCCCTGTAAAATTCTCTATTGATTTCAAGGTTTTACTGCTTATTTTTAAGGCATTCAGCGACTATGGCCCAATATATCTGACAGATCTTTTGTCACCGTGTGTTCCTGAGGGTCAGAATCAGCAGGGTTATTAAGTCTGTCCAAGGAACAATCTAATTGGAGCTAAGGTTTTCTAGCAACGATATGGTGTTATTGGAAGAGTCATGTCAGAACTGTTTCTGAACTGCTCTTTCTTTCGCGGTGTGTAAGAATAAAGCAAAGTAAATGCCTTTTGGTAGGTTTTATCCTTGTTATACTCAAGTATCCTGTGACTTCAGGCTGAAATACGATTGAAAGAGGCATCACTGAGGTACTGTCAAAATTATAGATGCTAAAAACTCATAAAGTTATTCAAGGCCAGTAATCTATAGGTTGGTCAAATATTATTCCTTTCACTGCATTTCCTAGTGCTTTATCTAACCTAGCTTGAAGACGGACCAAGAAATGTTACCCAACTTTATGCTTGTAAGGAAAAACTGCATCCCAGGATGCATTTCTCACCCCTATGAAATTTCCCCTGATACCCATCATACATTTTCAATTACTCATTTCCATCCATTAAGCAATATCATTCAAACTTTTCAGACTTGCATTCAGTAGAATAGTAATAACCAACCCCAAGTGAATAATTTATTGGAAATAAATTTAACCTTTCTGTTTAGAGAGACACATTCACTGAGAACTGAAGTTAGGTGAGATGAATCCAGGCTAGGATGTCCAGAAGCAGACTGTGATTCCTTCAACATCAAGATTCAACACAATATTTATTATTTTATTTTTTTAATGCTCTTGAACTGGTAAGTGGCTCTGAGTGTTTAGAAATCAAGCTGAGTTGTTTAGCTTTAATGGCCCTGGAAGTTGCACACTCCTGTTTCATTTCCCCAACTAGCTGAGTACAACTCATCAGGACTGGGGCTTATGTAACCAACATGGATCTGAATATTTCAGAGGCAGTAATAATTTAGGAAACACAGCAGATAAGGTGTATTATAGAATAATAAAAAAAAAATTATAAACCTTTTTCCTTCTGGACTACTCATCCTTGCCCAAGGCATCATTTATTTAAAAAAAAAAATTAAGCTCCTTTAAGATTTATTAGATGGGTGCAGTTTAATTTTATCTTGTCAGATTGAGGATAAACAAGTGCCCTTGCTGTGAAGATGGCAGTCAGATTCATGTCTGTCTTGTTTGACTGTCACTTTGACAGAGCTTTGGTTGAGGGTTTTCCTGGTGATCCTATTCCCCCACTGTGCTAAGCAGTGTGATCCCATGCAGCTTGCAGTGCAAAGACTAGAGTTATTGTGAGCTTAACTCTTGCTTTCTCCCTCATCTTGTGCAAGAACTCATTTGCTCATGGGAAGTAGCTGTCAAAAAGACGTACACCCCACAGAAGCAAATGCAAGTTTCAGTGGGAGTGAAGGGGCATGGAGCACTTCTCCTGGATCTTTTGTGATGGGGTGAACCACTTGGGGTGAAAACAACTGCTGTTTCATGAGCTACCCTCTGCAAAGAGCTCTTATTTTGCTTCAGTCTTATTTATGGACTTAAATCCTCCTTTGTTTTCCTGAAGAAACGCATGCACCTCATCAATCAGTCAATAGATTTTCAGTTTTACTTTGCTTGTTTGTTTTCCATTTCATGACTTTCCCTGTTGTGCCTGTAGCCATTTTCACTTAGATAATAATCACTAACTCACAAACTGGACCTGGTTATTATACAGATGGGTAACATCAAAATGCTGCAAAAAAAATACCCATATGATTCAATATTTGGATTTTTTCACTGTGATGCTACTGTTCAACAGGATACTGGTAATGACTGTTGTTTTGATAGCAGTGGCATCATTCAGAAGGCTTTTCTATTTATGATCATTGATGAGCCCACGGCGCTTTGTGTAATGCCTCTTTTCTGCACCATTCACATCACAATTCAATGAACGACTGGACAAAAAAATATTTCCCTGTATTTTCCATTGCCTTTTGTGTGTGTGTGTGTGCAATAGTCTAATCCAATCCAGGGAAGAGTGCAGTTCAGTCACAGTCAAAGCAATCCCTGAGGCTATGGACACATGACCAGAGAGACAAAGCTTGAGGCATAAACCTGGAGCATGTTGCACTGTGGCAGCTGGGCACAAACCTGTGTCTGTGTGTCTGGGAGCGTGAGAAATGAGCAGCCAGGGTGTTAAAAGTCAGGCAGCAAAACACATAGGAAAATTGCCCCTGACTCATCCAGGGGGTAAATTTGCCATTCCTGGGGCCAAGCCAAGGTTCTTTTGGAGATTGTGACATCTGTTTGCAGCTTCTTAAAGTCAGGACAGCTTGACTTGGGAGAGGTTAATCCATCCATGTGCCTGTAGCTGGTGTTGAGTTTGCAGAACATGTAGTTGAAGGCTTTTCAGATTAGAGGGAATATACCCAAACATAAAGAGGTAAAAAACCTGGTCCTACTGAAAGTAATTACATTTCCTTTGACTTCGGTGCCACCAGGATATCAACCAAGATATAGCTATTCTCCTTAATGGAAAGGATTACACAGAGATGTCTGACCATTACAAACACTGGTGCTTGCCCAAAATGGAGCTTTCTCTCAGTTTTACTTCTAACATCAGTTTCACATTTGTGTCATGGTCCCAGTGACTGGTAGATTTGCATTCTCCTCTGCATATATCAGTGGCTCATAAAAAAAATGAGAGAAGCTGCCATCTGATTGTATTTTTTCAGATACTTTAAGAAAATGGTATGAAAAGCTGGTTGCCTCCAATCTTTTTTTAGTTCCCCCAACATTTCACTGAAGGAGAGTAACTCTGGGTTTTTCCTTAGCTTGCTTTATTCTAGAATTATTGAGAATAATTGTAAAGTGAGGTAATAAACTTTAATGTCTTATTAAAAAAAAAAAAAGTCAAACCTATAAATCATTGATATTTTCAAATCACCAAACAGGAACTTGGAGAACTCCAGTGGTATGTGCTGTTGGTCCAGACATCCTGTATTTTATTGTTTTAAGATGCTTCTCTTATTCATCTGGTAGTTTTTTAACATACCTCATGTTAAATTTAACATGCTTCTTTCCTTCATCTGTAGCTTTTTCTGAGCTACCCTTTGATGATGAAATATGGACCAATGTAGTCAATAGTCTTTGGCTAGAAAGTGAAAGAAAGATGTTTCTTGCTAACATCTTCCCTCAGTGGCCTCCTGTGGGCTTCTCTTTAACCTTACCTTTCATTTCTGCAGATCCAGCAGAGAGAAGAAATTCAGCAAGCACCAGCATCCTTGGTCATCGGGGTTTAAAGCATGAGACCTCTGCACTGAGTGTGGAGAGTGAAGCCTGATCAGAGCATCTCCACTCCCAGCCCCTGGGACATGAAGTGGGATCACTGGCTTGAAAAACCTCCTTTCAGCTGCCTAGCAGTTTCACAGCAGAACCGTTTTCAAAACAAATTCCCTCTGGTCACACAACTGGGCCATTTCTCCTTTTTGCCATGCAGAAATAAAGGATGTGAGAAACCACAGAGCTTTCTTCTTGCTTCCCCTTGCTTCAAGGGTCCCCACTGCCACATACCAAGCATTTATTTTTCCCTCGAGAGGCAGGAAAAGACAGAATAACAAAATAGCCACTACTTGTTTCAGCAGAAACCCTTCAGAAGATGCAGCAGCCCAAGTCCTATGGGTTCTGTGCAGGAAGCATGGATTCACATTATGTCTTTTCAGCTTCTCAGGAGAGAAAAAAACAGAAGAGCTTGATCACTGTACTCTGACTCTGTGTTCTGCATAAAACCTATCTGGAAGTGAGCAATTGCTCACTTGATTGCTGTGTCATTAGGCTATAAGGAAAGGCAAAAATCATGTTAATCTCCCATGAGGTTGCTATGGCACGCTATGCATTGAAGCCATTGTCTCTTGACTGTGTCTGTCATGTAGGTGCTTACTTCTCCGTTAGTCACTCTGGGCTCCCTATAAAGATCTTTCAGGATGTGATTCATTTCATCCTGAAATAGATCTAAAATCAGTCAGATGAATCGTGCCCCAAAAGTGTTTTTTCCACCCACCCACCCTTCCCCCCCGTTGACTACAAAGGGAGCCCAGGATGACCAGCTTGAGTTTTGCCATTTATGTGGTGGATGTATTAAGTTAACCAAAGATGGATCGCACTCCTGGGGACACATTTTATTACACTGTGTGAGACCATATGCACTGAGACTTTGTGGTTCTTTCTCTAAAAGTTGTTGGTAGTGGCAAAGTAGCAGGTTTTCTCAGTCCCTGAGAAGCTGACAGTCCCTGTGGGAACACCCTGTTTCACTAAAAACATGGCACCACAGCAACTTGGCATTTTAAAGGGTAGTGTTGCAAAATGAGTTTTTTTGGAAGAAGGAATCCTTGAGAAAGAAGTTACCTGGAGGAAGGAATATGGGAGGCACAGATGTCACTGAGGCTTCAATGCTGGGTGAGAAAAGAAAGGATTTTCATGAGAGGTCAATTTTACCTAGCTTTAGGGATCCACGTTGAAAGGGAGTACACATGAACTAGTCATCTAGACTTCTATTATCAACAAAAATCTAGTCAAAGCAGTAAATGGAAATTAGGAAGTGATTCATCTAACCGAAAGTTAAGAGTCAACTCAAGGATTAAATTAATTTTGCCCTAATGCCTTTTAACTGCCTTGCCTAAGTCTCCCTGAGCATAGTGGGATACTAGATATCTAGCTCACATGTAGACATCTGCACTGTAGACACCTATGGTTAGCTTAGATCACTCCTCTTTAGATCTTTCAATATCTAAATTTGAGGTAGTCATCCCAGCATCCCTGTGTGTCAACAGACAGAAATATGCTTTTCCAGACAGTGATCATCTGACTGTGCTGAGCACCCCTCTGAGGCTGGGATGAATCACTTTCCAGAAGTGTCTATGTCAGGACACTCCATTTCTTGCCAGTAAGGTTGTGCCTTTATTTCCTCCTTTTGTAATTTACACTATACTTTTGAGTTTATCTATATATCTAGACATTTATTTCTATGACAAGAAGTCATAGAACAGCAGTTCTAGATTAAAATAGCTGCAGTCATCCCTGGGAGATAAATGATATGTTATATCATGTAGTCTTACACACTAGAAAACTTTGGGGAAATCTTTTGCATATTTAGAAGTATCTTCTGTCTTTATTGAAGCAGCTCCTTACAAAAGGCCTGGCCATTGGAGCAGGAAGGTGATCCTGAACAGTACGCCCTCTTGTTCTGCTCCTGGGAACTTCTTGGTTTGGTTATGCCCAGGACCCTTGACTCATTAATATTTATGCATCTGGAAGTAATAATAAATATCTGCATCCTCCAGAGGAGAGTCCCAAATGCTTTGGAGGCATTTGGCACTCATCACGCCCCATTACACATGTATGTGGTTTGCAGCAGTGTAGGTGTATATACAAGACAAAGTTGTTGCTGTTGCTATTTGGTGCCCATGTATTTCATGTGGGTGCAGCCTTGTATGGGTTAGAGGGGCACCAGCAGGGGAGGATTTCCTCCAGGGCTCTCCCCAGTGCTGGTGTGGATGGTCCAGAGCTCCTCACTTACTCTCTGCAAGTGGTTTTACTCTAAAATCTCCATTCTTCCAGACATTATTTCTTTCTAAAGGGGGTGATAAGTTATTCCCGAGAATGGAAATAAGGCATCCCTGCTATACAGATAGGGAGACTGAGGCACATAATTTAAGCAACTTGGCCAAACAGAAGGTTTTGATGACTTGGTTCCTAAAAAGCCCTTGTCTCCTGCTTCTTCATCTACTGTCTTTATCATCTCCAGACCAACCTTTTTTACCCATCAGAAATGAGTGGTCTTTTTACCTTCCTCTTCATTTTTATCCTGTATTTGAATGAGACAGAACTATAGAGAAAGATAGATTCTTCTTATCCTGGTGACTTTTTATGGAAAGGAGGGCATTTTGTCATGGCCTACTTGACAGGTGATTCAAGGTTTCATCTCATCATTTCTGGAAAACAAAAGCAAAATAAAAAAGAGGGTGTTTGAGTTTTTTTCACTTACAGTCAGCTGTTTGCGCGAGTAACAGAAAACAATCAATATACTTGAGCAGACATTTTCAAGAGCTCTTTTTTTTCTTTCTCAGTATTGATGATGACCTGCACTTCCTACCATAATTATTATCTTAAAAGTCTTTTTGGCTTTGAGGAGGTTGTCTCAGCTCTTGGAGTACTCTCCTTGTGAAGGAATATAATCCGAAGAAGTCTATTACCTTAGATTTTTTTTTTTTTTACACAGTCAATACTGTAAATTACACTGCTTGAGTTGGCTTTGTGGTTTTTTTCATACACAGCAAGGATAACTACACATCGGATTTATGGGCATCATGCGCGGGTTGCTATGACAACCCCTCCAGCCACTGTACACCAAATAACCTTGTCATGTGAACGTTTATCACAAGCACATCAAGTACGGGATTGTTCAGTATGGTCTTTGGCTAAACAGCAGGATTTTTTCTGAATAATAATTGGTCGTGGCCTTTTATGCTATGAGTCAAAGTTAATAATTTGAAATTAGCCATCGATACGACATAATCCAAGCACCATTCTTCATGACTGCGGTGCTTGGTGAGAGGAAACTTTGCAAGGAGCACTGCTCCCTTTTCAGGAAAACTGTGAGTTGTTTTTTATTGCCATTGTAACCTCACAAAACCCATATGTAAAATGACAGGCTGTGTCTGTGTGTGCGTATAACATATTATTGCGCTGTAAATTAAATGTGAATTTTAACTATCGAATCATTTGTGGGAAATAAAGCTTACTTTTCTTCTTTTTTTTTAAAGGAACTTCTAAAGCCAGAGCCACATTCTAATTCTTCACACCCACTTTTCATTATATTTTTAGGGGAAATTTGCAGGCTGCACACCTGGTCCTTCAATAGACCAGTTGAAAGGTTTTCTTATGCATTTAAACTCCTCCCTGTGCACCCACATTTTAAAGAAAATACAGGAATTTAACTATGTTTCTAATTTATAGTTTCAGAGGGAAAGATTAGTATGTGTGAGGGATTAGTGATCTGTGTAAATTACTCCAGTAATTTTTATACAGTAGTTACATCATAGGTAAACTCCAGCTCATGCATATGAGTAGGAATATTTTAATTTTTGTTCCAGAAGAAATAATACCTTGGGCTGTAGGTATAGGAATTTTCAGAAAGCTTCCATCTCTAGTGTAGCCCTCATATTTAATGCTACTATAGGGCTTTTTTAACCGCATTGACTTAAATGCCCAAATCAGAAAAGAGCTTTGTAAGTGAGTTTACAAAACAGCAACAGTGGAGTAAGCAAATATCAGCAATGTCCTCTCTTTCTTTCTCTAATAGGTAGGATTAGTTGAAATAATGTATGGTCTTGCCTCTACCTGTTTTTTTTAAATGATGGTTCATTGTACTATAGGTTCTCGTAACCACCACACCCAAATAAAAACTTACTGGACTTGTTAGAAAGGCTACTGTTGGCTTGAAATGGGCACTGTTAGGAAATAGGCACCATTTCTTTAACCTGTTTTAAATGTTTACTGTAGGACGAGATGCACTTTTCCCCATAAATACCTATTCTTAGCCATAACTTTCAAGGGAGAACAGGGTGACTAGCTGAGATGTAGACATACACATTGCAGATGGCAATATTCAGTCAGATGTATTTTTGCTGGATGACTTCAAATCAAGATCAAGTGCTCTGCTGGAAATGCTTTGGTCAAGCACAAGTTATTTGTCTTAATCTAGGCATAATGAGGTGGTATTTTCTGCCTTTCATTATGCAAAATGTCAGATTAGATGATTTAATCTCACAGATTTACCACATAGACCTCTCTATATATTTTATATCTCCTGAGATGTAGGTTTCTGGATACAGTTTGTGAACATTAAATGCTAACTTTGTGATTTCCTTATGAAGAGTGCCTTCCTCTTCACCACTACTCACAAACCACTGGTTGAATAAATAGACTGGATTTCATGCAGAAATGCATAGATCTTTTGGAGTAGTTTTATTTTTCTTCTACAGCCTACATGAGTCCTTGCTAAATTCTCTGTTTATGATTTGCACAGACCTTAGGGGAATTAGATACACAAACACAACTTGCTTTCTTTTGGGACCTTCATCCTTCATACATTCCTTCCTTTGCAATACTGAAAATTGCCTTTATTAGTAACCAGATTTGGAGGAAGAACAAATATCAGCTAATATCACCAAAGATAGGTTCTATTTATTAAGCAAATCAATATGTGTAGGGAAAAAATGATAATTTTTTTTCCAGCCCTTAAGACTCCTTTGTGCCTGAAACAAAACCAGCAGTTTACTGTCAGAAGCTTTCCTAGTGGAAAGGGTGCACACTTTCTTCATCTAATTATTCGATTTCATAAGGATGCTGATTTCTGAGTTCCCACTCTTATTGTGTGTGCAGTAGTCATAAAGATACAATTAATGTACATAATGCTCAAGACTGAAGATGAATCCACCTGGGGTGAGCTGTGCATCAGACATCTTTGGTTTGTTATAGTGTTCTAGCTTCTGGTAGAAGAGTTGAGTCATCTGCAGTAGCTTCCCATTTTTCTTTGCCTTTTCATCATCCTTTGGTTCTAACAACAGGCGAAGGAGCTGTTCAAACACCGAATCACTTGTAGGAGGTACACTGGAGTTACATTCACCAGAGCTGATGAAGGAGTGTTTCTAGTGCAGTAGTCATTGTTCATGCACCTTTTTTCTTCAGAAACTGTGTCTAAGAGGACTGTAAGGTATCCGTGGCTTAAACAGGAGACTCAGCTGGGAAAGAGGGTTTCTGCTGTGTAGAAAACTGAAGGGAAAACTACAGTTTAGATGATTCAGCTATAAAATGTTCATATGAAACTTCAGTCTATATCATATGGGAATGATAGCAGAATGCAGTTGTTCTTCTCTGCCTGTCTAGCTATGTCTATAGTAGTTATTGCAATTCCACAACCAGTAAGTCATACAATAATATATTTTCCTTAAAGATGGGTTTTTTTCTTTAAATATTAGGAAACAACCTTCATAATTTTATTTGGCAACAGAATTCCTACCTATACCCTCTGGTCAAGTATATCTCAGAAAGAACTAAGGAAAGCGTACTTTTTGTGCGCAAATGGCAAGGCAAACCACCAGCAGCAATTTTGTCCCTGTGGCCTTTTTGATGAGAATAGCAATTAGGCTAATTCTGATGGTATTTTTCTGATAGTGATGAGTAGCATCTGGACATGAAAGAGATCCACTTTCTATTCCCAGTACAAATGGAAGAAATGTCATAACATCAGGCAGCTGCATGGCTTTCCTCTATTATCAGATAAAAACTCCCAAAATGCATGTGTGAAATTCCAATAACACAAAATTCAGACCCTAGTCTAAAGACACGTGGAAAGTCAGTTCTTTCTGAAGGAGATGGGTTGAGGTATTTTTTTAGACTCAGATGACTCAATACTTTGCTGATATTACTGAGGTGATTTTCAGATAGTGACAAGACTCTTGGGTTAACTACAGAATTATATCGGTTTTATGACCGGTTGATGGGTGTTAAGTACAGGTTGTTCTATGGTACTTTCACAAAGGCTTTGAAACTTCTTGAGCATCATGCGCCAAGGTTGGACACTGTAGGTCAACCTGTGGAAACATACTCTTTGGGGCTCCTACCTGACCTACTTGTCATGACCCATCATCAGCCCACAGGGTTACCGAGAAGTCAGCAACCTTCAGAGAGTTGTGCAGAACTTTAAAGTTGAAAAACTCCCAGAATTTTCAAGGTTTTCTACAGTTGTCACTGCAAAGATTATTAAAAGTGCTGACCACAGGAGTGCAGATAGAGATTATATATCTATTTTCTTCTGTAATGGGAAGAGCACTACTATTTTTCCAGGAAAATTTATGCTGCAATTCTTAGCCATATTAAAAAATTACTGGATTTTTACAATGTCACCTTTTTCTGGATTGTTTTACTGTTCATGTGTTGCACCATCACATCCTTCTTGAAAACCAGTTGTTTGCATTGGCGACTGAAGCTCTAAAGAAACTGTATGAAAGATAGTTCTGTGGCAGTTTCTGGCAGTTTGTCTTAAGAAAATGGGTTTGCATAGATGCTATGACTGGAAGAAAAGCTAAAAATACATAGTTAAAATTGTACAGAAGACTCAAAATCAAGAAATGCTAATAAGTAGAATGCATCATAAGAACTCCATCATATTGCAATGCTTAGACAGTGACTGAATTTTAAGGAAAAGGTTTATACTGAGAAAGCAAGCTGAGATTTAGGAGCGAAAAGTATTTATTTGAAGTTATTTCTCTGCACTGAAGTAATTCGTCCTATGCCTTATTTTCTAGAATTTTGATTTATAGTAAGATTTATCAATAACTACAAATTCCTAGTTAAATTAACAAATTTAATGAAAAGACTTTTTAAAAAAATATTACTTTCCAATCTGAGCTAATAGCTGGACTTATAGACTTTCTCAAATGATCCCAAATCCTTGGAAGACACAGCCATTTTCTAGTTTATTACTAGACTTGCAAGAGTCTTTCTCCATCTCCTCTTGTGAAGGCATAGCTCAGTTAGGAGCTATTTTCAGATAGGAAAGATGTCACATGGAGTAGAAGTGAGATAATGAAGAAGAAAACACAGCTCTGACATGAGCTTATGCTGAGCTTGGGAAAGAGCATTATGGTCACCTTGTGATACCAGTTATGTTGGTATAAATCTGGTGTAATCTCACTGAACTCCAGAGAATTTCACCAGCAAAAACTAGAGAAGGACCTGACCCTTTCATGACTGAGAGTACTGCAGAAACAGAGAGAATCACCTAGAAGAGCATGTAGAAGAGACTAACATAAAAAAACCAGGGCTGGGGAGAGATGGATAGGGAGCAAAGAAGGATGTTGAGCCTGAGCTGGTAACTTTATCTTCAGAGTTCAGTTGCTTGATGGAAAACTGATTTTACAGGATGTTACGCTGTGCATATTCTCAATTTAAGCGTGTAAAAGAATCATTAGTTCTTCTGCCAAAATTATTAAAGAATCTGTGTCAAATATTGGAATTTTCCTTGTGTTAGACACAAGACATGGTTTTCAGTAAAAAGGACAAGGCTGGAAGCAAAAGCCTCCAGAAAAGTATGTACCAGAGTCTGAATTGACAAAATATCCATCTGGGAAGTCATCAGCAAGGTCAAAGCATAGCTGATGGGGAGATAACTGATATATTGCTGCTCTTCTGCTGAGCAGTAGCAGATGTGAGAGCCTTGCAAGTCAGCTTCCTAGCCATGGAGAAATCAGTACTGCAAATGCTTGCTATATGGATGCATCACATTGGGTGAGCTTGGTTGTTTATTTTCTATCCAACAGCTTAGTATAGAGGTGGGTAAGCAGAACATGGGCAATCCTCTCTCTAAAGGGCCTCAATCCAAGCAACAAGATTCAGTTTTCAATTGTGTCTCAAAACCAGCTATCATTAGAGTAATTAAGGTAGAAAACAAACTCTTTTGCTGCTTTCCCCATAAAGCACAGTATCATGATACTGAAAACAAAGCAGTTCTTGAGCCCAAACTGTGCTTCTGCAATGAAAGAAGTTGTAGGACTAGCTAAGAGCGTAAGTGGTTAGGTCACTTTATATTCTAGCATTCACCATACCCCGTGGCCACAAGGTCCACAATTTGTTGGTGCACTCTGTAAAAACTCCTTCCTTATGTTTCACTTTCATATCTGACAGTGTCATCTGATATTTCCTGCAATGTGCAACACATATATGCATGGACACATATAGGCTATAGCCTAAATGATCTCTTTCCTCCCCTTAATTACTTCAGTTTTCTCTCTCATATTCCTACCCTTTTCAATGAATCAGCTTCTCAGTTTCCCTTCAGAAAAGAGGAAAGAATAATCATGTCCACAAGGATCTCAAAGACCAGGGAAAATTTCAAAAGGATGAATAACAATTAGTGTCTGGTTTCCATTGAATTTCAGTGGAAATTTGTCACTTCACCATCCTTTGCACCTTTGAGAAACTTTGTAATAATTTCTGGGGTCCCACTTGTTTATCTGGACCATCGTTAGCTACGTTATTGGAACAGCCTGTCTCATCCTGTACCTATGTGGATACACTGCATAGCTCAAAAATGAGCTGATTTTATGGTGGTCCTTATGGAAGATAACAGGCTGATGGATGTGTCCACTCTGTGATTCACTTTCTTGCTAATTTTCTTGCACCCCTTACAGATGCCTCTTGGGTGAAGATGGCCATTGAGTTTTTATTGCTGGCAGCTACAGATGAGTTGCAAAATGTCTAATTCAAACTGAGGGCTTTGTCTTCCGAGACCTTGGCCCCAGAGAAGGGCAGGGGGAGGAAGAGAAAGTCCAAAAACTGATTAAAAGACCTCAGATCTCCTTCCCTGTCCAAACTTTCCTGTAGCACCATGAGAAAGTTCCCACCGCCTTTCCCAGCTCAGGCAGGCGTTTCCTTAGGGGAGGTTTTGATGTCAGCAGGCAGAAGAACAACTGAAAGGCATGAACAGGCATCCAGAGATACCTCAGTGGAAGGGGAAATGCTTTAACAGAAAGCAAGTTTTCATCATATTGTGACCTTTGCCAGTTCTTGTTAGAACCAGTTGGGAACTTGTCAAGTAACCAATTTACTTCCTATTGGAAACACTGATTTCTCAAGACTGAATCATGTGGACTGGAAGACTGGTTTCCTTGAGGGTTTGGTGGGAGGGAGGGAGATGAATATAATCTCTTTTTTTACATTATCTTTAAAATGAAAAACATTCTCAGAGGAGCTGTACCAGAAGAATGCAAAAAGGGCTGAAATTAAGGAGAGCAAATAACAGTGTTACCATGAAGCTTCAAGCTGTAGGCTTGTTTCACTCCTGGATAAGGAGATATATTCTCATCTGAGGATGATTTAGATTTATGTGCCTTTCTCCTACTAACCTTACAAAGGGCAGTGCATGGGATTCGCCATGTCTCAGAGCCAGAGGATACCTCCAGAGTCCATGGGTCACCCATGGCTCTGTTCAGCTGTAGTTTTGTGAGTGCGAGTTAATTTATGATAATTACCTGTTTTAGGAAAATCAAGTGTGGTTTATTTGCTCTCAGTTGCCCAGTAGGGATCAAGAACATGCCACAGCTTTCTGTAAGACCTCATGGGAATCTGTTTTCATAAACTCAGGGGAAAAAAAGTTGCCTTCACCCCAAGTACAGTGATAAGCAGACCTTTGGGTACTGAGTCGTTCAGCCACACAAGCCCCAAATGGTTTTGCATGTTGGTTTTGTGGCACATTGACTCCCTCTGTTCCAGACAGAAGTTCAACCCACTGCAGGAGGTCAAAACCACAACAAATACAAACAGCTTAGAGACAAAGGTTTGCAAAGCTGCCTAGGGAAAAAAAGAATGTCTGCATATTTTCTTAGAGACCAAACTACCTAAAGCAAATATCCTAATCCAAGGGAAATTATATACTCTGTGAGTCTGATGGCACCAGATTGTTTCTACTGTGATGTAGGGGGAGGTTGTCCTTAATCTTTCTCTTTATGAAAAACAAACTTTATAAGTGTATTTCACCTTCTAAAGCAAAAACCACATTGAACATATTGGCCTTCCTTTCTTAATTGTTTTCTTCATTTGTCTGCTTCTCATCCCACATTTTAATTGGTCACAATTGGAGCATGCAGGTTGATTTTAAAATATTGCTGATCCAAATAGCTTCACTTTTGGTATAGGGAATCTATTTTTTAAAATCTGTATAACCTTTTGAAAGTCTGTACATTTCTGTGTATGGAGTCCTCCATTTTGTTAAAACACACTATTTCACTTTAATTCAATATTTTTTGATAGGTCCAAAGAATTTCAGCAGGTTTGAAAGCAGCCTGTGGCACTTGTCTGTTCACATAGACCTTTCAGGTTTTTTGGTACTGCAGTGAGACCCACTGTTCTGCTATTACAAGAATTGTTTGCAAGATCTTCTTAAAGCTTCATACATTTTCTACACTCCACTTCTCTTGGGGAAATATTAGGGGAAGGAGTATTTGCAGGGAAGTGCCCGAGAGTGACAGAAACACCTGCAGATTTTCCTTAGATTCCATTAGTCTTGCATGGAAAAACCTACACAAGTACTGAATGCTCTGAAGTTAGCGCAGGTCTGGTGGTGGGTTGACTTGATATTGAGGAGTGTATTCCTTGGTGTAGGAAACAATAAACCCACAACCTCTTTCATGCCTCACTCCAATATTGCTTCAATGACAGCAGACTTCTCAAGCTGTTGATGATGTGAGTAATTCAGCAAGTACAGGTTTATATTTCAGAAGGACAAGTCCCTGCATCTACTTACTTCAGCTGATCTCAGTGGCTTGTTGTGCCCTGCAGGGTCCTGATCAAGGATGAGCATCTCCATCACCAATAGATGTGTGTTGCTTTGTAATCTTGTGATTTGCTTTTCCTCAGCTCTGAAAAATTACAGCAGTGATGCAGAGCTCACATACAAAACCTCCATTTCTTCCTCATAGCACTAATGATCTGGCAACGGTATGCATTTTAGCTTTTTAATCTCTCCTATAACCAAGTGAGGGTTTTATCAATGGATTTTATCAGTCAAGTGACTAGCATCCTTATGGACATGTTTGCATGGAAGATGTCAATGTTGTTATTTCTCTATGTTACTCATGAGGTTCTTTAAAAGACTGCTTTAAAACAAGAAAACAAACAAACAAAACCAGAGCATGCCCTAATTATCTTGCCTTGCTTTCCAACACTCCTTTTGTCCCCTCAGGTCAGAGGGGATGAGGGTACAATCCCAGAGCATAGCAAAGGAAGAGAAGGATGGTTTCCCATATTATTGTTCCTGAAGATGAAGTTCTGTAGTAGTAAGGTTAGATGGCTGATGATGGCTAAAAACTGGGAGGATGAATCTGTGAACATTAACTATTCAGGGTAGAAAAAGCAAGCCCTGAGAACTGCAGAGTGTTTTATTTCTTAAAGCCTTTTAAACTTTATAGCTCATTTATGTTCTAATAGAATTAAATATGTGATAATGTAGTGTTCTTAATTGCAGTGTTCAGAGTAAATCCTGCCCTTTCTAAAGAAGTATCCCTTTGATACAGAAATAATTAATGAAGAATTATAATTTAAAGAGACCATCATAGCCATCTAATCTGATGTGCATAACACCAGACCACAAAACCTTGCTAGCTATGTCTGCACCAAGCACTTAATTGAGTTTAAATAATAGTTTATCTTTAGCTCATTTTCAAGTAACGGAGAGTCTTCCGTATACCCAGTTAAACTGCTTCAGTGGTTAATTATCTTCACAGTCAAAAAATGTATGCCACATTCCTATTCTGAGTTCACAGCAGCTTTGTTTCAAACTACCAAAATCTCATTAAGCTTTGGTCTACTCAATTAAAGAATTGTCTGCTTTCTAAAATCTATTCCCCATATAGATATTTGTAGACTATGATCAATTCACCTTTTAATCTACTCCTGGATAAGCTGAATAGATTGAACTTCTTAAATCTCTCACAGTGAAACAGGTTTTTCCTACTATAAATCATGCTTGTAATTATTTCTGAATGCTTTCTGATTCACCCACATCCCTTTTTGAAGTGTGCAAACCAGCACTGGGATACCATCTTCCACTAATGGTTTTATAACACACCAAGAAACATTGCTTCCCTGCTGTATTTGATAATTCCCCTGCTTAGATGTTCAGGATTGGATTGCACTTGCTCTCTTAGTGACAACATTGGGTACCTATATACACTTGAGTACCTACAAGACCATAAAGTTTTTTTCAGGACACCTGCTTCTTTTGTGGTATCCCTATTTACGATCCAGGATACAGTCATCCTAGTACAAATTTTCCTCATCTGATACTGCATTCCTGAGTGTCCATCTTATGCTGTCTTATGGGTACTAGGGTTGCAGAAACTTGCAATCAAATGCAGCCTGAGGAATTCTCCCTTCTTTCTCTACGTTGGGGGCTCTCCACCAGCGAAGCCAGTAATGCCCTGAGCCACATTGTCCCGACACATTTCTCGGCCAACAGCTCCAGAGTCTCGGCCAGGCGCTTGGGCAGACTCAAGATTTAACGAATCCTGATCTCCTGTCCTTTGAGGCCACCTCTCACATCCAGCACTTCTACAAGGAGTGTGCCTCCAGAGCACACTGCAGTGTTGAGGTACCCTACCTAGCTTTCAAAAACTTCCAATTCACTGCAGACATTGATTGTAAAGCGGCAGCAGGAGGTAAATTCAGTAACATAAAGTCACCTTCTGATTTCTTCTTTCTCTCCCTGAAGAGATTATTCTTGCCAAGAAAAGTACTTTGTGAGAGCTAAGTATTTACTGCTCTTTTGAGATCCAATTCTACTTCAGCTGACCCTGTTTACATGTCCCTCCTCATCCCCATTTATCTGGAAAATTTCCCAAATTCTGTTGCAGGAGAATAAAGGCATCTGTTCCTCTTGAATGAGCAATTGTTGAAATTCTGCAAAAATGCAAGAAGCAGTGGACAAAAGAAAAGTTGAGAAGAGAAATGAGGTTCAGAACATTTCATGAAAGCCCTCCACTATTTAGTGTCATTACTAACTCTACAACCTGAGGCAATTTATTAAGAGTTTGAAAAAGCGGCTTAAAGAGCAGGATGTGAAGATTTCCATTGGAAATAGGTGACTACTTTAAAGGTTGCAATTGGTTTCTAAAGAACAGGCTAGATGAAAATTGTGAGAGGTGAATAGCTACTGAATTTCAGCGAATTTCAGCGAATTTCAGCGAAGCCTCCGAGGCGAGGAGCTCTGAGACAGAGGACCGCGTCGGGGGACCGTTGCTGGATCAGCTAAACCGCGGCAAAACCGCGCAGGGAAGGGAGGGGAAAAAAAAAAAAAAAAAAAAAAAGAAGGGCACGGAGAGGGAGGGCTATCGCAGCCACGCCCCGGCCCCTGAGCAGGAAGGAGGGAGCTCCTGACGAGGGCTCGGCTCTGACTCAGCGTGGGCGGGGACAAGAGTGACGGCGGCAATTCCCTTCCCTTCCCTTCCCGTACAAGAGCAGCCCCCAGGGAGCGCGAGCGACCAGGACGGGCAAACAGGGCGTGGCGCGTCAGAAGGGTGTGGCGCGGCAGTTTGCGCAGGCAGGGCGTGCAGGGAAGGCGAAGTCGCCCTACTAGCTCAAGAGGAACTGTGAAAAGTGAGTTCATTCGGTAGTCCCCATCCTTTCAGAAGAAACTCAGCTATGGTATTCACTCGTCACAAAGCGATGCCCTCTGTGCTCGCCAGAGTGGATGTGGCTACCCAGATGGAGCTCCCACAAAAACACGTGGCCACCCAGGTCTCAGGCTGCAGGGAGTGCCTGGGCCTCTCACTGTTCATGGATGGCAGCTGTGTGGACAGCTGTGTGAGGTGTGACCAGGTGGATGATTTGCTCTGCATGGTGGCAGAGCTATGGGAGGAGGTAGAAAGGTTAAGGAGCATCAGGGAGGCTGAGAAAGAGATAGACTGGTGGTGCCATGCTCTGCCCCCCCCCCCCCCCCCCAAGACAGGAACAGGAGCAGCAGCAGCCACCAGTAAGAACCCACGATCAAGGGGATCCTCTATCCCTCCCACACCGGGCTGAAGGCAGCAGCTCAAAGGAGGTGAGTGAATGGAGGCAAGCCTACGCTCATGGCGGCAGGCGAAGGCCCTTCCTGCCCACCTCGCCTCCCCAGGTGCCTCTGTACAACAGGTATGAGGCCCTGGAGGTGGAAGGCCAGTCAATGGAGGATGGGGATGACAGTCCATCTACACCAGAGGTGGCGCCCAGGTCAGAAGAACGTACCTCTCGTATTAACACCACCTCCACAAGGAAGAGAAGATGGGTTATAGTTGTGGGTGACTCCCTTCTGAGGGGAACCGAGGGTCTGATATGCCGGATGGACTCTCCTCTTAGGGAAGTCTGCTGCCTCCCTGGGGCCTGGGTGAAGGATATCACTAGGATACTCCCTAGCCTGGTACGGCCCTTGGACTATTACCCCCTACTGCTCTTCCATGTGGGGGGCGATGAAGCTGCAACACGAAGTCCTAGGGCAATCAAAAGAGACTTCAGGGCCTTGGGATGGCTAGTAAGGGACTCTGGAGCCCAGGTTATTTTCTCCTCTCTCCTTCCAGTTGTGGGCAGTGACACTAGAAGGAACAGAGGCACCCAATCTATCAACTCATGGCTCTGTGGCTGGTGTCGTCGCCACGGATTTGGTTTTTTTGACAATGGGATGGCCTACACAGCACCGGGTTTGCTGGCATCTGATGGGATTCATCTTTCTCAAAGGGGAAAGAGAATCTTTGCTCAGGAACTTGCAGGGCTCATCGACAGAGCTTTAAACTAGACTCGAAGGGGGAGGGGGATAATATCAGAATTGCCCGAGAGAAGCTGAGGGACGACGTGCCACGGTTAGAGGGAGCGAGTGTCAGCGAGGGCACTCAGCCTGTGTCTCTGAGATGTGCAGGGTACGCTGGGGCACAGCTGAAGTCGAACAGAGTTGAGCTAGGGGATACTGAGGCAATAGGAGCCAAGAGGGAAATGCCAGTGAAACACCTCAAAGCACACAAGGGGTGTTCCTCTATGAAGGAGACATGGACGGCAGCCCAGCTGAAGTGCCTCTACACCAATGCACGCAGCATGGGCAACAAGCAGGAGGAGTTGGAAGCCATTGTACATCAGGAAAACTATGATATGGTTGCCATCACGGAAACGTGGTGGGATGACTCGCACAACTGGAGTGTGGCAATGGATGGCTATAAACTCTTCAGGAGGGATAGGCGAGGCAGGAGAGGTGGTGGGGTAGCCCTATACGTTAGGGAGTGTCTGGATAGTTTAGAGCTTGATGATGGTGATGATAGGGTGGAGTGTCTATGGGTGAGAATCAGGGGGAAGGCCAACAAGGCAGATATTGTGGTGGGAGTCTGTTACAGGCCACCCAACCAGGATGAGGAGACTGACAAACTACTCTATAAGCAGCTGGGAGAAGCCTCACGATCGCTAGCCCTTGTTCTTGTGGGGGACTTCAACCTGCCGGATGTCTGCTGGAAATACAATACAGCAGAGAGGAAACAGTCTAGGAGGTTCCTGGAGTGCGTGGCAGATAACTTCCTGACGCAGCTGGTGAGCGAGCCAACTAGGGAAGGTGCCCCGCTGGACCTCTTGTTCAGGAACAGAGAAGGACTTGTGAGCCATGTGATGGTTGGAGGCTGTCTTGGGCAGAGTGATCACGAAATGATAGAGTTTTTGATATGTGGAGAAGCGGAGAGGGGGGTCGGCAGAACTGCCACCTTAGACTTCCGGAGGGCAGACTTCGGCCTGTTTAGGAGACTGGTCGAGAGAGTCCCCTGGGAGGCAGCCCTTATGGGCAAAGGGGTCCAGGAAGGCTGGACATTCTTTAAGGAGGAAGTCCTAAAGGCACAAGAGCAGGCTGTCCCCAGGTGCTGACAGACGAGCCGGCAGGGAAGAAGACTGGCCTGGCTGACTAGAGAGCTCTGGCTCGAACTCAGGAAAAAGAGGAGAGTCTACGACCTCTGGAAGAAGGGGCAGGCAACTCAGGAGGACTACAAAGGTGTAGCAAGGCTGTGCAGGGAGAAAATTAGAAGGGCCAAAGCTGAGCTAGAGCTCAGTCTGGCTGCTGCTGTAAAAGACAACAAAAAACACTTCTTCAAATACATTAGCAGCAAAAGGAGAGGTAAGGAGAATCTCCAGCCCCTAGTAGACGGGGGAGGGAACACAGTGACCAAGGATGAGGAAAAGGCTGAGGTACTTAATGCCTTCTTTGCCTCAGTCTTTAATAGCAGGGCCGACTGTTCTCTGGGTACCCAGCCCCCGGAATTGGAAGATAGGGATGGAGACCAGAATGGAGCCCCCATAATCCAGGGGGAAATGGTTAGTGACCTGCTGCACCACTTAGACACTCACAAGTCTATGGGGCCTGATGAGATCCACCCGAGAGTACTGAAGGAGCTGGCAGAAGTGCTCACCAAGCCCCTTTCCATCATTTACCAGCAGTCCTGGCTAACTGGGGAGGTCCCTGCTGACTGGAGATTAGCAAATGTGACACCCATCTTCAAGAAGGGCCAGAAGGAGGACCCGGGGAACTACAGGCCTGTCAGCCTGACCTCGGTACTGGGGAAGCTGATGGAGCAGATCATCCTGAGTGCCATCACACGGCATGTAGAGGATAACCAAGGGATCAAGCCCAGCCAGCATGGGTTCAGGAAAGGCAGGTCCTGCTTGACCAACCTGATCTCCTTCTACGACAAGGTGACCTGCCTAGTGGATGAGGGAAAGGCTGTGGATGTTGTCTATCTAGACTTCAGTAAAGCCTTTGACATGGTTTCCCACAGCATTCTCCTGGAGAAACTGGCTGCTCATGGCTTGGATGGGTGTACTCTTCACTGCGTAAAGAACTGGCTGGACGGCCGGGCCCAGAGAGTGGTGGTGAATGGAGTTTATTCCAGTTGGCGGCCGGTCACAAGTGGTGTCCCCCAGGGCTCTGTGTTGGGGCCAGTCCTGTTTAATATCTTTATCAATGATCTGGACGAAGGGATCGAGTGCGCCCTCAGTAAGTTTGCAGATGACGTGAAGTTGTGTGGGAGTGTTGATCTGACTGGGGGTAGGAAGGCTCTGCAGAGGGACCTGGACAGGCTGGATCGATGGGCCGAGGTCAATTGTATGAGGTTTAACAAGGCCAAGTGCCAGGTCCTGCACTTGGGCCACAGCAACCCCATGCAACGCTACAGGCTTAGGGAAGAGTGGCTGGAAAGCTGCCTGGCAGAGAAGGACCTGGGGGTGTTTGTTGACAGCTGCCTGAATATGAGCCAGCAGTGTGCCCAGGTGGCCAAGAAAGCCAATGGCATCCTGGCTTGTATCAAAAATAGCGTGGCCAGCAGGACTAGGGAGGTGATCGTGCCCCTGTACTCGGCACTGGT
Organism: Mycteria americana; assembly: GCF_035582795.1. Taxonomy (NCBI): domain Eukaryota; kingdom Metazoa; phylum Chordata; class Aves; order Ciconiiformes; family Ciconiidae; genus Mycteria; species Mycteria americana. The sequence goes on from NW_027445436.1 coordinate 11,532,462, forward strand.
GAGGCCGCAGCTCGAATACTGTGTTCACTTTTGGGCCCCTCACTACAAGAGAGACACTGAGGTGCTGGAGTGTGTCCAGAGAAGGGCAACGAAGCTGGTGAAGGGTCTAGAGCATAAGTTTTATGAGGAGCGGCTGAGGGAGCTGGGATTGTTTAGCCTGGAGAAAAGGAGGCTGAGGGGAGACCTTATTGCTCTCTACAACTACCTGAAAGGAGGTTGTAGAGAGGTGGGTGTCGGTCTCTTCCCCCAGGTAACAAATGATAGGACAAGAGGAAATGGCCTCAAGTTGCACCAGGGGAGGTTTAGACTGGATATTAAGAAATTTTTCTTCACTGAAAGGGTCATCAAGCATTGGAACAGGCTGCCCAGGGAAGTGGTTGAGTTGCCATCCCTGGAAGTATTTAAAAGACATTTGGATGAGGTGCTTAGGGACATGGTGTAGTGGTGGTCTTGGTAGTGTTAGGTTTATGGTTGGACTCGATGATCTTAAAGGTCTTTTCCAACCTATACGATTCTGTGGTTCTGAAATCTGTGGGCTGGGGGAGGGGAAGAAAATTGCCACCTGCTTGAAATAAATGGGTTTATTATGGGTAAATGGGTAAATAATGGGTTTTAAACTTTAAAATTGTTTTGTTCTGTGACATACAGAATGATCTGTTTAGAGTTGTTTTCAACTTCTCCAAACAGGCAACATTGGCCTGGAAAATAATTTCCATATAAAAATATGATAATGTAATTATTCTAACTTGTATTTTTTATCATTTGATGCCGTATTCATAATAATCTCTCATATTTTGCAGCAATGTTAGCTATCCATATTAACTCCATCTGTGTTACAAAACAAAGAGGACTTTAATAGAAATTGAGCCACTGCTCTATCTTTCCACTAGCTTTTGCTTTAAATTGATGCATTGAACCCTTGCCAGAAATGCCAGAAATAAAAAAGGTTATGGTTGCTAATATTACTAATGGTAATTAAATAAGTTGATTGATTCATCCCAACAGCAGGATTTTTTAAGTGTTGTATCTGGAGATGGTAGAGTGTTTTTTGCTCTCTTATAGGCCATTATACAGTAGAGATTTAGTCCTGTTGGGTGTAGAGAACATTTTTGCTGTACACCCATGCTTACTCCTTATACCTGGGTCTCACAGATCTTGGTTCCTTGCTGGGTCAGTGACTTAGTAATTCCTTGGAGCCTACGTTTTGCCTCTAATGACACCTGATGCAAGTGAAAATGTCCAGTGAAATCAAAATGTTCCTAAGGCACATTTAGTGATCTTGAACCAACATTTTCCAGTGGAGAACCTTTCTTCTGGGAAATACTTGACCAGCTTAAGTACACAGCTTGTCCTCCTGTTTCATGTCCTGCCCCCTCAGGATTGGCAAAATTTCCCCAGGTTATTGAGCAGTTCCCAGTCTCCTCCTTTACCAAGTGGCATAAATCCTATCAGCTCAGACCTATGGTCTCAGCAGTGAAATATTAATATCCTAATCACTGAAAGTATGCAGGTCTGTGTCAAAGTGGCTGAACATGAGATTTTGGGCTGTGGGATAGGAGTGCAGAGCCAGCCTCCTCCCTAGTAGGCAGATAATTACTTAGAAAGAATAAAGGACGGGTTAAGGGAAGGATATTTGATATGGGCCAATTTTTTTTTCACATCTCCAAGCAAATCCTCACTTTCAATACCAATTTCCAGTCAGCTTGAAGGCAGAGGACAGGGTGATGTTAGCCATGTTTTACCTATTTGAGTACCTAATGATAATGATGCTCAACAGGACTTTTAGTATGTCCCTGTTACACCTCATTTTCAGCATGTTTAAGTCATTCGTGATCCTCCTTGTACAGTTGCAGGAGCTATGTTCATTTAAGTACAAGTGGAAGAAGATGGAAAAGAGAACATAATCTGTGATGGCTTCCAGACAGCCTTAGCCTCTAAGCTGAGGTGCCAAAACTAGGAGTGTAGCCACTGTAGGCTCCTCTTAGTTAATGGAGACAGGGAGAGAACAGGAGCTCCAGCTCTGATGATGATTCAGAAATTAGATGGGCTGCCTCACTCTCTTTACTTCTCCCACTCAGAAAGTGAATTCTGGCCAAATATGTTCAAATAGCTGCTATTCAAAACAAAGAAATACCAGAGAGAGCAGCTGGTGGCATGCAATTGGAAGTATTTTCTCATGCAAAATATGGTTCCTGACTTCTCTCTGGTCCTTCCTCATACCCCAACAATTCCTCCAGACCAGTTTAATCCACACATTTTTGTTTTCACCTTTCTTTTCTTTCCATCACCCTAGAACAGATCCATCAAATATGAGGCACAATTTTAATAGCAAAACAAATAAAAATATCAGGGGAAGCCAGACATTCTGGTGGGTGTACTATTAATTTAGCTAAATCAATAGACAAAGAGGCCAAAAAAAGCAAGACTACTCAGAATGATACATCCAGCTGAAGATGGAGACAGGCAGTGAAGAAATCAAAGCAAGCCAAAATATCATTGATTGGTGACAAAAGAGCCTTATACCTCCATAAAGCATTCTTGTTTATCTGAGGTTTATTTTCCCAGAAGGCTTAGCAAAATATAATCCTCCACCCTAAGCATATGAACAGTGCCATGCAATCATTGTTGCCTTTCTTTTTTCACTCAGTCCTTCTATTGACATAGATTGAACCTAATGAGTGGAAAGTACAATTTTTAAACTTTTTTTTTTTTTTTTACACACTCAGCAGTACAAGGATGCTGGGGAGGTAAACTGTGTATCTGAAGTTATAAAAAGCTGAAATAGCATCTATAGCAGCACTTGCATCATCTGGATATGTCAGAAGGAAAAGGATAAAGCTGTAGAGCTGCATTGGGAGAAGGAGTAAGAACAAACCCTACCTCTGCTACCATGTGCCCTTCACAGTGTGGACAGTCTTTCTGTGTCTGAGCCAAATAGCTGATCCTCACTTTACCCGCCCATCATCTTAGTCATGATTTTCATCACTCTTTCTTTTCCTGACTGAAGATATAAGGAGAATGATTGCTGGCTGAAATATGAAAGGCATACATGATGCCAGTAGCCACAGCTTTGGAGTTTGCTGTCTGAAAACCCAAACTCTTGGTCTGCTTTTGCAACTTTTCCTCTAGAGAGAAGGAATGAACAGTGAGAACCATGCTTGGGGTGCCAGGCTTAGCTCCCACTGGCCCTGGCAACCTGACTCTATAGTGAGAACTGGTTGGGAATTTTGTGACTTCCAAAGAAAAATGCTACTTTCTAAAACTGAGGCTTTTCAGTTTTCAAAATTTCTTCAGCCCCCAAATGGATTTTCTGTTGTGAAAGGAAAAACCTGATCAAGACCACTAGATAGGAACTATGTGATCAACTGGAAGAAGCCACTGCTTCAATATCTGGAGTCCATTTTTGGTCCACAAAATAAGTATTGAATCAAAAGTGAAGCAAGGGAAGTAAAAAAATTGGGGCAACTGGGGAGTGATGGAGAACTGGGGGTAAACACTGCATCTCTCCAGCTATGTCCCTCTGAAAGCAGCTGACCTTGATGGGGCTGTTCCCAGTCTTTGCTGCTCTATTTCCAGAATGGAGGGGTCTGTGGGAAAGTGCTCCCTCCATCGAAAGTAGGAGAGCTGGAGAGGAAAGTGATGTTACACCCAGGTCTTACCTCCACACAGAACTGGGAAGCCCTTTTCACCCTGCAAAGCAGAGATATATCCTCATTTACTGCAGGCGAGCACCTCTTCTGCATTGGTCTTAGCGTAGATTTTGGTTTTGTCTTCCTTAAAAACCTTGGAAGGTCCCTGTGTGAAAACAAACAGGAATGATCAGATTTCTAGTGAAGGAAATTATCTTTTTTCAGCTTGGTCTGTTTGAAAATTGATGATACTCCATGAGGTGTTACTCATCAGATCTGAATTTAGCCCAAAGTAGGAGGTTCATCTCCCCAGATTCTATGTAAACTCAGAGGAAAAAGTGAGAGGCTCTCTCAGAAGGGAATTCAGAGCAGAAGTCTATAATCAGACCAGATAAATGTCCATTAGAGGTGTATTCCCCTTAGGGCCTAGAAACCAGGAGGAAAAGTGAGAAGGGAAGAAGCTAAGTGGGTAGCTAAGTGGGTAGGTGGCAAGTTCTGGTTTTTCCATACAGATTGAATACTGGTGGTGGCATATCACAGAGAAAGGTTTAAGTGGCACTTGCCACCAAGGAATGAACAGGATTGAAAAGGCCAGAGGATGAGGATTAATCCTAGGAGTTCACTCCATGGTGATTGAGGCCCTTAAGATAGGTCAAGGGAAAGAAAGCCAAAGTAGGTATGGCGAGGCAACAGGCAGGAAAATAAATTTCTGCAGTGTGCAATTCACAGCCTGATGTAAACACATGCTAACAACCCCTGCCCCTCGGAGAATGTTAAGCAGACAGTAAAGAAAAATAATATATGGTCAGCAGTATTTTAAAGGTAGAAAGTCCTTACTCAGAAGTACATAGTAAATCTGTGGAAGAACAAGAATTTGAATTCACAGCTTTGAACAAAAGTGTGTCTACGTTGTGTAACATCTCTAAAAGGCACATTTCAGTCAGGCTTGAAGTCAGGCATTAGGAGTATCCTTTTATCAGCATTCAAGACCTGCTACTAAATACTGTATTTATTACAGATCTGCAAAATCAAGCTGGTTAGCTATTAAAATTTGGTAATTCAAGAAACTGGGATGCTGAGAAAAGGATCATTCTCCTTAAAACCAAAGGGATCATTGTGGCTCTCGAATAGACATAAAAGTTTATCTGGACGTGTAAATACTGTACATTTTTTTCAAGAAAGAAAAATTGACTACAAATTGCTGTATGAAGCTGTTATAGTCAGCCACATAACCTGCCATCCAAGTCTTAAACCAACACCACTCCAAACCTGATTCTTTTCTCTTTAATAGTAAAACCACTGTTGTAGAAAAGAAATCCACTGTGGGGCAATTTGTTCTCTTGCCACACGTATTTTGGCTACAAAATAGTCGGCGGCACTTAGACATTAGAAAGACTCCAGAGAAAGTTAATGATTAGCCCTAAAGGAGCTGTAAGATGATGAGAAGCTGAGTGAATTAAATTTATTTCCCTTAGTGTGAATTGGTAGAGTTATGTTGAGGTTTACAATATTTGTGTTCAGAGATCTCACCGTGTCTGTATAATGGGAGGGATGTAGGGGGATTAGTTTGGATGGACAGCAAATTGCAGGGGGGGGACAAGGGACAAGAGGATATATGAGGTCTTTTTATTCCATTTTTCTTTTTCACTGCTAGCTGATTAAGGAAAGCAAGGGCATCTAGGATTCTGCATTTGAAAGGCTGCTAGATGACTGCAAGAAACATTAGGCTGCTTGAAAATGTCAGCACTTTACACTTTATGTAGGACTGAGCAGATTGCTACAGTGAAGAGAACATAAGTGATTCAAAGGTGAACCAGAGGTCTCAGTGTTAGAGATGTGAATATGAGCAGGATGGGGGGAGGGAGCCTGGCTCTGTAAAATGCTGAATTCATTCTTATTTCATAGCAGGGTCTATAGAGATTTGATACATATTGCATTTTTGTACAAATTAGTGAGTGACTTGTTATCAATGAAGATGCCTTTAATTGGGAATCAGATCTGGAAAGGGAGATAACACAGTCTAGCAGCTTCTTTCTGCAGCCTCCAAATCTGGGACAAAAATCTGGCTAAAGAGCAAAACAGGTCTTGCTTCATGAGAAGGGAAGGGGAGCTGCATCTTAGCTAACTCATGGCAACTAACACAGGGTAAAATGCTAATGTAGGGCAAACTGTTTTCCTCTCCTGGGCATTAACAGGTTAATAATCATCCTGATGCTTTCCCGTGATTTGCCTTGATCTGCTGAAGCACAATAAGCTACAAATTGTAATTTTTTTGCTTGGATTTTACAACGGGCAGGACTCATCCTGGTTAACTTCAGTAGTCTCAGACACTCCACTGTAAAGCACTGGGGTCTCTCTACAAAGCTTCGCCACTGCAATGGGAAAACTGTCCTGCTTCTTTCAGCTATACACCTTAGGATACATTGCATTGCCTTTTGGAGGTGCTTTTCTTTACTGACCACAGACAAGTAGACAAAAAACTTATACACTTGACATTTGGTGGGAAAAATCCCACCTGACCTCTTAGTTAACCTATGGGAAACAGTACGTGCTTTCCTTGTATGGATTTACTAAATACAGAATAACATCTTTAAAATAATGTGCTTCCAATTGCAATGCACTGGGTGACTATTTTTCAGAAATCTTACTTCCAAACGTCTGGCAAGTGAAAGAACCTGTACTTGGCCTGTACTGGCAGCTAGAAAAAGAAAAGGCAAGAGACACACTCTGAAGAAAAAAAGTCTTTTCACCTGGCATGTTGGTAAAAGGAGCCTGTGGTCAGTTTAATATTTTGCTTCAGTCCTGTCTTTCTGGAGACTATTTTTTTTAAACAGCTTAAAAGCAGAGGGCTAAAACAAAGCACTACGTTGAGAACATCCATTAAAAACCTCACTATGCTTGAGACTATAGACTTGTAGGAGAGGAAACATGATCATAATTTAATAATTGTAATTATTCTCTCTTTTTTTGATCATTGGCTCTCCCAGGACTCAAGTTAAAGCTTTTTCAGGACCTATATGCAGCCTAGATTTCCATCATCCAGAGCAGCAGACCACTTAATGAAAACTCTAGCTTCAGGTGTTCTAAGGGGTGCTCAATGCCTCTATCCCAGGGATGGATTGTGCTCTCTACTCCTGCCTACATTCCTCATTGCTCACCACATGCTTGGATGGTGTTACCTGCACTGATTAAGTGTCTGGCTGAGATCTAAGCACTGATCATGGCACTACACTATGAAATGGCATCTCTGAAAGGAAAACATCTCTGTGGGGGATCAGGCCAGAGTTTCCCTGCAAAATGGATCAGTCACAGAGTACACACATATCCAAGGTCCCAGCAGTCAGGCCTTAGAAGGCTCCATGGATGAAGGGCTGATGGACCAAGACCTGGAGAATCCAGCCAGTGCAGTCATCTCCTGGCCAGATGTACTCATAGAAGCCACTTAGGCTTGACATTTCAAGATTGATTTCAGGCAGCATTGTGAATCAGTGGTAATTATTGTTCAGCTAGCACCAGATTGCCAACTCAGCCCCAGGACAATACCATATTGCAGGAGAAGGGCTTATCCATGGGATAGGTCTTTCCAGTCATGAGCTGGTAATCTTCACAGCACTGAACCAGGCCCTCCGGACTCACTAATCTGGATCATTTCTGCTTTAAGGATTTCTGTGAAGAAGAGAGAGAAAGAGAGAGAGAGGGGAAAAGAAAGAAAGGCCGAAAGAGAAGCTACTCTGGTTTCTCTCATTGAATGTCAGTGGGACTTCCCTCCCTAGCAAGTTCCTCCTCACCTTGCCAGGGAGGTTAGGACAGGTACATGAGGATGGTGCTGGAAACTCTTTATGTTAGTGCTGAGAGTTGCTCAAGACAGAAAAGTCCATCTGGGGAATTACCATCTGGGGAATTGAGCCCTGCCAAAGAACATGGCTAACTCCCAGAGGCTCTGCTGTGTAGCAGGCAAGGAAAGCAGCAAGTACAGGGTAGCTTAGCACATGGGAGACCATCAAAGAGAGGGCTTTTAAAAAATCTTTTTGAGATGAATTTACTACTCAGGCCTCTAGGGCATTAATCAGTTCCACTTTTACTGTTTCCCATCAACTAACCATCTGCAGGCAACACCTTTTAACAACTTGCTGTAATACATTTACTGGACATTTTGTCATTGTAGTATATTTGAGATATCAAAAAACAGCTGGTAGAAGACCATAAACAAAGACTTTATTACATATTGTTTATCATCACTTTAGTTTTGGAAGGCTAACCAAGAACATTAATGTACAGCATCATTGAGATGCATCGTTATTGTTGCCAGGAAGGCTAAAGGTTACTTCACTAATAATATGCAAATGGAGCTTTACTGCACATAATGAATGATCACTTTAGATTAAAGGCAGAAATTTCCTTTAGTAGTACTTGCAATAAAACTTTTTGCATTAATTTAATAATTAATTTGAAGAATTATCACTTCACTGAGCCTGAATACAGTATTTATTAAATGTAATTGAAGTATTTATTAAGCAAGTAGTAAATGATGGACAACAGCAATGGGTGGCTTCACTGTTTTATAAAATAACCTCAGCCTGTGTTTACAAGCAGGGATGGTAGCCTTCTTGTATTGTTATAACAGATTAATTATCTTCAGAAAAATAGATATAATTGCTTGCATTACTTGGTGGATTTTCCTTACCATTTAGTTCTTCCCCTTGGATGTAAGAAGAGGGGAGTCAGAATATTGTTACCAGAGACTACATTACACTGACAGTCTAAGCTCTATTTATGTATGATCATTTTTTCTACTCTGGACTCAATAAAATTTAGTTTGCAAGTGTGTCTGTCCAGCATTTGACAATCTCAACCTATACATAAAGTCAGAGCACTGGTAGCAAGTAAATTAGACATCAGAGTCTTCAGATGAGAATAGATTGACTTACATTGACAATAACAACAGTAGAGCTACTGAACAATTCCAGCTTAAAAATAATTCATTAGAATATAATGAATTTAATAGCAGGAGGATAAACAAGCAGATCGGCAATACCATCTGTCCTTTTATGTTTCTGGAAGAGTCTAAAACATTACCACTGGTTAAATTGTTTAAAGACAGCAAGCCTGAAGTTGGTCCAAGAGTCTCTAAGGATCATCGTGGGGCTTAGGAAGCCAAGGTAGCTCTCTGTGATGGTAACTACTTCATTTACTATATGCCATTGGGTCTAGAAGGCCAAGCTGACAATTTTGATATTCATTGTTACTAAATAGATCCATTAATAAAGATATTTTATTTTCCTCCTCGTTCAACAGTCTACAATCAAGTTGTAGATAGTAATGATAAATAGTAATGATTTTAGGAGATATTCTTTTTCTGTGGAAAAAAAATCAAAATAATTTCTAGCTTTCCTTTCATCAAGGTTGTCCAAAGAGTCTAAGTTTAATGTGGAAAGTTATTTTACTTTCTGGGCTAGGTTTTTTTGTTCTACAAAATGCTGCAGTTTTTCAGTTTTAACGAAACATCCAGTTTCCATTCTAGTGTTGGTAGAAAAACCTTGACTCCTTGATATAGCTGTAAAGGACAATATTTGCCATATGAAAGACAACAGCGTGTGTGTTCTGCTCTGAATGCATTCCACCTGCCTGTCCCATCACACGTTTCGAAGAAACAGGTGAAAGGGTGATCTTAGCTGAAATGTATTGCTTTCTAGATGTACTCAACATGCTCTCTCCAGTCTAGAAACAAAACCCAGAGCTTGAAGAACTAGGAGGATCACATAAATATTTAAAATCAGATGGGCCGAATTTGGGCCCATGTCCCAAGAGTTCTGGGAAGAAACTCCAAAGTTTACTAGGAAGAAAAGTTTTCCAAAAGTATTAAATGTTTTTGATTTCTTCCTGTATCAGAAAATTATAGCACAGCAAAAAACATTGGAAAAGTGTTTCTTCAATGCAAAAAGATCTCTGTCTGTCTAAGGTGTAGCGCATTTTCTTACCTTCAAATCTATATGGCTTTAAAATAGTACACTTAATCATATTTTGACCTATTTTCCTTTAACAAGTATGAAGTAAAACATAGGCTGGCATACCGTACTACCAAACCAGATTTTTAGCAATACCCTGAATCACTCCTGGATTACTTTGTCATAAGTTAAATGAATGTCCCCAAATTGTCTTCATAAAACTTCCCTGTCATAACTTGCCCACCTGTATTTTAAATATGCTGTCCCAAGATAACTATAAGTGTCGGAGTGGGAGACGGACCCAGAGTAACGATGAATCTCAATATGAGTATGGTCGTTCTCGTTTATTCAGATTACTTAACAGGTTTATATAGAAGCTAAGCAAAGCACGCGCTAACAGCGACTATTCTATTGGATAACTATACTTGTCCACGCGCTTAAAACAATTATATGATTGGTACAAAGTTGCCGTTCACGCACTGTTCACAAAGGGGGGTTTATCAGCACTTTCCCAGGCTTAGTCCCGCTTATCTTGTTTTACCAAGTACTCCTTCTGCTGTTCTCAAGGGAATTTCACCTTGATCTCTGGCTCCCAGGCCCCATCAAAGGCTGGATTGCTCACATCAATTAAGCTGTGTCCTTTTTCACTGTCGTGGTTTAGCCCCAGCCGGCAACTAAGCACCACGCAGCCACTCGCTCACTCCCCCTCGGTGGGATGGGGGAGAGACTCGGAAGACCAAAAGTAAGAAAACTCGAGGGTTGAGATAAAGACAGTTTAATAGGTAAAGCAAAAGCCACGCACACAAGCAAAGCAAAGTAAGGAATTCATTCACTACTTCCCATGGGCAGGCAGGTGTGCAGCCATCTCCAGGAAAGCAGGGCTCCACCACGCGTAACGGTTACTTGGGAAGACAAACGCCATCACTCCAAATGTCCCCCCTTCCTTCTTCTTCCCCAGCTTTATATACTGAGCATGACATCATATGGTATGGAATAGCCCTTTGGTCAGTTTGGATCAACTATCCTGGCTGTGTCCCCTCCCAGCTTCTTCTGCACCTGGCAGAGCACAAGAAGCTGAAAAGTCCTTGACTAGTACAGCAACAACTAAAACATCTCTGTATTATCAACACTGTCTTCAGCACAAATCCAAAACATAGCCCCATACCAGCCACTACGAAGAAAATTAACTCTGTCTCAGCTGAAACCAGGACATTCACTTAACCATTCTTCCACAATTCCCCCTTCTTGTTTTTGAGCGATCCAGGCATGATTTATCATGGTTCTAAAAGCCTTTTTGATACAGCTACATGCTACACAAAAACACAGACCTATGATAACTAAAATTATTAAAAGTCGTAATCCCTCAGCTAACAAACTCTTCAGCCATGATGGTAAGGACCCAAACAAACTGGTTAACCACTCATCAAAAAACCCCTGATTTTGTCGAATTTTGTTGGCATGCTCTTTCAGCCATCGTAGTTGTTTGTGAATTGATTCACTGTGATCAGACAGGTTCATACAACACATGCCTTCAAAATCCTCACAACCATGACCTTGGGCTAATAACAAAAAATCAATTGCTGCTCTATTTTGCAAAATTGCGTGGTGTAAGCTATTTTGATCCTCTAATAACGTTTCTATTACCTGGGTAGTAACATTTGCTTGTTTTTCAGCCCAACAGGCTAATTGCCCAACCTGTTTCAGGGCTCGTCCTGCTGCCCCCCCAGGTATGAGCAGGGACAGGAACACTCTCTCAGTAATACTGAGGAGGGTAGGTTCATCATCGCAATCCGGGGAAAGACCCTTGACCCTTTTTTTTTTTTTTTTTTGAGTACTGTATGTCTAGGTCATAGGATCAAGATGCTTAAAACGTGAAAAGGAAAAAAAAAACCTTTAACTGTAATTTAAGCAATGAAAAGTTACAATAACTAAGTAGTACTATGCACGACAATCCTTCTCAGTCATCTCTAGAACTTGAGTAGTTTTTCATATTACCATTCACAAAAATTCAATAATGATCAATAATGAAATAATATTGATTTAATATTATAATGAAATTTAATTTCATATTTAATATTATATTTAATTTAATAATTTTAATATCAATTTACTAAAATAATAAAAATTAATTTTAGTAATTTTAATTAAATAATTTTTAATTTTATTTTTAATTTTATTTTTAATTTTATTTAATATTATAATGAAATAATAATGGTTAATAATGAAATAATATTGATTTAATATTATAATGAAATTTAATTTTATATTTAATATTATATTTAATTTTATATTTATTTTTATTTAATATAATGAAATAATAATGATTAATAATGAAATAATAATACTTGCCAAGTAATGTTTTTGCTTTAGTGGTCTGGATACAGTTACAAAGTAACTGTGAATGACAATCTTGGCATATAAATGGTTAGCAGATATTCATTCCAGAATTTAGGCAGCTGTCTGGTGCAACCCGATACATTTTGTAAATAGTTTTCCATATAAAATGTCTCACAGAAGGCTTTACAGCTAATCATCCTTTGTATATGCATACATAAGAGGATACCAGTTGCAATATAATCCATATTTGGTTTTTTGTTTTTGGTTTTGTTTTTGGTGTTTTTTTTTTTTTCCACTTTCCTTGCCCGTTTTCCTGTATAACCAGAAACGCTAATGTCGCAGGGCCTTCAGCCCCCCCACACAGGCTTCCAGTGTCCTTCTAGAATTGCATCTTTGATGACACCACTCCAGCGTGTGGTTCTAGGGAGTGCTGGAAGGTTCATTAAACATGGAGGCACAGCTTCTCCTTTCCTTTTTGTTTGTAATTCCAGAGTATCAAGACGTTTTAAAACTGCTTGCAACACTTTTGCAGTGGCATCAGAGGATTGTGGCAGCTCCTCCCCGTTAGGTGATGTGGTAGTTCCAGAGGATTCCGTAGAGGGAGGTAGAGGCGGATAGAACGAGGTTGAGGGCGGCAACGGAGGCGCGGAGTTCACTGGGCGGAGCTGCAGGGGGAAGTCGGCAGGCTGTTCCGCCCAAGTCATTAGGTTTTGTCGCTCCCGCCCCTCCAGGGGGTTTTGGCGGAGCTACTTCCGCATTCGCTTCACAGTTTGCATTAACTCTGCTAACTGGAACTTCCGCCTTTTCTGGCGCCTGCACTGATTCCGCCATAACACGCAGTTCAGAAACGTTTTTACAGACAGTCCCAGACGCGCCTCTCACGGCAGGCAGCCCAAAAAATCGCGCAATAGGTCCCGGTTTGTTTTCGGGCTTATCTTTAGACACTCCCGGACCTAACATTTGGGCAGCAGCGCAAGCTACTTCCCTCTCCGCCTTCATCGCTTTCAAAGTTTCCAAGACAATGTTCCAGAGTCCACAAACCGCCTTTATGTCCTTTTCGTCCTTTTCATCCCCCTCTATTGTTTTCTGCCACATTGTTCCTCCAAAATCTCGCCATTCCGATACGGAAAATAACATGCAGGTGTCAGAAAAGTGACCCCAACATTGTCCCAACTTAATCAACCTTATTAACTGCTTCACTGGTGCTTCTATCCCTCTCTTAGAGAGGATTCCAGTGAGCAACGTGGCCGCAGCTTCTGTTTCCATCACTGCGCCTGAGAGGTGAGGAGCGTCCTCACACCGGCGTCTGCCCTGCTTCTTGCCCCAGGCAGCGCTTCTCTCAGCCGTGGTTTCCCACTCCCCTCCTCTAGCTGCTTACCGCAGTCACGGAGATTTCATCGGTGCGTAACCGTCCTCTGCTACCAGATGTCGGAGTGGGAGACGGACCCAGAGTAACGATGAATCTCAATATGAGTATGGTCGTTCTCGTTTATTCAGATTACTTAACAGGTTTATATAGAAGCTAAGCAAAGCACGCGCTAACAGCGACTATTCTATTGGATAACTATACTTGTCCACGCGCTTAAAACAATTATATGATTGGTACAAAGTTGCCGTTCACGCACTGTTCACAAAGGGGGGTTTATCAGCATTTTCCCAGACTTAGTCCCGCTTATCTTGCTTTACCAAGTACTCCTTCTGCTGTTCTCAAGGGAATTTCACCTTGATCTCTGGCTCCCAGGCCCCATCAAAGGCTGGATTGCTCACATCAATTAAGCTGTGTCCTTTTTCACTTAACCATTCTTCCACATATAAGCTATCAATATTGATGTGTGCATCAAGATGTTGCACTGCAGAGATTTAGGAACTCAGTCTGTTCCTCTTAACAGTGAGAAGGTTCTTTGATCACTTTATAGGTGATGACACATGGAAAAGATATATGCTGCGAGAAGCCTTCCAGTCTTGTGGACACGTACATGTCAAGACCTAGTGCCTAGAAGTTAAAATTGGATACTGGAAGTGGCCGCTAGGGAAAGTGGCAGAGTTGCTCACCCTTGGTGCTTTTGCGATAAGACTGGACATATTGGTCATCATGTTATTTGCATCCCAGAATAACTTTTGTGGTGTCTATATGGAGACTTCCTGAAAGTCTTAGTAATTGTTTTTGGTGTTGCAGTCCATCATATTCCTTTCATTTCCTCTGATGATTCTTAAGGAATAATTAGAATAACTGTGAATAATTAAAAATGGGGACTGGTTTTCACTCCACTGTAGTGGGAGAAGAGGAAAATGAAGATGTGGCAATGGATGGCAATCACTCTGATTGTCCTTAGAAAATAGGTCTTTTGTTACCCCATATAAGTAATCCCTAGGGTGGCTAGGGTCAGTTCTCTAAAGAGCTCAGCTTTTTTCTGCTAGAGTTTTTCCATGTCACTTTTTTTGTTATTATTTTAGTGTAATAGATTGAGATATTTTATTATGAAAGGGTTACATAGCTGCTTCAAAGTTAATTGCCTTTACTTCAAAAAGCTTGTTAGATGTCGGGTGTGAAGATGTTGCTCTTCCTCCCCCAGCTCCCTGAACGGCTGACAAAGGCAGGGCAGTGTACTGGGTAAACTTTTCCCTCAGTTTTCACTGCAAATCCTTTCAACCAGCTTAATTGATTCTCCCACTTGACTGTGTAGTACAAGCGTTTGATGTGATAAGTTTATACTTGTCTATAAAAGTGAAAAAGTGATATACAAGAGACACTTGTGACTCGTGGTCCATTATCATAATTATTAACTTCTCTGAAGTCCTGTAATGAACAATCTGTCATTTACAAGCTAGAAGTACATCATCGCTTAATGCGCTGAATACTTCTATATTGCTAAAAAGCTAAGTAATAATCCATTATGTAGCATGTCCCACCATAACAGATCTTTACCGGTCTTGGAGGGAATGTTAACAGGAATCTCTTGAGCTTTCTGTATGCCTTTTGGGTTCTGTTTCTTGTAATAAAGTGTCCTCACGCACTGAAAGTCTTGGCACAATAGCTTGTGTCCAGCTCACTTGTGTATTTATGTGTTACAGATGTCTGCCGTGCCTATCTACTGTCATACTTTGGCACATTATTGTAATTTATTGTCTGGCAAATTCATTTCTGCTTACGTGTCTGCACTTGTGTTTTCAGCTGTATGTTTGAGGATTATTTTTAAGGGTTTTTCTCAGATGGCTTTGCATTTTATGTTTGACTTTTCTAGTGACATTCAGTTGTGGAAATGTTTAGTACCTGAACCAAATTAGCTTTAAATGCTTCCTGTTACACCTCCTTACACTGAGTATCTGTAAGTACTCCTGAAAACACTCCTGCTGTAAGAAACATCCTACCAGGCCTGATTTTTTCCATTCTGTGCCCATTTTCAGAAGTCTAGCTGATCTTTTCATATTGGTGCCTACAAAGTGGTTTTCACTGGTTTAAATTTGTTACTCTCAGCCAGATTTCAAAGACATTTCATTACTAGAAACAATTGCCCAGTGAACACTTTGGGCACTTTATGTATCAGAGGAAACTTTTCAGATGCAAATCATATGAATGAAACCTTTAACAGTCACACTTTTTATTAAGGGCACATTCATAAAAAATTTACCAAGGGCTACAAAATTATTAAAAGTCAATAATCTGATTGTTACCAACTCAAACAAATAAATGGATGGTATAGTGTAGAATAATCGACAATATCTTTTATTGGTATGTTTATCCCCATCTTTATCAGATGTCAGTTCTGTCAGTAGCAAGCTTAAAATATCTACTGATCATTTCTGAATCTTTTAGTGGTGTTTTATATGAGCACCTTTCAAAAAATATTGATCTATTCAATAATGTTCACTTTCTACAGTCCAATAAATACTTCTAAAATAATCTATACTTGCTTCCTCTGGGATATTTATAGAGAAACTTATTCCAGTATGTCAAACTCCATGAAAGACTTTTTCTTAAAGCAGACATAAAAATGTGGTTTTATCACATAAACTCACACTCAGTAAAAAAGAATTTTGGTTATCAATTTTAACTTCAGGCTGCTATGAATTATTTTATGCACAAAGTGATTAAACTGCATCAGTAATCCCAGCTACAAAAGGTGTATCTATTGTCTTCTGGTTTTGTGTCTGGAAAAGAAACAATCGGCTGCTTCAGGTAATGGGACAATTCTTGATATCAGTTGGATTTTTAAGAAGTTTTTATGCTATATGCATACATATATTTAAATCATGTACAAATCTAGGAAATGTATAGGGGTGGGCTTAAGCACATATGACACACGTATTTACTTATTGATAATTTCCACTAACTATATGTGTGTGTAGCTGTGTCTAAATAGCCCAAAGCAAAATACATTCAAGGATAACTCAGTAAAGTTATGAAGAAAGCTTTAACAATTGTGGTTCTTAAAGTACTAGGATATGATGTACAGTCAACAGTAATGGAGGTGAGCAAAAATATCACCTCACAAAGTACAGTGTAAACAAAATGATTAGCAACCTCCCAGCCTCAAAATAAAAAACAACAACCACCTTGATTCATAAAACAGACTGGCCTCCTTTGGCTCCAACATAAATACCAGCTTGTCAGACTGTTTGACTATATGAAGCACCTGGCATGCTCTTGATACCATCCAGGTTGTAAATCATAATGAGAAAATATCACAGACCTGGGCTCAGTGACCCATGTGGTTCTCTTCATCTCTGTGTTCCTGTGATTAACTATTCAAACAAGATCTACAGAACCTGGTCTAACTAACTGATCTGCTTATCTTTAGATGCTCAGGAATACCTCTCCATCTGTTTTCTATGTATCCATCCCTGTGGCACCTGGGATAATTAAGCATTAAAAGTACAGGCAGGACTTCACTCAATCTGCTTGAGCTATTGCAACCTGAGCTTCAGACCCAAATCTTTAGATGCACTTAGGGGTCAGATTCTGCCTTTGATAAAGCTCCTAGCTTTGCCTGATTTTCAGATGCTGAACCACTTTAAGATGTCTGAAGTTCAGTGGAGAAGATCTACATCCAGAAGGTTTCAAAGAGTCGAGCAGGTCACCAACTAGGTCTTGAGAGGGTTTCTTTGTTAGGAGCCTATGATTTAGGCACAAGTTAGGTGTTCAGTCATCCTGTATCCCTAAAGCAATTGAAAGACAGATATCTAAACACCATAGTGGATCAAAATCCCAGGTGCCTAAATTAATATAAAGATCATTACTTTTGCTATTGTAGAAGACATCTCCTCCATCAAATTTCTGTTGTCTTTCATAGAGTCAAAATTTTCTCTTTGCAAAGCAGGCACACAAAAAACACCTGAGCCAAAAGGCTAGATAGTGCAGGAGGTAGGTTGCCACATGGGAAGCAGTCAGTTAAGATGACCTTCACACTTTGGTTTTTGCTTTTTTTCCTTACACTTCAGAAAATACATTTGTTGAAGAATATTTATTGTGTCTATTGAATAAATCAGATGTATTTTTCACCTGCTTTATTAAAAATGCCCTTCCTATTCTACCTCCTTGTGTTTACATTCCACTGCTCTCCCTGGTTTTCTTCACTTCTCTAAATATTTGTCATTAGGTTATTTGAAAAAGAAAAAAAAAGAGAGAGGTCCATACAACTTTCAGGAAGAAAAGACTTAAACAGGCTGAGAATTAGTTTATACATTGATTTGTCTTTTATGCTGTTTAGAATGCCTTAACTGTGAGACAGAATTTTTTGTCATATATCATGCACACTCTGACACTGAAACAGCCTTTATTTGACCTCTTAATCAATCTGAGTGCCAGTGCAGGAAAAAAAGAGGGAGATACAAGATAGCTTATATAAACGCCAAGTTGGCTGTGTTCCTCTGAACCATCTGCACTTCTAGCCATGGTCAGACTAAATGTCTGCTAATGGCCCCCTTCTTCTATGATCCATTTATATCTCCCTCTTACTCTTTTTTTCTTTTTTTTTAAGTGGAAAACAAATGGCATTATTGGACCTGCTCCGCTTCAATGCAGCTGTGAATTGCAGGCCTAGAAAGGCAGCCAAGGAGAAGTCAGACAGCAAAGCCTTTCTGCTTAGAGAAGCAAGGCCAAAACTGCTGATTTGGCTTCATTTTGATACATGATTTTTTTTTTTTTAATCTGTAAATTTTAATGTGGTCCTTAGAGGACATATTTCGAGCTGATGCTTTTTCCATTTTTCTTCTTCCCCTACCCTTTAGAACCAAAGAGGTTTGTTGGACTTTTTCTGGGTTATAATTTCTGGACTTTGCAATTTGTTAATCCATCTGCAGATAGGATGAAACTTAAAATCAAGGCAAATGATATGTGGCTGATAAGACAGTGGCCAGGATCGGTTTCCTGAAGGATTAGGCTTTGGCCATAATAATGTATTCTCAGTAGTGCTTTGATACTAGTGGAAGGTGTATTTTGTGAGAAGCAGGAGAGGGGAAGTGGAGAGGAGCCAGCAAAACAAGGCCCTGAGTCCAGCTGGGATCTCCAGGTACTCCTGTATTATAAATAACAATTAATCATTGTTCTCTAAAGCTGAATATGAATCTTTAGTGTTTCCTCTTAGAGCCTGGCTTTTTGAAACAGCCCATCATTGTGATGCTAATTTTCCCTATGGTCAAAAGACTTAAGTAGTCAAGTATTGACTCATTGTCAACAGCATTGACCCATTGTCAACAGCTTCCACGTACATCTGTAAGGATATGTACCCAGTCTTGCTTTTCCCAGGCTGTGTGAGCGAGACCCTGCTCTGATCTGGAAATCCCATAGTTGGATTAGCGTAGTGTTGGGCCAAGATCCTGTATTAGGAGGTGTGCATTACCCTGGGAACAGCTCTTCATTCACAACGCAATGAGGTTTTGGACCCAAACCTGGCTCACACTCTGTGAGGTTGCTTGCCACACTGAACCCTTCCCTGTAATTCTTCCTTTTGTTCATGGTATAAAAGCAGCCAGGCACGGCACTCCAGCAATGAGTGACTTAGGAAAATACTAACAACAGAGCTAACAGCTGAAGTGTCAGGATCTGCGTGAGCCTCCTGAGGGTGTACAGGGCAGGTCTTGCCTACTGAAGGGCTGCTCCTCCTGCACACAGTGATCCACCTCTCTTCCCACCATTCTCTATTGCTTTGTCAGGAAACGGAAAGAACTCAAGGAAAACAAGTGACTGTTTAAATGAAATCAGTGCACTGATGTGTCACATTTCAAACAAAAAAGGATACTAAGCTCCATCAAAAAGGCATTATGGAAAGATAAGCTTTCAGAGTTCCTCTCGGTGTCTTTAAACTGTAAACTAACATGTACATGTGAACCACCTCTCATAAAATCTACCTAGGGCCCATGACTGATTTAATATGGTGATATAATCACACCATCATAATTTTCCCCCCATTAAAGTTGAGGGCTGGGATCTTCAAGGATACCAAGGTTTTCATTGAAAATCAGCGGGAGTTGGGTTTCTAAATACCTTGGACAATCTTGACTGAGAGTCTTGAATTAGAGCCCCCAGGTCCATGTTTCGCCACCTACACATGGATTCTTATTTTCAAAGGTGCCCAGCACTTAATAGTCCTTGCTGATGTCAGTGGAGGGTGTGACGCACCCAGTGCTCCTGAAAAGGAAAGCTACTGTGGATACTGATCCTCGATGGGCCGAGGTCAACTGTATGAGGTTTAACAAGGCCAAGTGCAAGGTCCTGCACTTGGGTCACAACAACCCCATGCAACACTACAGGCTTGGGGATGAGTGGCTGGAAAGCTGCCAGGCAGAGAAGGACCTGGGGGTGTTGGTTGACAGCCGGCTGAATATGAGCCAGCAGTGTGTCCAGGTGGCCAAGAAAGCCAATGGCATCCTGGCTTGTATCAAAAATAGCGTGGCCAGCAGGACTAGGGAAGTGATCGTGCCCCTGTACTCAGCACTGGTGAGGCTGCACCTCAAATACTGTGTTCAGTTTTGGCCCCCCCACTACAAGAGAGACATTGAGGTGCTGGAGTGTGTCCAGAGAAGGGCAACGAAGCTCGTGAAGGGTCTAGAGCATAAGTTTTATGAGGAGCGGCTGAGGGAGCTGGGATTGTTTAGCCTGGAGAAAAGGAGGCTGAGGGGAGACCTTATCGCTCTCTACAACTACCTGAAAGGAGGTTGTAGAGAGGTGGGGGTCGGTCTCTTCCCCCAGGTAACAAGTGATAGGACAAGAGGAAATGGCCTCAAGTTGCGCCAGGGGAGGTTTAGACTGGATATTAGGAAATTTTACTTCACTGAAAGGGTTGTCAAGCATTGGAACAGGCTGCCCAGGGAAGTGATTGAGTCGCCATCCCTGGAGGTATTTAAAAGACGTTTGGATGAGGTGCTTAGGGACATGGTATAGTGGTGGTCTTGGTAGTGTTAGGTTTATGGTTGGACTCGATGATCTTAAAGGTCTTTTCCAACCTATACGTTTCTGTGATTCTGTGATTCTGTGATTATAAAAATCAGCTCTCCCATGTGTTGCGCTCATTCCTGCTGCATGGTTATTTTAAGTGCATCATCTATTCCCCTCCAACCAAATCACAAACGGAGGCATTCAGCACAAGGGGCTGCCCTCAGATGAAGTTCACCTTATAGTCAATTAACCTTGCAGAAAAGAATATTTTTTCTCCATCTCCTTTTCCCACAAGACTTCTCTGCGAGTGTGTGTGTGCGCGCGCACACATGACCTTTTGGAGGGTCTTATTTTCTGGGCAAAAAGCCAAATGCTACACTGTCTTCCCAGCCCTAGGCTGTTTCAAATTTTGGTGAAGACAGCAGGTTAGATCCATTCTTTGTGTAAGGACAGACTCTGTCAGTCTTGGCACTGGGGAGAGTTTGCATTTGGAGTTTCTTAAAATTAAAAATAAAAACAATGAGGAATGCACTGAGTGGAGGCTGCTTTCACCTCTTCACAACTTAAGCCCTGATTATTAGAGGGCGAGAAGGGGTTCCCAGACATGTTGCGAATGTGACACCCATCTTCAAGAAGGGCCGGAAGGAGGACCCGGGGAACTACAGGCCTGGCAGCCTGACCTCGGTGCCGGGGAAGCTGATGGAGCAGATCATCCTGAGTGCTATCACACGCCATGTAGAGAATAACCAGGGGATCAGGCCCAGCCAGCATGGGTTCAGGAAAGGCAGGTCCTGCTTGACCAACCTGATCTCCTTCTATGATAAGGTGACCCGCCTAGTGGATGAGGGGAAGTCTGTGGATGTTGTCTATCTAGACTTCAGTAAAGCCTTTGACACGGTTTCCCACGGCATTCTCCTGGAGAAACTGGCTGCTCATGGCTTGGACGGGTGTACTCTTCGCTGGGTAAAGAACTGGCTGGATGGCCGGGCCCAGAGAGTGGTGGTGAATGGAGTTTACTCCGGTTGGCGGCCGGTCACAAGCGGTGTTCCCCAGGGCTCTGTGTTGGGGCCAGTTCTGTTTAACATCTTTATCAATGATCTGGACGAAGGGATCGAGTGCACCCTCAGTAAGTTTGCAGACGACACCAAGTTGTGTGGGAGTGTTGATCTGCTGGAGGGTAGGCAGGCTCTGCAAAGGGACCTGGACAGGCTGGATCGATGGGCTGGGGTGAATTGTATGAGGTTTAACAAGGCCAAGTGCAAGGTCCTGCACTTGGGCCACAGCAACCCCATGCAACGCTACAGGCTTGGGGAAGAGTGGCTGGAAAGCTGCCTGGCAGAGAAGGACCTGGGGGTGTTGGTTGACAGCTGCCTGAATATGAGCCAGCAGTGTGCCCAGGCGGCCAAGAAGGCCAATGGCATCCTGGCCTGCATCAAAAATAGCGTGGCCAGCAGGACTAGGGAAGTGATTGTGCCCCTGTACTCGGCACTGGTGAGGCCACACCTCGAATACTGTGTTCAGTTTTGGGCCCCCCACTACAAGAGGGATATTGAGGTACTGGAGCGCGTACAGAGAAGGGCAACGAAGCTGGTGAAGGGTCTGGAGCAGAAGTCTTATGAGGAGCGGCTGAGGGAGCTGGGACTGTTTAGCCTGGAGAAAAGGAGGCTGAGGGGAGACCTCATCGCTCTCTACAACTACCTGAAAGGAGGTTGTAGAGAGGTGGGGGTCGGTCTCTTCTCCCAGGTAACAAGTGATAGGACAAGAGGAAATGGCCTCAAGTTGCGCCAGGGGAGGTTTAGACTGGATATTAGGAAATTTTTCTTCACCGAGAGGGTTATCAAGCATTGGAACAGACTGCCCAGGGAAGTGGTTGAGTCGCCATCCCTGGAGGTATTTAAAGGACGTTTGGATGAGGTGCTTAGGGACATGGTGTAGTGGTGGTTTTTGGCAGTGTTAGGTTTATGGTTGGACTCGATGATCTTAAAGGTCTTTTCCAACCTATATGATTCTGTGATTCTGTGATTCTGTGAAATGAGGCTTGTTGAGCTGGCGCTAATCGTGCTTTTCTGTGGCAGGTGTGCATTTCCTGGCAGACCCCAGCCTGCAGTCTATTCATGAGCTGCTGTCCCCACAACCTTGCCTTTGGGGCCCCCAAGGCCAAGTTTCAAAATTGCTTCCTTCCATTTAATCCTGAGTTCAATAGAACTAAAACAACAATGGAAATCTCAGCGGTGGAGAGTGAAAAAGTAAATTGCCGGTATAGCTTAGAAGTTAGAGATGAGCTGCGCCTCCTCTTCCTCTGTTCTCTTGAAACTGCGGGGCAGATCTCTACTTGTGAGCAAAATCACGCAAGCTCATGTTGCCAGGAATAACACCATTACTTTTAATGGAAATAAGCCATTCATGACCCAAAGTTCTGAAATAGTTCAACACAATGTGTTGAATATATAAAGTCTAAGGTTTCCTTCTAAAGAAATATGCTGGGGTTTTTTGTCCCAATCAAAAAAAAAAAAGAAAAAAGAAGAGAATTATTGTGTTAGGCTTTCTCTTCCCTGTGAAAACCTGCCTCTTGGAGGCAGCAGGTACTGGTTATAAAAGTATCAAGGAAAAATTAGTAGTGAATAAGACTATGAATAACGCAGGAAGGATAACTCTTGTCAACAGGTAATAGTAATTATTTCAAAGTTCAGTTCACAAACAAGTAGAGTCAGTGTAGAAATAATCAAGATCACCAGCCAATCACTGGTTTTAGTTATTGCAAATGATAAATTACAATGGCTTCCCTATTTAATTTGAAATAAGCCTGAATCTACCCAACTGCAAGGGTTATAGGTCATGCACTCATAGAAGAGCAAACTACTAAAACCATGAGTCTCCTGTTTCATAAAGAAATGTTTGAATAGGATCTCTTACAAAAACATGGGAATAGGACTAAAACTATGAGCCCTGTCTGTATGTATTAGATATGCTCTGGCCCTGATCTTATATCACTGAAGTCAATAAGAATATGGCTAAACCACTTATGTGGAGTAGGTTCTTGGCTGGGTTTTATATATTTCCTTTTACTTTCTAATATTCTTGTCCAAAGATTTATGCTGTGAGATTTGTAATTGCAACAAAGAGGATTAGTTTAATATTGATTTTGCATCTGTGTCAATACATGTCTCTCAAAATATAGGAATAACCTACTACTTGGATCAAATTCTGAGGTACATATAAATCAGTGTGGAGCAGCCCAGAGAACATCGAAGGTGCTACAATATAAAGCGTAATGAAGAGTAATAGAGGGAGGATTGTAGCAAAAAAAAAGTGTGTGCCATGGCACACACTGAAAGAAGCATTTGTTGATTTTAAATGACATCTCCTTGCCCCCCTACAGTGCAATTCATACAGACTTATAATACATAGCCAGTCATATGAATAAATAAACAGGTGCCAATAGGATTGACTTTTGGAATTGGGGGTCTGTAGACAACTCCTCAATAATTTTTTTGAGAAACTCCCCCAAAGTATCATAAAAACCCATATATTGGTGTCAGATGAGGATGCCATCTCATGTCAAAACACGAGAAAGAGTAACAAAAATAAATGTTTCCTCATCTGACCATGGTGAATACCCAGGGCACCTTAGCAAGGGCATGAGTGACTGAAACACAGGTAACTGTACAGGGCTTAGTGTAGGTACCTGAAATGTTGGTTCCTTCTTCCATGAAGGGCTGATCTCACAGTTTAGAATAAAATAAATGTTATAGGTTTGTGGCAGCTTCTAAACTCATAATCCTTTTTGATGAAGAAACGCATCAAAACATTGCATTTCAAAACTTCTGAGCACCTATTTCTATAATTTATATTCAGTCTGCTGCTGAATATCATGCTGCTATTACTGCACTTGTAGTTACAACTCAAGATGGAAAAAATACTATTTCTCAACTGATTAGTTGATTTTCCCTTTCAGTTGTTTCTTTCTTTTTTTTTTTTATACCAAAGATAACGTGTTCTAAGGATTCATCACTTCTTTATAGAATGAAAGAAGATGAATGGAGACATAAAAAGGCAGGACAATTTAGCCCTTCTTTCTCAAGTCCAAAGCCTGCTGATGTGCTTACATCAGTGATCCTCAGCTTCTCTAGCTTAGGAATCATGGTATGAATTGTTCCTTATATTACAGTACTTCCCAGAGACCCAACTGTATTGGCTGTGCTCAGTACACACTTAGACTTGCTCTTTCTCTCATGAGCTCACAGTCTAAATGGAGATGATAACGAGTAAGGGGGGAAAACTCTCAACAGGTCATTTGTTTTGGAAATTAAACATGGATCTTCCAGTCCAACGTGGACTGGATCCATTAGCCCTGCTTTCACCTGTGTGTTGAAGATGTTTGGAGACCTTATAGATATGATTGTGTACTCAGCTTATTACTAAGATCACTACCAAATTCTGCACAGCCTAATTCTGCACA
Organism: Mycteria americana; assembly: GCF_035582795.1. Classification (NCBI taxonomy): domain Eukaryota; kingdom Metazoa; phylum Chordata; class Aves; order Ciconiiformes; family Ciconiidae; genus Mycteria; species Mycteria americana. Next base: position 11,557,206 of record NW_027445436.1, read on the forward strand.
GTTCAGGTACTATGGTAATTAGCTCAGTCTAAAATCCTCACCAGATAAAAAAGACCGACAGAATGACCTTGCCTTCATTTTGGCATCTTATCAGCATTTTACAGTTCCTTCTTAATGTGTGACAGTTTAGAGTTTCATAATTCATTTCAGCTATTGAATCCAAATATGAAATTACTGGAGAAATACTCACAGCCACTTCGTCCAGAGAAATTTGTATTTTGAGGCCTGAAATGGTTTCATCCATGGCAACCATTTCTAACGACTCAGATGGTATCAAGATCACAATGAGCAGAGTGCTTCATTCCCAGCAGAATATAGTGCACAGTGTAGCTAAACCATTCTTAAAATTACTGTCTGCAATTTAAGATGAGTCAGAGACGAGCTCTTCTCCTGTCAAAATCAACATCCGAATCCTTTTCAAATAGCCTTCGTGTTCTTTGGAGTGACTCCTCTCCTCCCACAGGGTTTGTTCGCAATTTGGCGAGACTTTAAAGCACTTTGGGTAAGGGCCCCCCTGTAGTGCTCTTACTCACAGGGTTGTGGGCAGGGATGTGGTCTATCCTCAGGAACACTCTTCACAGAGTGTGAAGAAGAGTGTGCAGAGAGTGTGAAGAAGAGTGTGCAGAGAGGTGAGCAGAAGACATGTCATGGTGGTGGGAGTAAAACAAAGCAGTACCGATAGCTCTTCTTTGGAGGTTTGATGTCTATTTCTCCACACATCAGAGTCTCATGCTATCAACCTTGAAGGGGGTGAAGAGTAGAGCTATTTCACCAGTGCTGCTAGATTTGAGCCCTTAACTTGGATTGAAATTTGTAAATGTTGAGCTTTTGATTATATGTCAACATTTGTAGTGGTAGAACCAAGAGGTGATGCCTTTGCTCTTTAAGGGAATTTCCTGTAGCTTTTCGCCATGTATTTTTTCCACATAAGACCAGTTCCCTCATTTAAGGTGAATAACGATCAGTTCAGGATAAAGATGTTTAGCAGTAACCATGAGCAACAGCCACCTGCAATGCTGCTGATGAAACCTGAATAAACCTGGTCTGAATCAGTAGAGGTTACTCACCTTTCTTTTGAGAAATCCTTTGACTTGAACTACACCCACCTACTGGTGGAAGTACCATCCTACTGTAGTACCAAAAGTATCTGAAGCAATAAGGTTGTCTAAAACCTCAGCTTACCTAAAAGTCTCAAACGTTAGATGCAGCGTCCTCCTAAATATAATCACTGTCTAGTAGAGCTGATGGGCAAAGAGTCAACACAGTTGTATGGTTCTGGCATGGAGTTAACCTCTACCAGCCAGAGAGGGATGTGGACAGAGCTAGTATTGCAGGTTGTCTTCAAAAGCAAAACATAAGTATTTTTTCAGTTCTGAACAAATTATTGTGTGGTGTAATATTGTCATTGCAATTAAACTGTTGGGCCTGAAACCTCTGGGTATAAGTGCTGTGGATTTCACCTGCTTGTAGATAGATTCCTTTTTCCTTTTCCTGGAACCTAGTTATAAAAATGACAGATAGAGAGAGATACTCTTGTGATTTATATCACAGCTGCCACCAGGGTATGTGATCACTTGTGGTAGGAGACATGGATGCCAGTAATCTAAGAGTTACTTAGATTCCAAATCCTATAATGTGTTGGCAGAAATCTTATGACTCCATTAAGTTGTGTTATACTATATGGAAAACAGACATATCAATCATCTTCAGTTACATATTTAGAACTCGTGATATTTAAAAGAACAATGATCTTTAAGATATAAAAATAGTATACTCAATTATTATCTATTCTGCTCTCTAACAGACTTAGGTTGAGTTACATGGCAAGTGAAATTGTCCCAGTGATTTAAATCCACAGCAGGGAGTACTAAAATTAACATAGTACTGAAGGTTGGGTGAGAATAATGTGCACGCATGATGGAGCTGTGATCTATCCCAGAGCTTTGTGCAGCCTACCAGAAACAAAGATAAAGAAAGGGAGTGCTGGGTCATGCAGTATGAAAAGGACTGATGTTATGGGTGCTCATGTCTTTCTCTCCAAGTGGGTATCCACGACTGGAAGTTTGAAACCCATGAGCTGAACCTTTCATTGCAGTTAGGGAAATCAAGGCAGTTTGGCAAGCAAAGGGGAATAGACTGCATGGGGATGCACAGAGAATTGTGGTAAATGCATGATTTTGGAATACATGGCTACATAGTGAGCAGAACGGATGATACAGAGGAGGAAAATGGCAATGGCCATTTGTCCTGGAGGATTCTAGCTCCAGAGGCATCATGGTGCAGGATAGTTTTATTTTCTGTTCGTCTCCACCATTCTGTACATAAAATCAGGTGTTCAGGGACAAGGGGAACACTGCAGGAAAAGCAACTTTCTTTTCTCTGGTAAGGTTTTACCTCTGGTAAAATGGAAAAAAAAAAAAGGGGCCAGAATGAAGTAGGAAGTGCCAGACTGGATCAGACACATGGACTAGCTAGTACGTATCCAGTCTCCAGCAGCAGTCCGGGCCAGATGCCTCTGAGGAATGTGTACTAAGCCTGCAGAAGGCAGATGTTGGGTAATCTGTTCTCAGCGAATGTTTCATCCTAAATCATAACAGTTCCAGATTGGTCTAAACCCTGAAACATGAAGTCTTACATCCCTTTCACAAAGGTTTTGTTAGCATTATTTATGATCATTCTGGATATTCCTGTTATTTGTGCAAATCTTACTAATTTCTTGGCCCCAATGACATCTTGTGGTGAGGAGTTCCATAGTCTGGTGCCAGAATTTCAGCCTTTCCTTGGTTTTGAATTTCTTGCCTTTCCATTTATCCAAGTTTTTCTGTTTGTGGTTGTTTTGCATAAATGTATATAGTTCATGGTTTATTCTTGGTTTTCATCTTTGTATGTGCCCCAGAACTAGATGCTGAACCTCTTTAATAATGAAAGGTTCCATGGGACGGACTAAATGTCTCTACCCATTTACAAAGTCATAAGGTCATACAGTTACATGTCTGCCTGTGCAGTTGATGATTGTCATTGCAAACTTCATTTCATCTATTTCTGACAACCAGGATGTGAAAGGCATGAATTCAACTCTTTCTTTATACAAGAAACAATTATTTTACTTTTTCCTGTGTCACTTATCTGGACTGTGTCATATCTCTAAGGGTGGACACAGTTCCCATGTACAGTGATCCCAGACCTTCCTGTTTCACAGGAAGAATGAAGAATAAAGAATTCAGACAGTTCAGAAGAGGAAATTTAGGTCAGTTATTTCAATGTATTGCCCAAAGACATTTTAAAACTAGGGGAAAAGAAACAAAAACAAAAAGAAAAACAAAATGAAGAGGCATACCTCAGGAGCCCAACTTTCTCCTCCTCTTTCTGGAGACCTTGTAGTTTGCGTGCAAAGATGCAAACAGAAGTGCTTATCCAGGGAAAGACTAAGGTGGGATCTAATTGCAGTCTTTGAGTACCAAAGAGGATTTATAGGGATGACAGACCCAGGCTCTTCTCAGAGGGGATCACCAGATGCAGCAAAGGAAATACCCACTGGATATAAGGAAATTTTTTTCACTTGGAGAGTGATTATACATGGAAGCAGGTTGTGCAGATCTCCTTCCTCAGAGATTTTCAGAACTCAGCTGAAAAAGGCCCTGAGCAACTAGATCTAATTTTGAAGCTTGCTCTGAGCAGGAGGTTGGATCAGATTACCTTCAGATGTCCCCTTCCAACTTGAACTATTCTATAAATTTGTGATACTGTATGATTCCTACCTGGGATTAAGCTACCTGAAATTTGTCCAAGGTCCAAAATGCTATTTAGGATTAAACTCTTTAGAGCCCAAATTCAGGCCTTTAGCTTCAAAATCAAACTTCCTTTCAAGAGAATTAAATGTTTCAGAGGAAAAAAAAATTGATTTTAGGAAGATTTTGCCCTCCCACAAACATTGTCCAATGCTAATTAAATTCTGTATTTGATCTTCAGTCTCTGCTCAATGATGAACCTGCTGCCATGATAGCCTGACAGTTATTTGGATTTATGACTATAAGGAAATTTAAAGCTGAGGAGAGATCAAACCAAACTAAGTAAAGCAAAAATAAACACCAACATTGTATTTTGACTATAAATTTAAAACATCAGAAGAAAGAACTCAGATTTGATGAGTTTGGTTACTCCAGCAAGTGCTGATCTGAACCAATAGAGTAATTCTATAATTATACCTATATCTCCTCTACTTTTGATCAGGAAACAGTGCTTTGGCACTGATTAAAACCTCCTTCCTGATAATTAAGGAATAAAAACGTTTTGAGGAATTTTTTTGCACAAAATCAAGTTGAGAATCCCAGAAATTGTCTACAGCAAGATAATGTAGCATGGTTCAAAGATCTTAGAGCCAGCACTCAGTGAAGTGCATGCACCCACACAATACAGCTCAGAGGTGCTAAGGGTGTGTTAGATTTACATATAGAGAATGTATCCACAGTGCAGATCTGCTTCAAGTCCTCTCAGCAGGGATTGTTAACAGTGATGCTGGTTATGGAGCAGACTTGGGCAAGGGCATCCTCAGCACCTCTGCTTTATGCACCTTTGACTTTCTAACGATACCCCTCAGTTTTAGCGTGGTCACTAATCTGCAAAACATGATGGCATGGGGACATCTAATCCTGTTGTTCACTGGTGAAACAACTTCAGGTCACTACATCCCTTGGAGATTTGGTGAAGAACATTGCAGAGAGCAACATTGGTGATGAATGGATAGAGTGATGGTGTAATTAAATCTGACATATATTGTTATAAATCAAAACTAACAGAACTCCCAGAATTATTTTAGAAAGCTCTGTGCAGTCTGGAATGTCCAAGTCTTTCAAGCAAAACATAAATCAAAAATCCTGACCCTTCTTGTCTTTAATAAGCCTACAACTGTATTTTAAATAACTGAGCTGATCATGTGAGGACTGAGGGCAAAGCATTTCTTGATCAAGGGCAGCAAGATACAAATTAAAAAGAATAGGTAGATCGAGGTTTTCCCTCTTCTAAGGATGCAATATAAAGCTTTCATCTAAAAAGCGACTCTCATCATTAGGTGTATAATGCTGGCACCTGGAGTTATTTCTGTGCTCCCAGCAACAAGATAAGAGGATGCTGATCACATCTTTCAAAAGTATCCACAAAAAAAAAAAAAAAGGAAAAATACTCTAGCCCCTTCCAGAACTTTTATGTCAAAAAGATGGAAAATCTGGAGACCTTGTGAAATCTGCTAGGGACTTTGCTGATGTTGCTGGTTCTCCATGAAAGCTGTTCAGATTCTGTGCTGAAAACTGAGAGAATAAAATTCATAGGCAGGCAGGCTGTCTGGAAGTCAGATCATGACCTCCTTCCTGCCCTGATTTTCCCACAGTTTTGATTGGAAATAGGATTATACAGTGCTTCTGGCTCTGAGGGGAGGGTTGGATTAGGTGACCTTCCACAAAATTACTGCAAGATTCCACGATTCCCTCCTAAACAGTTATGTAATAGCAAGAAGCATCCATCATGCTTGGCCATAATTCAGTTTATACTTTTTTTTCCTAGCAAAGATTGAACTACAGAATGATACAATTTTGCAATTAAAATAAGAAGCTTTAATTAAATTGTGCTCTCTCTCCTGAGACTACACAATCTTCGAGTTACCACTGACAATATTTCACACTGATACACCACAGGGATTTATTCTTAGAATTTTTTGTTATTCTAGTTCTAAATGTTCCATGAGAAGAAAAGATTGGCTTCAAAGTGAGATTTCTATGTTTCCTAAAGTTTTAATCTACTAAGATTTCCAAGCACTTATTAGCTACAAGAGATGAAAACAGGAAGACCTAATGGCAAGATGTATAAAATCAACCGAACATTGACTTGCAGAATAGTAGGAGTCCATAAATCAAAAGTATTTCATCAGGATGTATATGCCTGCCTTTAGTCACTTCACCTATTTTCCCATGATGACCAGAAAAGCTACAGTATCTTCTTGTTTTTAATAACATTTTTGCTGACAAAACAAGGCAGTGGTTTGTGAACATTGTATCTCTCCATTGAAGTCATGAAGACCCATCCTGTCACTTTCCTCTAACAAACCAATCATCTTCCTGAGTTGGCAAGAGCTGAATATTTTTTACCAGGCCTGCATGTGTAACTGCCTTACAAAGTACTCAGGATTGGGTATCAGTCAAAACAAGCATATGTGAAAATTTACCATTTTAGCAGATGGAGTCGGAACAGCTCACTTGCATACAGTAAAAGCCTTAATATTTCCACAGCTGGCAAGTTTCCTGTGGTCTAAAGGATTGGAGCTTTTGCTTTTTGAGACAGAAGAACTAAATCAAGTTTTAATTCAGAAAATATTTTGTGTTTAAAATCTCAAGATGCTTTAGATCGTCCCCCCCAGAAGAGAAAACCAAAAGGTTAGGCTATTTGGGGGGAAAAGTGTAGATTTCCTCCTCTGCCCCATCCGTCCTGAAGTGAAAGCAGTGATATAGTAAAAGCTCAGTTTTGGCTTCTGGGCCTTTTTTTACAATCAGGCTTTTCTTGATGCTGCTCTTTGGCCAGAGATCTCACCTCTTGCCTCTCCTGACCAATACAATTGTGTCAACAGAAGTCTGCGGTACAGAGGAGATCAACTTCTGAATTTTATTGTGTTGCTTCTGTGAAGTCCAGTGTAACAGGAGAGTGTGTTATGAAACCAGCCATTAATATTACACAGTTATGAGTCATTTAATATACACTGATTTTGTCAAGAGCAAAAACCCTTTCTTGGAAACCCTTTCTGTTGGAAAGTTAACTATTTCTGATAGCACGTCCTTAAACTAGAATTGTCTTGTCCACAAGGAAGTCAAAATCCTGTTATAACACCATGTAAACTGAAGCACGTTTGTTCACACATTTCTTGACAGTCAGAACATTTTGAACCAAAAGAAACTTTGTCAGAGCTGAAAACTGTTATGGGGCTGCACTAGTTTCAAAGGACATTTCAAAGGAAGAGTTAGTGCTTCTCCCACTCTGTATGGCTTGGTGGTACAGGCACTGACATGGGGTTTGCAACTGTGGGCTTTGAGCTTTTGCCCTGACACAGAGGTGGATGAAGGATGGACAAATCCTGTTCAGAATCAGACAGAACAAAGTCCTAAAAATTTGCCCCGCGTCTGTGTTTTAGCTACAGGGTACCACCTCTCCTTAAACTATAAGGTTCAGCTTTCCTTTGGAAAGTGGATGTTGCCACCTCCATGCTGAAGAAGTCAAATGTCACGTTGTCTTCCCAAGAGGATCTTCCTTTGAAGCAGACAAATACTGAAATTGAGAAAGTTGCCTTGAAACGGATCTGTCACTATCCAGTCCCCTCTATTTGAGTATGACCATCTCTTTAAGCACAGAGGTGGACTGGGAGTCTTGGGTTCTGGGCCCAACAGTTACCACAATGGTGTTTTGCCTGCTACACAAAAAGTGAAATCATGTTTCCCCACCTTTTGTGGCTGGTAGAGCTAGGTGTTGTTCAGAGAGTACTTTGACGCTTCCAGCTATATGTTTTATTATTTAAAAGCAGTATTTCAAAGCAAAGTGACTTTCATTTGTCCATCTTCCTTGTTTTCTACAGGCTGCTGTTGTACTGCTGTTATGCCCTGTAAAATCTCTAGTCATACTGCTCTCCGGCTAAATAAAAAAGATTTGTCCCACTGACTGTATGTTGAAATTACAGTTGTAAGATTGCTTGACTAAAGTCTAGCCATATTCAGGCAAATAAATGACCAGATTTAACAGATGCTGTCCATCTATATGCTCACAGTCTAGATATGGTAGTTAATTCTTCTTAAATATAGTAACCAGAGAAACCCCCACATAGATCTTTGTGTTTGCTTTATACAGTCCTGAAGTATTTAGTCTAATGCACCAAGTACTTTATGCCATCTATGCAAGTGGACAATTTTGGCCCTCTATATAGATAGCATCTTGTGAAAGCTTTGAAAATACTAATCACTTCTCTCTACAGCAACCCAGCTGACACATTTACTGGGACTCATGATGTGAAGATTCAAGGCTCCCAATGGACTCGAACCTTGCTTCTTTACTATCCCAGCCATCTAAATAATGGTGATTGCATGGTCCCAGCTATATAGTGAAGATGGTGTCTTTCATCCCAAATCGCATGGATGTAAACGGGCCAAGCATTCAGATCTGTTGTGTCACATGTCTGCTTTATCTTCAGTACTCATACTATACTCAGTTTTGCCACTGTTTTCCGTTCAATTGGGGGATATTAAAAACAAAACCACAAAAAAAAATTGATTTTAAATTTGTTCTTAGCAAAAGGAGGCTGAAATAAAAAAACTGAAGAGCTGAGTCCTTGCTGAGTACAGTCCCTGCTGAACCAGGACCACCTGCTTTCATCCTAGATTCACTCTGGCCACTCTTGCTTTCCCACCACCTCTAGCTACTAGTGTTAGATATCAGACACCTTCTTAAATTTCCACATATCTCCTGTTTCTTTTCTTTAAAGAAAGCACCCATTGATGCAGACAGCATTTTTCCCTCTGGCTAGATAACACAGGACACAAAGGTAAACCTGCAGAGAGCACTGGGCTTGACAGGGAGCTGGTTCCTCATACAATATTTTAACAGACAAACATGCAAGGAAAACAAGGACAGTTACCCTGTGTAATGAAAGCTCAATGATTTAAAAAGCAGCAGTGTGTGTGTGTGTGAGGGAAGGAAGGGAGGCTGGGGGATAGGATGGCAGATTTCACTTGCCAGACCAGGGGTAACAAAAAATTATCCTCATCCAATAGGCCATGTGAAAAGATATTACCAGGGTATGAAAAAATTCTTTCAGGGGGACAGAATGGTTTTTTTCTGCCCTTTCTCTAAAGCCCTGTTATTTTGCTGTTCTTTGCTTGCATCTGTTAAATGCTGGAACGTCTGCAGGGATGTTTTGAAAAGCTGCACAATGTCAATTAAATTTGCCGAGCAGTATATCTTTTTGGAGTACGTGTGACCTTTTCTGTTTGTCATTTCCTGGGCATCACACCAAGTGATCCTCTTAGGATGCTGGCTTTGTGGAGCAGGCCCACAGCAGCAGGACTGCAGGAACTGCAGGTTTCTGGGACCGCTGCCAACCTCCAGATAATTGCCATCAGCAGGAGAGAGCCAGAAAAGCTTGGCTGAGTCCATCTTTTACAAATAGATTGACCCCTTTCTGCCACTGCAAAATCACAGTCAGAGAGAAACACATATCCAAAAAGAGAGAGAAGGGAGGGGAGGAGGGGGAGAAAGGAATGATTACAGCAGGAAGGCTACATCTGATCTGAACAGGGAAGATTTGGAGGTTACACTTGCTGCTTTGCCATCACCAATATTTTTAACATCTTCTGTTTTAAGACAGATGAATCTGAGAATGAAGCTTAAATGCTGAGCTCTGTTATAATAAAACTGGTGCTTCTGTGAGAGCAGAGTCAGTGCTCTGAGAGAGGGGTGGGAAGAGTGGGAATTCAATACCTTCATGCAATACATCTGCTGGGAAATAACAATTTGAACATATACGCAGCAAGCAAAAGAGAAAGAATGAATGCATGCTGAAAGCCACTGCAGGTGCTTGGAAAGGAGATGGGGGACAGCAAAAGGAAGGAGAAAGGAGACTGCATGGCCACAGTTCGGTAGCTAAGCTGAGATGCTTTGAAAAACAGTGCGAGCCACAATTGCACCTTATGAAAGCTGGGAGTGGAAAGCAGTGCCCTTAACATCCCTATGTCCAGCAAGTGGTTGACTGGGGTAAGTGGTGGTGATGTGGCCAGGCAGTGATTTCAGCAACCAAGACTTCAGATGCATTGCCACCTCCACATGCTCTCCCACCTCGGTGCTACATGCAGGGTTCAATGTTGGTGCCGCTAGCGAATACCAGCAGTGACCGCAGTGCAGGTGCCCACGAGCTCAGTGTGGGAATTTCCAGACGAGTGCTGGGATCCCCACCCTGAGCCTGAGCCGCCTGCCCTGCCATATCTCAATAGAGCTGGGGCAGGCAATGGTCAAAGTCTGGCTGAAATATCAAGCCTGCCCTAGGCAATCCCAAACCATGAGGTCCAAGTCCAGTTCTAACTCCAGTAGGGAATGGAAAGAGGCGAGTGGGTTAAAGAGGTAAGCAGTTGTCCCTTCACTGCTGTTGTGTGCCCTGCTAGGTAGGGGCACTTCAATTCTGCATCCTCTCTCCTCTCCTGGAGGAAAAACCTTCCATCACTCACTGAAGTGCAGTTGTCATGTAGAAAAGAGCGTTTGAGTCACAGAAATGCATAAAACGTGTAAGCTCTGAAAATCAAGATCTCTATGGAAAATAAAGCTTCTGGGACAGAATTTCTCTGCTGTGTGTTTAGGTCAGTACAGTCTCTATTAATATTAAGATGTTTGATGTTATAAAGGACATAACATCCAAATTCATTCACGAGCAATGCTTCTTTTTCTCTTTCCTCACCCATGATCTCTCTCTCAGTTGTCAACATAAATAATACTTGGGTTACAGTAATGTCCTGTGGCTCCAGACTGGGGGAGCTTCAATGTATAAGGTGCTGAGCAAACATGTATGGAGACATAATCCTGTCAAATGTTATCCAGGTCATATAATCTGTAGCTATATTCCTCCCTCTAGAGAACACACTCAGCTCGGCAAATGCTTGGTCTGCTTCTGTATGTGACGCTCAATGTCAGTGAGTGACATCTCGCAGATGACACTTTATTGGTAGAGCAGGTGCTGGTGGCAAGGACTATATTTAAAAAGAAGAGGTCTAAAAATGGCTTTGCAAGGCTCTGTGCTTAACAGGTCTCAGTCATTTCCAGATCAGATTTGATTCTTTTACAAGACCTTTCTCCCCTTCCTCCACCGCTCACAAACTCTTACCAGAATGAGAAAGCCAAGGGGTGGTTCCCCAGATCACCAGCAGAAAAGCCATGCAATCTGGGATACGAAATCCATATCATTCGTATGAAAGAAGATGTGTGTGTCAGAGGAGTTTCCAGAGCCATACATTACAGGGCATTTTTTTAACAGAAAAGTAGGCAAATTCCACGTAAGGTTAGCATTGCAGCAGCTTCTATTTGTCATAGCCCCAAAGTTGCTGTAGACAAGGTCAGAGGAACACATCACCATGAACTAAGCAACAGTGTGCATTTTCGGCATGTCACCCACTCTGTGGTAACTCTGCCTATAGATACCTAATCCTAAGGAAAATGTGAGATAACCTGCTCCTGGACTGGCATGAGTAAGGGCATGGGTACGGTGCTCTCCAGAGGATAACTGGATTATCCTGGGGTCACTTATCTGTTTGCCCTTGTCCTGCCACATTTTTACTCATAAGCCCCCTAAGCTGTCAAAGCAGTTTGCCACTCTAGGCAATAGGGATGTTTCTGAGAGCCAGAGGGTAATGTAGGGCTGTTCAAATGATGTCCAACCACCAGCGCACCATCTGCAATGTTTGGGAATTGATGGCTGGCCTTAAAACTGCACTTCTCTATGAAGATCTTTTCAACTATTAAGATCCAACACCATGTTCAGAGGTTAAGTATGGGTTTACACAGAGAACATCCTAGACAAGCCAGAAAAGGAGATTAGACCTTTTATTTTGTGCCCAGGATGCAAGTTTGAATTTTTTCTGGAGGTAGCCTCCATTTGATCCACCTGTGGATATGTGCTGGGGCAAGAAAAGGTGATGAGATGCTGGTCTGCTGGCCACAAAAACTGGTGCGCTCTGCTTAAATTAACTTGAAAAGCATTGCCAGACCTCAGTTTATAATATGCTATTCAATTACGCTTTCCACGTGCTGCTTAGAGTAATCCTAGTCCGAGTGTGGTCCCTGGTAAACATGAGGGAACAAACTTGAAATTTAAAATGTCTGGAAACCCATTTATTTATTCCTTGGAAATTAAACAAGGGCTTTTTTAAATGAATATGCATTAAGAAACTATATATTGTGGCTGGAGGAACTGTCAGCATCGATAGAGTCATTCACTCCTGTGGGCAACATGTAAAAAGAAGACCTCTATATTTCATTTTGTTTCCATTTGCCACCTCCATTTACAGCTGAGGCATGTAAATGATTTGAATAGTCTCACTGAAATCAGGAGGACGACTCATGGGCTTACAGGGAGGCACATGATGGAGGGCTTTACCAAATCACCCTCCAACACCAGATGCTGGAAGACGCAGTGTTGGTAGCTGTTGGCAGCTGACCTGATGAAGTTAAGCTTAGCAGTGAATGGAGTCCCCAGGCTCTGCAGCTCAGCTTCGTTTCCTCTCTTTAGCACAAAATATTTTAAAAGAAACTGAGACCAACAGCTTTTCCCAAGCCAACAAAAATAAAATGGTTTGCAGCAGGTGAGGTGCAGCATGCCTGACTAACTCCAGGCTGCTCTGCCAGGGAATCAGGGGGTTGGATGGTGGATCAACAGCAATTGAAAGGTGGGCACAGAGGCAATAGCACTGTGGCTGAGGTTCAAACCCAGAGCAACGAGGCATCCATGAGAATGATTGCAATTGTCAACAGTGAAGAAATGTAATTCATGGTTTGCAAATGCAGCCTGGCTCCTTAAAATAAAATAAAAAATGTCACACACAAGCAAATCCCCCAGCTCTGTTAGCTACCTGGCCAGTGAATGGCTGCCCATGAAGCAGCTATATAATGTTGATATAAACCCCACAGCTCAGGCAAGATGCCCTGGATGGGTTTGATTAAGGACTAGTGCATCTTTATGAAAGTGAGTCAACTGGACACAGATGTTTTAATTCTTTGGTGTTGTAGAAGCAAGAGTCTCTCCCCTCCCTCCTCTTTCTGCCTCCTTCCATCTTCAGCTACATTTTTAATACTTTTTTTCATCTCATTTTATTTGTGTGTATTAAAGGAGGCCTGCTGCAGACTCCTAAACTGGGGGGAGAAGAAAGAGAGGAAATGCCAACACATCAGCCCACAAATAGCCAAGCCGCTTACAAACTTGCTCATAAATAAACTCCTCTCAGGAAACTTCCCTCCTCAGTGGAAATCCCAGGCTCACCCACTTAAGTCCTTCCCAAAAGCAATGCAGTTTGCACTGTACTCTGCTTGTGTTTACAAATTTAGGTTGTTCCCAGTCAAGAAAGAGGAAAAAAAACCCTTACAGCCCTTCGGAGAAAGTGCCCCTCTTGGAGCTCCCTTAATGTCAAGAAAGGGGGACTGAGTCTAGAGACACTTGAGTTACACTCTGCTGCAGCAGGGAAGTCTGGCATAGGGTCCACCCCTGAGACAGCGAAAAGTCACCTGGGATGATTTTCTTTTTTGAATTATTTAGGAGAAAAAGTCCCCCCCTCTCCTTGCAATTCTCTGTCAGGTTCCTCCCTACAAGACCGTTCAGACAAGAAACACCAACCTACCCTGCAGCCCCTACTGCTCTGGTCCTTTTTCTGGGATAGGTGTCAAATATTACATTCTCCCAAGCTGGTTTCTGCCCACACACCCAATCTACCTGAGATACTGAATCACCCCCAGTGATTCTGCTTTAGTGCCCTATTTGCATCTAATTCCCCATAGTCTCTTCTGCAGATCTATCATCTACTCACATAACACCCTCCAGTATCCAGGATGACAAGTCACTCACTCCTTTCCATCTGAATTCCTCCTTACTGCTCACGCTGTCATTATTTGTTTCACCAAAGGAAGGAAATGAAGGATCATCCTGTTGTTTTCACTGCCCTACATTGCCCTTCCACCTCTCTCTCTTTGTAACATTTCTCATATTCTCACACACAGTAAGAAAGACACTCCCAAAACCAACACAGAAAAATAAATCTACAGTAGTACTGACTTCTGTTCCATTGATTTTTCAGGTGCTTCTTCTGGAGCACTTTTGGAAAGCCCAACTACTCAAAACATCAAGTACCCCTTATTCTGCAAACCAAGTGCCTTGCAGACCTGGCATGTTGGTAGTCCCACAGCTGAGGCACCCAACATGACCAGTCATTTTGCAAGAGCTACACCAGTAGCAATGATACCCACATATCTTCCCTTTCCAGCATATAGCCTCCCTCTTTGTGCAAATGGTTGTTTCAATTTTTAGCTCAAAGTATGTGCCGAGCTGTATGTGTGAGCAGAGCATCATTTATGGGTTTGGATTCTGCATGTTTTGAGGCAGAGCTGCATGGATGTCCAGGAATACAGGATGCTATGACAGGTTGTATCTATCTGGTATATTTTCTTATTGTAAGTTATGGTCATGCAAGAGTTACTCCTGGACAGCAAAAAAAGAAGACTGCTTATTCGCATTTTTCCCAGTTGCTGCAGAAAGAGAAATCTGGGAGGTAGGAGAGGCTGTGCTCTCCCTAAGGAGCTCAGACCATGTTCATCTGTGGGATCTGAAGTGCAGGGGGGAGATGTGAAACACCCAGCAAGAAGGAGGTCTGCAGAAAAAGCCAGGGCAGAACATCAGGCTTCAGATGTGAAGAATAGGAAAAGGCTTGTCTTAGGGTCTGGCAGGGCTGATGCAGAGTTTGTCACCACTCAGGAGGCCACTAACACTGGCTGGATTGAGAAAACACCCATGTGTGACAATTTGTTAAAGAGCTCTTTTGTTACGAAGAAAAATTATTATGAAGAAGAGTTATAAGATGTGTGAACTATTCCCATAACTATCTCCATCCTGCTCCTCATGCCACCCCTTGTGTCTGATACTGGGATCAAAATATTGTCACAGCCCTGTACACACACAAGTTATCCATAGCTCTGACTCGAGTCAGTAAGTCGCTGTTAGCTCTCTGGAAACTGGTGAGAAGAGACCTGTGGGTGCTCAGGAAACTTTTGGTGAGTTTACGTTGACCTTCAAGGTTACAAGAAAACCAGAAATCAAGCAAGCCATTTGTGATTTTGCAGCATAAGTGTCACACGTGAAATCTCCTATTCTCTCCTCTGTTTTGGGGTCCTTTTTTTTCTCTTTTAAATAAGACAAATACAAATAAATTATAATTTTATTCCTTCTTCTCAAGGGAAATTGGCTGATGGAGAACTGAATTAATTTACAAAATATTGAAATGTTGCTTTCTCACTCATCCTGGGCTAGGTAGAAGATCTTACCTTCTTGTTCTCAGCTACACAGGTACTTCCTTTTCTCATGCAATAAATGAACAAACAAAAAACCTACCTGTTACCTCTCTCCCCTTTGAATTTCCCTGCAATTTAGGAGAGGCAAATAATGACCTACTGCAAAAGTGGGAAATAAATTATAGCCAAAAATGGCAAAAGTAAAATATTTCTCCTCTAAACATGTTGGTTTTTACTTTGTATGTCTTGGCAGCCTAACCCTCCAAAAACACCCACCTGAATTCTCTGCACTCAACAGAGCAGCCCAAGGATAAACCCTCCAGTAAATCCTATGTGACTGAAGCTATAGGAGCCTGACTGTGAGTAAAAAACATTTTAAATATGATTGCTATACCTGTTAGTAACCAAAGAGCCCTTTTGGAGGAAATAATTTCCTTGGAAACATCTGAATCCAATCATCTAAGCCTGGGAGCCCACATCTATGTAATACCACTGCTCTGTCTCCACATTGTCTGTCCCCTGCCTCAAAAGAAAAGAGTTTACCCTGTCCATCTATCATTTAAATGGTAATGAGCTAAATGAATTCCACCTCACTTCTGAGCTTCAGAGCAAGCTTGGGTTTATTTATTCATTTAAAGGCATGGGAACAAGTTTGACATCGCTGAACATGTCCCAGATTTATGGAAAATAAAACTGTACTAATCTAGTGCATTTATTAGCTTTTCTGTTGGATGCCTTCATGAGTATCCAGAGATGTGAGTTTGCCCTGCATTTCTGTTCTGACTGGAACAGCATCTCCTGAAATGTAAATCTTATCTTAAAGTCATATGCTGATGAAAACCACTGTTTTGCCAAACTCTAATTTCTTGGTCATTTGACAAAGCAGCTGCTGTGCAGTTATATGGCACAAAGAAAGCTATTAAAGATGGATGAGTTACATGTTTGATTTGGCATATATTATACTGCTTCTAAATATAAAAATTAAGATAGACAATTATTTTTACTGATTTAACTGAATAAATAAAAGTCATCTCACAAATATACATACTGGAATGATACTTCTAAATGAAATTGTTCATCTACACCTTATGTAGTCCTCTGAGTGCTTCTGTGCATGCATTTTAATGGAACAAAGCAAATATCCTAATGCCCGATATAATTAATTTGTAACATCATAGATTGGTATTGAGAAAAATTCCTGATTTGGAGGAAAATGCAGAGATTAGACAATTGTATATGTCATGTGACAGTAAGCTCTGCAGCTGGTGTACATTAATGAAAATAAAAATTACAAGGTTTAGGTAATCAACAGCTGGTGTCAGCTGGTACGGTACCGTATCAGTGCCTCCAAGGTCTGTGAAGATTATTTTTTACCATCTGGAGGATATCTAGCATTGGCCAATGTCAGAAGTATGATACTGGAGGCTTCTGCTGCTGCTTTGGCAAACCAGTACGAATGCTCACTTGTATAAGTGGAGAACACGCAGCATGGAGTCAAGAAAGATGATAATATGACATGTTTTAGGAGGTGGTGCTGTCATAGCTAGTCATTCAAGGCTTTTTTAGCATGTGAGAAAGTGCTGACAGGGAAATCATGCTGCAGGGATGTAAGTTTTGGGTTACACAAAGATCCAGGTCCAGGAAGAGCTGGAGTGTTGGAGTTGTAGCAGGGTTTGGTCTCCACATTTGAGCTCTAAGAAGTCGGTTCTGGAAGCAGAGATGTTCCTGGGAGCTCAATGTCTGGTGACGGACGGAGAAGGAAGTGTTGCCCTGCACAGTTTGACCTTCATCTTGCAAGGATAAAGATCAATTATTCTCAGAAAAATATCAACAATGTTTTCTCTCACTAAAAATTGCTCTAAAAATTCAGGAATACTTTTGGTACTTTGCAACAAAGAATTAAAAAACCTAGAGTTTGGGATTTCCGTGGCCTCTTCTCTTCTGTTTTATTTTCCTCCTTTTTTTAGTTATGAAGTTCAGAGAAGTTCCAAGTGAGGAAGATAATTTAGCATTTAGGATAAGACTTTACTTGTGCAGTACATACAGCTTTCATTTCCACATTAACCCTCACATAGCCAAGGAGGTAGGAAAATTGTCCCAGTGAGAAATAAGCATGAGTAATAAAGAAGAACTCACTTTCAGATCAGAAATCTAACTCAGAATGAATAAGATTCATCAATATTCAAGCAAATGAAAGATGTGTTTCTCTAAAAATTTAGCTAGTAGGCTGGCAAGGGATCTCCCTCTCCTCCTTACTGACAACTTTGATAGGTCACATCTCAAAATTTAGTTTCCAGATCAAGATCTGGGATCAAAAAGGCCTTCTGGATATATTTTAAAGAGGAGGGATGTGTCAGGGTGAAGCATCTTGTATTTAGTGATTGCACCATACATTTCAGAGGTGTGTGATCCACCCAGCCAGCTGCAGACAAGGAGGGATTTCCCTGCTTTGAGACAAAAGAGACTTTTTCTGCTAGGCATTGTGTGGGACTTCATTTTTCCTCAAGGAAATCTGCCCAGTTTGCTTGTGACTGCCGCTAGTCTACTAAGAGACCTCAGGAATAGCAACACACCTTGCTATGTGCCTCAGTTTCCTAAAACAGGATTGTTTACCTTCCTTATAAACCACTTTTTTGTTTACCAATGTAAGCTATTTATTAAATCATGCAGCTCAAGCTGTCAGCCCAGCCAGTTGACCTGCTGCAGTCTCCATGGGATGGGAACAATCTTGCATGGCATTGCCTGTGCACATTGCCTGGTGCAGCAGTTCTTTATCTCAGTAAAGACCTCTACCACGATGAGAACATATTGCACTTTGTGTGTCTCTTACAAAATTCAATTCACATGCTGAGGTTTCCTGCTCTTGCAATTTACTTCTTTGAATTAGCTAAGATACCTCCCTATGACACATAATTCTTGTGAAACTTGTTAGCTCTCCTTAAAATAAGTAAATAAATAAATAAGCAGGCTGGAATTCATTACTGAAATCGAGTAACAGCCCAGCAGAAAATTCAACAATAAAACATCCATGTCATAAAGCATCAATATTTGCAATAAACCATGAGCTGAGAGAAGGCATGGTAGAATAGCTTCTTCCACTCATGAAAAAATCCTTCTATATCCTCACGACAAAAACACAGCAAGACACAAACTGAGCTAAAAGGGAATTACCAGTGCTGCACATCACCTTGTCCTTGCTTAATGTAATTCCTCTTTGGGCAGAGCACATTCCTTCCCCAGAGATCAACATATGGGAAGGAGAGATCATAAAAGGAGCTGAGTAATGCAGTAAGGCTTATGTGCATCTATTCTGTGTACAAAAGCTTTATGCCACCCTCGTAGTCCCAAAACATCCACTTAACACCAGCTGGTGTAAAAAATGAATGATATGGCACTCCTCGTCCTAGCTGCTTGGACCTAATTGCTCTGCCCCTCCAGTGTTTACACTCTGCTTATGTTTCCATTGCTATATAGAGCTCTGCTCTTCACCATCCCCAAGATGCAGGGTTATTAAGGCCAAAGGATCATCTTGCTTAGATCACCTATGTCACAGGTTATTAAGTTTCACCCAGCTGCCCCCAAGATTGATCCCAGTAATTGATGTTCAGTGAAAATTCTCTTCGAGAGACATCCAACCTTGATTTGCAGGAAGGGGGAAACAGAGAACCCGCCCGCTTTCCTTAGCAGTTTGTTCTGGCTTGTAATCCTCCTCAGCAAAAAGTTAATCTCACTCTAAATCACACTGGTCCCTCTCATGCCTTCCTCTGTCTGATTAAAGAGCCCTTTTCCAAATGGGTTCTTCTCTCCACACAAATATTTCTCCAGTAGTCAAATTACCTCTCCATCTTCTCCTTGTCCAAGTAAGCAGGATGAGTTTGAAAAGTCTCTCGTTCTCAGGAATTTTTTCCTGGCCTTGTCTGGCTCTTTTCTGAGATTTCTCCTTTTTTTTTTTACATTCTTGAAAGCAAGCAAACTGGGATGCATACAGCATTACCATTTCACTCACCCTGATTTTGTACGCAGGTGGAAGGCTGCAAGCAGATTCTATTGAAGTGGGAATATGCATATAAGAAAGGACTGTGACTTTTAACATTAAAGGCCCTGAAGTACAGTATATGGAGTATATATACAGTACCTATAGCATATATACATACAGATAAATACCTATAGATTTAGATGCATCTTGGCTCTGCAGACTAACAGCCATAGAAGTAATTATTCTGTAGTAGTGTGGGTTGAGCCTTCAGGTAAGTTTAGCTGACTAATGCCAGTAAGGGAAAAACAGGTGGAAAGAAGTCAGAAGTGGGATGTGTCAGAAATGAGAAATGAATCAGGGTCTTGCTTAAGCAGGGAGAGTGTAATAAGTATGGCCACTAATAACAAGTTAGGTAGATTTGCTTGCCTTATCTAGATCTAAATTAATGTTCAGCTCTTAGTGGAGACCTCCTGCCCTGAACTCATGCTCAGAGGTTCATGTCTGCTCCAAGATCTTTGCTGAAAATTTGGTCTCTGGATCACAGGCACTTAGGTAAAACTCAGTTCCAAGTAGGCTGGGCTCCTTAGTATTACCTATAGCATAGACTTTAATTCTTTGTAAACTGTGTCATCTGTATCTTCTAAGCAATATCATTCATACTCACCCATTTAGGAATTCATCATGTCATATTTATATCACATTCCTTGTTCGCTGACTATATCATTTAGTCAAGATTTTAACTAAAATACTTTCAAATGTATTGCTATGAAGTCATAGCTTCTTTGGCTTGAGCTCCTTAGCTCTCATTTCCCAGCTCTTGTCTGGAGGACAATAGGCTTTACACAACACAGCACTACTCCTGATGAAGGAAGGCTGAAAGCTACCCCTCGGACCAAGGTCAGCCACCTCTGCTGGGACCTCCCTCCTGCCATTTGCAGCAGTCATCTCTCTCCATTCAGGCATCACTACGTGTCCTGCAACAACCAGGAATGCTGAGTGTCTCAGCATGACATGAAGCTCAGGTTGAGTTACTCACCCATCATGACCTCTCCCGTATAAACATCCCTCACATTCCTTGCCTGCAGGAAGGTTGTCCCTTTCCTACATATGAAATTTCATAACTATGTGGTAGGAACAAAGTATGCATTCTGTGTTCCTGCATGGACTGCATTGCATTTGGCTGTATTAAAACATGTTTTGCCTGAATAAGCCAAGCTTCACCAGTGATCTAGCTTACACTGTCCCTGCAGTTATATATACTTCTTACCAATCTTCATCAGCTGCAAATTCTATCAGCGGTGACTTTATATCTAATTCTACATTACTGATGAAAACATCTGGTAGCCCCAAGCATAGAACTGATTCTGTGGAGACACTGCTCAGAATGCCCCTAGTTGATGATGATTTATCTGAATTTTCAGACCTGTCATTTATCCTTTTGTCAGCTGATATCCTATGTGGTTTTTTTTCCCCCTTGCTTTCCCTTGCCTTTTCCTTTAAAAACTAAAACTGTGATATTCAGCAATGTTCTTTTCTATATCAGCTTGCTGCCAGCTCTGTTAGGAGTAGTGGGTTCTTATCCATGGGAAAGTATGTGATTATATTGAGCCACAATGTAAGTTGAAAGGTAGAGGCCATTTCCTATGTTCTGACATAAATACAATCCATGAGAGTAAAATGTAAATACACACATATATATAAGCTAGTTCATAAAAAATTGTCGGTTCCTTTTACAAATTTTGGATATACATTGCAGATAGGTTTGGGGCTTATGTTTATTTTTTAGTACTGTTCTTAAATAAATGGATTGGTTTTGTCTTTAGCATAGTGGTGTTAAACACATCCAAAATGTTTCAGTCAAGTAAAAAGATTTAACTTTGTCCAAAAAAACCCCCAACCCACAGAATTGTAGAAACAGCCAGGCATTGTAGCCATTCCCCAAATAGGGTGTTAGGATTTGGCTATAAACCTAATCTGTTTAATATGGTTTGGGTTTATGCAGTAGGTCATGGTGGTTAATGTTTAGTGAGCTGAAACAAGAATGGAAGGAAATGATAATGGAAAAGCTTGTTTTAAAAAACAACTCTTCATAGATGGCTATAGGGGGGATGATTGGACTCGTGGTGTGTATCACATATTTTGTCTAAGCTGGGTTTTGAAAGCCTTTCAGCTGAGATAAACATGATCATCTGAGCAGGGCTTTTTAGCTCAAAATACTCTAATGTTGGACTATTGGCATGAGGTGGTGACAGCTGCAGAAGACAGAGGGGGAGAAAGCTGTAGCATTATGTCTTTGTTACAGAGAACAGCAGCACAGGAGAGGCAGCATTGCCTAAATTAGTCTTGTGTGATTTGGGGAGGGGGGCCATGACGGCATGTCCAATTCTGACCATGAGTCCTCAGCACCGGCACCACTCCCTCTCCTCACCCTGCATGCAGGCTCCTTCCAGCAGTTTTTGACCCCATCCACCTTTCAGAGCCGGGACAGCCAGGGTCCTGTCTCCACCATGCCAAGACACCAGCTTTGGGCCCTGAAAGCAGGACAGTCAGGGCAATATGGTGATATGAGCAGACTAATTGACCCCAGGGCACTAATTAGCCGAGATGCAGCTGCTGGTTCTGGAGCTAGTTTGGTTACTCTGTACCAACCTCCAAAGGGCCCATATGTAGACAGGTCCTAGAAAACAGTGCACCAGGTTTTGTCTTGTTCATAAAGCCTCTAAGAGCATTCAGCCTTATTAGTCTTCCTCTAGACAGCCTGTGGAAGCCTTCTCTCTAGTCTTAATGTAGAAATAATGGTGTTTTATAGACACCCCCCGAGGGCTTGGTCATGGGGGAGAACCCAAACCATCCTCCCTGTATAAAATGCGGAGAAGATGTGACCCAAATGGTGATAAACATGCCTGCAAACCCATCTGGGGTAATTCTCCCAAGCTTTCATGTGCCCATCTGTCACCACATTGACCACTCTGTTCTCATGTGCCTTTGAATGACTCAATGTTCGTGTGCTGTGGCCAGGGAGCAATCTGCTCCCAGATACTGCCTTGAGCTTTGCCCCTGGCTTCATGGGGCCCTCCAGGAGGTCCTATGGTGGCAAAGGGGCTGAACGGCAAGGGTGGGACCAACCTCAATGCTCACTAGGCGGCTCAAGGGTTGGGTTTGAGCTGGGATAAACTCCAGCCAGCTCTCAAATTTGGTGATGAGTTGGGAGAGGTTGAAAAAAGAGTCTTGTGAACTCAATGCATAAAATTTGGGAGGAACAACTGTCCTGGTTTCAGCTGAGATAGAGTTAATTTTCTTTATAGTGGCTGGTATGGGGCTATGTTTTAGATTTGTGCTGAAGACAATGTTGATAATACAGGGATGTTTTAGTTGTTGCTGCACTGGTCAAGGACTTTTCAGCTTCCCATGCTCTGCCAGGTGCAGAAGAAGTTGGGAGGGGACACAGCCAGGATAGTTGATCCAAACTGACCAAAGGGCTATTCCATACCATATGATGTCATGCTCAGTATATAAAGCTGGGGGAAGAAGAAGGAAGGGGGGGACATTTGGAGTGATGGCGTTTGTCTTCCCAAGTAACCATTACGCGTGATGGAGCCCTGCTTTCCTGGAGATGGCTGAACACCTGCCTGCCCATGGGAAGTAGTGAATGAATTCCTTGTTTTGCTTTGCTTGCGTGCACGGCTTTTGCTTTCCCTATTAAACTGTCTTTATCTCAACCCATGAGTTTTCTCACTTTTGCTCTTCTGATTCTCTCCCCCATCCCACTGGGGGGGAGTGAGCGAGCAGCTGTGTGGTGCCTAGTTGCTGGCTGGGGTTAAACCACGACAACAACAAATGTGAAATCCCATTTTAAGTTACTTTTAGAGCAAACTGGCTACCAAAGAAACAGTGTTCTTATATCCTGATGCCACCTCCACGCAAAGGCTTTTCCTCAGACTGTTTTCTGCCGAAAGGAGGACCTCAGAGGAAAACACCTGAGAAAGTGGAAGAATCACTTCCTCTGACTCCACCTTCTGTACTGGCACTTATGTGCTAAATTCCCTCCAAGCACAGCAGAATTGGTTTCAAGGCTCTGGAGAAAAGCATTATTTTTAACACAATCAGTGCCTGCTCATCACAGCCCCTTCAAATGTGCTTTTCATCTGGCACCTGGAACACCTAACGGGGAGGTGGGTGATTTCGAATAATATCCTTAGTTAATGGTCTAACAAAGACCTGATGCGCTAGACCTGAGATAACACCTCAGGACCTGACTTTTTCAAGGTACAGATGGATGTTGAGTCCCACGAGTGTCTGGGCTTTTATTTTTTCTAACAAGCCTTGTCATCCCCTTGACATGGTACAAGTACGAACTGGTTTCCCTTCTCTGGTTTGTCGTGAGGCCTCCTCCCACCTTAGAAATCACTTGGAGAGCTGTTATTAAAAAGCAGCACCCTAACCAGTGGTGAAGACACAGCTCCCACCTCCTTCAGATCCCCTTTCTACCTTCCCTTCCTTTTTCACTCTGACAGCATTTGACTATGTCAAAAGCCCAAGTTTTAGCTACACAATTTCCTTTCCCCTTGAATATTTCAGTGCAGGAACAGCTTTGCTTTTATAAAGACATGCAGTTTAGTCTTCAAGTCACTGAGGAATGTCATCGGCATCTCAACTGCAGCATCCCCCCTCCAAGCCAGAAGCAACGTGTTGGAGAGGCTGTTAGCCCATTGTATGTTCCTTGATGTTCTGGACTCGTGCTCTCGGGGGAACCCATTAGCATTTACACTTGCAGGCAGTTCTCTCCTCCCCCGTTAATAATTATCCAGGGAGGGGATAATTAAAATAGGTTCTGAGGCTATGAAGGACCTCTGTCTGCTTTCCCTACTTACAGAGCCAAATGAGAACTTTAATGTAGATTTGGAGATAACTCCTGAAGGGTTTTGCACCTTTGCCATGTTCTTGTTGTCATTAAGCATGATCTAATCCTCCATTTCATTTCATTAACCTGAACAGGGGCAAATTTTGAAATGTGACTGCAACACAGCACCAGTAAAATTTCCCTAGACACCTGAGAAAGCTCTGTCAGTATAAAATGGGTAATTTCACGGGGATGGACAACAATGCAGGAAATAGGGACTGGTTAGCACAGATTTCCTACATGATTCTATCTAAATCACCGAGTTCCTGTATCTTGATTTTATCATATAAAATAAAAAGGCCTCTTTCATCTAGTCTCTGAATTAGTGAGATTTTCAGAAGGGATGTTGCCTCTTCCAGTGCATTTGTTCTGTGCTGCAAACAGCCGACAGCAGCACCAAGAAAACCAGCTCTATAACCTAGCCCTGTTGTCTGTGCAAGGCAGGAATGCGTGCAGGCTAATGAGCTGGATGAGATGTATTTCAGCAAGACTCACTGGATTGAGAGCCACTGCTCATCATTGCATGGTGAGTATGCCCCCAGTGATCTCTGCTGATGGCCTCTCGACACTCTTGCAAAATAATACTAGTAGTCAGTGTTACTAGTACACGAGCCTTGCTGCAAAAGTGGTATAGGAAGTCTCGTGAAATTTTAGGAAGAGCTTATTTAAATGCATGCTCCAAGAGCTTCACAGTCTGTCCTCTTCTAAATCTGAACTGAGATGACTTGCACTGGGTTTGTACTACCAATTGCTCTCTCACAGAGCGCCTGGGATCCGCAATGGGAGCAAGGGGGCACATGCAATGCTCTGTGCACAGCCTGGCCCCTGGATTGGAAATCTTTGGCCTGTCTCCC
Source organism: Mycteria americana (assembly GCF_035582795.1). Taxonomy (NCBI): domain Eukaryota; kingdom Metazoa; phylum Chordata; class Aves; order Ciconiiformes; family Ciconiidae; genus Mycteria; species Mycteria americana. The sequence continues at coordinate 11,581,993 of NW_027445436.1, forward strand.
TTAACAGCTGTCATTCAATTTGCCTTTAAAAAAAAGAGCAGATGAAGCAATGGAAAATAAATATGCCTCCCATTTTTCAGAACTTGATGTTTTTTAACTAAACCCTATATTATTCATATGCTGTATATTTTATTACTGTTAGTTTCAAAGCTGTTTGAAATCACAGATCAGTTCCTCAACCACAATGTCTTTATTATGCAGACATAAATCATGCATGGAAGGGCCCTGACAGTTGACAATGTAAACTCTCAGGAAGCAAAGCCCCTAAGCCATGTAAAAAATGTATGTCACAGGCAAAGTAGTATGTCATCTCTATTTCCTTTTTATGGATATTCTTGTCTTGTCATTATCAAGGAAGATTTTTTTCCTCTTTATTTCCTATTTAAATGTAGTTAGTGCAGAGGCAATTTGCAATGGTATTTCAATGAGAAAAATGGAGTACGCTTCCCCACATCTGCCTGCATCTTCAAGGATGAGTGTGTTGTAATTATACTGTTCTGGTTTCATTAACAGCACTGCTGTACCCAATATGGTTCATAAGTATTCTAGTGAAATGCAGGACAAAGTTCATTGAATCGTCAGGAGCATCTGGGTGATATAGGACTCATGTAAATTACATTAGAATTGGGTTGTTTTGAAGCCATAGGTGAGTTGCAAGACTTGGTCAGAACTTTTTTTAGTAGAAAAAACTAAAAGCCAAGGTTTCCTCATTGTTCTACAGCTGAAAATGAGAAAAAAATGTTCAAAAGTGAAAATACTCATCTAAGAATGGCAAAAAAATAAAAGCAGTTGAATTTGTAGTTGATATTTTCAGTTTCTTAATAAAAGGTGTTTTTCTTTTAATTTGCTTGATTCTTTGTTCAAGGGAACAGTTCAGGTAACTTGCCTCTTTAAGAAAAAACATTTTTTTGTTGAAAAGTTTTGGTTAGTCATAAGTAGCAAATTATAGCAGATAAAAAATGAAGTAAATCTTTTGGTCAGAAAGTAAAAAATAAAATGGGAAATTGTGCCTAATAGAGCACTGGACAATGAACGCTTGTCTGTATATCGTGGGCTAAGGGACAACTCCGTGACAGACCAAAAAATAATTGACTCCTTCCTGCTACAAACATGCATACACTGAGCTTTCAAAAGCAGGGCACCGCAGACAGACTGGTAAGCCCACATGTCATCACCTGAAGAGCAGTGAGCATCTAACAGCTACCCACCCTTGTTGCTATATTTACTGAAGTTAGACATGCAAATCAGCCTAGATGTTGTCCTGCATGTTGTCGCTGCCTGGTGAAAAGGTACCTCCTAATTGACTGTGAAAAAAAAAATGCACTTTTTCCTCAAGCAACACATCCACTTTGAGCTGATCTTCTTGTGCATCCTCCTCTGTTCACATCCATCTTCCAGATTTACTGCTGTGTGATGCCTCCCATTTATTGAGCAACTAAGACTAATTTACTCTAGCTGCAGGATAAGACAGGCACGTACATACACATCAAGAGGGAAAAAAAGTTCATCCTTCCTCCTTCATTCCCTCTCAACCACTGGTGACATTGCTGATATCTCCTCCATGGTTCCTCCTCATTGCTCCAGTGCCCAGTGGTCACGATGGGGGCTTCATCAGAGAAAACATCAGCTGAGCTAAATAGCTCTTGTTAGGCCACAATTAATCTCATTTCAGGCCTTTACTTCTGATGAAGTCCCTCTTTCTCTGCAGTAGCTCAGCTCTAGACACTTTTGCTCAGAGAAATCCCACCTACCGTGTCTCAGCTCATTGAGAAATCCTCTTTTTGCTGGGCACAACTTGGGATGCCACTAAAAAGAACCAAGAGCAGCAAGCAAACACCATGCTCTCTGCTTCCTGAGAGAAACACACGCAGAAAGGAACAGCAGATATATAATTCTGTCTGTGGGGGAAATTCAGAATCAGCTGAGATGTTTGTTACTGCTTTTATCCTCTTGCCTATGCAAATTAGTGGGGTTCAGAGCTAAATGTAAGTGCGTTAAAAGGAAACCTGAAAGTGGGATCTGTTTCATGCGCTAGTTCTGCTCTCTTACTTTGGAAAGACACCTGTGGATACATTTTCATTAATAATTTTGCCCTATCTCTTCTCTGATGTAAATTTACAAGCAAGAAGCAGGAAAAATGCCAAATCAAATGTTGTAGGCTGACTGGTAAGATAATTAGCATATGATGCATAAGAAAGAAGAATCCCAAGAAGCAAAGCTAGAAGTACATGTATCTATTTGTGACAGTATTTGGGGGAAGTTTCAATTCACTGAGGATCATCTGTGTTTGCATTTTGCTCTTTCCTTCTCTCACTTAGTGAATCTCTCCTAGGAATGCCCTTTTTCCATGAGCTTTCTAACTGATGAAGTAGCTGCAGGAAAGAGGAAAGAAAAGCAATTTAAAAATAGATAAGCTGCTTATCTTTTTATCTGACTTGAATTTGCTGCTGTGTGGAGGAGGATGCTATCAAAACCAGAAGTTTAGAAGTTCGTAATGCTGGAAAAGTTTCTAGATGTGCATCACCAGTACATAACTCATGCTGCATGTTATTCTGTAAGTTGCTTATAAATCACTGCTAGAGATAAGATTAATCCAGGTACATTGAATTTTGTTTTTCAAAAGTTAATCATGGTCTTTAGCCTGAGAAAACAGGGCTTGTGTGATCATGCTTTGTGCCTGTCCAGCCATCTGTCGGTCTCTTTCAATAACCTGTAAACCCACTGATCAACTTTGACAGAAGGGTAGAGGTCTCAAAGATATTACATTCCAGTGTTTTTCATGAAAATCAGTACCTTTTCTGTTCAGTTTTAGCTACCAGCTGGCTTTTATGTATGAGACTACTGGTCACTAATCAGCATATGCATTTCTAAGAGCCACAAGTGCTGCTTCGTGCTAATTGAGACTCAGAGGAAGGATCAGAGAGTGTCCACAAGGACAGGAATTGGGGATGTACACAGGGGTTGCATCCCCTTGGCAGCAACTGGGGGACAGAAACAGCTCAGAAAGCTGAGGTCATCCCAATGGGGTGGAAGGAAAACAGGACACAAAGCCAGAAGAAACTGCACTTTTAAAATTCTTCAGTTCATCCAGCAACTCCTTTTTTTTCTGAGGCATTTGATTCAAGACCTGTGAATATTAAAGGAAAAATTCCCATTGACTTCTGGGGGGCAATTTCTGGGATCCGATCAGGGCTGGGAAAAGATTTATGAAAACAGCAATGATTCATAAAATAAGAATTTTGAGAGATGCTCAGTGCTGACATTGTGATTTGGTTTATTGTACAAAAAGTTATTTGAAAAAGAAGGCCATCTTTGGACTTCAACAGGAAACAAAATACTATATTGGAGCAGACCAGCTTACTGTCACAGCCAAACTTAAACAGCAAATATTGCATTTTAATGATCCTTACTTTAAATAGGGTCTTTGATTTGGTGTCTTTCTGCATTTTTCTATGGTTTTAAAAAATAAAATCTGTTTCAGAAGACTGTCGTGGTTTAACCCCAGCCGGCAACTAAGCACCACACAGTCACTCGCTCACTCACCCCTGGTGGGATGGGGGAGAGAATCGGAAGAGTAAAAGTGAGAAAATTCGTGGGTTGAGATAAAGACAGTTTAATAAGTAAAGCAAAAGCCGCGCACGCAAGCAAAGCAAAGCAAGGAATTCATTCACTCCTTCCCATGGGCAGGCAGGTGTTCAGCCATCTCCAGGAAAGCAGGGCTCCATCACGCATAACGGTTACTTGGGAAGACAAACGCCATCACTCCAAATGTCCCCCCTTCCTTCTTCTTCCCTAGCTTTATATACCGAGCATGACGTCATGTGGTATGGAATAGCCCTTTGGTCAGTTGGGGTCAGCTGTCCCAGATGTGTCCCCTCCCAACGTCTTGTGCACCTGGCAGAGCATGGGAAGCTGAAAAGTCCTTGATTTAGTATAAGCTCTACTTAGTAACAACGAAAACATCCCTGTGTTATCAACACTGTTTTCAGCACAAATCCAAAACATAGCCCCTTACTAGCTACTATAAAGAAAATTAACTCTGTCCCAGCCAAAACCAGCACAAAGACAAAAGACCACTTACTGTGATTTGAATACAGATGCGATCCAACACTAACCTATTGCCTTCCAAGAGCGACTATACTGTTTGTATGAACAGTAACACAATATCTGCCTAAATCTTCCACTTCTCCTTGGCTATTCTCAGTGTTTTTCTTGTAAAACCCCAATTTCTTGTACCCTTGACAGCAGATCCAGCTCCTCTCCCACGCTGCTGGAAGTGAGCTGAACCAATCTCGCTCCTTCTGACCATGAATCTTGAATTCTTTCCTACACCACTTTACAGACTAGTGGTTACAGCAGTTTCCTGAGAGGCCAGAAACAGGGATTTGACACCCTTATGAAGGGAAAGGGTTGGGTGTGGATATCCCCTTTGTGTGTGAGTGCTGTTGTATGAATGAAGGGTTTCCCTTCTGGTGTTTTAAAAAATGGCAAAAGACAAAAACCCTGGCCTTGGAGGTAATCTGAGAAAACCCATTGGCTCATGCTTCTGAGGGGAGAAAACCAAAGTCATTGTTGATTTCTGAAAATTTATTGGGAGTGAGAAAAAACTTCAGGCATCTGGGAAAATTAAGCATAAAAACCTGAGGTGCCCTTGAAATGTAACTGCCTGTGGGGCTAAATAACAGCTGAATCAGCATCACGATTTTGGATTTAGGCACTTAAAAATCATACTTGAAGCACCTCCAACTTTTCCCAGGCTCTGGCCTTTCTGCTCTGTGACAGCAGAGGTAGCTACAGCCCATTTGGTGTGCACCAACCACCTGCACCAAGGCAGCACACAGGAGCTCCTGGGCTGCAAACCCTCCTGCTCCTGGGCTTGCTGCACGCTACCTTCCTTGTGCAAAAGGGTTTTGAAAGGAGACAACTTGAGTTCCCATACAGCCTCCCAGATCTCATTCTCATTCTGCTCCATAGCTGTCTTTCTCCTGGTTTTGGACTCTGTTTTTTATGCAGGAAGTGTTCATCACTGTGCTATGATTCATGGGTTTTAAGGTCAGAAGAGACCAATAGGATCACCTAAGTCTGACCTGCTGCACAATGCAGACTGTACATTTCACCCAGTGATTCTTGCATCTAGCTCAACAAATCAGGGCTATGACTCTGTGATATATTTATTGCATGGAAAAGGTGTCAGGGTGATAGTGTTGGCTATTGAAAATCTCTACTCAGCCCCTCAGCTGGTACACCACTGTCGAGAAAGCTCTCTCCCAGCACTATCCCCTGTCCTAGTTATCTCAGATAATAAGATTTGGTTGCTGTCAATTTGATATGTCTTTAAAAAGAAAGAAGGTTTTGTCACCCCTTATTAATCATCTGAGTCATAAATTTCTCATCTAGTCTTTAATTTATTTTTACTTTTTTGTCCCTTTATGTCATGCTGGAGGCTATTGCATGTGTAAAGTCAGGCTCTGAAATAGTATCAGTATTGCTTCTTTCATGCCAACTTTACTCTGCTTCAAATTTCTTATATTGAAATTTTAGAAATATTAGGGTACCTTAAAATATGATCCACCTTTTGAGACGGTTAATTTTTCAAGGTGCTCTCAGTCATGTGCTTTCCTCTTTCTACGGTGTAAATACTCCAGTTCTCTCCTAAAATATTTTCCTGTCTCTATGTTGAAATTTTGTCCTTAAAGAATCCTTGTTGTCACTGCTCAGTAGAAGGACTTGACATTGGGCAAGAGGAATGTTTCGAACCTGTCAGTTCAGACTCAGTGGTGTGCTATTTTGATTATGCCCAAAGTTGGTACACCCCAGTGAGTTTATGTCTGCTTCACATCACTGTAACTAGCACATCTCAGAAGATGCAGCCTTGAACAATGCAGGTAACTCTTTGCATGACTGCACTGCAAATGAGCTGTAATTGCAGCTCATGTAAATGCATCCCCCTCCCCTTCAAATTAGCTCATTGGAGTAGCAGTAGCAGAGCAGACAGTGAGCTCAGCCTTTGCCCAAAACACTAGGTGAACCCCTAAGCAGCTGATTCATGCGGAGTCAACCAAACTGTGGTGGTAGCAATGTTTTCAACATCAAGCCAATACCATTATTCCCACACAAGGTACCACCCCACTTTTGCCCACAGTGCAGACTTATCTTTTGAACCTGTGAGGGCTCCCTGTTTATTTTTTAACAATACGTTGTACGGTTCAAAGCATAGCCCTTGGATTTGAGGAAGCAGCCGTTTTGCTGCTGTCACCTAGAGAAGACCTTTGCTGATCCTTCAGAAAGGTCTCCTACCTGTAGTCGATATTTTCCTAGTCTATGCAAGTCATTTGTGACTTAGAAAAGATAACCAAAACACACAAATGGAAACCTACAGGTCTCAAAACTACCACCTTCATTAGACTTTCAGCCTATCCAGATTCCTGAAAGCAGAATCAAAAAGCACAATTAGCCATTCCTATATCTTTTATATCAGGCAACAGGCACCCCAGTCCCATCTTTGTGCTTTCTGCAAGAAAACATATTTGTTTCCTCTGAATGCTCTGTGCTATCCCATAAATCCTGTGCCATGGGAAGTGTTGGCACTATGTAGCCCAAAAAGACCCTGCCCACCTCCATATATCTACTGGAAACAGTGGCCAGTGGTCCAAGGAGGAGACAATTTGTTGAAGTTTAGCCACTTGAGAAGCACTGCAAAGAAAGCATCAAAAGCAACTGCTTCTTCCCCCCACCTTCCTCCCCCAGCCCAGCTGCCAAGTTTTGCAGGCAGCTGGGGGCCTGCAAGCCAGTTTTCACTTAGAAAAATGCTTCAGTTCAGGAACAATCAATGAAAGTGGACTGCAAAAGGAAGACATAAACTACAGTCTCACCCTGAGCTGGATATTCTCCATGAGCTGGCTCCACCCAGCCTGTGGCAATGATTCAAGCTCTGCACACACACACAACCCAATAAATAAAAGAAAGCCCAGCTCCCAAGCTCAGCCCTTGCGTGGCCCACATCTGAAGCACGCTTTTCCTGTGCTTCTCATTTAACTGCGGCCAGGCATATTGCAAAAGGCAGCAACAGAAACGCTGTGCTGGAGGCTCAGCTCACCATCCTCCCCACCCCTTCGCTCAGCTTCCCTGATGCTTTTTTTCTCCCCAAATAAAAAACCTCTCTGTGGACCTCTGCACTGCACCTCCAGGCATGGTCAGCACCTAATTGTCCCCATGGCACCCTAACACTAATGAGGCAAGCCTTGGGCTGGCCACATGTACCTGTCCATGGGACCACTCATGGGCTTTCTGGGGAGCTTTGCCCCATACAGCAAACATCATACACCCATGTTACAAGCCAACCAGCAGTGAGCATCCTCCTGCAAGGAGGAGCAGAAGCCTGTAGGTGGGAAGTATTTTTTACAGCAAGTTCACAGTTCACCTGACAGTTGGATATTTGCCAGCAAGCCACATTCCCCAAGACCCATTGCTGCTCCTCTAGTCCTCTATGCCTGTTTCCAGGGAGCATCCTATGCATTGGTGGTGGTGATAGGCCTGGTGATGCTCACAGGGTGGTGAGTAGAAATGGGGAGGGAGAGGAGGAAAGGGCAGAAAAAGCAGCAGGAGAGGAAAGAAGGGAAAAAAGGTCAAGAGAAAGCAGAACTGCCCTGTACACATAAATGAAACAGAAGGATACATGCATTGGAAAAGAAGAAGTGGCAAATACTTTGAGGAGAAAACTGGAGGACAGGAAACATTAAAAAAAAGCAAGACAAACACAGCTGGGTGGGGTTTTTTATAGTTTAATACCAAAAACGTGCAAACAAAGCAATGTAAATGCTGCTGTGTTATTTGAGTACATGACAGCAGCTGTTGGAAGGAGTCAGGTCATCACCTGCAGCGAATGCATGCAGCCCCACCAGGGAAATATGGCCTGCACGCCCCCAGGAGCCAATTCAGTTACAAAACTGGTACATGATATACAAAGAATTATAAACTTGAGCAGGTGAGGTATTTTCCATATCCAGGCTGACATTTCTGCCTAGTTGAGCACCAGTCAAAACAGCTCAAAAAAAAAAAAAAAACCCGACCTGAAAAAGCATTCTGGTAGAGGAAAGAGTTTGGTTGCACAGCTTGGATGGATAGACCCTATGTATAACAAGTAGCTCCCTGGCTTTGTTCATGCTGGGCACAGCAATAAGGTGGTTTTGACTTTGGTGAAATGAGGGAAAATTGGGGGGCGGGGGGGGGGTGGGCGAAGGAGGTCCAGAGCTTTACATTTCCAGAAAAATTTTGTTAATTATCATTTTTGGAGTGGAAAAAAGTGATCTGGGTTGGATACATAAGGATCTGCTTGGATGTCTCAATTTTTTTGTAAATTAATTTAGACTCTTGGGGGTAAAAGTTTTTTTTTCAGCACTAATAACACACATACACACGTGCATTAGTGGATTTCACTTATTTTTTTAAACAAGCTCCTCTTTCCTTACACCATCTGTCTCTTCTTGTATTCTTCAGAAATAGCTTAGCTGGGAAAATAGATGCAGCTTTTCATGTGAAATCAGAATTCTTTACATGAGATTTCATAGACTTTTATAGCCAATTTTTTTCTGTTTGGACTCTGAAACTGCCATCTCTTGACATCACCATTAAAACCAAGCAAACTCTGCATAGTTTTTAGATAGTCTAGTGCAACATATCTGTGCTCTCTTCAGCAACTTTTGACTTTTCAGTGCAAATCTGATGGCATTTATTGAAATGAATGCCTGAGAGTGCAGCGCAGAGCTACAGTTTCAGACTCTTAGCAAACTCGGGTGGACTTGGTTGAACTGATGACATCTCTTTGATGTTTTGAAAATAATTCTTTTCTGGACCAGGAGAGCTACAGGATTGAGACACTACCAATTTAGTAAGGATTTGGGAAGTCATGTGGGGCTTTCACTGTCACATAATCAGGACAACATGAGCTGCATCAGGCAATGTTAAATGAGGAGTGAAAGGCAGCCTGTCCTTAGACTCCCTTCCCCACAATAAACTCATTCTGAACTGTGGAACAGAGAATTGCCCTTATTTCTTACACCAACCCAACTTTGAACCCTGCAAAGATAAGCAGTATATAGCAAATTAGCAGCACAATTCCAAATTTAAATTTGCACCCAGTACAGGCACAATTTTGGACTGTATTAGCTGTTAGTGACTAACACTATCCCTGTCTCTCAGGCCTGATTTAATGGATATTGAGCAGAGCTCTTTCTTACAAAATATACAATAGTTTGCTATGCTAAGCCATTACAACTTTGTTGTAGGCAATGTCTCTCTAGCTTCAGTGGGCCTTTCTTGGCACAAGGAGGCATACAAGCACTGCCAAAATATAGAACACCTCTGCCTTTTCTTAAAGTAAAAGCCAACGTATTTGGAGGACTGCCATTCATTTAACTAGACTCCCCAATTGCATCATTAATTGCAATTTATGGAATTCATTTATTGCTGGGAAATAGGGACAATAAGCTTTCACAGTTGGTTTGTAGTACAGTATCTCTCCACAATCTGTAACCCTAAGTAAAAGCGTCTCCAGAGAAGTATATAATAGTCCATCCTGTGTTTAACAAACAAATGAAAGCTTAAAGGGCTTAATTCTCAACAGTGCATAGAACTGAAAAAGACACTACTGTTTCTGGAGCATATCAATGGTTTCAACCATTATTCCAGTTTTTTAGTCTTGAAAGTTATTTTCCTGGGCGGTGAGGGGATGAGCTCTAAGAGTGCTCTGACAGCTCTGCCATGCTGGGGAAGGTACCTAGCAGATCTCCCCGGCTAATCCTGGATAAACTTTGTGAGTAGGTAGATGGCAGATGCTGGCACTGGTGATTCAGTTGCTGGATATCTTCCATCTGACTCAGTGTTGAACCAGTGCCCACACGTATGCTGCTGGAGAGGCCATCTCTCAGAAGAGCAGAAAGCCCAGACTACTAAGTTATCAGAGTCATTAGGGGTTTCCTGGGCATTTTTTGCATCATTGGAGGAGTTTATAGGTGTCTGTGCAAAGTAAAGCCTGCGTCAGTACGTGTTTTATTTGAACAGCATTGAGAGTTAACAGGATTATGATGGTTTCCAGTATGAGGCAGAGCACTGAAGCAAAAAACTCAGTTCTGATTGTACACAAAGGGTGCGTAGCATGGAGGAGGAAAATGATTTTAGGTGTTTTTTCCAAGTTTTGTTACCCTCATCAGGAGTGAGTCCTGGCTCCATGATACATGCTGTTGTGCTGGTTTTGGCTGGGACAGAGTTAATTTTCTTTATAGTAGCTAGTAAGGGGCTATGTTTTGGATTTGTGCTGAAAACAGTGCTGATAACACAGGGATGTTTTCGTTGTTACTAAGTAGAGCTTATACTAAATCAAGGACTTTTCAGCTTCCCATGCTCTGCCAGGTGCACAAGACGTTGGGAGGGGACACGGCTGGGACAGCTGACCCCAACTGACCAAAGGGCTATTCCATACTGTATGACGTCATGCTAGGTATATAAAGCTGGGGAAGAAGAAGGAAGGGGGGACATTTGGAGTGACAGCATTTGTCTTCCCAAGTAACCGTTATGCGTGATGGAGCCCTGCTTTCCTGGAGATGGCTGAACACCTGCCTGCCCATGGGAAGTAGTGAAGGAATTCCTTGCTTTGCTTTGCTTGCGTGCGCGGCTTTTGCTTTTCCTATTAAACTGTCTTTATCTCAACCCACGAATTTTCTCACTTTTACTCTTCCGAGTCTCTCCCCCATCCCACCGGGAGGGAGTGAGCGAGTGGCTGTGTGGTGCTTAGTTGCCGGCTGGGGCTAAACCACGACAACTGTCCATAGGATTGTAAAGTGCAGCCCATAGCACCCACCAACCTCTGCTCCCTACACACATTTATTCTTGCTTTGCTTCAAACCAGTCTTCTGGGAGCAGAGTAACTTATTTTCACTGCAGACAGTCAAGGGTCCTGGGGAAAAAAAAAAAAAAAGGAGAATCAAAGCAACTTAAACCTTTAGGAAATGGTATTCAGACTGATTTTCCAGCCCTACCATGGGTTTTAAGCCTTGCCACAATTTAGATTCTGAGTCAGCAGGTTTCAAACCTGCTGAATAGCTGATGGCAACTAGTTTGGGGGAGATTCATTAGCAAAATGGTGATAAAATCCCATGCCACTGTCTCAGCTTCCCTATTTCAAGGTTATTTCTTTTTTAGCTGCTCTCTGCAGTTAGCAGTGTTTTTATTGCTAGGGTCATGTAGGAAGTACAGAGGCATGGTATGATTGCCATGCTACATGGCAGCTTGGCCATGCATTAAAGCTGGTTTTTAATCAAGCTCCTAACAAGACCGTTAGCTCTGTTCTCTCCAATAGGCCAAACATCTGTCGAATGAAGGCAGTGTCAAATAAAGACAGCGTCTCAAATGTCAAGTCTCTGTTTTCGACTGTCATATTTATGAGTTGTATTCAAAAAGACAGCACTCAAGAGTGTGGTTTGGTTAAAATTTATCTGGGATCTGTTTTTCTGTGAAGCTGATGCTCAAGATGCAGGAAAAGAGTGAGCTTTAAATGGCTGCTCCTCACTGAAATATCATTTCATTTTTCTCCAAAATCTATCTCCATGGATTTTAGGGAAAACTTCAGCTGATAGAAATGTCTGTGACTTCACCATGATTTCAGATGAATGGTCTCCCTCTGCAACCAGAACACAAAGAAAGACCCAAAGGGATACTTTGCCCTTGAGCACACACAGAAAAGGGGCCCTACGATCACCTGAGCCAGGAGAGTCAAGATCCCAACTAAGGCCCTAATGCAGTCTCCCCATTTAACTGGAATTTCAGATGAATTTAAAATAGGTTTGATGGCTCAAGCTTAGCTATGGGCTAATGTGACTGGATGGCCCCCAGACCCAAGCAAGCTCCTGCCCTGAAAGCCTGCACTTCTCTGAACCAAACCACATTTCAGGTCTGGGGCTGCTCATGAAAGGGAGCTTCAGTCTGTCTGTATTCATCAGCATAAACCTGTCACAAGACTCTCCATGGAAATTTCTCCCCTGGGAGTACAATTCTTTCTCTGTCTTTTATTCTCCTTTTCATTTATCTTCCTTTCCTCCATTCTGTATATATCACTTGGGCTGGACAAAGAATTAATTCTTCAGTTTGGCTGGAAAAGCAGAAAACACAAAATAAAAGAAGCAGAGCTATAAACAAAATAAAGCTGCTCATTTTTTCTTGACAAAACAGAGAAATCCCCAAAAGATGCTGTTTCAGCCAGACTCTGTTCTACTAGAAGCCCAGAGAACAAAGAACCAAACTCACAAAACAGCATCAACATCTGTTCCTGGTCCCCTTTCTTCCAGCAGCCTGCTCACGAGTGGTCTGAGTGTTGAGATCTTCTTTCCCCAGGGATCTTCAGGCATTTACCTGGAGGCATCTTATTTCAGATCCATTCTGTCTAAGTGACAGGAGAGAGAGGAGTGAAAAGATTTCACCCTTTCAGAACAGGCTCCTCACCACCAACTATGCAGCATGCAGGGGGATGAGTGTTCAAGTAAGGCAAGGCTGAGGTTAAATGTACTGCAGTCCTTATTAAATGTCCCCAGAAAGAGACCTTCTGGGGTAACTAGAGCATGCACTTCCTCTGTCAACTGAAACCAGCTGAAATTATTACACTGGTGAAAAGGCATTTCAGCAACAGAGAAACATCACATTTCTCAGTGGATGTTGTATTCCTCTTTTAGGTTCAAGACTGTACAATCATATCACTAACTTCTTTATATCTTTTTGAAAATCTCCTCACTTTCTCCTTTCTCCTTTTTGTATTATGAACAAAAAAATTTCTTCAGAGATACATTTGGAGGTGGTGACATCTGATTGCAATAGAAAATAACAATTCATACCCAAGAGACAAAAAGGAATTTGTAGGGAAATTAAGATAAAGATGAATCTATGTATGTCACACACCAGCTCAGGGAAAATAAAGGGAAAAAGTAAACTTATAACAGACCTAAAGCTCTTCTTTGGCTGTTGTCCTTCATTCTTAGGAATGCCTTCTTGACAACTGGATGCTTTCTCTGTCTTTGTTTATCTTTCTTACTGGATTTGTATATGCAACAGCATCCACAATATGTGAGTGGTCACTATTTGTGTAGGTATTAACATGTCCTGCCTGCTAAGCACTGTCCTGCTTCTCTCTGAGTTAATCCAAGGTGAATATCGCTAACTTTCTAGGAAAAGAAAACCCACACTTGCAAAAATAGGGGGCTGCTTTTTACAATCTTCTTAAGACAGTGCTTAAGACATGGACATTGTAGAAGCTATAGGACAAATTCCAAATTTGACTACAGCACGTTTATCCATCTCTAATTTTTATTGTGAAACTAATAATGATCCATGACAAGTTAATAAAACATGCTAATAAAACATGGTTTGTCAAGCCAGTTATTCACCAGATTTTGTGGATTAGCAGTCTGGTGGCCAACAAAGACAGTCCTTCTCAGGAGCATCTTGAGATGTCAAAGCTTTCGCTAATTTGATAATGAAGCCTTCAGGGTTCCTGGCTGCATTTGAGCTGTCTGGAAGGAGTCAGCTGGTCCCACAGGTTGTATAGCTATGTTAATAGCTGAGCTGAGACTGAACGTATTTGTCTACATTGCCTTTGACCACTGCACTTGTATATTGTTATTTTTATCTAACAATCGTGTGGCCAAGGGCAGTGTAGGCTCAGACTCACAGTATCATATCTTAAATTCCATTGGGATGGACTAATCCTGCCTAACTTTAGACATCAACAGTATAGATGCCTACATCTGAGCTAGTTCTCCAGACTCCCAAAAAGATGTTGGAAAGAAATAGCACTTCTGGGACATGATTCATCTTTTCTGCAGTAGGCATCTAAAGCATGTTAGTTGAATTCTGCCTTACAAGTGTCTACATCTACTAGCCTTCGGTACAGGGGTATGTTGTAAAAGTAGATTATCATCTTTGCCTCACCTGAGATGGGATAACTCACCAAGGTGTACACAGTGAGACTGTGCCGTATGTGAAGAGACATTTTAAGTCTCAGCAAAAGGGCTCTCACAGAGGTATTTATGGCAGCACAGCTCACGTGCAGTGAGCTCTTGGGCCATTACAACTTGAAGGTGAGTTTGGTTCCTCTGGCCAGTGCAAGGTGAAGAATAAAACATGCGTCACTTTCTACTCCAAAGAGCCATCAGAGAGCAGCAGCTGTCTTTCAAGACCAGCGTAGACTAGACCAGCAAAGTGAGCATTCACTAGAGATGAAAGTGTGAAACTGTGGCTAAACAACACCCTCCTGTTCCTCTTGATTTCATCTGAAAATCATACACATTTAACACTTCTAAAAATCACAGCTCACACTGCTACATTTCGAGTGTTCTAAATCAGGATGTCATTTCCTCATAGATTAATTCTTTCTGAATTTCTTTAAGAAGTTTAGATAAATTTGGAGATAAGATTTTATTGCCACCTATTTGAATGACCTTAGAAAAATAAGCTTGGGAGACCACATTTAAGATAGTTCACACCTACAAGGACTAAACACTGATTCTTAAGTATTGTCTTGCTATATCTGTTTGCAGTGGAGCACTTTTAGGAAATAGGTGAAAAATAACCATTGCGGTTTCATAGTTGGAGATGCTCAAATGGCTTTTCCAATGAGAGGTCTTCAATTACCAAAGTATGAGAGGTCTTCAATTACCAAAGTATCCACTCAGCAGGAAGTATTTCACCTCTGGGAGGTATAAGAGCATGCCAGCTCATGCCAACTCTTCCATACGCATTCATGGTGTGGAGCCAAGGTACCACATCACTGCTGCTTCTTGAGAGAACAGTGAGAAGTCTACTCCCAAAAAGGTACTCATAATCTGGATCAAACCCCTGTAGTTTGAGTAGCCCTGACTTATATTATTTGCAAATCAAGCCTGTTTAAGGTTTTTAGGTACTTATTATAGATGAATTTTGCACAACTGAATCTGCGCTACTCCAGCTCAGTGGGTTTTTACCTCTTTTTCAGTGCTCCCTGATACACCACACTGCATTATTACCAGCTGACATTTCACAAAAGCCATTCTTCACACTGTGGATTAAGCACTCCATCTGTGATCAGCTAGTGTTCAGAGATGTTCATCTGTGGTTTGACAAATGTGGTACAACATTCAAAATCTTCCCTGATCTTCTGTTGCACCTTATACTGATTTAACCTTTCTCTTAGAAAGGCCAGGGAGGGGGGATATTCTTATGCAACCTGGAGTTCTTTTTTATTCTCCTAATAGGATTCCAGCTAAATTGCATTTCCATAGAAAGAAAGAGAGAAATGTGTATTTTCTTGACTGAAGGGCAAAATCTTTAGCAAAGCTTTGAAATTTCAAGTGGGGGGACACATTCCCCTTTTTGAGGAGAGACTGTAGCAGAAGAGACATAAATAGTGTTTGCAAGACCATCATACCCACTCCTACCATTTGTGATCAAAAGGCAATCACTTCTGAGAGGTGCATGAAAAGGCCAACAGGACTCTGAGCCCCAGCTGAGGAAATTTCCAAGGGTATATCATAACCATCTTAAGGATTTTATCTGTGTGCTCATACCCAGGTTGATACTGGAGGACATTTTGTCAACCAGTCAAGCATCCTCCCAAAATATTGCTAAATACAGAAATCCACTGAATGGACTGGCAGATTGTCAAGCATTTTGTGCACAACGGCACTAGAAACATCCAGGAAAGGCTGCCAGTTACCTGCAAACAGACTTCAATAGCGATTATCAGATTTCCTTCTTTTACTTAGTTCTGGTTTGGTTTAAGCATGCAAGCTCCTGGTTTTTTCCTTCACTGCTACAAAATAAGTTGTTAGAAACTCCACTGACATATTATGTCACGTTGCATCAACATCACCATGTAATCATGGGATTGCACAGTCTGAGAGAAAAACCTGGTGAGACCAGTGAGGAAATTTGGAAGTGCTTTTCTGTGCAGAACTCAGCCATACTAATTGCTGAGGGAAAGGTATTGTGCTCTTTAAGCAGGCAGCTTTCAGCTGCTTTCAAGTCATAGCTTTTCAGTCAAGGGCTCCAAAAAGGTTAGGCAAACTTTACTTAGTGAATTATTATCACCAGAGGAATTTTTGGAACAAAATGTTTTGTCATCAACAAATGCTAGTTTGATAGAAACAAAATTGTTCAGAGAAGCACATATGGTTTAAATTTTTTTCTTGAAAGGAGTTTCCAATCAATGTGACAGCTACAGAAAAGGAGGCTCCTCCTAAGCACCTAAAAACATGGGCTTTGAAATGCTGTGAAGTCCCACATTTTAAGCTAAGAGTGAGGTAACCAGCTGTTTTGAGGGTAGATCTCTCCTATTTCCCATGAACTTTTCCAAAGATCTCAATTTGGAATGTAATATTTTTTAATATCAGTTTCTTAGTCTAGGAAAAAAATGCTTCCCACGCAACTCTAGTTATATCATCCCAATAGACGTGATTCCCCCATGCCAAAGAAAGACATTTTAGTCATGGGAGGTTTACATAGTTCAGAGGAAGTGACAAAAATAGAAGCCGCAACCAAAATGCCCTCTGTGCTCTGTCTGTCTGTCTGTCTGCTGTGTAATCTAAAAAGCCAAAGGGGATGAGAGATCCCATTTCAGTAGCAGGTTCCAGTCCAGAGCATCTGGAAAAATCTGGGGCAAAACAATTAATTTCTCCTTTTTCAGTAAAACATTTAAAACAGAACTTGATCTTCGTCTGGCAGAAATCAGTTCAGCCACATTGACCTCACCAGACCTATACTAATCTATACTGATTGAGGGACATAAGAACATCCCCAATATTTCATGATGAATTATAATCCTCAGGCTTTAGGAAAAGAGTTTCGGTTAACCCCATATTATGCATGCATTCTCCATTTAGCAAACATTCAACAAAGTTTAGAAAAAAACCAAAGGTAGAGCAAATCCCATGTGTGAGCTACATCTTCCCAGCTTGCTGGGAAATTCAGCATGGCTCTTCCAAGCTGTCATTCAAGCAAGGTTGCATGTGTGTTTTGTTTGGTCCAATTCCCAGCTGACTTTTGCAAATTGTCCATCAACTCAGCCTCTCCAAGGGTGCCTGTTCATCACTGACAAATTCTTCTTCTTACATTTGAAATTCACATGGCTCCCACGAGTAATTTCTAGGCCACGAGGTAGTTTGTTTCCAGCTAGGCTGGCTTTGTGCTTAGCTGTGGAGATGAGCAGAAGTTCCCTTTTCCTCACACAGACATTTCCATGATAACACACAAATGAAAATCCCGTGATTGTCTCTTTTCCCAATCTGCATAGTTTTTCCCCCACCATACAGGATCACCATGAAGCTTATCATAGAGAGATTATCTCTGTGAGAAACAACATTTTACAGCTGTAATATCTTTGAAACAGGCTGTTCTTCGCTGGGTTTGGCCCATTCTCTTCTAGACTTTAAGTAAACAGAAAAAGTATATTACACCCTGTCAATCCCCCACAGTTTATGCAGAACTGTCCAAGTCAGCACAATCTCGCACATCATATTTTTGGGAAGAGCCATCTGTCATAAACAAAACGTGGCCATGTGTGGCTCACTACCATGCACTACAATGTGGAATCCTGGAGCAGGATTTCTAATGACTCTGGTGCTTTTGGGCCGAGCAAGTGGTGCAGGATGAGGAGCAGCTGGTCTCCAGCCAGGAGCTCCAGGTAGCTGGATTCTCCTTTGCCTGTAGCTTACTATGATTATTCATATCTATGCATAAAATGTAATCTTGCTGACTTAGCATATTTTTTCTAAAATTTATCTAGTTTTCATAAAAGTTTAACTCATGATTGAAATTGCCGATTCAGAGTCAGTCATGAGGATATTGCATGGCAAAGAAAGGCATTGAGTCAGATTACAACTGGACATAGCTGAGAATCTGGACCTAACGTACACAAATTTGACTGTAGTTGGCTTTATCTGTGGCTGTTTCAACCAGCAAATACATATAATTGAGTTGGTACTACAAGTGTCCAGAAATTCAAACTTTTGTGAGTGCTGTCAACATGCTGAAATCATGTTTGCAGGTTGAACTGGAGTAAAAATTTGAAACTTTCAAAGAAAAACTTTCAGAGAACAGAAATGTTGAAAATCCTCATGGAGAAATATTGATGTACTATTTTGGAAAAGTAGAAATGTCTCATTGTTATAACACTGAAAAACACTGTAATGAAATATTGAATATAATACACTATATTAAACTATATGATTAAATCAGTAGTTGCTATAAGTCAAAACAAAACAATATGGTAAACTCAAAAATGCATTTTTTGTTTTGTCATAACAAATCATTTCTACATTAGTGGCACAAATAAGAAAATCAAAGCAATTTGCTGAGACATTTTTCCCATAGATAATGTCATTGAAATAGTCATGTTTCTACAAAATGTTCCAGTTTCAATGAGCCTTCATTTTAAACGTAGAATTGTTCTATCAAAAATGTTTTAACTGGATTTACTCCACATATATCATAGGTTATGAAGTTTATATTTCTGTTTGATTTTGCTTTCATATGATGTTCTGAGACAGGTTAGTGAAAGAAACTTGTATTAGCAAGCTGTTATAAAGTCAAGGGACAGATTTTTGAGCAGTGTAAATACATGAGGCCACACCAGCAGAGTAATTGGTTTTGTGTTTTGAATTATTGTCGTATAAAATTTAGTATCAACACATCTGATATAGATGAAATCCGTAGTATTAAAAATATGACGTTTGGCATTCCATAGGGCCCACTCTGTATTAAATATGAAAAATCAGCAGGGTGGTTAAGCACATTCTTATTTAGTGTATGAAAAATCTCACTGAAGGCCCTGAGATAACTCCAGTACTGAAAGGCAGTTCTGTGCTTAAGTGTCTTGCTTTGATGAACACACTTTGGGAAGACACAATTGCTGCCCTTAAGGGGTTGACCCAAACCTACCAAGTTTTCCTTAGAGAATAAAAATGATCACATGTAATTTCTTTTCCCCAACCAGTTTTTGGTAAGAGTTACATAATGTGTTCCTTCTGGGCCTTAGAGGACAACATGTAGAGGAGAAATTCAGGGTCCTGCAATTATGATTGATTGGATGGTGAGTCATTTAAGGTTTTGAAGACAGCCCATTTGAATATATTTACTGAAAGCAAATGATATTGTGAATTTTAATGCAATGTAGAGGAGCCCAGAGCTTTGGATGAATGCCTGTTATTGTTAAAAATTCAATGAAAGAAAGGAAATAAATGAGTAGCCAAGACCAATGTGACCTTTACTAGTATTCAAAAGGAAAAGGGTGCACAAAGTCTGACTACAAAAATGCTCCTGAAACTGAAATGTAGCAAATGCTTATGTCTACCAACTAAGAAAGCAGACAGAGCTCTACATCACTGTGTTTTTGCACCAGGTTACCTATTTTGGTGTCAGATGTGGCCGTTAGAATAAATCCTGGAGGATTTCTTAAGGTCTTCCCTGAAGATTAGCTGCCAGCCTCTGCAGACAATTATGCATCGTCCCACCGGCACTCATGGGACATGAGCTAGCTTTAGAGCAGGGGCTATTTTGGTATGTTGGACCTGGTTCATGACAGTCAGGACCAAGGGCAGAGTAGCAGGATGACTGCCTGAACCTGACTGCCTGGATATAGCCAGAAAACCCCAAAGTCACTGCAAAATGCTAGATGCATTCACCTGCAGGACTACAACGGTGAACTCAAATCACCTAAGCAGATAAGTACCCTCACTGCAAAAACAGCCCCAGGGAAGGTTTTGTAGTTGCGTCATGGTTTTTGATTGTCCTTATGTTTCAATGCATAAGTCATTATTATGTTCATCAAGTCAAAAGTCATTTAAGTCATAAATTAAGTTCATCTCCCCATATAATATAATTAGTGTTACTAATACATGCATGGGGACTAGGAAGAGATCTCTCATGTTGGGAGGTGTTAAACTCCTAGCTGCACCTTTCAGGAATGATTTCTGCTAACTTTCTTTTGGAGGCAAGATTGGAGAGTAAATGGATAGCTGGGCTTTTCTGATGCAGCCATCCTTACGCTGCTGTCCCACCGTATCATTCGGAAGGGCACAGCTCCACTCCAGATGATCATGTCAGAAAACTTGGGCACTCTGAGAAACACCAAAAGCTTAACATTTCTGTATTGCATTTTGTGGCTGATGAATGATCAGTAGTGGAGTAAGATAAATTACCTGCTTTGCCAACTTCTTGTAGGATCCTGGCTTTTTTAGTGTTTATGTTGACAGAGTTGGTGTGGCGGTGTGCTCCCCCCCCCCCCCCCCACTCCCTGCACAAGCAGTAACCATCAGTGGGAGTCATCCTGATAGGTGCATCCAGCTTATGCTGGACCTTGAGGACAAATAGCAACAAAGTAGCCAAGGGCTGCCTGAAGCAGGGATCTAAACCTCTTGCTGATATGCAAATATGACCATAAGTCAATCATCTTACTCCTTAAATAGTGGACAGCCCAGGGCCCCTTGAGCTCTCCTGCACGGCAGCGGGCTGCACGCCAGGATCTCCCCTTGAGCAGGGACGCCTCTCAAGGTTACTCCTCGAGGTTGAGAGATTCCTTGCCGCAACAGATCCTCGGTAAGTGACTAATAGCATGCTAAACTTTGAAATCTTAGCTAAGTGATATAAAGGATTGATTGCGCATATATATATATAATCCTTTAGACATAAACCGTTGACCAAGTCTGGGACTAGGACTGGATCTAGCCGCACCTAGACTCCTCTCTGAGAAGGAGTTTAGAAAGCAAGGGGATCCTTTTCCAAACCTCATGAATCAACGGGAGGGTCTCCCTGACAGTTTTGTCTGACCCTATCCTCTATGCAGTAAATAATCAAGTGCACCTCGCCATCGAATCTTGTTAAAACACTGTCGCATTGAACTTTGTTAACTCCCTATTCTGTATCAATAAACTATATTTTTTACTTTTCTCTAACGAGTGAAGTGCACGCTCACTCCATCCGCGACAGTTGGTTGATTGGTTGACAGAGTCCCTTGGGAGGCAGCCCTAATGGGCAAAGGAGTCCAGGAAAGCTGGACATTCTTCAAGAAGGAAATCTTAAAGGCACAGGACCAGGCTGTCCCCACGTGCCGAAAGATGAGCTGGCGGGGAAGAAGACCGGCCTGGCTGAACAGAGGGCTTTGGCTGGAACTCATGAAAAAAAGAAGAGTTTATGACCTTTGGAAGAAGGGGCAGGCAAATCAGGAGGACTACAAAGATGCCATGAGGTTATGCAGTGTCCTGGTTTCGGCTGGGATAGAGTTAATTTTCTTCCTAGTAGCCGGTATAGTGCTGTGCTTTGGATTTTAGTATAAGAATAATATTGATAACACGCTGATGTTTTGGCTGTCGCTAAGCGGTGTTTACATTGGTCAAGGATTCTTTCCCCCTTCAGCTCCCCATGCTCTGCCAGGTGCCCAAGAAATGGGAGGGGGCACAGCCAGGATAGTTGATCCAAACTGACCAAAGGGCTATTCCATACCATATGATGTCATGCCCAGTATATAAACTGGGGGGAGTTGGCCGGGGGGTAGCGATCATTGCTCGGGGACTGGCTGGGTGTCGGTCGGCGGGTGGTGAGCGGTTGTAATTATTTTTTTTTTTATATATATTTTCTTTTTTTTTCCCCTCCCTTGGGTTTTGTTCCTCTCTCTCTCTCATTTTTTTTTCCCTCTCATTATAATTCATTATTATTATTACTATTATTTTGTTCCAATTATTAAACTGTTATTATCTCAACCCACGAGTTTTCTTACTTCTGCTCTTTCGATTCTCTCCCCCATCCCATCGGCGGGGGGGGGGAGTGAGCGAGCGGCTGCGTGGTGCTTGGCTGCCGGCTGGGGCTAAACCACGACAGTCCTTTTTGGCGCCCAACATGGGGCTCGAAGGGTTTGAGATAATAACAGATTAACCAGAGCGTATTAAGGAATTTAGATCTGTTAGTAGTTGTGGGACGTGATATTGATTCGTTTGTTCCTAGCATCGGTTTACCTGATCTGCACCATGCTCATTTCTTTGCCGTACATGTTAAAGATGTGTTGGTTTTTGCAGTTTGCTGTGCTCTGCTTTAATTGGTGATGTTTTGCCTGTGAGATTTGTTATTAAAACAGTGACCTTGTGTTTACTTTGGTATCTAAGTGCTGTACTGAAACCGTTACTGTATGTCGGGTATCATCTTATGGAGACAATTCGCAATTATACTTCTTCCTCTGAGAGGTTTTTTATGGAGGAAATGCAGAATTGTACCTTCACTACTTTCTTCTACAATGCTTCCTCCTTCATTACAGTAACTTTTCAGTATTTTGAACAACCTTGGGTAGTTAAGATACTTGTATTGGTATTGTTTGGGAATATTGTTTCGATCTTGTCCAGGGTTAGTAAGCAATTTAAGAATATCATCCAGAGGTCTGCCCCAAGGCTGGATAGTTATGAGTGGCAGGGTGTGTGGGATAGCATGGGCAAATGCCTAAGTTATTGGGCACCTCCAGTGTTTTGGAACTTCACCCCTGAACAAGTGCTGAATCTGGAAAAATTAGAATATTTGGAAAAAGTATGCTGTGACCCTGGCAATTCTAAGGAGATACAAATCACTGCAATGTGCTGGGGTCTGGCCCATGCCTACCGAGCCCTGTTTAACGCTACTCAGAACCCTCAAGGATCTGGTGACAAAACAACAGGCACTCCAGCTGCTCCAGCCCCCCCTTTGACAGGCACTCCGGCTACTCCAGCCCCCCCTTTGACAGGCACTCCGGCTACTCCAGCCCCCCCTGCGACAGGCACTCCGGCTGCTCCAGCCCCCCCTGCGACAGGCACTCCGGCTGCTCCAGCCTCCCCTGCGACAGGCACTCCGGCTGCTTCAGCCCCCCCTGCGACAGGCACTCCGGCTGTTCCGATTCCCCCTGCGACAGGCAGTGCGGCTGTTCCGATTCCCCCTGCGACAGGCACTGCGGCTGCAGCTGCACCGAACAACTCTGTTACAAGCATTGCGGTTCAAACAGGGAACGAACCCGTGTCAGTATCAGTTGCCCCTATACATAAAAAGAAATCCTGGAAGCGAAAGACAGCTCGTTTAGAAAGGGAAGATGAAGGAGCAGGGCCATCACAGGGAGAGGAAGAGGAAGAGGAAGAACTCATAAATGAGACTGAAACTACCCGATCCCTATCCCTGAGTGAGCTGCGAGATATGCGAAAAGATTTCAGCCGTCATCCAGGGGAGCACATTGTCACCTGGCTGCTCCGATGCTGGGATAGCGGGGCCAATAGCCTGGAATTAGAGGGTAAGGAAGCCAAACAGCTGGGATCCCTTTCTAGGGAAAGGGGTGTTGACAAAGCGATTGGAAAAGGGGAACCAGCCCGCAGCCTCTGGAGGCGACTCCTGTCAGCTATAAGAGAAAGATATCCCTTCAAGGAAGATGTTGTATACCGCTCCGGGAAATGGACCACCATGGAGAAAGGTATCCAGTACCTGAGGGAATTAGCTGTGCTGGAAGTGATTTATGGTGACCTGAACGACGTGCGGTCACCCATAGATCCAGACGAGGTCCAGTGCACATGACCCATGTGGCGGAAGTTGGTACGAAACGCACCACCGTCATGTGCCAACTCACTGGCAATACTGACCTGGAAAGATCGAGACGGTCCAACAGTGAATGAAGCTGCTAGTAACCTCCGAGAATATGAAGAAAGTATCTCTTCCTCCTTTGTCTCAGCTGTGCAGGAACTGTCCCAGGAGTTCAAACGGTTCAAAGAGGATTTGTCCTACTCCCTACCTATACGGACCAGTGTCTCAGCTATTAGGAGTCAGCGTTCTTCTGCTCAAGAGAGAGGATATAGAGGGTAACACCACGGGGCACCCTATGGTTTTACTTGCGTGACCACGGAGAGGACATGAGGAAGTGGGATGGAAAACCTACCTCAACCCTAGAGGCACGGGTACGTGAGTTGCAAGGAAAAACAATCGCCAAAGGGAGTTCTTCCAGGAAAATTGCTGCTCCGGTTTCCAGTGGGCAGTTCCCCAGACAGAGTAAAAGGGCTGATTTTACTCCTGATTTTAATGAAGAAATTCCTGACTCATATGTACAAGAAAAGGGTAATGAATATTATGACCAGGATTAGGGCGGCCCTGCCTCCAGCCAGGTGGAGGAAAGGGACAACCGGGTTTACTGGACTGTGTGGATTCGATGGCCTGGCACGTCAGACCCACAGGAGTATAAAGCTCTTGTAGACACCGGTGCACAGTGTACCCTAATTTCACCAAGCTATATAGGGGCAGAACCCATCTGTATTTGTGGAGTGACAGGGGGATCCCAACAGCTGACTGTATTGGAGGCTGAAGTGAGCCTAACTGGGAATGAGTGGCAAAAGCACCCCATTGTGACTGGCCCAGAGGCTCCATGCATCCTTGGCATAGACTACCTCAGGAGAGGGTATTTCAAGGACCCAAAAGGGTACCGGTGGGCTTTTGGTATAGCTGCCTTGGAGACGGAAGAAATTAAACAGCTGTCTGCCTTACCCGGTCTTTCAGAGGACCCTTCTGTTGTGGGGTTGCTGAGGGTCGAAGAACAACAGGTGCCAATTGCTACCACAACAGTGCACCGGAGGCAATATCGCACCAACCGACTCCCTGATTCCCATCCATGAGCTGGTTCGTCGACTGGAGAGCCAAGGAGTGATCAGTAAGACTCGTTCACCTTTTAACAGTCCTATATGGCCAGTGAGAAAGTCTAATGGAGAGTGGAGACTAACAGTAGACTATCGTGGCCTGAATGAAGTCACGCCTCCACTGAGTGCTGCCGTCCCAGACATGCTGGAACTGCAATACAAACTGGAGTCAAAAGCAGCCAAATGGTATGCTACAATTGATATTGCTAATGCGTTTTTCTCAATCCCTTTGGCAGCAGAGTGCAGGCCACAGTTTGCTTTCACTTGGAGGGGCGTTCAGTACACTTGGAATCGATTGCCCCAGGGGTGGAAACACAGCCCTACCATTTGCCATGGACTGATCCAGACGGCACTGGAACAGGGTGAAGCTCCAGAACATCTGCAATATATTGATGACATTATCGTGTGGGGCAATACAGCAGAGGAAGTTTTTGAGAAAGGGAAGAAAATAGTCCAGATCCTCCTGAAAGCCGGTTTTGCCATACAACAAAGTAAGGTCAAGGGACCTGCACAGGAGATCCAGTTTCTAGGAATAAAATGGCAAGATGGACGTCGTCAGATCCCAATGGATGTGATCAACAAAATAACAGCCATGTCTCCACCAACTAGCAAAAAGGAAACACAAGCTTTCTTAGGCATTGTGGGGTTTTGGAGAATGCATATTCCAAATTACAGTCTGATCGTAAGCCCTCTCTACCAAGTGACCCGGAAGAAGAACGATTTGAAATGGGGCCCTGAGCAACGACAAGCCTTTGAACAAATTAAACGGGAGATAGTTCATGCAGTAGCCCTTGGGCCAGTCCAGGCAGGGCAAGACGTAAAAAATGTGCTCTACACCGCACCTGGGGAGAATGGCCCTACCTGGAGCCTCTGGCAGAAAGCACCAGGGGAGACTCGAGGTCGACCCCTAGGGTTTTGGAGTCGGGGATACAGAGGATCCGAGGCCCGCTATACTCCAACTGAAAAAGAGATATTGGCAGCATATGAAGGGGTTCGAGCTGCTTCAGAAGTGGTTGGTACGGAAGCACAACTCCTCTTGGCACCTCGACTGCCGGTGCTGGGTTGGATGTTCAAAGGGAGGGTCCCCTCTACACATCATGCAACTGATGCTACGTGGAGTAAGTGGGTTGCACTGATCACACAACGGGCTCGGATAGGAAACCCCAATCGCCCAGGAATCTTGGAAGTAATTATGGACTGGCCGGAAGGCAAAGATTTCGGAATATCACCAGAGGAGGAGGTGACGCGTGCTGAGGAGGCCCCACTGTACAATAAACTACCAGAAAATGAGAAGCAATATGCCCTGTTCACTGATGGGTCCTGTCGTATTGTAGGAAAGCATCGGAGGTGGAAAGCTGCTGTATGGAGTCCTATACGACAAGTGGTAGAAACTGCTGAAGGAGAAGGTGAATCGAGCCAATTTGCAGAAGTTAAAGCCATTCAGCTGGCTTTAGACATTGCTGAACGAGAAAAGTGGCTAGTGCTCTATCTCTATACTGACTCATGGATGGTGGCAAATGCCCTGTCGGGGTGCTTACAGCAATGGAAGCAGAACAATTGGCAGCGCAGAGGCAAACCCATCTGGGCTGCAGCATTGTGGCAAAATATTGCTGCCCAGGTAGAGAACCTGGCTGTAAAAGTACGTCACGTAGATGCTCATGTACCCAAGAGTCAGGCCACTGAGGAACATCAAAACAACCAGCAGGTGGATCAGGCTGCTAAGATTGAAGTGGCTCAAGTGGATCTGGACTGGCAACATAAGGGTGAATTATTTATAGCTCGATGGGCCCATGACACCTCAGGCCATCAAGGAAGAGATGCAACATAGAGATGGGCTCGTGATCGAGGGGTGGACTTGACCATGGACACTATTGCACAGGTTACCCATGAATGTGAAACATGCGCTGCAATCAAACAAGGCAAGCGGTTAAAGCCTCTGTGGTATGGAGGGCAATGGCTGAAATATAAATATGGGGAGGCCTGGCAGATCGATTATATCACACTCCCACAAACCCGCCAAGGCAATCGCTATGTGCTTACAATGGTGGAAGCAACCACCAAATGGCTGGAAACGTATCCTGTGCCCCATGCCACTGCCCGGAACACTATCTTGGGCCTTGAAAAACAAGTCCTATGGCGACATGGCACCCCAGAGAGAATTGAGTCAGACAATGGGACTCATTTGTGAAACAACCTCGTAGACACCTGGGCCATATACCCCATTGAGTGGGTATATCACATCCCCTATCATGCACCAGCCTCTGGGAAAATTGAACGATACAATGGACTGTTAAAAACTACACTGAGAGCAATGGGTGGTGGGATGTTCAAACATTGGGATACACATTTAGCAAAGGCCGCCTGGTTAGTCAACACTAGGGGATCTGTCAATCGACCTGGCCCTGCCCAATCAAAACTTTTACGCACTGTCGAAGGGGATAAGGTCCCTGTAGTGCACATAAAAAACATGCTGGGGAAGACAGTCTGGGTTACTCCTGCCTCGGGCAAAGGCAAGCCCATTTGTGGGACTGCTTTTGCTCAAGGACCTGGGAGCACTTGGTGGGTAATGGGAAAGGATGGGGAAGTCCGCTGTATACCTCAAGGGGATTTGATTTTGGGTGAGAATAGCCAATGAACTAAATGGTATGATGTTAACTGCTATATAATACTGTGTGTCATCACTTGTATGATTACTATACCCCATATCAATGGTATTTCAATAAGGATCACCCAGATTAGTGAAGAATGAACTTTAATGAAAGCAAGCAAAGTGCAGTGGTGATGGAACCAGAACTGGCTTCAGCATGCAACAACCCAACACCACACACCATCTCTTCTGCCATGAAGGACTATTATGACAGATGGAGCCCAAAGTCATGGACTAAATGAACTTAATAAACATTTTAGAAGGATGGCCCATAGACCAAGGGAATGATAACTGTGTGTACATATATAGATATACATACCAAGAGACAGATAAAGTGGTGGTGATTAATTGTATTAGAAAAGGTAGAAGCTGGGCATGACGTAGATGGTATAGAATAAGGGGTGGATACTGTCCTGGTTTTGGCTGGGATAGAGTTAATTTAGTTCCTAGTAGCCGGTATAGTGCTGTGCTTTGGATTTTAGTATAAGAATAATATTGATAACACGCTGATGTTTTGGCTGTCGCTAAGCGGTGTTTACATTGGTCAAGGATTCTTTCCCCCTTCAGCTCCCCATGCTCTGCCAGGTGCCCAAGAAATGGGAGGGGGCACAGCCAGGATAGTTGATCCAAACTGACCAAAGGGCTATTCCATACCATATGATGTCATGCCCAGTATATAAACTGGGGGGAGTTGGCCGGGGGGTAGCGATCATTGCTCGGGGACTGGCTGGGTGTCGGTCGGCGGGTGGTGAGCCGTTGTAATTATTTTTTTTTATATATATATTTTCTTTTTTTTTTCCCCTCCCTTGGGTTTTGTTCCTCTCTCTCTCGTTGTTTTTTTCCCTCTCATTATAATTCATTATTATTATTACTATTATTTTGTTCCAATTATTAAACTGTTCTTATCTCAACCCACGAGTTTTCTTACTTTTGTTCTTTCGATTCTCTCCCCCATCCCATCGGGGGGGGGGGGAAGTGAGCGAGCGGCTGCGTGGTGCTTGGCTGCTGGCTGGGGCTAAACCATGACATGCAGGGAGAAAATTAGAAGGGCCAAAGCCCAACTAGAAATTAATCTGGCTACTGCTGTAAAAGACAATAAAAAAAGTTTCTATAAATACATTAGCAACAAAAGGAGGGCTAAGGGGAATCTCCACCCTCTATTGGATGCGGGGGGAAACATAGTGACAAAGCATGAGGAAAAGGCTGAGGTACTTAATGCCTTCTTTGACTCAGTCTTTAATAGTAAGACCAGTTGTTCTCCAGGTACCCAGACCCCTGAGCTGGAAGATAGGGATGGGGACCAGAATGGAGCCCCCATAATCCAGGGGGAAATGGTTAGTGACCTGCTACACCACTTAGACACTCACAAGTCTATGGGGCCTGATGAGATCCACCCGAGAGTGTTGAAGGAGCTGGTGGAAGTGCTCACCAAGCCCCTTTCAATCCTTTATCAGCAGTCCTGGCTAACTGGGGAGGTCCCTGCTGACTGGAGATTAGCAAATGTGACACCCATCTACAAGAAGGGCCGGAAGGAGGACCCGGGGAACTACAGGGCTGTCAGCCTGACCTCGGTAGCAGGGAAGCTGATGGAGCAGGTCATCCTGAGTGCCATCACACGGCACGTACAGGACACCCAGGTGATCAGGCCCAGTCAGCATGGGTTTAGGAAAGGCAGGTCCTGCTTGACCAACCTGATCTCCTTCTACGACAAGGTGACCCGCCTAGTAGATGAGGGAAAGGCTGTGGATGTTGTCTATCTAGACTTCAGTAAAGCCTTTGACATGGTTTCCCACAGCATTCTCCTGAAGACACTGGCTGCTCATGGCTTGGACGGGTGTACTCTTCGCTGAGTAAAAAAGTGGCTGGATGGCTGGTCCCAAAGAGTGGTGGTGAATGGAGTTGACTCCAGTTGGCGGCCGGTCACAAGCGGTGTTCCCCAGGGCTCTGTGTTGGGGCCAGTCCTGTTTAATATCTCTATCAATGATCTGGATGAGGGGATTGAGTGCACCCTCAGTAAGTTTGAAGGTGACACCAAGTTGTGTGGGAGTGTTGATCTGCTTGAGGGTAGGAAGGGTCTACAGAGGGATCTGGACAGGCTGGATCGATGGGCCGAGGCCAACTGTGTGAGGTTCAACAAGACTAAGTGCCGGGTCCTGCACTTGGGCCACAACAACCCCATGCAATGCTACAGGCTTGGGGAAGAGTGGCTGGAAAGCTGCCAGGCAGAAAAGGACCTGGGAGTGTTGGTTGACAGCCGGCTGAATATGAGCTGGCAGTGTGCCCAGGCGGCCAAGAAGGCCAAGAGCATCCTGGCTTGTATCCGAAATAGTGTGGCCAGCAGGACTAGGGAAGTGATCGTGCCCCTGTACTCAGCACTGGTGAGGCTGCACCTCGAATACTGTGTTCACTTTTGGGCCCCTCACTACAAGAAAGACATTGAGGTGCTGGAGCGTGTCCAGAGAAGGGCAACGAAGCTGGTGAAGGGTCTAGAGCAGAAGTCTTATGAGGAGCGGCTGAGGGAACTGGGCTTTTTTAGTCTGGAGAAAAGGAGGCTGAGGGGAGACCTTATCGCTCTCTACAGCTGTTGCGGATGGAGTGAGCGTGCACTTCACTCGCAAGAGATAAGTAAAAATATAGTTTATTGGTACAGAATAAGGAGTTAACAAAGTTCAATGCGACAGTGGTTTAACAAGATTCAATGGCAAGGTACACTTGATTATTTACTACATAGAGGATAGGGTCAGACAAAACTGTCAGGGAGACCCTCCCGTTGAGTCATGAGGTTCGGAAAAGGATCCCCTTGCTTTCTAAACTCCTTCTCAGAGAGGAGTCTAGGTGCGGCTAGATTCAGTCCTAGTCCCAGACTTGGTCAACAGTTTATGTCTAAAGGATTATATGTGGCAATCAATCCTTTATATCACTTAGCTAAGGTTTCAAAGTTTAGCATGCTATTAGTCACTTACCGAGGATCTGTTGCGGCAAGGAATCTCTCAACCTCGAGGAGTAACCTTGAGAGGCGTCCCTGCTCAAGGGGAGATCCTGGCGTGCAGCCCGCTGCCGTGCAGGAGAGCTCAAAGGGCCCTGGGCTGTCCACTATTTAAGGAGTAAGATGATTGACTTATGGTCATATTTACATATCAGCAAGACGTTTAGATCTCTGCTTCAGGCAGTCCTTGTTTACTTTGTTGCCATTCGTCCTCAAGGTCCAGCATAAGCTGGATGCACCTATCAGGATGACTCCCACTGATGGTTACTGCTTGTGCAGGGCGCGGGGGGGGGAGCACACCGCCTCAACAGCTACCTGAAAGGAGGTTGTAGCGAGGTGGGTGTCAGTCTCTTCTCCCAAGTAACAAGCCATAGGACAAGAGGAAATGGCCTCAAGTTGCACCAGGGGAGGTTTAGATTGGATATTAGGAAAAATGTCTTCACCGAAAGGGTTGTCAAGCATTGGAACAGGCTGCCCAGGGAAGTGGTTGAGTCACCATCCCTGGAGGTATTTAAAAGACATGTAGATGTGGTGCTTAGGGACATGGTTTAGTGGTGGACTTGGCAGTGCTAGGTTAACAGTTGGACTTGATGACCTTAAAGGTCTTTTCTGACCTAAACGATTCTATGATTCTATGATTCTATGTGTCTCCTATTCTAAAACATGCTCAGCCAGACAGTGACAAGATGAAGACTTCAACTTTGACAGTAGATAACCAGGTAATACTGAGGTATATTAAAAATACTCTTTGACTTTGTATTAAGGCTCAATAACCTTTGGACACTGTGCTGTACTTTGGTATGAAGGACTACCAGCTTTTAAATCATTCCAGGGGTTCTCAGGTGCTTAGGGGACATTATTATACTCCACAGAGTAAAACCGCGCTTGCTAAACCAGGAAGAGTTTCACAGAGATGAGTAGTTTATTTTCAGCAAGCTGCTACATGTCCTTTTCATACTCACTTCCAGTTGTTCAGCCACTGTCATCAACATACACGATTATGTGAACACCATCAAAACGTTTTCCTTGCTGACTCTGGCCTTGACTGTAATACATAATACAACACCATGCAGAGGTCCCAACCAAGCTAGTACTGCAGCCAAAAGCATTTGTGCTGTATTAGCTCAGTGATAATTAATCCCGCTGAAAGGCCAGACTAATTAGCAGACTGCTCAGCCCAGGCCACCGCACAACTCTGCTTCCAGGACCTCAGTTGCTGCCTTTGCATGGCAGGAGCTGTGCAGATGAGATGTACCCCATGGTGGGAACTAGCTCAGGTTTCTTCAGTGCAGGTGAGCCCCGAAGACTTACGCCTTGGATGGTTTGCTCCATTTCCCACCACTCTTCCCATCGGCTAAATAGTGTGGAGGAGTCTTTCTAGCAAGACGAACTTTGCTTTTGAATCTGTGAGCAGAAATCACAACCTTATTTTACCAAATGGCCATCAGAAGGCAAATCCCCAAGGAGTAACACTGACCAGGGTGGGAGGCAACAACATGAAGCAGAACCAGGACTGAAGCACCCGTTGACAGCTCCACAGCTAATGGGTATCCAGCCCGGGGCAGGGCATGCCATCTCTCCAGCTTCTGCTTCCTTTTCTTTGAAGGCATTTTTTGGGGGCTTGATCCATCTATAGGCTTGCATTTGAGTTATCCTCTTGGGGCTGGCAGACACAAAGCCAGCCTTATGGGAGACTTGACTCATTTTGGCATCTGGAGACCAGACATGAAACCCCTCAGTGTCTAAAACAACACTAAGGTGCCTGTGATTGAGCAACCGAATCCCACCACAGATGTCCATACGGCTACCAGCACAGCAGGCCAGTTTAATGTTTTTTTTGGGTCTGTGTTAAAAATGGCAGTAAATAGTTACAGGTAGAAAATCCCAAACAAAAAGAGTTTTGCTGTCAAAACAGAAATGCTGACAGCATTTGAAAGTTGGAATTCAGTGAATCAGCAGTCATTGATTCTCGGTGCACAGTGGGATTCATCTCCCCCATTTTAGCTATCTACAGTTTATAGTCTTGCTTAAGCTTTTTTCTAGGTTTTCTAAATGGAGAGAGAGACAGAGAGAAGCACCCCCAGGAAATTATTCATATTCTCCTAAGATAGATGTCTGTAATATGTGGGATGAATCACAGTTGAAAGGGAATTATCTTTCTTCTTTGGCATAAAGGAGAACTAGATGACCTGCTGAAACCTGCTGAAGTACACAGTCCCACCATCAGGGACTTCAACTGTGTTTTTAGCTAAAGCCTGAAAAAATATGGGACTGCAAAAACTGGCTAAAGGACCAATTGTGGCTTAATTCTCCTTTCCGAGAAAATAACTCTCAAGCAGACATTGGTTTCTGTGGGAGCAGATATAGGCCAACAAGGGCTGCTTTTGAAAAATATCCTTCATAATGGCCTGACTTTAGGGAAGAAAACCCTCACTGAAGCCTGTGGGGGCTGTTGAGAGTTCAGCGCTTTTTTTAAAAAAAAGCAATAATTTATCTAGATGGCTAAATACACACTTAGAAGTGCAACTTTGGCCACCTTTATTCAGAGACATCAGCCAGTTCTATGAGGTCTGCAAAGAAAATTGATATGAGCATCTCTGTTCACTCCAGGGGTAATGGGAGGGAGAGAAAGATGCCCACCTCTGGAGCAGCAACAGATGCCAAACTGGAAGGCATCCAGCTCAGTGGCATGCAAGAAATACAATACATGATTTCAATGCAAGCATTTCGGTTTATTTGGGGAATCAATTAACAATAAGTGCATACATCCATTTACAAAATGGTAGTGTACCAGACACATACACATACAAGTTGTAATTGAAAACTGAAATAACACCAGGAGGAATAATCATTAAAGCAAAACAAAAAACATCTCCAAAAAACCAAGAATAATATTTAATAAAATAAAATCATTCATCCATCTGCAGTTATATCCTTAGGGGGAGGCCACAGACTAACAGGCAAACAAATCTAGATAGAAATGAAAATAATGTTGTGAAGGTGATGGAAGGAACAAGGGAGAGATTTCTTTGCAGATTAGCTGCTTATGAACCAAAAGTATTTCAATTTGATCACTTGTTTGTAGATATGTTTATCAGAGGATGGGGAATTCCATCATATGTTCCTACCATCCTGAAGAATAATTATTCTTCTCCTCTTCAGACATTTTACTATCACTATTTATTGGCACAGCCACAGAATTCAGGAGCTCTCATCAAAGATACCAACTGAGGTCTCAAGAGCCTACTTTCTTTCCTTAAACCATAGGAAGCCCAAAGGTTAATCAAATGCGGTTCTCTTCATCTTTGCTGTGAATGTGTACCAACTGAGGCACCTAAAAGCCCAGGTACCAAAGAGCCACTTAACAGCACCTAATGGGCAGCTAACACCCCCAGGGAAGTTGGATGCCCTACAAACCTTGAGATGTGTCGGTATCTAACTCAGTTCCCTTAATATTACCTTGTATGCTGGGATTTATAGTCTTTAATTATAGTTTTCAAATTTAAAAAAATGGGAGGGAAAAGCAATTCTGTCTTCTGTAAATCTGGACATATGCTACATAGCCAAATAGACCTCAGTGGAGGAAGTCTCAGGGGGCTCTGTACTTAAGACTGTGTTTTTGTGGGAGATGTTCATTGACTATCAACCACTGCACTTCCATTAGCTGCCTGCAGGTAGGCTAGCTTGCAAAACAGCCAGTCTGCTACAGCTTTCTGCTTTTGTTTGGATCTTTTTCCTTTTCCCAAGAATGCCATTCATAGAAATTAAACTTCTGTTCTTATTGAAATGCATATAACCTGCAGGAGATACGATTTTTTTCCATACCATATGAGTCAGAAATGGAAAAGATTTGCTAAGATATAGGAAGACTGGAGCTGGATCCAATTAGCAATGCTTTTAAACCAGTATCCTTCCTCCAAGAGTTCCTCAGAGGAAGACACAAGAATCCCCTTTGAGCAACTATGGACTAATTTTGCCATATAAGCCTGTCAGCAGTTAATGATTGTATACCCTAAAGTATAAGAGTTTACATTACATTGTATTTCCATTACGCATCTATCCTCTGTGAGACAACTCAGAATATTCCCAACTATATCTTCCTCCTGCTAAATTGTGTGCCCAGTAACACTTTATAGCAGTGAGTTCCAGACATCAATTAAGCATTGTAGGAGGAAAAAATGTCTTTGTTTACAATAATGAAAAATGTTTTTTATTCTGCTTCCTCTCTATTGCCTAGCATCTGACTCACCGTGTCCTTATCAGGCCTTTGCCATGGTCTCTGGTCTAACTCTTCAACTGCATGGCTGCACTTAAACTCACCAGGGTGCCTCACCGTCTTCCCTAAGTAACTTTGTCATCTTCAAACCGTGCCTCTTTCCTTTCCCACAGTCTACTGCTTTCTTATAAGACACATTACATTAATTCATCTTTTGCCAAACCCTTCTTGAACCTTGTCCCATTAGAAACCAACCACTTGCTCTTTGGTGGCTTATATGGCTCCCGGTCACAGCTGAGGGGTGAGTGAGGGATGCCCTGAGGCTGTCTCTCTATCTGCTCTCTATCATGTCACCCTTTGGGCAATGTGCAAAGGGCTCTAGTAGAGTGGAGAGGTGTTTTTTTCCTTTACAAAAGCAAGGCATGCAGAGTTTCAAATTGTTTCACCTGTTTTAACCAACTTATTTGGCCACTAACTAGTTCCTAAAAGTAGAGTTTTCCCCTTCCGTAATAGAATATGCCAGGTATTGCATAGCCCTGCCTTGCTTCCAACCTACAGTTAATCGCTGTTGACTGGTGGTTTAATTCTAGGTGTTTATCTTTTAAATTCCTCATTCCTTCCCTCTCTCAGATCTTTCTGTGATTTTTCTCTCTCCAGTCATGTATCCCTCCATCCTGGCAGGAAGCTGCTGTCCTCTTGGTTCCTCTCATTGCTCAGTGTTCAAGTTCCTCTCCCATTTGTGGAAGAATAAATAGGGAAGGCAAAAAAAAGAGGGGAAAAGCCAAGCTATAGGATGTGGCACTGACCCCTGGCCCAGGCTGGGCCCAGTTAATCCCCATGCAGTCAGAGCAGCAGATTGGAAGCTTTTTTAGCAATCCTTGGCAAAGACTACAAGGAGCGGGAAAAGCTTGGGGTCTGGGGCATCGCTTGACCAAGTTGCCATAAGCATGGCAGGGGAAGACGCAGCACTAAGGAGAGATGTAGCTAGCATACTTTCTGGGAAGACATCTCGAGAGAAAAGAGCGAAAACATGACACCAGCTTGAATAATGCTCAGAAAAGCAAGGGACAATGTGAAGGGTGGTTCACAGCCTAAGGGCTAATCTTCTTAAAGAGACCTTGGACTGCATCTGGAAAGCCCCACAGCCTGCCTTTCCCTTCCCTTCCCTTCCCTTCCCTTCCCTTCCCTTCCCTTCCCTTCCCTTCCCTTCCCTTCCCTTCCCTTCCCTTCCCTTCCCTTCCCTTCCCTTCCCTTCCCTTCCCTTCCCTTCCCTTCCCTGTGGTCCAGCAGTGAATGCCTGGTGAGAGACAGCTCTCTCCATCAAGGTTGTCCAGGCTGATGCACCCCACTCAGGCTTTCCAAACACACTTTGTTTTTATTACATCCACCAGTTCATTTGGAGTTGGGTCTCGAGCCAACAAGCCCTCCATGTGCCAACTGGTCAAACTCCCTCAGTCTTGTCTGAAGTGATGATCACTGCCTGATCATCACAGCCACTCTTAGCATTTGCTCCTGTTGGAAATCCAGGCACCATTCATTTCTGTCTGATATCAAGACTTTCAATACAGGAAATACACTGACTGAACAATCCCAGGATCATAGTTTACCTTCTCATTTTTTGTTTTTTTCCCATGTAGTGACAGATCAGAGGTCTCCATGCCTGAAGAGTACAATCTGCCCTTCCTTCATCCCTCCCCATGGATGCCACAAGCTTGCAGTTATTTTATTATTTTCCTCCAAAGTCAGATGTGCTTCATTTTGCAATATCTAGATGAGTACAGTTCATGCATCTGCAGCTGACCCAGACTCCTTGTGGTGTCCTTACCATCAAGAGTGAGTGATAGCTAGGCTTAGTGTACAGACCTTTAGCTGTATCTTAGGTATCTATTTTAGGCAGACATGGATAGTATGTTTAAAGTGCTTTTTTCACTACTAACAGTAAAGAGCTTATGATGAGTAACTCTTCCATAGAAATTTACATTTAGTCAGACGACTGCCACCGTAGGTGGACAACCTACATTTTGTACTACTGAACCTTGCCAAATTTCTATGACTCACAATTTTCCATTGCATTGATAGTGTCCTCTAACTTCATGTCACCAGCAGATTTTGTCAGTGTGTTCCTGCCTTGTGTACATATTAAATCAGTTCAGTGAGATGAGGAATTCCACCAGTAGCTTCCCTCCATGCAAACAATCAGCCTCTCACTGAGACCCGGTGCAGTTTCCCATGCAGCCACTTTATCAGCCATATGTCAGTTCCTGCATCTCCTCTTTAATGAATAAATTGTTATGTGGCAGCATGCAAAATGCTTGACGGCAGCAGAGGTTTTTATTTTTTAAGCACTTTATTCTAAGACAAGAGGATAACTACTCTCTGTTCCTCCAGGTAGCTACAACGCACCAGTATTCATTGTCTGCAGAGCTGATTCATATACACGGGCAATTAATTCTGTGTGTTTAACACATACCTTGTGATATCAATCCCATCCATGCACATGTTTTATCTTCTGTTATGGTTTAGCCCCAGTCGGCAATTAAGTACCAAACAGGCGCTCGCTCACCATCCCTCCCCGGTGGGATGGGGGAGAGAATCGGAAGAGCAAAAGTAAGAAAACTTGTGGGTTGAGGTAAGAACAGTTTAATTATTGGAACAACAACAACAACAAATTGTAATGAGAAGGAAAACAACAAGAGAGAGAGAGAGGAACAAAACCCAAGGGAAAAAAAAACCCAGTGATACAACCGCTCACCACCCGCCGACCGATGCCCAGCCAGTCCCCTAGCAGTGATCGCTACCCCCCGGCCAACTCCCCCCCATTTTATATACTGAGCATGACGTCATATGGTATGGAATAGCCCTTTGGCCAGTTTGGATCAACTATCTTGGCTGTACCCCCTCCCAGTTTCTTGTGCACCTGGCAGAGCATGGGAAGCTGAAAAGTCCTTGCCCAGTGTAAGCACCACTTAGCAACAACTAAAACATCAGTGTGTTATCAACATTATTCTCATACTAAAATCCAAACCACAGCACTATACCAGCTACTAGGAACTAAATTAACTCTATCCCAGCCAAAACCAGGACAGTATCCACCCCTTATTCTATACCATCTATGTCATGCCCAGCTTCTACCCTTTCCAATACATTCCAATTAATCACCACCACTTTCCCTGTCTTGATATATACACACAGCTATCATTCCCTTGGTCTATGGGCCATCCCTCTAAAATGTCCATTGAGTTCCCTTAGTCCATGGCTTTGGGTTCCATCTGTCATAACAGTCCTTCAGGGCAGGAGAGATGGTGTGTGGTGTTGCATTGTTGCATGCTGAAGCCAGTTCTGGTTCCATCACCGCTGCACTTTGCTTGGTTTCATCAAAGTTCATTCTTCATTAATCTGGGTGATTCTTACTGAAATACCATTGATATGGTGTATAGTGACCATAAAAGTGATGACATACAGTATTATATAGCAATTAACATCATACCATTTAGTTCATTGGCTATTCTCACCCAAAATCAAATCCCCTTGAGGTATACAGCGGACTTCCCCATCCTTTCCCATTACCCACCAAGTGCTCCCAGGTCCTTGAGCAAAAGCAGTCCCACAAATGGGCTTGCCTTTGCCCGAGGCAGGAGTAACCCAGACTGTCTTCCCCAGCATGTTTTTTATATGCACTACAGGGACCTTATCTCCTTCGACAGTGTGTAAAAGTTTTGATTGGGCAGGGCCAGATTGATTGACAGATCCCCTAGTGTTGACTAACCAGGTGGCCTTTGCTAAATGTGTATCCCAATGTTTGAATGTCCCACCACCCCTTGCTCTCAGCATAGTCTTTAACAGTCCATTGTATCGTTTGTTTTTCCTGGAGGCTGGTGCATGATAGGGGATGTGATATACCCAATCAATGCCATGCTCTTTGGCCCAGGTGTCTAGGAGGTTGTTTCACAAATGAGTCCCATTGTCTGACTCAGTTCTCTCTGGGGTTCCATGTTGTCATAGGATTGCTTTAAAAGGCCCAGGATAGTGTTCCGGGCGGTGGCATGGGGCACGGGATATGTTTCCAGCCATCCAGTGGTTGATTCCACCATTGTAAGCACATAGTGATTGCCTTGGCGGGTTTGTGGGAGTGTGATATAATCGATCTGCCAGGCCTCCCCATATTTATATTTCAGCCATCGCCCTCCATACCACAGAGGCTTTAACCGCTTGGCTTGTTTGATTGCAGCGCATGTTTCACATTCATGGATAACCTGTGCAATAGTGTCCATGGTCAAGTCCACTTCCTTGATGGCCTGAGGGGTCATGGGCCCACCCAGCTGTAAATAATTCACCCTTATGTTGCCAGTCCAGATCCACCTGAGCCACTTCCATCTTAGCAGCCTGATCCACCTGCTGGTTGTTTTGATGTTCCTCAGTGGGTACATGAGCATCTATGTGACGTACTTTGACAAACAGGTTCTCTACCCGGGCAGCAATATCTTGCCACAGTGCTGCAGCCCAGATGGGTTTGCCTCTGCGCTGCCAATTGTTCTGCTTCCATTGCTGTAACCACCCCCACAGGGCATTTGCCACCATCCATGAGTCAGTATAGAGATAGAGCACTGGCCACTTTTCTCATTCAGCAATGTCTAAAGCCAGCTGGATGGCCTTCACTTCTGCAAATTGGCTCGATTCACCTTCTCCTTCAGCAGTTTCTACCACTTGTCGTATAGGACTCCATACAGCAGCTTTCCATCTCCGATGCTTTCCTACAATACGACAGGACCCATCAGTGAACAGGGCATAGTGCTTCTCATTTTCTGGTATTTGATAGTACAGTGGGGCTTCCTCAGAACACGTCACCTCCTCCTCTGGTGATATTCTGAAACCTTTGCCTTCTGGCCAGTCCATAATTACTTCCAAGATTCCTGGGCGATTGGGGTTTCCTATTCGAGCCCATTGTGTGATCAGTGCAACCCACTCACTCCACGTAGATTCAGTTGCATGATGTGTAGAGGGGACCCTCCCTTTGAACATCCAGCACAGTACCTGCAGCCAGGGTGCCAGGAGGAGCTGTGCTTCAGTACCAACCACTTCCAAAGCAGCTCAAACCCCTTCATATGCTGCCAATATATCTTTTTCAGTTGGAGTATAGCGGGCCTCGGATCCTCTGTATCCCCGACTCCAAAGCCCTAGGGGTCGACCTCGAGTCTCCCCTGGTGCTTTCTGCCAGAGGCTCCAGGTAGGGCCATTCTCCCCGGCTGCCGTGTAGAGCACATTTTTTACGTCTTGCCCTGCCCGGACTGGCCCAAGGGCTACTGCATGAACTATCTCCCGTTTAATTTGTTCAAAGGCTTGTCGTTGCTCAGGGCCCCATTGGAAATCGTTCTTCTTCCAGGTCAGTTGATAGAGAGGGCTTACGATCAGACTGTAATTTGGAATATGCATTCTCCAAAACCCCACAATGCCTAAGAAAGCTTGTGTTTCCTTTTTGCTAGTTGGTGGAGACATGGCTGTTATTTTGTTGATCACATCCATTGGGATCTGACGACGTCCATCTTGCCATTTTATTCCTAGAAACTGGATCTCCTGTGCAGGTCCCTTGACCTTACTTTGTTGTATGGCAAAACCGGCTTTTCGGGAGGAAAGTCTCCACTCTCCATTAGACTTTCTCACTGGCCATATAGGACTGTTAAAAGGTGAACGACTCTTACTGATCACTCCTTGGCTCTCCAGTCGACGAACCAGCTTATGGATGGGAATCTGGGAGTCTTGGTTGGTATGATATTGCCTCCAGTGTCAATTGCACCGTTGTGGTAGCAATTGGCACCTGTTGTTCTTCGACCCTCAGCAACCCCACAACAGAAGGGTCCTCTGAGAGACCAGGCAAGGTGGACAGCTGTTTAATTTCCTCCATCTCCAAGGCAGCTATACCAAAAGCCCACCGGTACCCTTTTGGGTCCTTGAAATACCCTCTCCTGAGGTAGTCTATGCCAAGGATGCACGGAGCCTCTGGGCCAGTCACAATGGGGTGCTTTTGCCACTCATTCCCAGTTAGGTTCACTTCAGCCTCCAATACAGTTAGCTGTTGGGATCCCCCTGTCACTGCAGAAATACAGATGGGTTCTGCCCCTATATAGCTTGATGGCATTAGGGTACACTGTGCACTGGTGTCTACTAGAGCCTTATACTCCTGTGGGTCTGATGTGCCAGGCCATCGAATCCACACAGTCCAGTAAACCCGGTTGTCCCTTTCCTCCACCTGGCTGGAGGCAGGGTCCCTCTAGTCCTGGTCAGAATATTCATTACCCATTTCTTGTACATATGAGTCAGGAGCTCCTTCATTAAAATCAGGAGTAAGATCAGCCCTTTTACTCTGTCTGGGGAACTGCCCACTGGAAACCAGAGCAGCAATTTTCCTGGAAGAACCCCCTTTGGTGACTGTTTTTCCTTGCAACTCACGTACCCGTGCCTCTAGGGTCGAGGTAGGTTTTCCATCCCGCTTCCTCATGTCCTCTCCGTGGTCACGCAGGTAAAACCATAGGGTGCCCTGTGGTGTGTGCCCTCTATATCCTCTCTCTTGAGCAGAGGAATGCTGACTCCTAATAGCTGAGA
Organism: Mycteria americana; assembly: GCF_035582795.1. Lineage (NCBI taxonomy): Eukaryota > Metazoa > Chordata > Aves > Ciconiiformes > Ciconiidae > Mycteria > Mycteria americana. The sequence continues at coordinate 11,623,131 of NW_027445436.1, forward strand.
TACGGGTCTGTACAGGTGGAAAGTAGGACCTATCTTCTTCGAGTTGCTGGGCCTTCCAGGACAGTTTCTCCACAGCCGAGACAAGGGAGGGAAGAGATACTTTCTTCTTATTCGCGGAGTTGGCTAGCCACTTCATCCACTGTTGGACCCTCTCTGTCTTTCCAGGTCAGTATTGCCAATGAGTTGGCACACGACGATGGTGCGTTCCGTACCAACTTTCGCCACATGTGCTGTGTGCACTGGACCTCATTTGGATCTTTGGGTAACCACTCGTCGACCAGGTTACCATAAATCACCTCCAGCACGGCTAATTCCCTCAGGTACTGGATCCCTTTCTCCATGGTGGTCCATTTCCCGGGGCGATATATAACATCTTCCTTGAAGGGATATCTTTCCTTCATAGCTGACAGGAGTCGCCTCCAGAGGCTGAGGACTGGTGCCCCTTTTCCAATTGCTTTGTCAATGCCTGCTTCCCTAGAAAGGGATCCCAGCTGTTTGGCTTCCTTACCCTCTAATTCCAGGCTACTGGCCCCACTATCCCAGCATCAGAGCCGCCAGGTGACAATATGCTCGCCTGGACGATGGCTGAAATATTTTCGCATGTCTCGTAGCTCACTCAGGAATAGGGATCGGGTAGTTTCCCCAAGTTCTTCCTCCTCCTCTCCCTGTGATGGCCCTGCTCTTTCATCTTCCCTTTCTAAACGAGCTGACTTTCACTTCCAGGATTTCTTCTTGTGTATAGGGGCGACTGATACTGACATGGGTTGGTTCCTTGGTTGAACCGCATTATCTGTCGCAGGGGGCTGGAGTGACCACAGTGCCTGTTGCGGGGGGGGCTGGAATAGCTGCAGTGCCTGTTGCAGGGGGGGATGGAGTAGCCGCAGTGCCTGTCGCAGTGCGGGCTGGAATAGCTGCAGTGCCTGTCGCAGCGGGGGCTGGAGTGACCGCAGTGCCTGTCGCAGTGTGGGCTGGAGCAGCCGCAGTGCCTGTCGCAGCGGGGGCTGGAGCAGCCACAGTGCCTGTTGTAGAGGGGGTTGGAGTAGCTGCGTTGTCTGTCGTTTTGTCACCAGATCCTTGAGGGTTCTGAGTAGCGTTAAACAGGGCTCGGTAGGCATGGGCCGGACCCCAGCACATTGCAGTGATTTGTATCTCCTTAGAATTGTCAGGGTGACAACATACTTTTTCCAAATAGTCTACTAATTTTTCAGGATTCTGCACTTGTTCAGGGGTGAAGTTCCAAAACATTGGAGGTGCCCACTGTCCTAGGCATTTGCCCATGCTATCCCACACACCCTGCCACTCATAACTATCCAGCCTTGGGGCAGATCTCTGGATGATATTCTTAAATTGCTTACTAATCTTGGACAAAATCAAAACAGTATTCCCAAGCAATACCAATAGATGTATCTTAACTACCCAAGGATGTTCAAGATACTGAAAAGTTATTGTAATGAAGGGGGAAACATTGTAGAAGAAAGTAGTGAAGGTGCCATTTTGTTTTTCCTCCATAAAAAACCTCTCGGAGGAAGAAGTATAATTGCTAATTGTCTCCATGAGGTGGTACCCGATGTACAGAAATGGCTTCAGTATAAAACTCAGATACCAGATTAAGCTCAAGGTCACTGTTTAATAACAAATCTTGCAGGCAATACAGCACTAATCACTGCAGAGCACAGCAAACTGCAAAACCCAACAATGATCTTTAACATGTACAGCAAAAAAATGAGCATGGTGCAGATCAGGTAAACCAATATCCAGAACAGATGAATCAATATCGTGGCCCACAACTCTTAATAGATCTAAATTCCTTAATACGCTCTGGTTAATCTGTTATTATCTCAAACCCTTCGTGCCCTACGTTAGGTGCCAAAAAGGACTGTTGTGGTTTAACCCCAGTTGTCAATTAAGTACCACGCAGCTGCTCGCTCACTTCCCCCCCCCCGGTGGGATGGGGGAGAGAATCGGAAGAGCAAAAGTAAGAAAACTTGTAGGTTGAGGTAAGAACAGTTTAATAATTAGAACAACAACAAAAAATAATAATAAGTTGTAATGAGAAGGAAAACAACAAGAGAGAGAGAGAGGAACAAAACCCAAGGGAAAAAATAATCAAGTGATACAACTGCTCACCACCTGCCGACCGACGCCCATCCAGTCCCTGAGCAGCGACCGCTACCCCCCGGCCAACTCCCCCCATTTTATATACTGAGCATGACATCATATGGTATGGAGTAGCCCTTTGGTCAGTTTGGATCAACTATCTTGGCTGTGCGCCCTCCTAGTTTCTTGTGCACCTGGCAGAGCATGGGAAGCTGAAAAGTCCTTGACCAGTGTAAACACCACTTAGCAACAGCCAAAACATCAGTGTGTTATCAATATTATTCTCATACTAAAATCCAAAGCACAGCACTATACCAGCCACTAGGAACTAAATTAACTGTATCCCAGCTGAAACCAGGACACCTACCATGGTAAGTGGGTCTGGTTCAAATTTAGAAACCTTTCATCTTCTTGGCTAGTGTCTTTCATGCGACCTTGGCAGCAGCAATGTCTGGCTTGAGACCTTGCCCAAGTTATAATTCTTCCTCGTGGGATGATACTGTTATTGCTGAGAAGTTGGGCATTTTTACCAAGTGCTATGTCTCTACTAATGTAAAAAGCTATCTATAAAGTCAGCTAGACTGTACGTTTGTCTATTTTTCCCTCTGAATCATGGCCTTCTCATGCACACAGTTGCCTTCCTGTGTTATTGCCAGAATTTTCTCTAGGACATTATTTCAGCTGTGACTCTTGGAAGTCCAATCGTTATGGCTGAGTCAAAATCACTGTCTGAGGGTCCAGCACAAATATGCAGAATAGTTTTTGTGGATGGGATGGAGGTGGAAAGAAAAGGGTGGTGCAGATAGGGGGCATGTTAGAAATGAGGTTGGGGAGCAGCATGGAAGACATAGCTGGAAGCTGTTTTTCATGAACTGAAGCCTTAATGGGCTACCTTGTCCTAGCAAGGGCAGTATACTTTTTTTCACGAGCATGAAGAACACTACAGAGTCTATTGCTTTCACCTGAAATGGGTGCTGTTCAACCCTCTGCCATGTTTTACAAGGGTGTCTGTACATTTGTTCATTCTGAATCCATAATCCTCCCTTTCTTTCTTCCTTTTCTTTCTTTCTTTCTTGCTTGCTTGCTTTCTTTCTTTCTTTCTTTTTCTTCCTGCACTCTGCCCTCACCTAACCCTGCTTTGATTTCTTGTCTGTTCCCCAAATCCCTGTTCCCATTTCAACAAGAATGTCCCTCTGTACAGCTCATGCCAATATAATATTTTTCTCATCTCCTCAAATCCCTCTCTTTACCATGCCTCTTCAAGAAATGTTTAATTATCCTGAATATATTTCTGATATTACAGGTCCCAGTGTTTTGGATGTTGTGCAAATGTTTCTTAGAAATGGCCTTTGCTGAGGACTTTACAATGCGTACAAATAAGATAAATAAAGGATAAGAGGAAGCAATGTTATTACATTCCTGTTTGAGATAAGGAGCTAAGATACTTCCTGATTTAGGAAACAGCTTATATCTCAGGAAGTGGGTGAATACTTGTTTAAGTTCTGTTTGAGTCTGGACCCTGAGTATGTATGTAAAACTTATTTAACTGCTTCCTTGACCAACAGCTAAGTGAATTATCTCAGGTAACACAAGGGGTACGTGGCTGAGTCAGGAACTCAGTCCACATTTCCAGTGACCTTGTCAAGTTTCTCCAAGACCACTTTTTGTTTATCTTTTCTCTTCCCCTTGCTTGTATTTTAACAAACTCAGTAAACTATTACCTCTAGGTGTAAAGACACCCTTGAACATTTCTGTGTTATTCTTGCTATTTTAATTTTTTAAAAAATCCACTATTTTGAGATTAAAAGGGAAGGAAAAAGTGAAGTCAAGAATAACATCTGCAATCATGAAAACTGCACAGATTTCCATAGTAAAAAAATTTATGACTAAGACAGTGGGTTTCAGTTTAAAAATATAAATTATAATCCCACCAGGGATCATTTTTACAGTGCAAAACTACTCTTTGACACTGCCGTGGGTTTTTATTAAGGAGTTTATAAAAGAAAATCTTTAATAAATACAGCTGGTGCAAGCTACAAGTAGGACTGGATTGTAGATGACAAAATTACTCAGATAGATAGATAGTCTCAAATGTCCCTTCTAGACAGAGTTTGTAATCATGATAATAGGGGTATTGCACACAGGAGTATCAAAAAGAAACTGTGACTAAGGCGAAGGAAAAAGCTGTGGGACATCATAGTCTAAAGTTTTCAAGGGTCAGTAAAACATGCAGACGATACCAAGCTGAGTGGTGCGGTTGACCCGCCTGAGGGACAGGATGCCATCCAGAGGGACCTGGACAAGCTCAAGAAGTGGGCCCATGTGAACCTCATGAGGTTCAACAAGGCCAAGTGCAGGGTCCTGTACCTGGGTCAGGGCAACCCCTGGTATCAACACAGGCTGGGGGATGAAGGGATTGAGAGCAGCCCTGTGGAGAAGGACTTGGGGGTACTGGTGGATGGAAAGCTGGACATGAGCCAGCAATGTGCGCTCGCAGCCCAGAATGCCAACCATATCCTGGGCTGCATCAAAAGAAGCGTGGCCAGCAGGTCGAGGGAGGTGATTCTGCCCCTCTACTCCACTCTGGTGAGACCCCACCTGCAGTACTGCGTCCAGCTCTGGGGTCTTCAGCACACGAAAGACATGGAGCTGTTGGAGCGGGTCCAGAGGAGGGCCACAAAAATGATCAGAGGGCTGGAGCACCTCTCCTATGAGGAAAGGCTGAGAGAGTTGGGGTTGTTCAGCCTGGAGAAGAGAAAGCTCCAGGGAGACCTGATTGCGGCCTTTCAGTACTTAAAGGGGGCCTATAAGAAAGATGGGGACAGACTTTTTAGTAGGGCCTGTAGCGATAGGACAAGGGGTAATGGTTTTAAACTAAAAGAGGGTAGATTTAGACTAGATATAAGGAAGAAATTTGTTACGATGAGGGTGGTGAAACACTGGAACAGGTTACCCAGAGAGGTGGTAGATGCCCCATCCCTGGAAACATTCAAGGTCAGGTTGGACGGGGCTCTGAGCAACCTGATGTAGTTGAAGATGTCCCTGCTCATTGCAGGGGGGTTGGACTAGATGACCTTCAAAGGTCCCTTCCAACCCAAACTATACTATGATTCTATGATTCTATGAACATTACGTGGCAGGATTTACTACAAGCTGATGCTAATGGATGTATAGAGTTATGTATTGTGTGTTGCAAATAGGGTTCAAACATGTACTTGAGGGCTATGCAGCATATTTTTAACCTTTTTTTGTTGTCAGTGATTATTGGTGTTATGATGCTTGCTTTCTGCAGGAAAAAATGGTCTTTTCCTTCCAAACTGTATGCAGAACCCCAGAAACATTGAGACTAGAGCATGCTTTCATGATGTTTTTTCTGTTTCCTTATACTCTTGTTTTCCTCAATCATCTACTATTTCACATTGCAGCTTGGCCAGAGACTGCCCCGATACAGGTTTTACCATGAAGGGAGCAAAAAGGAATGGGGAAGATATACGTGAACCAGATATCCTGGCCTTTCCAAGAGAATGCTAACAGGACAAAACAAAACTCTCTGTTATAGCTTGCTTTTTTTGGCTGCAACATTTTTGGGTTTGCCATTTTTCTGAAAAGTCCATATTTTCTACAAAAGCAGTACAACAATATACTGCATCTCCTTGGACATCCCTGTCTGAATTAGCCCTGTGCCTCAAATTTTTGGCTCCTCTGAGACTAATTTCTATCAAAACCAGTTTTGCAGTCACCTGTTCAGCCCTACTAGCTAAATTATTATTCCCTCTTGCAAGTGGAACATTCATGAGTGTCTTTTTGTCTTTATTTAGTTGTTGTTTTAATAGGAGCCCTTTTTTTATAATGAGCAAATGTACCAACTATTCTAGAAAATAATAGAAAATATTACAAACAGCAAAATAAAATTCTGGATTCATTATTCAGGTTCTCACACCTTATTCTCAAACTCATGCTCACTGGTGAACAGAAACAATAGCTTGGAAAAAGCTGTGTGTCCAGATAAAAATGTCCATTTAAAGTTTGAATTCCAGACACTAAATTGTTAAAGTGAGTTTCTCAGGAACCACATAAAGACTTCCACATGCAGAAATTACTTAGGTAACAAATGAGAGAACAGCAAGAGTCAGAATATAAACTGTTTATCATCTCCCCTAAAAGCATAAAAAAGGCAAAATGCACATAATTATTTTCGAAGGTGTACTTTCTCAGTGTTACTCTTCTCATGTGAAAACTTTGCCCTTCTCTAGTGCCTGTAATGGAAAGATCTGAAAGCATTTTCCTGACAGTAATCCCAGACCACCTGTCTGCAGAGATAAAATCATGCCTGAGACACAGCTCACGTATCTCTGTCCTGAGCTAGGTAAGGCTTTTTTCCCATCCTGCCCCTATAGATCAGCTGAGTTTGGGGGTGGCGTGGATACTCCAGCACTGAAGACTACCCTTCATGTGAAATCCTCCCCAGACTTCAGCGATTTGAAGAATAAGCCTTCATTATTTTTTTTCCCAGGCCCTTTTTCCAGAGGGATGCAAGTCAGGAAGAGAGCCCAGGAGCCAGTTCTCCATTATCTTGCTGACCCCATACCACGTGCATGCTTCCTCAGCCAATATACTGTCAAAATCAGCACATTTTGAAATAGGAAGTCCCTGTAATACACTTCTCTGAGATATAGGTGCAAGTGGAGTCCATGCGCTACAGAAATAATCACCCATTAAGCATCCACATCAACCCACAGTGCAGCGAGTCCTCCCACCCCAGTGAAAAAATGGGAAGTCCTTGCCCGAAGGTTCAACGTTCATACTCTGCAGATAAATTATTTATTACCATGCTCCTATCCCCCACACCGCGCTGTCATGTTGTATTTCATACCACGCTCGCCACAAACTGTATGAGGATTTCTGAGTGTGTGTGTGTGTGTCAAGGCTTAGAGAGGAGCGCTGAATTTTCTAATACTAAAGGGCCCGTTTCATGTTATTTATGACCTCACTAGTGTCGAAACAGAGACCTATAAATTGTAAACATAGGCTCACTAATTCTAACAACAGCAAGTTTTAGACACATGTAATTAAAACATCCCAAAGTCTTTCAGCTGTAATGTATTTCCAAATGACACCACTGGGACAGGGGGAAATGGGAAATGGAGGAATCAGCAGTATTTCAAAGCCGTGGCCATTGTTAGCTTTTGGGGCTCTGTACAGCACTGGCAGTGCTGCCAAGTCTGCAGGTTTCTTGATGCTATTTTCTATTACATCTTTTAATGGCAGTGTCATTGATTTCCAGAAACAGCAGGGACATTCGCTTTGCTAGGATGCCATCATGAACTTCAGGAGATGAATCTGATGTCCACACTGAAAAATAATACAAGCAAATTCTGTGATGGCATCTCCGCCGTGGATTAGATACACTAGAGAGGAGAAAATACTCCTTTCCCCTCACTTTTATCCCCAAAAGTAAGCTAAAACTGGGCCCTGAGTCTTCTATGAGGTTTGAGAAAGTTTGGGGTCTTTTGCTTTTATTGTGATTTCTTGTAGGAGTTTAGGATTAGCTGTTTTCTTATAGTCAGGGGAACAGGGGAAAGGCGATGCAATATGAAGACAGCACATTTTCAAATGCATGTAACAGATTTGTTGTACCTAGTACACGATTAACCTGTGAAATTCAAGCTATCATTGTTGCCAATAGGTTTGAAAGACCTACAGCAGTGTACAACAGGGCTCACCACCAATGTGTAGCTCATGGCCATCAGAAATCAGAAAAATAAACTGAAGCCAAGAGTGGCAGCAATGTGTCATTGTGCGCAACACATTATTTGCTCTGCCCAGCAGACAGCAGAAGTTTGAGGTTTACATGTGCGGTGGGAACATTTGCAGCTGGATTGAAGGGGGTGCTCTCAATTTGGACACAAACCCCATGGATTCAAAGAAATTGTGCAGCCCAGGCCAGCCTGGGTGAGGATCTGGGACATTTTCTCTCTTAGAGAGGATGTTAAGCTTCCACATTTCAGGGCACAAGCCAGCCCACAACTACCTGGGATTGGAAAACCTCCCCTGTGGGCAAACTGCATCGCAGCCCGTTGCAGTTCCTTTGAAGTGCCTGTTAACAACTGTTTTCAGAAACCAAGGGCTGGCTCGATGGACCATTGGATTGATCCAGTGTGACAACTCCTACGCTCTTTTCCAGCCTGGATCCTCAGGTGAGCGATGCTGCTGGCTGTAGAGCATAGGAGTGAGCACCGAGCCAAGCCACACTGCTCCTGGCAAAACCTCAGAGCAAACTCTGGACTGGGAGCAGCACTGGCTTGTTTGCAGCTGGGAACTCATGCTGGGAGCAGCAGCGGGTGCGGGCAAACAGGACCACGGATCCAGCCCTGTGCAGACTCTACCCTTGCCAATCTACCTGTCAGGTGGTTTTCTGAGGGATGAGTTGCTCAGTTTGCATCAAACTTTCTGCTATTGCCTAATTTTAGTGAGTGTAGCAGAGGGAATAAGTTAAGGAAACAAAATATTAGTAATGACAGGGAGGATGAAGGGAAAATATTATTTTTGTGGCCAAAGTCCCAGGCATGCAGATTTCCATGCTGACTTTGTTTCCTACTCTCCTTCTTTTTCATTATCATGTCCTTTTCCTCAACCATTCCCAGTCTTTCTTATCAGTGGGTAATGAGCAGTAGCTGACACATACTGTAGGAAATTATCTCTTTAAGGACGTTAAAGTAAATGCAGAGCTAATCACTGTGTAGTTAGACTGAATTCGTTCTCTGAATTCAGCTTTGGTGGCAGAAAGGCAAAGCATTTCTGTGGCAGGTGCTATCTTGCTCTATAAAGACTATCCTAAAGCACAGTCCCACTGGATCAGACCAATGGTCCATCTAGGGTTTTGGAGGCCAGACAGGAACTTCTGCAACAGAAGATGCTGCTGGGAACAATGGGGCCAAGTTGCTCTGTTGAGGGGAGCATCCCATAGCATGAGCTGAGGTCTCTGCTGTGCGGCAGGGAGTGTGCAAACAGGACAGTGTGATGGGTCAGGTTAGAGGGACATAATGCAGAGTAAGGACCCCAGTGGCACCAACAAGGGAAGAAAAGAGATAGTGCAGAGAGCACCTTGGACATTCTTGTGTTTTTCAGATAACTTTGGGCATTTTGGTCAAAATTCAGATATTTGAAGAGAGAGGAAGCCTTATTATCATTATTTACAGTAATGAGAAGAGGCATCATTTGAGTTGGGCTGAGGAGCCTGGCCAGAGTTAGCAGAGGTTGAAAGGCCAAATTCTGCCATGAAACAAGAGGTGGAGCAGGAGAGAGGAGGCACAGAGGCAGAATGCAGTTTTCAGCCTGAACCTATCTTTATAATTTATTACATACTTCAGATCTATAGTCTTGGATCTAGCTGCCTATCATTTGGATACAGAATTAATGTCAGTGTTAAGCAAACCTTTATTCACACACCTACAGTCAACTGCTGATTATAAGATTTTGCTTGTTTTTCTTTGTTGAAAAAATGCGTGCCCCACTCCTGGATGCATTGCTCCTGGAGATGTGCTGATGAGGATGCCTCAGTGCTCCATTTCTCAGTGTCCTTGCTGTAAGGCCTGGAACTCAGGGTGGCAGATGTCTGCTGCTGAGTGCTTGGCTTTTTATTTTTTTCCCCTCCTTGTGCTTCATCACTCGATATTTTTAGTTGCTAAATGTTGCAGAGACAGCTTTTTCAATTAGAAAAGTGACAAACTCTGCAAAATGTTTTCCAGCACTTGGAGAACATCAGCATCAATCTCCAGTACTTGCTCACTGACTTTGCAGGATGGGCTTGTTTTTCCTAAACTGAATGCTCTGACCTATTTGTCTCCAAAAGAAATAAACAAAACAAAACACCAACCAATAACATTTCCATCTAATGATGTTTAGGAAAAGGCATGTGTCTAAATCTATTCCTGTGTCCTAAGCAGACCGGCATCAGTGGACTTGAATCTCAGTTGGGGTGTGGTGGTAGGACAGTTAAGAGACTTTGCTATGGATACAGAGTTTTTATTGAAGGCTGCCAATGCATTTATAATATGGTGTGTGGTTAGGGAGTCAAATGTGTCCAGGTATGATGCATGTCTATCACTTTCTACAAAACCCCGTGTGCCTTATGCACGCATATTTAATGTCTAGGGATCACAGAATCACAGAATCACAGAATCGTATAGGTTGGAAAAGACCTTTAAGATCATCAAGTCCAACCGTAAACCTAACACTGCCAAATCCACAACTAAACCACGTCCTAAGTAAGTGCCACATCTACACATCTTTTAAATAGGCGCTCCTCATAACACTTCTGCTCTAGACCCTTCACCAGCTTCGTTGCCCTTCTCTGGACACACTCCAGCACCTCAATGTCTCTCTTGTAGTGAGGGGCCCAAAAGTGAACACAGTATTCGAGGTGCGGCCTCACTAGTGCCGAGTACAGGGGCACAATCACTTCCCTAGTCCTGCTGGCCACGCTATTTTTGATACAAGCCAGAATGCCATTGGCTTTCTTGGCCAACTGGGCACACTGCTGGCTCATATTCAGGCGGCTGTCAACCAACACCCCCAGGTCCTTCTCTGCCAGGCAGCTTTCCAGCCACTCTTCCCCAAGCCTGTAGCGTTGCATGGGGTTGCTGTGGCCCAAGTGCAGGACCTTGCACTTGGCCTTGTTAAACCTCATACAATTGACCTCGGCCCATCGATCCAGCCTGTCCAGGTCCCTCTGCAGAGCCTGCCTACCCTCCAGCAGATCAACACTCCCACACAACTTGGTGTCATCTGCAAACTTACTGAGGGTGCACTCGATCCCTTCGTCCAGATCATTGATAAAGATATTAAACAGAACTGGCCCCAACACAGAGCCCTGGGGAACACCGCTTGTGACTGGCCGCCAACCGGAGTAAACTCCATTCACCACCACTCTTTGGGCCCGGCCAGCCAGCCAGTTCTTTACCCAGCAAAGAGTACACCCGTCCAAGCCATGAGCAGCCAGTTTCTCCAGGAGAATGCTGTGGGAAACCGTGTCAAAGGCTTTACTGAAGTCTAGATAGACAACATCCACAGCCTTTCCCTCATCCACTAGGCGGGTCACCTTGTCGTAGAAGGAGATCAGGTTGGTCAAGCAGGACCTGCCTTTCCTGAACCCATGCTGGCTGGGCTTGATCCCTTGGTTATCCTCTACATGCCGTGTGATGGCACTCAGGATGATCTGCTCCATCAGCTTCCCTGCTACCGAGGTCAGGCTGACAGCCCTGTAGTTCCCCGGGTCCTCCTTCCGGCCCTTCTTGAAGATGGGTGTCACATTCGCTAATCTCCAGTCAGCAGGGACCTCCCCAGTTAGCCAGGACTGCTGGTAAATGATGGAAAGGGGCTTGGTGAGCACATCTGCCAGCTCCTTCAGTACTCTCGGGTGGATCCCATCAGGCCCCATAGACTTGTGAGTGTCTAAGTGGTGCAGCAGGTCACTAACCATTTCCCCCTGGATTATGGGGGCTCCATTCTGGTCCCCATCCCTATCTTCCAACTCAGGGGGCTGGGTACCCAGAGAACAGTCGGCCCTGCTATTAAAGACTGAGGCAAAGAAGGCATTAAGTACCTCAGCCTTTTCCTCATCCTTGGTCACTGTGTTCCCTCCCCCGTCTACTAGGGGCTGGAGATTCTCCTTAGCTCTCCTTTTGCTGCTAATGTATTTGAAGAAGTGGTTTTTGTTGTCTTTTACAGCAGCAGCCAGACTGAGCTCTAGCTCAGCTTTGGCCCTTCTAATTTTCTCCCTGCACAGCCTTGCTACACCTTTGTAGTCCTCCTGAGTTGCCTGCCCCTTCTTCCAGAGGTCATAGACTCTCCTCTTTTTCCTGAGTTCTAGCCAGAGCTCTCTAGTCAGCCAGGCCAGTCTTCTTCCCCGCCGGCTCGTCTTTCGGCACCTGGGGACAGCCTGCTCTTGTGCCTTTAGGACTTCCTCCTTAAAGAATGTCCAGCCTTCCTGGACTCCTTTGCCCTTTAGGGCTGCCTCCCAGGGGACTCTCTCGACCAGTCTCCTAAACAGGCCAAAGTCTGCCCTCCGGAAGTCTAAGGTGGAAGTTCTGCTGACCCCCCTCATCACTTCTCCATGAATCAAAAACTCTATCATTTCATGATCACTCTGCCCAAGACGGCCTCCAACCATCACATGGCTCACAAGTCCTTCTCTGTTCCTGAACAAGAGGTCCAGCGGGGCACCTTCCCTAGTTGGCTCACTCACCAGCTGTGTCAGGAAGTTATCTGCCACGCACTCCAGGAACCTCCTAGACTGTTTCCTCAAACAGACCATCAGTTTCAGTCCTTCTTTAACATTAAACAAAATGGCCAGTATCGGCCTTAATTTAAGGAATCAGAACTAGCAATGCCTAAAGGATAGACCTGATAAATGAAATCTGAGATGCAAATAAATGGCCTCATTTCCAGGTACTGCTTTAAATACTAATGAAAAGTGCTCTGAGAATTTAGGTTATTTAGGTTTCTGCTTAATATGGACTTATCTTCTGTTTTGGTTTTCTCTTTAGAATGTGCATGACTTATAGAGTCTCAGGCAAAGCAAAGCAGTAACAAATCAGAATTATACTACTTGGTTTATTATTTATTATTTGTACTGTAGTGGATTTAAGAATATCCAGCCATTTGCCTAGGAAAAGGTTAAAAGAGATGCCTGTACTGGAGGAGTCACCTGGTAGTTTAATAGTCAATCTGTTTCACTCTTTAAAGAGTCACCTGATCAGAAGCTGAAATTAGACAAATTTAGGTTAGGAAGAAAAACCGGTCAAATTTGTAACTGTGAAGGCAGGAACACCTTATGTGAGGCTACAGTGGCTTCTCCATCCCTAAAAATACTTAGATTTAGATGGATATCACAGAATCACAGAATCATATAGGTTGGAAAAGACCTTTAAGATCATCGAGTCCAACCATAAACCTAACACTGCCAAGACCACCACTACACCATGTCCCTAAGCACCTCATCCAAACGTCCTTTAAATACCTCCAGGGATGGTGACTCAACCACTTCCCTGGGCAGCCTGTTCCAATGCTTGATGACCCTCTCGGTGAAGAAAAATTTCCTAATATCCAGTCTAAACGTCCCCTGGCGCAACTTGAGGCCATTTCCTCTGGTCCTATCACTTGTTACCTGGGAGAAGAGACCGACCCCCACCTCTCTACAACCTCCTTTCAGGTAGTTGAAGAGAGCGATAAGGTCTCCCCTCAGCCTCCTTTTCTCCAGGCTAAACAGTCCCAGCTCCCTCAGCCGCTCCTCATAAGACTTCTGCTCCAGACCCTTCACCAGCTTCGTTGCCCTTCTCTGCACACGCTCCAGTACCTCAATGTCTCTCTTGTAGTGGGGGGCCCAAAACTGAACACAGTATTCGAGGTGCGGCCTCACCAGTGCCGAGTACAGGGGCACGATCACTTCCCTAGTCCTGCTGGCCACGCTATTTTTGATACAAGCCAGGATGCCATTGGCTTTCTTGGCCGCCTGGGCACACTGCTGGCTCATATTCAGGCAATAATGGCAATACCTGGACTAGGTTAAGGGAAACTGTTTATAGTAATAGATGATGATGATGATTATAATAAATCTCAGTTTTGAAATTATTTTTTTCAGTGAGGGGACTCGAGATTTTCATTGCCTCATTCCCCAGAGAAGGCTGTCTGCTCCTCAGGGCTCTGCAAGTCAAGTGTGACTTTGCCTGTTGAGAAGATCTCCCCTCTCATAACCTGACATGACCTCACAGGAGCCCTGCTATGTATCAGGGAGAAAAAAAATGGTTCTTTATGGGTCATATATTGGGCTAAAGTTTGAATAACTCCACAAAATATACCAAGTAACACTAATACAGGGAGACTTCTATTGCATCTTTCATCAGAGCAGCCTGATTTTCAGCAGAAAGGATGTGAATATCTTCTGAAAATCAGGCGCCATTTAAGTGTTTCAGGTTGAGCAGACAAGAAAGGAAACCATTAACCATCATTAAAAGGCTTGGACTTTGAGAGCATGGCTTATGCAACTGTAAGGAAGCAGAAAGAGCTATCCCTTTTTTCCTCTGAATACTCCCCTTAATTAAAGGATCAGATTTCTTACATTCTGGAAACACCAGTGTTATGGTCTCCCCAAGACAAATAGTCTCAAAAGGTTAGGAAAGTATCAATACAAGGCAATCCTTAATGAACTCAAATAAAGTTTATTCTACAAAATAGTTGCTAGATTTAGTTCTTATGTCCTGATAAATGTAAATTAAAACTCTTTGAGATACAAGGATCCCTAAGTTAAACCTGAATGAACCCAAGTTTTTCTTTGACAACATGGGACAACATTTGACAACATTAGCAAGAGAAGAACTTGACCTATAAAACTAGGAATAAAGTTGGAAATATGGTCTGTTTGGCATTTGGAACAAAGCACTTCTCAGCAGGTAGAGGGAGACCCTTCCTCGGCTCTGAAGTTGAAAAAGCAGTTAGGAGAGGATACACCTCTCCCAGTACTGTCTGTCTGAAAATTAGACACCTACAGTGGGATTCAGCTTGCTAGAACACCTAAATCGAAGAATTCACCTGTGTACATCTCAGCTCCTATTGCAGTCAGTGACCACCCAGGTAATGCACTGAAGGGATGACAGAGACCCGTTCTGCTCGTCCAAGAGTAGACACCTACACTTTGTCAGCTAAATCCCTCTCTAGGCTTCATTGACTAAACTAAGAAAACCTCTGTTGACAGGGAGTGTAGACATCCAACTCACACATGGGGACCTACCTATGCACCCCTAAATGTCAGCATCTTTGCCTTGTACCCAAGGGACTTGTCCAACATTCCTACATGGAAAGAGAAATGTTCTTCCTTTAGAGGATGGTTCAAAGCTGCCTGCAAGGCATCCAGAGCTTCGTATCTCCCTCTCATGTGTTTTTAAAAGGTCAGATGCCTAATGTAGATTAGACATCTAACTTCTAGAAGTGTAAAGATAGGTGAATATGCCAAAATAAATCACTGCAGCTCTGACCTGCACAGTCTGTCTCTGTTTATATATGATTCAACTGCAGCTGGAAAACTGCATTTGATTAATAGCTCTGTATTGCCAGCAAGCTGTTGAGGAGCAGAATCACTTCATTTTAGTTGCTCTCCTGTCGTGGTTTAGCCCCAGCCGGCAACTAAGCACCACGCAGCCGCTCGCTCACTCCCCCTCGGTGGGATGGGGGAGAGAATCAGAAGAGCAAAAGTAAGAAAACTTGAGGGTTGAGATAAAAACAGTTTAATAGGTAAAGCAAAAGCCACGCACACAAGCAAAGCAAAGCAAGGAATTCTTTCACTACTTCCCATGGTCAGGCAGGTGTTCAGCCATCTCCAGGAAAGCAGGGCTCCATCACGCGTAACGGTTACTTGGGAAGACAAACGCCATCACTCCGAATGTCCCCCCTTCCTTCTTCTTCCCCAGCTTTATATACTGAGCATGATGTCATGTGGTATGGAATAGCCCTTTGGTCAGTTTGGATCAACTATCCTGGCTGTGTCCCCTCCCAGCTTCTTCTGCACCTGGCAGAGCACAGGAAGCTGAAAAGTCCTTGACTAGTGCAGCAACAACTAAAACACCTCTGTATTATAAACATTGTCTTCAGCACAAATCCAAAACATAGCCCCATACCAGCCACTATAAAGAAAATTAACTCTATCTCAGCTGTCGTGGTTTAGCCCCAGCCAGCAGCCAAGCACCACGCAGCCGCTCGCTCACTTCCCCCCCCCCGGTGGGATGGGGGAGAGAATCGAAAGAGCAAAAGTAAGAAAACTCATGGGTTGAGATAAGAACAGTTTAATAATTGGAACAAAATAATAGTAATAATAATAATGAATTATAATGAGAGAGAAAAAAACAATGAGAGAGAGAGAGGAACAAAACCCAGGGGAGGGGAAAAAAAGGAAAATATATATTAAAAAAAAAAAATTACAACTGCTCACCACCCGCCGACCGACACCCAGCCAGTCCCCGAGCAATGATCGCTACCCCCCGGCCAACTCCCCCCAGTTTATATACTGGGCATGACATCATATGGTATGGAATAGCCCTTTGGTCAGTTTGGATCAACTATCCTGGCTGTGCCCCCTCCCATTTCTTGGGCACCTGGCAGAGCATGGGGAGCTGAAGGGGGGGAAGAATCCTTGACCAATGTAAACACCGCTTAGCGACAGCCAAAAAATCAGCGTGTTATCAATATTATTCTTATACTAAAATCCAAAGCACAGCACTATACTGGCTACTAGAAAGAAAATTAACTCTATCCCAGCCGAAACGAGGACACTCAGCTGAAACCAGGACATCTCCTCTGATCAGAAGGCTGGAGGCATGGGTTTATAGGGAGAATTAAAAGAATCATATCTATATGCATACAGTGGAAGAGGCAACGGGAGTTACGAAAAGCCAAACTTCAAGAGATAACACAGAAGAACAGCAATTATTTGGCATGATTCCCAAGGTAAAGCTAGCAGCAAGAGGATTCAATTAAGACAGAGAAAATGTGAAATTTCGGCAGACCTTTCTGAGGTCTGCCCAGATTTCCTGAGAAAGAGACCTATGGGGTATGGAATAATTTGAAATCCCTGAAAAGAAAGATTTTAAGCCAGGCAAAACAGAACATCAGCAAATATTCTGGCAATAACTCTCACAAGAGCAAGAAAATTGCCTGGATGGTCTAAATGGTTTCTTCTCTATCTAAATTCTGTAATTTACATAGAGAAGAAATTCAGTGCAACTGTCACTCCTGCTGATATCACTTGTTTGCCGTGATCTGAGCATGCTTACAGTACAGTGAAACAGAGCCAAGAATCATGCAACAGGAGAAAAAAACAGAAGATGTCCTGGTATCGGCTGGGATGATAGACTTAATTTTCTTCCTAGTAGCTGGTATAGTGCTGTGCTTTGGATTTTAGTATGAGAATAATATTGATAACACGCTGATGTTTTGGCTGTTGCTAAGCATTGTTTACACTAGGCAAGGACTTTTCAGCTTCCCATGATCTGCCAGGCGCACAAGAAACTGGGAGGGGGCACAGCCAGGATAGTTGATCCAAACTGGCCAAAGGGCTATTCCATACCATATGACGTCATGCTCAGTATATAAAATGGGGGGAGTTGGCCGGGGGGTAGCGGTCGCTGCTCAGGGACTGGCTGGGCATCGGTCGGCGGGTGGTGAGCGGTTGTATCACTGGGGTTTTTTTTCCCTTGGGTTTTGTTCCTCTCTCACTCTCTTGTTGTTTTCCTTCTCATTACAATTCATTACTATTATTTTGTTCCAATTATTAAACTGTTCTTACCTCAACCCACAAGTTTTCTTACTTTTGCTCTTCCGATTCTCTCCACCATCCCACCGGGGGGGGAGGGTGACCGAACGGCTGCGTGGTGCTTAATTGCCGACTGGGGTTAGAACAAAAGTCCTTTTTGGCACCCAATGTGGGGCACGAAGGGTTTGAGATAATAACAGATTAACCAGAGCGTATTAAGGAATTTAGATTCCTTATTATTCCAACTCTATTAAGAGTTGCAGGCCACGATATTGATTCATCTGTTCTCGATATTGGTTTACCTGATCTGCACCATGTTCAATTTTTTGCTGTACATGTTAAAGATCATTGTTGGGTTTTGCAGTTTGCTGTGCTCTGCTTTAATTGGTGATGTTTTGCCTGGGAGATTTGTTATTAAACAGTGACCTTGAGCTTAATCTGGTATCTGAGTTTTGTACTGAAGCCATTTCGGTACATCGGGTACCACCTCATGGAGACAATTAGCAGTTATAGCTCTTCCTCTGAGAGGTTTTTTATGGAGGAAACACAAAATGGCACCTTCGCTACTTTCTTCTACAATGTTTCCCCCTTCATTACAATAACTTTTCAGTATCTTGAACATCCTTGGGTAGTTAAGATACATCTATTGGTATTGCTTGGGAATATTGTTTTGGTTTTGTCCAAGATTAGTAAGCAATTTAAGAATATCATCCAGAGATCTGCCCCAAGGCTGGATAGTTATGAGTGGCAGGGTGTGTGGGATAGCATGGGCAAATGCCTAGGACGGTGGGCACCTCCAATGTTTTGGAACTTCACCCCTGAACAAGTGCAGAATCCTGAAAAATTAGTAGACTATTTGGAAAAAGTATGTTGTCACCCTGACAATTCTAAGGATATAAATTCACTGCAGTGTGCTGGGGCCTGGCCAATGCCTACCGAGCCCTGCTCAACACTATTCAGAACCCTCAAGGATCTGGTGACAAAATGACAGACAACGCAGCTACTCCAGCCCCCACTGCGACAGGCACTGCGGCTACTCCATCCCCCCCTGCAACAGGCACTGCAGCTATTCCAGCCCCCCCCGCGACAGGCACTGTGGTCACTCCAGCCCCCTGCGACAGATAATGCGGTTCAACCAGGGAACCAACCCATGTCAGTATCAGTCGCCCCTATACACAAGAAGAAATCCTGGAAGTGAAAGTCAGCTCGTTTAGAAAGGGAAGATGAAAGAGCAGGGCCATCACAGGGAGAGGAGGAGGAAGAACTCGTAAACAAGACGGAAACCCCCCGATCCTATCCCTGAGTGAGCTGCGAGATATGCAAAATATTTCAGCCATCGTCCAGGCGAGCATATTGTCACCTGGCGGCTCCGATGCTGGGATAGTGGGGCCAGTAGCCTGGAATTAGAGGGTAAGGAAGCCAAACAGCTGGGATCCCTTTCTAGGGAAGCAGGCATTGACAAAGCAATTGGAAAAGGGGCACCAGTCCTCAGCCTCTGGAGGCGACTCCTGTCAGCTATGAAGGAAAGATATCCCTTCAAGGAAGATGTTATATATTGCCACGGGAAATGGACCACCATGGAGAAAGGGATCCAGTACCTGAGTGAATTAGCCGTGCTGGAGGTGATTTATGGTAACCTGGACGACGAGCGGTTACCCAAAGATCCAAATGAGGTCCAGTGCACACAGCACATGTGGCGAAAGTTGGTACGGAACGCACCATCGTCGTGTGCCAACTCATTGGCAATACTGACCTGGAAAGACAGAGAGGGTCCAACAGTGGATGAAGTGGCTAGCCAACTCCGCGAATAAGAAGAAAGTATCTCTTCCCTCCCTTGTCTCGGCTGTGGAGAAACTGTCCTGGAAGGCCCAGCAACTCGAAGAAGATAGGTCCTACTTTCCACCTGTACAGACCCGTATCTCAGCTATTAGGAGTCAGCATTCCTCTGCTCAAGAGAGAGGATATAGAGGGCACACACCACAGGGCACCCTATGGTTTTACCTGTGTGACCACGGAGAGGACATGAGGAAGCGGGATGGAAAACCTACCTCGACCCTAGAGGCACGGGTACGTGAGTTGCAAGGAAAAACAGTCACCAAAGGGGGTTCTTCCAGGAAAATTGCTGCTCTGGTTTCCAGTGGGAAGTTCCCCAGACAGAGTAAAAGGGCTGATCTTACTCCTGATTTTAATGAAGGAACTCCTCACTCATATACACAAGAAAAGGGTAATGAATATTATGACCAGGACTAGAGGGGCCCTGCCTCCAGCCAGGAGGAGGAAAGGGACAACCGGGTTTACTGGACTGTGTGGATTCGATGGCCTGGCATATCAGACCCACAGGAGTATAAGGCTCTAGTAGACACCAGTGCACAGTGTACCCTAATTCCACCAAGCTATATAGGGGCAGAACCCATCTGTATTTGTGGAGTGACAGGGGGATCCCAACAGCTGACTGTATTGGAGGCTGAAGTGAGCCTAACTGGGAATGAGTGGCAAAAGCACCCCATTGTGACTGGCCCAGAGGCTCCGTGCATCCTTGGCATAGACTACCTCAGGAGGGGGTATTTCAAGGACCCAAAAGGGTACCGGTGGGCTTTTGGTATAGCTGCCTTGGAGATGGAGGAAATTAAACAGCTGTCCACCTTGCCTGGTCTCTCAGAGGACCCTTCTGTTGTGGGGTTGCTGAGGGTTAAAGAACAACAGGTGCCAATTGCTACAACAATGGTGCACTGGAGGCAATATCACACCAACCGAGACTCCCAGATTCCCATCCATAAGCTGGTTCGTCGACTGGAGAGCCAAGGAGTGATCAGTAAGACTCGTTCACCTTTTAACAGTCCTATATGGCCAGTGAGAAAGTCTAATGGAGAGTGGAGACTAACAGTAGACTATCGTGGCCTGAATGAAGTCATGCCGCCCCTGAGTGCTGCCATGCCAGACATGCTGGAACTGCAATACAAACTGGAGTCAAAAGCAGCCAAATGGTATGCTACAACTGATAGCGCTAATGCGTTTTTCTCAATCCCTTTGGCAGCAGAGTGCAGGCCACAGTTTGCTTTCACTTGGAGGGGCGTTCAGTACACTTGGAATCGATTGCCCCAGGGGTGGAAACACAGCCCTACCATTTGCCATGGACTGATCCAGACAGCACTGGAACAGGGTGAAGCTCCAGAACATCTGCAATACATTGATGACATTATCGTGTGGGGCAATACAGCAGAGGAAGTTTTTGAGAAAGGGAAGAAAATAGTCCAGATCCTCCTGAAAGCAGGTTTTGCCATACAACAAAGTAAGGTCAAGGGACCTGCACAGGAGATCCAGTTTCTAGGAATAAAATGGCAAGATGGACGTCGTCAGATCCCAATGGATGTGATTAACAAAATAACAGCCATGTCTCCACCAACTAGCAAAAAGGAAACACAAGCTTTCTTAGGCATTGTGGGTTTTTGGAGAATGCGTATTCCAAATTACAGTCTGATCGTAAGCCCTCTCTATCAACTGACCTGGAAGAAGAACGATTTCCAATGGGGCCCTGAGCAATGACAAGCCTTTGAACAAATTAAATGGGAGATAGTTCATGCAGTAGCCCTTGGGCCAGTCCGGGCAGGGCAAGATGTAAAAAATGTGCTCTACACCACAGCCGGGGAGAATGGCCCTATCTGGAGAATGAACTTTGATGAATCCAAGCAAAGTGCAGCGGTGATGGAACCAGAACTGGCTTCAGCATGCAACAATCCAACACCACACACCATCTCTCCTGCCCTGAAGGACTGTTATGACAGATGGAACCCAAAGTCATGGACTAAGTGAACTCAATGGACATTTTAGAGGGATGGCCCATAGACCAAGGGAATGATAGCTGTGTGTATATATCAAAAGACAGGGAAAGTGGTGGTGATTAATTGGAATGTATTGGAAAGGGTAGAAGCTGGGCATGACGTAGATGGTATAGAATAAGGGGTGGATACTGGCAGGTGGTGAGCAGTTGTATCACTTGTTTTTTTTCCTGGGTTTTGTTCCTCTTTCGCTCTCTTGTTTTCCTTCTCATTACGATTTATTATTATTATTTTGTTCTAATAATTAAACTGTTCTTAATTCAACCCACAAGTTTTCTTGCTTTTGCTCTTCCGATTCTGTCTCCCATCCCACCGGCGGGGGAGGGTGAGCGAGCGGCTGTGTGGTACTTAATTGCCGAGTTCAGCTAAACCACGACACTAACATAGCCTCCTGCGTGGTGACCCATCTGGCCTGCTTCTGTGCAGGTAGCAGGATTGGTTCGAGACAGCAGAAATTCAGTATTCCTGCCTGAGCCCTTCTGCCTTCGCTAGCCTTCACTTTTTTGCCACCCCACCCAAAGCTTTTGTTGCTTTAATTTTCCTCCCTCAGGGGAAAAAAAAGGAAATCTCTTAGCTTGGTTGCAAAATCATTGTCATTATGATCTTCTGTATTGCTAGATATCTGTTTATATTTGTGTTAACTACTCGTATAGTTTAGCTTAGGTCTGTGAAAAGTAATTAATATTCTAATTATAGAAATGCTCACAGAGGACATAATCCAGCTTCTGTTGAAATGAGTGAAACTCAGTGATTTAGACAGGTCTTCTGTGAAAAAAGGGGGGAACCTGAAGTGCCCAAGTGCATTCGTTAAAGATTGTTTCAACTGGAAGGAGTCAAAATAAATTTTGCAAATTGCACATCTAGTTTATTAGGCTCGGACAAAATGGTGCACATATCTGCAGGGCAGAAAGCAGAAGTTATTTAGCAGCATCAGTAACTAAATATGGGGAGGGAGGAATGCAGAGAAACTTTACAGCAGGTTTCAGCTGGCGGGATGATTTCCCGCATGCGAGACTGTGGGAAGAGCACGCTGCTCTGCGATCTGTAACGACTGCAAGTGGGCAGAGCAGCAGCTTTATGCCTCATCCCAAAGCATGCGTGGGGAAGGATTAAAACCTGAGTATCGATCGCATAAAGGAGAAAAAGGGATTACTTGTTCTAGGGAGGAGCGAAAGAGAAAGCTTTAGGTAGTTCTATAAACTAAGAATAAAAATTAAACCAATTTTAAAGAGATTTTGGAATACATTTAAATGTGGGAAACGTGTGTCTTAATTACTGTGTGTTCTGCGTTGTGTACTTTATGTTTAATTTGCCCAGTTTTTGGAGGTACTGAGGAGCAGCAGCATCCACTGCTTTGAGCTCACATTGAAGGACATCAATACTGTGAGAATAATTCAGTCCAGCACGGCTGAATGGGGAACTAAAATATGGGGACATTTCCAGACGAGGGTTCTTGTGCACGTTAATTTACAGATACCTGCAGCATGTTACGAAGTGACCATCCTCAGCTCTCCGTCATCCTAAAGCGACTAGAAATGTGGCCAGTCTGGCCAAGATCAGAGAGACGTAGTAATAAATACTATGAAGTTTATTTGAGTGTACACACAGGAGGTTCTCTGAGGCAATGAACGGGCTGGACCCAGCATGTCATGTAGCAGCTCCCATCACAAGGAACCCATTGTTGCAACCTCTTAATGATAATGCTGGTATTTCTTGGGTTGCTTCCATTTTGCCCCTAGACCTTTTTCAGTAAACCTCTTAGCATGTCTCACACCAACTGGTGTCTCCCTGGCCACAAGACTTCGTGAGTTTACATGTTAAAGATAATATCACCTAACATACTTCACTCAGCCAGTATCATCGCTGTTAAATCTTTAATGGCAAATGTTAAATATTTTATTTAATGGAGAACTTCCCTTCACCCCTGCCCAAGAATGATATTTCTCCTTCCATGAAGAATGATTGCAAACATTTCTGACAATAATTAATTTTCCATTAATTATTTTCTATTTCTGTACAGTGTGTTCTTTTCATTCTAGCTCTCTAACAAATTTGGCATTGAGACCCCTTCACCCTTTCCATCTATTCAAATACAAGGTTCCATTCTTCATTAGGGCTATTTTAAAATCTGCAAATAACTGTTTTCTAGATGTGGATACGCACAGACAGTAATTGCACTTCATGATCACTTCCAGCTGCCCTAAATGCCTGCCAACAAATTCCCATAAGGAGTGCATGTTTTGTGCTGTAAATCAGGGAGAACATTATAAAATGATAATGCGTTGCACACTGCAGTACCTACAAGAGTTATGGACTTTATAACTGAACTAATTGGAATTAGGCTTCACTTTAAAGGTCAAGAAAGTGACAAAGAAATGCAATCTTTATAAATTAATCTGTTTGGTTGTTTTTGAGTAGTATTGAGTACCTGTTTGTTGGATAATGTTCATTTTTGTGAATTATATATTTGAATACTCTGTAGATGCCTTGCAAACTTACATATCATGGATATGGCAATCTCATGTTTTGAATTTGGATGCATAATTAGACACCACATATTCTTTTACCAAGTAAAACATTTGCCTCCTGGAACTGTTCTGGTGTGACCAGAACTTATAGTTATGGATCACATGTTCTGCTGGTGTTAATGGCCTCAATTTCATTGATATCAGTAGAGATATATACACACTGCTAGAACTGAATTTGGTCCTGTATTTTTGTTATTTTAACAATGTAATTTTTAAATAGGTGTTTATATAGTTCCAGTGCAGTTTTCTCCCTTTTTACTTACACATCCTTATGATTCTTGGCTGAGATAGTTTTATGCAAGAAGACCAGCAGAAGACATCATTTACAGCCTCAGAGTGAATAATAACATCCTAACCAACATAGCAAGTGCTTTAGCAGTCTTCAAAAATAATAATAAAAAAATTTTCTGACATCAGCAGAATAGAATTTAAAAATCTATCATGTAACACCTTGCTCCATTACTCACAAGCCTGTGGACCCAATAAACAACCCCTACCAGCTCTCTGTATAGACTACTCTGCACTCTGTTGCAAAGTTTGACCATGGCCCATATTCCTGGAGATTAAAAATGTAGAGTCACACTTCCAACCATGCTACCACCTTAGTGTTATGCCCCAAAGCTCAGCTTTCCTTTTAGCAGCTGAATTCAGAATTTGGCTTTCCTCCATAGCAATATAAAGTGTGGAGAACCAGAACACTGCCAGGACTCAGAGTAGAATAGCCCCAACCTGAAAACTCTGGTCAGGTGATTCCATATTTTTTTATAAAAATATATGTATTTTACTTTCTATGCTGAAAGGAGGTTTGCACAGCTGACCCCTTTGGGGCCTCTCCTGGACAACATGGTAGACTTGAACGAAATGCCTCCTGAAGTACATATGCTGGTGCAGCATCAGCCTGGAACAATGAGCCCTTGTTCTTGTGGGGGACTTCAACCTGCCGGATGTCTGCTGGAAATACAATACAGCAGAGAAGAAACAGTCTAGGAGGTTCCTAGAGCATGTGGCAGATAACTTCCTGACGCAGCTGGTGAGCGAGCCAACGAGGGAAGGTGCCCCGCTGGACCTCTTGTTCACCAACAGAGAAGGACTTGTGAGCCATGTGATGGTTGGAGGCTGTCTTGGGCAGAGTGATCACGAAATGATAGAGTTTTTGATATGTGGAGAAGCGGAGAGGGGGGTCAGCAAAACTGCCACCTTAGACTTCCGGAGGGTAGACTTCGGCCTGTTTAGGAGACTGGTCGAGAGAGTCCCCTGGGAGGCAGCCCTTATGGGCAAAGGAGTCCAGGAAGGCTGGACATTCTTTAAGGAGGAAGTCCTAAAGGCACAAGAGCAGGCTGTCCCCAGGTGCCGAAAGACGAGCCGGCGGGGAAGAAGACTGGCCTGGCTGACTAGAGAGCTCTGGCTCGAACTCAGGAGAAAGAGGAGAGTCTATGACCTCTGGAAGAAGGGGCGGGCAACTCAGGAGGACTACAATGGTGTAGCAAGGCTGTGCAGGGCGAAAATTAGAAGGGCCAAAGCTGAGCTAGAGCTCAGTCTGGCTGCTGCTGTAAAAGACAGCAAAAAATACTTCTTCAAATACATTAGCAGCAAAAGGAGAGCTAAGGAGAATCTCCAGCCCCTAGTAGACGGGGGAGGGAACACAGTGACCAAGGATGAGGAAAAGGCTGAGGTACTTAATGCCTTCTTTGCCTCAGTCTTTAATAGCAGGGCCAATTGTTCTCTGGGTACCCAGACCCCTGAGTTGGAAGATAGGGACGGGGACCAGAATGGAGCCCCCATAATCCAGGGGGAAATGGTTAGTGACCTGCTGCACCACTTAGACACTCACAAGTCTATGGGGCCTGATGAGATCCACCCGAGAGTACTGAAGGAGCTGGCAGATGTGCTCACCAAGCCCCTTTCCATCATTTACCAGCAGTCCTGGCTAACTGGGGAGGTCCCTGCTGACTGAAGATTAGCGAATGTGACACCCATCTTCAAGAAGGGCCGGAAGGAGGACCCGGGGAACTACAGGCCTGTCAGCCTGACCTCGGTAGCAGGGAAGCTGATGGAGCAGATCATCCTGAGTGCTACCACGCGGCATGTAGAGGATAACCAAGGGATCAAGCCCAGCCAGCATGGGTTTAGGAAAGGCAGGTCCTGCTTGACCAACCTGATCTCCTTCTACGACAAGGTGACCCGCCTAGTGGATGAGGGAAAGGCTGTGGATGTTGTCTATCTAGACTTCAGTAAAGCCTTTGACATGGTTTCCCACAGCATTCTCCTGGAGAAACTGGCTGCTCATGGCTTGGACGGGTGTACTCTTTGCTGGGTAAAGAACTGGCTGGCTGGCCGGGCCCAAAGAGTGGTGGTGAATGGAGTTTACTCCGGTTGGTGGCCGGTCACAAGCGGTGTTCCCCAGGGCTCGGTGTTGGGGCCAGTTCTGTTTAATATCTTTATCAATGATCTGGACGAAGGGATCGAGTGCACCCTCAGTAAGTTTGCAGATGACACCAAGTTGTGTGGGAGTGTTGATCTGCTGGAGGGTAGGCAGCCTCTGCAGAGGGACCTGGACAGGCTGGATGGATGGGCCGAGGTCAATTGTATGAGGTTTAACAAGGCCAAGTGCAAGGTCCTGCACTTGGGCCACAGCAACCCCATGCAACGCTACAGGCTTGGGGAAGAGTGGCTGGAAAGCTGCCAGGCAGAAAAGGACCTGGGGGTGTTGGTTGACAGCCGCCTGAATATGAGCCAGCAGTGTGCCCAGGCAGCCAAGAAAGCCAATGGCATCCTGGCTTGTATCAAAAATAGCGTGGCCAGCAGGACTAGGGAAGTGATCGTGCCCCTGTACTCGGCACTGGTGAGGCCGCACCTCGAATACTGTGTTCAGTTTTGGGCCCCCCACTACAAGAGGGACATTGAGGTGCTGGAGCATGTCCAGAGAAGGGCAACGAAGCTGGTGAAGGGTCTAGAGCAGAAGTCTTATGAGGAGCAGCTGAGGGAGCTGGGATTGTTTAGCCTGGAGAAAAGGAGGCTGAGGGGAGACCTTATTGCTCTCTACAACTACCTGAAAGGAGGTTGTAGAGAGGTGGGGGTCGGTCTCTTCTCCCAGGTAACAAGTGATAGGACAAGAGGAAATGGCCTCAAGTTGCGCCAGGGGAGGTTTAGACTGGATATTAGGAAATTTTTCTTCACCGAGAGGGTTATCAAGCATTGGAACAGGTTGCCCAGGGAAGTGGTTGAGTTGCCATCCCTGGAGGTATTTAAAGGACGTTTGGATGAGGTGCTTAGGGACATGGTGTAGTGGTGGTCTTGGCAGTGTTAGGTTTATGGTTGGACTCGATGATCTTAAAGGTCTTTTCCAACCTATACGATTCTGTGATTCTGTGATTCTGTAATGAAGGCTTCCTTGCATGTCCACCAAGCTACAGTGGATCTAATTCACTGTTACTGCATTGCTGTACACACATGTATGCCTGTGAGCATGAACAGGAATCTTATCTGTAGGTCCTATGGACACAGTGTAGGTGGTTCCCATGGCTTTTTGTGGAGTAGCTCCTTAAGCTTGATGAAAGCAAATAGTCATTCTTGAGTCAGTTTTGCTGAATTTGCCAGTGATCTTCAACTTTTTCCACCTTATTTTTTTTTTCAGTGAAGATGTGGATTGCTATCTTGCAAAGTTAAGCTTCTGACTACAGGTTTTCTTTCCTTGGTTAGCTTTTCTTTTGCCACCTCCTTAGGTGTAGTTCCTGTATGCCCTAGAGATCACATGTTGAAAACTACTCCATTGGCTAAGTCTACAGCAGTGTGTCTCATGAGTATATATCTCATAAGCTACTTTCTACAAATCCATGAAAGCCTTACTACAAATTTATTTAAGCTGCAGCTCTGTTCTGGAAAGTAACTCACTAACAATTTTCTGTGGTCCAGGGTTATTGCCTCCCATTAACAAGGAACTGAGCAATGAGTTGGACATCATGGCCAAACCTCATCTATGCCTTTCCCAGGCATTTCAGCGCTGTGTAGATGCTACCTGTCAGCCACCGGCTGTAGAAACAAGCCATGTGTTGTCAACAGGGAGTCTTGTGATAATGCAAGGTGCTTTCTGTGTCATGTAGATGTAATGTTTGTGTAGGCTGTCCCCATGATCACTCCTGATGAATATACAGCTGGATACTTTGCTAGCTGAATGAAATGGCTTAGTAATACAATATAATTATATAGCTTAAGTGTCAGAACTACAATTAGGAAAAAAGGAGGTGAAAATTAAGCTCCTAAATCCCTATTTACTTCCCCAACAAGAGCTGGTCAGCTTTGTAAACCTGGTGAGCATATGGCAAGCCCTGTCCATACAGGAATTACTGGGTGCAAGACACATTTGAAAATCATGTCCAAGTAGGAGCCTATATCTACAATATCCTGTTTTGAAGCCTTGACTTGTTTGTGCATTGGAAGAGTGTTCTTGTACCAACAGAGAAGTGGGTTTCATTCTATTATTAAGGTCTCACATTTGGTAAAGGAAAAAAATTAGCATCTTATTAGCATATAATATATTGAAGATAATGAAAGGAAATTAATTTGGAAAATAAGAGGATGATGGGAGATGCTTTGTCTGAGTGATGATAATGTCTCTGGATGGGTCTGTGTGTGTATGTTTGTGTAAGATGTGCACAAATGTCTAGTGACTTGATAGGAAGGACTCTACTTCCTTCGCACTTTAGGACGTTGACTGTGACACTTGTAGCCCCATGCTCTGTTCTCGTTCAGGGGAGCAGGCCATGTTCCAATGAGCAAGTGCCAATGGGATGGTATTGCATGGTCTAATGAGAGCAGGAGAGAAGATAATCAAGATTTTTCCACAAATGCCTCTGTCTTTGCATGGGATATTTCTATGAGGTATTTCATGCTGATGCAATCTCACATCACCTGTGCACTGAGCTGGCAGGACAGGAGCCATATACTTCTAAGGTTGATGAGCCTGTTCAAGCCTTTTGTTGACTTTGTTATGAGAGCAAGACGGTCACACTGGATGAGGGGAGGATGTTGCTTGCAGCAGGGGAATTGAGGCAGAGAGAGACTCATTGCAGACCGCTGAATAGTATCTAACCCTCCTACAATAATCTTCTTCAGAATCACCTCCTCTCCTTTGCCTGTTGTATTGTAAAATACCACATTAACCCCTCTGCCTGTACTTTATGGACAGACATTTCTCCCTATTTGGTCTACAGATTTTGATTAACTTTATAGTGGGATATTTATATAATTTTCTTAAGCTACTTGAGGTACCACACTGAGGGAACCTAAGGGAATTTGTATTGCCTAACTTGGAAGTCCAAAAGATAGATGTCTCCATCTGAGCTGTTCATCTTGGTTCATTTTGGTCCATAGTCAACGGTGAGGTTCTGAATCATTGGATTTAAGATTAGAGATATTGTCCTTTGGAGTGCTTCCAGTGAGTAGGGTGACCAGCCAGGATGACTTTTACATTTGAGATCTGTAAAGTTGAGCACCTACAACCCAAGCTAAGTTTCATAGATAGGAAAAAGTGGTAGATTCCCCCAGAAACTTCTTCAGGACACCAAGGATTGGTGCCTAGGAGTAGGCAATGTGAGCACCTCCTGTTTGGTGCTGATGCTAAAGTGGCTCCTCCAGCTGTTAAATCACTGCCTAGTGCAGCATCTCTGTCAACTTCAGCAAGCACTGATCATGGCTGGATGCCTGATTTGGAGCCCAGTGCGATGAACAGGAGGATTTTGTTTGACTTTCCATTGGATTTTATGATGAGCCCTGTTACATAAATAATAGCCTGTCTGCATGTGACATTATCAGCCTGATAATGCAGCTGCAGCAGTCTTTTCTCACAGTAGGTGGAAGACACTGGCCAGAGCAGCCCTGTAGGCAGCACTTGCCACTTTCTAGACAAAAGAAAGTGCCTTTCTTACCATGGTATTTGTCTTGGTAGGTGGGAAAGCACTTGTAGATAGGCATGGGAAAAGGAATAACAATCTTTTGTTATAAAATTTTGTTAGAACCATGCCCATATGTGGTCCGTGGTAAAAATTCATCAACGACATGAATTTATTGTGCCTTCATGAACAATCCTTCATTCACAACCCTCCCACACCCAGACATTCACACATGACCAAGGTTCATAGTTGAAGATACTCGCTGACGCACAATTCATCAATGGCTCTTTTCAGCAGTGAGCCTTTCTGATGATGGATTTTTTTACTCTGCTCTCCAGCTGACACAGCACCTCTGCTATTCCGATGTCTAGCCCAGAATCTCTTGGTTTTCTATTCTCCCTTCTGTTTAAACATATCTATTTCTTAAAGTTAAGGCTTATTGAAATTTCAGGAGGAAAGAGTTTCTGCCAAAAAATACAGTTTTATCAAACCTAATTTTTGGCAAGAGAATGTCAGCTATACGTACATGCACACACAAAACTTTGCCGGTGAGAAATTCAAAAGGAAAAAATTGTTTTGAATGATCATTTCAAAACAAGATGAAATATTGTGTTACAGTACAACCTAAACTGTCATTTTGTCTTTGCAGCAAAAATCCCCTACATTTTAAAAGAAAACATCATTTTGTTTTGAAACATCAACCTGAGATAATTTTCTTTTTGGATTTTCTTGGAAACTGCACAAGCAAGTGAATTTTTTTTTAAAGCCTACATCCAGGATTTTTCTTTTTTAAATTCTGATGTTTTTAAGGAAAAAAAGTTTTTTGACTTGCTCTACTTCCAGTTTTCAGACCTGGTCTCAGGATCTGCCATACTGTACTTGTATAGAGCTGCTCTTCTCTATAGAGGATTTCCCCATATCTTCTACTCAATTAATGTAACAAACGGCTATAAGGGGAGTATTTTATTTTACACTCACCTAAAAAGGGCAAGTTAAATGATTTTGTTCCAGTTATGCAGAAGACTGAAACAGAAAAAACCAGCCCCAAGAACTCTTCATTCACACACAAATCTTTGTGGCCGTTCAATGGCCACAAGAGATGGAGATTTATTACTTGCTCAAGCACTCTTCATTTTTGCAAAGTGCAGGGGCATCTATCAGAATGGAAGGACCATTTTCAAGACCTGGTCTTTACAAGGCTGATCTTCAAAGTGTGCTGCACCATGTCATAATTTCTCTGCTGCCTTTTGCCTCCCCTGCCTGCATTTCTGATCATATTCCCAGCGCTGCTAACTGCAGCACTATTGTAGAAGCCTTGCCAATCTTCAGGGCCTTGCCAGGCTCGCTGCATCCATCCTTTTCAACTTGCATGCTGCTTTAGAAAACAACTGTTACCCTTTGTAATCAGCCTGAAAGCCCTGCGAAGCTGTTGGTTTTAAAGGGGAGTTTAGACAATAGTTGTGTGGTGTTTCGTGATAAACGAAACCTCCGGTCATAGGTAGAAAAACAGTAAGGCTCTTGTGTTGTATTGACCTTTCTCCCCAAATAATCAATATCTGTAGGCTGTCGAGCCTATTAAACTCTGTGCCAGTAGAGAGGCTGTTGCATATACTCAGCCCTTTTTTCCCGGCTGGAAAACCAAAAACTGGAGAGACCTGGTGAATTCCTGCAAGACACTGTATTGCAACAGAGTCTTCCACAGAAAGGTATGTGAGGCTAATGTCCAAAACAATAGCTCTCTATCTATGATGAGAATCGTAAAGAAACCACTTACCAATCTTAAGCCAAAATCAATAGTAAGTTTTTTTTCCTTAGCTGAAAAGGACAAAAGTATTTGTTTCACCATCACACCAGCAGGCCATTCCTCGAGAGGAGCTGTTTCCATCAAAGGCAGCAGTGCCTGCAGAAACAGAATGAACTTAACTTCACTATCCTGTAATCATAGAAGGATTAGGTAACTCTATCTGTTCAAAGTGGATTCTGTGATCAGTTTCAATTGCATACTGTTGTGGTTTAGCCCCAGTCAGCAATTAAGTACCACACAGGCGCTCGCTCACCATCCCTCCCCGGTGGGATGGGGGAGAGAATCGGAAGAGCAAAAGTAAGAAAACTTGTGGGTTGAGGTAAGAACAGTTTAATTATTGGAACAACAACAACAACAAATTGTAATGAGAAGGAAAACAACAAGAGAGAGAGAGAGAGGAACAAAACCCAAGGGAAAAAAAACCCCAGTGATACAACCACTCACCACCCGCCGACCGATGCCCAGCCAGTCCCCTAGCAGTAATCGCTACCCCCCGGCCAACTCCCCCCATTTTATATACTGAGCATGACGTCATATGGTATGGAATAGCCCTTTGGCCAGTTTGGATCAACTATCTTGGCTGTACCCCCTCCCAGTTTCTTGTGCACCTGGCAGAGCATGGGAAGCTGAAAAGTCCTTGCCCAGTGTAAGCACCACTTAGCAACAACTAAAACATCAGTGTGTTATCAACATTATTCTCATACTAAAATCCAAACCACAGCACTATACAAGCTACTAGGAACTAAATTAACTCTATCCCAGCCAAAACCAGGACAGTATCCACCCCTTATTCTATACCATCTATGTCATGCCCAGCTTCTACCCTTTCCAATACATTCCAATTAATCACCACCACTTTCCCTGTCTTTTGATATATACACACAGCTATCATTCCCTTGGTCTATGGGCCATCCCTCTAAAATGTCCATTGAGTTCACTTAGTCCATGACTTTGGGTTCCATCTGTCATAACAGTCCTTCAGGGCAGGAGAGATAGTGTGTGGTGTTGGATTGTTGCATGCTGAAGCTAGTTCTGGTTCCATCACCGCTGCACTTTGCTTGGTTTCATCAAAGTTCATTCTTCATTAATCTGGGTGATTCTTACTGAAATACCATTGATATGGTGTATAGTGACCATAAAAGTGATGACATACAGTATTATATAGCAATTACCATCATACTATTTAGTTCATTGGCTATTCTCACCCAAAATCAAATCCCCTTGAGGTACACAGCGGACTTCCCCATCCTTTCCCATTACCCACCAAGTGCTCCCAGGTCCTTGAGCAAAAGCAGTCCCACAAATGGGCTTGCCTTTGCCCGAGGCAGGAGTAACCCAGACTGTCTTCCCCAGCATGTTTTTTATGTGCACTACAGGGACCTTATCTCCTTCGACAGTGCGTAAAAGTTTTGATTGGGCAGGGCCAGATTGATTGACAGATCCCCTAGTGTTGACTAACCAGGTGGCCTTTGCTAAATGTGTATCCCAATGTTTGAATGTCCCACCACCCCTTGCTCTCAGCATAGTCTTTAACAGTCCATTGTATCGTTTGTTTTTCCTGGAGGCTGGTGCATGATAGGGGATGTGATATACCCAATCAATGCCATGCTCTTTGGCCCAGGTGTCTAGGAGGTTGTTTCACAAATGAGTCCCATTGTCTGACTCAGTTCTCTCTGGGGTTCCATGTTGTCATAGGATTTGCATTTCAAGGCCCAGGATAGTGTTCCGGGCAGTGGCATGGGGCACAGGATACGTTTCCAGCCATCTGGTGGTTGCTTCCACCATTGTAAGCACATAGCGATTGCCTTGGCGGGTTTGTGGGAGTGTGATAGAATTGATCTGCCAGGCCTCCCCATATTTATATTTCAGCCATCGCCCTCCATACCACACAGGCTTTAACCGCTTGCCTTGTTTGATTGCAGCGCATGTTTCACATTCATGGATAACCTGTGCAATAGTGTCCATGGTCAAGTCCACCCCTCGATCACGAGCCCATCTCTATGTTGCATCTCTTCCTTGATGGCCTGAGGGGTCATGGGCCCACCCAGCTGTAAATAATTCACGCTTATGTTGCCAGTCCAGATCCACTTGAGCCACTTCAATCTTAGCAGCCTGATCCACCTGCTGGTTGTTTTGATGTTCCTCAGTGGCCTGACTCTTGGGTACATGAGCATCTACGTGACGTACTTTTACAGCCAGGTTCTCTACCTGGGCAGCAATATTTTGCCACAATGCTGCAGCCCAGATGGGTTTGCCTCTGCGCTGCCAATTGTTCTGCTTCCATTGCTGTAACCACCCCCACAGGGCATTTGCCACCATCCATGAGTCAGTATAGAGATAGAGCACTGGCCACTTTTCTCATTCAGCAATGTCTAAAGCCAGCTGGATGGCCTTTACTTCTGCAAATTGGCTCGATTCACCTTCTCCTTCAGCAGTTTCTACCACTTGTCGTATAGGACTCCATACAGCAGCTTTCCACCTCCGATGCTTTCCTACAATACGACAGGACCCATCAGTGAACAGGGCATAGTGCTTCTCATTTTCTGGTGTTTGATAGTACAGTGGGGCCTCCTCAGAACACGTCACCTCCTCCTCTGGTGATATTCCGAAATCTTTGCCTTCTGGCCAGTCCATAATTACTTCCAAGATTCCTGGGCGATTGGGGTTTCCTATTCGAGCCCATTGTGTGATCAGTGCAACCCACTCACTCTACGTAGATTCAGTTGCATGATGTGTAGAGGGGACCCTCCCTTTGAACATCCAGCACAGTACCTGCAGCCAGGGTGCCAGGAGGAGCTGTGCTTCAGTACCAACCACTTCCAAAGCAGCTCAAACCCCTTCATATGCTGCCAATATCTCTTTTTCCGTTGGAGTATAGCGGGCCTCGGATCCTCTGTATACCCGACTCCAAAGCCCTAGGGGTCGACCTCGAGTCTCCCCTGGTGCTTTCTGCCAGAGGCTCCAGGTAGGGCCATTCTCCCCGGCTGCCGTGTAGAGCACATTTTTTACGTCTTGCCCTGCCCAGATTGGCCCAAGGGCTACTGCATGAACTATCTCCCATTTAATTTGTTCAAAGGCTTGTCGTTGCTCAGGGCCCCATTGGAAATCGTTCTTCTTCCAGGTCAGTTGATAGAGAGGGCTTACAATCAAACTGTAATTTGGAATATGCATTCTCCAAAAACCCACAATGCCTGAGAAAGCTTGTGTTTCCTTTTTGCTAGTTGGTGGAGACATGGCTGTTATTTTGTTGATCACATCCATTGGGATCTGACGACGTCCATCTTGCCATTTTATTCCTAGAAACTGGATCTCCTGTGCAGGTCCCTTGACCTTACTTTGTTGTATGGCAAAACCGGCTTTTCGGGAGGATCTGGACTATTTTCTTCCCTTTCTCAAAAACTTCCTCTGCTGTATTGCCCCACACGATAATGTCATCAATGTATTGCAGATGTTCTGGAGCTTCACCCTGTTCCAGTGCTGTCTGGATCAGTCCATGGCAAATGGTAGGGCTGTGTTTCCACCCCTGGGGCAATCGATTCCAAGTGTACTGAACGCCCCTCCAAGTGAAAGCAAACTGTGGCCTGCACTCTGCTGCCAAAGGGATTGAGAAAAACGCATTAGCGCTATCCGTTGTAGCATACCATTTGGCTGCTTTTGACTCCAGTTCGTATTGCAGTTCCAGCATGTCCGGCATGGCAGCACTCAGGGGCGGCGTGACTTCATTCAGGCCACGATAGTCTACTGTTAGTCTCCACTCTCCATTAGACTTTCTCACTGGCCATATAGGACTGTTAAAAGGTGAACGAGTCTTACTGATCACTCCTTGGCTCTCCAGTCGATGAATCAGCTTATGGATGGGAATCTGGGAGTCTTGGTTGGTATGATATTGCCTCTGGTGCACCGTTGTGGTAGCAATTGGCACCTGTTGTTCTTCGACCCTCAGCAACCCCACAACAGAAGGGTCCTCTGAGAGACCAGGCAAGGTGGACAGCTGTTTAATTTCCTCCATCTCCAAGGCAGCTATACCAAAAGCCCACCGGTACCCTTTTGGGTCCTTGAAATACCCCCTCCTGAGGTAGTCTATGCCAAGGATGCACGGAGCCTCTGGGCCAGTCACAATGGGGTGCTTTTGCCACTCATTCCCAGTTAGGCTCACTTCAGCCTCCAATACAGTTAGCTGTTGGGATCCCCCTGTCACTGCAGAAATACAGATGGGTTCTGCCCCTATATAGCTTGATGGCATTAGGGCACACTGTGCACCGGTGTCTACTAGAGCCTTATACTCCTGTGGGTGTGATGTGCCAGGCCATCGAATCCACACAGTCCAGTAAGCCTGGTTGTCCCTTTCCTCCACCTGGCTGGAGGCAGGGCCCCTCTAGTCCTGGTCATAGTATTCATTACCCATTTCTTGTACATATGAGTCAGGAGCTCCTTCATTAAAATCACGTACCCATGCCTCTAGGGTCGAGGTAGGTTTTCCATCCCGCTTCCTCATGTCCTCTCCGTGGTCACGCAGGTAAAACCATAGGGTGCCCCGTGGTGTGTACCCTCTATATCCTCTCTCTTGAGCAGAAGAACGCTGACTCCTAAGAGTTGAGACACTGGTCCATACAGACGGGGAGTAAGAAAGACCTATCCTCTTTGAGTTGCTGGACCAGCTTCTCCACAGCTGAGACAAGGGAGGGAAGAGATACTTTCTTCTTATTCACGGAGTTGGCTAGCCACTTTATCCACTGTTGGACCCTCTCCATCTTTCCAGGTCAGTATTGCCAATGAGTTGGCATACAACGCTGGTGCGCCCTGAACCAACTTCCGCCTTCCAGGTCCGTACTGCCAATGAGTTGGCATATGACGCTGTTCCACCCTGTACCAACTTCCGCCACGTGGGTCGTGTGCACTGGACCTCATTTGGATCTTTGGGTAACTGCTCGTCGTCCAGGTTACCATAAATCACCTCCAGCACAGCTAATTCCCTCAGGTACTGGATCCCTTTCTCCATGGTGGTCCATTTCCCGGGGCGATATATAACATCTTCCTTGAAGGGATATCTTTCCTTCATAGCTGACAGGAGTCGCCTCCAGAGGCTGAGGGCTGGTTCCCCTTTTCCAATTGCTTTGTCAATGCCCCCTTCCCTAGAAAGGGATCCCAGCTGTTTGGCTTCCTTACCCTCTAATTCCAGGCTACTGGCCCCACTATCCCAGCATTGGAGCAGCCAGGTGACAATGTGCTCCCCTGGACGATGGCTGAAATCTTTTCGCGTATCTCACAGCTCACTCAGGGATAGGTATGGGGTGGTTTCCATCTCGTCCACAAGTTCTTCCTCTTCCTCTCCTTGTGATGGCCCTGCTCTTTCATACTCTCTTTCTAAACAAGCTGACTTTTGCTTCCAGGATTTCTTCTTGTGTATAGGGGTGACTGATACTGACTCGGGTTGGTTCCCTGGTTGAACCGCATTATCTGTCGCAGGGGGTGCTGAAGTAACCGGAGTGCCTGTCGCAGGAGGGGGCTGTAGTAGCCACTGTGCCTGTCCCAGAAGGGGCTGGAGTGACCACGGTACTTGTCGCGGGGGGGCTGGAGTAGCCGTGGTGTCTGTCGTTTTGTCACCAGATCCAGAGACCTTCTCTTCCCCTTGAGGGTTCTGAATAGTGTTGAACAGGGCTCGGTAGGCATGGGCCAGGCCCCAGCACACTGCAGTGATTTTCATATCCTTAGAATTGTCAGGGTGACAACATACTTTTTCCAAATATTCTACTAATTTTTCAGGATTCTGCACTTGTTCAGGGGGGAAGTTCCAAAACACTGGAGGTGCCCATTGTCCTAGGCATTTGCCCATGCTATCCCACACACCCTGCCACTCATAACTATCCAGCCTTGGGGCAGGTCTCTGGATGATATTCTTAAATTGCTTATTAACCTTAGACAAAATCAAAACAGTATTCCCAAGCAATACCAATAGATGTATCTTAACTACCCAAGGATGTTCAAGATACTGAAAAGTTATTGTAATGAAGGGGGAAACATTGTAGAAGAAAGTAGTGAAGGTGTGTCGTGGTTTAGCCCCAGCCGGCAGCTAAGCACCACGCAGCCACTCGCTCACCCTCCCCCCCGGTGGGATGGGGGAGAGAATCGGAAGAGCAAAAGTAAGCAAACTCGTGGGTTGAGATAAAAACAGTTTAATAATTGGAACAAAATAATAGTAATAATAATAATGAATTATAATGAGAAGGAAAACAACGAGAGAGAGAGAGAGGAACAAAACCCAAGGGAGGGAAAAAAGGGGGGAAAATAATAAAAAAATAATAATAAAAAAAATGATACAACCGCTCACCACCCGCCGACCGACACCCAGCCAGTCCCCGAGCAGTGATCGCTACCCCCCAGCCAACTCCCCCAGTTTATATACTGGGCATGACATCACATGGTATGGAATAGCCCTTTGGTCAGTTTGGATCAACTATCCTGGCTGTGCCCCCTCCCATTTCTTGGGCACCTGGCAGAGCATGGGGAGCTGAAGGAGGGGGGCGGGGGGGGTGGTGAGGGGGGGAAGTCCTTGACCAATGTAAACACCGCTTAGCGACAGCCAAAACATCAGCGTGTTATCAATATTATTCTCATACTAAAATACAAAGCACAGCACTATACCGGCTACTAGGAAGAAAATTAACTCTATCCCAGCCGAAACCAGGACAAGGTGCCATTCTGTATTTCCTCCATAAAAAACCTCTCAGAGGAAGAAGTATAATTGCTAATTGTCTCCATGAGGTGGTACCCGATGTACCGAAATGGCTTCAGTACAAAACTCAGATACCAGATTAAGCTCAAGGTCACTGTTTAATAAGAAATCTTGCAGGCAAAACATCACTAACCACTGCAGAGCACAGCAAACTGCAAAACCCAACACCAATCTTTAACGTGTACAGCAAAAAAATGAGCATGGTGCAGATCAGGTAAACCAATATCGAGAACAGATGAATCAATATCGTGGCCTGCAACTCTTAATAGATCTAAATTCCTTAATACGCTCTGGTTAATCTGTTATTATCTCAAACCCTTCGTGCCCCACGTTAGGCACCAAAAAGGACTTTTGTTCTAACCCTAGTCGGCAATTAAGTACCACACAGCCGTTCACTCACCCTCCCCCCCCCGGTGGGATGGGGGAGAGAATCAGAAAAGCACAAGTAAGAAAACTCGTGGATTGAGGTAAGAACAGTTTAATAATTGTAACAACAACAAAAAAAGTAATAAATTGTAATGAGAAGGAAAACAACAAGAGAGAGAGAGAGAGGAACAAAACCCAAGGGAAAAAAAACCCCAGTGATACAACCGCTCACCACCCGCCGACCGATGCCCAGCCAGTCCCCTAGCAGTGATCGCTACCCCCCGGCCAACTCCCCCCCTATTTTATATACAGAGCATGACATCATATGGTATGGAATAGCCCTTTGGCCAGTTTGGATCAACTATCTTGGCTGTGCCCCCTCCCAGTTTCTTGTGCACCTGGCAGAGCATGGGAAGCTGAAAAGTCCTTGACTAGTGTAAGCATTACTTAGCAACAACTAAAACATCAGCGTGTTATCAATATTATTCTCATTCTAAAATCCAAAGCACAGCACTATACCAGCTACTAGGAAGAAAATTAACTCTATCCCAGCCAAAACCAGGACAGTTACCTACCTTACAAGCGCACACCATGGCCGACACATTGCCCAGAGCAGGGACTGCCCCAGATTTCCTCACCGGCTGCAACCTCCAGCCGGCTTTTGTGCACGGTGGGGCAAAAGGGAAAAGCATAAGCTGTTTCTCCGGCAGGTTGTGATTTTATTCATCACCCTGAGCCTGCAGGGTCGGCTCACCTCAGTGCTCTGGAGGCATGGGCAGGACCTCACCTGTAAAGCATAGCGCGCTTTGGCAGCTCTGGGCAGCAGGCGTTTCTGCCAGACTGGGTCTCCGAGATACTCTTTGTGCAGCCAGATTTCATCAGAACAAAGCCAATGCTAATGCAAGGGAAGGCCCCTCTAATGATGTTTTATTACGAGTAAACACTGGGCTAAGCACAACCGTATTAAGTGGATTTTTCATTCTTTAGTTGGGAAGGAACCATTGGGAGCATCTGTCCCTACATTAGCATCACAGCGTGCATGAGGTTTCACCTAGTAATTCCTGCAGCAAGCCAATAATTTCCAGTAGAAGCTGGAGGATCTCAGGGAATGCTTTGAGGGCTTTGCTTGCAATGCTCTTGAAGTCATCTGTTGTCCCAGGAATCTCTGCCATGAAATGACCCAGCCGGCTTCGCTGGATGTTGCATGCACAGGGTACCCTCGCCCTCTCCACTAGCTCCAGGGGACCCAGGAGGGAGAACAACTAAAATCTCCATTCATGGTCTGCCTGTTGCGGGTAAAGTCTGCTCTCAGGTACATCTCAGGCAAAGGAGCATTTTTTTTTAATTTTTTTTTAATCATAGCAGGACCTAGCCACCAGATGCAAAAATGAAAAGCATCTCCCTTGTAGCTTTCACAATATAAAAATATAGAAAATGATAAGAAAAGTATTACTGTCGATAGTGCCATGCTTGCATTTTCCCTGGAAGTAGCTTTACATTAGAAAATTGGTGTTTTAGTGAAGTCTAATTCATAATTAACACTAGCTTCTTTTCCACAGAGATTTTTTTATTACTTTTATACTAGAAAGACTACCATCACAAAAACCCAAATATTTTTTGGCTGAAGTAGAACTGTCGTGAAGGCCTCAGGGGTGAATTTTGCTGCCTGCAGTCCCATTCTCACCTGGAAGCTGGACTCACCAGCAAGACTACATCTCCCCTAACACTTCACTGTCTGAGATTTCCTAAATGTTCAGCTTTCCTTCAATAAGAAAAGAAACCATAATATATTACAGAAGGTTTAGCAGCAAACTCCAATTTCCCTGTGGCACAATATTCAAAATATTTTGGGGACTGAATTCATTTAAAATGAGATGTTAGATGGAAAATCATAATAAAACTGAAATCCCGCTTCTGTACCCCCACCCCGGAAAATTATGCAGAAAGAAATTTCTGTCCAGAGTTATCTTTTCCACTTCTCAGATGGAAAGAAAAGCATAAGGAATGTAGATGCATTTTCCAATAAATACATACTGAGCTTGTGACAAGGTCTAAACTCAACATCAACACATCATTCCTAGCACTACACAGATTTCTCTCTACTGGAAGCAGGAGTACAGTTACGCAGAGGCCTCCAGACAGCTGGCCTGCAGTAGGAATTTTTCAACACTTTAGATTTGAGATAGATGAGAAAAAGAAAAAGCATCTATGCCACAAACCTGGTGGGAGAAGTTTTGCCTACAGGAGATGATGAATATTCAAAACACAGCTTCCATGAAATACCATAGCACCTTAGTTAAACAGAGTTTGAAACAAAATCATTCCTCAGCCATTTTGGGTCTGGTCCACAATTCAAAGTGTTTCAGTTCAAAACAACAAAAATAAAAAGTACAATTTAATTTTTCCCTAATTAAAATACAATACTTGAGCAAATAATTATTTTTTTCTCAAATCCCTCTCTTTTCCAAAGCCAATGTTCAGTGCAATTTGCATTCTCTGTCTTCATCTTCCAAACAAGGATCTTTAGCCATATGCAGGTTAAAAGATTTGCCTAAGGACATCCCTCATACCATTAGTCCTAATTAAGTATTTCACACGTGCTCACACTGTCTCCCCTCTCCTGTCCTGTGGCAGTGAGTCCCATAGTTTATCCTTGCACTGATAGAGAAAGACTCGCACTAACGAATACAGCCTGACAAATGCTTGAGGAGAAAATTATTTATTGTATCAAATACTTTGCCTTCTTGTACAGAAGGTGTAAACACTAATAAATTGGCAGTCATGAAATTAATGATGACTGTAAATTACTGAGGTACTTAACTCCTTCTGCCAAATGTATCCTGAACAATAAATAAAAAGAAAATTTATTTGGAGATAAGGAAGACCTCATAAAAATAGTAAATTAAATTAGGGAGCTCAGGGGAGTCTGGAACAAATATATCAGTAGGTCCATGTGATAAGCGGTAGTTGATAAGAGAATTACTCCCAGTCTTTCATGGTGGTCCCCAGTGCACAATGACCAGCATTTCTCATGAGTCACACAGTGAAAGTATTCACACACATAAAGAAAAACAACATTGCGTATTAACCCCCTTTTATGTCCTGGACAGGGATCTAGTGCAGTGTATGAACAACTCAGGGGTAACAATCAAAAGCCACGGGCTCATTACAAGCGTAAAAGATAAAAGCTGTCATGTAGGGAATAAGCTCCTCCTAATAATAAGAGTAATACTCAGCACTTTGCATGTTCAAAGGCACCTTGAGAAGTGGGAGAAGGGTCCGTGTTGGTACCCACATTTTGCAAATGGAGAAAATAAGACCCTGAGGCCCATTTTCATTTCAACAAACTTCCAGTTGCTCAAACACTTGTGCCGGGGCTGGGTTCTCCTAAGCCAAGAGCACCTGAAAGACCCCCCTCAGTTGTAATTCACATCGTATGTTGCCCAATTTCCCCTCCAGACAGCAATTCAGTGGCAAAGGAAAGGTGTGGATCCCAGCCATGAGTACTGCCAGCTTTCTTTCACCCTTGTCCCTGCGTCTGTCTTTCTTGAGGACCAAATCCTGCTCTGGCTAATTTGGGAAGGAGACCTTGCAGGGCCATTGCACACAGGCAGCTCTGACAGCCCAAGGAAAGCAGACCCTTGCAGAAGGAAACTCATTTTCCTGGAGCTCTGGAATTATTTTTTTCTCTCCATGAAGGGATGGGAGAGTGATGTCAAGGGACTTCAGATCCAGTCCC
This sequence comes from Mycteria americana, assembly GCF_035582795.1. Taxonomy (NCBI): domain Eukaryota; kingdom Metazoa; phylum Chordata; class Aves; order Ciconiiformes; family Ciconiidae; genus Mycteria; species Mycteria americana. The sequence goes on from NW_027445436.1 coordinate 11,665,423, forward strand.
TCAAACACTATGAAGCAGCCAAGGAGTCCAGCCAAAGCTATGCAACTTTCCCCAAATGTAGCCCCTTCCTAATTCCACTTTTGAATTGATTTGCTTACAGTATCTCTGGCTTTCTTCTCCCCACCTGCCACTCAATCAGAGCTAAATGTCAAATGTCTTTACCATCAGCCATGCCAGGCATGCTATAAAAAGCAGCTGTCTTCCTGAAAAACTGTGCTCTCTGAAAGTCCTGTCTTCAACTTTACTGTAATTTGCAGTCTTCCTTTAATTTTATTTTTAACACCCCCTCTCCCCAGTGGTCTGTTTGTCCCCCTGGGATCACTCTGTGGCAAGGGCATCCCAAAGGAGCATGCTCCCCTCTGCAGCACCCTGCAGGAGCAGAGACAGGTGGGAATATCTGAATCCCTGCAGACCCAGGGATAAACCGAGCAGTACAATCATTCCATGGTCTGCTTAAATCATCCTGGGAGGGAGATGCTCAGAGGGGGACTCTTCAGTGACAGGTCCCATCACCACCACGCTCCATACACTTGAGGCATGGCCTAAGGCATCCTCACACCCTGCCTTTCCCCGTGGGCACTAACACCGTGAGCAGGCAGCACAAGTCAGAGCAGGTTTGGAGTTGCCCATGGTGACTTTGGGGACCAGCTCTAAGGAGAGCTGAGCAGGGTTTACCCGAGCACAGTCATCTAACTTGGTACCTGCAATGCAGTCCTCTCCTGCACATGGGCATGTTTCTCATTTGATGCTGAGGCTTGTGGGCAGACAAATGCTGGGGTTGAAAGACTGTGAGCAACAAAAAGCTGTTGACTTTCTGACAGAAAATTGCATGTTCTGTATTGTTTTCCAGAGAAGTAGCATTGTGGGGATTTATAATGTGTCTGCCTATTTCCAAAATTACTTGGTTGAAAAAGGATTTTTTTTATAGCAAAAGGGTAGTTTTTCTCCTTCCTTTCCCACTGTAAAACGTTTCCAGCTGGCTACGCTGGGGCCACTCAGCATTTCATCTCTCCCCACTGCAGAGGGGCACAGCCAGATCCTATCCTGTCCACCACTCCCAGCCCAAGGCACTGCCAGTGTATGCACTGCCCGATTGCTGCTGTTTCTGGATTTAGCACCCTTCAACCTGCTTCTTGCTGAACAATCAGGAGCTCAGGTAGGAAAGAAAAGTGCTTTTTTTCAGGTGGAGTTAGCTCAGGATCCCACCACCGTTCCTCCCTTCTCTTCCTGTAATCACCTGGTCCCATTTTCATCCCCACACAATCTTCACCAGTGAGTCCACCTGTGATATCTCCTGCAAGACATTGCTGTCAGCACCAGTGAATTTTGCAGCAAACATGGCATTTTACCCTCCCTTGCGAATCCAGCCCATCCTGCTTGTTTTGAACTTACAGTTCAATTCTGAAAAGGGACTTTTCAGAGAAAATGACCATATTGACTACCATGCTTATCTGACCCCTATGACATCCACTCTTCTGTGTCGCTGAGCAGGAAAGGTATTTTTAGCCTAGCTGTCAGCCCCACAAAATAGTCCAAAATTCAGACTTTGTTCCTCCTGTCTCGCTCGTTGCCACCAATAAAAATTTTGCAAACGAAGGCACACTCACAGTGTGAAGTGTTAGTCACAAGAGAGTCCAGCCCTTATTCCCAGGGACACGTCAGCCCTGCAGTGATACCAAGCAAAACATGGCAAACCTGCCTTTGTTTGCACACAAGAAGATAGGACTGAAATACAAAGCCATGTATATAACACACAGACAAAATGGGACTTGCAGTTAAAGGAGTCACTTTTAATTCTTCCTTTACAGAATCATAGAATAGAATAGTTTGGGTTTGTCGTGGATGGAGTGAGGGTGCACTTTACTCGTAAGAGAGAAGTAAAATATACTTTATTGATACAGAATAAGGAGTTAAAGTTCAATGCGACAGTGTTTTAACAAGATTCGATGGCAAGGCACACTTGATTATTTACTGCATAGAGGACAGGGTCAGACAAAACTGTCAGGGAGACCCTCCCATTGAGTCATGAGGTTCAGAAAGGATCCCCTTGCTTTCTAAACTCCTTCTCAGAGAGGAGTCTAGGTGCAGCTAGATCCAGTCCTAGTCCCAGACTTGGTCAACAGTTTATGTCTAAAGGATTATATATGCACAATCAATCCTTTATATCACTTAGCTAAGGTTTCAAAGTTTAGCATGCTATGGAAGGGACCTTTAAAGGTCTTCTAGTCCACCCCCCCTGCAATGAGCAGGGACATCTTCAACTACATCAGGTTGCTCAGAGCCCTGTCCAACCTGACCTTGAATGTTTCCAGGGATGGGGCATCTACCACCTCTCTGGGCAACCTGTTCCAGTGTTTCACCACCCTCATCGTAAAAAATGTCTTCCTTCTATCTAGTCTGATACAGGATTAGCTCTGTCAAGTTTCCCAGTGTTTATACACATAGAAAATGAATTGAAACATCAGGGTGGATCCAACTTAGAAATATTTGATGATGGAGTTTATTTTAAATACTGCTGAGGCAAGTCCATACTTGGGTGACATGCTCTCAGAGGATTTCTTTCTGATATGGGATATTAAAAGTACACATGGAGTCAAGAAAATTTACTATATGCTGAGAGTTTGGTATGCCAGACAGGCTTTACCAGTTCATTTCAGCTGCATCTTTGCCATGTGGCCTTCACCTAACTCTCTCTTCTTCCCTGTTAATGTCTACAGTCATTTGCAGAGACTTCATCAGGAAACTAAATTGACTCACATAATAATAGAGTGTCCTGATGTGGATGCAAAATTAATATCTCATTTAAAAACTGAGACCCTGCCCAAAAGCTTGAGAAAGCCCAGTTCAACAAAGTCTGTAAGCAAATGCTTAAATCCATCCCTATTAAACACAATACATTAGTGCTTCCCTAAAGATTTTGCAGATTTGGGGCTCCTGCCTGATTTGTAAATGGTGAGTAGCTTTGATTTTAGTGTGCCAAAAGTGTTCAAAAGCAATTTAATTTTCATAACGAGAATCTTTCCACCAACAAAAGACAAGTAGTTCTAAGTAGGTCTTTTTGCTGTCTGTTTAAATTAGATTAAATAAGATTATGGTATTATTAGCATTATTAGGGTTATTATTAGGAAATTACTATTCACAGCACTTTTATTGTCATTCTACAATAAGGAAAGCAAATCTATTAAAATGATTAAACATCAATACATAAGCTCTTAATAATCCAATGGTATCAATGAGTTCATCTTTTACATTCAGTTGCAAAGGTCATCGTTTGCTAGTTAATATCAAATTGTTCATTAGAAGAGATTCTCTGAGACTCAGCAGCTCTCTAATGATGGTACATAGTCATTACATTTCAGTCAACTTATTCTTAGTACAGCCATTGAATGGCATTTAGTTGTTGCTATTTTATTATAATTGGCAAGTAATAATGATATCATGACCCAGACCACCACATCAGACTTTTATCTTGTCACACATTTTAAACCACGCCAATGAGATGTGGCTAGTACTCAGACTGGGATTTTTAAGGCAGATGTACATGCTGCATAAAGTAGAGTTGATGGGTACATTGCATTGCTCATTCCTCCAACTCAGGGCTGAACAGTAAGTCCAGTAGGTCCCAGACAGCATAGTAATAGTATATATCAGAAGAGAAGTAATAGCTGTGCATGTATTTGCTGTCACAGAATCATATAGGTTGGAAGAGACCTTTAAGATCATCGAGTCCAACCATAAACCTAACACTGCCAAAACCACCACTATACCATGTCCCTAAGCACCTCATCCAAACATCCTTTAAATACCTCCAGGGATGGCGACTCAACCACTTCCCTGGGCAGCCTGTTCCAATGCTTGATAACCCTCTCGGTGAAGAAAAATTTCCTAATATCCAGTCTAAACCTCCCCTGGCGCAACTTGAGGCCATTTCCTCTTGTCCTATCACTTGTTACCTGGGAGAAGAGACCGACCCCACCTCTCTACAACCTCCTTTCAGGTAGTTGTAGAGAGCAATAAGGTCTCCCCTCAGCCTCCTTTTCTCCAGGCTAAACAATCCCAGCTCCGCTATGGACTACTTGATGAACTACTTGTTGGGAAATCTTAAATTTGCAGTTCTCACTCGATAGGTATAGTCTGATGATGATGGTAGCCATCACAGGAAAAGTCTGATGTGTAAATGTCTGATGTGAAGCATGCACTTAATCTGAATTCTGAAAATAGCATTTTACCTTCTTCTTGCCCTTTGCCTCATTCTGTTCTTATGCAGCACACCACGGGAGGTCATTTCTTTTGGGACAGGGATTGTCAGGGAAAGGAAAAACCTGGGCTGTCCTGACTTCATTTGGACAACTTGAATTTGGGGTGCAATCTTTCACAATTACTAAGCATTTTCTGCTCACACTGAAATCAATGGCAGGACTTCCTTGGACTTCAGCAGTCATGGAGCTGTTCAAAAATAATTGTGTTTTCCAGGATATTTCCAGAAATAGTGGGAATCAATTTTCAGTTATTTTAGACTTGATTTTCTCACAGAATTTTGCACTGATTAAACTTTTCCACCTTTGAAAAACTGTAAGCATTCAGATTTTGCGCCTGCATACATCCATTTCATGTACTCATGTTGCCCCTTGCTACACAGTGACATGTAGAGAAGCTGCAATGACAGTCTGGTTCCACACATTCAGATATTCTAGCTTCAGACAATGCATATCTCTGATATTGTATCTGGGACTAGATATGAGGTATCTCTCTTTTTCAACTTAACAACCTCCATTATGTTAAATCAATGTGAATACAATAGAGATCCTTAGAAATCACTGTTTATTCCTGCATAAAATTGGTCAGGTATCCTAATAAAGCTCCAGCAAAGGCAGTTTCCACAGTTCAAGGAGGATGGTGATTTTGCACCTGCCTCAAAGTTTAGGCTATTTAGATCCTATGTTTAAATTGCAGTTGTTGTTGTACACATTTAAACTGTGGTATCACTTTGAGCGACGTGCATGGGCCAAAACCCCCTGTCATCAAGTTCAATTTTGGCTAGAATTTAGATGCAGAGCTTCAGGTTGGCAAAGAGGCTCCTAGGAGAAGGATTTCAGTATATATTTAATATGGAGCACATGCTTCCGTGCTTTGCTGAACAGGGGTGGATTTAAACACGGAGTTAAATTCTTTGCTGAATGGGACTTAGCCAAGTGAGAATGACTGCAGCTAGATAGGGCTAGTTGTGCACCTAAGGCAGAAAGAAGTGCACAACTTTCTTTTTTAAATCCTCTGAACTGCTTCAGAACTATTTATAGAGATTACTTTTCTCCCATTTATCCTGCAGGAGTGCTTACAGCATGATGACTTAAACCATAAAGTGCCCCCACTTCATACACTCCAGCCATAAACTGGTAGTTTCTATCCTGTCTTTGCAATCCTTTTATTGCCTATTCTGTCTTTGCAAAGAAGTAAACAATCCATTTTTTTTAGAGAAGTGAGATATCCATTTAATCTACATGCATGATAGCTGTTGGTAGACAGGGAACATCTGTTCTTCACAAGAGAGATCATCGTGTGTGTGTGCATTGCCATTTGCGAGCAGCCCCATTGCATTATGCTCCCTGGGATTGGCTGGAGCACCTTTGGGACCAGCTGTAGGGTAACCCCACTACTGAGGTATTTCCAAAGGAAATACCGAAAGCACCTGCAATTCAGAGCCAACAGGGTTAGCAGTCTCCTCAGCTGTGGCTGGATATTGCATGCCTGCCCACATCCTTTTCCTCTACCCCATCTCCTTCTTCAGTTTAGCCACTGGTCTGATTCAGGCAGACAAGATAGTCTGGGGTCCTTCTTAGGACCTTCACTGCCTCCCAGGAATTATACAGAGGAGGAGCACTGCAGTTCCAGTCCCAATGCAGTCCACCTACAAATTTGCCATTTCTCCAGCTGGTTGCATGATGAAACAATGTGTGATATTACAGTCTGTGCGTGAAAGACTGCTATGTGTCAGAAAGGCTCAACCCTGATTTGACACATGAAAAAGCAATTAGGGAGACAAAAGAAGCCAAATGTCTCAAGAAGAAAGATGAAAAACTGTGGGATCTGGCTAATTCCAGAGGCAACACCACTTACATTATTACTTGATGCCAGTAGTTACAAAAATAGTAACTATGCTCCTTAGCCCACGGTGATTCTCTCAAATTGGCTGAGAACAGCCACATCACTAGCAGAAAAATTGTTGCATGTATCTGGAATAAAAACCCTACAAGGAATGCAAGAGATATCACAAGTAGGTCGCTACTCACCCATGTGCATGTCCCAGGGGACAGCGGCATGCAATGTGAGCTAGTTGTGTTGATAAGGGTGACCTTGCTGGGACAACATTCTGGAAAACAGAAAAAGATCCAAGCCATTGACTGCACAAGACTGCAGTTGGCTTCAGGACTGATGTGGAAGCTGATATAACATCATCTTAGAGAAGTGATAAAGGTTTGCCATGGCTCATCTGCTCCCCACTGGGAAGAAACAGTTGTCAGTGAGAAACGACCAAGGAAAATGTTTGAATGCTGAGCACACAACTGCAGAATGAGGTGACACCTATGTAGGAACAGATTTATATAGTCAAAGATCCTGGATTCCCATCACTGATCTGTCAGGCAAGCAAAGACCAATGCCAAGAACAGAGGATAACTGAGATCCATGTCCAAGCTATGAAGTTGAATCCAATCCAAGATGCCCTATGGCTGTTTAACTAACTAGGAAATCTTAAACAATCCCCCACAGTCAGTCTCAATTTTCTGCACTCATAATACCTCAACAGTTCCTCTTGCCATGATAAAGGATATCAAGAAACAATTCCACAATATCTGCAAGGAAGTTTTTGAGCCAGTCAGTAATCATTTGTATCCATGTCTTCGAACTCAGCAAGAATGTGAGGTGGGAATACGCCGTTATATGCACATTCCAGCTGCAAAATATTTTTTAATAAATGTTTATAAACATTTTATAAATAATAAATGTTTAAATGTTAAAATGATAAAATGTTTAAATGTAAATCAAAATAGTTGAAGGCTCTCCAAAGCTTCAATTTTCTTTGAAAGCCCTAGTTCTTATTTTGTCTGTGCTTAGCTCTCAATTTCATCCTCATCCCTTGAAGGTATTTTTCTAAGTATTTTTTAGTCATTTTCTCCAAAACATTGAGCTGCCTGGTTCAAGAATTATATTAAATTTTGACCTGTGAGTGAGTTACTATTGCTCCCAAGTAGGAGTGCTTTGTCCAAATTAAGGTTTTAGGATTCAGTTCCTAAACTGAAGTTTACTAATGACTTTAAGGCTAAAAATGTTCCTAGAATCTATTGAAAACATGACTTTGATAATCCATTCCATATTGCAGTCAGTACTACATCCTCCATATGTCAGAAATGATAAAATGTTCTTGCCTCCCTCTTTTGCTTCAGAAGTCTGGAAGTCTGCTAAATTAATCTGCTTACCTGTCTTTACCACATCTTATAGTTCTGGAATGCAATATGGGTTAGGAAAGTTAAGAATATAAGCTTATTTCTCTCTCTTCCTCCCTCCCCTCCTTCCTCTGTTAAAGTTATTGTGAGAAAGGAAAAAATTACACATTGTAAAAGATATTTTTATCCTTGGGTTTAATCATTCAAGCATGTGAGTTTACCTAAAGAGTTCTCATTGAAAAGCCAACCCTTTCATTCTTCCCAATATGTGGAGTATCAGCATGTCTTATCAGTGCATTTAATTTTGCTAAAAACCCAGTCTTTCAGAAACCTCCCTTGTAAGAAGTAAAAATAGGAAATATGCAGTGTATGAATATTCAGGCATTTGTCTGGGTGTGTGGTGCACATGCTTAAACATCGACGCATGAAAGACTTTCTGTGCAAAAATACACCAGGTATCTATTAACAGATGATGTACACATAGTTTGTATTTGATGTATTTACAGCAGGTACACAAAGTTATGCAAATCAGGATTTAAGAATATGTCTTGTAGCATACCAGAATGATGCTTGCCCTATCTAAGATGGCTATTTCAGGGGACATTATGCTCTGGAATGGCTCTTCAGTGAGTTGGGTGACCTTTTCAGATCTCCCTTCTAGATGCCTGAGTTAGGGCAGATGAACCTCAGTAAAAATACTGAGATATGTGCAAGGGATGGTAGATTGTTGGGCAAAATTTTCCATATAATATGCATTTTTGCTTACTTTCATTGTGAAACAAATTTCTCTATATTTAAACAGAATTTTGAAACTGGATTGGTTTCAATTGCCTCACACAATAAGAAATTTCTTTGTGAAATGTTTTCATCATTCAGAAAGCACACTTTCTACCAACAAAATATTTGACAAATCTTTAGCTGCATGTGAGTAAGGCTCTCTCCAAACTCTGTTTTGCCTCTTTATAAAATAAGCAAGCAGAACAGCTAGTTCAGAAATCCAGGACAGTATCAAACTGAATGGGTCAGTGCTCCCTGGAAGCAACAACTCCTATATAGGAAGAAAAAGGAAAAGAAGGGAAAGAGAAAAAGAGATATTTCATTCACATATCTCTACATATAATAGAATGAAAATTCCAGGATCCTTAGGCTGACTGACAATCAACTTTACCCTTAGAAGATTCATTATAAAGATCTCTTACAATATTTTGCCTGACCTCATAGGTAGCTCTCACTTTTCTTTTTCTGGAGGAAGCAAGTTGGAAAAGGTATAATTTCTTGGTGGCTGTCTTCCTTGTTGGGAACAACCTCCCAGAAAATAATGAAAAAAATTGCTTCCTAGCAAATTAAATGTTCTGCTTCACATTCTCTTGTCTTTCACACTATTATCATCCAACACAAAACTGAAAAATCAAAACAGAGAAGCATCAAATAAATTAGTATAGACTTTTTTGGATCTTGCTTTGATTCCCCTCTGAAACAAAATCTCACTAATATTAAGCAACTTTTGCAAAGTGTTAGCACTTGGACAAAGCTGCTTCCACAGGTGAGAAATCACTCAGCTAAACTTTTCTGAATCAACTAAAATGCAAAGGATCAAGAAAATGTATTTTTTCCAACAGTTCCAACCCAAAGTCTGGCACAATGCGTGTACACACACAATGTGTACATAAGCAAAAAATTGTTACTTGAAAATACAGAATAAAACAGTTGTCCACATTCATAAGAACCAGGTACACAGAAAAGTAATATAAGGTAAAGAACAATATTGCCAAAATAAAGGAGGAGTTTAAAGTTTCCAAGACTGTATTTAGTCTGGAAATGAGGAAAGCATTCCTATGCACAAAGGAAATTAGGTCCTAGGATGTCCATCATGGCAAAAGGGCGGAGAGGGGAAAAAGTCAAGCTACTTTTGACATGATACTCAGTGAGCTTCTGAGCAGTGATGTGACTTGGGACCTGCAGTAGTGGGCAATTAGGCTTAATGACTCAGTTTCTCCTGCTCTGGGTTTCCACAGGACTGCAGAAAGCCATTCCTATCTTACACAAAAACACCAGAGTGCCATTTGAAATCTCTTTGGAAAACTGAGTGCTGAAGGAAAGGCAGCAAAAATTGGGTCCTTTCCTTCAATAAGGAAAGGTCATTTCCTTTCTTTTATGTTGTGAGCCTGCCTGACAGCTAGCCATATTGCAGGTGTCACTTGCCAACGTGCAAATGAATGACTATATAAATATTACTAATCAATGGCAGGTATCAAAACTGTAATTTTCTCAGGACTTTGTAGGACCTAGGTAAACCGCAAATCAGGTATGGAGCTGCTGACAGACAAACAATACAGACCATTGTATTGCTCTTACACAAGGACCTGTGGCATGGGAATATTTTTAATGGAAAATGTTATTCTTTATGGTCAGCTCTTTCAGCAGACTCATTTATCAAGACTGACATCAACCAGATACACTGTACATTGCTAAGGATTCATGTTAGAGTGGAGGGGGGGAAGGGGAAAATCTAGTATTTACAAATGGCACATTTTTTTAAAACGCCACTACTTGAATCAAGTGCAATTACAGTGCATTTAAATGAGTATTAAAGTATTTGTATTGCCAGTTTGCAAATTCAGCATCTTGAGAAGCCCAAGTGGATTTTCATGTAATTATTGTCATTAACTCAAAGGAGTAAATGCTCAGCAGAGAGTCTGCTTTTAAAAGAAAGCAAGTGCATAAATGTATCATTAAATGGCACCTTCATGCTTAATTCCTCACATGATCTTCTAAAATATACACCTCATAACTGCTGAGTACCTTGGTGACATAGTACAAGCTTCCTGTCTGCATAGCATTAGCATCAGGGAAGCTATATTTGGGGTCTTCTAAGAAGTTTCTCTTAGGAAGGTGACATTGAGAAATTTTTCTTTCCCTGCAGCCCTATTTATCTGATTTTCTTGCTAACAGATCCATGCCTGCCTTTTTCTACAAGCACTATGCACAAAAAGCATTCCTGCATGTTCTTACTCTCACAACTGTCACAAGCTTCCCTAATTGTTAGTCCCTTTGTTGCAGATGGAGTGAGAGTGCACTTCACTCATTAGAGAGAAGTAAAAATATAGTTTATTGATACAGAATAGGGAGTTAACAAAGTTCAATGCGACAGTGTTTTAACAAGATTCAATGGCAAGGTACACCTGATTATTTACTGCATAGAGGACAGGGTCAGACAAAACTGTCAGGGAGACCCTCCCATTGAGTCATGAGGTTTGGAAAAAGATCCCCTTGCTTTCTAAACTCCTTCTCAGAGAGGAGTCTAGGTGCGGCTAGATCCAGTCCTAGTCCCAGACTTGGTCAACAGTTTATGTCTAAAGGATTATATATGCACAATCAATCCTTTATATCACTTAGCTAAGGTTCCAAAGTTTAGCATGCTATTAGTCACTTACTGAGGATCTGTTGTGGCAAGGAATCTCTCAACCTCGAGGAGTAACCTTGAGAGACGTCCCTGCTCAAGGGGAGATCCCAGCACACAGCCCACTGCCATGCAGGAGAGCTCAAAGGGCTCTTGGGCTGCTCACTATTTATGGGGGATAAGATGATTGACCCATAGTCATATTTGCATACTGACCACAGATTTTAGTTTCTTCACTGTGGTTAGGTAGGCACATTGCACAATAGTCCTTGGCTATTGTGTTGTTATCTGTCTCCTGAATCCACTTTGAGCTGATGCAGCCATCATGACCAGATGCATCCATTACAACCATCACTGGTAGTTATCACATGAGCAGGGTTACAGGAGATAAAGGTCGGGGGTGGGGGAAGCACACTGTCACACCCTTATTCTAGAAATCACAGGTACTGTCTGTTCTACACCAAATCTCAATCAAAATTGCCCATATTTCTCCAGTTCTTGTTAGGTTTGAATATGCTGTGGAAGAGATGAGTTTTAGCAGCTGGTCACTAGCAGAGACTAGAAATAGCTGGTAATCCTAGACTGAGAAATGAAGAATATTGAGAAATACCTCATTTCTGCCATGCCACCTCCAAGCTCCTGCAGAGCCTTGTACCAGTGCTGTGCAACGCAGCGCAGCGGTGGTCAGTGCTTCAGAGATGCTGTCCTCCTCAGCAGCACCAGGAAGAGTTTCTGGGTTTGACTCCATCAGCATGGGGCCTCAGATAACTCTTCAACCCTCCATTTTCTGATGGCAAAATGGGGATAGCAGTACTTATTTTTGCAAAATGTCATCCTTCAGTGAAAGATTATATGAAAGTTCAAATCGCTGATCAATTCCAAGAGTAGCGTGTAGTGCCTTATAATAGAAAACCTTCAGCCTACCCCTTAAAAATTGACAGCATGAGACTGTGAATGGTATAGGACTGTCCTTACGGCTAGCTGGGTTCTGGAACAAGGTGGACTTTGGATAAATCAGTAGGAAGAAGGGACAGCAGGGGGTTTCAGCATTGGCTGAAACAACACTGGCAAACAACAGAAGTGGTAAAACAAAAAAAAAAAGAAAATATTATATTATCTTAGCTTTAATGAGGATCCAATTTTAGGCTGAAAAGTCTGTCAGGAATCTTGTCTCTACATAACAAACCTCTGTCTCAAGGTGGACATTGAATAGTTGCTAGTAACAACAAGCAATATGACATTCAGCTCTCTCTTAGAGATTGCAAACATTTGCCCAAGATAAAATTAATTACTTATTCTGCCCAACTAATAATGACTTTAGCCAATATTCTGAGCAAGAAACTGCTTTCACCAAGCCGTCTCAGATGCCTTCATTCATATTCTCAGTACTTGCCCCATTGCCACACGAGGAATATTTTCTCTCCTGATTGCCACAAGCAGGTCCTTTTTCTACCTGGATGTAATACATTCTCTCAAACTGATGCATGAACTCAATTTCAACTGCTACAAGAGCAACTCCAAACTCAGAAATGTCAGTGTGTCGAGCAGGGCTTTGCTTTATAAACATTCCTTTGTTAATGAAATTGGAAAAATTCAGAGAAGGAATTTTCCATGAGTAATCATTCCTCACGTAAACACTACTTAAAAGTCCCTTTCCTCAAATTCGCTTTGACAGCTGCTTGGGAAATAATAATTAAAAAATCTTAGTCTTATTGTTATATCAACAGAATGAACATCTGCAGGTTCAAGCACTGGAACCCAAATTTCTGGGTCTTCATCCAACATGATGCTCTCTGTTACTTTGTGGCTGGAGTACACCCACCCAGTTAGGGGACAAGACTCAGGCTGATGGTCCACTTCTGGAGACCATCGCTTTCAGAGAATGCCAAGGAAACTCTGATGCCATTAGCAAAAGGGAAACAGCCAGACTTTGTGGCATCTGTGTATTTCCCAGATCTTAAAAGTCTTTTTATTTCCTCACTGCCATCCACAAGCTGATTCCACCTACTGCCTCTTATCTTAGAAATAGATTGCCATCTCTTGGGGAAAGGGGGCTGGATCTTCGTTATATGTTTCTACAGCGCCCTGTGAAATGGTGATGGGATCTCCAGGGATTTCTGAAGTACAGATAATGAATCTGACAGACTACACTATGGAGGGGCTGTCAATCAACAGCAAGCTATTCACATCCCCTCTGTCAGGCTCCCATCACTCTACTGCGAGCTGTTGCCAGGGTTTCAGCAGCTGGAGCAGAGGGGAGTGGAAACAGCCCAGGGCCAGGTGGTGCAGCCCAGGCCAGCTCTCGGCACAGGCAAAGGAGGCAGTCACCTGGGGCACGTTATTGCTGCAAGGGGGCTGGAGGAGAATGAAAGACAGGGACAAAAAATAGATATGGCCCTGCAGCCTTTGCACCTTGGAAAATTTCAGTATAAGGTGGCAACTCCAAGCTGCAGTTCCTGCCTGCATCTCCCACACTTCCCAGAGCTCTTCCACCCCCAACTGATCCCCGGCTCTCCTGCCCTGCCTTTGTCCCTCTCCTGATAACGGTGGCCTGGGACAAACACTCACCCAGCTTTTGTCTTTGGAGGAGCTTAGGGACTGATGGAGGTGATCCTCTAATTTTAGGCTCATAGCCTGAAGACCATTGAGGACATACAGTGAGGCACCAGAGCTGTGGGTACCTACAGGTCTCCCTGCTGCCGTGAGCTGTCCTGCTGAATTGCCGTGTAAAATCAATCATGAACCAAAGAACACAGGATGTGTGAAAAAAATAAGTCAATGAAAGGTTGGTGCAATGCTGTAGCTTTTTGAGAGATAACATAGCAAGTGCAAAACACTACAGAATAGAGAGAAAATCAAATAAACAAAAAGCCCTCAGAAGTTTAAGGAACAATGTAGGGGAGAAGCAAGTGTTGATGAATGATAGTGTCCTACCGGTCAGCACGAGGTCGGCCCTTTTTCTGCTGATTGAGAATTCTCCATGTGCACAGACACCATGAGAAACAGTGGGTGAAAAAGGCTGAGAAACAGCACTGTGCACTGCTGTCTGCATCAGAAAACCAGTGTACTGTTTGAACCAGCTATGTTCAAGCTGGATATTGAAGAATTGCGAATTATGCAAAAAACCAAGGTTTGTTTCCCTGAACTACAGTTGTAACACAAAGGCTTTCCAAGAGGTAAACGTTCCTATTGTGATGAGTGACCTTTAAGGCTGCAGTTACATCCCCCTCTTAAAAATAAGGTTAAAGTGATGGAGTACTGTTAGCACTGGCTCGTGCTGGCTCCTTTGATTTCAACACTATAAATATTTCCCTTGTCACTGGTACCAGCCACAACAAGAACTGGTTAAACTCTCTGTGAAAATCAAAAGAGCAGAAATAATGAGGAGTAGAGTTGGGCTTTGCAATGCGCCTAGGACACATGGAAATTTGAGGTCCTGTTCCTAGGAAGAATGACCTGTTTAAGATCACAACAGTAGTGTTACCCATCACTTCCAAGTCTTGAATTAGTGTAGACAAGAAAAAAAGAGAAAAACAAATCTCACTAGGCTTTGACTAGACTTTGCCTTGGGCTGATATATTCAAAGCCCTCCACCATTCCTCCAGGTAAGAAAGAGGATCTGTGAGTGTGAAAAAGAGCTTGCATTACTGGTGTTTCTTTCTTTCTTTAGTGTAAAGAAAACTTTTTTTTAAGACCTTATTTTTTATTTTCACTTTGGCAATATATGTTGTGTCTAGGCTGAAGGACTGTCCGATGAGAGAAGGTCTACTAAAATGAGGAAGAGTAAGATAAGAAAAAGCAGAGTAACTGAAACAGGAACTTTTGCTAACCATTTATTTAACATCAGTGCTTAAACTTTAGTCTTCAGAAAACCTGTGTTAAAATTTAAATACTGGCACTTGAATTGATACACACGGTCTTTGTGAAACAGCTCAAAGATTCTTCAGTAAAAGTCTCAGCAAGAGCAAGCAGCAAAATACTAGAAGTGAAAATGTAAAAAACCTTTCAGTGAGCTTTTGTTCATCAAAAGGAAGCACAACAAGAATTTAGAAAACTTGTAAGAGGAAGAGGGACAACTGTTGAAAATCCTTGGCAGGTTACCTTTAAACACTCCTTCCCCTATAGGTCATAAATCATAGAGAGGAGAGAAGCCAAATTGCATCTCTTTATAAGATAGAAAAGAGTGTAAATATTTCCATAAATAGCCATTTTCTGCATTAAAATCTGCCTGCGGACAATATTTCTATCCTAGTTTCCAAAGAAAATAAGGACTTACATGATCCAAGTTATGTGTGTATCAGCTCATCTCTTTGTGTCCCCCTTACAACTTTTGAACCTGTTTCAACAAAATTTGTTAGAATTATACAGGTTTCATGAAAAATTACAGCCTGGGGGAAGACAGGGACTTGATTAGCTGCACCAGCCAGAATAAGACAGGCTCCAGTTACCCTTTATCAGACACTGGAGAATCCATGTTGGGGAGAGACATTATTCATACCACAACTATGGGAAAAGCTTAAGTTGGCGCTCCTGTTTGACAAGAAACTTCAAGCCCAAGACACACATCCACAAGAAACATAGAATCATAGAATCATTAAGGTTGGAAAAGACCTCTAGGATCATCTAGTCCAAACGTCAACCCAACACCTCCATGCCTACTAAACCATGTCCCAAAGTGCCACATCTACACGTCTTTTAAATACTTCCAGGGATGGCGACTCAACCACTTCCCTGGGCAGCCTGTTCCAATGCTTGATAACCCTTTTAGTGAATAAAAATTTCCTAATATCCAATCTAAACCTCTCCTGATGCAACTTGAGGCCATTTCCTCTCATCCTATCGCTAGTTACCACGACAAGAAGAGACCGACACCCACCTCACTACAACCTCCTTTCAGGTAGTTGTAGAGAGCGATGAGGTCTCCCCTGAGCCTCCTTTTCTCCAAGCTAAACAACCCCAGTTCCCTCAGCCGCTCCTCATAAGACTTGCTCTACAGACCCTTCACCAGCTTCATTGCCCTTCTCTGGACACACTTCAGCAACTCAATGTCCTTCTTGTAGTGAGGGCCCCAAAAGTGAACACAGTATTCGAGGTGCGGCCTCACCAGTGCTGAGTACAGGGGCACAGTCACTTCCCTAGTCCTGCTGGCCACACTGTTCCTGATAGAAGCCAGGATGCTGTTGGCTTTCTTGGCCACCTGGGCACACTGCTGGCTCATATTCAGCCGGCTGTCAACCAACACCCCCAGGTCCTTCTCTGCCAGGCAGCTTTCCAGCCACTCTTCCCCAAGCCTGTAGCGTTGCATGGGGTTGTTGTGACCCAAGTGCAGGACCTTGCACTTGGCCTTGTTGAACCTCATACAACTGACCTTAGCCCATCAATCCAGCCTGTCCAGATCCCTCTGCAGAGCCTTCCTACTCTCAAGCAGATCGACACTCCCTCCCAATTTGATGTCATCTGCAAACTTACTGAGGGCGCACTCAATCCCCTCATCCAGATCATTGATAAAGATATTAAACAAGACTGGCCCCAAAACTGAGTCCTGGGGGACATCACTTGTGACCGGCCGCCAACTGGATTTAATTTCGTTCACCACAACTCTCTGGGCTCGGCCATCCAGCCAGTTTTTTACCCAGCGAAGAGTACACCCGCCTAAGCCATGAACCGCCAGCTTCTCTAGGAGAATGCTGTGGGAGACAGTGCCAAAGGCTTTACTAAAGTCCAGGTAGATAACATCTACAGCCTTTCCCTCATCCACTAGGTGGGTCACCTTGTCGTAGGAGGAGATCAGGTTGGTCAAGCAGGACCTGCCTTTCCTAAACCCATCCTGGCTGGGCCTGATCCCCTGGTTGGCCTGCACATGCCTGTTGAGCGCACTCAAGATGAACCGCTCCATAATTTTCCCCGGTACCGAGGTCAGGCTGACAGGCCTGTAGTTCCCCGGATCCTCCTTCCGGCCCTTCTTGTAGATGGGCATCACATTGGCAAGCCTCCAGTTGTCTGGGACCTCCCCTGTTAACCAGGACTGCTGATAAATGATGGAGAGTGGCTTGGCAAGCTCCTCTGCCAGCTCCCTCAGTACTCTCAGGTGGATCCCATCCGGCCCCATAGACTTGTGAGTGTCCAGGTGGCATAGCAGGTCGTTAACTGCTTCCTCCTGGATTATGGGGGGTTTATTCTGCTCTCCATCCCTGTCTTCCTGCTCAGGGGGCTGAATACCCTGGGGATAACTGGTCTGACTATTAAAGACTGAGGCAAAGAAGGCATTAAGTACCTCAGCCTTTTCCTCATCCTTGGTGGCAATATTCCCCCCTGCATCCAATAAAGGAGGAAGATTCTCCTTGGCTCTCTTTTTGTTGTTAATGTATTTGTAAAAACATTTTTTATTATCTCTTACAACAGTGGCCAGATTGAGTTCTAGCTGGGCTTTTGCCTTTCTAATCTTCTCTCTGCTTGATTTGACGAGATCCCTGTACTCTTCTTGAGTTGCCTGCCCCTTCTTCCAAAAGTGGTAAGCTCTCTTTTTTTTTTTCCTGAGTCCCAGCAAAAGCTCCCTGTTCAGCCAGGCTAGTCGTCTTCCCTGCCGGTTTGTCTTACGGTACCTGGGGACAGGCTGCTCCTGCACCTTTAAGACTTCCTTCTTGAAGAATGCCCAGCCTTCCTGGACCCCTTTGCCCTTCAGGACTGTCTCCCAAGGGACTCTCTCAACCAGTGTCCTGAACAGGCCAAAGTCTGCCCTCCGGAAGTCCATGGTAGTGGTTTTGCTCACCCCCCTCCTTACTTCGCCCCGAATCGAGAACTCTGTCATATCATGGTCACTAAGCCCAAGATGGCCTCCAACCACCACATCTCCCACCAGTCCTTCTCTGTTTGTAAACAGCAGGTCATGATTCATTAATTCTGCTGCTCATGGAACAACTTGTTCCCACTAACGTCTTTTGTTGAAGGTATTAGCAAAGATGCCACTTCTTCCAATAACATTGTAGTTTCCAGTACTCATCAATTGATGACACTGTTGACAGCAAAACAAGCCTTTTAGAGACTTTTTAGGCTGGTGGCTCTTCTGGACCATGTATGCAAACAAACTCCTTACACAACATTTCTCTGTTCCATTGTGTTGGAATACAAGTGGTGAGCATGTGGGTCAGCTACAATTCAGAGCTCCTCTGAGTGCAGTCTGGGTGTCTTGTAGGAGCACGGGGAGAGCCATCAAAGTCTCTGGCTTTGTGTTGACTCTGAAAGATCTTTTACAAGCCCAGCAGAACTTTCTGTTCACCACCTGGGGATGGACTCACCACACCATCAGTGCCTACAGTGGTTCCAGTGACTGGGTCATTTACACCATGGGCCCTTGGGGCTAATCACGGCTTTTACCCCTAGACGAGGTGTTGGTATGTTGCCATATACATACGTCACCTTATATTTATTGATCACTCTTGCTCTATGGCCCTCCAGGATTTCAGGCTCCTGTATCTCCTTGTTTTAGGAAGACGTGACCAGGAGCCATCTCCATTTCCCAGCACACTGCAGGCTGAAGTAGACAGGCTGTACTCTGCAACTGCAAGAGGACAAGATCATCCCACATTCCCCTAGCGAGTTCAGGCTCCCCGAGTGTGTGTGTGTGCACGCGTGCTCCTTTCTGTCCATGAAAGTCTCTCATCTGAGTATGCTGGTTACCTCTCTCCAAGGCCAGACACTTTCATTCAGGCTGGAAACTCACCTGCTTTGCAGAGAAGGCACAGATTCTTGCCAGCTGCCTTTCAAAGTAGTTGCTCAGTTGCGCAGGGGAAGCACAACCAACCATGCAGATGTGTTGGAGGACACCCTGGCAGCACACCAGGTGGGAGATCCTCGTTGCGTCTTTGCAGCGCTGTGCATACATCCAGGCTATAGTAAGCCACTCAGTCCACCCTGTAGTTCAGACACCCCCAAGGGTTGCTTTCAGGATGTTGTAAGGAGCAATTGCTTCTCCAAATTACAACCTATTTAGTTCATTGCAGGATATACATGAAGATGGGGTGGTATAAGAGCTATACTCTAAGTAAAAAGCCACCCAGGGCACCGGTGGTGGCTTGGCTGTCACCACATCCTCACTGAAATTGCTACTTGGAGTAACCAAGGTTGTGCATACTCACAGATTAAATTGCCAGTGGTGGTATAGCTTCTGCCTGGGACCCTCTATTAACATGGTTTAATCTCTAAAATGTTAAACAGGCCATGGCCATCAAGGCTATCCCCTTAACCACTGACCCTGTGAATGGTCTAAAACACAGCCTTGCACCTTGCAGGAGAAAGGGCTTCACATTGTACAGTCAGTCCCTGTGGGGGTGCATACGACCCCAGAGATCCCAGTTTGTGGGTAATAATGGTCACACCTGGCTTGTGGATTTTTTGGGGATAGGCCATGCCTAATGAAGTGTGGTTTTGATCAGGGACTCTGAGTGCTAATGTGAATATAAATAGTATAATACTGTAACCCATCTCCCTCCCTTTCTTTCAAATAACAAAATATCAGAAAAGTCAAGAAGATTCAACTTAAATTACAAACTGTAAGTATTTGCTGATTTTGAGCTTGTTGCTATGAGCTAAAAATCACGTTAAAAATTTCTTATAATTTGGAAATACATTTCATTTGCCCTTGCATGATGGCAGCCATGGAAATTTTGCTCAGATTTTCTAAGGTGATTCACTTTCTGGCTTCTAGCAAACATGGTTAATGCCAGGTGCCAAAAATTTCTTCAACAAGCATTTTGAGCTAGAATGAAAGTTCCTGTCCCAATAGTAACTTTAATAATTGTTCATGCTACTGCATTTCTATTTTGGGTCTTTTTAAGAACCTCTCACAAGAAATAGATCCTTTTGGTAGATATCTTCAGTAGGTTTTCAAACTCTTAGGGGAAATGTCAATGATGCAGTTTTAATTTTGAAGGTCATCTTGGGACTTGAATTTCACAGCTGTTGAAGATGTCCTGCTTTTTCCTATTCATTCCTTCCAACACTGCAGCACAGAGGCAATGCTTAAAATGATTTTAACATCTTTTTAAGAGTTCTTAATTACTCTTTCTTAAAACAATTTGACCAAAGGTCCTGATTTTTTTAATATGCTAGCTATCTTCCTCCTGAAACTGATTTGCAAATTCCAAACACTGAGGCGCATAAAAACATCCAATGTCTTTTGTATCACTGGTGGGTCTGAAGGGCAAAATCCACTAACTCTGGCGATAAAGCAGAGACAACCGAAGCAGGTGAATTCTGGTCTGCACGTGAATGCAGACTCACTCCCTCTAGAGAGAGAAGCAGCTTTGCTGTTTCACTTCCCAGTAAGTACGAGAGCGCTGCAGAGCTCTGTGGGCTCTCTTTACAGATTCTATGCCATGTGCACTTGGCTTATTAATTAAAACATATTCTTTACTGTTTTCAATACATTAAATTGAACGCATCTAATGGATATCCAGCTGCACTTTTCCTTCTTTATACTTAATAATTTAGAATCATAAATTGCACTCGTTCCAACCCAGGAAGGTTTTGCCCATTATAT
This sequence comes from Mycteria americana, assembly GCF_035582795.1. Classification (NCBI taxonomy): domain Eukaryota; kingdom Metazoa; phylum Chordata; class Aves; order Ciconiiformes; family Ciconiidae; genus Mycteria; species Mycteria americana. The sequence continues at coordinate 11,685,800 of NW_027445436.1, forward strand.
GGCTGCTGGTGATAATGTATCAGACAGCAATAATGATGCTTGATTTTCATAAGCTGTACTAAATGGGAAGTGCTCAGAGCTACATGTTTTGATTAGCAAACTAAGCAAACCATGACATGAGAATCCTTATTTACATGGAATACTAAGGCTTCTTTCACAAAGTGATTTATTTAGCCAGAGGGACAGTTTAAGTGTACCTGACCTGCCTTAACTGAGATCTAGATCATCTCAAGGTGGACACCTCTGATGCACAAAGCATGTGCATCATGCTTAAATGATTGTCTAGTCTAAGCTAGATATGCAAAATTGTATGCTAAAATTCATTCTGTAGGGGATTTACCAAGAAAAGTAGTGTCTTTTTTAATGCTGCATGTGTAGAAGTTGAATCAAATGCAGAATATACCGTGGAGAGGCCTATAGACAGAGAAAAGATATTTTGTCCCAGATGAAAATGTATATGTCTTCCATTCCTTTTCTAACGCTCCTCCATCTTTCTCCACATCAATTGTGTCCTTCATGCCCTCCCTTCACTATACAGCTACACTTCTGTCATTTCACAAGCGCAATCCTTTCCTGATACACTGAAAAAAGCAAACCAACCCATATATACATTCACTTGTGTGCTCTGCGTTGTTCCTTCAGCTCCACCTATTGACGTCCTAAAAAATTAGTGCTTTGGGGCAGCAAGTCCATCTGTCTTGAGCACATTGCTCAGCCTTGTACATGCACACAGGTGACCCATTCCCCTGACAAGGCTGTAGTTTAGCAGGTTGAGGGATGTGACTAATCTCTGTGGGTTCAGGACAACTGATCAGACAAAGCTGTACTCTACCATGTTTAAATGGAAATTCTTCAGATTGTGGCAGAAACCTGTGGTTTAGCTAAGAAAAGTTGAATACAAGCCAACCCAAAGGAAGAACGACCATCATTACCATCATTACCATCATTACCAGATGTTCTGGTTTCAAGTCTGACACAAAGCCTACTAAGTCAGTGGAGGCAATCAGGATAAACTATAGAGAAGTGAAGAAATGAAGATGAAAGAGCAAGTAGCCAGTTATTTGTGTGGTTGGTGCACAATACTCCTCATTCACCAGACCAGGCTAAGTGAATGAAGAGTTCAAGGAAAACCTGACACAGTGAGCCATGAAAGAAGGATGGTAAAGAGCAAGCTAGCAGAGCTAGGAAGTCTGGGAGATGAGCAATGGACTCAATTTGTTTCTCTCCCCTGCTGTTTGGGGTTATATTTTTCCCCTCTCTTCATTGTGAAAGGCCTTTGTGGGCCAAGGGACACTAATCACAAATCAGTAAAATGTCAAATTGTGAAGCTCTTTTTTGTCACCCTTGCAAAGCTCTAAGTGGAGGGTGTACATGGGGAAGGGCAGAGCTAGGTAGTGGGGGAGCTGCTGGCAGGCATCTAACAACCTGCCACAAGGTCCTCTTCACCTGAGTCTCATGCAAAGTGCAACCACACTTCAATGCCCTTTCCCTGGGAAGAGTATGTTCACCACAGCATAGCTGGTAGGTCCCACAGACCTTGTACATCTGGTACCTCCATGGCTTGCCCTTCTTGGAGGTCAGGATTTCTGGCTCTGGAAGAGCTGGTCCAGGACATGAGATGGGCAGAAGAGCAGCCTCATGCAGGGTAGGGAGCACTGGGCCAAGCCACATGAAATCTGAGCTCTCATTTGGGTCAAACTCACTACTAGCATTTGACCTTGGCTGAAAAAACACTTTCTCATTTTATGTCTGTCCTACCATCTTTCACATGTAGCTTTTCTAAGCTCCCATTTAAGGGGATGTGTCAGATAATCCCCATCTTACCTGGACCTGCACTCACCCAAATAATTGATAGAAAATAAGGACATAAGGGAGAGAGGTTCAACTTCCAGCAGTGTTACGTCGCACGAGTCCATGTTGGGGAAGTCACCTATGGCTCAGTGGTCAGCCAGAGGTGGGGTGGCAGTGGGGACTTCAGAGAGTTTCTCTGAAAGACTGAAATGATTCATATTTTTAAATAACTTCTTGATCCCTGGTTGGAAGGAACTTGTGAAGTGTTAAATATCATTATGAAATAAGGACTTAGAAACTTTTCTCCAGCAATGTATTTGGTTTAAGGTTGGTTTGGTAAGTGGCCCAAACTACTGGATGCACCTCTATAAGCATTACTGGAGATGACTCTAAGTGCTGATTGCATTCAGAGATGCACTCACAGCTCTGCAGGTCTCCAGGCATTATCTAAACTCTCCTAGCCTACAAATTGATGTTGGCAGTCACAGAGAAACGGGCATTTCCATCACCTCTGGTAGAAATATCTTGACAACAGCCTCTCCATATCTTGGCACTTCTGGTTCCAGAAACTAGAAATGGAAGCGGGGAGGTGGGGGAGTAGAGGTATTTTATTTCCATGACTTTAATGAAAGGTTTGGTTGGAGACATCCAACACAGTCAGAGATTGAGCAACATATCCATCATGGGAACTGATGGGCAACATTATAGCTTTTATCTTCTCTCCTGTGTAGCTGAAGTTTATTAAGTAACTTGGCAAACCTTTCTGGAGACAGCCTGTCACCTGGAAGGTTTACAGCCTTGCTTCTGCTCTGCAGTACCTAAAGAGGGAAAGGAGGTGGCCAAATTCATCTCCACGTAACTCAGCTGGGCTGAGGGGAGTTAGCACAGGGAATGAACCTGGCTTGCAGTTTGCTGTATCTATGTGATCTGATAGGATATGATGCAGCTCAAGGCTTTGCAGTAGCATAGACAAAAATTGCATATAGGTATCCCAGGAATGAGGGGCAGAGCTGAGACAGAAAGTCTTGTGGGAGAAACCCTGGAGAACTGGATTTGCAGCTCCTCCTGCTGCCACGAGAATTGACTGCTGTTCCTATGAGGGCTTGACATCTCCTGGGAGGAGATACCATCCCAGACACCCCAGTCTCTCCCCAGCAGCAATGGCAGCAGCCAGAGAGTCTGGCAAAAGCTAAATAGACAGGGACCAATGTCACACTGCCATCTGACCACTTACTATCATGCCCACAGAGCATGCTGTTTCCAGCCATCTATTTGCTTTATATCTGGCCCTGTAGTGCCTGCAGCTTGAAACCATTATGTCTTTGCTCACTGCTTCCCTGCTTTGAATCACTCCGTCAGTATGTAGCTGCAGGAGCCACATTTTATGTCGAGCCGCTGCAGTCAATAAAGGAGACATGTCCACACCCTGGGCTCTTTGACAGAGACTTTTGCTCATCCTTGCAGTAGTTCTTTTGGATCTAGCATAAAAGCGGTTCCAACCGAAAGGCTTGTTTGAGTGGGAGAAGACGCAGGAGATGCTCAGACTGCTGGAGGGAGCATAGGCTGAGGACACACAACGTCTTCTGTCTAGGAGAGATAGCCCAGGAGAGAGCAGCACTCCTCCACGTTGCGCTCAGACTAAAAGATGTGGCTGCATCTTCGTGGAAAGCCTGCCAAGGCAACGCTGGGATACCTGAAGTCAAAAACACCAGCACCAGATAAGGCTTGTCATTTTAAATAGGTACGGGGGGGGGGGGGGGGGGTGTCCCAGGGCACTCTGCAAGGAAAAAAATATGCAGCCTGCGCAGTTGGTTGAAGTCCAAAACCACACTGCCTCTTTATACATGAGTCATGAGTCTGTGGACTTGTTCCATGGCCCCATGCTATTTCTGTATCGTTTCACACACATTTAGGAAACCAGTGCATAATCCTTACAGCTGTGTATTTGTACTGTAAATTTACCGGCTGGTTCGTTACCCCCTCCTTCCACACACACACGTGTATATATTCATATACAGTCTATGCCAAGGCTGAAAACCAATTCACAAACAGTGCCTAAAATTAACATACAAAATCTTATCCTCTACCCTCAACTTTCTGCAGTATGATAGACAACTGCCCCTTGGGTCAGGTACAACACAGGGGCAGAAATGGTTTAGATTTTCATGACCTATGAGGGGTTTCACGAGCTGTGAGGGTTTTTTGGGGGGGGAGGAACACAGGACATATTCCAGGAATCTGCTATCAGAAAGATGTTCAAAACAACCAGTCATCTCACTAACCTCCAATCCTTACTATTCCCCTTCCCCCATCATCTCCAAGTTATTATGTTTACCACATTTTTGAACTATAACAAAGAAAACAGAATAAAATCAATAGCCCTCTTTACAGCTAGGAGGACAAAAATGTTCAGCTCCCTGGTGGGAAAACTAGTTCTCTCTTCCTTTCTTTCTTTCTAATTTTAAACTTCACTTAAGGTTCAGTGATTGAACAAATCAGACAAAAAATATTGCAGTTATCTGATGTACAGAAGTGTAACATGAAGTCTTCTCATTATGGATAATATTTATGGCAGATCATAACATTAAATTACAACTCAGCCGCCTCAGCCAGAAATTTGTAACACCACACATGTGCTTCTAATTAAGGGCTTTTGAAGTTGCCCTGGATATTTATTTTCAAGGGATTTAGTGCACAGAACGATTAAAGTTCGCTCTTGTTAGGAGTTCTGCAATCTAAAAAAAAAAAAATGAGATTGCAAATGGACCTCAAACTAATATACACATTCATTTTTGCATGAGTGTATACATGCGCATCTGTTTTTATATATCTATAAAAAAAAAAAAAGTGTGTGTTAACATAGATAAAATAATATATTAAAAAGAGGGAGACAAAAGGCCCTTTGTTTCAAATGTGGTCTGAGTCCAAAATTTGTGACCATAATTTTGTTTATAGGAAATCCTTTATAATGCTAGTTTAGTGTTTCCATATGGAATTCTCATAGGACTCTTTTTTCCCCCCTCCCTTTTTTATTTGGATAAGGCAAGAGAAAAGTGAATGTACATTCCAAAGATGCATAGTCATTCTGGATCAAATTCAATGGATTCTGGCAAGAGTTGAAAAACACAGATGCAGTGTTTTAGGTCTCCTGCTGTGCAGCCTCCAGCCGTGAGTGTCTGGTTGAAGCACTTTGTAAAATCATGAAAACCCTATTAAATTAATGAAATATGATATACTGCATTTTTGAGCTAACTTTCCATTGAACTGTCCATGAAGATGGAATTTGGCTGGCTTGCTTATACAGCAAGTGTGCACACACATACTCACTCCCATGTGCACACCAATAGATACAACCAGGAGCTACTGCAATCGTTCAGAGGGGTCTTTTCCCTCCACTTCTACAGCTGAATCTTCCTCTCCAAATCAGCAGAGCCTGGATCAAAGCTCAGGAGTTCCCATCAAGCCTGCTCTACCTTTTGCACTGCCTAGCTCACCCAACGACCTCCGTACAATTAAAGTGCTGAAGAGGTCCTGATGTTTGGGAGAATGGAAGCTAGCCTCCAACACAGCTGCCCCTCTTCCAAGTTAAAACAAAATCCCTTGCTACGAAACTACCCAACTGAAAGCAGTCTGATATTCTTACTTCATTTCCTATTGGGTTTCACATAATAAAACCATCATATGTTTAGGCTTGGGTTTCTTTTCTCCTTTTTTAAATTAAAAAGTGAGAGCAGTCCCCTGAGGAGAATGGTCCTACTGTTAAAATTGTCCTTGAGACACAGGCAATTGCAGACCCTCGCATGCCTGTCAGGGTGAGAGAAGTATGTATTTTAGTAAAACTAGTCTGCCCTTGCTTATTTATGTCTAGGTACCCAATTGGTTGAAAGTTGCTATAGGTTTAATAAAATGTGCATGTACATGAGCTCACTATACAACTGCATGAGGTTTTCTTTACCTCCGCATAAGGCACATGGAGCTCTCCCATAAAATATATTGTGCTTCCAATTGTGTCTTTTATTCGAGGATCTGTAGGTACTTTAGAAACACTGAAATTCATAAATGTTCAGGCCAGAAGGGACATTTCAACATTCAGCCCATGTAATACAGACTGTAAATTTCATCCTGTAGCTGCTGTATTGAGTGTAGTAATGTTGAATTTCAGTTTTGAGATGAAGACTTCAAGAGAAGAGGAATCCACTGCTTTCCTTGGTAGTTTGCTCCAATCAGCCCTTCTGTTAAAAACATTATCAGCATAAATAACCCATGAGGTTTAAGATAATATTGCTAACAGGAGGATTTAAGTTGTATATCTGTGATTAAGACTGTCCGTGGGAGTCTTAACTCCAACCTTTTTCAGCAGAAATTATGATGATGTGCTTCCTTTTCTCTCCATGATCTCTACAAAGTTCTGCTCTACCACATTCACAGATAATGTTTAAGATTTTGTGTAGAAATGCATGGTGGTGATACTTAAATATCTCTTCATACTTTTGGTACAATCTTTCCCATTTCTGTTGTGTAAGTTTTCTATCAGTGAAGGTTTGATGCTTATTAAGTGAGTGCACATCTTTTGATGAAGGTATTGTTGCAAGCACTAAAGCCATGCAAAACTGGAAGTTGCTTTGCAAGAGAAATATCCAGAAGTTTGTCCATTTACTTAAAAACCCCAGATCCCTCTGGACTGGAAATAAAGGCTTAAATTTCAGGACCACAGCACATGTTTGACACATTCGCTGGCCTCAGGTATGCCAAAACAGAGACAATAGGCTGTATGCTATTTCCCATTCAAAATAAGAAGGGCAAAGGAATGCCACAAGTCCCTTAAGTACTCACTTTTTTATATAAATAGAGTTTTGAACTTGAGCTTGTTGCAACATTGTTGTTTGCGTAAGGGTTAGATGTGAATTCTCTTAGGTTGTGATCAGATGAATTACCTTCTGGAGCTGCCTGTATATCTCCATTGACTAAAAAGGAAGTCTAGTGTTTCTCATTCAGACCTCGATGTCTTTTTAGACATTTATTTTGGGAGAGAATCCCATTTTTTCCTTAAGAAAACACATTGAAATGAAGACAGTTGCTGAAGTGTTACTACAGCTGTGATTGTCTAAGAATATAAGCAAAAATGGATTGTCTAAGAACATAAGCAAAAAAGATAGCAGAGATAAGACCTTCTTTTTTGTTGATTAGAGGTTACAGGGCGGTATATTTCTGTATCATGTGCCACCAGCGTCAAGGAGTCAGCTAAGTTACTTTACGTGTCTTTAAATGTTATTGATATTATGATTCATAATACAATACTCTGTGGTCTTCCAATTTCCTTTAAAACACTGAATCATACATTCGCAGATGCTAAAGGAACATTAATTAATGAGGTTTATGTTAACAGACATCTTGAGAGGATTAATGTGCAAAAATTAGATAACTAAGTGCATGCCATTTAGGCTTAAAGTGCAACTCCTGCTGTGTTGTGTGAGAATTTTATGCAGAAAAGCACCTGTATTCTCCATAGTACAACAAAATAATGGAGGACTTATTAAGCTTTACTAATTTGATACATAAAGTGGCAGCTACGGGAAGCATGTATTTACTGCTCTCTGCATTTTGGCAAGGAAGGCTGTTCAAAGGGAACAAACAAAAATGGTCTGGGAATATTTTACTGGATATCCAGTGAGCAAGGTGAGGGAAAAGAAAATTTGGGATACTCTTGGCTTTGCCATAACCTCCCCACTCCTACTCCAGCCCTTGCTGGTTACAGCCATCAACACAGGGTGCACAACCTGTGGGGTTGACAGGGACACACGGGTGGACACATCCTTTGCAGGGCTACCTTTGCTGACAGTGACCAACATGCATGCATTTGGGTCCCTGTCCTTCCAAAGCCTCCTGAGACAGGAGGGAACATGAACTGGAGGCAATGTCAGGCTCCTTAGAGCACTCATTACCACCTCTGACCAAGATGTCACATTCTGCCATGCAGCGCAAGCACTCCCAAATTCCACAACCGTGTGAGCTGTCTCAGACCAGAGTCTCATGAGCATGGATTTACAGATTGCTTTCAGAAATGCCATCGAGGTGAGGAAGGCAATCCATAGACCTTGCAAAGGTTTCTAACCCTATTGCTCTTTACTTATACAACAAAATAAACAGAAAGCCCAGATAAAAGAATGGCATTACACACTTCTGTGCCCCAGCTCTCTCCCTGTTTCTGCACGGTTTGAACTTGGACCCAAGTCTTTTTGTGAAACCAGGGTCCTATTTACCTCTGAAAAGATGATCTCTTGTTTCTTCTTCCCATCTCTGAAGTGGCTGGTGAGATATTTCCCATCTGTGGTTTCATCCTTTCTGTCCGGTTATCCTCTGGTCAGGCCCATCAGATGATCACATTTCTCCTGAGTTACCCACCGATCCAGAACATTTCTTCTCGAGAAGAGCCTACTCTTTACTTGACTAGTATTTCCAAGTAAGTAGAAGATCATGAAGATTTAACAGGTGTTTACAGTCTCCCTGTGCTGCTTTTTTTTTTTTTTCTTAATTTCAGAAATTTCAAAAATAAGGAAAACTAACCACTCCTACATTCGGAACAGAGCTCAAGATTTGGTAATACTTACAGCTAGTAATTTAAAAATAAAATTACCAAACCACTTTTCTCAGTTGAACCCTTCATTTATTTTCACAGAAAGACAGAATCACAGAATCGTATAGGTTGGAAAAGACCTTTAAGATCATCAACTCCAACCGTAAACCTAACACTACCAAGACCACCACTACACCATGTCCCTAAGCACCTCATCCAAACGTCTTTTAAATACCTCCAGGGATGGCCACTCAACCACTTCCCTGGGCGGCCTGTTCCAATGCTTGATAACCCTTTCAGTGAAGTAAAATTTCCAAATATCCAGTCTAAACCTCCCCTAGCGCAACTTGAGGCCATTTCCTCTGGTCCTATCACTTGTTACCTGGGAGAAGAGACCGACCCCCACCTCTCTACAACCTCCTTTCAGGTAGTTGTAGAGAGCAATAAGGTCTCCCTCAGAATCCTTTTCTCCAGGCTAAACAACCCCAGTTCCCTCAGCCGCTCCTCATAAGACTTCTGCTCCAGACCCTTCACCACCTTCGTTGCCCTTCTCTGGACACACTCCAGCACCTCAATGTCTCTCTTGTAGTGAGGGGCCCAAAACTAAACACAGTATTCGAGGTGCGGCCTCACCAGTGCTGAGTACAGGGGCACAGTCACTTCCCTACTCCTGCTGGCCACGCTATTTTTGATACAAGCCAGGATGCCATTGGCTTTCTTGGCCGCCTGGGCACACTGCTGGCTCATATTCAGGCGGCTGTCAACCAACACCCCCAGGTCCTTCTCTGCCAGGCAGCTTTCCAGCCACTCTTCCCCAAGCCTGTAGTGTTGCATGGGGTTCCTGTGGTCCAAGTGCAGGACCTTGCACTTAGCCTTGTTGAACCCCATACAATTGACCTCGGCCCATTGATCCAGCCTGTCCAGGTCCCTCTGCAGAGCCTTCCTACCCTCCAGCAGATCAACACTCCCACACAACTTGGTGTCATCTGCAAACTTACTGAGGGTGCACTCGATCCCTCCGTCCAGATCATTGATAAAGATATTAAACAGGACTGGCCCCAACACAGAGCCCTGGGGAACACCGCTTGTGACCGGCCGCCAACTGGAGTAAACTCCATTCACCACCACTCTCTGGGCCCGGCCATCCAGCCAGTTCTTTACGCAGTGAAGAGTACACCCATCCAAGCCATGAGCAGCCAGTGTCTTCAGGAGAATGCTGTGGGAAACCATGTCAAAGGCTTTACTGAAGTCTAGATAGACAACATCCACAGCCTTTCCCTCATCCACTAGGCGGGTCACCTTGTCGTAGAAGGAGATCAGGTTGGTCAAGCAGGACCTGCCTTTCCTGAACCCATGCTGGCTGGGCTTGATCCCTTGGTTATCCTCTACATGCCGTGTGATGGCACTCAGGATGATCTGCTCCATCAGCTTCCCTGGTACCGAGGTCAGGCTGCCAGGCCTGTAGTTCCCCGGGTCCTCCTTCCGGCCCTTCTTGAAGATGGGTGTCACATTTGCTAATCTCCAGTCAACTGGGACCCCCGCAATTAGCCAGGACTGCTGGTAAATGATGGAAAAGGGCTTGGTGAGCACATCTGCCAGTTCCTTCAGTACTCTCGGGTGGATCCCATCAGGCCCCATAGACTTGTGAGTGTCTAAGTGGTGCAGCAGGTCACTAACCATTTCCCCCTGGATTATGGGGGCTCCATTCTGGTCCCCGTCCCTATCTTCCAACTCAGGGGTCTGGGTACCCAGAGAACAATTGGCCCTGCTATTAAAGACTGAGGCAAAGAAGGCATTAAGTACCTCAGCCTTTTCCTCATCCTTGGTCACTGTGTTCCCTCCCCCGTTGTCACGGATGGAGTGAGCGTGCACTTCACTCGTTAGAGAAAAGTAAAAATATAGTTTATTGATACAGAATAGGGAGTTAACAAAGTTCAATGCGACAGTGTTTTAACAAGATTCAATGGCAAGGTACACTTGATTATGTACTGCATAGAGGACAGGGTCAGACAAAACTGTCAGGGAGACCCTCCCGTTGAGTCATGAGGTTCGGAAAAAGATCCCCTTGCTTTCTAAACTCCTTCTCAGAGAGGAGTCTAGGTGCGGCTAGATCCAGTCCTAGTCCCAGACTTGGTCAACAGTTTATGTCTAAAGGATTATATATGCGAAATCAATCCTTTATATCACTTAGCTAAGGTTTCAAAGTTTAGCATGCTATTAGTCACTTACCGAGGATCTGTTGCGGCAAGGAATCTCTCAACCTCGAGGAGTAACCTTGAGAGGCGTCCCTGCTCAAGGGGAGATCCTGGCGTGCAGCCCGCTGCCGTGCAGGAGAGCTCAAAGGGCTCTTGGGCTGCTCACTATTTATGGGGATAAGATGATTGACCCATAGTCATATTTGCATGCCGACCACAGGTTTTAGTTTCTTGGGTGGGTGCACAACACAATAGCCCTAGGCACAACACAATAGCCCAACACAGGCTATTGTTGGGCTAATAGCCCAACCCTTAGGCTATTGTGTTGTTATCTGTCTCCTGAATCCACTTTGAGTGGATGGTGACCAGATGCATCCATTACAATCACCGCTGGTGATTATCAACTAAGCAGGGTTGCAGGAGATAAAGGTCGGGGGCAGGGGAAGCACACTGTCACACTCCACCCCGTGACTATAGTCAATTCATCTTATTCTCACAGAGTGGTCCTACGGTCACCTCTTGCCTCTGTGCCATAAATAGTATATTGATAATTTATGCACTTATAGATCCACAGTATGTAGACAGTGAAGCACTGCTATTTGTTATGCGTTAATTTGTATGTTTTGGGTGGTTGAAGTTGGGTTATTTGTTTTATCATGTACCAAACCTTTATATACAATGTAAATATAAGCAATAGACACATTAATGTTAGAGTCAGTAAAATAACAACTGGGTGAAGCATAAGATTAAACACTTGCTGTCGGTGACCATCCAAGAAGATTTTCCCACCAATGGTGTTCTTCATCCTTCTTTACTCTTTCTAAGATATGGTGTATCTCTTCTGCATCATGATGAATGGTGATCAGAGTTTTGTGTCCATTGTTTTGGATGTGTTGTAGCAGTTGACACAGGTCATCGTGTTGTAGTAGTTTCTTCACCAATGTAAGATTCATTCCAATGGGGGTAGGCAATAAATCTTGACTCAATGTATAGTTAGATTGTAACAATTGATAAGACGTAACAGGAGCTGAATAATTGAAGTCACATCCCACAATTTTAGAAAAGTTACAAACACAAATATTCGAGCGATTGCTTGTATCTACAGTAACATTATCTACAAATATAAAATCACAGAGGGTTCTCATACAAACACATCCTTTTCCAATATACACAAGTATAGTTTCAGGGACTTCATCAGGTCGTATTTCAAAATGACAAACATTTTGTTCAGTGTCAAGACAGATGTCTTGGGCTTTGAGGGTGTTACTCTCACAAATGAATCCTTGTTGTTCCCGTACAACGCGTGCATTAACATCAAGTTTGTTAGGGTTTGGAATAGTAACATGAACACAGCATTTCTGTCTGCCATCTTGTGGGGTGCTGTAAGAGAAAATAGAGACTTGTTTCAGTGGGGAGAGTCCGAACAGGTTACCCCATTAAGAAGAAGGAAAAATCCATCGTGAACTAGTTCTGTGTTTTGCACCACTGCTATCAGTAGCTTCCCAGGCAAGTGGGCCACGAGGTTTAGTTAAAGTCATAGGCACAGTACCGATGGATGGTAAATTGACTGTCACAGGCTGTCCTGGCTGTAATGTCATTGGATATTCTCTTTTCCTAGTAGGTGGAGCGCTAAGCTCAGTTTTTACAAAGAATGCTCGGCTTACAGGGCTTCCAGTAGGCCCATATCGATTATTTAATTGATGGAGTACTTTGGGAAGTCTGTATCCCATTGAGCTTCCTGTGGTTTGAGATTCCTTTTTCAACAAGCCATTAGCTCTTTCTACCATCCCATTTGATTGAGGGTAGTATGGGGTGTGGAATACCCATCTAATTCCCTCTTGTTTTGCCCAATCTTGCACTTCCTTACACGAAAAGTGTGAGCCATTATCACTCTGGATAACATCAGGAGTAGGTAGATTTGAGAACCAAACTGATAGCCCTCGCACTGTATTTCGCCCATCGGCTTTCCGACATTTAGTCGCCATAAGCAAGCCGGAGACTACTTCCACTCCTGTAAGGATGTATCGATATCCTGCAGAGGATTTGAATGGTCCGATATAATCAATTTGCCATGTAGACCATAAAGCTTTCCCTTCATTGATATGTAAAGGTGGTGCTTTAGCAGGATGATCTGCTTGTAATTTCAGTCTACACTGAGGACATTCTGTAAGAATAATTTCACAAGTTTTCCTATTTATAGGCCAGCCTTTACTCTGTGCAGCAAAGTAAAGTGCTTCTTTACCTGTGTGGCCTAGGCTTTGATGTAACCATTCTCCCAGTCGATACCACTCAGGATTTAAGGTGATTTTCCTAATTTTAGTTCGCTCATCTACCTTTTGATTCCACTTTGTGGCTGGTTGATTATCTTTAGCATGAGCTTTTACCCATCCCATCTTGAAAGGTGTTTTCCTGGCTATATCTAGTAATAATTGCCAATCTTTGTTTCTCCAAACTGGGGATCTATTTACTTCCCAATTCAAGGTTTCCCATTGACAGAGACACTGTGTGGCACCAGCCCACACAGCATAAGAGTCTACATATATGATTTTTGCTCCATTCTGTGCTGCCAAAACAACTGCTCTTATTTCTCCTACTTGTGCACTGCCTTCACCTTCTTCTACTACTTGTCTGCCGGTGCTAATATCTAATGCAACAGCCTTATATTGCCATTTACCGTTTACCCTTTTTGCTGAAGCATCTGTAAACCAAATGTTTTCTGTTGCTGTACCCTCAGTGAGGGGTGCTGCATCCAGAATGGGTGAAGGTTTAAAGGGTTGTTGTAATGCTAAAGGGTCTGTGTTTATGGGCATCTGCAATTTGGAAACCTTAGTGTGTCCTTCAGTTAGTTGCATATTTTCTGCAACTCCTGTTAGGTAGGCATACCATTTTCGGACAGTGGGTTTTTGTGCAACTCCTTCTGGGGGAGCAGTCCCCTTTAGGATTGCTTCTAGTAAATTAAATGGTCCTCTAGTTTGCACAGGTTGTCCCTGATGTATTTTCTCAACTTGTTTAACTGCTCAGACTAAAGATAAAAGTCCCTTTTCCCATTCAGAGTATCGTTGTTCTGTTTCTTTAAATGCGGTTGAGCTAAACAATAAAGGTCTTTTTGGCCCATTGGGCCCAGTTTGGAACAGGTTACAGTAAGTAGCGTGTTCGGCCAAACCCCATTCGGCTATAATAGGGTCGCGGGGGTGTACTGGTCCCAGTGACTGATATGTTTTTAACTCTTCAGTTAGAGTTGTGACTGCCTCTTTATGTTCTAATTTCCACTCCCAGGGTTTGCCTTTCCGTAAGAGTGAGTATAAGGGACGGGAAATGATAGAAAATCCAGGCACATGTTTCCTCCAATATCCTAAAGTTCCCATTAATTGTTGTAACTCCTTCCTTGATTGGGGCATTTGCAGCTCTTCAATTTTTCTTAAGGTATCTGGAGGAATCACTGCACTGCCTGCTATCCACCAAGTACCTAAAAATTTTACTTCTTTACTTGGTCCCTGACATTTTCCGGGTGGAATCTCAATTTCTGCTTTATTTAGTGCTTGCCATACTGCTGCTGCTGCTTTCCCAACCTTTTCAGGGGAAGTTCCTCCAATCAGAATATCATCTATATATTGGTACAGTTTCACTTCTTGGGGGAGTGAGACTGTCTGTAGAAGTTCAGCAAGCGCAGCATGAGCAATTGTGGGTGAATGTTTATACCCCTGTGGGAGTATAGGCACTCAAGGCCACACAAGCCTAAGAATATGGTGTTTAAATAAGCTGACACTAGTTAGATGCTTCCTCCACATAACTGGAAGCCTTCATTGAAACAAAATGTTGCATTTTGAGCATTATAATAGAACCTAACGCTAAATCTAACCTTGGCTATAGATAAGGCATATTCTTCTGTGTGAAAATTCACTGTGAGTAAAACAAGCTGATGCAAACTCTATATTTTCCTTCACCATCGTGCCAAAGTTCAGCTATAAGTTTGGATCTGCAATGCGTCTTTCAAATCCTGTAAAAGTAACTTGAACAATAATATAGGGAATGAGAAAGGCATAAAGCACCACAAGAAACTTGAGCTTAAGGTATTCAAGTAAAGTGATACCAATATTCTCCATCACAGAAGTTGCAAATTTGAAAATAACTGTAGCTCTGTAGTCACCAGTTTCATAGACGTTATCCCTAGTCTAAGCCCAGTCTCTGCCATGAATACGTATCAAGCAAAAAGTAAAAATAAAGCAACTAAATCAACTGAGAGCAACACACAGCTTTCCTCCACAGGGTCAACAAAATTCAAGCCTAACCTTCATTCTGCAGCAATTCTTTTCGTGATCCTAACCCCCCCTGAACACTAGCTTCTTACATGCTCATACTGCTAACCAAAAATCAGGAATATAGCATTTTTTTAAAAAACTGTACAAATCATGAACATATCTGGCCTGAACAAATTCTAAAATTCCAATATTTTTTAAATTTAAAAAAAAACTTTAACAAATAAATTTAAATTTTAAATTCCCAGGACCTGCCTCCATGTTCTTCCAAATCACTTCTGTACCTGCAACTAACCTTAAACCTCAGGCAATGAATACTGCTCAGCCTAAAGGTGAGCCCCAAACTGGCTCACCCACCCAGCTGTGAGAGTGAACCCAGTGTTATTCACACACAGGGGATGAAGTTGGGGATACATCACACAGAGACACCAATACCACATTTCCACCTCTTTCCACTTGAATAACTAAGTGTGAATTGCAGAAACTAGCTATGACTTTGGCTCCGCTTCCCTGTTTCACATGGACCCTGACTCTAATCTGGTCCCTAACTCTCCCTCCCTCCTTCCCTTTCCTCTGGATGAGTTGAACATTGACCTAATCCTGGCTCTTCAGCCTTTCTTCTCTGGAAGCCCAACCTGAACACATCTCCAACCCTTGACTGGGCCATTTACAATACATTTGCAAATGAAACACAGGAGGAGTTCTGGCAAAATGTTCTTACTTCTTTCTCTCCCTTCCCTTTCCTCACAAGCATCATTGTTTGAGCTAAAATATATCCCTGCATAAACATTAGTCTCATTTGTCCCCTGTACCATGGTCACTAACCCCACTTCCAATATTAGCTATGGACTAGGCATCCACTGGCCCCAGCTCCCACCATAGCCAAGACAAACTGGTAAAAAATGCCCTTTGCATAAAAAAATAGATCAATAAACTGGGATGTGCTGTGTTGAATTTCACAAATCTTAACCCAGGCCCTATTTCTAAGTCCATAACTCAGTCTCTGGAAAACAAAAGGCAGACTCTGGTGTTGGTTAAAGTCCTCTACCAGGAGCCTGTTTGGCACCCAGAGATAACATCACCTGCATCCATGGGGAGGGCTGAACCTCAGACAACACTTGACAAAACCCACGGGGGCCTCAGTGTGAGTCAGCAATGTCCCCATTGCCCACCCAGCACACAGGGCACACGTACATCATGGTGCCCAGAGCAGGTCATCTGGGAAAGGTCATCTACCTAAGACCTTAGATATGACAGACCCTTAGGTATGTCTATCCAGGTCTAGGCAGTGCAGGAAGGCACAGAGAACCAAGAAATCAGGCTGGGATGCAGCTGTCAAAGAAACAGAGATGAAGGTTATAGGAAAGGAAACAAGTCCCAATGTGAACAGGTCCACCACAGCTCCAGCTTGCGTTAGGGCAAGCTCGGTGGTGGGCCCTCACTGAAGATACAGGAGGTTTGCTGAGCTGTGCAACACAGCCTCCAACATGCAAGTGTCCTAGGGATCCCCCAAAAATGAATTCTGCCCAACCTATAAACATGCCAGGAAAATAAGCAATTGCACACTTGCACTTTCACCTTTCAGTATTAGGGATGGGAGATTATCTCAGTGCCTTGCAGAGCCTTTCAGAGGAGGCCCTCACAAAATATCTTCTGACCTGCCCAGGGAACAATTTCCCTGGCATTTCTGCTGGGAGAGTGAAAATTTCCTTTTCCCCCTCCACAAATTCCACATTTAATAGCTTTGCCACAGCAGTCAGAGTTCTTGAACCACGTGCCCCCACTCAGAATTAGGATTAAACTAATTTGTCCATGTCATCTGACCCTCTTAGTCCTCAAATTTAATTTAAAAAGTTTTTTAATTTCTGATAAATAACACCCACCTCTAATTAGAAACATTATTTAATCAGGTTTCATGTGCTTTCAACCTTATTAGATTCTTGTCACAACCCTGTGTATGATTTGAGCATCCCACTTGAACACAAATATATTGGCCACCATAATATGCCAAAGATGTCTTCTGATGGCAGGAGGTATTTAATGTTTCGGTTACATGATATTATAGTTCTTACAGCAGAGTAACAAAACACCAGGGGAAAAAATTATAGCCACAAAACAAAGAACTTCACAGAAATCTCAGGAGACAGTGATTTTCTCCTGAAAATCTCTAGTGCTACTCAACCTCTAGTGTTCCAGTTTTCCATTTTGAAACCACACTTTGTTTCATCTGTAACTTGATATTGCAGATATACTATATTGCAAGTTTTAAAGATTAAAGCAAAACTAAAGATTTTTAAAGATCCACTTTTAAAAAATAATAGCCTTTTTAAATTTTTCTTGTTAGAGATTTTTGTAAAGGAGGGGTGTTGTTCTGCATACCCTTTCAAAATTTCTAAATCCTCCACAAAATAGCATTCCAGTCTTTCATGAAGCTCTCAGGCTATAAATAGATACGCTTTGTAATGTAGATGTAGCGTATAGATGTAGTCACCAGTGGAAGGTGGTGCAGACCTGCCCTGGGACGTGCACTGATTCAGTAGCATGCAGAAACCATGCTCGCTCCTGTAGTAAACAAGCCCCCACTTGCAAACAGCACCAGAAACAACTTTTATATGTACAACAGCACAAATCCAGAGCAGCTCCACTGAGGTTGATGGATATGACCCTTCTCTCGCTTATATTAGTGTTATTCTATTAAGTACAGAGGAATAAAACCTGAGATGAAAACCAGACACCATCAAGTAAACTCTGGGCTTGAGCTGCTGCAAGAAAAGGAAGCCTGGGCCATGGAGCAGTGCCAGGGTCTGCCAGGAGTCTCAGCAGCTGCAAAGTTGTTATCTGCAGCTCTCGCTCCTCTCCACTTCTTCCATCTTAGGGTCTGATGAAAAGGTCATTAACATTAGGGGAATCCCTCCATTGCATTTCCAAAAGGCGTAAGGCCATATCTCCAGTGCACAAATGCCATTCATCTGGCACATGAGTAGCGAGATTGCTACGTGGGTGTGGATACAAAACCCCTGTATCCTGCAACATGCCCTACTTTTTCATTTTATTCTAGTCAGTAAGTCCAAGTGCTGTTAGCAACTCAGGAAATTTGGCCTGTCATCTATAATCTTTGAAGTACAAACTTCAGGCTCATGCAGAACAGAGAGCAGAAGTGATGTCTGTATTTTCAGGTGAGCAAAGCTGCAGACTTCAAAGGTTCGGTATTAGTCTGTGAAGCTTCTTAAAGATTGTTACCCGAGTTTCTCAAAAGCTGGCTGAAAATGCATCTGTACATCCAGATAAACATGTTCTTTGATCTGAGTGATAAAAACAACTGTTTTTCTATGTAAACTCCTTTTTTTGTAAATGTTTATGAACTGTGGGAAATTATGTCTCTGCCAGAATTTAAAATGAAGTGATTCAATGGGTTTGCTTTACATTTACCATTCATTATGCTCACTAACATTGCAGGAATCCCAACGGAGTTTTCAAGGAAGGTTCACGGTGTTGTAGTTACCAGGGAAACACACAATAAATTGTTGCTATCTAAAAAAGAAAATCCCCATTAACTTTCTATTAAAGAGCAAGCGATGTGAACTATGTGGAGAAATGCCTTTACAGTTACCCTATTAAAATGCTGTATGTTTTGTTTCAAGATTTAAACAAATATTGGCCAAGTTCTGACATTTTTATTCATTGTGAACAGCACCTAGCACTTTATAGCCTGTGGTTTACCATGCATTGTTAAAGACAGTCCAGTATTCAGCTGGGTCAGCCCAGGAATAGCAGACACCGTGTGATCATTACTGCAGTTAAAACATTTACAGGCAAAGCTTTGTTGGAGAGAGGTTTGATTCTTTCATGTTAAGCTAGCAAAACCAGCAGTGTATTTCACACCAAAATGAAGGGGTTTTGCCAACCCCCATGGTTTGTACAAGAAATTCAATCCCAGTAAAAGGGTTTACAGGTTGAGCAACCAACTAACTCTGCATGGTATAGACAAAGTTTCTCAGCATATGTCTACATTAGTTTTTTGGACTTGGGGCACAATTGTGTGTACACAAGTATCACAGGTCACCTTGGTCCTACAGATCAGTGGTGGAGACATGGATGTTCCAATCCTACCTTGCCCTTGGTGCTCCAGGGAGCGAGAACACCACATGACATCACCTAAGTAGCCACACCGAGATACTAGAAAACTTCCTTGATCAAGCCCTCTTTGACCTCCTGCAGATCAGGTGGGCATTTTAAGAAGTAATCGTCACCCTCAGCTACCACCTCTCAAAGGGAGTTGATGTCCCCACTGTCTTTTGGTCACTCCCCAGCCTTTGAAACTGACCACAGGAGCTGCTCCAATCTTACTGCAACATGAATAGGCTGCCTAAAAGCACCTTCAGCAGAAGCTAAATTAAATCTGGCTTCTTCCACACTAAAATGTCCTAAAAGCATGTTTCCTTCCCTGTTGTCTCTTTCACACCCATCAGTTACGGTATCTCAGCTGGGCAGAAGGTAGCTTCCAGCAGAGAACAGTAATTTCTCTAGCTGCTCCAACTTGATTCACATTTGTCTGCCCATGTCTGTCACACTCAAGCCTTACAGAGTCCTTGAATCACTATAGCGAGTAAAAAGGATTATTCTCATTTAAGAGGTCACCCCTGAATTGATGAGAGACATTCAGTAGATTACTTCCCCAAGTTTCCACTGTGAATTAACAAGACAGCAGAGATATCGTCCAGTTTCTTGCTGTATTATTCCCACCTTGCTACTCTCTAGATTAAGGCAGGCATTAATTTCATTGGAGCTCATGTTAGGACATCTAAGCTTTGTACCACAGGAGAGGATCTTTAGAAATATTTCTGGCAAATGGAGGCAGTGTTATGGGTCAGGTGAATATAGAAATTAATTTTTCCCTCCTGATGAGACAGAGCAATGACTGGCTCTGAAAGTGAAGACATGCAGCTCACGATCAATGTGAATGAGAAAGAGGGTCATGTCAAAGTGAAAGTTGGGAAGATGGTGATACTACAAGGCAGGAATGACAGATGCTGTGCTAAAGGACAAGTGATATGATGAGAGCTTAGGTGAGAGTTTTAGCTTCTTGGATGAATAAGAAAATCAGGTTTCAAAAGACATCACACAGAAAGGATCTGCACACAGCCTGGACGTGAGGCTCTAGACTGAACTGAAAGAGCAGTGAGAGCTGCAGGCAGGGTAGGAATGATGACAGAGAGCAACAGGAAAGAAGGTGGGAAAGGGAAGACACAGTGAGCCTGGGAGCACTACTGGCAGGGCTTTTTCTTAGCACATCCCTGGACCCATTCCTGCTCCAGGTCAGACAGGGCGGCCATCTGAAAATGTCTCACACCTCCCCTGTTCCTTCTCTTGTAAGAAAAGGCTGGTCCTGCTGATTGTCACATCTCTAAGGCCATAACACTCTAGGGGAGGGAGGGAAATTGGGTTCTCTCTGAAGGCAGGGCACAGGTCCTACCTCCCTTCTCAGCTCCCAGGTCACCTTGCTGGTTCCTCTGAACACCCAACGCCCAGTGCATTGTAATAGAGATGAGGCACTACTTCGGTCAGACATTTGGCATCATGCAGCTTCACACTGTGGAATTTGCCTTAGCTTTAAATCAGTGTCACCAAGATGTAAAATGATGGAACAAAAGTCTCATTTTAGTCAGCTGGACTAAAAAGTTGACCTGTTTTCTTTTTTCTCTCCTTATTTTTACTTTTACTGGTCTATTTCTTAAATCCATTGCTAAAACAAGCAAATCTTTCTTGTTTCCATTGCAAAGGATTAAAAAAAAAAAGAAAGAGAAAGAAAGAGAGAGAGAGAGAGAGAGAGAGAGACACAAAGCCAAAAAGAAACAGAGAATCCAAGTGGAGAGGTATGTGTCATTGGACAAGTGTTTAATTTATGGAACTTGGCCGGCAGAACAAGAGTTTGAATTGTACTTCAATAAGTGGAGCTCTTAGAATAAATGTGGCTTGTAAAGTTGTTTTACAGTCTGCTTTGCCGAGCAGCCAACACCTCATGGAAACGTTTGAAAAACATTCTGTTTAGAAGCAATGGGGTTTATATTTCATATTTTCTCTATTTGTTTTCCCCTCCGGTTTTATAACTGAAACCATATGCAGGAAAACAGGATTCTTGTGTCTTAAAATATCTACCTGGTCTGACTACTTTTATTATTAAAAAAACAGTTAGCATTTTGAAAAATCTTCATGTATTAGGCACTTGGTTCAAACATTAACGTATCCTTGTTTGATATCCCAGTCAGCTACAGATTTCCCGAACGACCTTGGGATAGTCAAGGGGCTAAAGGGAGTCAAGAGGAATCCCTCTCTACAAACATCATTAAGGAGACCCATGCTAAATGCGGCAAACCCTCCTTCTCCACAGTTATACACACATATGTATATACGTACAATCCATATACAAATGGTATCAGCACAACTTCTACGCGAGACACTATGACAATCCATTTGTCACCGAAATCGGGAATCAAACTCATTAACACCAATGTAGTATTAAGAAGCAGGCATTCTTTATTACGGCACCAGACGCACGAGGGATCGTTCCACCTAGCGTGCATACCGCAGGTTACATCAACCAAAGCTTATATTGTCCAATTACATACATATGCATCAAATTTCCCAGAATGATCATGCATATTCATTCTGTTTCCCAGAACTAATTATCATATTCGCATGGTCATTACGCATGCATCTTTGAGCTCCGAGGGGCTTCTGTGGGGGTCTCTGGGGGTCCTTGGTGGTCGTACAGGTGTGTCCTTTAGTTGACCCCTTCTTCTGGACATGCGCAATCCCACCTTGCTTATGTAACTTGCTTCCCTTCTTCATGGTGCATGGTCCCTAACAATGATTTGGCACCCTTAACACAAACCAATTATTCTAACCACCCTTGACTCTTTGTCAAGATGGGCTGGGGCTGTACTGGGAACATAGCAGCATGTCCGTACTACTCCTCGTCCAATTGTCTTTGGGCATAGTAGCATATCCATAGCCATAGATGTACAAACACAACATTAAAGCATTGACTACCCCACTCCTATCTCTATGTTGCTTAGTTACAAAAGAACAAACTAATCATTTTGGTTACATCTGGTTACATTTCCCCCTTTGGAATTTTTGAAATAATCATCTTTTCAATACTTCCACTCTTAATCTTTCATATCTCAACAGAAGCAGGTAGATTCTCTCCTGGCAGTGGTGTACGACGCTTCATCACTGATTTAAAAATTGCTACAGAATTCCTAGACATTGTCTGTGTCAACATTTTCTTTAAACATTGATAAACCAAACAAATCATCAAAACAACTGTAATCAAAATGATTATTGTCTGTAACAACTCAGTTATCCATCTTTTAAGAGGAAATACAAAATGTCCCAAAATTTGGCCTAACCAATTTGTTTGCATTTCACTCTTTAAACCTTGAGTCTGCTGTGCCACCCTCTTCATAGCATCTATTTGTTCATTCAAAGCAGCTGTAACATTTGGGATGTGCACACAGCAATCTTGATTTCTGTAGATCCACAATCATCGCTTCAATTCCCCCATGTGTTTCTCTCTGTTTTTCCTCTGCTATTTTTATCATTATTTGTGGGGTAACTATGATTTGTCGGGTGGATGTTACCCACCTCATTTTCTACTGCTCTCAACTGTTCTGCCAATAATCTATCCAATTTACCATAATTTGGTTTTGGGGTTGGAAGTTTTACCTGTTTTACTGGTACCAGGGCAAGGATGCTTTGCTCGGCTGCCTCTCTAGCAGTTTTATCAGCCAATCGGTTGCCCACATTTACCATGGTTTGTCCAAATTGATGTGCTTTACAATGCATTACCACTACTTCCTTGGGCTGCTGGATGTCCTGGAGGAGTTGAAGAATTTCTTCCTTATATTTAATGGGCGATCCTTGAACTGACAACAGTCCTCTTTCCTTCCAGATAGCTCCATGTGTGTGAATCTGCTTTCTGTGCTGGTGTATTCACAGGGAGAGCTTCAGCTTTCATCACTTGGGTGGTGGTGACCACTGCATACCCCGCCATTCGTTTTCCATCTCGGACAAAACTGCTTCCATCCGTAAACAGCTCCAAATCAGGATTAGGCAACGGTTCGTCCTTCAGGTCCTGTCTGCTAGAATATACCTGTTCAATAGTTTGCAAACAATCATGGTGTAAAGACTCACCCATTTCCAAGCTCAAAAACATTGCTGGGTTCACTGCTGCTGTAGTTTCAAGTTCCACATCGTCCTGTTCCAAGAGAGTGACCTGGTATTGTTCATATACCAGGCGGCTTGTTCAAATACCATGTTCATGCGGCTCGGGGACAGCCAATGCCCCCCTTTTTGCTCCAAGACAGAAATTACCATATGTGGGACATAAACCGTAATTTTCTGCCCCATGGTTAATTTCCTTGCTTCTTGGATTAAGAGTACAGTTGCTGCCACAGCTCGCAAGCATCCAGGCCATCCCTTGCTGACATTATCCAATTGCTTAGAAAAATACCCAACGGCCTGTTTCCAAGTTCCTAATTTTTGAGTCAACACACCCAAAGCAAGATGTTATCGCTCATGTACAAACATTCAAAAGGCTTTGCTAAATCTGGGAGTCCTAACGCAGGTGCGGACATCAAAGCCTTCTTCAGATTTTTTAAAAGCTGTCCAACACTCAGGTGTTCACAACAGGTGATTCTCCTGGGATCCTTTCGAAGCTGCATAATTGAGGATCCACAATCGACCACCACCCGACCATACCCAAAAATGTCCGCAATTCCTGTATTGTTCTGGGTTCTGGAACTTGACAAATTGCTTCCTTTCTGTCTGCTCCCAATCTTCTTTGTCCTTGCAAAATTTCAAAGCCTAAATATATCACAGTCTCTTTCCCAATCTGGGCCTTGCTTTTTGATACTCGGTATCCTGCTTGTCCCAAAAAATTCAACAAGCTGATGGTCACTTGTAAACAGTCTTCCTGAGTCTCTGCTGCTATCAAGATGTCATCTACATACTGCAATATTATTCCTCCTAAATTTTCTTTTTTCCACACTTCCAATTCCTTTGCCAACTGATTACCAAATATTGTAGGACTATTTTTGAACCCTTGAGGTAGCACCGTCCAGGTGAGTTGTGTCTTGCATCCAGTGGTGGGGCTTTCCCATTCAAAGGCAAATATGCCTGGCTATCTTTGTCTAGAGGTATGCAGAAGAAAGCATCCTTGAGATCAAGTACAGTAAACCACTTCTGTTTTTCTTTTAAGGATGTCAGCAAGGTATATGGGTTAGCTACTACTGGGTGAATGTCTTGAACAATCTGATTTATGGCTCTTAAATCTTGAACTAACCTATATTCCTTGCCATTCTGCTTTTTCACTAGCAATATCAGGGTATTATATTCTGATTCACACTCTATCAATAATCCATAATTCAAAAATTTCATTATTAATTCTTCCAACCCCTTTCTAGCTTCCCACTTAATAGGATACTGTTTTTGTCTTACCAGTTTAGTTCCAGATTTTAGAACAACTTTTACTGGTTCCGCCAATTTAGACCGACCTGGGATTCCACTAGCCCATACCAAGGGTGTTACTGCATCCTCCACTTCTGCAGGAATTTCTTCCTTCGGTCTTGGTGTGTTCTGTAACATAAAAATTCTCACTTCCACAGCTTTTGATTCAGGTATTAACAGTTGATTCTCCCCATTTTTAAAAATTATTTGTGCATTCAATGTACTCAATATATCTCTTCCTAACAAAGATGATGGACATTCTGGCATACAAAAATTGATGAGTTACCCATTGCTTTCCCAATTTGAATTTAAAAGGTTGTAAAAACGGCCGATTTTCCTTCCGCCCTGCTGCCCCAACAACACTTATGGTTTTGTGACTAAACCCCCCTTTGCATATATTTAATACCGAATATGTCGCCCCTGTATCAACTAAAATTTCTACTTCATCATTCCCCAGCTTTAATGTAACCAGGCGTTCAGCTGGGGTTGACTCCCCCGGTCTCCTTCAGTCCTCATCATTCAGAGTCATCAGCTTAATTTCCTGTAGCGAAGGATCCAATTCTCTCACTTTGGGACATTCCCTTTTCCAATGCCCCCTCTCCTTACAGACAGCACACTGATCTTCTGCTAGCCGGGGAGGTCTAAACGGAGGTGCTGCTCCTCCTGGTGGTCCTCCTCTTCCCCCTCCCCTACCTATTCCTGCTTTCCCTCCTCCTCCTTTCCACATTTCAAACACCTTTTCCCAGTGCTACAGGTAGAGCAACATCATCTTAAACTCTTATTCCTTCCCTGTTTTTTTCCAAAGCCAATACCATAGAATCTTGCAGGATAATCCCACACTGTTTTTGCCACTCCAGATGATTTCTCAAAGCAAAAAAAAAAAAAAAAAGAACCTCATAAGGTATTTCATCTCATTTACCTTCCCTTTTGCAAAATAACATTAATTGCAAGATGGTATTATATCGCAATGTACTATTTTCTGGCCATCTCTTCCCACCTTCCAAGGTATACATTGGCCACCAATAATTACAATATTCAATTAATTGTTTCCAAGTCAAAGGATCACCCCCCAGATCTCTCCAATGTTTAAAATACATCCCAAACGTGTTCTTTGCGGGATGGTTTGTTTTTTTTTTACTCGGAAATGTACCCATTTCCCAAAAGACTAGTGGTTGTGATTGTGCACTATCACAGGCACTAGTCAGAGGGACCCCAACCCTTGTTGGAGCTCCCTCTGGGATTCCAGCCCCCTGCCAGAAATCCCAACCTTGGAGACTTCAACCCCCTGTTGAAGACTCCCCCTTGGGCCCTGCTCCACAGGCTTTCGCCTAGCAGAGACTTTCCAACCGAGGTACCTCTTTAGCCCAACCCTGCGTAGCTTTTGCTGCGCCTTACGAGCAGGCTTTAGTGGGACTCTAACCCACATCCTATAGTGGGACTCTAACCCACATCATGTAGTGGGACTCTAACCCACGTCCTACCTAGAGCTCTGTTACCCGTTAGAAGAATGCCTTATTACCTTGTTCCAGGGGATCTTGCTCAGAATTCTTCAGTCCAGGGATCAGAGGTTCTCCCTGAGAATCCCTCGGTGCCGGCTGGAGGTCCTGCGATCCCTCAGATCCGTCGAAATTCAGAAGCAGGGTCCCATCTGGGTCGCCAAAATTGTCACCGAAATTGGGAATCAAACTCATTAACACCAATGTAGTATTAAGAAGCAGGCATTCTTTATTACGGCACCAGATGCACAGGGGATCGTTCCACCTAGCGTGCATACCGCAGGTTACATCAACCAAAGCTTATATTGTCCAATTACATACATATGCATCAAATTTCCCAGAATGATCATGCATATTCATTCTGTTTCCCAGAACTAATTATCATATTTGCATGGTCATTACGCATGCATCTTTGAGCTCCGAGGGGCTTCTGTGGGGGTCTCTGGGGGTCCTTGGTGGTCGTACAGGTGTGTCCTTTAGTCGACCCCTTCTTCTGGACATGCGCAATCCCACCTTGCTTATGTAACTTGCTTCCCTTCTTCATGGTGCATGGTCCCTAACAATGATTTGGCACCCTTAACACAAACCAATTATTCTAACCACCCTTGACTCTTTGTCAAGATGGGCTGGGGCTGTACCTGGAACATAGCAGCATGTCCGTACTACTCCTCGTCCAATTGTCTTTGGGCATAGCAGCATATCCATAGCCATAGATGTACAAACACAACATTAAAGCATTGCCTACCCCGCTCCTATCTCTATGTTGCTTAGTTACAAAAGAACAAACTAATCATTTCAGCGAAGCCTCCGAGGCGAGCAGCTCTGAGACAGAGGACCGCGTCGGGGGACCGCTGCTGGATCGGCGAAACCACGGCAAAACCGCGCAGGGAAGGGAGGAAAAAGAAAAGGAAGGGCGCAGCCACCCCCCCAGCCCCTGAGCAGGAAGGCGGGAGCTCCTGACGAGGACCCGGCTCTGACTCAGCGTGGGCGGGGACGAGAGTGACGGCGGAAATCCCCTTCCCGTACAAGAGCATCTCCCAGGGAGCACGAGCGATCAGGAGCGCGTCAGAAGGGCGTGGCGCGGCAGTTCGCGCAGGCAGGGCGTGTGGGGAAGGTGAAGGCACCCTACTAGCTCAAGAGGAACTGTGAGAAGTGAGTTCATTCGGTAGTCCCCATCCTTCCAGAAGGAACTCAGCTATGGTCCTCACTCGTCAGAAAGCGATGCCCTCTGTGCTCGCCAGAGTAGATGCGGCTACCCAGACGGAGCTGCTGGGAAAACATGCCGCCACCCAGGTCTCGGGCTGCAGGGAGTGCCTGGGCATCTCGCTGTTCACACATGGCAGCTGTGTGGACAGCTGCGTGAGGTGCGACCAGGTGGATGACTTGCTCTGCATGGTGGCAGAGCTACGGGAGGAGGTGGAAAGGTTAAGGAGCATCCGGGAGGCTGAAAAGGAGATCGACTGGTGGTGCCAGGCTCTGCCCCCCCTGAGATGGGAACAAGAGCAGCAGAAGCCGCCAGTAAGAACCCACGATGAAGGGGATCCTCTATCCCCCCCCCGCCGGGCTGAAGGCAGCAGCTCAGAGGAGGAGAGTGAATGGAGGCGAGTCCGCGCTCGTGGCGGCAGGCGTAGGCCCTCCCTGCCCGCCTCGCCCCCCCAGGTGCCTCTACACAACAGGTATGAGGCCCTGGAGGTGGAAGGCCAGTCAGTGGAGGATGGGGACGACAGTCTATCTATACCAGAGGTGTCACCCAGGTCAGAAGAACGTACCTCTCGTCTTACCACCACCTCCACGAGGAAGAAAAGAAGGGTTATAGTTGTGGGTGACTCCTTTCTGAAGGGAACCGAGGGTCCGATATGCCGGACGGACCCTCCTCTTAGGGAAGTCTGCTGCCTCCCTGGGGCCCGTGTGAAGGATGTCACGAGGGTACTCCCTAGTCTGGTACGGCCCTCGGACTACTACCCCCTACTGCTCTTCCATGTGGGGGGCGATGAGACTGAAACACGAAGTCCTAGGGTGATCAAAAGAGACTTGAGGGCCTTGGGACGGCTAGTAAGAAACTCAGGAGCACAGGTTATTTTCTCCTCTCCCCTTCCAGTGGTGGGCAGTGACACTAGAAGGAACAGAGATGCCCAATCTATTAATGCATGGCTCCGTGGCTGGTGTCATCGCCACGGCTTTGGTTTTTTTGACAACGGGATGGCCTACACAGCACCGGGTTTGCTAGCATCTGATGGGATTCATCTTTCTCAAAGGGGAAAGAGAATCTTTGCTCAGGAACTTGCGGGGCTCATTGACAGAGCTTTAAACTAGACTCTAAGGGGGAGGGGGATAATATCAGGCTTGCCCGAGGGAAGCTGAGGGGCGGCGTGCCATGCTTAGAGGGAGCGGCTGCCAGCGAGGACACTCAGCCTGAGTCCTCGAGATGTGCGGGGTACACTTGGGCACAGCCGAAGTCGAGCGGAGTTGAGCCAGGGGATACTGAGGCAACGGGAGCCAAGAGGGAAACACCAGTGAAATGCCTCAAAGCACGCAAGGGGTGTTCTTATATGAAGGAGGTGCGGGTGACAGCCCAGCTGAAGTGCCTCTACACCAATGCACGCAGCATGGGCAACAAGCAGGAGGAGTTGGAAGCCATTGTACACCAGGAAAACTATGATATGGTGGCCATCACGGAAACGTGGTGGGGTGACTCGCACAACTGGAGTGCGGCGATGGATGGCTATAAACTCTTCAGGAGGGATAGGTGAGGCAGGAGAGGTGGTGGGGTAGCCCTATATGTCAGGGAGAGTCTGGATAGTTTAGAGCTCGATGATGGTGATGATAGGGTGGAGTGTTTATGGGTAAGAATCAGGGGGAAGGCCAACAAGGCAGATATTGTGGTGGGAGTCTGTTACAGACCCCCCAACCAGGATGAGGAGACAGATGAACTATTCTATAAGCAGCTGGGTGAAGCCTCATGATCGCTAGCCCTTGTTCTTGTGGGGGACTTCAACCTGCCGGATGTCTACTGGAAATACAATACAGCAGAGAGGAAACAGTCCAGGAGGTTCCTGGAGCGTGTGGCAGATAACTTCCTGACGCAGCTGGTGAGTGAGCCAACGAGGGAAGGTGCCCCGCTGGACCTCTTGTTCACCAACAGAGAAGGACTTGTGAGCGATGTGATGGTTGGAGGCTGTCTTGGGCAGAGCGATCATGAAATGATAGAGTTTTTGATATGTGGAGAAGCGGCGAGGGGGGTCAGCAAAACTGCCACCTTAGACTTCCGGAGGGCAGACTTTGGCCTGTTTAGGAGACTGGTCGAGAGAGTCCCCTGGGAGGCAGCCCTTATGGGCAAAGGGGTCCAGGAAGGCTGGACATTCTTTAAGGAGGAAGTCCTAAAGGCACAAGAGCGGGCTGTCCCCAGGTGCCGAAAGACGAGCCAGCGGGGAAGAAGACCGGCCTGGCTGACTAGAGAGCTCTGGCTCGAACTCAGGAGAAAGAGGAGAGTCTATGACCTCTGGAAGAAGGGGCGGGCAACTCAGGAGGACTACAAAGGTGTAGCGAGGTTGTGCAGGGAGAAAACTAGAAGGGCCAAAGCTGAGCTAGAGCTCAGTCTGGCTGCTGCTGTAAAAGACAACAAAAAACACTTCTTCAAATACATTAGCAGCAAAAGGAGAGCTAAGGAGAATCTCCAGCCCCTAGTAGACGGGGGAGGGAACACAGTGACGAAGGATGAGGAAAAGGCTGAGGTACTTAATGCCTTCTTTGCCTCAGTCTTTATTAGCAGGGCCGAATGTTCTATGGGTACCCAGCCCCTGGAGTTGGAAGATAGGGATGGGGACCAGACTGGAGCCCCCATAATCCAGGGGGAAATGGTGAGTGACCTGCTGCACCACTTAGACACTCACAAGTCTATGGGGCCTGATGGGATCCACCCGAGAGTACTGAAGGAGCTGGCAGAAGAGCTCACCAAGCCCCTTTCCATCATTTACCAGCAGTCCTGGCTAACTGGGGAGGTCCCTGCTGACTGAAGATTAGCGAATGTGACGCCCATCTTCAAGAAGGGCCGGAAGGAGGACCCGGGGAACTACAGGCCTGGCAGCCTGACCTCGGTACCAGGGAAGCTGATGGAGCAGATCATCCTGAGTGCTATCACACGGCATGTAGAGAATAACCAAGGGATCAAGCCCAGCCAGCATGGGTTCAGGAAAGGCAGGTCCTACTTGACCAACCTGATCTCTTTCTACGACAAGGTGACCCGCCTAGTGGATGAGGGAAAGGCTGTGGATGTTGTCTATCTAGACTTCAGTAAAGCCTTTGACACGGTTTCCCACAGCATTCTCCTGGAGAAACTGGCTGCTCATGGCTTGGACGGGTGTACTCTTCGCTGGGTAAAGAACTGGCTGGACGGCCGGGCCCAAAGAGTGGTGGTGAATGGAGTTTACTCCGGTTGGCGGCCGGTCACAAGCGGTGTTCCCCAGGGCTCTGTGTTGGGGCCAGTTCTGTTTAACATCTTTATCAATGATCTGGACGAAGGGATCGAGTGTACTCTCAGTAAGTTTGCAGACGACACCAAGTTGTGTGGGAGTGTTGATCTGCTGGAGGGTAGGCAGGCTCTGCAGAGGGATCTGGACAGGCTGGATCGATGGGCCGAGGTCAATTGTATGAGGTTTAACAAGGCCAAGTGCCAGGTCCTGCACTTGGGCCACAGCAACCCCATGCAACGCTATAGGCTCGGGGAAGAGTGGCTGGAAAGCTGCCCAGCAGAGAAGGACCTGGGGGTGTTTGTTGACAGCCGCCTGAATATGAGCCAGCAGTGTGCCCAGGTGGCCAAGAAGGCCAATGGCATCCTGGCTTGTATCAAAAATAGCGTGGCCAGCAGGACTAGGGAAGTGATTGTGCCCCTGTACTCGGCACTGGTGAGGCCGCACCTCGAATACTGTGTTCAGTTTTGGGCCCCCCACTACAAGAGGGATATTGAGGTACTGGAGCGTGTGCAGAGAAGGGCAACGAAGCTGGTGAAGGGTCTGGAGCAGAAGTCTTATGAGGAGCGGCTGAGGGAGCTGGGACTGTTTAGCCTGGAGAAAAGGAGGCTGAGGGGAGACCTCATCGCTCTCTACAACTACCTGAAAGGAGGTTGTAGAGAGGTGGGGGTCGGTCTCTTCTCCCAGGTAACAAGTGATAGGACAAGAGGAAATGGCCTCAAGTTGCGCCAGGGGAGGTTTAGACTGGATATTAGGAAATTTTTCTTCACCGAGAGGGTTATCAAGCATTGGAACAGGCTGCCCAGGGAAGTGGTTGAGTCGCCATCCCTGGAGGTATTTAAAGGACGTTTGGATGAGGTGCTTAGAGACATGGTGTAGTGGTGGTTTTGGCAGTGTTAGGTTTATGGTTGGACTTGATGATCTTAAAGGTCTTTTCCAACCTATATGATTCTGTGATTCTGTGATTTTGGTTACATCTGGTTACACATTAAATAAACTATGTGCCTCCATTTGGCAGATTGGGAGATACTGCTGCAACAGAGGGAAACAAAGAAGCAGTACAGAAAAGTATCGCCTTGGAGCAAAGTATTGCATTACATACTACACAGACTGGGAAAGGAAGACACAGAAAGACTCCAAGACCACATTGTAAAAGACAAGCATCTAAATAAGGATGTAAAAGTCATATTTAGCCCCATAAGTTAAACTATCCTGATTACTAACTATTGTGTTAGTTGTGTTTGTACAGATATGACAGAGCTGCTCCAGAATGTGGCTTCATTTAATGCCTGTGATAGGAAACAAGTTTACTTGAGCATTCTTTCTTTTGAGTGGATTTGTTTGTTTGTTTGTTTTTTACTTTAAAGGTCTGTGGCTAAGTGTTTCATATCTGCTCTCTGCAATTGTGTTGCATTCAACCTCAGTGACTGTTCTAAAATGCCCTGCTTTGTTCATTTGTTTTCAGTGTCATGGGTTGATCCTTGGTAGAGCTTTGCTTGGTAAAGTCATCATGACTCAGCCAAGCACTCTGTCACCATCCCAAAGTTTTGCCCTCTAGCTGTTCACTGTATTTCTTTTCTATTTCTTTATGGTTTCTTATGAGACCATGTGACCGTGTGCTTCCCCCACCCCCGACCTTTATCTCCTGTAACCCTGCTCAGGTGATAACTACCAGTGATGGTTGTAATGGATGCATCTGGTCATGATGACTGCATTGGCTCAAAGTGGATTCAGGAGACAGATAACAACACAATAGCCTAGGGCTATTGTGCAATGCGCCCACCAAAGAAACTAAAACCTGTGGTCAGCATGCAAATATGACTATGGGTCAATCATCTTATCCCCATAAATAGTGAGCAGCCCAAGAGCCCTTTGAGCTCTCCTGCACGGCAGTGGGCTGCATGCCAGGATCTCCCCTTGAGCAGGGACGTCTCTCAAGGTTACTCTTTGAGGTTGAGAGATTCCTTGCCGCAACAGATCCTCAGTAAGTGACTAACAGCATGCTAAACTTTGAAATCTTAGCTAAGTGATATAAAGGATTGATTGCGCACATATAATCCTTTAGACATAAACCCTTGACCAAGTCTGGGACTAGGACTGGATCTAGCCGCACCTAGACTCCTCTCTGAGAAGGAGTTTAGAAAGCAAGGGGATCTTTTTCCAAACCTCATGACTCAATGGGAGGGTCTCCCTGACAGTTTTGTCTGACCCTGTCCTCTATGCAGTAAATAATCAAGTGTACCTCGCCATCGAATCTTGTTAAACCACTGTCGCATTGAACTTTAACTCCTTATTCTGTATCAATAAACTATATTTTTACTTATCTCTTGCGAGTGAAGTGCATGCTCACTCCATCCGTGACAGACCAATGTGCTTTTACAAACTGTTTCTTTTCAAGGCCCTTGTGAGGCCACGTCCCTTGAAGTCAAAGCTTTTCTGATCACCTCTATGCTTTCAGCATATGCTTTCAGCATAGAGGAGGAAAGAGCAATTGCCCAGGCTTGGCTTCAGGTATCTTAGCATAAGGCTAAGCTGTCTACACAAACAGCAGCCCTCTAGAAAAGTTGGCTCAAGTGTTATGCATCACCCATCACCCTGGTCATGCACCATCCCACTGTTCACAGCCCACCTGTACTGTGGTTTGTTTTTTTTTCATGGGGCCACCAGATCACTGCAGGCTGTGTGAGGGTGCTACGCTGTGAACGTTTTCTCTAGTAGCACAAGCCAAAAAGAAACCCAGTGCTTACTCTGGGAGGCTTAAAAATACAAGACTCAGCATCCTGCACCTCAAAAGCATGCTACAACAGCTGTCTGTTTGGGAATGAGCAGGCACAGGTAGGTCTAGAGATGAGCCCTAACCACCAGGCATTACCCTGCAGTCTGATAAATGTTCATAAGAAGCAGGACAGCTCATTACCACACTGATGAATCAGTGTTTGCTGACAAAAGGCCCTTTTCTCAAGGAATTCCCTATCAGCCCTAGGTGTACCATAAGTGATTCAGGCTCTCATTAGCTCTAATTGGCTAATTGTTCAAATGATTTCTCTATTATTCATGGAGCCTGTACCACTGAGCACAAGCCTATTGACTGACAGGTGCTCACTGCAAAGAAATTGTGTTTTTCCAGGGTGATGCTCCTGCAGGAATCACTGTGCCCATCACAGCTCTCCAGGATCTTTTCTAGCTGTTGCAGCTCCTTGGGCTCCTCTGCTGTAAAGCCCCACTGTTCACCACTGTGGCAGTATAGAGAATTTCAGCATCCCCATATCTCTTTTTTGCACTACTCTTTTCCCCAAAAAATTGGTAATTTTTCAGCCATCTCCTCCAGTCATGTCCCAGGTTGCCTTCTCATTTGAGGTGGGTGAGCGTGCTCCCTTCCAAGC
The DNA here is from genome assembly GCF_035582795.1 of Mycteria americana. Classification (NCBI taxonomy): domain Eukaryota; kingdom Metazoa; phylum Chordata; class Aves; order Ciconiiformes; family Ciconiidae; genus Mycteria; species Mycteria americana. The sequence goes on from NW_027445436.1 coordinate 11,719,471, forward strand.
AGAGATTTAGTTCCCTTCTGATCCGCAGGGAGACAGCAAACAGTAATCATAGGAAGAGACTGTAATTTTTTCTTAGCCCCAGAGCTTTGATGCTGTTCTTGATGCAGATAACAGGCCTGTTACAGATGGCTCAATGATTTAAAGCACTAGCCTGGGACTCCAGATCCCACTTCCATAAACCTCAAGGTTGACCTTGGCAAAATCTCTTAGGCTGGAATTTCTCTTGCCTGAAAATAGCCCTCTAAGAGTTCAACAACCAGGCTCCCTCTGCAGCCAGTGGAAAGAGAGAGAGAGACACACACCCTTTTTTTCACATCTCAGATAGATATGTAAGAAAAGGGACATGAATCACTCTCTGGAGATACTAGCCTCTCTCCGTATTGACTGCAAAGGGCTCTCACATGACTACTTTGCACTTAACCCCTAACAGTTAAATTATGCAAACAAGGACAAGAATTTTAAAAATATACACGTCCCACATCTCAATATCAGAGAGAATAGAGCAGTGCAGTCTTGTAAATACAGGCTTTAGAAGCTCTGCAGTGATGTTTCTGCTTTGTAAAAACCCAACAGTATTTTTTCCTGGTGAGGTTTAAAATGAGCATGAGATTTTCAGGTGCTATGAAGACATAGACACAAACACTCAGCATTTATTCTCCCTGCTGGTAACAGCTGCACTCGGTTGCTGGTGGTGGATATTGTTCACAGCAAAGGGGCCACTAACCTTTCTTTACTGATGCGTCCCCGAGACTTCAAGATCCTAAGAGCTGCTCCAGTCTCCTTTATGTGGATTCACTGCAGCTGTCTGAGCCCACCTCAACTCTTGAATCTCTTTGGAGAAGTCTTCTGGAAGGAACATGAGCAAATAAACAAAATAGGCAACACTGAATATCTCTGATATCAGCCACACTTGCTAAATGTGAATATTAATCTCTGGAGGGAAAGCAACCTCTATGACAGCCAGGTGCTAGCCTGTCATTGCTCTGGAGTGTCTTCTCTGCTTGTGCTGTTGACCTCAGACCCTGTGTCCCTCCCCCCAAAAAAATTTGGTGTTTGACTGGAGCACCCAGGTTGAGCTGTCAAAGAGAAGAAAAGGAACTTTCGGAGGGCAGTTCTGAGCTGAGATGGGTTGACTTCCATCTGAAGGTGTGTGAGAGACTGAAAGAGTTAATGTCTCAAACATTGTGGCAAGGCGAGGTGCGATTTGCATGGCGACGGCAGGTCGGTGAGCACGGGGTGGGGGAGACCGAGAGCGGGACATGGAGAGTGCGTCGGAGGACACGCAGTTCCAGGTTCTGATGGACCTTACCATATATGGCCAGAGGTCACACAGAGTTGATCTGAGGAAGGGGCTTGCGACCACCCCCCTCCCCCAGCACCTGCACAGAAGATTGAGAACTTTCTAGAACAAGAACCATGTAAGTCCTGAAGGGGCGTACCTGGAGGCGGGGATTAGCCTATAAAAGACATGCCCTCCAGGGAACCACGCGTGCGCCCACTACCGGAGGATTGCCACGCCTGTCATCGTGGGATCCAAGGGTGGTGATACTTTTCCTTTCTCTATCCTCCTCTCTTCTCCTTTCCTTTTCTCGCTTCTCTCTTCCTCTACTCTTCCACTATATGTAAGTTTTGGATAAATTGTGACGGGTTGCCTGGAAAATAGCTTTATTGCCAAATCGCCTTTGTTCGTTCGTTGGGCTTGCCATTCATTAAGTTTGTCTGTTTGTTGAATTTGCCAGTTAATAAAGATGCTGGCCAGCCTGTTCCTCTGAGTCATTGTCGTGACTCTACCAGCCACGCGGCTCTGGCGAGCAGAGATCGGCCTTCGTCGGTACACAAACTGTCGGGGAATCAAAAAGATTCACCCATCTCGCAACCCACCGAGTGGGACGAGACAAGGTGCCCAAAGCTACACTGACTACCAGGAAGCCCAGGGCAATGACACATCTTACACAGCCAAGTGTTTATGGGATGAATTCAGGCACAAATACCTGGTTTTCCAGTATAACCTGGCCTCTTCCTACCTCACAGGGATGCAAATTCACAATATCTGACCATAGCAAATTCCCTCAGCCTAGAAGACACATAGGAAGAGAAGGGGGACTCCTGCTCAGTGTTCCCTACACCAATGTCCTTCTGGCTAGCCACAAGGAGTTAGCCAAAAATGACAGTCAGCAAGGCTGCCTTAACAGAAACCAGGGATTGGACTCAGCTTCTGGCCAGAATCAGATTACAGACAGCAAAAAAAAAGAAGAGAGACAATAAACCCACCCCCTCCCTCTTCTTTTGCTTCTTGCTTGTTCCTGCACCCAGTGCAGCTGGGCAGAACCTGGGAACCTCCTTGCTCATGACCTCATGAGACAGTTATGAGCAAGGTTTTGGGGGTGTCTGCTCCTTGCTCAACCACATTTGTTGCTTTAGACCACTCAATACCTTCTATAATCCTCCTCTCCCTTAGAATCAAGAAAACTGAGCGCTGGTTAGGTTTAGTTTTTACAGTTAAGCATAACATCGCTTGCTTGTACATCCAGCCTCAGGCTGATGCTTGTGCACGAAGGTCATCACAAAGACTCTTGCTGCAGTAGGGACGAGCTGCCGGCAGAGCGAGCCAAAGCACTAGACAACGAGCACTGCGCAATGCATTTGCAGGGATGCATTGTGCTGCCAGGGGTGAAGGGAAAACATCTTTTGATGCTCAGTGACCTTCTTATTAGGGCATTCAGAGCCACAGATATTTTTACTATCCACCTGTCAGTGTTCCTCTCTGCAAAACGGCCTTCCCCCCAGCCAGGCATCCCTTCCCAGCCTATCCTTCTGCTGCTACAGGCTTTAACACTGACAGACAGCCTGTTTGAGCTAACAAAAACAGGCTCCCACCAGAAGGTGGTGCCCATATTCCGCGAAACACGGGGCAAGCACTTACAGTCCACTTTTGGGCAACACCTAGAAAACCAGCCACACTTCTCCAAAATCATTAGAGCAAAACCACAGATCAGACGATGCCAGACTCCCTCAGAAAGCAGGGTGGCATTTTTGCAGATGTAACCTGCAGTGTAGCTCACTAGGGTGCAGTGCAGTGTATTTTCTCTTAAGGGTTTATATCTTAATTGACTTTTTAACAAACAGAGCCCTGCAACTGTAATAAAGAGTTTATTAAATCCATAATCCTGCCTGGATATTCACCTGTTAACTAAAGAGCACACAGCTCTGAACCAAGATGCTTATCTTTGTCTAAAGCCATATGTGGATGCTGATTTCTGTGCAATACTTTGATGCCACCCCAGTTTGCTCTTGATGGTCTATCAAAGGAAAATGTGGAATGAGGAGCGTGGAAAGGCCATAGATTTGCTGTGATATATGAATGCATCAGCTCAAAACATCAAAAGGGATACAGGCTTCAGCCTCTCCTCCAGTATTTTCTTGTCTCCTGCTATCTGCTACTGTACTGGCAATTTGCATTGCTTCCCTCCAGCTCACTGCTAGCCAAACATCAGCAGGCTCCCTCCTTGGTAGCTGCAACAGCATGCAGGTACCACTCAGTTACTTGGCAAAGGTTATGTCCCCTGTCCAACCAGCAGCTTGTCACATGCTGCATCAGGAGCTGGAGTGAGGGTGGGATGCTGCAGGCCACCTATGTTACACCCCTCTTTCCCCCTGCAGCTCTGTGCCACAGCTCCATGACAGCAGTGGGTCATTTCCTGGTCCTCATCCCCAAGAGGAGACACCACTGCCCTGGGCAGCAGCGCACACCACTTTCAGCAGTGGTTCAGGCAGTCCCTTCTCCATTAAACATCCCATCTTTGAAAAAGGATATCACCATGGAGCTCTAAAGTACAGCAGAAAGTTGCCAGAGCACAACACAAAAGGTTTTCTAACACATGGGCTTTGTGATTTACAGTTACCTCTTCTCACCACCCAAAAGAGATGGAGCTTGGAGAGATCGTTGTGGCTGAACATCGCAGTGAGAGGCAGTTGTATGCAGAGCAGAAGCCAAGAGCCTGGGACCTGCTGGGGAGAAGCAGAAATTGGATCCACCAAGTTTTTGGGTAGCTCACAGGAGAAATGAAAGAATATGGAGAGTGGATTAAAAGTAAGCAGAGGGATATGTTTGGGGTGCTCTGGCTAGGAAGAGCTAGCTGGGAACATCTATATTGCCAACAGTACTTTCAGTGCTGGGGCACGAGATGAGGAGCCATTTCACCCCCCGAGGCAGAGCAGAGGCAGCGTAGTCTGAGCTCACTGCAAAATTCTGGCCTTTTAATCCAAATCATTTTATTCTCAGGAAGGGGATCTCACTGCATCCTCTTGCCATTACCATGGCCGCAGGCATAATTCAGCACAGGCAAAAGGTGTCTTTTACACTTAATCAGTTATGTGTCATTAGCATCACATTCCTTATAGCAGTGCCCAGAATCACATGTCAGGGCTGGGGATTTAGTCTTGTTCATAAGTACTTTAGATCAGCAACCATCTCCTTGTCCGCATGTGGGCTGGCGATGGGGACTTGACTCCTGATTGTGTGGGCAAAGGCTCTTGTATTACCAGCCTTGGGGGAGCAATAAGTACTGTGGCTGTTATGTTGCTATAAAATACAAAGCAAGTACTGATCTCAAAGGTTTACTGTCCAGACAGGAACAATACATGAGCAGATGGTCTGCGTTAACCAGAATTATTAGGGATTTGGGGCTTTGAGAGGCTATGTAGGACTGTGGGTCCTCTGTCAAGACTAGGTTCTTTAGCAGTACAACTCCAGCAACAGGAGAGAAATAAGAGACAGCCGTGTACAGCCAGGCTGTGCAGTGGCTAACGTTGGTGGAGGAGGTTGGCTGAGATGCCTCCAGGTAGGGAGCTCATCAGGCTGTCAGTGTGATCCCCAGCCACAGAGGAACATCTCCTCCTGCTTTCTCTTTACTCTGGTGGTCCATGCTTGGTAGACAGCTTTTCTTACTCAGTTTCCTGAAAAGCTTTGGCCACTGCCCACTGGTTATATTTGAATACTTCCAGTTATACTTGTGTCTAAAACCATGAGCATTGCTGATATATTTCATAGCTCGACACCAAATATTAGTAAAAATCATTTCAGACAAGCCTGGTCATTTTTCTCTAAGGAACTCATTCCTCCCTGGTTGTAACTGCCTGGCTCCCCAACAACACACAGCTTGAGGGATGCTTGCGAAGCCATCCCTCAATTTGTGCTCCAGCCTCTTGGGAGGGCTCTCCCAGTGATGCTGAAGAGACGCAGAGTGGTACCTGGCCCTTCAAAGATCCTCCTACTTAAGCTAATCTCATCAGAAAGCAGAACTTGAGACTTGACTGTAAATATAACACAGGGAAGTGGAAAAGGAGGGAGTGGGGAAGAGAGGAGTTTTTAGGATTAAGTTGTTGCCCAGATTCAAAAAGTAGTCTGGCACTTTATACTGTGTCTAATTAACAATCTAAACTAATTGAATTAATTTTAAATATTTAAGAAGATGAAAGCTGCATATACACATTGCATGAACATATTGTACATGTAAGCAGCCCCTCTTTCTCATTTATTCTCCTTGTATTATGTTTAATAATGCACAGCAGTACAGAAATGGTTACACCTTTCCCAGAAGCGTGGCAGAAAAAGACTTCAAGTCAATTTGCAGTAGAAGAGCCAGCAGCAAAAAGTTATTGCAGTGCTACAAGACCCTCCTCACCCCATGGAGATCATTAGGAGCATTGTACATAGATGCCCTCAGACAGGCTGCCCTCAGCCCCACACACATCCCACCTTCCCCCTGCACTCACCTGAGGTACCGGAGCTTGGTGCCGGTTTGCTCTGTCTGGGTTCAATAGTCTTCTCTAAAGAGCACTGGCTCTTTGTCCTTTGGAAATGCCTCTTTCCCCTGAGTACAGTCCAAGCTATAATAACTATTCTCTTAATTTAGGTTCTTTGGTTCCCAAAGTACTTTTTTAGACACTTTTGACAGTTTGACCCCATCTCCTATATACAGTGTACCTCCATGTTATGGGTCCCTAAAACAGCAAAAGTGTTTCCTTTTCATATTTCCCTATCCACGTACAAACTAGTTTCAGTCTTTGCCTAAGTTCCTCTCTGCATCTGAATTATACACCAAAAAGGGACTATCTCCTCATTAAATTTATACCAGAATCTTCAGCAATCTACCATGCAAGACAGACTATTCTTTGACCACCATAAATAAACCACTTTTTAATGAATCCCTCCATGAACTTTATAGCAGTGCCCAGTCCATCCCTATTAGCTTTTCAAGTGCCAGATGCAAAATACGCTCAGACAGAAATAAATCAGAGACCGGTTTTACAGTCCTGTTGATACATTGCTTCTGTTCTGTGGCCAGAAAGCGACTGTAAAGATGAGTGTGCTTTGAAGGAGTCCTGCTGAAATGATGCCTTTGATCTCCTCCAGATTAAGCCCCTAATGGTCCAGCTGGTGGACTGAATCTTGCAAGGGACCTCTCAGGTGATGTTTGTCAACAACCCTCTCAGCAGGCTGATTATTTTAGTGGGGATCTTCATCCAGAGCCCCTGGTAGATGCTCACAGGCTGTACTGGAATGACTGTGTCGACATTAACTGCGCTGGCCCTCAGTCAGGACAGGTAGGTGGTATCTCACATCCAGGCACTTAATAAAAATTGATCCTTATGGTATCAGGAACCCACTGATGGGTCGTAGCCCCACATTTGAGTACATTAGAGATAGCAGAGTGGCTTTCCTTATGGATGGTTTGGAAGCAGTTATGTGAGGACAGAGCTGTGGTCCAGGAAGAGCTTGCCTGTCCCCATAGTTGACTGTCTTTGTGAGAGCAGACAGATATCTCTCTCTGGTAGCCATCATCACAGTTATGTAGGTCCTTTGGGTCACAGGAAACCCTCTGGATCATCATCATTCAACAGTCTCCAAACTCCTGCCTTCCACACACCAGTGCAATGCAATATGGCAGTTACCTCACTGCTTTTTCATCCTTCCCCTACACTCCTTTCACTGGGAGCAGGACACTTATAAAGTGTGTTTCAGTGGGTCCCAGTGACAGGTCACCTTCAGCACAGCTGGCTACCTTGCAAACATTTCTTTCCATCACAGATCAGCTGTTGCAGCTGGGCTGCATGGCTATAACAGGATCTTGGTGGGACTGCTCATAGCCATCTTCTCTGATAAAGGGTGATACAGCTTAAACACATTGGAAGTTCCCTCTATGCCAGCAGCTCCAGCCATGGTGGCACTGGAAAGAGGCATTCATTGATGCACAGAGCTTGTGAGGCACGTTGGTAGGAGGTCAAGTGCACAGACAACACTGATTATAACACATGGACAAAGCAGCCCCACTTCAACGCTCTGCAAATGTCCCTCATCAGCAGGACACATTCAGGGTGGATGTCATTGTGTCCAACACTGCAATGGTTCTTCCTCATCCAGGCACTGAACTGACCTGGTGCTCTCCCTCAGGCTAAATTCAATCTTCCCCCTCTCAGACATGCAACCAGTCATGAGCAAAATTAATTCCTCCAAGTAACTCTGAATGCCAGACAATATCCTTTCAGGATTAAATTTACCATTTCTAAATATGGACCCTAACAGCACTGCAGAATCTAACAGCCTTAACTGAAATTAATTCAAGAGTCACATTTTAATCACTGTTAGAGATAAGATGCAAGACATTATTGCATTTCACTGCTTTTAAAATCTTCTTTTTTTCATATTTTATTTCTTTAGTCACTCTCAGCAAAGGTCATTTTGTAACAACCTCTCAAAACCTAGGACATCTTGCAAGAATGTTTAGTTTGAATGTTTGAATAAAATTCAAACTTTTCTTCATTCTTTTAGTTCACAAGACTCAAGGGTAGAGCTGAGAGATTTTGAAATTAGACATTTCAGTGATTTTTTTCAACTGATTTTCAGCGAAGCCTCCGAGGCGAGCAGCTCTGAGACAGAGGACCGCGTCGGGGGACCGCTGCTGGATCGGCGAAACCGCGGCAAAACCGCGCAGGGAAGGGAGGAAAAAGAAAAGGGAGGGCGCAGCCACCCCCCCGACCCCTGAGCAGGAAGGCGGGAGCTCCTGACGAGGACCCGGCTCTGACTCAGCGTGGGCGGGGACGAGAGTGACGGCGGAAATCCCCTTCCAGTACAAGAGCATCTCCCAGGGAGCAAGAGCGACCAGGAGCGCGGCGACCAGGACGGGCAAACAGGGCGTGGCGCGTCAGAAGGGCGTGGCGCGGCAGTTTGCGCAGGCAGGGCGTGCAGGGAAGGCGAAGTCGCCCTACTAGCTCAAGAGGAACTGTGAGAAGTGAGTTCATTCGGTAGTCCCCATCCTTCCAGAAGGAACTCAGCTATGGTCCTCACTCGTCAGAAAGCGATGCCCTCTATGCTCGCCAGAGTGGATGTGGCTACCCAGACGGAGCTGCTGGGAAAACATGCCGCCACCCAGGTCTCGGGCTGCAGGGAGTGCCTGGGCATCTCGCTGTTCACGCATGGCAGCTGTGCGGACAGCTGTGTGAGGTGCGACCAGGTGGATGACTTGCTTTGCATGGTGGCAGAGCTACAGGAGGAGGTGGAAAGGTTAAGGAGCATCAGGGAGGCTGAAAAAGAGATCGACTGGTGGTGCCAGGCTCTGCCCCCCCTGAGACGGGAACAAGAGCAGCAGCAGCCGCCAGTAAGAACCCACGATGAAGGGGATCCTCTATCCCCCCACACTGGGCTGAAGGCAGCAGCTCAGAGGAGGAGAGTGAATGGAGGCGAGTCCGCGCTCGTGGTGGCAGGCGAAGGCCCTCGTTGCCCGCCTCGCCCCCCCAGGTGCCTCTACACAACAGGTATGAGGCCCTGGAGGTGGAAGGCCAGTCAGTGGAGGATGGGGACGACAGTCTATCTATACCAGAGGTGTCGCCCAGGTCAGAAGAACGTACCTCTCGTCTTACCACCACCTCCACGAGGAAGAGAAGAAGGGTTATAGTTGTGGGTGACTCCTTTCTGAAGGGAACCGAGGGTCCGATATGCCGGACGGACCCTCCTCTTAGGGAAGTCTGCTGCCTCCCTGGGGCCCGCGTGAAGGATGTCACGAGGGTACTCCCTAGTCTGGTACGGCCCTCGGACTATTACCCCCTACTGCTCTTCCATGTGGGGGGCGATGAGGCTGCAACGCGAAGTCCTAGGGTGATCAAAAGAGACTTGAGGGCCTTGGAACGGCTAGTAAGAAACTCAGGAGCACAGGTTATTTTCTCTTCTCTCCTTCCAGTGGTGGGCAGTGACACCAGAAGGAACAGAGATGCCCAATCTATTAATGCATGGCTCCGTGGCTGGTGTCATCGCCATGGATTTGGGTTTTTTTGACAATGGGATGGCCTACACAGCACCGGGTTTGCTGGCATCTGATGGGATTCATCTTTCTCAAAGGGGAAAGAGAATCTTTGCTCAGGAACTTGCAGGGCTCATCGACAGAGCTTTAAACTAGACTCTAAGGGGGAGGGGGATAATATCAGGCTTGCCCGAGGGAAGCTGAGGGGCGGCGTGCCATGCTTAGAGGGAGCGGCTGCCAGCGAGGACACTCAGCCTGAGTCCTCGAGATGTGCGGGGTACACTTGGGCACAGCCGAAGTCGAGCGGAGTTGAGCCAGGGGATACTGAGGCAACGGGAGCCAAGAGGGAAACACCAGTGAAACACCTCAAAGCACGCAAGGGGTGTTCTTATATGAAGGAGGTGCGGGTGACAGCCCAGCTGAAGTGCCTCTACACCAATGCACGCAGCATGGGTAACAAGCAGGAGGAGTTGGAAGCCATTGTACACCAGGAAAACTATGATATGGTGGCCATCACGGAAACGTGGTGGGGTGACTCGCACAACTGGAGTGCGGCGATGGATGGCTATAAACTCTTCAGGAGGGATAGGCGAGGCAGGAGAGGTGGTGGGGTAGCCCTATACGTCAGGGAGAGTCTAGATAGTTTAGAGCTCGATGATGGTGTTGATAGGGTGGAGTGTTTATGGGTAAGAATCAGGGGGAAGGCCAACAAGGCAGATATTGTGGTGGGAGTCTGTTACAGACCCCCCAACCAGGATGAGGAGACAGATGAACTATTCTATAAGCAGCTGGGTGAAGCCTCATGATCGCTAGCCCTTGTTCTTGTGGGGGACTTCAACCTGCCGGATGTCTACTGGAAATACAATACAGCAGAGAGGAAACAGTCCAGGAGGTTCCTGGAGCGTGTGGCAGATAACTTCCTGACGCAGCTGGTGAGTGAGCCAACGAGGGAAGGTGCCCCGCTGGACCTCTTGTTCACCAACAGAGAAGGACTTGTGAGCGATGTGATGGTTGGAGGCTGTCTTGGGCAGAGTGATCACAAAATGATAGAGTTTTTGATATGTGGAGAAGCGGCGAGGGGGGTCGGCAAAACTGCCACCTTAGACTTCCGGAGGGCAGACTTCAGCCTGTTTAGGAGACTGGTCGAGAGAGTCCCCTGGGAGGCAGCCCTTATGGGCAAAGGGGTCCAGGAAGGCTGGACATTCTTTAAGGAGGAAGTCCTAAAGGCACAAGAGCGGGCTGTCCCCAGGTGCCGAAAGACGAGCCGGCGGGGAAGAAGACTGGCCTGGCTGACTAGAGAGCTCTGGCTCAAACTGAGGAGAAAGAGGAGAGTCTATGACCTCTGGAAGAAGGGGCGGGCAACTCAGGAGGACTACAAAGGTGTAGCGAGGTTGTGCAGGGAGAAAACTAGAAGGGCCAAAGCTGAGCTAGAGCTCAGTCTGGCTGCTGCTGTAAAAGACAACAAAAAACACTTCTTCAAATACATTAGCAGCAAAAGGAGAGGTAAGGAGAATCTCCAGCCCCTAGTAGATGGGGGAGGAAACACAGTGACCAAGGATGAGGAAAAGGCTGAGGTACTTAATGCCTTCTTTGCCTCAGTCTTTATTAGCAGGGTCGAATGTTCTATGGGTACCCAGCCCCTGGAGTTGGAAGATAGGGATGGGGACCAGAATGGAGCCCCCATAATCCAGGGGGAAATGGTGAGTGACCTGCTGCACCACTTAGACACTCACAAGTCTATGGGGCCTGATGAGATCCACCCGAGAGTGTTGAAGGAGCTGGCAGAAGAGCTCACCAAGCCCCTTTCCATCATTTACCAGCAGTCCTGGCTAACTGGGGAGGTCCCTGCTGACTGAAGATTAGCGAATGTGACGCCCATCTTCAAGAAGGGCCGGAAGGAGGACCCGGGGAACTACAGGCCTGTTAGCCTGAACTCGGTGCCGGGGAAGCTGATGGAGCAGATCATCCTGAGTGCTATCACACGGCATGTAGAGAATAACCAAGGGATCAAGCCCAGCCAGCATGGGTTCAGGAAAGGCAGGTCCTGCTTGACCAACCTGATCTCCTTCTATGACAAGGTGACCCGCCTAGTGGATGAGGGAAAGGCTGTGGATGTTGTCTATCTAGACTTCAGTAAAGCCTTTGACACAGTCTCCCACAGCATTCTCCTGGAGAAACTGGCTGCTCATGGCTTGGACGGGTGTACTCTTTGCTGGGTAAAGAACTGGCTGGATGGCCGGGCCCAAAGAGTGGTGGTGAATGGAGTTTACTCCAGTTGGCGGCCGGTCACAAGCGGTGTTCCCCAGGGCTCTGTGTTGGGGCCAGTTCTGTTTAACATCTTTATCAATGATCTGGATGAGGGGATTGAGTGCGCCCTCAGTAAGTTTGCAGACGACACCAAGTTGTGTGGGAGTGTTGATCTGCTGGAGGGTAGGCAGGCTCTGCAGAGGGACCTGGACAGGCTGGATCGATGGGCTGGGGTGAATTGTATGAGGTTTAACAAGGCCAAGTGCAAGGTCCTGCACTTGGGCCACAGCAACCCCATGCAACGCTACAGGCTTGGGGAAGAGTGGCTGGAAAGCTGCCTGGCAGAGAAGGACCTGGGGGTGTTTGTTGACAGCCGCCTGAATATGAGCCAGCAGTGTGCCCAGGCGGCCAAGAAAGCCAATGGCATCCTGGCTTGTATCAAAAATAGCGTGGCCAGCAGGACTAGGGAAGTGATTGTGCCCCTGTACTCGGCACTGGTGAGGCCGCACCTCGAATACTGTGTTCAGTTTTGGGCCCCCCACTACAAGAGGGATATTGAGGTACTGGAGCGTGTGCAGAGAAGGGCAACGAAGCTGGTGAAGGGTCTGGAGCAGAAGTCTTATGAGGAGCGGCTGAGGGAGCTGGGATTGTTTAGCCTGGAGAAAAGGAGGCTGAGGGGGGACACCTTATTGCTCTCTTCAACTACCTGAAAGGAGGTTGTAGAGAGGTGGGGGTCGGTCTCTTCTCCCAGGTAACAAGTGATAGGACAAGAGGAAATGGCCTCAAGTTGCGCCAGGGGGGGTTTAGACTGGATATTAGGAAATTTTTCTTCACTGAAAGGGTTATCAAGCATTGGAACAGGCTGCCCAGGGAAGTGGTTGAGTCGCCATCCCTGGAGGTATTTAAAGGATGTTTGGATGAGGTGCTTAGGGACATGGTGTAGTGGTGGTTTTGGCAGTGTTAGGTTTATGGTTGGACTTGATGATCTTAAAGGTCTTTTCCAACCTATATGATTCTGTTATTCTGTGATTCTGTGATACTTTGAATTTCAGCTTTAGAAGTCAGCATTTCTTTAATAATTTCTTTTTTTTCTGACAAGATATATAACTGGCAGAAGCTTTGTATTTCAGCACAGAAATTAGGACACCATTTTCACTGAAGTGCTGATTTTTTTTTTCCCTACAGCTACAAGCAAGGAAATCTGTAAACTGCTCTGGGAACCAAATTTGTTATAAAAGAATAGGCTTCATTTGAGATTATACAAGGAGAACAAAGCATTTTTTCCACTGATAGTATCTACACAACAGGACACAAGACGTTGCTTTTGAAATGCCAAATAATTTGGGTATGTTTTTTTATTAGAACCAGCTTAATGACTTTGAAGGACTCAAATGCAGCTTCTTGAAAAAATCAAGTCTTTAAAATGAATTTTTGTAAACTGTGTAAACTTTTGTAAACAATATCTACTGCTACTTGGAGGTTGACCATAAGAATGGCTCAGCTCACTTATATCAGGAAAGCTCAGCTGGAAGCAGCAGAACACAGTCTATTGCCATCAAGGACATGACCTGGCCTTTCACTCTCTTCCACATGCTTTCTGGGCCCCATAAAAAAGATATTATCTTGCCAATATGCTACCACAAAGGCATTCATGCAGGACACCCACTTCAAGTGGAAATAAGGCAGTCTGGAAATGTCCTGAGGAAAGCAGATCTGGTGAAGTTTATATCCCAGGTTCTACAGCCAAGAACTTTGGTAAAAGTCATGGTATCTCAAGGTTTGCATGCTTTTTAGTGTTTGGTCTCTAAATATTTTGAGGGTCACCCCAAATAATTTACGTGCTAAATATACTCAATCATGTTTCCTAAGAAAGAAGCTCAGTTTTCAGAAAATGCCATATGATTTTGGGTGGTACCTGAGCAGCACACAGTAACATCAGTCTCATTGATATAAGCAGGAGCATCAAGGTCTAGGTCATACCTGGCACAACACCTTTCACAGCTCTGTTAGGCTCCATATGTCCTAAGGACTCCTCATTCCCCCAAAATAGTGTCTAACATAGTAAATATTTTCCATCTTTCTTAATGGAAGATTTTCCATCCTCTTTGATCACCTCATCTGTTTTATTTCTCTTCCAGAACCATCTTTTGATATCCTTCAAACTATTTAAACAACAAAAAAACCAAATTAATTTCCAACACCCTCTTGCCTCCTCAAGATGGCAGCTTTTTAGACCATCTAAAGTTCTCCACAGTTCTTAATGTGGCATTCCCAAAATTTGCTCTTCTGTTTCTTGTTATATTTTTCTACCAAATAAGAAGCCAGATTACCTTTCTCCATCCGTGCCTAAATGCTGTACTGGATGCATTTCTTCGTTGTCTTCCTGAGCCCAGCATAGCTAGCAGAGCGCTTGCACACTAGCCAACTGTCCTGAGAGAAGGGTGTGGAGATTATACCATCCGTGAATGGATGTGATAGTTGTTGCAAAAAGATGAACAGCATTCTGCAACTATTTGTCTGATGCAGACTAATATATTAAAGGTATTCACTACCTGATGTTTCTAAAAGGAATGGCATTGGCTTGCATTTACCAGAGCTTATGACCAAAGTGGTAGGCTGTTTCACCACTGTAAATGTTATGAACAAGTTATATTTGTTTCTCTTCTCCTTCTGTTCTCAGTCCAATCCTGTTCAGTGCTTTTGGGATCATCTTCAGTAAGTGGGACCTTCCTGTTTTCACTCTGCCCTTCAATATTGCAGCGACTTGGTACTTGGCAGCCACAGGACACAGCCCCTTCTTCCCTACAACCCTCATCAAGCCTGTAGCATCAGTGCCAAATATCACCTGGTCTGCAATCAATGTGCCACTGGTAAGCTTCACTCCAACAAGTTTATGCTATTTCATTAGAAAGGTGAGTGTGAAGGCATTCAGCTTGGGATAACAATTTCACATGGGTCAGAATGGCTATATGATATGTACAGCCAGTAGCAATTCACAGAAATACGTGGCTCGGTTCAGTCTGTAGAGGACAGTGCCATAAAAGCCCTAGGGAAAGTCCTGGCTGATCCAGCAGAAAGGCTGATCGAGCCTGAGGGAAAAGAGCTGCTGAATTTCTCACTTCACTTAAAATTGGACTGCCCCAAAACAAGTCTTGAGTGCTGTCAGTACAGAAGCACATCTGGATATACACTCCCGCTGTCCAGATATGGTTAAAAGAACATCAGCAAGACAGCCAGTGACAATATGAAAAGACAGAAGAAACATCAGGATTCCGAAGGGACAGAAACTCATTTATACCCAGTCCCCTCAGGTCTAGCTCTAGCTCTGGAGGATCACCTTCCCAAAGCAGCATAAGGGTAACTGATATGCTTCATATAATATATAATAAACTCAAATCAACCAGGCTCACCATAGTACTATTGCCTAGGAAGGTTACCGTTTTTCTCCCTCACTAAAGGCACCTAAAAAAAAAAACCAAAACCCCAACCCACCATCCACCATATTACCATCCCAAAAGAAATAAAAGTCCATCTTGGACTGATGAAGTTCAAACCAAACAGTGAACTAACTCTGGTTCGAAAGGCATGAGAGCCCACATTTACCCATCAGTCCCACTCAGAGCCAGGGTTGCTTCCTTCCTTTCTAACCAATAGCTTGGACAAAATAACTGCTGTGTCCTTCTGAGTACAGAGATACAATAACATGCCCTTTTCTACTGGCTGCTGCAGCTCTTGCAATCCATCCCAGTTGGTGTTGGTCAAGTGTATAGTTGTGAAAACCCCTGGACTGGAGGCATCTTCCTTGTTGCTTTACTTATCTCCTCCCCACTTATTTGTTTACATGCTGCAATTGGATCGACAGTGGGGATGTTTGCAGGTAAGAAATATTTACCAGTCATTTTTTAACTAGGGTATCTTGACGCTAGCCATTATGTGACTCTGTCCAGACTTTAGAGTTGCATGGGCTTGGACATACTTGGGACAACACTCCCATTTTTTAAACTGTCTCTAAATTTGGAAGAACTTACTGAAGGTCACACAACATGGTGAAGGCAAGAACAGAAGCAGATTTTCTTTAAGCTTTGAATTTGTTATTAGATTTGTAACTCAGGCAGGTGGTTTGTTCCACCTTGCTTAACCCTCCTGCCATTGGATGTGATGAATCCCACGGAGATGATGATAAAGAAACCTAGAGAAATAGTTTCAGAACTGATCTCTTGCCACCACAAGTGTTTTAAATTACCACCACATGCAGATGTCTACCTCAGAGCTGATCAGTCAATGAAAAGAAACAGACTTTTCTAGGATGCAATTCATTCTATCCTGCTGCAGATTTGTAAAAATAGCTAAATGAATGCCACTCAGAATGGCCTGTCTCTCCACTAACCAGAGAAACAATCTTAAATTAAGAGAGATGAATCAGACCCTTAAAGTTAGACAAGATTAATGCCACTTATGTGACCGATTGTAATAAAAAATTATGATGGAATAAGTGTAGTCTGAGACAACAACCTTGGAAAAGGCACAGTCATCCAACAATAAGTTCTCTGTGCTCTCAAGCACTTTGTACAAGATGTGAGCTGCCTTATATTTGTTTTTTTAAACAAAACTATCCATTATTTGTATGGTTAAGAGCATTTGGCAAGTTTTGTACAGGTCTGACATTTAATCTAGAAGAGAAAGGTCAGGGGAAAGTATCTGGGGATAAGCATGGCGATGAAACAGAAGACAAATGAGGACATTATAGCAGGAAATGTATTAATCTTAAGAGTGACATGAAGGTGGCCTGTGCACTACATATTGTGCTCTTCTTTTTACTGGTACTCCTGAAGCCTCTGTGAAATCCTGCAGAAGTAACTGCGACATTAGGTTTGGAGCAGACCCTCAGCTCCCAACCCAGTGGAGAATTTTCACAGCAATGATGGACTGACCACGTCTAGCATCTAGACCACATCTAGCAAAGGTCACTAGGAAGAGATGGAAAACCCTGCTTACTCCCACAAAAGACACTCAGCTGTACCTCTGATATTCAAGATCAGGGTACATATGAGGTTTAAACAGTACATGCAAGCAGAGCTTTCTGCAAGAACACCCAGGTGAGAAGGTCCTCCTACACTCTGGCTGGATCCTCCATCTGGTCATCTGGGGGACTAACTACAACACACTCAGTGCATACGCAGAAAGTTTTGCCTGAAATAAACCTTTGAGACTGGCCAAATTCCAACCCTAGGGACATTATCAGAGCTCAAAAATAATGAGCTTCATTTGATTTCATCCTTTTTCTGCATGTGTGTGTTATGCAAGTGTGAGCATGGTTAAATTTGTCTAGATGTCATAGGGAAGAGATGATGGATTCCCAGCAAGTGACGGGTTCTCCTGCAGATACCTCTCATACCTGACCTCACAGCCCTGTCTTTTGTCTTGCAGTACTGAGCATTGCATCACCCTTTGACAGCATCTACCTTGGCTTAGACAATTACAACTGCACACTCACGTGCATTGCGATTGGGGACATGTTCTATGCCTTGACCTGGCAGACTCATTTGCTGGCACTTGCCTGTGGTATGTATCTTTTACATAAAGGGAAGACAAAAATTTATGCATCCAGGCAGTCTATGAGTACTACAGGTTTAGAGTCAACATTGGGCTACCACTCTGCTGCAAAACTAGGTACTATGCAAGAGTTATTTCTGTGATGGCATCAGAGCTGAGCTTGGATGTGCAAGCTGCAAGCGTAGAGAGAAGGGCCTTTAGGCCCTGATAACCTAAAAACATCTAGAAAGGGTGGAAGTACTATTTGTGAAAGGAGCACAAGCTATGCCATGAGCAGAAGTTTAACAAATTAGCAACTCAAGAGATTCACAGAAGCAGCCTTTTCATAACTGTATGTATCATTAGAGGAAGTGTGTCATAAGAAGAGAGCTGTTGCACAAGGTCAGTTTAAAATCCATCTGCCCAAAGACCCCATCTCCAACAGCAGCCAAAAACAGACTCTATGGGAAGAGTTTAAGAACAGTGTAGCATATATAAAATTCCCATGAAGATTCACCCAGCCTCCAAACATTTGCATTTCAGTAGTTTTCTGTCCTGAGCACAGTTTCTGGATTGCTCCATAGCTTTCCCTTCCTTGACTTTGTCCTTGGGTGCCTTATCTCCTGCTTTGCCACCTCTGACATCCTGGGGCAAAGAGGCCCACTGCTAACTGCTTGTGGTTTGAAGCCACAGGACAGACACTGGTGGAGAATTTCATAGAATCATAGAATAGAATCATAGAATCATTTAGGTTGGAAAAGACCCTTAAGATCATCAAGTCCAACCATTAACCTAACACTACCAAGTCCACCACTAAACCATGTCCCTAAGCACCACATCTACATGTCTTTTAAATACCTCCAGGGATGGTGACTCAACCGCTTCCCTGGGCAGCCTGTTCCAATGCTTGATAACCCTTTCGGTGAAGAAAAATTTCCTAATATCCAGTCTAAACCTCCCCTGGAGCAACTTGAGGCCATTTCCTCTTATCCTATCACTTGTTACCTGGGAGAAGAGACCGACACCCACCTCTCTACAACCTCCTTTCAGGTAGTTGTAGAGAGCAATAAGGTCTCCCCTGAGCCTCCTTTTCTCCAGACTAAACAACCCCAGTTCCCTCAGCCACTCTTCATAAGACTTTGTCGCGGATGGAGTGAGCGTGCACTTCACTCGTTAGAGAAAAGTAAAAAATATAGTTTATTGATACAGAATAGGGAGTTAACAAAGTTCAATGCGACAGTGTTTTAACAAGATTCGATGGCGAGGTACACTTGATTATGTACTGCATAGAGGACAGGGTCAGACAAAACTGTCAGGGAGACCCTCCCGTTGAGTCATGAGGTTCGGAAAAAGATCCCCTTGCTTTCTAAACTCCTTCTCAGAGAGGAGTCTAGGTGCGGCTAGATCCAGTCCTAGTCCCAGACTTGGTCAACGGTTTATGTCTAAAGGATTATATATGTGCGCAATCAATCCTTTATATCACTTAGCTAAGATTTCAAAGTTTAGCATGCTATTAGTCACTTACCGAGGATCTGTTGCGGCAAGGAATCTCTCAACCTCGAGGAGTAACCTTGAGAGGCGTCCCTGCTCAAGGGGAGATCCTGGCGTGCAGCCCGCTGCCGTGCAGGAGAGCTCAAAGGGCCCTGGGCTGTCCACTATTTAAGGAGTAAGATGATTGACTTATGGTCATATTTGCATATCAGCAAGAGGTTTAGATCCCTGCTTCAGGCAGCCCTTGGCTACTTTGTTGCTATTCGTCCTCAAGGTCCAGCATAAGCTGGATGCAGCTATCAGGATGACTCCCACTGATGGTTACTGCTTGTGCAGGGAGTGGGGGGGGGGGGGAGCACACCGCCACAGACTTGCTCTACAGACCCTTCACCAGCTTCGTTGCTCTTCTTTGGACATGCTCCAGCACCTCAATGTCCTTCTTGTAGTGAGGGGCCCAAAACTGAACACAGTATTCAAGGTGTGCTCTCACCAGTGCCAGGTACAGGGGGATTGCTGTAATCCCCCACTGCACACAGGTCAAGTTGTGCCAATTAAAAAGAAATTAAAGATGAAAGAAATACCACCAATCACTTGCTCTTGACAAAACCCACAATCTTAATTCACCATCCATCTCTACAGGGCAGATAGGACCAAATGTAGTCCACATGGCCAGATGCAGCATTGGGGCATTTTAACTAATTGTTGAATTATAACATTAATCCTCACATCAGGTAGCTGGCAGGATACTTTACCATGCATTTGGACAATATTACTATTTCTGATAATTTCTTTGGAGAGATGAGCAAGATTTTCCTCATCTTGAACTGTCTTTGATCTTTTCTCAGCATTGTTTTGTGCCTGCTCTGGAGCAGCTCTTGCTAATGCCCTATCTGTGGTAAGTTTGAGGGTTTTTTAATGGGGTTTTGGTTTGTTTGTTTTAACTGTATTTTGATTTGTTATGATGTAATGCTAAGGAAGTGCCCCAAAATTCTCCATGTCAGTTTTGACAACATTGAAAGGAGAATGCTGCAGCCAATGGCAGGTCTTGTACAGCTTCTCTGTCAGTTGAATTGTGCACTTGCAGACTCTGCAGCTGATAATAAGATTTTAAAGACTTTGGAGCATGTCATCCACAGCAGGATTGTGCATGTATATGTGAATTCCAGCAACAGTGAGCGGTTTGAGATGCGACACTTAGTTGCAGGCAATATTTTTGAACAATTCCCAATGGTCTAAATTTTTCCTTGCTTCTTCTGAGATCTTTCTCCCACCCTACCCACAGATATTATTTAAGTTTGATCTGGATGTGAGAACTAAAATGGGGGGCAGACTGTTCTCTTAAATACAAAATGGTTGTATCCGGACAGATCAAGAAAGAGGTGAAGCCAGAAATGCCAAGCTTTGTTTTTTCTTTAAGATCTGAGAGATGAAAGCAAACCCATATTTTAATAAAATTGATTTAGTAAGTTAAAAGAAAAAAAATTTAGAACTAGCAGGTTCATGCATTAAATGTATTCATCCGGCATCCACTCAGTACTGTGTAGGTCCCTGCAGATGGGTTGCTTTGTTAAGCACACCTGCTTTTGGGATGCATCAGAAAAAAAGAACATTTACTTTTTCTTCTTGTGATCTTGTTTTTGGCAGACCTCAAGTCAGGTCAAGAGGTGGGGTCACAGAGCAGGACTGAGGGTTGGATGCAATGCCAGTAACACATGGCCATTGAGGACAGTCAATATGTGTGAATAGTACTCTCAGTACATGACATTTTACAGGACAGTGAGGGTAGGATTCAGCTCATTTATTAGAGAATTTAAATGTCTATGTGTGAGCTGGGTGTCTTGGCTTTCATTACAGTCAGCAGAGCTCTGGAGCCTGATTCAGTTGCTTCAATATTGGTGCCAAGTGCCATTCTGGCCAACAGCTGCATGTCCAAAAAGACTGAGGTCTCCAATGTGGGATGCCTTACGTAGCCCCGTACATTTCTGATAAACTAGATACCTCTGTGTGAGCAGATGAATTGACATTTGGTAGCAGAGGAGCTTCCCAGTCCTCCAGTGACCAGCAGGAACCTAGCTCACATGTAGCCCCCACCGTGTAGGCTCCTGCATCTGGGCATCCTTCTCTGGATCTGAATGGGGGATCCTGTATGGGGGGGTTCAGGAAGGCATGTCCTGTGTCACACTGTCCTCAGGGAAAGCGCAGGCTCGCCCAGCTTCTCAAATGCAAGAATTTAGGCAGAAGTTAGCAAAGGGAACAGGCAAAAAGAGGTATCAAAATTCACCTATCTGTCTGTCCTTTCCCCTCCCAGCTTGGGCTGCCACTCTGCACCTGGCCTTTCTGCTTCTCCACACTTCTCTTTTTGCTGCTAAATTCAGACAACCCAGCCATCTACAAATCCCCCTCTGCAAAGTCACCTACTCAGAAGCCAACTGGATCTACTACCTGAGAATGAAGAGAAGAGCATCAGAGAGCAGGAGAGAAGAGCAGAAACGAAAGGAGCAGAAACCCTCCAGACACTCAAAAATAAGCACAGGAGGCACCCCTCTGTGCAACCCCAAAACCCATCATGCTTACTGATTTCAATTCTCCATGAGTGTACAGTTTTGGGGCAGTTTTTCAGATGCTAGCCAAGCACACCATTGGCACAAACACCACCTTTGGCAGCGGTCTGCAGGCTGGGGATTCAGCATCCCACGCTCTGGAGGAAACATAATTTGCCCTTGAGCTAAGCTTTCCAAAAAGCACTCGGGTAACAGAATAATGGCTGTGTTATTGATCCACATCCTGTTAACTTGAAAGTCACCTCTTATCAATAATAATTGTAAGAATAGGCAGAAGAACATTAATGCTGACAAGAGGCTGTATTTAATTTCAGATATGTAATTTAACAAAATAAATATGCTGAGAAGGACTTGGTATCTAATAATAATAAATAATGTAAGAACTATGTCAAGAGCTGCACTTCAAATTAAGAACATGTATATTTGAAAGTGGAATAAACAGAGTGATCTCTTCCTTTCTTGTGTCCCATCAATGTCTAACCCTCTTAATCCCTCTTAACAGCTACAACATACACAGGTAAATATTCTTACAGAGTGCATACAAGTTTTGGTGACACCACCTGACTCCTCGTTAAGCCCCAAGACAATGAAGATATGAATATATATGCTTTAACGAGACTAGAAAAGTGACTAGCTAGCAATTATCAAACATTTTTCTTTTCCTTGCATCATTTTCTGTCTTACAAATAGAAGATCTCTCTCCTGCTGAATGCAGGATAGTAGGTCTGAATCCCTACACACATCCAGTGGGAAATAGGAAAACTTCATGTAAAGAATGAGATAAACATTTAATGCTGGTGGCAGTTACTGCAGTTCTTTCTCTCCTTTTCCTAGGGGAGCAGTTCCCTTGCATTAAGCCATGAGCAATGCACAAGTCAAAGGCTCCCCCTGATGTTTGTTGGGTGTCAGACTGGGATCTTCTCATGGGTCTTCAGTGTCTGGCTTGCCCCAGAGAAACCTCACAAGGCATCATCAGAGTTAGTCATGGGAAGCTGAGGACCCTCCTACCAATGTTCTCCCTGGGGGTTGGTTTCTAACAGGCTGTTGTGGTTTAAGCCCAGCTAGCAACTGAGCACCACACAGCCGCTCGCTCACTCCCCCCTGGTGGGATGGGGGAGAGAATTAGAAGAGTAAAAGTGAGAACACTCATGGGTTGAGATAAAGACAGTTTAATATGGAAAGCAAAAGCCGTGCATGCAAGCAAAGCAAAACAAGGAATTCCTTCACTGCTTCCTATGGGCAGGCAGGTGTTCAGCCATCTCCAGGAAAGCAGGTCTCCATCATGCGTAATGGTTACTTGGGAAGACAAACGCCATCACTCCGAATGTCCCCCCCCCTTCCTTCTTCTTCCCCCAGCTTTATATGCTGAGCATGATGTCATATGGTATGGAATAGCCCTTTGGTCAGTTGGGGTCAGCTGTCCCAGCTGTGTCCCCTCCCAACTTCTTGTGCACCTCCAGCCTACTCGCTGGTGGGGTGGTGTGAGAGGCAGAAAAAGCCTTGACTCTGTGTAAGCACTGCTCAGGAGTAACTAAAACATCTCTATTATCAACACTGTTTTCAGCACAAATCCAAAACATAGCCCCATACAAGCTACTATGAAGGAAATTAACTCTATCCCAGCCAAACCCTGCACATTCTCCACCCCTTAGTCCATGCCATTTACGTCATGCTCAGGTCCCACACTATCCAATACAACCTCATTAACCACTACCGCCCTTCCCATCCTTTGATATAATACACACATATCATTCCCTTAGTCTATGGACCACCCCTGTAAAATGTCTGTAAAATGTCCATAAATGTCCACAAAATGTCCACTGAGTTCATTTAGTCCATGACTTTGGGCTCCATCTGTTATGGTGGTCACTCAGGACAGGAGGTGGTGTGTTGCGTGGAGTTACTGGGCACCAAAGCCAGCTCAGGTCGGGTCACTGCTGCACTTGCACTGCTTCTTGTACGGCTTGTTCTCCATTGGTTCAGGTGGTTCCTGCTATAGTAATTCCCATAACATGCAACTCAAATCCCGGGTTACAACAATTTAAAGGTATATCCATTACAATCTCCACCCCTGGTCCCTTTGGACCAGGTTATAGGGTTTAACACTGCAATGAATTCCTCCCCTTGCCCATGCTCTGGCTTGGACTTATCCACAGACTGCAGTCCCTTAGGGGTGTACCTGCTCCAAGTGAAGCCTTATTTATGAGCCACAGTCTCTCCAGGGGTATACCTGCTGTGGCATGGACTTATCCACAGCCATAGTCGCTTTGAGGTGCACCTGTTCCAGCGTGGCCTTCTCCATGGGCCATAATGCCTTCAGAGATATACCTGCTCCAGCGTGGCCTTCTCCATGGGCCATAATGCCTTCAGAGATATACCTGCTCCAGCATGGCCTTCTCCATGGGCCATAATGCCTTCAGAGATATACCTGCTCCAGCGTGGCTTTACCCACAGCCACAGTCCCTTCAGAAGTAAACCTGCTCCAACACGTCCTTACCCATGGCTGCAATCCCTCCAGGGGTGTATCTGCCCTGTCGCAGGCTAACTGTCCTGATTTTGGCTGGGATAGAGTTAATATTCTTCCTAGTAGCTGGTATAGTGCTGTGTTTTGGATTTAGCATGAGAAAAATATTGATAACACGCTGATGTTTTGGCTGTTGCTAAGCAGAGTTTACACTGGGCAAGGACTTTTCAGTTTCCCATGCTCTGCCAGGTACACAAGAAACTGGGAGGGGCCACAGCCAGGATAGTTGATCCAAACTGACCAAAGGGCTATTCCATACCATATGACATCATGCTCAGTATATAAAATGGGGGGGAGTTGGATGGGGGGTAGCAATCACTGCTTGGGGACTGGCTGGGCATCGGTCGGCGGGTGGTGAGCAGTTGTATCACTTTTTCTTCTCCTGGGTTTTGTTCCTCTCTTGCTCTCTTGTTGTTTTCCTTTTCATTACAATTTATTATTGTTGTTGTTGTTGTTGTTGTTCCAATCATTAAACTGTTCTTACCTCAATCCACGAGTTTTCTTACTTTTGCTCTTCCGATTCTCTCCCCCATCCCACCGAGGGGGAGGGTGAGTGAACAGCTGTGTGGTACTTAATTGACGACTGGGGCTAAACCACAACAGTCCTTTTTGGCACCCAACATGGGGCACAAAGGGTTTGAGATAATAACAGATTAACCAGAGCGTATTAAGGAATTTAGATCTATTAAGAGTTGCGGGTCACAATATTGATTCATCTGTTCTCGATATTGGTTTACCTGATCTGCACCATGTTCATTTTTTTGCTGTACATGTTAAAGATCATTGTTGGGTTTTGCAGTTTGCTGTGCTATGCAGTGGTTAGTGATGTTTTGCCTGCAAGATTTGTTATTAAACAGTGACCTTGAGCTTAATCTGGTATCTGAGTTTTATACTGAAGCCATTTCTGTACATCGGGTACCACCTCATGGAGACAATTAGCAATTATAGCTCTTCCTCTGAGAGGTTTTTTATGGAGGAAATACAAAATGGCACCTTCACTACTTTCTTCTACAATGTTTCCCCCTTCATTACAATAACTTTTCAGTATCTTGAACATCCTTGGGTAGTTAAGATACATCTATTGGTATTGCTTGGGAATACTGTTTTGGTTTTGTCCAAGATTAGTAAGCAATTTAAGAATGTCATCCAGACATCTGCCCCAAGGCCGGATAGTTATGAGTGGCAGGGTGTGTGGGATAGCATGGGCAAATGCCTAGGATGGTGGGCACCTCCAATGTTTTGGAACTTCACCCCTGAACAAGTGCAGGATCCTGAAAAATGAGTAGAATATTTGGAAAAAGTATGTTGTCACCCTGACAATTCTAGGGAGACACAAATCACTGCAACATGCTGGGGTCTGGCCCATGCCTACCGAGCCCTGCTCAACACTGTTCAGAACCCTCAAGGAGAAGAGAAGGTCTCTGGATCTGACAGCAAAGCAACAGGCACTGTGGCTACTCCAGCCCCTCCTGCAACAGGCACTGTGGCTACTCCAACCTCTGCGACAGATACTGCGGTTACTCCAACCCCCTGCGACAGGCACTGCGGCTGAACGAGGGAACCAACCCATGTCGGTATCAGTCTCCCCTGTACACAAGAAGAAATCCTGGAAGCGAAAGTCAGCTTGTTTAGAAAGAAAGGATGAAAGAGCAGGGCCATCACAGGGAGAGGAGGAGGAAGACGAAGAACTCGTGGACGCGATGGAAACCACCCGATCCCTATCCCTGAGTGAGCTGCGAGATATGCGAGAAGATTTCAGCCGTCGTCCAGGCGAGCACATTGTCACCTGGCTGCTCCAATGCTGGGATAATGGGGCCAGTAGCCTGGAATTAGAGGGTAAGGAAGCCAAACAGCTGGGATCCCTTTCTAGGGAAAGGGGTGTTGACAAAGCGATTGGAAAAGGGGCACCAGTCCTCAGCCTCTGGAGGCAACTCCTGTCAGCTATGAAGGAAAGATATCCCTTCAAGGAAGATGTTGTATATCACCCTGGGAAATGGACCACCATGGAGAAAGGGATCCAGTACCTGAGGGAATTAGCCATGCTGGAGGTGATTTATGGTGACCTGGACAACAAGCGGTTACCCAAAGATCCAGATGAGGTCCAGTGCACACAGCCCATGTGGCGGAAGTTGGTATGGAGCGCACCATCGTTGTGTGCCAACTCACTGGCAATACTGAACTGGAAAGACGGAGAGGGACCATCGGTGGATGAAGCGGCTAGTCACTTCCAGGAATATGAAGAAAGTATCTCTTCCTCCCTCGTCTCAGCTGTGGAGAAGCTGGTCCAGCAACTCAAAGAGGGTAGATCCTACTCTCCACCTGTACAGACCAGTGTCTCAGCTATTAGGAGTCAGCGTTCCTCTGCTCAAGAGAGAAACAATATAGAGGGTACACACCACGGGGCACCCTATGGTTTTACCTGTGTGACCACGGAGAGGACATCAGGAAGTGGGATGGAAAACCTACCTCAACCCTAGAGGTGTGGGTACGTGAGTTGCAAGGAACAACAATCACCAAAGGGGGTTCTTCCAGGAAAATTGCTGCTCCGGTTTCCAGTGGACAGTTCCCCAGACAGAGTAAAAGGGCTGATCTTACTATTGATTTTAATGAAGGAACTCCTGACTTGTATATACAGGAAGTAGGTAACGACTACTATGACCAGGACTAGAGGGACCCAGGAGATCCATTTTTTAGGAATAAAATGGCAAGATGGACGTCATCAGATCCCAATGGATGTGATCAACAAAATAACAGCCATGTCTCCACCAACTAGCAAAAAGGAAACACAAGCTTTCTCAGGCATTGTGGGTTTTTGGAGGATGCATATTCCAAATTACAGTCTGATTGTAAGCCCTCTCAAGTGACCCGGAAGAAGAATGATTTCCAATGGAGCCCTGAGCAATGACAAGCCTTTGAACAAATTAAACGGGAGATAGTTCATGCAGTAGCCCTTGGGCCAGTCTGGGCAGGGCAAGATGTAAAGAATGTGCTCTACACCACAGCCAAGGAGAATGGCCCTACCTGGAGCCTCCGGCAGAAAGCACCAGGGGAGACTCAAGGTCGACCCCTAGGGTTTTGGAGTCGGGGATACAGAGGATCCGAGGCCCACTATACTCCAACTGAAAAAGATATTGGCAGCATATAGAATCATAGAATCATTAAGGTTGGAAAAGATCTCTAAGATCATCTAGTCCAACCGTCAACCCAACACCTCCATGCCTACTAAACCATGTCCCAAAGTGCCACATCTACACGTCTTTTAAATACCTCCAGGGATGGTGACTCCACCACCTCTCTGGGAAGCCTGTTCCAATGCTTGACCACCCTTTCAGTAAAGAAATTTTTTCCTAATATCCACTCTAAACCTCTCCTGACGCAACTTGAGGCCATTTCCTCTCATCCTATCGCTAGTTACTTGGGAGAAGAGACCGACCCCCACCTCACTACAACCTCCTTTCAGGTAGTTGTAGAGAGCAATAAGGTCTCCCCTCAGCCTCCTTTTCTCCAGGCTAAACAATCCCAGTTCCCTCAGCCGCTCCTCATAAGACTTGCTCTACAGACCCTTCACCAGCTTCGTTGCCCTTCTCTGGACACACTCCAGCAACTCAATGTCCTTCTTGTAGTGAGGGGCCCAAAAGTGAACACAGTATTTGAGGTGTGACCTCACCAGTGCTGAGTACAGGGGCACAATCACTTCCCTACTCCTGCTGGCCACACTGTTCCTGATAGAAGCCAGGATGCTGTTGGCTTTCTTGGCCACCTGGGCACACTGCTGGCTCATATTCAGCCGGCTGTCAACCAGGTCCTTTTTCGCCTGGCAGCTTTCCAGCCACTCTTCCCCAAGCCTGTAGCGTTGCATGGGGTTGCTGTGGCCCAAGTGCAGGACCTGGCACTTGGCCTTGTTGAACCCCATACAACTGACCTTGGCCCATCGATCCAGCCTGTCCAGATCCCTCTGCAGAGCCTTCCTACTCTCAAGCAGATCGACACTCCCTCCCAATTTGGTGTCATCTGCAAACTTACTGAGGGCGCACTCAATCCCCTCATCCAGATCATTGATAAAGATATTAAACAAGACTGGCCCCAACACAGAGCCCTGGGGAACACCGCTTGTGATCGGCCACCAATTGGATTTAATTTCGTTCACCACAACTCTCTGGGCTCAGCCATACAGCCAGTTTTTTACCCAGCGAAGAGTACACCCGCCTAAGCCATGAGCCGCCAGCTTCTCTAGGAGAATGCTGTGGGAGACAGTGCCAAAGGCTTTACTAAAGTCCAGGTAGATAACATCTACAGCCTTTCCCTCATCCACTAGGCGGGTCACCTTGTCGTAGGAGGAGATCAGGTTGGTCAAGCAGGACCTGCCTTTCCTAAACCCATGCTGGCTGGGCCTGATCCCCTGGTTGGCCTGCACATGCCTGTTGAGCGCACTCAAGATGAACCGCTCCATAATTTTCCCCGGTACCGAGGTCAGGCTGACAGGCCTGTAGTTCCCCGGATCCTCCTTCCGGCCCTTCTTGTAGATGGGCGTCACATTGGCAAGCCTCCAGTTGTCTGGGACCTCCCCTGTTAACCAGGACTGCTGATAAATGATGGAGAGTGGCTTGGCAAGCTCCTCTGCCAGCTCCCTCAGTACTCTCAGGTGGATCCCATCCGGCCCCATAGACTTGTGAGTGTCCAGGTGGCATAGCAGGTCGTTAACTGCTTCCTCCTGGATTATGGGGGGTTTATTCTGCTCTCCATCCCTGTCTTCCTGCTCAGGGGGCTGAATACCCTGGGGATAACTGGTCTGACTATTAAAGACTGAGGCAAAGAAGGCATTAAGTACCTCAGCCTTTTCCTCATCCTTGGTGGCAATGTTCCCCCCTGCATCCAATAAAGGAGGAAGATTCTCCTTGGCTCTCTTTTTGTTGTTAATGTATTTGTAAAAACATTTTTTATTATCTCTTACAACAGTGGCCAGATTGAGTTCTAGCTGGGCTTTTGCCTTTCTAATCTTCTCTCTGCTTGATTTGACGAGATCCCTGTACTCTTCTTGAGTTGCCTGCCCCTTCTTCCAAAAGTGGTAAGCTCTCTTTTTTTTTTTCCTGAGTCCCAGCAAAAGCTCCCCGTTCAGCCAGGCTGGTCGTCTTCCCTGCTGGTTTGTCTTACGGCACATGGGGACAGCCTGATCTTGCGCCTTTAAGACTTCCTTCTTGAAGAATGCCCAGCCTTCCTGGACCCCTTTGCCCTTCAGGACTGTCTCCCAAGGGACTCTCTCAACCAGTGTCCTGAACAGGCCAAAGTCTGCCCTCTGGAAGTCCATGGTAGTGGTTTTGCTCACCCCCCTCCTTACTTCGCCCTGAATTGAGAACTCTGTCATATCATGGTCGCTAAGCCCAAGATGGCCTCCAACCACCACATCTCCCACCAGTCCTTCTCTGTTTGTAAACAGCAGGTCAAGCGAGGCACCTCCCCTGGTAGGCTCACTTACCAGTGTGTCAGGAAGCTATCTTCCACACATTCCAGGAACCTCCTAGACTGTTTTCTCTCTGCTGCGTTGTATTTCCAGCAGACATCCAGTAAGTTGAAGTCCCCCACGAGAACAAGGGCTAGTGATTGTGAGACTTCTGCCAGCTGCTTATAGAATGCTTCATCTGCCTCTTCATCCTGGTTGGGTGGTCTATAACAGACACCCAGCAGGATATCTGCCTTGTTGGCTTTCCCCCTCATCCTTACCCATAAGCACTCAACCTTATCGTCATAATCGCCGAGTTCTACACCATCGAAACACTCCCTAACATACAGAACCACCCCACCGCCTCTCCTTCCTTGCCTATCCCTTCTGAAGAGCTTATAGCCATCCATTGCAGCATTCCAGTCGTGAGAGTCATCCCACCACGTTTCTGTGATGGTGACTAAGTCATAGCTATCCTGCTGCACAATGGCTTCCAGCTCCTCCTGTTTGTTGCCCATGCTGTGTGCATTGGTGTAGATGCACTCGAGCTGGGCTATCTATTTCACTCCCAACATTGGCATGCCACCCTTAGGCTCCTCTCTAGTGAGCCTGGTTACATCCCCTTCCCCCTTCAAACCTAGTTTAAAGCCCTCTTGATGAGCCCTGCCAACTCATGGGCGAGAATCCTTTTCCCCCTTTGAGATAGCTGAACTCTATCCGTCACCAGCAGGCCCGGTGCCATGTAAACATCCCCATGATCAAAAAACCCAAAATTCTGCTGATGGCACCAGCCTCTGAGCCATGTGTTGAGCAGGTGAGTTTCCTTGTTCCTTTTGGTATTCTTCCCTGCCACTGATGGGATTGAGGAAAACACTACCTTTGCTCCTGATCCCTCAACCAATCGCCCCAGTGCCCTGAAGTCCCTTTTGATCGCTTTTGGACTTCTCTCCGCAACCTCATCATAGCCAACCTGCATAACCAATAGCAGGTAATAATCAAAGGACCATACCAGACCAGGGAGTTTCCTAGTAATGTCTCTAACCCGGGCCCCAGGGAGGCAGCAGACTTCCCTGTGGGCTGGGTCTGGTCAGCATATTGGGCCCTCTGTTTCCCTCAGAAGGGAATCGCCTATGACAATTACCCTCCTTTTTTTCTTAACAGAGGCAGTCGTAATACATGGGGCTGGCTGGCTTACCCAAGGCAACCCCCTGGATGGACCTTCACCTACATCCTCATCCTCATTTGCCTGGCCCTCAAGTTCCAGAGCCCCATATCTGTTGTGTAAGGGCAACTGGGAAGGTGAGGGAGGCTGGGGGGTCCACCTGCCGCCCCGAGCAGGGACCTGTTTCCATTTCCCCCATCTCCTAGGTCCTCTCCTTCTGCTTGGTGGCAAGAGGGTAGGGGATCCTCTGCTGCTTGTGGAGACTCCATCAGCTGCCTTGGCCTCAGGGATGGTAGGGTGTGGCTCCACCAGTCTATCTCCCTCTCACACTCCCTGATACTCCTTAACCTTTCCACTTCCTCTTTCAGCTCTGCCACCAGGCTGAGCAGATCATCCACCTGGTCACACCGAAAACAGTTGTTGTCTCTGCTGCCCTCCGGTATGAGTGACAGGCTCAGGCACTCCCTGCAGCCAGAGACCTGGACAGCTTTCATTTGATCCCCCAGCCCTTGAACAAAACTCAGAGCCAGGCACCTTGGAACAAGCTTTCTCAAGGAAGACTTGACTTGGTTTTGCATGGAGTGTCTCCCTGGAAAGGCAGGATTTCTTTATGAGATCTTGACATTGTGCATTAACCTGCAACATCTACCAGCTCTGGTGAGAAGGCTGCCTTCTCTTTGTGCACCTGCAGTTGTCTTGGATGGAGATGAGATATGAGTAGATGGAGATGAGATATGAGTAGATGGAGATGAGACAGGAGTGGATACCAGAAGCATTCAGCTTTTCCCTGGGCTGTTATACTGACTGTCTTTTGGCACTTGGGCAAAGCAATTAAACCAAATTTGAGGTTTCTTTACACGTGTGGAGGGCCCTTTTCTCAATTGCTTCAGGCACAAAGTATAAACATATAATTATCTCAGAGGTGTCGAGGGCTGAGCTGTGGAAGTTCATGCAAGCTCTGAGGATGAAAAGTGGTAAGTGATGATTTTAAGTGGCCTGTTTCAGTGGGAACCACACCAAACCCCTGGGCAGATAGTGTCCCCTCTCCCGGATCAGCTCTGCCTTTGGCTGAATTGTTCTCCAAGTCTTGGTGTCTTGCCTGACAAGCCAGGAAAATATACAGTGTTCAAATCTGCTGTTGGAAACAAGATCTTAGTTGATACACTACTTACTGCAGACAACATGTTAGTCACTGTTGCTCCCAGATAGGCACTGAAGAATGCTGTGAAAAAGAAAGTTAGTTCCTAGTGAGTTCAGTTGCTCATGGAGGAAACCAGCAAGGACAAACATCTCTCACATTGCCTTGGGTAGCTCAACCAATATTTATGACCATGCCTGGACAGACCCCTCTTAAAGCTCTTTCCTGTGCACTGTGTCCCCTCCAACCCAGAGCTCATGGAAAAGGCAAAACAAAAAAAGGAGTGATGAAAAGTATGACTATAGAAACAGAGGCTTTTGAAAAATGCGGTGATGTAGAAAGTATGTAGCTTGATGGATGGGGTTACATAGGAAAATAACCCTTCCACCCCCATCTCTCCTGCCTCTAGGGCTAGAAGGTGGGTCAATGAGATACAAAGCTAAATCTTTTTTATATGAGCACTTAATGAGCAATAGTTTCACTCCCAATCCACAGTTTCACTGTGATAATGAAATTTCATATGGAATTGCCTTATAAACAATTCTTCAATCATTCTGTGCTGCCTAGCTTGTGCCTTTGGTATCCATTTCAATAGACTGGGGAAACTGTGTTGTCTAACTCCAGGTGCAGACTGATCTTGAGCTCTAGTTTTCTCAAAGTTTAGATATGTCCTTCTCCAAAGAAGGAATTTGAGCTGGTATCTATGATTGGAAAAAACAATATGATTGATCCAGCAATGTTGAACAAACACAATTAAAGCCTCAAAACTAAGCATTTAATTTCAGAGACCTTAGTTAATCAGCGTCCACTGATTGCATCTCTTGTTTTGAAGACAGCTCTTGGCTGAAAGCAAAAGCGCTGCTTTTATTTTGTCAGGGTACATTAGAGCAATGGCTCCAACATCCGGCTCCATCATTCGTCAGTCTCGCCTAAGTCCATCTGCCTGTCTAGAGGTGGCCGTCTGGCTTCAGCCCACCTCCAGTATAAATGCATCTTGTCTCACTTCAAAAGAAAACATGGAAGTAGTGAAAATCCATAGGGTGCGTACCACAGGCAATTGTGTCTGCCAGGTGAAAGCGTAGAACATGCCTCCGATCACAACGCATGAGAGGGAGCTGTTGTAGCCCCGCAAGCTGGAGTAGATTTTGCTAAAAGGAGTTGCTAAGCTCAGTGCTGCAAAATAAGTCAAAGATGTGTCATTCCTTGGCCAAAGAGATAAAAGCAGCTAGAAACTGCATGAATTCAACTTTTTAGGGCTGTAGCCTGCATATGTACACCAAGTTCCTATTTGTAGTCGTGTTGCTATGGTCTAAGACTAAAGCCACTTTAATCTAATGCAATCATGGCAGAATTTCCCTGGTGCTGCTGAGCTGAATTTGGCCATATGATTTCAGCAGAAGATATATGAGTGAACGATACATACATGTGAACTCTAAATGCATCCCTGAGGCCTGCACATTCAGACTGATGGCTATGGCTTTTATTAAGCTGCTCCTAAAACCATCAGAATATATTCAGAAATGAAATATTTCATGATAAAACTTCATTTCAGCCAAAAATACTCTTCTTTCTTCTGAAGATTTCCACCATCATAAAATGAGGTAAGAGAATGGGCAAGTCAATCAAAAGAATTCTTAAAACAGAAGTGTGTATATATATTTTTTTTTTCAAGCAGTCATTCTCCAATGGAAGAAACATTTGTGACTGTAAATGCTCCACTCATTGCAGTTCCTCTTTTATTCTCCATGCTTTTATATAAATCTGTGACACAAGTCAAATCCTTACCTTCCAGCATCCCCACTGCAGATCCAATTGCCACATGCAGACAAATGAGCAGAGAAGAGATAAATAAAGCAATTAGGAAAATTCCCCCAGTCCAGAGGTTATCACAGCCATAAACCTGACCCACCCCAACTGGAATGGATTGCAGGAGCTGCAGGAATTTTAAAAAAAAAAAAAGAAAATTTGTTATCAGCTTTGTAATTTCTTTTTTAAAAAAAACCCCTATTTTTCTTGGCCAGGTTCATGTTCGGCATTTGTTGGATGCAGTCTCTCTTTCTGGACTGTAAGTGGAAAGTTTGAACACTTCTCGGGAGACAGCAGGGCATTTCCACAGGGTTTCCCCTTCAATGAAAATGAGTCATACCTTGTTCCCTAGCCATGAGCTCCCATGCTGGGTTTTTGCTCTAATATCAAAGGTAAATGTCTTTTGTGAAAGGACTTGGAAGGGTTTGCTCATCATCTTTACATGTGCTGCTGACTTGGCCATTTTTGCATGCTGTTATGGAGCATGACAGTGAATCTAGGAAATGGAAGTGCTCAGATAGATGATGCCTTTGAGAAGATATTTGCTCCTGAGTGGGCAGATCCGAGGATGAAATGGCCAATAATGGCTTGGCCAGAATTACAAGACTTTACTCAGGTAAGGCTATATCTCTGATGTGCTTATATACCTGAAACTCCCTTGGGATTCACTAGGAATATGAATGAGAGTTGCTGGGTTGGTAGGACAGACCCCAACTTGGTTACAGCTTAGAGATGGTTTTAAGACACTTTTTGTCAAAATGTTGTGTTCCTCCACGTGGAACAGTCCATTTATGGTCCCCATAAAATTATGCACTATGGTAAACATTCTTTTAGAAATGTCACTTGTGGATTGCTATTTAGTGTCAATTAACTTCCTTTTCTTAATCACTCCCTGGGAACCCCTCAAAATAGTCCACTGAACCTTAGGGGAAAGCTATTATTCTAGTATCTATGTTGTTCACCACACTGTGCAGGAGAATAATTTTTTTTTTAAAGTTCCCACTTGAATATTAACTAAAAATATGTGAACATGTGCCTGCACCCAAGTTTGTAACCGTTCTTCCATAGTAATATCTGCTTGTTCATATCTAATCAGAAAGATGCAATTTTAAAAACACAGCGCATTCTACATGGAAAATTAAATTAACCTGTGAGTTAACTGGTAGTCTCAGCACAACCTTATCTATGGGGCGCTGATCACTATACACACAGTAATGGGTAATTAGATTCTAGAGGCTCTTTGAAGATTATAATTTAGATCCAACTGTAAATGAAAGATACCAGATACCAAAAAGATTCTTATTTTCAAGCTATCAAAAATGTCAATTCCTAGAGTAAACCTTTATGTTTTGGATAATAGCTATCTTATAAATGCAATTTTGTATTGCCAGACCATAATGCAGTAACATAAAGGAAGATAATATGATTCTATAGTGGTTTTCTTTGTAAATGGAGAAGGCTGTTATCTTTAGGGCATCCTACCATTGGCATTTCAGCGTCCATCCATGTGATGTTTGGTGTTGCTGTTGCAGGCTGAATGACAGTTGTAGGGAAGAAGAGGTTATAGGGTCCTGATGCAGCCAGATAGAGGGTCAAGGCCAAGTTGAAAGGCAAGGTGAAAACAGGCAGATCCCACTTACAGAAGACTGAGCCTAAAGCACTGGTGAAAACAGGGCTGAAAGAACAACAAAATGGTCTCACTAGGAGCTTGTCAGCTAGGAAAAAAAAAAAACAACAAAAAGACTAACTGCAGTAAATTCACTCTATTTTTTTTTTTTAAAAAAACTGTTTAATTTCCTCAGTCTTTCTGATAAAATCAGAGATATGCTAGGGTCACTCGGTAAATTTCCTACCTTTCCCAGGGCAGTTAGCAATGTACAGATTCCTGTCATGTTATACAATATATTGGGTGAATTTGGTGTCCATGAAGGAGCCAAGATCCTCAACTCATGTGGAGGATCCAGTGATTTAATGGAGTTATTCCACAGCTCAGCCTCAGTATTTACTTTTTTTTTTTTTTTTTTAGTACTTGAAGTGGACTGAATTTAGGACACCCATACCAGGTCTGAGTGAACTGTAAAGGTGGCTGTGTGTCCTTGTTCAAGCTTATGGATCAGAAGTAAAGGCTGACATCAAAGTTGTGCTTATTAAAGTGAGTATAACACTACATGAACTTCAGGCAGACAGATGATATGCGTGGTTTAGCAATCTCCAATTAGACATTTGGGGGTGAAAGACCAGCTTTCAAAATTTTTGCAGTCCAAATACCTAGCAGATTATGTTGTCATATATATGAGTAAAGTATTATTAGTTGTTTGTTTTCATTAGCATCAACCATCACGTCTTGGGACCACTGAACAGCTTCTGTGCCTGGAGAGGTAAATTTTCATAACATTTTTATATGGTGGCTTAAATAGATGAAACGCTTGTGGTTGATGGTGATAGGGAATGGTTAAAATAATGTTCCTCTTGAGACAAAAATGAATTGACGCATCGCAGCAATATGGCTAACATTTAGGGCATTGAATTACATATGATCAGCCATCGATTTTCCTTTTCCCCATTGGGTTTATTTGTGATTATGTGGGTATTTTATTTGTTTCGGGATTACATTCAAGTTTAAAAGTGCAAATAATGATACATATTTAGTAGCGCATATGTGCCAGTTGTGTTTCTTTCCCACTGTAGTCTGTATAGTCCATAAAAATACAACAGCTCAGTCTCAGTGTGGGGACACTGGGACTGGAATAAGAAGCAGAGGAGACATCCGACTTACCACGTAACAGACACCAGTGCTACCGGCAGAAGAAGCCACCAGTGGTAGTCTCCCTTAGCAGAGAAGACGGCCATGAGCAATCCCACCAAGACCCCATTATAGCCATACAGGCATGCTGCAATGGCTGATCTATGTGAAAGAAACAACCATCTTGAAATCTTCTCCCCTGTGGGTGCTTTGCTCGCATCACCCCCTCCCTCCCCATGCAGTTGTGACTCTGTGATGACGACCTGCCAAGGCTCATGCACCGACCTTCAATTTCACATGCTTGAGTCCCATGTCCTCTCAGCCCCAGCTACCCCTTCTGCAATTACGTCCAGTGTCCCTTTGCATCAGATGCAGCTGGTGGGAAGATCTGTCTAGTCCTACCAGACCAGATACATAGCAGTGAAGGCTAGATACATGCTTTTCATCCATGTCGCTTGTTTAACACATAAGTTAGCATTG
Source organism: Mycteria americana (assembly GCF_035582795.1). NCBI lineage: Eukaryota > Metazoa > Chordata > Aves > Ciconiiformes > Ciconiidae > Mycteria > Mycteria americana. The sequence goes on from NW_027445436.1 coordinate 11,755,888, forward strand.
AAGTGACAGCCTGGTTTTGAAGGGGAAAAGGATGGACTTACCTGTCCTGACCCAGAATAAGTGCTGTTAAAGTTGAGACAACTGTTCCTAAACAGCCTGTGAGTGTCCACCACGGGTTCTGCACCAGGAAACCAGCAACTACGATAAGCCCACTGAGGGGATTGTTGACAAACATCACCTGGGATATCCCATGCAGCACCCAGTCAATAAACTGGATCATGAGAGGTTTATCTGGAAGAGATCAAATAAAATAATAATAATAATAATAATAATAATAATAATAATAATAATAATAATAAAACCCCCAAAATGCACAGATGATACTGATTTGTGATGTTTTTTTTGAAACTCAGGAAGAGTTTTGGCAGTGGAACTTGGCAGCACAACTGAAGCAATGAATGAACAAGACTGTAAAACCTGACAGGGATTTATTATGGTCTATACTGAAGTCTTACAGCTGGAAAACTGAGATGAACAGTGTGGTTGCCAGAGTCCCCTGTTATAAAGTACCCTGGACCAGTTTCATATGAACTGGCTAATTTATGATGTCTGTGCCTCAGATGGCAAATCATGTGTGTATCCTGTTGCTGATTTATTATGGGGACCAAACACACCTACCTATGTGTAATTTAACTTCACAGTGGCATTAGGCTTGACAGAAACTGCTCAGCTGAAAGGACAGGGAGCATTATGAAGAATGGCAGAGCACAGAATAACCATCCCGGGTTATGTTCTGTGGGACTAAATTCGTTTTGTACATGACATGTTGGAGGTAAATGTTGTCTCAGTCATCCTCAAGATTTAAGCAATATGTGAATCTCTGCACAAAGCTGATTTTTTTCCTACAAAATGGAAATAAATCAGGGCAGAGGTAGTTTCTGTAATACTTCAACTTGAATCACGTTACTGAGAAGTTAGTTATTACTCCTTTGATGTAATTCTTTGGAATCCCCTAATTAGTCATGATGAAGTAGCTTTACCTTTTAGCCAGGCTCCAAATTCCTTCATGTCTCCAGTGATGTACCCAATGGCTCTGCAGACTCTCTTCCCAGCTTTGCTCAGTGGATTCTGCTGTATTGGCTTTCTTTCCCCCCTGGTTTCTTTCTTGACATCAACATTGTTTTCCATGTTGATGTTCTGACCCTTTGGTAAAATTCAAGGGGAAAAAAAAAGTGAGTTCATTACAATGCCTCTTACCGATCCCTGTTTATTCTCTCTACGACATATTATTGCTCACCATGTGTTATTTTGGAGCCAGAAAGAGAAAAATTCTTACTCTGAACACCTGATTCTCATGTGTTCATGAGCACATTCTCTCTTCATGTGCTCTTGGGACCCTGCGCTGTCCCACTGTCCTTCCAGACTTTCATGCAGTCATAGATTTGAACACCAGAAGGAACCACTGAGCCTTGTGTCATAGCAGTATTTCACCTGATTTTAACACCCTGCTCAGCTATACCATGTTTTCTAGAAATCAAGCAGCTCTTGATTTAAAGGGCGACTTCAAGAAGAGCAAGACAGCATTAAGAGACACTATCTTCACATAAGTTAAAGCTTACCTCAAGATTCAAATTGATAGAAGTTGAACACAGAAGTTGGTAGAAGTTGAACCACAGTCTAGGAAGCTGCTTCAATGATTAAGTTTCCCCTGCTGCTTAACCCATATTTCCAGTTTGAATTTATCCATCAGCCATCAATAATAGGTATCTAAAGTTAGGTTTATGAATCTCTATACAGTCACCTACTGGGATCAGCTCAACCTTTCACAGGAGCATGGTCTTAGCTTGAGGGTTGTTTATGGTGCCTTACTCCATTACTCACATACATACATACATTTTTTTTCTGTGTTGAATTGTACTTTTAGCTGCCCTATCTTTAGAAGTACCCAGCACCAATTTAAGAGCTTAAAGGCCACATTCGGATTGCTCGCTTTCCATTCTACCTTAGTCATGTTGCCACCTTCTCTCTGCCAGCTGCCCAGTAGGGTGTTACGTGGTTTGCACCAGCCTTTGCTCTTCAGCATAAGACAAGGTAGGTGACCACATATTAGGACCTGTAATGAGAAATCCTCAGGGACTAATGAAAAGACTCTTATTAAATTTAGCAGGCACTATATCAAGACTTAAATAAGGTAGGGGAGCATTATAGGCCAAACAGAGGTGTTTAGGCCTAAATAAGGTGTTTGAAACATCCACGCAGGACTGGCAGAGATGGGGTCCCCTATGGGAGACATGCCCTTTGGATTGGGAACTGCTGGAATACCCTTTGGCACCTCATACAGCTCTAGACAGCTTCATTCAGGCACATAGATCAGAGACTTACACCTAGCTGTAAACACTGGAGTTTAAAAACAATGTCCTATAGACAATTTGTTATTTGTTTAAGGGCCTATTCTCAATATGAAGTCAGCAAATTTAAAACAGCCAAACCTTTCCCTGGAGTGTATTCAGTTTCCTGAAGAGTAGGACTAATTCTTGGTAATTGTCAAGACAAAGAAAACAAGACAAGGTACCTTGTTGAGTGAATACAGAACCAGAGCTGCTTCAGGTCTCACTGGTGAGTAACAGCTTGTGCAAGAAGTAAAGAATTTAGGTTGTGAGTTAATAGTCTAAATAAAATGATACAAGCACATAATTATTGGAGTTGTTAGTTCTTGACTTGCAACTTCAGTAAAAGCCTTCTTGGCAGCTGGGGAAGAGAATTCATACTTCAGAAATACAGGTGCTGAGTACTTAAGCTAAAGCAGCCTCACCCCTGGGCATTACACTTGCAGACCCAGACATGTGGTTAAGCAGCTCTGAGTCTTTGTGGGGGAACGGCTGGTTAATGTATGTCCTGGCCAGTTTCTTACTGTATGTTATTGGAAGGCTGATGGTGACATTTCAGGAAGTAGTAAATATTTGCACAAATAATAAATAGACATTTTCTGCCTTCTGGAAGGGCCCTGCTAATGTAAGGATAGGTTCCACATGAAAGAGGGTGAAGACAGGACCAGTACATAGAAGAGTGTTGAATTTGACTTTGTAGGTCACAAAGGAAAGGAGGTTAACTAGAGGAGGAAGAAAAGAAAAGGATGAGAGTGTTGCTAGGGATGGTGTCTCGGTGCTGGAAGGCTTTTTCCTGGCTCAGTTATAATTCATTACCTTGATTCATTAACCTTCGCTTTTCTCATATTTTATTCTGAAATAATGGAATAAGTGAATTGGATGCACTTTCAGTTAAATCAAAATTTCCAGGCAAGATAAATGCTCTTCATTTGGTGAAAGTGCATTTACATTTTCAATTGAAAGAATCTTCCTCTTTATGTAACTTAGGCTTTCTCTGTTGCTAATCCATGAAGTCAAGGGCTGTTGGATTTGCATTTGCAGAGTGATGTTGTGTGTCTCTTACCTCTCTTACCTCTCTGATGAGTTCAGGGGTAGCTGTTGCTTTGCTGGCTAGGACAGAAGGAAAGCAGGGCTAAGAGAGTGGGAAAAAGAAAATGCCCCACCAGCTTATACAAGCTAGCATAGCTCCTGTCCTGATATTACTAATTAGTTTGTTTCTCCTCCCACTTGGTGAGCTCCAAGCAAATGTTAAGAAGGTTCCCTCTTGAATTCTCCACCTTTCCTCTTGCTCTGTCCTTGGTCTCTTGCCAACAGCCTCTCCAAATGTCCTCTTCCCCGCTGCTTGTTGTTGTTGTTGTTGTTAATTCCCCTTTAACTCTGTCCTTTCTCCTCCTCTACCACTTAAAAGGACTCAAAGCTTCAAAGCAGACTCTCGGTATACCTGAGCTTGACCTCTCCAGCGTTATTCTCCTTATCCAAGACAGCTCAGCATCCTTCCCTCTCAAAACACTGACCTGGGAGTGTGCATCACAGCATGTTGTGTTTAGCGGCCTGTCGAGTTTTCCTGTTTCTGGGTAGTTCTTGGTGGCACTATTCTGTTAACACACCGGAGCGAAGAACCTGGTGACCTTCTGTTGTTTAATTGCTTTTTATCAGTTATTTGAGAAATTCAAGGGGTATTTTTTCCTTCTTTTTTTAACCTGGCCTCCCTGGCTCACTGGAGGAATCTGGAATATCAGAAGTGTGGCATATTTGAGAGGTTTATAAGGCTGTGAAATCACTGTGAAAGGCAGATAAGAGGCTGGAGAGGGAAGTCTTGAGAGAGTGAATTATAGGAGAAAGGGCAGAGAAAAAGCTAGTGAACTTAAGGAACCTGTTAGGCTAATTTAAACCACAGTTTAATTCACTTTAGGACTCTTCTACAGTGATGGCTTAGAGAAGCAATCCTGCAACTTCACCCAAGTGCTGGAGCGAATGGTTCGTTGTTGAACCAGAACCTATCTAGCTTTATGACTTTGCTTCCTCCAGCCCTGTGGAAACAGCCTCAGCATCTACATGAGCTGGAGTGATGTTATTCTCACTGTGTTCGTTCCCAGGGTGCCTCCATCAAAAGATTGATGGAGATGTTTTTAACAGGAGACTGCATTCTTTTTTTTCCCCCCTAAGAGTAGGGTTTCTGATAGCGGTTGTCAGCTTAGTATTGCTGCATGAGCAAGGCTTCCTCTCATCAAACAGGCACCAGCCTCAGTGTCATTTAAACCAGCATCTTTTCTGCTCTCTGTGAAAGGGATGCAGTGCAGGGGGCAGGCAGGTTTCGCTGTTGGGCTGTGCTGCCTCCATCTGTGGAGCAATGCAGTGGCTCTGCAGGCTCAGCAGCTGCCTTGCCCCTCCAGGGAACCAGATTCAGGACCGCCCTGTCCAATTCTGGTGCTTTAAAGAGGTTGTTGACATGTTGGAGGGGATTCACAAAAAAGCCACCAGATTGCAGGTCTGTGATGGATGTCTTGGAGCGATGTTTTGTTTAGCTCATCAAAGAGATGGTTAATAAGTAACAGGATCACAGTCTGCTGATGCCTACGTGGGAATGAGGTCCCTGGCAGCAGCCTGGTCTGTGAACTAGAGGCAGAAGAGTGATGTTCTCCACTGCCATGTGATGGGTTCATTGGATCATAGGTGCAGCCAACTATGGGGAGGGTTTAACTACTGCAGCAATTGCCTTAGGGAATCCCTAAATTTCCAACAATTACCTTCCGAAAAGGTCTGGGCCAGATCCCAGATTGGGTGCTGGAGTCAGGTACAGGAACGCCTGCCTGGGCTGTGTGCCTTAGCCAGCCAAAGCAGTCCTGGTTGCCTGAGGATTGAGATTCCCTATAGGTCTGGTGCAGAAGGGTGGGAATGGTAGAAAACCTCCCAGGTGTAATTCAATCCATGCCAAGTCAGGTGCCCACTGCTAACCTCCAGTGCTGAGCACTCAAAGGTGTAGGTATCTGCTCCTGTCTTTTGGGCTTTGGGATTCAAGGTGGGGAGACTGAAACAGCAGAGGCCATTCCTCATCAAAAGGATCAAGTTGTGCCATGTGCCTGTTATGTAGCTGTCAGGTACCATCTACCTGGGAATGGGCCACCAGCTCTGGGTGAGCTCTGGGTAACCATGTAATGATGTGCAAACTGAGCATGCAGGTAACACTTAAAGGTGACTAGTGAGTTGCCTCTTGATTTTAGACACATGTGAAGACCACTTGGTGCTGAGGACAAGGCAGCTGGGGTTAGTGTCTGGCCCTTAAGTCCCACATCATTTAGGAGAGCTGAATCCATGGCTTAACTCATCAGCTCTCTGCCAGTGAAGCTGGTTGATGTGTTTCTTCTGCCTGCTGTGCTCTGCAGGAAGGTGGCTCTGAGAATGCCCCTTGGACTGAGCCCAATGGTTGACAAGGTGAGAAGAGGGGTTAGTGGTTGGATCCCAACCAGACTTAGTACCTGAGCTGTCCCAGAGAAATGCCTGAATGATTCCTGACTGTGTTAGCTCGCCAGGCAGGAGCTGTCTAGCTGCGTTAGCTGGGTACAGTGCTTGAACTTGTCAGCTCTGCCAGGAAAGACTCTTATGGCCCTAATCCAGCTTCACACGCTCTGTCTCCATGCCTCTCTCAAGGCTCAGTGGCCTTCAAGAGGTGTATTGAAAACCACTCTAGTAGCAGATTGCCATTATACTTGCTGGTTTTGGCTGTGCTCCTCGGCTCAAGTTGCACTGCAGGGATTAGGTCTGCACAGGGAGCTGCATCAGCTCTTGGACTCCAATAGGTGCTTTAAAATGATGTAAATCCACATACGGAGCTCTGCAGATTGCTAAAACTCAAGTTCTGGTCTGCCTTTGCTAGGTTGGGCTGTGGATGTGTGAAACGTAGCCAATGTTTGTGGGCTCCTCGTCATCCCTCGTTGGTGGGGAAATCACTCCCAGGAGCTGAGCTCCACTGAGAAGAGTCTGGCTCTGCCTTCTTTACTCTCCCCATCAGATATTTGTACACATTGATAAGATACCCTTGAGCCTTCACTTCTCCAGGCTGAACAGTTCTAGCTCTCTCAACCTCTCCTCATATGACAGGGACTCTAATCCTTTAATCATCTTTGTGTCCCTTTACTGGTCTTGCTTGGTATGTCCCCGTTTCTCCTTTACTGGGGAGCCCCAAACTGGACACAGTATCCCAGATGTGTCTCACCAGTGCATAGTAAAGGGGAAGGAAATAAAGGATCACCTCCCTCGACCTGCTGGCAATGTTCCTCCTAATACAGCCCAGGAGGCTGTTGGCCTTCTTTGCTGCAAGGGCACACTGCTGGATCATGGTCAACTTGGTGTCCACCAGGACCACCAGGGTCTTTTCTGCCAAGCTGCTTTCCAGCTGGGTGGCCCCCAGCATGTACTGGTGCATGGAATTGTTCCTCCCCAGGTGTAGGACTTTGCACTTCTCCTTGTTGAACTTCATGAGGTTCCTGTCAGCCCATTTTTCCAGCCTGTTGAGGACCCTATGGATGGCAGCATGACCCTCTGCCCTATCAACCACTCCTCCAAGTTTTGTATCTTCCCCAAATTTGCTGAGGGTGCACTCTACCCCATCACTCAGGTCATTAATTAAGACGCTAAACAGTTTTGGCCCCAGTATATATTAACCCCTGGGTTATACCACTAGTGACTGGCCTCTGGCTGGACTTTGTGCCACTGATTACAACCCTCTGGGCCCTTCCATTCAGCCAGTTTTCAATCCACCTTGCTGTCCACTTATCTAGCCCATACTTCATTAACTTGTCTATGAGGATGTTATGGGAGACAGTGTCAAACCCAAATGATGCTCAAAAACTGCTCCAGTGACTTAGGACTGTAGGATAAGGGACCTCTGCAGCTCACCTGGTCTAGCCTCCTGCTGTAAGGCTGATTATGACCAAACCCACCATTTCACTTCCAGAAATTTTCCGGTCTGTGGTTTCCCTGGAGGGGCATGGAGAGGTGGCAATGGAAATGGAGGTATGGCAGGAGGGGGAGATAACCACATGGTGTATTGAGGGAGAGTGATGCTCAGCCCATGTGCTGGCTGAGGAGGCAGGATGGAGGTGCCTGGAGGAGCAACATCAGCAAGTCTGTGCCCATTGGCATCTGTGGCCACGTTGCTTTTCATCATCTTGTTTTTATGAGCAAATGCAGAGTGGAAAAATCTGTTTCAGCACAGAGAACCAAGGGGTCTGTCACAACCTTGCCCTTGTTTGCTGAGGGAAGTAGTTTTGGGTTTATACAGAGTGGACCAAAAGCCAAGCTGGTGTGGGCAGCTTCTATCCCTTCATTTTGGCCTGTAAAAATTATCTAGAGAAAGCTGCTATTTAACATTCCTCTGTGTGACAACTGGATGGCATTTCCTCTAGTTAGTGGCTATCAGGCTGGCTGGAGAGGAGAGCTGTCCGGCTCCGGTGTCCAGCTCCCTCTCGTGGTATGTGTCCGGCACAGCCACATGTGCAGTTATGGAAATCAGAGCAAATATTCATATGTCAATTTTTAGAGGGCTCATAAACAGCAGTTCCCTGGCCCTGGCACAATCAAAGCTCCCCATGCTCTGAGCTTGTGTGAGGCTCTGGATACTGCTGCTGATGTATGCTCCCAAAATAAATGGTTCCCCTAATGCACGCACATCACTTCCCTCCCCTGCCCACCTGCTCTGGAGACCCACTGTCCTTTCTATCCAGCCTGACGTGCTCCCGGGACTCATCTTCTCAGATCATGCAGCTGCAAGAGTGCAAAACTGCTGTCTGGAAACCCACTGGGATAGGAGTGGGGCAGGAATTTGTGAAGAGCGGGTTGTAGATGGTTTATGGCTAGAGTAGGGTGTAAAAAAGCTCTACACTGTCATGGAAATTAGGTGCCAAGTTTAGGCAGAGGTTCAGACTCTCTTCCTGTAGGCTGATGCTCTGAATACCAGAGTGCTGGGTTAGCAAACAACTCATCTCTTTTAGTTGCAGGTTTTTCAAGATATTTGTTTAAAATGTTGCTGCTAGTGGGAGTGAAGAATTGCTTGGAAGTGAGCTAGTTGGCCAAGGCCAACACATGCCAAGGACTGCGCTGGTGGTTCAGCATCTAGGTGATGATGAGCTGCCACCTGGCACCATTCCATTCATTAGTGTAGAGGTGGCCGTGGTGTCCATCACAGGAAATGTCTCTGAAACCCCAAGAAAGACCAGGTAGTCATATCTCTCATGAAACCCGAGGAAATACAGGTCAAAGAAAAGCCAAGTGCATTCATCTGTCTGGTTCCCCTTGTGTTCCCTGCCCTTTTTCCAGGCAGCACTATCACTTTTCTTATCAACAATGGCCATTTCTCTAGGCTGGCCTGGATGCCTGTGGAAATGAGATTGAGTTGCAAGCACCCATGGGACCTCCACTGGAAATTGGTCTTTTCACCATCATGATCCTAGCTCTAATTACTTACTGTGGCTCAGGAGTTGGTGGTGAGCAAAGCTCTCCACTTCATACCATGAGTCTGAACCTCATGGCTGCTTGTTTTTCTGGTCATCTGTAGCATTGTAGACTGGATCAGCTATATTGAAACATTCTGAAATATTAGAGGGTTTTGGAAGCCCAAGGTTAACTGTATAGCTGTATTTCAGGACCAGAGAGGAAATTGCAACTCAATTCTGAATTCCAGCTTCAAACCCCTCTCCTGTTCTCCTGGCTTGTGGGAAAAGCCCAAATCCAAAGGGGCTCATTTTCCAGACCTACCTCCAGACAGCAGGATCCCCATGAGAATGACAAAGCTGGCCAGACTTGCCTCATTTTTATGACACAAGGCAAGGTGTTTTTCTGCTGCTTCATCCACTTTTGCAATTTCAGAGTCTGTTCACTTAACTTCCCTGCATCTAATCTCAGCTTGGTAGAGTTTCATGCCCTTTCCCCTTCCTTTGCCCTGATGGTGGGAGTGTGAGTCTCACTCAGGGCATGCCTACTTTCAAGGAAATAATCCATTCTCACAAACCTATACGTTGTAGGAGATGAATGTGTTAGGCCTTAGCAAAGAGCAGAATACTATAATAGTCCCAACAAGAAACTCTCTCAGCATATAAATCTCAGTGATTACTATTTTCTTGCCAAGTAGATCTTAATAGAAGTGGAAGGTGCTGTACATAGCATGGGTTGCATCTCTGATCAACAAGAGAAAGAAGACTGGTAGCATCCGGAAATGAACCAGCAGACAGTAGGAACAACTGAAAATTAATAATCAGTGCAATGGATAGAGGTAGAGTTACACTGGTTGTAGATGCTTATGGGGTTTTGCAAGCAGTACTACAGAGCAGCATTTTCATGCACACACACACAAGCAGACATAAATCCATTTGCAGTAAAGATGCACATTTTGTAGTAGACAAAAGAAAAAAAAAGTCATATCTGTTGGATAACTCAATTTCTGGGAATGGAAAATGCCCTAAACAGGATTTAATTTACACAAGTGAAATAAACTCACTCAGCTACAGTAAGAAACCATCCCTGGCTGATAGTTTGTCATCATCTTTGCCTTTCTGGTTTTCTTCACAACCAGGAAGTTGCTGCCTGGCTTCTGGCTGAGTGGTTTTGCAGAGCGGAGATTTGTGGATGACAGAGCAACAGAGCTGTCAGCACTTAGTTGAAATGAGGGAAGTGCGAAGAAGCAGGGTCAGGTACAAGCTGGGGTGCCCTGGAGCAAAGGGAAAAAGACTCTAGATCATCCTAGTTGCACAGGTCAGGGATCTCTCTGTCTTTGCCTTTTGCAGTTCAGTGCACAGCACAATTTGATTTGCAGCTGCTGAGATGTGCTAAGCAGCCTGCACCCCCTGTGTGTTTTGGGTGGGTGAGGTAGGTGGATGTTTTTTGGAAGGGGACTGCATGTACTTGGTGCTTCATCCCTGCTGTGCTGAGTGAAGCTGCATGTTTTGGGAGCATGAATTTGGTTCTGCCTCAACTCTCTATGCAAAGGGCTGTCTCTGGAGAAGGATGTGAGGATGCAGCTCCATGGCAGCTTAAGCTACTAAATGCACCAAGGTAACTGAGTGAGCTCAGGAGCTGCTGAGCTGTAGTCAGAGGTGCCCAAACTCATTCCGAGGGAAAATGTGGTGGAAGAAACCTTTGCTTCCCACAGAGCTATCCCTGGTCTTCTCATCCCGCCACTGGGATGTGTGAATTCCAGCTGTGGCAACAGCTGCAGGAGTTTGTAAAAGACCCCCTGAGAACTGTAAAATCAACTGCAATCAAGGGTTTGTTTCCTGTTTGAACTCCTTCCATCTTCCAAATTAAAACACACCCTTCTGTTGAAGGGGGACAGTGTTTGGCAAACAGATCTCACCCTCAGAGTGGTGGTATTTCTGTAACCCTGCCAAATGTGATCTACAAAAAAACCAAGTCAGTCTGCAGTGCTGGGGAATGCGTCTATCATTGCAGACCGGAGATACCTGGCATGGACAAAGCACAGAGCAACTTCCCAGCAGCTGGAAATTTTAGGGGCTTATCTTATTTAGACATGTTGTAAAGTTTTGGGTTTTTCAGCTCATGGTGAGGCCCTGTGTTGCTGGAGTACCCCTCTGGAGCATAAAAGCCCTTCCCGATATTTGCTGGTGGCTGCCAGGGTGCTGGCTAACTCCACGCACAGGCTGCCTAGGAGTTGGGAGGAGGGGCATTTGCCCTCCCTGTCTGACAGCTTCACACCCCTATTTGCACAGAGATGTTGGTCTGTAGTTGCAGGTATGGGAAGAAGAGGTGCCGACATTGCAGAGGGGCTGAAAAAAATGACAATCTCATTTTAAGCTCACAGCAGTATTGAATGGAGCAGGGAGAGAAGGGCCCGGGCTCTGCTGCAGAGCAGCTCTGGCAGTTTGAGAGTGGGGGCAAGCAAACAAACCTGCTCTGGCAGCAGATTTTAACCCATCGTGCTTTGCCTGGCTCTTGCTTCCCATACAGTGCTGCAGCCGCTTCACCCCATCACTGTTTGAAAGCATAGCAGCAGGTTTTCCAGCCCTACAGCTTTGGGTATCCTCCCTGGGCTGAGAGGTGTCACCATCTCCTATAGTGGCCTCCCTCTGTACTGCTGTTTCTGTCTGCTCTGGACCCCAGTAGTATGTGAGGGGGTTGTTGGGTCTCAAAAAAAGTCATCAGATGAAGGAATCAGGTGGTAAACATCATGCTCCAGCAACTAGGATGCTCCAGTGCAGATGGCAGCATGGCTCTGACCTCTGCTACAAATAATGTCCACTGAGAAGGCAAATCCCTCCCCTCCACATTCCCTCAGCGCAGCTTTGCTAATTGTTCATGAAGAGTGATTAACAGGTAAGTCATTCTGGAGTCATCAGTACCCAAGCCAGGACATCTAAAGCACTTGCCTCAGCTTTTCCCGTAAGAGGTTCTGTGACTGATCTTATCAACAGAAGCACCTATGTCTGTGTGAGAAGAGCTGGGAATGTCCTCTCAAAGAGCAAAGTTGGTTGTTTTTTGGTTTTTTAGGGGGTAAGGAAGAAATAGAAGAGTAAGAAAAATAACATTTGGAGCAATAAAGTAAGCATTTTTCTTAGAACCACATAGTATATGTACTCCAGTACATATAACATTGGACTCCAGTTATAACAGAATAGATGAGCTTCTCTGTTCACTGGGGAGGTCTCTTGCAATTCCTTTGTGTTGCTTAGTCTGCTCCCATCTGCCACTGCTGTTCAGATTTTGAAGGCAAATTTTCAGGAGGTTGTTTTTATATATGCAACTTCTAGGCCAGGTATTGATTTGTACAGGAATATTTATTTCATTTTCTGTGGAGGTGAGCTGGGTGGAGTGACTGCTCTAACTATAGAAGAGGCTTTTGGTTTTAGGCCTTTCTTTTTTTTATGGGCACATTTGTTTTATGTTAGATCTCTGGGAACTGTCTAAAAATTATTAGTCCCATTGAAAACTGTACATTTTCTTTCTCTTAATGAAAATTTTCTATAGAACTCAATAGACAGCAGGCTGTTGGGGCTACCATTGATAACTTCAGTTAGTGCTTTTATTGTCTACTGCTCCCTTCCAGGAGACACTTGATTTGTCTTGGCTGTTTTCAAGAATTATTAGTACTGGCTATAGTTACTCAAATCTTTTGATTAGCTAGAGACTTAATAAAGCTGTTTATACCCTATTTTTTATGGATGGCTTCAACTCTAGAAATTGCTTTACTAATTGATTTCAGGATGGATTTGCTTGTGGCTGAGGAATTAATGTCTGCAGTGGCTCTTACATGACAAATTCTTTCCGATAGCCATATTGTGCTTGGACTTCACTATTATTTTCAAGAAAACAAGTAATATGCTTGACATAACTAACCACAGTTGAACTTTTCCTTAAAAAATATGGTTCTAGCATTATTTTAGCTGACTATTATAGTATTTTTGTAACTTTGTGTTGCTACTATTCAAATCTTTCTGTAATGCTGAATCGTGTATGAGCTAAATTAAACTGTGCAGAGCAGATGAGTGGGTCCTGCTAGTTTGCATGTGCTTTATATTTCATTGACTACTATAGAGGGAAGATGTTCAGGCAGCTATGCATCACCTCATGTGTTATTCTGCCTTTCTTTGTTTCTCTACTGCAGCAATAACACTGGGATGTCCCTGATCTTGCAGTCTGTAGTGGCCAGACGAGACTGCTTTTTTACTAGCATTGGTTTGCTGGCATCATGGCTCAAAGGGCAGCTTGGCAGCCTGTTCTTCTGTGGCTCCCTGCTTTCTTCCCTGCCTGCTGACACCTTTTCTGATGGTGTCTTTGCTTTTTCTGGAGTCACCATGCAGGAATAAGCAGCTGCACATGCAGCCTACAAATACCCTTTAACACTGGCTGAGATTGTAGATCCATTTGCAGCAGTCCTCTGTGATAGCTTTAAGGCTTAACTGCCTTTGTGCAATGCCTGGGTCACAAGGTTGCTTTTTGCAAACAATCTGTTTCTCCTAAATTAGCCGTTCTCATCTCTTGCTCTTGTGTTACAGAAATACACCTGTGCCTCTGGGCTCCTGCTGCTTGTCAGAGCTCAGCATCTCCAGGAGGTTGCTGGGATTTGCGTGGGAGGTTTTGACCACTATAGTGCGTTTGTTTTTCTGCTTGCTGCAGTTGTACATCTGTCAGATCTTCCTCCCTCTAATAGAGAAAGGTCAAGTATCGAGCTGTGGTCAGTCCCATCCCTCTTAGTTTGCCCTGGGCCAACAAAAGTCTCACGGCTAACATGTCAGGCAGACTGCTGGGATTCTTGGTCTTTTATTAATCTCCAAGAAGACTTGTGGCATATGGGAATGCCAGCTTGCTCCCTCGGTGCTTTCCTGGAGGGCATTTGTAAGGTCAGGTTCAGAGGTTAGCCTGAGGTCTAAAATGGGACAGAGGTGTAACACAGGTGCTCAAGTCTGAGACTGGAACAGGTTATAATGGCTGCAAAGCTCGCTGGATCCCTAAATGTTCAATGACAGGCTTATCTTGGCTGCTGAAATTTGGACTTATCTGCATGTGTGAGGCTGTCCTGCCAGGTGGAATCTCAAATCTGTCATCATCCAGATAGGGGAGGAAGTAGGACCTAAATTTTACTGAAGTCCCTGGAATGGCCTAACCTGTTTAAAAAGCATCTCAACATACTTATATGGTGTGGAAGAATGGTTAAGTGAAAAAGGACACAGCTTAATTGATGTGAGCAATCCAGCCTTTGATGGGGCCTGGGAGCCAGAGATCAAGGTGAAATTCCCTTGAGAACAGCAGAAGGAGTACTTGGTAAAGCAAGATAAACGGGACTAAGCCTGGGAAAGTGCTGATAAGACCCCCTTTGTGAACAGTGCGTGAACGGCAACTTTGTACCAATCATATAATTGTTTTAAGCGCGTGGACAAGTATAGTTATCCAATGGAATAGTCGCTGTTAGCGCGTGCTTTGCTTAGCTTCTATATAAACCTGTTAAGTAATCTGAATAAAGGAGAACGACCATACTCATATTGAGATTCATCGTTACTCCGGGTCCGTCTCCCACTCCGACATCTGGTAGCAGAGGACGCACCGATGAAATCTCCGTGACTGCGGTAAGCAGCTAGAGGAGGGGAGTTGGGAAACCACGGCTGAGGGAAGCGCTGCCTGGAGCAAGAAGCAGGGCAGACGCCGGTGTGAGGTCGCTCCTCACCTCTCAGGCGCAGTGATGGAAACAGAAGCTGCGGCCACGTTGCTCACTGGAATCCTCTCTAAGAGAGGGATAGAAGCACCAGTGAAGCAGTTAATAAGGTTGATTAAATTGGGACAATGTTGGGGTCACTTTTCTGACACCTGCATGTTATTTTCCGTATCGGAATGGCGAGATTTTGGAGGAACAATGTGGCAGAAAACAATAGAGGGGGATAAAAAGGAAGAAAAGGAAATAAAGGCGGTTCGTGGACTCTGGAACACTGTCTTGGAAACATTGAAAGCGATGAAGGCGGAGAGGGAAGTAGCTTGCGCTGCTGCCCAAATGTTAGGTCCGGGAGTGTCTAAAGATAAGCCCGAAAACAAACCGGGACCTATTGCGCGATTTTTTGGGCTGCCTGCCGTGAGAGGCGCGTCTGGAACTGTCTGTAAAAACGTTTCTGAACTGCGTGTTATGGCGGAATCAGTGCAGGCGCCAGAAAAGGCGGAAGTTCCAGTTAGCAGGGTTAATGCAAACTGTGAAGCGAATGCGGAAGTTGCTCCGCCAAAACCCCCTGGAGGGGCGGGAGCGACAGAACCTAACGACTTGGGCGGAACAGCCTGCCGACTTCCCCCTACAGCTCCGCCCAGTGAACCACCCTCCGCGCCTCCGTTGCCGCCCTCAACCTCATTCTATCCGCCCCTACCCCCCTCTACGGAATCCTCTGGAACTACCACACCATCTAGCGGGGAAGAGCTGCCACAATCCTCTGATGCCACTGCAAAAATGTTGCAAGCAGTTTTAAAACGTCTTGATACTCTGGAATTACAAACAAAAAGGAAAGGAGAAGCTGTGCCTCCATGTTTAATGAACCTTCCAGCACTCCCTAAACCCACACGCTGGAGCGGTGTCATCAAAGATGCAATTGTAGAAGGACAGTGGAAGCCTGGGGGGGGGGCTGAAGGCCCTATGACACTAGCATTTCCAGTTGTGCAGAGAGACGGGCAAGGAAAGTGGGAGCCTCATGATTGGAAAATACTGCAACAAGCCCGAACCACCGTCTCCACATATGGATTAAAATCCGAGGCTACAAGACAAATTGTTAGTTGGATCTTTTCTGCCGACCTCATGTGTCCATATGATTGTCAAAACCTGATGAGACTGTTACTTACCCCAACACAGTATTTACTGTGGATGTCATCCTGGCAACAGCGAGCCATTAATGCTGCTGCTCAAAGACAAAGAGACGGGGACCCACTTCGTGGAATCACTGCGGATATGCTCGTAGGGCAAGGACCATACAGCGACTATCAAGTGCAGATAACTTTTCCAGCGAATATGCTACAATTGTCTGCTCAGCTAGCACTTGAGGCATTCCTTAGCCTACCGGGATCCAACGTTCCCTCCTTTAGTAATCTCCAACAAGGAGCAACCGAGAAATACAGTAATTTTGTAGATCGACTCTGGGAAGCTATCATGAATCATCCTGATTTATCAGAAGACAACAGACAACAAATGTTCAAAATATTAGCTTTTGATAATGCTAATAAGACAACAAGACAAATGCTAGCCAGTTTGCCCAAAGGAGCTGGAGTAGAGGAAATGCTTCTACGAGTAGAAAGAGCCGAAACACAACGACAGGGAAATACCGTTGCTGCTGCGGTCCAGGGAGCAGTTTGAGAAATAATGCAGCCACTAGTTGCAGTGGTGCAGAAAAAACAAGGCCCTACTCCCAAAGGAAAACCTCGCCGACCGCCAGAACAACCTTTTCGTGGCAGCTGCTTTCGCTGTGGGGAATCAGGCCACATGAAAACGAATTGTCGTGCTGCAGTTTGGTGTGACCACTGCCAGAAAAACAATCATGCTACCAAGGCATGCTCGGGAAACTGGAAGCCGAGCGCGGAGAGAGGTCGCGCGCAGACACAAATGAACCCCCAAAACGGAACACGGGTTTTCTACAACAGTGCCTACCAGCCACCCGAGGAAGCCTGGGAGTCGACGTGGAAACCACAGTAGATGTCACCCTCGTTGACTCTAATGTCCAGAAAGTTCCCAGCAATGTTATAGGACCTCTTGTTCATCAAGAAAGCAACGTTGGAGGATTGCTACTAGGCCGGTCCTCCGCCGGTATACAAGGTCTCATCGTGTTACCTGGAGTAATCGACGCAGATTACACGGGTCGTATCTACATCATGGTCTATACTGTTTGTCCACCAGTGTTTATTCCTAAAGGTAGTAAAATCGCACAAATAGTTGCTATTAGCAACCCATTGACCCATATGCCTCAATCAAATGTTCGACGGGGCAATCAAGGTTTCGGGTCCACTGGCCCTGCTGTTTGTTTTACAACAAAATTAAATCAGCGGCCAACAATGAAAATTACTATTACTCAACAGGGCACATCGCAACAAATTGATGCGATGTTAGATACTGGGGCGGATGTTACAATCATCAGCCGCAACATATGGCCTTCAAGTTGGCCAGTAGAATTACCAACATCAAGTATTGCAGGAGTTGGTGGACAATCAGTACCCTATATTAGCAAACATCCAATACATTTACAGTTTCCGGAGGGGCAGCATGCCACTCTTAAGGTGTATGTGTTGCCCTTGCCTGGGACGTTAGAAGCACTAATCGGGCGAGATGTGCTAAGTCAAATTGGAGCCGTTCTGACAACAAAGCATTTTTAGTCATGGGCACTGGGGAGCAGCCCGTCACTTACATGGCTTACAAATGAGCCTGTGTGGGTTGACCAGTGGCCCATGACTAAAGAGCGACTGCAAATTGCCAAACAATTGGTTGCTGAACAACTGGCAGCTGGACATATTAAGCCTTCTGTTAGTCCCTGGAACACTCCCATTTTTGTAATCCCGAAGAAAAGTGGAAAATGGCGACTTTTGCATGACTTGCGTAAGGTCAATGACCAAATGCAATCTATGGGTGCGTTGCAGCCCGGAATGCCATCTCTCAGTATGTTACCACACGGATGGCACATCTTGATAGTCGACTTAAAAGACTGTTTTTTTACCATTCCACTGCACCCACAAGACACTCAACATTTCGCCTTCTCTGTGCCGACGGTGAACAAGGCTGCACTGGCAGAGCGATACGAATGGGTTGTTTTACCACAAGGAATGAAAAATTCACCCACATTGTGTCAATTGTATGTAGCGTGGGCGCTGCAACCACTTCGAGCCCAATGGTCAAATACGATAATTTATCATTATATGGACGATATTCTTTGCTGTCGAGAACAGCCATTCTCAGACGAGTCATTGTGCCAGCTCATCACCATATTAGCGAAAAAGGGGCTTGTCATTGCACCAGAGAAGGTGCAGCATACTGCCCCTTGGAAATATCTTGGGTGGTCTATTACAGACTCAAAAATCCGACCACAAAAAACAGAGCTTGTCACTCAACTGCATACCTTACATGACATCCAAACCTTGCTTGGGGACATTCAATGGGTTCGCAATTGTGTTGGTATTTCTAATACTGACATTGCACCCCTGACTGCGTTATTGCGCGGGACAAATCCTGCGGACAAAGTGACATTAACAATGGAGCACCACACGGTGCTACAGCAAATCATTCAAAAAATGCACGCAGCTTGGTCATCGCGCCGCATCTTACCACTGCCAATATCGTTAATCGTCTGTAATGGAAAAGACTCACCTTATGCAGTCATTTGTCAGTGGCAAAATAAGAAAGGGGAACTCACCTCAACCTTTCAATTAAATGCCACTGCCACTGTCAAATGCAAAGGACAAGGAGATATGTTCAATATTTTAGAATGGGTATTTTTAAGCGTACAACCAAAAAGGAGTATCCAAACACGAACTGAAGCAGTAGGCGAATTAATACGGAAAGGACGGTCACGAATTATAGAAATTAGTGGCCAGGAACCAGAGGACATTAGTATACCTGTTAGTACTGTGGAGGTAGAGTGGTGGCTTCGTAATGCTGAGGCCATACAGAATGCCCTATTAGGCTATGGTGGTAAAATACACTCTCAACAACCACAAGGAAAATTATGGCAGATGTTAAGACGGAATCAGTGGATACAGAGATCCAAAGTAAGCAACAACCCATTACCAGATGGTGTCACTGTGTATACAGATGCAGGCAAGCGCCTGCGGCGTGCAGCCTGTGTCTGGAAGGAAGGCGACAATTGGAAGCAGTATGTCATGGAGGGGCAGCCTCAAGATTCCCTCCAGACTTTGGAACTGACTGCAGTAATTTGGGCTTTGACTAATTGGATAAATATTCCCTTAAATGTGGTAACTGACTCAATGTATGTGGCTGGAATAGTGCCACGTCTAGAAGATGCCCTATTACGGGAAACAACGAATCCTAGATTGGGGAGTTTATTTATCAGACTGCGGTCTGTATTAGGTCAACGTACAGCAGCCTGCTGTATCATCCATATTTGTAGCCATCAATTGGACCTTGGTCTTGGTCAAGGTAATCAGCTGGCTGACAGTCTGGTTAGTCCCGTGTGCCACGCACCTCCTATGGACAAATTTCAACAAGCTAGACAAAGTCATGAAAATTTCCACCAAAATGCTAAAGGTCTAAAAAGACAATTTAATTTAACGGAAAATGAAGCAAGAGGTATAATCCAGGCCTGTCCAAAATGTGGAAATCACGGTCCAGGCATAGGGTCTGGAGTGAATCCAAAAGGATTAAAAGCGTTAGAATTATGGCAGATGGATGTCACACATGTTCCCGAATTTGGTCGATTGAAATATTTGCATGTCACCATAGACACCTTTTCAAAAATGATATGGGCAACTGCGTTGCCTGGAGAAAAGGCGCATCATGTATGTAAACATTTGCTCGCTTGTTTTGCGGTGCTAGGTGTGCCTGAGCGTATCAAAACAGATAATGGGCCTGCTTATATTAGCCAAAAAGTTAGAGCATTTTTAGCAAAATGGGGAGTCAATCATGTTACAGGGATCCCACACTCGCCTACTGGTCAAGGACTAGTGGAGCGCACGCATCAAATTTTGAAGGACTATCTAAATAAGCAAAAGGATATAGAGGTAGACCCTCAACAGAGGGTGCATCGTGTACTGTTTACACTGAACTTTCTCTGTCTTATGGGAGATAGAGAAGAACCGCCGGTAGTAATCCATCATCAGCACCTTAAATTTAATGATACAATGACACTACCACAATTTAAAGTAAATTACAAGGATCCTGCCTCTGGAATGTGGCTAGGGCCAGTCCCAGTTATATTTAATGGTCGAGGATATATGTGTGTTTCCACAGGTCACGGTCCAGTGTGGGTGCCGAGCAGAAATGTGAAGCCTGTTCTAACTCCTCATGGCTCATCCGACAAGCAAGATGAACCTACCCCTGATCATCGGGATAGTACTCCCGGTGGTGATGAGTCTTCACAAAATTGAGCCCAGAGAAAATATGTGGGTTACCTGGGCGAACAAAACAGGTCAACAAGCGTTTTGCCTCTCACTTGCATCTGCTACAGAGCCTTTCCGGACGTGTCTACTAGGGGTACCAGGTTTTAAGGCAACTGACTTTAGTAGTTTTGCTACAAAAAACTGTAGTCGAGCTACCAATGTTAGTGGCTGCAGTGCCACACTCATCAATAGTCTAAATGTTACACTGCCGTGGGACCCCCAAGAGTTAAGCTTATTAGGATCAATGAGAATTGGCAATAAAACAAAAAATTGGACTCAAACTTGTTTTATATTTGGAGGACCCGCCTTTACTGGCACCAATTATTATAGAACATCTAACTGGATTGAATGGACAAATGTCACATCAAAAGAAAGGCGCTATAACGATTATTACGATCCAGCTGGTTATTGTGGGGACCAGGCGGCCCTAGGAGCCGAGACTAAGGGAGGAGTACCAATCTGGAACAATGGCACTCCTAAGGCCTTGCCTCCAGATGTCTTTTTAATATGTGGTGATAGAGCGTGGCAAGGAGTTCCACAGAACGTGTTTGGTGGGCCGTGCTGTCTTGGAAAATTAACGTTATTAGCCCCAGATCAAAATTGGTGGAAAGATGTAAGAAATAAAACAATAGAAATCAAACATCGAACAAAACGAGAAATCACGGGTCTTTCCCCGGATTGTGATGATGAACTTGCCCTCCTCAGTACCACTGAGAGAGTGTTCCTGTCCCTGTTCATACCTGGGGGGGCAGCAGGACGAGCCCTGAAACAGGTTGGGCAATTAGCCTGTTGGGCTAAAAAACAAGCAAAAGTCACCACCCAGGTAATAGAAACACTATTAGAGGATCAAAATAGCTTACGCCATGCAATTTTGCAAAATAGAGCAGCAATTGATTTTTTATTATTAGCCCAAGGTCATGGTTGTGAGGATTTTGAAGGCATGTGTTGTATGAACCTGTCTGATCACAGTGAATCAATTCACAAACAACTACGATGGCTGAAAGAGCATGCCAACAAAATTCGACAAAATCAGGGGTTTTTTGATGAATGGTTAACCAGTTTGTTTGGGTCCTTACCATCATGGCTAAAGGGTTTGTTAGCTGAGGGATTACGACTTTTAATAATTTTAGTTATCATAGGTCTGTGTTTTTGCGTAGCATGTAGCTGTGTAAAAAAGGCTTTTAGAACCATGATAAATCATGCCTGGATCGCTCAAAAACAAGAAGGGGGAATTGTGGAAGAATGGTTAAGTGAAAAAGGACACAGCTTAATTGATGTGAGCAATCCAGCCTTTGATGGGGCCTGGGAGCCAGAGATCAAGGTGAAATTCCCTTGAGAACAGCAGAAGGAGTACTTGGTAAAGCAAGATAAACGGGACTAAGCCTGGGAAAGTGCTGATAAGACCCCCTTTGTGAACAGTGCGTGAACGGCAACTTTGTACCAATCATATAATTGTTTTAAGCGCGTGGACAAGTATAGTTATCCAATAGAATAGTCGCTGTTAGCGCGTGCTTTGCTTAGCTTCTATATAAACCTGTTAAGTAATCTGAATAAAGGAGAACGACCATACTCATATTGAGATTCATCGTTACTCCGGGTCCGTCTCCCACTCCGACAATATGGCACCATATTTTTGTCTCCCAGGCTGACTTCAATCTTGGATGCTCCTTCTAGGGGATGTTTAGAGGAGATGGCAGTTGCTGGTCTTTTGCTTATAAAGGCACAAATGGTCCCATGAACAGCACCCAGGCTCACCTTTTTTAAAAAGGTCCACGTACTGGGTGAAAGCTGGACTCCCACCTGTTCAAAGACCCTCAAATGAATCTGCAAAACAGCCCCACATCAAGAGGCAGAAAGGACAGCATCTGATCTGAATGTTTGTGGTTGCATAGTCTCTTTGCATTTTAAATCTTCAAGTCCTTTGGGTCTGTGATTTTAAACTGATCATGTGAAATGACTTTAGAACAAGGAAGCCTTTCTGTCAGGCTTGTTTTGTAGAGATTTTGGAAAAGGTTCCCAAGAAAAGTCCTCTTTAGGGCAATTGGCCCTTCCCTGTTGTAAGGACTTGGAGAAGGCATAAAGTGGCAGTGTCCTCCTCGCACCTTATGCCTCTGTGCTGGTTTTGGCTGGGGTAGAGTTAATTTTCTTCACAGAAGCTAGATGGAGCCCTGCTTTCCTGGAGATGGCTGAACACCTGCCTGCCCATGGGAAGTAGTGAATGAATTCCTTGCTTCGCTTTGCTTGTGTGCACAGCTTTTGCTTTACTTATTAAACTGTCTTTATCTCAACCCACGAGTTTTCTCACTTCTACTCTTCCGATTCTCTCCTCCATCCCACCGGGGGGGGGAGTGAGCGAGCAGCTGTGTGGTGCTTAGTTGCTGGCTGGGGCTAAACCATGACAGTCCTTTTAGGTGGGGCTCGAAGGGTTCGAAATAATGACAGATTTGATTGGAATGTGCTAGATAGAATTTATAGCTGTTATTGCTGTTAAACTACTAATCAGTAGGCTTCTGTGCTTGCCATGGGGCTTGCTTGCCTTACTGTATATTAGAGTCTAGGGCTCGTTAGTGGCTGCTTTTTGCTTTTGCTGCTTGCCGTGCTGCTGTACTGCTTATCATCTTAGGCTGCTGTGCCTGGGAACATTTTGATAACAGCAATGGCCATGTGCCTGGGCTGGCAGATGGCCAGGGCATCGCTGCTGTTTCTGTGCTGTTGTACTGGACAGGCTGGAACTCCAGTGTGAACTCGAGTCGAAGGGACTGTGACCTGTGGATGAATCCATGTGGGAGCAGGACACCCTGAAGCATCTGTGCCCATGAATAAGTCCACACCAGAGCAGGTACATCTCGAAGCGTCTGGGGCCATGGTTATCTGTGCTACAGCAGGTATACCTCTGAAGGGGTTGTGGCCCAAGGATAAGTCCACGCTGGAGAAGGTACACCTCGAAGCATCTGTGGCTGTGGATAAGTCCATGCTGCAGCAGGTACACCTTGAAGCATCAGTGGCTGTGCATGAGGTCATGCTGGAGCACCTCAAAGCATGTGGCCATGGGTAAGTGTCGTAGTTTAGCCCCAGTTGGCAATTAAGTACCACACAGCTGCTCACTCACCCTCCCCCCCGGTGTGATGGGGGAGAGAATCAGAAGAGAAAAAGTAAGAAAACTCGAGGGTTGAGATAAGAACAGTTTAATAATTAGACCAAAAATATAATAATAATAAATTGTAATGAACAGGAAAAAAACAAGAGAACAAGAGAGGAACAAAATCCAGGACAAAAAACAAGCGATACAACTGCTCACCACCCACTGACCGACGCCCAGCCAGTCCCCGAACAGCGATTGCTACCCCCCATCCAACTCCCCTTGGTTTATATACTGAGCATGATGTCATATGGTATGGAATAGCCCTTTGGCCAGTTTGGATCAACTATCCTGGCTGTGCCCCCTCCCAGCTTCTTGTGCACCTGGCAGAGCATGGGAAGCTGAAAAGTCCTTGACTGGTGTAAGCATTACTTAGGAGGAACTAAAACATCAGTGTGTTATCAATATTATTCTCATACTAAAATCCAAAACACAGCACTATACCAGCTACTAGGAAGAAAATTAACTCTATCCCAGCCAAAACCGGGACAGTATCCACCCCTTATTCTATACCATCTACATCATGCCCAGGCTCTACCCTTTCCAATACATTCCAATTAATCACCACCACTTTTCCTGTCTTTTGAGGTATACACACAGATATCATTCCCTTGGTCTATGGGCCATCCCTCTAAAATGTCTGTTGAGTTCATTTAGTCCATGACTTTGGGCTCCATCTGTCATAACAGTCCTTCAGGGCAGGAGAGATGGTGTGTGGTGTTGGATTTTGCGATATACCCACTCAATGCCATGCTCTTTGGCCCAGGTGTCTAGGAGGTTGTTTCGAAAATGAGTCCCGTTGTCTGACTCAATTCTCTCTGGGGTGCCATGTCGCCATAGGACTTGCTTTTCAAGGCCCAGGAGAGTGTTCTGGGTGGTGGCATGGGGTACAGGATATGTTTCCAGCCATTCGGTGGTTGCTTCCACCATTGTAAGCACATAGCGCTTGCTTTGGCGGGTTTGTGGGAGTGTGATAGAATCGATCTGCCAGGCCTCCCCATATTTATATTTCAGCCATCGCCCCTCCATACCACAGAGGCTTTAACCGCTTGCCTTGTTTGATTGCAGCACATGTTTCACATTCATGGATATCCTCTGCAATAGTGTCCATGGTTAAGTCCACCCCTTGATCACGAGCCCATCTCTATGTTGCATCTCTTCCTTGATGGCCTGAGGTGTCATGGGCCCACCCAGCTATAAATAATTCACCCTTATGTTGCCAGTCCAGATCCACCTGAGCCACTTCCATCTTAGCAGCCTGATCCACCTGCTGGTTGTTTTGATGTTCCTCAGTGGCCTGACTCTTGGGTACATGAGCATCTACGTGACGTACTTTTACAACCAGGTTCTCTACTCGGGCAGCAATATCTTGCCACAATGCTGCAGCCCAGATGGGTTTGCCTCTGCGCTGCCAATTGTTCTGCTTCCATTGCTGTAACCACCCCCACAGGGCATTTGCCACCATCCATGAGTCAGTATAGAGATAGAGCACTGGCCACTTTTCTCATTCAGCAATGTCTAAAGCCAGCAGGATGGCCTTCACTTCTGCAAATTGGCTTGATTCCTTGTCTCCTTCAGCAGTTTCTACCACTTGTCGTATAGGACTCCATACAGCAGCCTTCCACCTCCGATGCTTTCCTACAATACGACAGGATCCATCAGTGAACAGGGCATATTGCTTCTCATTTTCTGGTAGTTTGTTGTACAGTGGGGCCTCCTCAGCACGCATTACCTCCTCCTCTGGTGATATTCCAAAATCTTTGCCTTCTGGCCAGTCCATAATTACTTCCAAGATTCCTGGGCGATTGGGGTTTCCTATCCGAGCCCATTGTGTGATCAGTGCAACCCACTCATTCCATGTAGCATCAGTTGCATGATGTGTAGAGGGGACCCTCCCTTTGAACATCCAGCCCAGCACCAGCAGCCGGGGTGCCAGGAGGAGCTGTGCTTCAGTACCAACCACTTCTGAAGCAGCTCGAACCCCTTCATGCACGCAGCATGGGCAACAAACAGGAGGAGCTGGAAGCCATTGTGCAGCAGGATAGCTATGACTTAGTCACCATCACAGAAACGTGGTGGGATGACTCTCACGACTGGAATGCTGCAATGGATGGCTATAAGCTCTTCAGAAGGGATAGGCAAGGAAGGAGAGGCGGTGGGGTGGTTCTGTATGTTAGGGAGTGTTTCGATGGTGTAGAACTCGGCGATTATGACGATAAGGTTGAGTGCTTATGGGTAAGGATGAGGGGGAAAGCCAACAAGGCAGATATCCTGCTGGGTGTCTGTTATAGACCACCCAACCAGGATGAAGAGGCAGATGAAGCATTCTATAAGCAGCTGGCAGAAGTCTCACAATCACTAGCCCTTGTTCTCGTGGGGGACTTCAACTTACTGGATGTCTGCTGGAAATACAACGCAGCAGAGAGAAAACAGTCTAGGAGGTTCCTGGAATGTGTGGAAGATAGCTTCCTGACACACTGGTAAGTGAGCCTACCAGGGGAGGTGCCTCGCTTGACCTGCTGTTTACAAACAGAGAAGGACTGGTGGGAGATGTGGTGGTTGGAGGCCATCTTGGGCTTAGCGACCATGATATGACAGAGTTCTCAATTCAGGGCGAAGTAAGGAGGGGGGTGAGCAAAACCACTACCATGGACTTCCAGAGGGCAGACTTTGGCCTGTTCAGGACACTGGTTGAGAGAGTCCCTTGGGAGACAGTCCTGAAGGGCAAAGGGGTCCAGGAAGGCTGGGCATTCTTCAAGAAGGAAGTCTTAAAGGCGCAAGATCAGGCTGTCCCCATGTGCCGTAAGACAAACCAGCAGGGAAGACGACCAGCCTGGCTGAACGGGGAGCTTTTGCTGGGACTCAGGAAAAAAAAAAAGAGAGCTTACCACTTTTGGAAGAAGGGGCAGGCAACTCAAGAAGAGTACAGGGATCTCGTCAAATCAAGCAGAGAGAAGATTAGAAAGGCAAAAGCCCAGCTAGAACTCAATCTGGCCACTGTTGTAAGAGATAATAAAAAATGTTTTTACAAATACATTAACAACAAAAAGAGAGCCAAGGAGAATCTTCCTCCTTTATTGGATGCAGGGGGGAACATTGCCACCAAGGATGAGGAAAAGGCTGAGGTACTTAATGCCTTCTTTGCCTCAGTCTTTAATAGTCAGACCAGTTATCCCCAGGGTATTCAGCCCCCTGAGCAGGAAGACAGGGATGGAGAGCAGAATAAACCCCCCATAATCCAGGAGGAAGCAGTTAACGACCTGCTATGCCACCTGGACACTCACAAGTCTATGGGGCCGGATGGGATCCACCTGAGAGTACTGAGGGAGCTGGCAGAGGAGCTTGCCAAGCCACTCTCCATCATTTATCAGCAGTCCTGGTTAACAGGGGAGGTCCCAGACAACTGGAGGCTTGCCAATGTGACGCCCATCTACAAGAAGGGCCGGAAGGAGGATCCGGGGAACTACAGGCCTGTCAGCCTGACCTCGGTACCGGGGAAAATTATGGAGCGGTTCATCTTGAGTGCGCTCAACAGGCATGTGCAGGCCAACCAGGGGATCAGGCCCAGCCAGCATGGGTTTAGGAAAGGCAGGTCCTGCTTGACCAACCTGATCTCCTCCTACGACAAGGTGACCCGCCTAGTGGATGAGGGAAAGGCTGTAGATGTTATCTACCTGGACTTTAGTAAAGCCTTTGGCACTGTCTCCCACAGCATTCTCCTAGAGAAGCTGGCGGCTCATGGCTTAGGCGGGTGTACTCTTCGCTGGGTAAAAAACTGGCTGTATGGCTGAGCCCAGAGAGTTGTGGTGAACGAAATTAAATCCAATTGGTGGCCGATCACAAGCGGTGTTCCCCAGGGCTCTGTGTTGGGGCCAGTCTTGTTTAATATCTTTATCAATGATCTGGATGAGGGGATTGAGTGCGCCCTCAGTAAGTTTGCAGATGACACCAAATTGGGAGGGAGTGTCGATCTGCTTGAGAGTAGGAAGGCTCTGCAGAGGGATCTGGACAGGCTGGATCGATGGGCCAAGGTCAGTTGTATGGGGTTCAACAAGGCCAAGTGCCAGGTCCTGCACTTGGGCCACAGCAACCCCATGCAACGCTACAGGCTTGGGGAAGAGTGGCTGGAAAGCTGCCAGGCGAAAAAGGACCTGGTTGACAGCCGGCTGAATATGAGCCAGCAGTGTGCCCAGGTGGCCAAGAAAGCCAACAGCATCCTGGCTTCTATCAGGAACAGTGTGGCCAGCAGGAGTAGGGAAGTGATTGTGCCCCTGTACTCAGCACTGGTGAGGTCACACCTCAAATACTGTGTTCACTTTTGGGCCCCTCACTACAAGAAGGACATTGAGTTGCTGGAGTGTGTCCAGAGAAGGGCAACGAAGCTGGTGAAGGGTCTGTAGAGCAAGTCTTATGAGGAGCGGCTGAGGGAACTGGGATTGTTTAGCCTGGAGAAAAGGAGGCTGAGGGGAGACCTTATTGCTCTCTACAACTACCTGAAAGGAGGTTGTAGTGAGGTGGGGGTCGGTCTCTTCTCCCAAGTAACTAGCGATAGGATGAGAGGAAATGGCCTCAAGTTGCGTCAGGAGAGGTTTAGAGTGGATATTAGGAAAAAATTTCTTTACTGAAAGGGTGGTCAAGCATTGGAACAGGCTTCCCAGAGAGGTGGTGGAGTCACCATCCCTGGAGGTATTTAAAAGACGTGTAGATGTGGCACTTTGGGACATGGTTTAGTAGGCATGGAGGTGTTGGGTTGACGGTTGGACTAGATGATCTTAGAGATCTTTTCCAACCTTAATGATTCTATGATTCTATATGCTGCCAATATCTTTTTCAGTTGGAGTATAGTGGGCCTCGGATCCTCTGTATCCCCGACTCCAAAACCCTAGGGGTCGACCTTGAGTCTCCCCTGGTGCTTTCTGCCGGAGGCTCCAGGTAGGGCCATTCTCCTTGGCTGTGGTGTAGAGCACATTCTTTACATCTTGCCCTGCCCAGACTGGCCCAAGGGCTACTGCATGAACTATCTCCCGTTTAATTTGTTCAAAGGCTTGTCATTGCTCAGGGCTCCATTGGAAATCATTCTTCTTCCGGGTCACTTGAGAGGGCTTACAATCAGACTGTAATTTGGAATATGCATCCTCCAAAAACCCACAATGCCTGAGAAAGCTTGTGTTTCCTTTTTGCTAGTTGGTGGAGACATGGCTGTTATTTTGTTGATCACATCCATTGGGATCTGATGACGTCCATCTTGCCATTTTATTCCTAAAAAATGGATCTCCTGGGTCCCTCTAGTCCTGGTCATAGTAGTCGTTACCTACTTCCTGTATATACAAGTCAGGAGTTCCTTCATTAAAATCAATAGTAAGATCAGCCCTTTTACTCTGTCTGGGGAACTGTCCACTGGAAACCGGAGCAGCAATTTTCCTGGAAGAACCCCCTTTGGTGATTGTTGTTCCTTGCAACTCACGTACCCACACCTCTAGGGTTGAGGTAGGTTTTCCATCCCACTTCCTGATGTCCTCTCCGTGGTCACACAGGTAAAACCATAGGGTGCCCCGTGGTGTGTACCCTCTATATTGTTTCTCTCTTGAGCAGAGGAACGCTGACTCCTAATAGCTGAGACACTGGTCTGTACAGGTGGAGAGTAGGATCTACCCTCTTTGAGTTGCTGGACCAGCTTCTCCACAGCTGAGACGAGGGAGGAAGAGATACTTTCTTCATATTCCTGGAAGTGACTAGCCGCTTCATCCACCGATGGTCCCTCTCCGTCTTTCCAGTTCAGTATTGCCAGTGAGTTGGCACACAACGATGGTGCGCTCCATACCAACTTCCGCCACATGGGCTGTGTGCACTGGACCTCATCTGGATCTTTGGGTAACCGCTTGTTGTCCAGGTCACCATAAATCACCTCCAGCATGGCTAATTCCCTCAGGTACTGGATCCCTTTCTCCATGGTGGTCCATTTCCCAGGGTGATATACAACATCTTCCTTGAAGGGATATCTTTCCTTCATAGCTGACAGGAGTTGCCTCCAGAGGCTGAGGACTGGTGCCCCTTTTCCAATCGCTTTGTCAACACCCCTTTCCCTAGAAAGGGATCCCAGCTGTTTGGCTTCCTTACCCTCTAATTCCAGGCTACTGGCCCCATTATCCCAGCATTGGAGCAGCCAGGTGACAATGTGCTCGCCTGGACGACGGCTGAAATCTTCTCGCATATCTCGCAGCTCACTCAGGGATAGGGATCGGGTGGTTTCCATCGCGTCCACGAGTTCTTCGTCTTCCTCCTCCTCTCCCTGTGATGGCCCTGCTCTTTCATCCTTTCTTTCTAAACAAGCTGACTTTCGCTTCCAGGATTTCTTCTTGTGTACAGGGGAGACTGATACCGACATGGGTTGGTTCCCTCGTTCAGCCGCAGTGCCTGTCGCAGGGGGTTGGAGTAACCGCAGTATCTGTCGCAGAGGTTGGAGTAGCCACAGTGCCTGTTGCAGGAGGGGCTGGAGTAGCCACAGTGCCTGTTGCTTTGCTGTCAGATCCAGAGACCTTCTCTTCTCCTTGAGGGTTCTGAACAGTGTTGAGCAGGGCTCGGTAGGCATGGGCCAGACCCCAGCATGTTGCAGTGATTTGTGTCTCCCTAGAATTGTCAGGGTGACAACATACTTTTTCCAAATATTCTACTCATTTTTCAGGATCCTGCACTTGTTCAGGGGTGAAGTTCCAAAACATTGGAGGTGCCCACCATCCTAGGCATTTGCCCATGCTATCCCACACACCCTGCCACTCATAACTATCCGGCCTTGGGGCAGATGTCTGGATGACATTCTTAAATTGCTTACTAATCTTGGACAAAACCAAAACAGTATTCCCAAGCAATACCAATAGATGTATCTTAACTACCCAAGGATGTTCAAGATACTGAAAAGTTATTGTAATGAAGGGGGAAACATTGTAGAAGAAAGTAGTGAAGGTGCCATTTTGTATTTCCTCCATAAAAAACCTCTCAGAGGAAGAGCTATAATTGCTAATTGTCTCCATGAGGTGGTACCCGATGTACAGAAATGGCTTCAGTATAAAACTCAGATACCAGATTAAGCTCAAGGTCACTGTTTAATAACAAATCTTGCAGGCAAAACATCACTAACCACTGCATAGCACAGCAAACTGCAAAACCCAACAATGATCTTTAACATGTACAGCAAAAAAATGAACATGGTGCAGATCAGGTAAACCAATATCGAGAACAGATGAATCAATATTGTGACCCGCAACTCTTAATAGATCTAAATTCCTTAATACGCTCTGGTTAATCTGTTATTATCTCAAACCCTTTGTGCCCCATGTTGGGTGCCAAAAAGGACTGTTGTGGTTTAGCCCCAGTCGTCAATTAAGTACCACACAGCTGTTCACTCACCCTCCCCCTCGGTGGGATGGGGGAGAGAATCGGAAGAGCAAAAGTAAGAAAACTCGTGGATTGAGGTAAGAACAGTTTAATGATTGGAACAACAACAACAACAACAACAACAACAACAACAACAATAATAAATTGTAATGAAAAGGAAAACAACAAGAGAGCAAGAGAGGAACAAAACCCAGGAGAAGAAAAAGTGATACAACTGCTCACCACCCGCCGACCGATGCCCAGCCAGTCCCCAAGCAGTGATTGCTACCCCCCATCCAACTCCCCCCCATTTTATATACTGAGCATGATGTCATATGGTATGGAATAGCCCTTTGGTCAGTTTGGATCAACTATCCTGGCTGTGGCCCCTCCCAGTTTCTTGTGTACCTGGCAGAGCATGGGAAACTGAAAAGTCCTTGCCCAGTGTAAACTCTGCTTAGCAACAGCCAAAACATCAGCGTGTTATCAATATTTTTCTCATGCTAAATCCAAAACACAGCACTATACCAGCTACTAGGAAGAATATTAACTCTATCCCAGCCAAAATCAGGACAGTTAGCCTGCGACAGGGCAGATACACCCCTGGAGGGATTGCAGCCATGGGTAAGGACGTGTTGGAGCAGGTTTACTTCTGAAGGGACTGTGGCTGTGGGTAAAGCCACGCTGGAGCAGGTATATCTCTGAAGGCATTATGGCCCATGGAGAAGGCCATGCTGGAGCAGGTATATCTCTGAAGGCATTATGGCCCATGGAGAAGGCCACGCTGGAGCAGGTATATCTCTGAAGGCATTATGGCCCATGGAGAAGGCCATGCTGGAGCAGGTATATCTCTGAAGGCATTATGGCCCATGGAGAAGGCCACGCTGGAGCAGGTATATCTCTGAAGGCATTATGGCCCATGGAGAAGGCCACGCTGGAGCAGGTGCACCTCAAAGCGACTATGGCTGTGGATAAGTCCATGCCACAGCAGGTATACCCCTGGAGAGACTGTGGCTCATAAATAAGGCTTCACTTGGAGCAGGTACACCCCTAAGGGACTGCAGTCTGTGGATAAGTCCAAGCCAGAGCATGGGCAAGGGGAGGAATTCATTGCAGTGTTAAACCCTATAACCTGGTCCAAAGGGACCAGGGGTGGAGATTGTAATGGATATACCTTTAAATTGTTGTAACCCGGGATTTGAGTTGCATGTTATGGGAATTACTATAGCAGGAACCACCTGAACCAATGGAGAACAAGCCGTACAAGAAGCAGTGCAAGTGCAGCAGTGACCCGACCTGAGCTGGCTTTGGTGCCCAGTAACTCCACGCAACACACCACCTCCTGTCCTGAGTGACCACCATAACAGATGGAGCCCAAAGTCATGGACTAAATGAACTCAGTGGACATTTTGTGGACATTTATGGACATTTTACAGACATTTTACAGGGGTGGTCCATAGACTAAGGGAATGATATGTGTGTATTATATCAAAGGATGGGAAGGGCGGTAGTGGTTAATGAGGTTGTATTGGATAGTGTGGGACCTGAGCATGACGTAAATGGCATGGACTAAGGGGTGGAGAATGTGCAGGGTTTGGCTGGGATAGAGTTAATTTCCTTCATAGTAGCTTGTATGGGGCTATGTTTTGGATTTGTGCTGAAAACAGTGTTGATAATAGAGATGTTTTAGTTACTCCTGAGCAGTGCTTACACAGAGTCAAGGCTTTTTCTGCCTCTCACACCACCCCACCAGCGAGTAGGCTGGAGGTGCACAAGAAGTTGGGAGGGGACACAGCTGGGACAGCTGACCCCAACTGACCAAAGGGCTATTCCATACCATATGACATCATGCTCAGCATATAAAGCTGGGGGAAGAAGAAGGAAGGGGGGGGGACATTCGGAGTGATGGCGTTTGTCTTCCCAAGTAACCATTACGCA
The DNA here is from genome assembly GCF_035582795.1 of Mycteria americana. Lineage (NCBI taxonomy): Eukaryota > Metazoa > Chordata > Aves > Ciconiiformes > Ciconiidae > Mycteria > Mycteria americana. The sequence goes on from NW_027445436.1 coordinate 11,788,231, forward strand.
TGATGGAGACCTGCTTTCCTGGAGATGGCTGAACACCTGCCTGCCCATAGGAAGCAGTGAAGGAATTCCTTGTTTTGCTTTGCTTGCATGCACGGCTTTTGCTTTCCATATTAAACTGTCTTTATCTCAACCCATGAGTGTTCTCACTTTTACTCTTCTAATTCTCTCCCCCATCCCACCAGGGGGGAGTGAGCGAGCGGCTGTGTGGTGCTCAGTTGCTAGCTGGGCTTAAACCACAACAGCCTGTTAGAAACCAACCCCCAGGGAGAACATTGGTAGGAGGGTCCTCAGCTTCCCATGACTAACTCTGATGATGCCTTGTGAGGTTTCTCTGGGGCAAGCCAGACACTGAAGACCCATGAGAAGATCCCAGTCTGACACCCAACAAACATCAGGGGGAGCCTTTGACTTGTGCATTGCTCATGGCTTAATGCAAGGGAACTGCTCCCCTAGGAAAAGGAGAGAAAGAACTGCAGTAACTGCCACCAGCATTAAATGTTTATCTCATTCTTTACATGAAGTTTTCCTATTTCCCACTGGATGTGTGTAGGGATTCAGACCTACTATCCTGCATTCAGCAGGAGAGAGATCTTCTATTTGTAAGACAGAAAATGATGCAAGGAAAAGAAAAATGTTTGATAATTGCTAGCTAGTCACTTTTCTAGTCTCGTTAAAGCATATATATTCATATCTTCATTGTCTTGGGGCTTAACGAGGAGTCAGGTGGTGTCACCAAAACTTGTATGCACTCTGTAAGAATATTTACCTGTGTATGTTGTAGCTGTTAAGAGGGATTAAGAGGGTTAGACATTGATGGGACACAAGAAAGGAAGAGATCACTCTGTTTATTCCACTTTCAAATATACATGTTCTTAATTTGAAGTGCAGCTCTTGACATAGTTCTTACATTATTTATTATTATTAGATACCAAGTCCTTCTCAGCATATTTATTTTGTTAAATTACATATCTGAAATTAAATACAGCCTCTTGTCAGCATTAATGTTCTTCTGCCTATTCTTACAATTATTATTGATAAGAGGTGACTTTCAAGTTAACAGGATGTGGATCAATAACACAGCCATTATTCTGTTACCCGAGTGCTTTTTGGAAAGCTTAGCTCAAGGGCAAATTATGTTTCCTCCAGAGCGTGGGATGCTGAATCCCCAGCCTGCAGACCGCTGCCAAAGGTGGTGTTTGTGCCAATGGTGTGCTTGGCTAGCATCTGAAAAACTGCCCCAAAACTGTACACTCATGGAGAATTGAAATCAGTAAGCATGATGGGTTTTGGGGTTGCACAGAGGGGTGCCTCCTGTGCTTATTTTTGAGTGTCTGGAGGGTTTCTGCTCCTTTCGTTTCTGCTCTTCTCTCCTGCTCTCTGATGCTCTTCTCTTCATTCTCAGGTAGTAGATCCAGTTGGCTTCTGAGTAGGTGACTTTGCAGAGGGGGATTTGTAGATGGCTGGGTTGTCTGAATTTAGCAGCAAAAAGAGAAGTGTGGAGAAGCAGAAAGGCCAGGTGCAGAGTGGCAGCCCAAGCTGGGAGGGGAAAGGACAGACAGATAGGTGAATTTTGATACCTCTTTTTGCCTGTTCCCTTTGCTAACTTCTGCCTAAATTCTTGCATTTGAGAAGCTGGGCGAGCCTGCGCTTTCCCTGAGGACAGTGTGACACAGGACATGCCTTCCTGAACAAGGCCAAGTGCCAGGTCCTGCACTTGGGCCACAGCAACCCCATGCAACGCTACAGGCTTGGGGAAGAGTGGCTGGAAAGCTGCCAGGCGAAAAAGGACCTGGTTGACAGCCGGCTGAATATGAGCCAGCAGTGTGCCCAGGTGGCCAAGAAAGCCAACAGCATCCTGGCTTCTATCAGGAACAGTGTGGCCAGCAGGAGTAGGGAAGTGATTGTGCCCCTGTACTCAGCACTGGTGAGGTCACACCTCAAATACTGTGTTCACTTTTGGGCCCCTCACTACAAGAAGGACATTGAGTTGCTGGAGTGTGTCCAGAGAAGGGCAACGAAGCTGGTGAAGGGTCTGTAGAGCAAGTCTTATGAGGAGCGGCTGAGGGAACTGGGATTGTTTAGCCTGGAGAAAAGGAGGCTGAGGGGAGACCTTATTGCTCTCTACAACTACCTGAAAGGAGGTTGTAGTGAGGTGGGGGTCGGTCTCTTCTCCCAAGTAACTAGCGATAGGATGAGAGGAAATGGCCTCAAGTTGCGTCAGGAGAGGTTTAGAGTGGATATTAGGAAAAAATTTCTTTACTGAAAGGGTGGTCAAGCATTGGAACAGGCTTCCCAGAGAGGTGGTGGAGTCACCATCCCTGGAGGTATTTAAAAGACGTGTAGATGTGGCACTTTGGGACATGGTTTAGTAGGCATGGAGGTGTTGGGTTGACGGTTGGACTAGATGATCTTAGAGATCTTTTCCAACCTTAATGATTCTATTATTCTATATGCTGCCACTATCTCTTTTTCAGTTGGAGTATAGCGGGCCTTGGATCCTCTGTATCCCCGACTCCAAAACCCTAGGGGTCGACCTTGAGTCTCCCCTGGTGCTTTCTGCCAGAGGCTCCAGGTAGGGCCATTCTCCAAAGAGCGGAGAGCTACCACTCTCCAAAGTCACGTATCCAGAAGCCAACCAAGCTTATTATCTGAAGATGAAGAAACATCAGCAGTCTTGCTGTGAGGTATAAAGACCCAAGAAGAGAGATAGTTTGCAGATTTTAAGGCAAGAGCAGAAGGTGTTTCCCCCAAAAATGTGATTTGTGTGCTACAAAGTCAAAAGACAAAAAAAAAAAAAAAAAACCACTCGCCACCTTCTGAGTGGAGAGACTTTTTACACCACATTTATTTGTTCTATCCTGATTAGATAGGACTGTGCTGGAAGGACCTTTCCCAAGACCAATCTGTAATGATTTAAAAGCACATATGCCTGAAAAGACACTTGAATTTTAAGCAGTGGGGAAGTGACTTAGAAATTGAAAAAAATCTGTTTGTGAAATCCAAGTCACAGCAATCGGACGTAAAGCAATAAAGAGCAGAGCATCTCTCAGCATCTGATGGGACTCTTAATTAATGGCTAAAACCAGCTTATAATGGCAGTAAGATATGTCTTAGAGAGCTTCATAGTAGCAGAGAAGTGGAATAAAGAGTACCCTTTGCTAAGTAGAAAATGTGAAGAATTCTGCCTGGAGGATCTCTCAAGCCCGGTGGAGAGAGATGTGCACTAGCAATCATGACACATGAGATGGACACAGATAAAGGGTAGGCAGCGTTGCTAACACTTGCAAGACTTGTGGTAAAAATCACAATAATGGCAGGGAGGGGGGTGTCTATAAGCCCCAGCTTTTGGATGTTTTAGTTCACACTAGGCTCTAACATTTCATGAAAAAAATGTTTCTGGCCTACCCAGTTGCAGAGAAAAGTCTGTAAACCCAAGAAAAAGCAAATGCCAGTGAAAAGAATCTTTTTCTACAAAGTAAGTAAGAAGTTTCATGATTTTATGTTAATCTCATGATTTTTCTTAATACTTGAACTTGGTCATGGGTTAGCAAAGGAGGGGACAGCAGCAAAGTCATTGCTGTCCCTTTCCTATGCAATAAAATGGCTCAGTTCAGTCGGTGCACAAGTAGAACTAATTTGAGCTGATCTTCTTGACCTCTCTCCCTACACCACCCCCCTCAGCCCACAAATGTCAAGCAGCAAAACTGTGCACTGTCCCAGTCTGCTGCCGAAGTTGCTGCTCTGCCATCTCCCTCCACACCGCAATGGGAAGAGGATGGTTGGAGGACTGGTGGATGTAGCAGAGCTCTGCAGCAGACCAGCCTTGTGCCACCTCTGCACAGGCTCCTGGGGTCTGCAGGTAGGGAAGAAGGAAGCTAACCTTGCACCCAACAGTGCTGGTCACCTCAATGGGTGTTAACTCAGCCACCTTTCTGCCTGGCTCATCGAGATACTTCATCTCATGATGAAGCTGACATCTTCATCACAAATGCTCCATATGCTCAGGTCCTTCAGTTGGCATTAGCCTACGTGCAATAATGTCGCTCCTGGGAAAGCAGAACAAAACCTGTTCCTCTTGTAGCAGAGGAAATAAAAAGTAGCCTGTGAATAGTTGTACTGCTGATTTTTGAAGCTGGGGAAAAAAAAAACCCATGTCTTTTTACGAACACCAAAAAGATCTGAGTGAAAAATATTTGGGATGAACTGCTGGCAGTATTTTCTGGTGAAGTGTTAGGTTTTCAGATGTTTGACAGTATTTCTGTATGACTGACACTCCAGAGATCGCTTGTAAAAATGTACCATTTGCTGTGTTTTACTTGGTAAATACCTACATAATACTGTGTGGATTTGATTTTTAAAACAAATACTCATACTTCTTTGAGTTTGGTATAAGTTTTCTTCTATTTATCATCACTAAGCTCTTCCAAAGATAGGTTCTCTCTTAAATAAGTAGTCTAGAAGATGTTGGAAAATAAAATTATAAAATCAGTGTATGGGGGATATTCAGCAAACTTTTAACTTCTGCTCTTTGTACTTACGGCATTTTGCTGCATCAATACCTTCTTAAATGTACAAGTGCAATGTCTGCCTCTGTACGGGAGGTACAATCAGCCGAAGGCACAATGTTGTGCCTGCAGAGCTACAGTCAGGGCTGGAAACCTCCTTGAGACCAGATGAGGACTCGTTCCTAGGGGAGATGCTGAGCAGACCCCCAGACGGGGTTAGACAAGGTCACATTCTGTCCAGAGGATGCACCTCTCCATTTGTCAAACTGTGATGGAAAAGGATATCTTTTGGTGTCTGAACTGACATCTCCCCACCCAGGACCATGTATGCCCCAGAGAGGCAAACCTACAAAAGCTAGCTTTCACTCTTATGTCAAAATCTGCACTCGGATAAGAGTACACACTTTATGACCAGCCTAAATCAGCAGATTTCCTCTGACTGGTGCTATTTCAGCTTGCTGTTGCTGAGCAACAGGGATATTTTGGCAGTACCGTAAAGAAACCATATGCACAGAAGAGAAAAACAACAAAAGATGAAGGCCATGTCTCAGCCATTAGAAAGACTTTGCACATCATTCGGAATTAATTCTTCATTTTACACTATCCAGAGAATTCACTCTTCCCATCACCCCATGCAAAATAACAGTTATTTGGTAATTTGACATGTATATCAGTCAGAATATGCATATCATGTTTTTTCTCCATTATCGTTCGTAACGCAGTCTTTGCTAACAGGACTAATTTATCTTATTATTGAAATTGTTCTTTTTTATTTTTTTCCCCCTTTACATCAAATAAATGCTATTCAAACCACAAATTTTTTTCAAGCACTCTTTCTGCATTCTTCTTTTTGGCACACAGGTGATATCAGACTCATAAGAAACATTTATGTTTGGGGCTCTTTCCTGGACTACTTCCCTCTCCGTGCCAGCAGAACATAGCAAAAGAGATGCACTGCATTTAACATTTCTAAAATTAAAAAAATTAAAAAAAAAACCAACCACCACCACAACACCAAACCACTTGAAAACAATGACATCTGCTTGGAAAACAGATTTCATTCAAAAGTCTAACTCAAATGAACTGCCTCACTGCCATTTCCTAAGCCACTCTCATTGCTTCTTTCTGATGTGCACAATTCTCTCCAAGACTCCCAGTTCCATGTCAAGCAACTGCCCCAGTCTCCTGCCCCCCAGTACCTTCTGCTGTGGTTCAACTGCCCACTAGCCCTGGCTGCAGCCACACACCTCATAGTCCTGCATGGGGTTTGCTATTGGATGTAAGGGGAGGGAAAGCACGAATGACAACTTAAGACAAGCAATCATGGGATGCTGAGCAAGGAGCAGCAGCTTTTTGTCAGCAGAGTTCACTCCTCTCCCCTTCCAAAGCAGTGCTGCTTCTTCATGGAGCCCAGGGCATGCTGTCAACACCAGCAGTGGTATCAAGAAGTGGACTACAGCCCTCATTTCCCCTCCCCCCCAGCAAGCCAGTATCTGGACAAGTGCACAAGAGGCCAATATTTAGCCATGCAGTGAAGGCACTACACCCTTGGTGATGCTGAACTGGGAAGAGGAAATGTTCAGCCCAGGTCACCTGAAGACCAGACCCAAGAGTCAGATGCAGAAGCAGGACTGAAACCAGGAGGTATGAGTGCAGCACAGCAGCATTCTAGATGCTCAGATCTGGGGACATGCAACAATCCTTTATCTGATCCTCCAGGACTGTTGTGGGTTTTGTTTGGTTTTACCATGTTGTACATGAAATATAAACAGTATAAAGAATGTTTGTGTTGATAATTATCTAATCTTTTGAATCTTGACATTTAGTATAAAGGGTAGAATTGACACATAATTTGGCCATAGCTAGGAATAATTCACCCACTAAGAAAGACACCAGCCACGAGGAAGCAGGGCTGTGCATTCAAAATAAATATTTTATTATTTCCCCCTCCCTCAGAGTATAAACATTGCAAAGGCTACTATGGCAAGTGAATTATTAGACACAAATGAACATCTTTCTGATGCTTTCTCTTTGTCTTGCCATGGAAATGTGCCTTCAGGTGGTAAGGCCTTTTTTTGTTACCAGGAGTTCAGCTTACCTGAGATGTTGAATGAGATGGGGAAACAGTATAACTCTCAAAGCAAAAACAGCCCAATGACTTCAGACCCTCACTCTGCTTATTCTCAAAGGGACAGATAGACCAAGGTAATTGACAATTAGTTTCCCATGCATACAAATGGAAAGTATTTAAGCAGGAGTTGGAAGCCTTAATATTTCATAGAACTGGGCCAGAAGACTTGGGCTTAGGTCCCCAAAGGCTACATCCATGCTGGTAAATGAAAAGGATCAGGTGCTGGCACACAGACACCCACCCTGCTTGACTGAGCATACACGCCCTGGCACGGTCCCAGCCTTTGTCAACCAGCATCCCCCAGACAGTGCCTAGACATGTCTCAGCAAGCAGCGTGGACCTCTCTTGGCTCCTCAATACTTCCTACACCAGCTAATATTTAAAGACATTTCACTTGCAAAGGGGCTCTGAAGGTTAAATTACCTACCTTGTGGTTGAGCCCTCCTGACTTGCTGTCACATTTCAATGCAAAGTAAAACAACTTTGCTTCATAGCGTTCCTGCACTTTTCATCAGCAAGAGCCCTTTCATGTCTGATTGTTTGCAAGTGCAGCCTCCTGGTCCTGCATGGGCTGGGGTTTAGCTCCTGCACTGCGGGGCTGCTGCCCACCCTGCCTCGATCATCGGGGCCAAAGATGTCCTTGGCACACACAAGGGGCAGACCACAGGAGACAGTGGTGTTGAAGCCCTGCCCTTTGCCTGACACAGAAGCACTCACCTGGGGTAGAAAGAGGAACAGAAATAAAGAGGGAGAGGGAACACGAGTAACTCTGCAACCTGGTGGTTCTGGGCATCACTGAAGAAGGATGTCACCAAGAACCAGTGAAAGGGAGGCTGAAAGGGCAAACACGTGACAGAGGATCTCATGTTGCTTCATGTGCTCCAGCAAGAGCCTCAGAGACTGGGGCAGCAAGATCCAGTCTGAGACCAGATGAAATCCTGCCCACAATATCAGTATTTCAAACTGCCCTAGGGAGCAATGCAGCTTGAAAGCTGGCCCCAAATGCAGAGCATATTCAACCACCATGAGAAGGATTTCTCACAACAAATTCAAATGCTTAGAAGTGAGCAACAAAATCAATCCTGTGATCAAACAGAAGTACCTGTGTGGGAAAATATGGCTCAGTTGCACTTGTAACATCGGAGCAATTGCTTCCACTTTTAGGCCCAGTGAGGTCAATGAGATTTTTTTTTTGAGTAAAATAAAACCACATGTGCACGATTGCAAAACTGGGAGTTCAAAAGCAAACACTTTCTAGGAAAATCTGTATTTTCCTTATTTTTTTGCCTCCCATGAAAATATATACATTAGAAAAAGGATGGGAACCATGGGCTTGGAAAACTGACAAACTATGAATCCCCTCACTTTAGATTAAACATCTTTGGATCGGTCATCAGTTTAATTGGATAAGGCTGAGATCAGTGGGAGGTTAAGGATCACATTTGCTAATTAGTATAATTAAAGAAATAATACTAGGAAAAGCGTGCCCCTGGCATGGTGCACTGGGAAGGAAAAGAAGGAATTATTTCAAGTGGAATTTTCCAGCAAACAGTCCTGGTGTCTCAACCATAAAGCAGCTATAAAACACATTGTAGTATATAGTTTTGATGGGGGAGGATGTGATACTCTATAAGAAAATCAGCCACTCTGGACTACATTGCTGCACAAAGGATTTGCTACAGGTGAAGGCACTACTCATAGCACTATCCTGCACTGACTATGCTCTCGTACCACATAGACATACCAAAGTGTAGGACAACCCAGCAGTGTAGTTTTCAACTTTATAGAAAAGTCTTCAGATGGTCTCCTAACAATAGATTATTTAAAAAAAAAAATTTAAATGAAGGGAATTAAGGGTTGCATCTCTATCTTTGAACTTTCTTTTCTATTAAAGAGGCCATTCTAACAATCTCATGCTACCTTCCCTTTCCCTATTCGCTGCTTATGAGACACAGAAAGAGTAGGCTATTTAAAGAGATAACAAAACTTGAAAACAGCTTCTAAGAAACAGAGAGGGAGGTTACAAACTGATGTGAGTAGAAGTAACCTCCCTGATGCCTTCCTGCACTGTCATTGCAAGTTGTGCTGGCATTCGCTCTCATGCACAGGGTGGGACGTTCTGCCCTGCTGGCAAGGTTATGTTCTGCATGTGTATTGCAGAGGTTGCAATGTCTATGAAAGGCCCTACACATGCCAATCAAATGTGCAGGGCAAGACAATTACACATCTAGAAAAAAGAACAGGGAAGAGCAGATACATCCCTAGATTTCAGGAAAAATGGTTCAGAACACCAGTGAGCTACAAATTTAACAGCCTGACTATCATTAAGGATCCATGCATAAAGTACCAGTGAAGTACCAAACTTACCCTGCGTAGGTGACTCAACCCTAACTACGCACAGAATATCTTCAAAATACAAACTCTTCCTCCCCGGAGAGAGAAATCCCACTTAACAGCAAGTGTTGTGCAGTGGTGGATTAGCAACAAGACACACCTCTGTATGTAACTTCTCTGCCAGGCACTGTGAGCAGCTAGCAAGCTTGCTACGTGTAATAAACCCAAGTTTTATCCAAGAGACAAGGAACACAGCAACAATTTGGATGAACTGCAAGTTCAAAAGAATTCCCCTAAGGAGATATTGAACTTCTGACCTTCACCCCAAGAAACCCCTTCCCATTTTGGCCATCCCACCATGAATGGCTCTTTGAGCCCTCACTCCCTTTTCCATTTCCCTGTTCCTAGTTTGCTCACAGTGTGTTGTTGGTGATGGACATCATCACCAACCCCTCTGGGGAAGCATTCTAGCTTCTCCAGCACCACCAACCACTTTGACTGCACTAACCCTTGAATATCATCAGCCACAAGCCCCTCCAGTTGCTACCAGAGCTTGCTCTGGGGCTTTCCCTGCACTCACGTTCCTGCCACAGCAGTGTCCATCCATAGGCGTCCATGAGCAGGACCCTCACTGGAGTTCACTCAACCCTTGCTGCCCTCTGCAGCTCATTGGAAAGTACATCGCATTCATTTCTCTCCTGAAACACCTAAAGGCACAGGATTTCATCTCTATGGGGTGGAGAATGATGAAAGATGTGTGACCTGGCAAGAGAGTTCACAGCACCAGAGACTTACTCCATCCAGGTACAAGAGCAGTGCTCCCAGAGGGCTAGGACAGCAACAAAACTATTAGAGAGGCATTCAGTTCAGATTTCATGCAGGCAGATTACATACCATTTGATCACCCTTCATCCACACGATACAGAAGACACTGTTTGATTACACTAGTTTAACCAGAAAAGACAAAAAAATGGATTCAGGAAAGAGAGGATCCACACAGCAGTGCAGCAGACAGACCAGCCCACCCAAAACATAGCAGGGATTTTACATAAGGGAGTGTGAGATTACATTTAGCCAAAACATGAGTGATGCAGCTTTGGGATGAATTTGCCACATTATAATTTTTTATTTTACTAAGCTGAAAGCTGATACAAAGCAGAGAGAGAAGAACTAGATTAGTTTCAAAAGGGCAAATGCCCGCTAACATACCAAATGATAGATGTTGTGAACTGAAACTCATGCTGGGGATTAAGAGCAGAATAGCAGGAACAGAGCAGAAAAGGAGATCTATCCTTATCCCTGAGATGTTTGCAGATGTGCTGAAAAGAAGCAGAGGGGTGTCACAGAAATAAGTTACACCAAATGTGCTTGAGAAATGGGCTCAGTTGGATTGAGATATCCAGATTTTCTCCACTGAATACCGAAAGCTTTTTTTTTTTCTTTAGTACAGAAATGTTTTATATTTTGCCTGCAATGAAAATTCCAGAAGAAAAACTTTCCCCTGACCGGTACCTCCTGGAAGCTGACATTGTCTCTCATCTTCAGCACAAACAAGCAGCAGGTGCCAAAGAAGGAATTACACAAGAGGGATGCAGTATTCATAGCTTCAGCCTAAACTCTGCTGGGACCTTGTGGAACCGTCCTTCACAGCAAGTCAAACCACCCATCAGCTCCTTTCCAGTATAGCTGAAAACCACAGCTGTAAGCATTTCACTGCCTCCCAGGGTGGCAATTCTGCAAACAAGCAGGAATCCACAAGACTCACATAGACCAGCCAGGCAAAACCAGTGCCACCCTTCAAGCTAGAGCACATAGCAGGTCAAGGACTTTTGAAGCCCACAATAGCAGAGGAGGAATGTCAGCAAGAATGAAGTGCAGAAAAGGCACATTGTCCTTACAACAGTCCTTCTCCCAGAGGAGGCCGCTAACCTGTATGTTGCAGATTTACGCTATACCTTATGCTAAGGAGGTAACAGAGGCCCCATTTGGGATGTGACTGATAATCACACCAGCAAGTTTTGCATGTTGGTTTGTTCCATTGTCCTTTCAAAGAATGATGGCTATTTGTAAGACTTGCAGAAACATGTGCTTTTAGATTAAGCTGTGAGCAAGCAACGAAAGAAATGCATCCAAACAGCTCTGACTTCAGACATGTGGGGTTGTTCATGTGCTCCTCAAATACACATAGCCGGATTTCTCCTGATCATGGCATGGGAGAGGTAACCACATACCGGTGCTGGAGAAGACAGCTGCTTTCAGACATGTCATGAAGCCATCCAGGATTTAAGTTCTTCTGGGAACCCATCCAAAAGCATTCAGAGGATAACTGAGAATTGTTTATACTCTCAGAGAAAAAGGGCCAAAGGCCTGATTATTCAAAATAATCAAGCCTGACAAGCAAATGAGTGATTGCACCTCAGAGGATGCACGTCTGTTCTTCCTTCCCTTACTAAGTCATGGACTAATCTTTCTACAATATGATTATCTGTTACAAAGTAATGCCTTTTGCCTACAAGGACTTGGCTCTGTTTCACCAACATGGGCTGGATCAAAACCCCTCCATATGACACAGTTATCTGCAGTCTACTCCATGAAAGCCTGCCTGTGGATGGCCTTAGTCACCCAGTTCCCTAACAGAAAGAGAAACCTCCTTTCCCTCTTACTGCTGGAAACTACAACATGGCCAATCTAGGGTCATGTATTTTTAACTCTTTAGGTACTTAAGGACATGCTGCAACAAGACACAGTGATTTTCAAACACACCAAGATAAGCTCACACCCAACTCAACGGATTGCGGAAACCCCAGGAAGAGTTTGCCTTCAGGGACTGCAGAGCCTCTCTAGTTAACTTAGCTAAGTTCTCTGAAGAAGTCACATGAGAAGCAGGGATTTGTGAGAAACCTGCCTGCTAAGAAGTGCTGTAGCTGCTCGTTCCATTCATCACATCCACTCCTAACCAGCACATTCCCCTCCCCGCCTGCTTTACCCGATTCTCAGCTTTAGACTACCAGTATTTTATTTACTCTACAGCATGACCAAATCTCATCTCACTGATGCCCTGGCTCCATCCTACTGTGCTTTAAGGCAATCTCTTTGCAAAAGGGACTATGACCAAAGGTCACAACCCATAAAGGGGGTTCAAGATTGGAGAGGAGAGAAATGACTGTATGGAAATGTCCACCTCATGGAAGGGCCATCCTCCCCTCATCCCCCATGCTCTGCTGTTCTCCAACACTGTAGCATCATCTTTGCCCAACCCCAAGTTGCATCTCTTCTTCACCCCACTTTCCCACCATGCTTCCTCAGCTTCCCTCACTTTGCCACCTCTGTGTCAAGCAGCTTCCCTCCTCTGGTGCAACTTCATTTTCTAATCTTGCCTGGACAGGAACACTGAGCTTTCAACAGGATCCTGCCGGTGAGTCAACAGCCACTTGCATACATGGTTGTGAGCAGGGTGTATTAAGTGATGTAAATTGATCTGTTGTTTGCTTCAACCCCATGTGTGGTGAGAACTGATAAGAACAATGCACCCCCCATAACACTTCTCCTCCACGTTATCAGCCTCTGATCTTAATCCCAGGAGTCAATGTCATAATCCATCACTGTTAATGAGTGTGAGCTCCCCTAGGCAGGGGCCTTATCTCACTTGGTATCTAAAGGGCCATACAAGGTTATGGCAATAGTGCAATTAAGTAAAGGTTACATTGGCCTGAAAGTGTTAGCACTGGCTCTTCGGGAACACTTCTATATTATCAGAGACTAGAGGGAGCAAAAGTAAATGCCTTAATATGCTACAACTCACATGTCTCTTCCTGGCACTTCCATTGCTGGGACCTTCTGACCCAGCAGATCCCAGTACCAACAACACAGAAAGAGAAACTGCCAGCTTTGGGCACCTACCAACACAGACATGCGCAAGTGTTGTGGTTTGAAGGCAGGATTGAGCATGCTGGAGACATGCTCAAAACAGTTTGCCATTTATTGCCACTAAATGTTCCATTTACCACCAGAAATGTTTCCTGAGGTGAAAGTAAAGAGTAAACACACAGGCAGTAATACTTTATCAGTATGTCCTATTTAGCTGTTGTCTGCATTGATCAAAATGTCACACCCATTGAGCAAACTGAACTCTAGAACAACCACCCCAAATAAGATAAAACAGCAACACAATCCCATCTTCAATCTGTCTTCTGGGGAACTCCTGCCATAGAGAGCAAAAATGATTCCTTCTCCTGGCTCTTCCAGGGGCAGGTCACTCCATCAGGGCAAGGAAAGTTGCTGCCTTCATCTAACCTAATTCCTGTCCCAGCTAGAAAGGAGCTGATCTTGCACTGACAGGCTCTGCCAAGAATTCAAGTAAAGGTCTCCTCTTTCAATAGTACCTACACTGCCTGCCCTTCATACAGGTCATGAGCTACCTACAAAAATTATTTGCAGTGGTCCCCTTAAAGGCAAAAGTGTCTACAATGCCCTTAAAACACACTTGCCTCTGCCTATGACTCAGCTGCAGATTTAACTGCAATATAGACAATCCTGGGACAATCAGGTCAAGGCTGTCAAAGAATATTGCCTCTGGACACAGTTCATTGGAAAGGGTGATCACTCAGCCTTGCCTCATTTATTACCTCAACAGCTTGGCTTCACATCTGCAACTCACCTTTCCTCCCACGCTTGCCCAGCGTGGCTGGGCAGGGGCTGCGGGCGCTATGCCTTCCCTCACTCCTTCGTACCACATGTGGTATTTCAGTACCAATCCAAGTTTTGGAATTCAGTTCAGAAGCAAATGGATGAAAACAATCTATGTTATACTAGAAGTTATATACCAGGTCAGATTAGATGGTGCAGTGGTCTCCTCTGGCCATTCAACCCACCCTTGAAAGCCATCACTTTCAAACACATGTTGGGCTATATTTAAGAGCAAGCAAGATGGCGAGATACCCATGCAGGATGGAAAACCTGTGACCAACACTTACAGGTGAGCTGAGGAGCAGTCAAAGCACTTCTGGAGCTGTACAGTGGCAGATAATGCCAAGAGGAGAAATTCAGCTGAAACTTGCTAGTGAGCAAGGGGAAATGGCTGAACAGTCCAGGCCTTAATCACATTTCAGGTACATGACAGCTTGGGGCACTAAAGTAAAAAAAAAAAAAACACCAAAAAAAACCCCACACCAAACCACAAAAAAACCAAAACAACCAACCCCCCCCCAATGACATCATCACAGTTATATTTTGCATTTGGATCAATGAAACACTATTGACTATCAGATATTAGGAAGGACAAAGGACAACAGAATGGTATGTTTCTCAGAGAAGATGCCATACTAAACTTCAGTCTAGAGAGGCTGGGTACAGGATCTCAGACAAGGCAGAGCGTGAGTAAAACCAAGGGGTAGAGAGGTATTCTCCAGAGGCACATCCTAGAGAGGTGCGTTTCTGTTCATTGCCGCAGATCTAAGTCTAAGTGCTTTTGAATCTGCTTTGAGTCGAAGTGAGACAGCACAGAGGTAGTGATTGCCAGAGCTCAGACCATGCATCAGCCCCATTGCTTCACTGGCCAAGAGCGCTGTGTCAAGGGAAAGTTCAGGACCTGCTTCAGATATTGTGTGGACTGATGGATATAACCAGCCCACACTCCTTCCCAAGCTGCAGCATAAGGGAGTGCATCTCTAATCCCAGAGAAGGGCTATGAAATCCACAGCTAAAGGAGCATAAATCTCTTAAATCACCAGCTGCGCTCATTCAGCAGGGAAAGACAGAGCACATAAATCATCACAGGCTCAGTTTCAGTAGGAAGGGTGGGCAGGGACTTCTTTTCTGGTGGCATTTCAAGCGCCTTTAATCAGACACGTCATTCGGATTAGGCTAAAGGACGGGTTTAGTGTCTCTGCTTTGCCAGATGGCTCACCCCCTTGCTCAGGCTAATCCCAGCATCACACAGAGACCAGACCTTCAGTGCTTATTTGGATGACAGGATGACCAGGGTAGGGGAGGACAGTCAGTGGTTGGTAAGCTCACTTGGGTCTGAGGAGCATTGGGTTCAGTCCTAAAACTTTCTATTGCTATCATTAAGCAAGTACACATATATCCCTTGCAAGTCAAAGGTCTCTTAGGGTTGCCATTCTGAATGGCCACATAAGGCATTTCAGGGCAAAGCAGTGATGAAATCAGGTGTATCTACACTGTTGGTTAAGCTTGGGATCAAGCCCAGTGCTGAGATGAGACAACCCCACTGTAAACTTTGCAAGCCTTAAGGTTGCATAAAAGGTTGCCTTATCCTGAGCTCTAGTGCTGCCTGGAGAAGGCGGGCACTAGCGTTATCATGGCCCCAGACTCATTCTCTCAATGGTTTTGACCTACCTTGGTACGGGCAAAGTTGAACATACCACATCCCTGCCTGTCCGCAGGTGTCCCAAACCCAGTTCTTCCTGGTCATAGCAGAGGCTTTGTACAGACAGCAGTGGGGACAGAAACACATGGGTCTGGGAGATCAGACCTCTTCTTCATCTCAATACATGGATGTGACTACAGAAGTCAACAGACAAGAAGTTACTAGAGACGTTTCCTATTTCTTCTTCCATACATGATGCTCTGCCCATAAGAAGATGCAAGCTATGTTTTTCATACAGTAATTGCCCACCAGGTGAAACGTACCCAAATATGCATCTAACTTTCTTTAGCTGACATTCACCAGAGGCAACAAGGGCTCACCAGCACCCCTGTTGCTGCTCCATCAATTCACCACTGCAGCTTTGGTGATGGAACAGCCCAAGACGTTGCAGTGATATGGCAGGCAGGAGAGTTTCCCAGGTCAGGAGCATTTGTAAGGGGCTAAGCAAACACCACAGGCGAGCGACCCAACCTGTAGACATTCAAATTGGATCAGCAGGAGCTTGACGCAGTGGTGACCATGCTCTGCAGCGGCACTTGGTGCCAGGAAGCAGGATCAGTGTCACCTACAGGAATGGTGTCTGGCTTTGACACCCTCTGTCCCTCCCACCCCTTCTACTTTCCTTGCACTGTAAGTATACCTGATTTTTTTTTCCCTCCAGCTCAGTGAGGATGAAGTGGTTGCACAGGGGAGATTGGCAGCCCGCAGCAGCTCCCCGAGAAGCTCAGCATGGCTCAGCTTTCTCCTGCTCAGCTGGCAGAGACCAGGCAGAGGGAAAATTCCTCTGGCCTCCCAGCTTCACCTCCCAGCTACTTCACAGACCCAATCCCTTCAGGGAAGAGTGCCAGATTTAACAAAACATAAGGCTTTTGCATTGAACATGTGCAGATTGGCACACTTGAAGGACTAGGGGCAGGACTTACACATGCTGCTGAAGTAATTAAAGTAGAAAACCTTGGAGCTGGAATTAAGACCCAAAGGGAGGGAGGGGGAACAACCGGCTCCACTCTGGTCCTTGAATAAGCAGGTGCATTATCGGCACAGGTACAGCCACGCAGAAAAGCTCATTGTGGAGGTCCTAAGCGACAAACGTGGGACCAGGAGGCATGAGCATTGCTGTGCCCATCTCCAGCTATGTGTTGCAACCTGGGTGCACATCACCACCCCCCAGGACTGGACAGATGCTCAGATTGAAGCAGTTTAACACGGCAGTCAGTGGAGAAGCGTGCAAGGTGACATGGAGCAGCTTCTGACAAGTCCAAAGGGCTCAGCTAACAAGTTGCTGTCTGCCAACACACGTGGTGCAAGGGGTATCGCTGAACAGAGAGCACATCTGCTAAGAAATCATCCTGGCATGCTTCTGGGTCACCCTGCAAGTTTTGTCAACCATCCATCACAAAACGCTGTGGGAATTTCTCAGGGAGTTAGGAGAGGTGAACACTCTACAAGAGGCTAGCCTCTACAAGAAGTCAGCCAACTAGGAAAGGTTAAAAGGAGCTGGGAAATGCTGCTGGTCCAGTAAAACATTCGCATTAGCAAGATACAGCCACTGACCACCTCAATCAGTTTATTTCAACATCATTCTCCCCTCCTGTGCCTTCTCCACCAGATCGTGCCTTTAAATTGCAACCTATATGGTATGGTATGTAACTCCTTACAGTGCCCCTAACACATAGTTACTGTAGTCAAAGCAACACCCAGACACCATACATCTCTCACCTTTCTTAATGCCTCATGAGGCCATCACCTGGATTCAGGGCAGACAGAGGAGGCAAAGTCCAGGGAGCAAAGGCTGATGTTGGGACTTGCAGTTTGATTTAGTCGGTACCATCTTCCAAAGGTAACCTTCAAAACCCAGGACTGCTATTCACAGGACCAGATGCAGCCATAACAGTGATGGGGACATGAGATACTCCCCTTCAGCTGCCAAAAAGCACACCATGAGCCATGAACTGGCCATACCACTGGCAGGATGGGCAGATGTCTCCCTATTCTTGGCTGAAAATTTGCCACTGGCCTACATTTGATTGCTACTTACTTGTATTTACAGGTTCCTCTAGTTTTTATTCACAGGTTCATCCATTTTCTGAGTGGGAAAACCCACAACTTTCCATTCTCTTCTCTTTCTCCAGATTCCATGTATTTTCATAGCACAAGAAAGCACCAGAAACTGGGGTGTCTCTGGGACCAGATCTGTGATTGTTGCTTCTGTACAAGCACTGAAGGAAGATATTAGTAAAGTAGCATAACAATTGCTGTCATTACCTACAGCCCTTAAAAAAGATCTACTAGGAAGAAAAACAGAATTTGATGAATATGGAAGGCATCCTGGTTTTGGTGTTGGACCAGAAGCAGCCCTCCTTACAGAAATCTTAGATACTATTTAAGAAGAAAACTGGAAAAAAGGTCACAGATAACAGAGTCTGTGGATCATATAGCCATGGATGTTTTTGTTTACAAAATTTTTTTGCTGATTCAAATAGTTTGCAAACATTTTCAGCTATACATTTCCAACTATGCATTTTCAAACATTAAAATACTTCTTTGCAAATAGCTATCTCATGGTCTGGAAATAAAATCAGTTTAGAGATAAAACCTGAAGGATTCATACTTCTGCATTGATTTATCAGATATTTGTCTAGGAGATGCTGGAGTAAAACATTAGAGAGGGAGAGGTTCATACTAACTGTTAACTGCAGCTATTGTTTACATTGATCGTTTATGCTTCACTGTAACAACATGTTTTAAGCATGGATTTCACTTTTACTTCAATCCACTGAGACACGCTGGGACAAGAAGGGTGAAATACTTAGAGGTAGTCACAACACCAAAAAGTTTACATCACAAATAGGTAAAATCAAACAGTATATGGAGGAAAACAGGGAAGGTACACAGAAAAGACACATAACACAGATAGGATAAGGATACAGGTCTCTTATTTGCTGTTTCCACCACCCATACCCTCAGGTTTCTCTGCTGACAATGGCATGTATTACTTTTACAGCTATTAAGGACAGTTTGCAAAGTAGTTAGAGCACTGGGTCCTGATCCTCCTGCTCTGGGAGGACATGCATAGGGACTGAGCAGGGCTCTAAGTCATTAGTTGAAATAATACCACCCTCTGCTGAGTAGCAACAGGTCCAAGCAACTGTAAATAATAGCTAGGTACTCTCAGAGCCTCCTTCAAAAAAGTCTGGGAAAACAGAAATCCCTCCCTTCACAAACACTGGGAGAGTAACTCTAACTGTGACCAGAACAAAGAAAGAGTTCAGAAAGCAGCGAACACACTTAATACTACCAAATCTCCAAGACCCTCTTCTGGGAGCTTTTGCACAGCAAGTTAAGAAGGGAACATATGCAAAGAGTTTAAGAAGAGATGGGGAGCAAAGGGGAGCCCTGGCATCTCTGCTGGGGGAAGGCGCTGGCTCTTGGCACAGCGAAAGTGGCAGCAGCTACTAAGCAGCAGCATCTTATATTGGCTCTAGGAGCCCTTCAGTGGCTGCGCACCCGCCGCTGCCTACAGCAGGAATCGTGTGGGTGCTGCTGTCCCCATCCCCAAACAGGACCCTCCAGCGGCATAGCTGCCGAGATGAGAAGAGGGAGTCAGACATCAGCCCTTCCTCCGGTCTGAAGCAAAAGCAGCAAGCCTCAAGCTAAGCCCTGATAGGGAATACATGCTCCAAGGCTAAATTTAACAATGTCATGGCATCACCGTATGGGAGATGACGCGGAGGGGAGCATGGTCAGCACTCCACAAGCCCAGAGATCTGCAAATTAGCAAACTGCAGAAGGAAAGAGTGAGCATTTGCACAAGGATTCTGGGCAAAAGCTAGAGCTCAGCTTATTTCAAACGCAGGTTAACAACAAGGAGAAGAATGACTTGCAACTCGTCAGGGTCGTGGGAGTCCGGACAGAGCAGGATACCAGGGGACTCCAGAGCACTCTTCCACCGCTGAACCTTGGCACAAGTGCTCAGCTGATTTTGAAAGAAGAGGGTGGGTTTTTACACCTAGGGATGACAACAACCAGGGGTAAAACACAGTTGGCTTGCAGGCTCCGGGTTCAGGAGGATGAACTACCTCAAACCAGGAGAGCAAGGGTCTCGCCCCCTCCTTAGGTAGATTGCAAGGACTTCCTCCAGATCAGTGAGGAAGTAGCACTTGAAAGCCATCCCCTCTTGCACCATCACACACATGGAGTGGGTGGTTGCAGCCCCAATCTGCAGTCCCCTTCCTTTAGATGGAAAATGGTAATACTCTGATTCCCTCTGTTGGATTTTTCACATGACTGACCACAGAACTATTAATATCTGTATCCAGAGCTGGTTCAGCTAGACAACTCATTCCCTCCAAGGAAAGGAAAACCACAACTTCTTCCATCCCTGGAAAAACCTTTTGTAACTGCAAGACCAGCAGCTCAGATGTAGTAGAGACTGTTCTGGTTTGCTGATACACCTCAGTGGAGAACGTCAACCAGCACGAGAGAGTTCGGTTTGTTTCTTCTGTGGCTCCTTCACATCTCCAGGAAGGGAGTGTTCTGAACTTGCTACAAACCCCTGTCTGATCAGGGCTTTTCTTCTTGCTCTAGTCAAAGTGTCAGGGGAATTGCCTGGTACAATAAACTCTCCAAGAATTGTACCATCCATCATGTTACTTAAAAGGATCCTGAAATTCCAGGTGCATGTGAGAATACTGGAAAAACTCAAAGGCTTGACTCTGCAATTGTCAGAGAGAGATTTGGCTTGGGGTTTTTTGCATTTTTTTGCTTTTTTAACTTGTGCAAGGAGTTCATCTTCATCTAACTTTTCCCCTGCATTGTCAGTTGGATGCAGCATTTCTGTCACCACCCAGAAGTGCTCTTTCATGTTCCTAGGAGTTATTATGCAACAGACACAATTTGCTCCAGTTCCACTGAGCACTTAAGCTCACATTTAACTTCAAGTATGCACTTAAGTTCCATTAAACTCAATGGGCTTTGCTTAGATATACTGTCAAACAGTGTTTGCTAGAGCAAGGCTAGTGTCTGTGGTGGTCTCCAGCTCTTGATCTTGTTATTGTCTTCATGACCTTTCCCCTGACAACTAGCAGATACACTGACCTGACAATTCCTTTCAGGAGTTCCCTCGTGTAAGGTGTGTAGGCTATTTGCCTATGATCATCTCTGTTTCTTGTGAGCGCTTCAATCCCAGGAACAAATGGAGGCTGGATATTAGCAAGAGGAAGACATGGAAGACCTACCATGCTGAAGCTGTAAGGTTAAATTATACACAAGATGCTGACAACTCCCTCCACTCATAACCTAGGCAAACTGTGTTTCCATAGAAATGGGTGGAGCTGGTGACATTAGAAGCACTTATTTTTAACATTATTTCTCATGTGGAATGCAAGGGGATGTTTAAGTGCTAAAAATAATGTTCTTTAAGATTTAAAAAAAATGCAAAGCAAAAGGGTAGCAGAGAAAAGCAAATCACGTACTCAAAAGCACATTGTCTGCAGTTCTCCAAAAGTAAGGATTACAGTGACATGCTGTAAAATAAACAAAATAACATGAAATAAACTAGAAAGCAACAGCATTTTTTGTTTTCACTGCCAGGTCCTTGTGTTCAAAGTCCATGAGCTTCCTGGAGCTCCTGTGGCCATGTAGCCTTGTATATTAGATTACCTAGGCTGCAAAAAGTACTCATATAGTTATAATGAAAGACAAGGCAGCCCGACTCCAGATCTCAGTAATCAAAATACTGGCTTGGCGCTGATTCCAGATAAATAACAATGGCAGAGAACTGGTCCTACATTGGCCTTTGTCCATTGTGCAGCACACAATAGATTAATATGAGCTGCACCGCCACTGAGCTATTTGTCAAATATTATGGAGAACAGATATATGAACAAGCAACAAATCTTATCTTCGAGTTTACACGATTAACCTGTCAGCTGAACGCCCACAGTGAAGTCAGCTAGACCAGGGATGGGTGGCAATTATTTACAGGAAGCCCTTAACATTTTTCACAGTTATTCTCAGCTATTGAAGGGAAAGCTCCTGATTTAATTAAGCCATCAAGTGAGTTTTATAAGACAGGAACACAGCCACAGACATTCCTGAAGCCACAAGCTGCTGCTATAGCTGTTGCAATTACCAATACAGTGGATAGATACACATATCTATATGGAAAGCACTGCCTACAGGTGCTGTTTGTTGATGCTGTTGGTTCCTGGGGAAGGGAAACAGATGAGACCTTGAGTTTTCCCTATATACTTCCAAGGTGGGGAGCATCCATTCAGGTGAAAGCTGTTTTCATCACTGGACAGAAACAATGACTGGGTCTGGTGGCAGTGAGGTTCAGCTCCCCAGACTGTGCTAGGATTTACTGTGACCAAATTTGGCCAAGAGAGCAAAATCCCAACTGTTTGTGACATCTCAGCTGGAAAACTCAGGATTTCCCCCGCTGTGACAGCAGGACAAGGCCTGTCTGGGAAGACACTGGCAGCCAGAGTCCACATAGTGACAACCTGCTCTGCTAACAGGGAGGTGCTTTCTGTACTGTCACGGGCATCCTCCTTCTTACAACAGGAGGTGATACAGGGATCTTGCCTGTTCTCACCAGCCCTTGCAAGATGAGTACCTCCAAGTCTTCATTCAGATTCTGTCAGGTCTTACAAATAAGATGCTACTTTGTGATGATAACAGCATTGATCCTTAGAAACATCAGCTGTTACTACCTTCCCCAGGGATAATGCAACCACCAACTGATTAGTGTAACAAATACAGAATCACAGAATCGTATAGGTTGGAAAAGACCTTTAAGATCATCAAGTCCAACCATAAACCTAACACTACCAAGACCACCACTACACCATGTCCCTAAGCACCTCATCCAAACATCCTTTAAATACCTCCAGGGATGGCGACTCAACCACCTCCCTGGGCAGCCTGTTCCAATGCTTGATAACCCTTTCAGTGAAGAAAAATTTCCTAATATCCAGTCTAAACCTCCCCTGGTGCAACTTGAGGCCATTTCCTCTTGTCCTATCACTTGTTACCTGGGAGAAGAGACCGACCCCCACCTCACTACAACCTCCTTTCAGGTAGTTGTAGAGAGCAATAAGGTCTCCCCTCAGCCTCCTTTTCTCCAGACTAAACAACCCCAGTTCCCTCAGCCGCTCCTCATAAGACTTGCTCTCCAGACCCTTCACCAGCTTCGTTGCCCTTCTCTGGACACACTCCAGCACCTCAATGTCTCTCTTGTAGTGAGGGGCCCAAAAGTGAACACAGTATTCGAGGTGCAGCCTCACCAGTGCTGAGTATAGGGGCACAATCACTTCCCTAGTCCTGCTGGCCACGCTATTTTTGATACAAGCCAGGATGCCATTGGCTTTCTTGGCCGCCTGGGCACACTGCTGGCTCATATTCAGGCGGCTGTCAACCAACACCCCCAGGTCCTTTTCTGCCAGGCAGCTTTCCAGCCACTCTTCCCCAAGCCTGTAGCGTTGCATGGGGTTGCTGTGGCCCAAGTGCAGGACCTGGCACTTAGCCTTGTTGAATACTATAACATAGGAGTGAGTGTGTGCATGCACTCAAATGCAGGGCTACTACGCTTACTGCATTTCAGTGCCTAAAGCCACCAGATCTCTGAATACATGCAAAACTTTTATTTTTAGCTTTTTTTTGGTGGTTTGTTGTTTTTTTTTTAAGAAAAAAAGAAGTCTGTTCTTCCAAGCGCATAAATGTCTGCTAACTGCAAAAGACTGTGTTAAACAACTTAAGGTGTTATTGTTCACTTTATAAACAAGAGGCCTGCTTAGGAATTAAATCACTTTCAACATGAGCTAGTCAGTCCCCTTAGCTCTGCTGCAGACTGGTACCAAATCCAGCCACAGTAACTCACTATCATCTGCAAGTCCTCAGCAAGAACACCAAGCAGCACAGGGCCCACCACGGGAACAGAGCATCCATTTTCTGACCAATAACAGAGCAGATGCAAGAAGGATGCTCAATTTCCCTCTTAAACACTCCAGATAAATCAGTCTTGATCATCTCTTTTTGCTTCTAGGCGTGCAGTCCAATGGCTGGTCTGTTCATGTCCCATCTGATGTTATTGGTGAACTTGGGAAGATGGTTATCCTGCCCTGTACTTTCACACACCCCTACAAAACATTTGACCGGACCCTCACTGCCATTTGGAGGATCAAGGAACCTTACAACGGCACAATAGTTTTCAAATGCATTAGTCAGAGCACCAGCGAGCTCTGTAAGACTGCCATCAGCTACGAAAACAAATACAAACTGCTTGGCAACCCCTGGCACAAGGACCTTTCCATCAGGATTGACAATCTGACCTGGAGCGACAGCGAGAGATACTTCTGCCGGGTGGAGTTGTCTGGAGATATCCACAAGTATGAAAGCAGGAATAGGATAAAACTGCATTTGATTGGTAAGAGGGCATGACAGCCAAAGGAGGCAAAGCCACCCTGTAGGGAAGTGAGCACCACAAGATGTGGAAATTGATAAGATGGTAACAGAAAATGACCTGAGATGGTCTTCCAAAGGGTTGGCTTTTCCAGCTCTGTGGATAGTTTATAACATTTGGGCAGGGAATACTCATTGCCTTCCGCAGTCTTCCAGTATGAGGCAATGAGCACAACGCAGGGAAGGGAATAGGAACAAAACTGGTAAGGAAGCAGCCAGGCTCCAGCTGCCAGGGTAAGAACCAGCCAAGTCCTGGGCATCCCACTTTGTCCCTGCAGCACAGGATCTGTGCAGGCAGCATCAGCACAAGCTGGGGTCAGCAGCCCATGGGGTGGGGTTAAAGATATCCTCTTCATCAGAATCTAAACTGGAGAGCCTGGGTGCTGAGCACATGTTAGTAAATGTAAGCACAAGAAGGCCTGGATGGTAACAGGGGATTGGAAAGACAAGATACCTGGTACCCATGTGCCATAGGTCCAAACTCCTCTGGAGCAGGAAACATTAAGCACAAACAACCTGAAAAAACAGCTCAGATCAACAAATGTCAAATGCTAATCCCATCTCCCAGGGTGCGCTCGCAGATCAAGGGAGTGCTAGGAGACCCAGGTTGCCTCCGGAACAGACTCAGACCTTACCCATGAGTGCAAAGGTGCCATGTGTTGGATGATTTTGCTTGTGAAGTGAAACTGCCTTATGCCTGCTGTGCACCGCGGGCATCCAGACAGGACCTGAGGATGAGCTCAGTTACTTCTTGGGAAGTTCTGCATAGTTGAGGCTCTCTTTCACTTGGAACAGCTCCTAAACACCCCCACACACAGCATGACCAGGGCAGGATGACAGCAAAATCTGCCTCTCAGGAGCTGCCTGGATTTTAACACCAGAGGAATGATAACATCAGCAGATATGGTACCCAGGTTGCACCCCACTTTGGGAGTGGGCCCCGACAGTATGAATGGGAGGGATTAAATAATGCTTAAAAGATTAATTTAAACACCAAAACATGCAGACACGTGACAACTAACTCAGCTAGCTTTCTTACAGATCAGTCTTCCAGCCTCAAACCTGCATTACATAAACAAGGGAGAAGACGTGCTGTAGGTGGTTGCAAACTATGCATTTGCTGTCCAGCCTGACAAAAATGAGATAAATATTGAACTCCTGCTTTTCCTCCATGAGGACACTCATTTAGTTCCCTTCAGTTTTCACAATGCGTTTAAGAACCAAATGTGTGAAATGGGCCAACAGGTCCAAGAGGAGAGGACCAATGGGTAAGACAAGCTTGGTCATATCAGCTACACTTCCTTAACAGACTAGACCAAAGACGACAGGTTCAACAGTGGCTCTCAATACTTTGCATCCCCCAAATGATCTTTACCACTGTTCATTCAGTTACACAATCCCATATGCTACAAATACAGGATACAAAATTAGTGGCCCTGTCTTGGTATTGGTGTGCTACCCCAAAGCAACCAGGAACCTATACCAGCTGTTGGGTGGTCACTACAGGGTTGGAGGAAAACATCAGAAATAGGTTGTAGCAGAGAGTGGAAGTGTTCCCCGACAATAATTTGCCAAATCTGGCAAGTCTCAGGCACTGAGCAAAGGGCTCGCACAAACTGATCTCTCCGTGTGTGCTCTGGAGGTCAGAGAAAAAGGGAACAGCCACAAGACGCTTGCAGGAGAGCACCGTGGTTGCCTTGTCCTGGACCATGTGGAAATGCAGCTAGTCTGAAAAGGTCACCAGCTGCACCTGTGCTTACATCACAGATGGCACTGGGCTGCAATTCACAGTGCAACTGTGAAAAGCAACCCATCTTCACAGACGATTGCCCTGCTACAGCACAGTGCCTCTGCCTTCTGCCACCATGGAAGGTCACAGGAGCTGAAGTTGACCGAAGCTCAAAAAACTGCGTAAGGCATTACAGGGATAAAACACAAATAGAGTACACATCCTTGCACCCAGGCTTTACTGGGTGAATCCCTTTGCTCCTCTATCCGACTTAGGCAGGGTGGGGAAACCTAGGGAAAGAAAGTGCTGAGAAAAACAAGGAAGGGAAGGTTTGATCCCAACATTACCCTGATATAACACACTGAGGGTCCACGAAGACCAAACACTCATTCCAGGTGTATTGTGTGTTAGACCTGCCTTTGAAACCTGATGCACTTTCCCCCCCCCCCGCTGTGGTTTCTGCAGCTGCCCCCAGGATCATTAACATCACCATCAGCTCCAACGGGGATCTCACCTTCCAGGCACGCTGCACCGCTGAGGGGGAGCCAGCGCCTGCTCTGACCTGGACTGGACCACCCTACAACAACCTCACCTCCATCACCAGCATGAACCACCGCATCACCAAGGAGCTCCAGTACCTGACCCACAACAGAAAATACACCTGTACTGCTGTCAACAGCTACAGGAGAGCAGAGGGGGCTGTGTACTTCTATAAATTCAAAGCATCCAACAGCTGCTTTTTCCTGATCCTGATCTTTGTGCCACTGGGAATTAAAGTGCTCATTTTGCTGGTGATACTGGGCTTCACCATTTTCTCGAGAGGAGGTATGTATTGCTATTTCCCTTGATAGTCTTCCTCCATCAGACCATTGGTAACCAGCGATGGGATGCAGCAGAAAGTCAGGCAGGAGGGGTTGGGTTTGTTTTGGGGTTGGTTGTTTTTCTTTTTAATGATTTTATGATTTTCCACCCTAGGAGAAGGGCATTTCTAATGGGAAATCTAAGAACAAGTAAGAGGGACCTCCTGGCTGGCTGGTCACAGCCTGCAGACAGGAGGTCTCCTTTGGGAAGAGACCTTTGAAAAGACAGAGGGAGCAGGAGTTTTCCCTGCACCCGAGGAGAAAGGTTATTAAACTAACAGATGGGCAATTAGCAGAGAACCCACTGTCTACACAATCAGATTTTTAATTTTTTTTCTTGAAGCAGACTAATTACTACCTCTTCACCTGTAGCCCATGGACAGGATTTACCTTTGCTGCATCCCACACAACAGTTTAGTCTCCTGGGGTGGGCATCCTTGTTTTACAGACTGCCCCTCAGGCCTTGCTACCTGGATGCTTCCCCATCATTAGTGAAATCCCATCTTCCAGCCACACCAAGGCCATGAGAGCAGGGAAACCCCGGCACAGAGGAGATGAGCATCAGCATCAGGTTGAGGCTTCCCAAGAAGCCTGGAGACCACTAGCCCCCAGCCCACCATCCCTGCTGCACAATGGCACAGGGAGGAGGGGACCAGGAGGGACTCTGGGCTCTGCCTCTCATGGTGATGTGACCTCTCATCCACCCTGACTCATCTGTAGAGACAGTCTGACGTCAACGCGTTGCAAAAGCCACCACTTGCCTCAAACTGTAGAAGCTGTAAGACAAATCAGAAATGTTTTGCTCCTTATATTCCAGTGCCAAATTCCCACCCTCATGAAGGGGACCACATGCCTGACAAAAGGTCTTCTCCCCATTCAATGGGGCATCACAACCACCAGTGCAGCTTCCCAACAGCTCTAGGTCAGTCCTGCCTCCCCAGCTCATTCCGACCACATTGCTAACCCACATCTTCCTTCCCACTTCACAGGTCCCTCCTCTGCCCCATCCAGCCTAGCCCAGTAAGGACATTCTGCCTTCTACTCATGTTAGCCATCTCTACCCTCCTGCTGGATAAGGAGAGAAATGCAACATGTCCTTGGTCTTGGCAACAACCTTCCGGCCTGAGAGCAGGCTCCTGGGACAAGGACAGGGTCGGGCTGATGGCCAGGCAAGCCAGTGTGAGGGACCAAGGCTTGGGAACTGCTGGGAGTAAGCTCTGGCTTGGGTACAGCTGAGGAGAGATCCCACTGATATGAGGGCAAGGGACTGGGGCAGCAGATTGGAGAGACCATGGCATATGGATGCTGCAGCAGCAAGGGGCTATCAGAAGTTTAGGTGGGCCATAGGCCCAGAGTGTGGTAGGAAGCCACATTAAACTAGCAAAAGAACCACCCACCTGAGGGACAGGTGAGGGGAACAGGGATAGCATCTGTGGAAGGCTGATGAATGATGAACAAGAGGGGGAAACTCTGTACAACAGAAGCCTTCCCCCCCTTCTACACCCCAGTCTCTAATGGGGCAGAAAAAGGGACCACATCAAAGCTGATGAGCTCTGCCAAATATGAAAGAAGGTATGGAGATGCCAAGCAGCCCACCTCAGAGCCAGCTCAGGTGTGACAGGGCCCGATTCTTTGGCTGGTATCCATACAAAGCTCCCACAGTACCCTTGGCATTTCCCATTATCCAGCACAACACCCTTCTTGGACACTCCTGACAGCTGTGGTGGCCAAACTAGAAGGGGAGGGGGGGGGGGGGGGGGTAAACCCAAAACCAACTAAAAAACAACCACCACCCTTAGGCTAAACCTAAAGAGGCTGTATCTGAGATCAGTATAATTACATCTGCCTGGGGCTGCTCCCTTCCAACCTGAGTTATCCTTATGTGATGTCTCCTTCCCCCACCTTACCCAAGAAAGATGGCCATTTCATGACAGTCAAGTGTACAGCATTAGGACACAACCAAAGAGGCAATGGGGAATTTAATCCTACAGTTAAATTTGTAATAATTATTTTCAAAAGCATATTTTTTGTTGATTTAAAGTGTCTAAACCATGCTGCACCCTTGATAGTATTTGTATAGATACATACATAGATGAAAGCTTAAAAACCAAGATCCTCCACACTCTACATGAGAAGATCCTTCTCAGGAGAGGTTTGCACAATCTCCTGAGGCTCTGAGCAGCAGGACAGTAGTAGGAGTTAATGCTAACCGTGTAGGAGATCAGTCTGGATGCTTTAAGATGTAAAACATTAGATGCAACTCAGACACTTAAAAACTACCTGCTGCAGAGGGGAGGATCCATATCAGACAGCACTGCAGACACTTACTCTGACACTCCTTAACTACTAGTTGAAGCCACTTATAAAATCTAGAGCAGCCAGAAACGTGTCTTCACCTTATTCACTTCTTCCACTGCCAGGCCACAGCTGCAAGACTCCACCTACAAGAACTTTGACCGCAGACACGGCAGCAGCCAGACTTTGCCAACAGAAAGAACAGCATCGAGATGCAGCTGAGGACCTGGGCAGTCTCATCCGCATTCACTTGCAGTTTGAATTCCTGTCTGCTCTGTACAAGGGTGCCTTTTTCCAGTGAACATAAAACTGCCCTTGATTGATGCACAGAAGGTCAAACAGGCCTTGTAAGTGCGTGTTTTCCATCCCTGTTGCTGCTTACAAGTAAGAGAAGCCTTTAAAGGGAAGACAGAAGAAAAAAAAAAAAAAAGGGAAAGAGGGATAGAGCTGGAAGAGCAGAAGATCTACATAGGATGTCAGTTCTAACCAACCTGGGTGGTTTTAGCCCATATCAGATAGTGTTTAGCAAGCAGATAACAGCCTACCATTTTCTCACATCTTTTTGCTTTGGCATTTTTCAAATGTTACTTCAAAAACCAGTTTTCACCACTCCGCTTGTCAAACCACATGCAGCTTCCTAGAGCCAGTAAGTGAAGTATTTTCATGTTTCAAACACCAGCTGTAAAAAAATGCTACTGGCATTTCTGCAGGTTTTTTTTTAATTATTATTATTCCTTAACTTCCAGAATAGTTTATTTAGAGTTTAAAGGAAATCTTAACTTTCAAGAGGAGTCCAAGCAAAAAGGAAAAGAGGTTTTCCAAAAGCTGGTACAGCTGAACACAAAGCATTCAAAGGGCTGTTGCCGTGAAAAGCCGAAATCAGAACTCAATAGTCGGGATGACTATTAAGCAGGTATTCTTTATTGCAGCGCTGGGCAGCACTGGGGATCGCTCCGCCACAAGTGCTCCGACAAACAAGCAAGATCACAGAGGTTATATGTTGCAAAATATACATATTCATAAGATTAATTTATATAAACATGAGATTTCTTGGAACTCATTAATATATGTAAATGTCCCTGACGCATGCGTACTTAAGTCCTTAGGTGGTCGTTAGGGATCCTCTGGTGGTCGTTGGAGGAAGTCAGTAGTCTTCATCACTCTGACCGCTGACTGAACTTTGTCTTTACGCATGCTCAGTCCATCTTTGTCTTGCTCATACTTTCCTTACATATCCAAAACCAGGTGGTTCTTGTGTAGTTCCTCCTTATCAGCCCGCCCTTTCCAGGGACACAGGGCCTGAAGAATTCCTTTTATCTATCTTCATTGCAACTATCTCAGCTAACCAAGGATTTAACACAGGCAAAGCATTCTTACTCTAATGATTAGGTCAAATAAAGAAAGCTCGTTAGCAATTCTGCTATCTAAGCTTACTGGCAAGCTAGGCCAAATTATCTGCGAAAGGGAGACTAAAAGGAAACATTGAGCAACCAAGATATTTACAGCATTTCTTTTTGTCTTTGGGATTTTAGCTCTTTTCATTCCCCCCTTTTCTTTAAACTTTGTAAATTCTTTTACAAAGGTTCTAAATTAAAAGTCATTACTACTTCCACATATTTCTTTCAATTATTCGCTTTACACAGCCAACACAAATGGCAAGGATGATAACAATTATTATCATAACAATTAGCCCTTCTAATAATGTAGCCAGCCATCCTTTCAGTGACCATCCTCCTAGGGTCTGCAGAATTTTATTTAGCCAATTATTTTCTGCAGTCTCTCGGAGAGCTTTACTATCTTTTGCTACTCTTTTCATCTCATCTAACTGTCTTTGCAAATCATCAGTCACATTGGGTATGTGGACACAGCAATGTTCTGTATCTAGTTTTTAGTATCCACATACCCCTTGTTCTTTAATCAATAGTAAATCTAATGCTAACCTATTCTGTATGGTCATCTTAGTATTTGTTTGAACCTGCCTGTTAATAATTTGAAACCCTTTCTGGGTAGCTCTTGATAGTGCTTCTACTTGCCAAGTCAAATTATCTATCAGTATTCTATTTTCTAATGCCATTAGTCCTGGTAACAAAAAACTTTGAATTCCCCAGCTGAATTCCACAGCAGAGGTAGGTCCTGCCCATGAATCGCCTTCCGGTTCTCGTTTTACTTTTCCCCAATAAGTGGTTTTAATTGGACTTTGCTTCCAAGTCGGGCAGAGTGTCAGAAGTCCTAGGGTTACTTGTCTCCCTGTTGATCCTAGTTTTAATCGAGTAGTCCAATATCCATCTGATGTTACCCACACAGTGTAGCCAGGAGAAGGAATCTTTTGCCTACATTCTTGGGAATGATTTTGAGCGCATTTCTGCTGTAATTCCAAAGTGGAATTGAGAACATTGATCAAAGACTGATTTACCTTTGTGGGGCACCTCCAATTTGTCCTACTAGTATCAGACATTGCCTTTATGCTCCAATCAATGCACCAGGCGTTATTTCCTATATACTTCCAAAATCCCTCTACTGGCTTAACCCAAGTTTTGGGAGGCTAAGTTTCTCGCATTCAGGTGATTTTACCTTTTTCCCTTCCTGAATTGAATCGAAAATACACATTACTAGTTTACCCAGGGCAGTTCCTCCTCCTGATACAAAGCCAAAGTCCTTTTCGCTATAATCTTTAGGACATTTTCCTCCTCTTGGTTTAGCAATTATAGTTTTGTTTCCTATGATCACCGGATCTTGTAGTACATTCAAAACTCTATCCCTGCAGTCTCCTTTCTGG
The DNA here is from genome assembly GCF_035582795.1 of Mycteria americana. Classification (NCBI taxonomy): domain Eukaryota; kingdom Metazoa; phylum Chordata; class Aves; order Ciconiiformes; family Ciconiidae; genus Mycteria; species Mycteria americana. The sequence goes on from NW_027445436.1 coordinate 11,819,712, forward strand.
TCTAAATAGTATCTTACTCCAGCCTTATTCAATTCTTGGGTCATTTTGTCATAATATTCTAGCATTGTCAAATTCACAGGTATGATTCCCCATGGGATAGGTTGGCCTGCAGATTGAGGAATTGGGAGGCAAGCAGTTACACTTGTCAAATTTCGCATTTTACCAAATCCTTGAATGAGCTCTAACATTAAATTGTTAGCATCCTTTTCACACAAACTTTTACACACTAGTAAACAAGCGCATAGCAGCATCAGTAAAACTACTTTCGGGTCAATCTTACGGACGTTGGTCCCGTAGGCTGAGATTTCCATGGTCCAGTAGGTGCTTTCTTAATTCTCGAATAGTGGATCCACGCAGCGTGCTTCTCAAGCTTAACTGCAGTGTAGGTTGTGAGCAGAACTTGAAAAGGGCCACTCCATTTCTCTTCAAGAGGGTCACCTGAAATATTTTTAACATAAACCCAATCCCCAGGTTTAAACAAGTGCACCGGAGAATCTAAACCCCACGCTCTGGTAGATACCACTAATTTATTTACTTCTTGTAATTGTTTTCCTAATGCTATTAGATATCGCCATAAGCTAATTTCCCCTGCTTGGGTGAGATCTTGCCCTCGATATCTGGTTTGAAATGGTCTCCCATATAAAATCTCAAAGGGACTCAATTTCTCTTTAGTCCTTGGTTTAGTTCGAAGTCTCAATAATGCAATTGGGAGGGCCTGATCCCATCTCAGGTTGGTTTCCTGACAAATTTTGCTCAATTGTGTTTTTATCATATGGTTCATTTTCTCTACCTGTCCACTTGCTTGTGGGCGGTAGGCTGTATGCAATTTCCAATTAATTTCTAAAAACTTACTAGCTTGCTGAACTACCTGTGACACGAAGTGTGGCCCTCTGTCAGAGGAGATAACTTCTGGCACTCCAAACCTAGGAATAATTTCTCTTAATAAAACTTTTGTTACTTCTTGAGCTTTATTTGTTCTGCAAGGGAAAGCTTCAGGCCATCCAGAGTAGGTATCTGTTAACACCAACAGATACCTATACCCCCCCTTTTTTAGGGAGCTCCGAAAAGTCTATTTGCCAGTTTTGACCTGGAACATTTCCTTTGCCTATGCTTCCAAATTTTACACGATTTTCTACCTTTGGGTTATTTTTCAAACATGTCTCACACCTATCAACCACACTTTTCACAGTTTGAAACAAATTTCTAGCCACTATCTGCTTAGTGAGAGAGTTATACAGAGCTTCAGTTCCCCAGTGAGTTTTATCATGTTCAGTCTTTGTCAGTGCCCACAGTAGTCTAAAGGGGATTATTATCCTGTTATCTTTTAACACTGCCCATCCTGATAGGCCAATTTTAGCCTCTAAGTCAGTAATTAACTTCTGATCCTTTTCATCGTATTCAGCTGATTCAGGTAGTGGCAAAGATTTTTCAGGAATTAAACTTAGTATCTCACCTTGTTCCGCTGCTTGCCTTGCTTCATAATCAGCCAACTTATTTCCCACTTCCCTGTCAGTGTTACCTTTCTGATGTCCTTTGCAGTGCATAATTGCCACTGCTGACGGAAGTTGCACAGCCTCTAAAAGTCACAGTATTATATCAGCGTGTTTTATACCTTTCCCTTGAGCAGTTAAGAGTCCTCGCTCCTTCCAAATTGCTCCGTGAGCATGCACTACGCCAAAGGCATATTTTGAATCTGTCCATATATTCACGCGCAATCCTTTGGCAAGCTCCGGTGCTCTCACTAAGGCAACTATTTCGGCTCGTTGTGCAGATGTGCCTTTAGGGAGTGACTTTGCTTCCACCACCTGATCTGTGGTGGTCACAGCATATCCTGCCATTCGAACTCCATTCTTTACAAAACTACTCCCATCGGTATACCAAGCGTGGTCAGCTTCTTCCAGTGGCTCATCCTTCAGGTCAGGCCTGCTTGCGTATACGGTCTCAATGGTTTCTATACAATCATGTACAACAGTCTTCATTTCCTGCTTATTACTTAGAAAAGAAGCGGGGTTAATTACAGCAGATGTAACGATTTCAATATCGTCCTGTTCCATCAGGACTGCTTGATACTTCAGAAACCTTGATGGTGACAGCCAATGTCCTCCTTTTTGTTCCAAAACGGAAGTTACAGCATGGGAAGTATGCACAACCATCTTTTGTCCCAAGGTAAATTTTCGAGCTTCTTGAATGATCAAAACAACAGCGGCAACTGCCCGAAGGCATCCCGGCCATCCTTTACTTACCTCATCCAATTGTTTGGAAAAATATGCTACTGCTCGTTTATAAGGACCCAGCCTCTGGGCTAGAATTCCCAAAGCCACTCCTTGTCTCTCATATGAGAACAACCAGAAGGGCTTTGTTATGTCTGGCAGGCCCAAAGCTGGAGCTCTCATTAATTCCAATTTCAATTCTTTGAATGCCCTCTTGGCTTCATCAGTCCATGTTAACTGTGTCTGACTATTTTTCAACAGTTCGTACAAGGGTTTAACTAAAAGTCCATAATTATAAATCCATAATCGACACCAACCTGTCATTCCCAGAAAGGTTCGCAGCTCTTTTACTGTGGTCGGTTCTGGGGTCCTGCAAATGGCTTCTTTTCGGTCATTCCCGAGCTGTCTCTGTCCTTTAGAAATCACAAATCCCAAGTAGATTACTTCTTTTTTCAAGATCTGGACTTTCTGCAACGATACTCGATAACCACTTAGCCCAAGAAAATTTAACAAACTCACAGTCCATTCCTTACATTCTTCTTTTTCCGTAGCTATCAGAATATCATCCACATATTGCAAAAGGGTACCATTTCCTGGAGGCCTTTCCCAGACCTCTAATTCTTTAGCCAATTGATTTCCAAAAATTGTGGGGCTATTCTTAAATCCTTGAGGTAACACTGTCCAGGTTAGTTGGGTTTTCCATCCTGAATCAGGGTTTTCCCACTCAAAGGCAAAAAAGTTGCGGCTTTCAGGGGCCAAGGTGAGGCAAAAGAATGCATCTTTCAGATCTAGTACTGTGAACCATTCATAGGTTTCTTTTAAACTGGTCAATAAAGTGTATGGGTTTGCCACTACCGGGTGCAAATCTTCAACTATCCGATTTATTGCCCGTAGGTCTTGTACCAATCGGTAGGTTTTGCCATCAGGCTTTTTAACAGGCAGAATGGGAGTGTTGTACTCTGAAGAGCATTCAGTCAATAATCCGAATTTTATAAATTCATCTATAATATGTTTCACTCCTCGTCTATCTTCCAATTTCAAAGGATATTGTTTCACCCTAATGGGTCGTGCTCCTTCTTTGAGTTTAACAACAACCAATTCCGCATTTTTAGCTTTTCCAGGTATTCCCGAGGCCCATACTCCTGGGTATACCTGGTCTTTTATTTCCTGCATAATTTCTTCTTCTCTAACTTGGGGTTCAGTGAGAGCCAAACTTAAAATTTCAATGTGGTTTTCTTCTGGTATTTTAAATTCGATTTCCCCATCTTTAAATCTTATTTCAGCATTCAATTGTTCTAATAAGTCCCTTCCCAAAAGTGGTCTAGGAGCTTCAGGCAAGTAGAGGGATTTATGAATCCCTCCACTTTTTCCAATTTTAAATTTCAATGGTCTTAGAAAGAAAGCCCTCTCAACCTGCCCTGTTGCTCCCACAATGTTAACAGTTTGTTTACTCACGGGCAATAAAGTCTGATTTAATACTGAAAATGTGGCACCTGTATCTATTAAAAATTCTACAGGTTTTTTTTCTTCTTTCCCTAGCTGAATTTTTACCAAGGGTTCTGCTAGGGAAGATTCCCCTGGTCCCCATCAATTTTCTTCCGTGTTGGCTACCATCACCGATTTGCCCAGTCTCGGGCAATCTTTTTTTTCCAGTGCCCCAGTTGTTTACAATAGACGCACTGATCTCCCAAGAGGGGTTGATTTCCTCTCTTCCCTCTAAGTGGGGCACTTGCACCACTTCTCATAACTCCTCTCCCCTCATTGCTGTTGCTCCGAGGGGGTATCTGACCTTCTACGGTGCGCAAAGCAGCTACTGTAGCATTAGCAATTGTTTTACCCATTTGTTTTTCCTTTCGACTATCTCTATTCCGATACACTTGCCAAGCAGTTTCCAATAACCTTTCCAAGTCCCTTGCATCTGCCCCTTGCACTTTCTGTAATTTCCTTCTAATATACACAATCCATTCCCTGTACCGCACTAGTAAATTCCTGGTTCCCATCTGGTTAGGGTCCCAGCCGGGATTGGTAATTCTTATCCACTGTTCCCGGCAGAGTCCCAGCCAGCACCAGAGCCTGCACCTGAGTTCTAGCTGCTCTCACAACCATATGTTTTTCTGATTCACTGAACACTGCATCCAGCATTGCATCCACATCCTCCCAGTCAGGGTCCTGGGTTTTCACAATCAATTCAAATCCTTTAGCAACCCTCTCAGGGTCGTCCCGATAATTCCCTGCAGTAACTCGCCAGTTCCTCTCTCTCTCTCGTCTCCGGCTCTTCTCTCCCAACAGCACCCGCATCTCCTTCTCTATCACCTTCCCTTTCTAGCGGAGGCAAATAATCCTCTAACCTTTCATTCTGTGAACCAACTTTCAAACATCTCTGTCCAATGCTACACGCCGAGCAACACCTTTTCAATATCCTATTTTGCTTATTTCTCTCCTTTTCTATCGCCAAGACCATAGGGTCCTGGGGCGCCAAATTAATTCCGCACTCTGCCACTCAGGGTGATTCCGCAGAGTGAAAAACATATCTGCATAAACCACCTCATCCCATTTTCCTTCCCGCCGCAAAAATAACATGAGTTGCAACAAAGTATTATACTTCAAAGTTCCGTTCAAAGGCCATTTTTCACCATCTTCTAATTTGTACAGGGGCCACCACTGATCACAATATTTGATTAATGTTTTCTTATTCACACTCCCACCTGGTGGTCCCCCTATCTCTTTCCAGTGTGCTAAGATACATCCTAGGGGGCTTTTCTTTACAATACCACCACTTTGCTGTCCCCCCATTCTACCTTATTGATTCTGTACTTCCGTTATTCTCCCACAGATTATTTTAATAACCTCAACCTGTCGCGCTTTATTCTCCCACTCTGACCACGTTCCACAATTCTCACATTGAATAAACAATTCACAAGGAAAAGCGGTTCACATTCATTTTCAGGATGAGACGCACAGGTCTCCAGGTTTTCCACACTCACTTTGCAATCACACTGTGTTTCAGTCACTCACCAGTCACACCAGAGTTAACTCAGCTCATTCACGCTTAGTTGCCGATTTCGCAGTGCCTAACGAATATATCCAAATTCAATACCAATAAACCAATATCCGAGTTTGGTGCCAGTAAATCCATACCGCCAACAGTACAAACTCATGCGGGTTTCATGAGTGTACCAATACCAAAAGGCATGTTCTTGCAGAAGTACAAGGCTTAACCCGTGCCTGTACCAACGTACTAAATACCAAATGTATACCCTCAGGCACTAGTAGCCTGGTATACGGCGCTCAGCGTAGGACGTCTCCTACGACTTATGAGAACCTTCCAAATGACCGGTCCCAAATTCCAAAACAGAAAAGATTTAAAGAATAACTTTTTCCTTTAGATGGTCCTTGTCTGCTCCCGCAGTGATCCGATTGAGGCGAGGAGTCCCTCCGGGAAATCCCGGGGGTACCCTAGGGAGTCCTGTTCTCAGCGGGTCCTGCAGCCGAGCAGAGCGGGTCCCATCTGGGTCGCCAAACTGTTGCCGTGAAAAGCCGAAATCAGAACTCAATAGTCGGGATGACTATTAAGCAGGTATTCTTTATTGCAGCGCTGGGCAGCACTGGGGATCGCTCCGCCACAAGTGCTCCGACAAACAAGCAAGATCACAGAGGTTATATGTTGCAAAATATACATATTCATAAGATTAATTTATATAAACATGAGATTTCTTGGAACTCATTAATATATGTAAATGTCCCTGACGCATGCGTACTTAAGTCCTTAGGTGGTCGTTAGGGATCCTCTGGTGGTCGTTGGAGGAAGTCAGTAGTCTTCATCACTCTGACCGCTGACTGAACTTTGTCTTTACGCATGCTCAGTCCATCTTTGTCTTGCTCATACTTTCCTTGCATATCCAAAATCAGGTGGTTCTTGTGTAGTTTCTCCTTATCAGCCCTTTCCAGGGACACAGGGCCTGAAGAATTCCTTTTATCTATCTTCATTGCAACTATCTCAGCTAACCAAGGATTTAACACAGGCAAAGCATTCTTACTCTAATGATTAGGTCAAATAAAGAAAGCTCGTTAGCAATTCTGCTATCTAAGCTTACTGGCAAGCTAGGCCAAATTATCTGCGAAAGGGAGACTAAAAGGAAACATTGAGCAACCAAGATATTTACAGCATTTCTTTTTGTCTTTGGGATTTTAGCTCTTTTCAGGGTGGTCTGTATTGTAACTCTACTGCAGCTCCCAGTGCTCATGTGCACACACAAGCAGAATCTCAGAGTTTTGTGATAAACATGCTGTGAAAATGTTCCAATAAACCAAATTGGCTTTTTTTAAAAGAAAAGAAAATTATTTCTAAACAATTTCCATCTCTGTGTTAGATGAAAAAGTTCCTTTAAGACCTGACTGCTCATCTCCTAAATTCTTCTGAAATTAAGTTATTACTACAAAGTCACTGGCCATCCACAGACAAGTCTCTAACCCCACTGTGAACGTGCTCCAAGACCAGGTGAAAAGACCCAGCTTATGGTACAGAATGAGACAAGTCAACCTGGAGTCTTGGTCAGACAGACAAACATCCAGGAGAGGGCTGTGAAGAGCAATGGATTAGCATAGAGGAGGAGAAGATAGAATGAAAAGATTAAAAAAAGTGACAAGAACCTACTTTCAGGTTTATATCACTGGATTCGATGCTCTGTGGAATCATTCCTGTGCAGCAGCTCTGTGGGATAATGGCCGAGGTGGCTTAAAATTAAAACTTATATTCACACTTAAGGCACAGCACTGAAGAAGCCTCCCAGGTGGAATGCGGCTGACATGTAAGGAATCCATGGCATGGGAGTTCCCTAGGCCTGCAACCTTAGATGTTGGTAACGCCAGGGGAACTTGGCGTGCTGACTCTAAGAGGCGCTACCCAGAGGGTGGAGCGGTGTGGAGATGCCGCGGCCAGGCTCTGCAATAATAGGGGAACGTAAAGGTGTCAAAGAACTGATAAGCTGCATATTTACTACCCTGGGCCAACAGCCTGTCATGTTTTTGACAAAATGCTGTCCTTTTGGTGAACTTTGCTCATTATAACATCATTATAATACCAAAACACACCTCCATCCCAAAAGCTACCCGCCTCCAAGGTGCGACCACCCCTCACTGAGCTTGCGTTCTGAATTTTTCTAGCTTATACCTTTAAAAGCGAAGCGAGAAAACTTTACACCAATCCTAAACAAAGGTATGTATGACTAGAGTCACTCAAGCTCCACCCGAAAGGTGAAAGATAGTATAAAATGGTTTAAGAGAAAGACAATGTTAGGGAAGACACCATCGTGTATCACTCTGACCTCTGGGATCAGTCGACGGGCTGAGCCTCTCTTCCCCCCCATCGGGACGCCTTTGGGTAAGAGTCGAACACTTGGTTATACCAAGTGCCTCCCCGGGAAACTTAGAAATCTCTATAGAGTCGCTTTATTATTTTCTTTTAACGCGTTTGTCCTCCAGCCGTGTTACTTATATTCCTCCGGCCGTGCTACCCATATTCCTACTCATATTCTTCCGGCCGTGTTATATACATGTTTGTGTCCGGCCGTGTTATTCCTACTCATATTCTTGACATTTGTATGTGCTTTGCAGACAGTTAATTTATCACCGGTAATCCAAAGAATCTGTGTGTCTGTTGCTCTAATAAACTGCACTCTTCACTGCTCTGGCCGTGATAGTTCCTTCAACACGACCAGACTGGGGGGGTGTAAAAGTTAATGCTGTCGCCTTAGTGAAAGCCCTCAACCAATAAGTGGCTACACATACGGTCCTTAGAAAATAAACCGTTGACCAGGTCTGAGACTAAGACTGGACCTAGCCGCACCTAGGCTCCTCTCTGAGAAGGAGTTTAGAAAGCAAGGGGGTCCTGTCTGAACCTTGTGACTCAACGGGAGGGTTCCCCTCAGCCACTCCTCAGACTCTTATTTGTATGCGACAGTAACTCTTAACGCAACAAGCTCCAAAACTCTTTTCCTAACAATCCCACTTCTGGTAACAACCACCACTGGCCAGGAGCCCAAGCTGCTACTGAATTACCATCAAGCCTGTGGTCCTGCTTGCAAGCTCACCCCCAGCCTAGGAATTATTATTTTTAAGTTCACCTCTTCATAACATCTGTGCTGGGAAAGTAAAGTGCAACTTTAAATGACTTGGCCAGGATAACAAGGAAAAAAGAAAGAAAAAAAAATAAATGCAAGGAAATATTTGAACCTGATCTTTTAAATCCCAGTTTAAAATCCCAGCAGTGGCAAAGCCAGGTTTAATAAAAATAGGAAAAGATGCAAAGAGAAAAAGGAAGTTATAGCAGACAGTGTAGTCATGGACCACTAAGCTCAGTTTCACAGGAAGAAAGATCTCAGAGATATTAACTGGACAAACTGAATTGAATTTCTGAGCCCTTATGATTTATAGACATACATTAGAGTAATGAGAACCCATTTCTACCCGTGTATGGGATTGAAGCTTGGCTTACAGGGTTTTTCTCCTGAAAACTACTACTTTAACTCAAGTAGTTTGAGTCCAAACAGAAGCATCAGACCTTGTGCCCCAAAACCACTGAGCATACCCTGTTGCATCTTATCAGCACCCTACACACTGCCAGCAAATGCATGTCACAAAACAGCTGCAGTAACTTAGGTGGGAGAAAACTCATGGATTAGCACTGTCCAAATTTTACTTACTTGGCTTCCAGAGCACAGTCCATGTTAGTACAGCAAATGGGAGAACAAGAACGTCCAGGTACAGGAACCCACCACACCCCTGGACACTAGGAAAGGCACAGAAATGAGTTTGCCTGAATCCTACCCCTCTCCCTAGTGAAAGACCTCTTTAACCTATCCAAACCCCTGCAAGATTGATCTTTAATGGGAAGAGTCTGCTCTCAACATTTCCCTCTCACTACTCACTGTTTCATCCTTTGGAAAGCAAAAGGCGTGGGGTGATGTGCAGAGGAGAGACCTCGTAATCAACAAAATGGAGTGGAAGGAGCCCACTTCAGTGTACATGCACAATAAAGAAGTGCCTACAGGACAGTATTGTGGGGAAAGCTCTCATACCTTTTCTGAGAAATCAGCACAACCAGGTGCCTCTCAAGTGGGGGAACAAGCAGGAGGACTTAAGAAGTCCATGTGCAGTTGCAGGGCTACAATCCCACTGGGATGACAGATGCTGCAGGATAGCTCACAAGCCTGGAGTGCTGTCATGGATGGATACAGCCTCTTCAGGAAGGACAAGCTGGGACAGCAAGGACAAGTTGTCATCCTTTATATGAGAGCACAGCAGGAATGCACAGGGCACTGGCCAGGGGCAGATGATGAGCCAGCTGAGAGCTTACAGGTCAGCATTAGCAGGCCAACAAACACAGGTGATTGCATGGTGGGTGACCACTGCAGACCACCTGTCCAGGAAGTGGGCCCCTTGTTGGCAGGCCCCCCTTCCCATAAAGAAGCAGCCCCATATTGGCAGGCCCTGGTCCCCACAGGGGACTCAAACCACCCACTCAAACCAGTATATACTGGAGGGACAAAACACAGCAGGGCACATGCCAGGACATTTCTAGTACTGACCTCATTTGGCCTAACAAGTGTGTTCCAGTTCCTCCCCCTTTTTCCCCCCTAGTTTATGCATAGTCAGGGTTTGGGAGGATTTGGCCATTGCTCTGTTGAGCACTTTAGCTTCCAGAGTAAACGATACCAACTCCCATCACCACAACGCCCCAGCCCCTGTGGGATGCTGTAGAGTCAGCCTGCATAGGAAGCACTGTCCGCACATTTCATGCATCTTGCTGCTCAGACTTCTGGTTTTCCGTTCCACTGACTTAAGTTAATGCCACATTTAGCTGTTATGTCCATTTCCCTATTTGGCCATATTTTCTTAATAAATACTTAAGCTGCAATCCACAGGCAACAATTCATCCCAATGCAACAACTGCTGTGCAAGTCAAACATTCAAAAAGCCACAGATATTCATTCTCCGACTAAACTGCACGAATTATCCAAAAGGCACACTTGTTATTAAGTAGCTGACATTCCAATTTCATCTCTTTCCACTGCAATCTACAACGCTAAAAACACAAATCTGTGTTTTCCTCTGAGATTACCTGGTTACATTTATGATGTGAAAGAGAACACTGCAGTTTGGGGTAGGAGGGAGGGTGGGAGATGCTGAGAACATGAAAGTCTTTCCAGTAAAGCTAGAAGAAACAAAGTCAATCTGTTGGGCACCATTTGGAGAATGAGACTCCAAGCCCTGGAGCGCACATTTGTGACAGAGAACTGCCAGTGGATCTGTTAGTTCATAAAACTGCTCCCCTGTATTTGAGGAAAGCACAGGTTCAGACTTCTACCACTCTGAGAAGCCAGCAGATTGGTTTGTGGGTAACATGTACATCAAAAATAGCAGCTCACTGTGAATTCTCCCTATTTCTTAGGGCCTACCATAGTATTATTCAGAGAGTACTTTAACCATGATAAAACAAATCATTTTCATCACAATTATTAGATCAAGAAATGGGAAAAAAGTCAACAGCATAATTTCTATTACATTTTAAGCAGCAAGTTATTAAAGAAGCTGTTTCAGTGGTCAAGACAAACGGACATCATGATGATGGTGTCAACGGCGTTTGCTGACAGCAGTGATCCCAGCCTGGTATGGCCCTGCTCACCAGCAAAGCCCTCAGCAATAATGTTGTACCACCAGCACTGGAGGCATAGTTTTCCCCTACTTCCCTCCACACCACCAGCCTTCCCCTCATTTGGGATAAATACCAAATTCCACAGTCTGGGTCAGTTGTGAGTGCTGAAAGACCTGAACCAGTGCATCATCCTACAGTCACATTATCAGAGGTTTGGGGAATTTTGCCAGGATAGAGAAATGTTATTTCTGCCATTACACAGATGAGCTTTCTCTTGGGTTCTGGGCACAAGAACAGGCTGTTGTATCCCATACATGTTAAATCCAGGATGTCAAAGAGAAGAGTCTCCAAATCTCCATCAACTGAGCAGCTACATGGCATTCCCCCATCATACTTTCATCTCCAAGAACAATTATTTATTACCTGATGTGGATTCTTCCAGCAACTTGAAAATATCATGGCGTTTGTCACAAGTTACTTGCTTTTTCATTTTTATTTTGTATGGTCTTTGCAGACATAGCATGTTATAAATACAACATTTGTAAAAACTCAACAGCTGAAACAATACCTCATTTTAAAAGTGTATGTCAAACACATATTTTGGACTTTTTCCACATTTTTATGTAACTGATCAATAACATTGAATCTAATGAAACCAGTGCTTTTAAGTCTTTGGGGGGAAAAAAAAAGCAGCAGAATGTATTCTTCCAGACGTGAATTTTCCAAAAGAGTCTGTTAAAAAACATGCTGCATTGATATCTGGTTAATATACAGAGGGATGTACGTATGTATATATGTGTGTGTGTGTATATATATATATATATATATATATATATACACACACACACATACATATTTATAGGCTTGCAGATAGAGCAAAGAACTAAGACCACATAAAGATGAAGGTGATCTAATGACCCAGCTGGCATAGTTAGCAGAATCTGTCCAGAAGAAAAAGGTGATTTGTTCTCCAGCACCATAACCACAGTTAAGAGCAACACTTCAAAGCATTATTGACCAGACAGTAGGTAGCACATTTCCTTCCCCTAGTAACCAGAACTAATGTTTTAACATGTAACCATGTTCTAAACATAAAGGCACAATTAATGGAGGAAGAAAAGAAGTGATCATTATTCCTTCATAGAGGTGTACAGATTGGGACTGCAGGACCTTAGGCCACCTCAAATAGATCAAAGGGACAACGTTAGGCAAACAACTGGGGAAACTCGCCTTCTGCTTTCCCTGAACAAAGGTGCATCTTATGATCAGACAAGGCAACAAAACCAGTGATCATTCAGCTGAAACAATAGATTTACAGGCTCATGGTTCATGCTTTGGCAATAGAATTTTAACAAGTGATCACCAAATTTAATACAAGATAAATACCTTTTCAGTGTCATCTAAAATCCTGTTGTGCCATGCCTAGCTAGGAAGAAAAGAATAAACTTAAGTGGTGGGTGTCCACTTGTTAAAACAGTATTTCCTAAACAACCAGACTTTCAGAAATAAGGAATCCTATCTAACATGAACATAACTGACTGTTCCCCTCCCAGACACCGGAGATCCAGAAAATCTGTCTCTGGATTTAAGTCACCTGACTTAAAAAGAACTTGGCTAGAAGTGACTTGCATTTAATCAAGCAATATAGATGCACACTAATATTTAGAAAAAAGGAAAAACCAAAGTTCTTTAGTTCAAATTTTAGTTTGTATTTACAGAAGTGGAAGAAGATTGTAGGCATGCCTTTCAACTACAGATTTCTGTGGGATAGCAAAAAAAGAAAGAGTCAAAATTTAAAATACTATCTTTCCAAATACAGCAACTTCACAAGTCTCCAAACACACGCTCACATAAGATTTACAGGTATCGTGGTTAAGAAAGTCAAAACCTCTTTTATACACAATCCTCCACTCACTTTGAACTGTCCTGAGTGATGACACATTGGAAAATAAAAAAAGGCACAAAGCAAAAGCTTAAGACGCTACAGGATGAACTTTGCTGTCTGATGATTTGTACATCTGTCCTCAGGTACCCTCCTCTTAGATGTGCACCATACACAAGAAGATATTCAAGTTTTTTCAGTCAACAAAAACTGAGCAATTCCACAGGCCTACAAGTCAAAAGAAAAGAGAAAAATCCTTAAAGAGGAGAAAACTTGCCAGTGTGCAGTTCCCATTCACATTTCTGACTTAAAGTGGAACTCTGAAAGGTAAAAATTCCTTGTGCAATAACAACATTAAACGTAAACCAGAGTAAGCAACATTGGATGATTCTGCAAGCTCAGTGCTGCCATCGTATGCTGTCCAAATAACGCACTTCTGGGTACAGAGTGTTAATAAGGAGAGCCAAGAGATTATTGCCATCTCGAAGACAATGTTCTGGATGCTTGATGAACTGAGAAGCCTGGGAGAGCTGCTCCTGATAATCCATATATTGTTTGTTTGATGCCATAGATTCAAGAGCATTCAGTGCCTATAGATACAAGAGAAAATTCTATTAGCTGTGTGTACTTCAGTCCATAACAAACCAGTTCATGAGCCACCACATGCACAATTCCACTAGAAGATCCTTATCTACTAGAGAACCCAGAGTATTTCGGAAAAAAACATTTGTAAAATACAAAATCACATAACAGTGTTTCAAGTCAACTCATAGTTTTCAAGCTATTCTCTCCCTGAGATCAACACAACTGTTCTATCAAGGCTTGCTAGGATTCTGTAACCCAAATATTGTCAAAATATTTACTTCATGAACTCAAGACATGGTTTCAAGGAAATTACACCAAACTACAAACTGCAACACACTTAACTATTCATTTCAGGTTGTTCTTACGAGCATCTTTGACTTTCATAAAAGTATTATTTTGCTCCTATTAATAATATTACAGCGACAATGTCAAGTTAGAAATTATATGTAAAAGAGCCTATGCTGACAGTACCAGCCAGGGCAAATGCTGGAAGTATGTCTGAACAAGTTTCATTCACTTCTTAGAGAATAGAAACAAGTTATAACAAGTAAGTTACTTTGCTTTGGTTTCTAACCAACTCCTTCCTCTTCTCATGCACTTGCTGAAACAATAACATGGTCAGTGCACATACTAAAGGAATGTTTATTTGTCATAGGGCTTTGTCCTGGTTTCGGCTGGGATAGAGTTAATTTTCTTCCTAGTAGCCGGTATAGTGCTGTGCTTTGGATTTTAGTATAAGAATAATATTGATAACATGCTGATGTTTTGGCTGTCGCTAAGCGGTGTTTACATTGGTCAAGGACTTCCCCCCCCCCCCCCCTTCAGCTCCCCATGCTCTGCCAGGTGCCCAAGAAATGGGAGGGGGCACAGCCAGGATAGTTGATCCAAAATGACCAAAGGACTATTCCATACCATATGATGTCATGCCCAGTATATAAACTGGGGGGGAGTTGGCCGGGGGGGTAGCGATCACTGCTCGGGGACTGGCTGGCTGTCGGTCGGCGGGTGGTGAGCGGTTGTATCATTTTTTTTTTTAATATATTTTTTCCCCTTTTTTCCCTGCCTTGGGTTTTGTTCCTCTCTCTCTCTCTCGTTGTTTTTTCCCTCTCATTATAATTCATTATTATTATTACTATTATTTTGTTCCAATTATTAAACTGTTCTTATCTCAACCCACGAGTTTTCTTACTTTAGCTCTTCCGATTCTCTCCCCCATCCCACCAGGGGGGGAAGTGAGCGAGCGGCTGCGTGGTGCTTAGCTGCCGGCTGGGGCTAAACCACGACAGGCTTTTAAGTCATGATCTCACATAAACAAATGTTAGTATGAATGTAGTCCTGCTTTATCACTGAAAAGCAGGGCAATCACTGCAGCATTGTTTTTCCCTGTTTGTTTTAAATTCCTTCTGCCTGTTATGTTCCAAAGTTTCTGAACTCAGTTTACAGATGCAAGTTCATCTGCACGTTTTCAGTGTATAATATTAGAAACTGATGCCTTCATTATGAATACAGAAGGCTGTATAAACGGTTTTACTTGCATTCAACCTAGGATCACTTTAGGTTAGGGCTCAGACACACAGTCCTGCTACCAGAGTTCAGCAAACTCGCATCATCACCTGGCCTACGCTGTACCTGCCTTGTCTCTGACAAATTCCAAGATGGTATTTTGACGTATAGCAAAATAGTACACAAGTTTGTGATACATGCCCTTCCCCGAGAAGACAAATGAGAGCAACAAGCTATTTCTGAAATTCGGAATTTAGAACCAGACGTAAAGCAGTAGCAAAAAAAGATTGAGGGAATTCAGCGCCAAATAAAATCAACAAGTTGAGTGTAAGATTTAGCTTGAAGCAATGCTTGCAGTGACTCTTCTAAGCCTCAGACCACAAACTGAGCAAGCACGCAAAGAGGGCATGTCAAGAAGCCAGCAACTGGCGCACGCTACCTGCTGGGCCTTCTGCAACAGCTTTGGCTCTGACCCCGCTTTCAGACAGACTTGACTCTCTGCAGGAATCTGCACCAAGAAGACGGCAAACAAACTACGGGCAACCACCCGAAACCTTGCATAGGGAAAAGCACAGAGAGAGAGGTGGTATCAAATTTGCAAGTCCTCAACAGATAAACTAGAAGTTCTATCCCGTGAGATCTCTCTTGCATGAGGAACATAGTAAAGGCTTTACAGGAACTTTTTCAATATATTAGAAAAAAATAAATCACTTTAATAGTATATCATACATACTAGAGGATAAGATAATACCGTACATATAAAATGTTACATCTGTTCCAAGCTTAGCTGCAGCCTTGAGGCCACATATGAAATACTCCTCCATTTCACAGCCTTTGAAACATCCACATCAGCCAAATCAAGGGATGAGTTGAACAAGACTAAGATTTCAGAACAATTTTAACAGGATTGCATCCCAGGTGGTCTTTATAAACATACAGTTATGTTTAGGTACTGTGTTGAATTAGTGTTCCACAAACATTTACATATTTTTTTTTCTCGGCATTCTTTCCATAGCAAACTTGATTTTAATACCTAACAACCAAACTTGGTGTCTCTCTTTAGAAGGTAAAGTGAATAACAAGCAAGCACATATTTCTTTGAGCTTCTCTTAACATTTCCAACACCTCAAGGTTAAGATGGAAAAGGCAACATGCATGTGATTATACAGAATTCTTGAGGTCAACTAGAAGTCTTCTACAGACTAGGTGAAAGTATTTTCCTCTAACAAACAGTCTCTCTACAAACTTCACTGGAGATGGACATTAAGCCAGAATCACAACTGCATTTTCTTTCCTTTTCCAGCACAAACTTCGCAGAAGTTCATATTCACTTCTTAACCAGATTAAAACACTCGGTACATTTTTTTCTGTGATGGACCCAAACAAATTTATAGATTTGGGGACAGCATGGATTCAGAACATCTTTTGACATTGCACTGTGCAGTCTGGATCCAGGCTGCAGCTTTTTTAACATGACGACTCAAATCAATTAATTTACCACACCTTCAACCCTTACCTGGGTGACAAAGGAGACCTCCTGCCTAGCCAAAAAGCACGAAATATTTCAGAACTCAGTCTCTCCTCAGCCAGCTGACTCCGCCTGCCCTGGATTGACAGCAGTGTCCGAACCACAGATTCGATCAGAATGGTGTCATCTTGCTCCATCTGAATCAAGGATAACTGCATGGCTTTATGCCACCAAAGAAACAGCTTTGCCTCTTCCTTTGCTGAGCTTTAGGTAAGATTTAAAGAATAAAATAAAACAAAATATAAATTAAAAAAAAAATTTAAAAAAAGTCAGATGCATATGTTAAGAAGTTTGTATCTCTCCTCATTAGGCTCATGAGGAATTCAGATGGTTAATTAATGACAGCTAATCTTACTATATAAGGACAGCATAACTATACTACCCCACTAGTTATTATACTGCTGTAACTGCTATTGCTATGGATTTGATGCAGACATCAGCTAGCAGGTTTTAAGGGCCTGTAGGAGGAAAAAGAACAATACTTCCTTTTAAGCTTTACAACTGAGAATAAATTATATTGCAGCCATAAGTGGATTTAAACTTGTCTAAGACTTGGTATAAAAAGAATGAAGCTGTACCTCTCCCTTTTTTTTTTTTTCTTTACTTACAAATAAAACACTTCAGGAAGCACTAGCTGTTGTTTCCACAATAATTTAGACTTTTAATATGATCTTCTAGGAAAGGAAACATTGAAGTTTTTTGTTGAGCAAAGCACAAAATGAAGTTCCCCCTATGATATTTTTCATCTTTCCCCAAACAGTTTGCAGTTTAACTTAACAAGCTCAGATTTTCCACATAAAGCATCAGCACAAGTTTCCTGCATCAGACTATCCTCACATTACTCCGCCCAGTCATTTCCCATCCCAGGCACCCTCAGCTTTGATGTTTAGAGCAAGGTTTAATTTACTGCGTATGGTGGCTTTGCTGTCTCCCTCACACTTTGGCAATCAAATTACTATGGTACCTACAAAAGTGAAAGTATTCTTTGAATTTCAAGAAACAGTGGGAACATCCATTTTCCCAAAATGTTCTTTCACATCAAATATGAACATTATCAACATTAATATGGAAAAATATTCACCACATTTGCTAAATTCTGGCAATTTCAGCAGCAACTGTAAATACAGTTGTTACATATTTTAAGTACAAAGTATTATCATTTTAACCCCAAAGCTATCCATCCTTTCCCACCAGAACCCTGTTATCTAGTAAGTTGTTTTACAGCAGTAAGAGGCCACTAACTCTGGGCGCCCCACCAGATTCACTGGGTTCAGATTTGGTTCAGAGCTGCTGACAGTCCCCATTGAGCAGCTTTGAACACCAGGTCTCTCAGAGTGTCAAACTGAATATTTAGCACATAACTCATCCCACCTAGTGGATTCTGGAAAGTGGAACCCACAGTGATTTAGGGTTTGCTTAAAGTAATTTTTAACTGAGCACAAATCCGGGCTGCCATTGCAATCAAGCTTCTCTGACTGAAAACAGACCAAAACTGCACCAGAAGTGTTCAAGTAAATAAAACTCCCTCTTCTGTTTAACCACAACAACTATTAGTGTTGGCACTGGGGTTGGGCAGACTCCATAATAGTGGATATAGAAGGATTGGCCATTTCATCCAGCAGCCTGGTGAAGTTAACCTAATTAACCTGGCTACCTAATTATACTGGCTATACAGCCTATAGCCTTATTTAAAAGTCAAGGCATGTTCAGAAGCCTTGAGTTTTGTACCTTGGGTACACTTGCTCCAGCCATTTGCTGATGGTTAGGAGGATCTTCATTTAATTGGTAAGAGTTTGGTCAGTGTTTAGGTATTGCAGCAGGTAGACATACAGGGTCAAGTAGCTTCCTAAAGACAGACACTCCTGCAGAAATTCTTCCATGGTTAGCGCAGGAACTTGGAGGGAAGCAAGTATAGGGCCCCAGCCTAAATCCTGGTGGTGAGGACAATCTATAAAGAAAGCAAAAGAACAGAACAAAGAGCGTGTGAGAAAGCAGCACTTAGTAAAACCTAAGAACTAGAACTACTTCACTGTGTTCCTATAAGTTACAGAATTTGGGCTGGTTTAGCTGTTTTCCAGGTGGTCAGTTTGTCATGCAACTCTGATGGAGAGAAAAGAACAACTCCACTATCATAGGGCACCTCCTTGAGGTCAAGGAGAGATATTTTCCCAGCATTCAGTCAGGATTAAATTTGAAAATTTTAGAAATTGAATTTTAAGTATTTCCTTCAGGTGTACTGAAATTTGATCACACAGAATGTGGAAGAAATCAAAATGTAGTTCCACAAGGATTACATAAACAGAAAAAAAAAACCCCACACCACAGAATTTCAGAGTTTTACCAATCAAGAGTATTTTTTTTCTTAAATTAGCCTACAGAACACTAGAGGAGGAGACAAATACCTGTTTTGTTCTCTTGGGATGATTCTTTTTTTAAAAAGTCCTCCCCTTTAGCTGGAAAAGTGGTAACCATTACACAAAGCAAATCAGTTTCCACAGAGTCAAGTATAGTTCTTAAGAAAATACGCAATTAAAGCAGTTGAAAAATCCAAACCACAACGGCCTAACTTTTCTACATCTAGTTACTACAGCACATATATGTGTGACAGTTGGAAGCCATCAGATACAAAGAAAGGAGCTCTGATTATGGCAACCAGATTAAAATCCAGTTCCAGTACTGGGCAGTGTGAAGTTATAAGGATTCCAGATGATTTGTATTTCATGGGCATCCAAGATTGATCAAAGTTTGAGACAAGCAGCAGCAGAAGACAGGCTCCTACCTTCATTGAAGTAAGCAGTGATACAGGCTTCTGTTGTCTCTGCCATGTGTCGCACAGAAGCCAGGCTCTGACACGATGCTGTGAAAAGGGGCACTGCTAGCAAGCCATGCACTTTGCTGTCAATCCACTTCCGTAAGCTCCCCCATAGTGACTCAACTGTTGTAACGCTAGAATTGTTCATCATCATCAGCGTTTCTGTAAAGAGACTGCTGAGGGCCATATGATGTGTTTGCAGATCCATGTCCGAAAGTCAGAAATAAGAGAACCATTTCAGTAAATAGAGACTAGAACCCAAATTCAACTTCACCACTGAACACTTTCTGTAGATACTGGGGAAAAGCCTCTTGCTCATTACACACCTCAATTCCTTGTCTGTACTTACAAAATTGCAGTAAGACATCTGTTCCTCACAGTCTCTTCCCTTGATGAGATAGGTCATCATTCATTAAACAGAGAGACAGCTGATAAGACTGTACAGCAGAGTACACTGGAGCCCATCTTTCACCTAGGATCTTTTACCATGACTACAGTGCAAATAAATTGAATGATAAAGCACATTTACAGTCTCTGAGAAAACTTGGGTATTAAAAACACAGTTTAAAGCACAGCTTCGAGTGAAACAACCACGATTTTAGATTATTAAATTTGAAATATGACCGAGATGAGCCCTGAAATGTTGCAATCCCCTCATGCATTTCCAGGATTCTAGATTTCCTGCTAATCCCAGTGTTCAGCCCCAGAATATTTTTTTGAAACCATCTCAAGGCATTACCTGAACACGTTATCATGGGCCACCTGTAACAGTACCCTCAAAGTACAAACGTTTCCTGCGCTTGGCTCTTACAAGTCTAACTACAGAGTAGACCTCTGCACATACTGATGGAAAAAAGCCACCATTGTTATATAAGAAAATTTTCAAGCAACATCAGGCATCGTAGAAGGAAAAACTTCAACTGGTTATGAAGAAAAAGTTGTGCACAAAGAGGGATTAATCACTGGAAAAACATCGCCCAAAGAGGTTGAGACTTCCACACTTGCAGATATTTGGAAGCTCATCAGACAAGGCCCTGAACAACCTGATTTAACTTTGAAGCTAGCCCTGGTTTGAGGAGGAGGTTGGACTACAGGCCTCCAGAGGTCCCTTCCAAACTAAGATATTCTGTTTGTATCATCTACCTACTAAGGAGAAAAAAAAAAAAAAAAAAAAGCATGCCCCAAAAGTCATCTGACACAGCACAGCTCTCCAGTAAGGTAAACATCTTATCACAGCCCAAACAAGAAAGACAATGCCAGGAGGTTAACTGACTTACCTAAGGTCACAACTAGTTTTACAGCCAAGTCCCACTTCACTGGCTGCAGACCACCAAGCAGGACCACCACCTGACACCAGGGCCCACCAGATCCCCTGGCACAAGTCCTGGTGCAGCGCCCATGCAAGAAGCCCAGCTTTCTCCTCTCCAGCTGTTGTCAACAGAAGGTGCTGCCCCAGGGGCTCTTCTGAAAACCTCCACCAGCCCCTTCCAAACCTCACAGAGAAGCTAAATCTGATACACACCACCACTTTCCTGCTGCTCCGCATCAGTGATCCTCCTGCACTCCACAGCCTAGTTGAGCAACATGGAGCATTCTCTCTTTCAGTCCTTTAACACATACAAGCATGTACCAGGGGTTCATGAAACAGAGCTGCTCCTCTTACACTGGAGCTCCTGTCTCCTCCAAAATTTCTCAGCTACAAGGAGTGTCAGCAGCAACAGGCAAGCCTTCACTTCTCTTCAAGTCACACAGAGTTTTACTGACTATGGGGCTGTCCTACAGAGCTTCCCCAAGTAGCAATACAAGTACTGAGAGACAGTTATCACTCTCTCAGATTTTCAGACACTTTCTGTTCACTCTTGCTAGCACACCTGTGTGGGTCATGGACAGGAAGAGACACGACTCCTGACAAGTATTTCTGCGTAGTACGGCGAGACGACTGATTTAACCTGAAGTTTTAGTTTGATAGAGGAAGCTCAGGATAGTATAGTACTAAAATTGAGATCAATATAAATGCTGTGGGTGTGGACACACCATACTACTAGTGTACATCAATATAATTCCCCTTCTTCAATATAGTCAGTTTTCCCAATTGCACAACAGTTTAGAACCCTTTCTTAGAACCCAATCCCTCAGGACCAAGAGAGTGTATTTGTGTCATCCTTCCTTTTAAAAAAGATGCAAATGCCAAATAAAAATTAAAAAAGATTTAAAAAACTAGACAAAGAAAAGAATCCCTCAAGCTCCTGTATATCGGTCAGTTTTACTCACAACATAACCCCTGTTTTTTCTGTTGGTTCTGTCACTCTTGACAGCTCTACGGGGTAACGTTCATAATTTTGTTTTGTGCTAATATACCACCTATATATACATTACTAAAGCAACATGCCCTGCTGCCCATAAGGGAGACATTACAGTAATGCAAGTAATTACATAGTCACACATGTTCAAAAATCCACGCAGTACAATAAAGGATCTTGACAGCTTTAAAGTTATTTGCCACTTCTTTAACACAAACTTGGAAGATTAAAGATGACTACATCATCTAGCAACTTGGACATTTCTTGTTCCAAAACTGCAAGAGTAATCTTTCCATTTTGTTCTAAGGTGCTGAGAAATTGAACCACCTGGCAAATGTATGCTCAGCACTTCAGTGTTGCATCCTGTTAATCAAAACTTAAATCAATTCGAAAAAAAATCATGCCTAGAACTCTTTCCACACTCCATACATAATATACAAAAGGAGAACATTGCAAATGAAAAGAACAGCTCAGAGACACTGCAAAACCAGTTCAACTTACAAGGTGGATGTGACTATCCGAAGATGCACCAAAGCCTGCTGAGATTTTCAGGAGCTTCACTATCAGTTCAGCTGCAGCATCCTTAGCAAGGATAACAGAAGGAGGGTAGTAACTGTTGCAGTAGCTGATTATGCTTTGATAAGATGAAATGCCCACAAGCTGCCAAGGAATGGAGCTGGTCTGTCCAAGAAGATTTATGAATGGCAATTCCTGAAGATTTAAAGACATCAGTCTAAGCTCCACCTTCTTTGCTGTTTTAAATTAATATTCACAGTACTCAATATTGGAAGGAAGCCCAGACTCCAAAATTTGAAGGAGACGGAACAGAAACCCCACAGAAATAGATGACCACTGGGAGTCTGGCTGAAAAGCTGCTCCTCATTCAAGCAGCAAGCCAACACATGTATGTCATCTCTAGCATTCACATAACAGTACTCAGACTGCTGCAGCAGCTCTAACCAAGCACGAAAGTCAGTGAGACATTAAAATTTGACATGTAAACATGTAAAGACAGCTAGAAAGAAATGGAGACCCTACAAGGTAAAGTCACTGCAGTAGATGTTTAAAAAAGGTATTAAAAAATTATTAAAAAAATAATTTAAGTTCACAGTAGAACCAGGGACAGAAGCTGGGTCCCTCAATTTTCCATTATAAGTACTCCTCAAGTGCTTATTCTCATAAATACCATCCTGAACAGTACAGCAGCCTACAGTGTCCACAACTCACACAGGCAGTGCAAGTATGCAGATGGAAAAGTCTCTCCTGTCTACAAGCAGCAGAGTCTAGCCTCAGCTACCGCCATTCTCCTCTCACGGGTTCATATACATCTGCAATACAAAAGGGCACCCCCTGGACACTGAGAAGCACCAAATTTCTACATGTTATAGAATGAACAAATACTGGAATTGTGTTGATGGCCAACACAACCTAAAGATTTTAAGGATCCAAGAACTAACCCAAATTAGAGTACATTAACAAAAATGTGACACTGGTACATCAAGTACTTCCCAAGTTGCTTACGCACTGGAACATAGGGCTGAGAAAGTTTGAGATTTAGGTCAAGGTGTCACAGGAGCATTCTGGGAGGTAAAAAGCAAGTGACAGTGCATCAGTTTAACACATTGCTGGAGGCTAGGAGGGAATTCCTGAGGCTGACTCATACAATGTACAAACAGGTATCTTTTGAGGCTTGAGAAGCTTCTGATAAGCAAATACATTCACGTCAAAGCACATGAACTGTGAACTCTAGTAATTTTCCTAAGCTGGAATACAATGCTGATCAAAGGCTACTGATGACATCTTGACAGAGCATCATGTAATGCCTCAGAGGAAATGGAAAACAGAAGATGCTGCAAGTGGGAGAAAGCTGGCAAATGTGAAATGGGACTTCTTGAAGATTACCCAGCCTCTCTGGAAGAGTCCTCCAGAAGCAATGGACTGAATCAGACTGTGCTAAATTTACCCACACAGAGCTCTTGGCAAAAGCAGGGTTTGGAAAGTTCATCCCATTTCTCTTCCCTACTCCAACAATTCAGAAATACTGGAATGCAACCATAAAATGGGAAAAGCGCTGAGAAATCAGAGATTATCAAATCCCCCTTCAGAGCAAGGGAACAAGAAAACTCAACTAAGATTCAACAGAAAGTAATCTGTACCCAGTAACTCGTCAGAAGCAGACAGTGACAAGCTTCTTAAAGATATATCTGGTCTTCAAGATGTTGTAACATCATTGTGACTTGTCATCACATCTTATGGAGTTAGGAGGGGAGCATTTCATGGTAAGAAATAAATGTTTGCAAAAGCAGTTCTGAGTAAGGACTGAACAACACTTATTTATAACTCCTGAGAAAACATGTTCAAGCAGACAAATATTTTCTTTTTAGACAGCTATGAAAAAAACTACGCTCAGATCAAGTGCTGCTCCTAACCTCACAGGGACTAATCCCGTTGCTGAGTTGTGCTTAACGCAACCAACTTGAAGTATGACCAGTACTGAAGATCAAGTTGGAAAACATCACGAACATGCACAATAAGAGACAGAGCCAGGCATAAGCTTTTCATAAATTAATGATTCCTTACCATCCCTCCACACATTCATGTTTGCCACTCAGAAAAAAGAAGCAAGGCACAGCGGAGATTTACATGACTGGCCGTGACAGAATAAACGTGACTCAGTGAGCCTCCCAATTCTTCTCACAGCACTACAGGTGCTACAAGCATGAATGCCACAGTCAATGCTGCTCCTGTGCTCACAGTGGACTGCCTGAATCAAAGTGGGCTGACGCCAGACACCCTTTTCACTCAGGCTGTCAGAAAAAGCTTCACCTTAAGTTATATATAATATTGTGCATATATATATATGCATACATGTATTATAGGTGCATATGTAAATTCTTGCTAATACTACCTCTACTTTGCATGTGCTTTTAACTAAGGCTCTCCAAAACCAGGAAAGAGAAAAGGAAACAGACATTTTAATGAAGAGCTGGCCTAAGAGACAAGAAAGATATACTATGCAGCATCCCGTACTTAACTGTGGAAACAACTGCACAGTAGTTTTACATAACAATTTTTTTTTTAAACACTAATGAAACTATAACATATATATTTGTTCTTTCCAAAACCCAGAGAATCATTTTGTAACTCCAGGAAACTGTCTGTATTTATTTGCCTACACTTTACAACAACACTACTGAATCACAGCACCTACAGAAGCTTCTTAAAACAAACAGCAGCTCTTCTTTTCTCACAGAAGTTATACAAAATGCCTCACATAAGGATTTAGTCTTGGCCATCTCTAGAACACTATTTGGGGTATTTTACCTAGGCACTTCTGAGATAATCATTCTGCAAGTCAGAAAGTCGTCACAGCCTGTGTCCTTGCTAGCAAAGGGTGATTCTTCTTCTAAGACAGACAGGTATAAACCTTTTCAAAATTACCTCTTTGCCTATAAGTTGTTCCTCCTTTGCCAACAGGACCATCATATACAGCAAACAGACAATCATGTTGTGAGTCTGAGGATGAGGGTTGGGATTCCAGGCATCAGAGAGAACACCGACCCAGTTTATTTCACATAAAACGTAACCCAAGAATAAGAAACAACTCTTGGGGCTGCCTCTTTCAATCTAGAAATGAGAAAGGAAAAAAAAAACAGGTACATAAAACAATGTAAGATATAAATACATTCATACTTTTCAACTCCTTAGCCAACCATAAATCCACAGCAGCATTTTAGGTCGGCAGAGAAGTAGACAGACACTGCTTCTCCATCATTTTGCCCCCCACCAGAAGAGTTGCACATGTAACTTTCTAAGCCTCTCAAACAACCAGTACAGAATACCAAGCTACTGCAAACCAAAAAGAAATAATCTATTACAAACTCTTAGCTGCATGATTGCATCCATTTCTCTTAGAATGAAGAGAAATTAAGAAACTCTGAGACTGTTTAGAACTGCATGAAGAACTCATCCCAAACAGATAAAGCAGTAAATCCTGGAGCATTTCCACACTTATATGCAGGTTTACATTGTCTCAGACAACTTGGAAGTGAGAACAACATGGCAATAATAAAATATATTAACTCTAAATACATATTAAATATATATGTAATAAATGAGACATTCAGATAGAGCAATGACAGATTACAAAGACTGCCAGCTTTACAGCTCCCTACAACTTTGTATAAGACTCAATAGCACTCCTTCACAAAAATCAATCACAAAATGAGCAGCTGTGAATACTACAATAAGCTTTAAAAGTTTACTTGCTAAAGAACTGTCTCCAGTTCTGCAGTTATTTTCAAGGGCAACACTGATTATGAACTTAATTCAACAGATGCCAATGTACTCACTTTCAAGAACTCTTCCATAAGCATCTGGTCTGGATGCATTTCCTTCCATGGAAGCCGTCTGAACTCAGTATGCAAAGTATAAAGAATAAACTCAGGCATTTTGGGGGCTGTGCAACACTCACAGTAGTGCATTAGATGTGACCAGAGTGCCCCACGGTAGCTTGGCAACAGCTTATCTAATTCAGCTATTTTCTTTGAATATAACAACAAAAAAAATTCAGGGAAAGCTTGATTACAGAAGAAAGTCCAATTCTGAAGATGAAAAACCATAAATGCAAGTTACACTAAAATACATTCGTCAAAAAAGAAAAAAAAAAAAAAGCACACAAACTTTTAGATTTTTTTTCTCCAAATCAACAAGTGGGGAAGCTTATGATTAGTTGGAAGCCATTGTACATCAGGAAAACTATGATATGGTGGCCATCACGGAAACGTGGTGGGGTGACTCGCACAACTGGAGTGCGGCGATGGATGGCTATAAACTCTTCAGGACGGATAGGCGAGGCAGGAGAGGTGGTGGGGTAGCCCTGTACGTCAGGGAGAGTCTGGATAGTTTAGAGCTCGATGATGGTGATGATAGGGTGGAGTGTCTATGGGTAAGAATCAGGGGGAAGGCCAACAAGGCAGATGGTGCCAACAAGGCAGTCTGTTACAGACCCCCCAACCAGGATGAGGAGACTGACAAACTATTCTATAAGCAGCTGGGAGAAGCCTCACGATCGCTAGCCCTTGTTCTTGTGGGGGACTTCAACCTGCCAGATGTCTGCTGGAAATACAATACAGCAGAGAGGAAAGAGTCTAGGAGGTTCCTGGAGTGTGTGGCAGATAACTTCCTGACACAGCTGGTGAGTGAGCCAACTAGGGAAGGTGCCCCGCTGGACCTCTTGTTCACGAACAGAGAAGGACTTGTGAGCGATGTGATGGTTGGAGGCTGTCTTGGGCAGAGTGATCACGAAATGATAGAGTTTTTGATACGTGGAGAAGCGGTGAGGGGGGTCAGCAAAACTGCCACCTTAGACTTCCGGAGGGCAGACTTTGGCTTGTTTAGGAGACTGGTCGAGAGAGTCCCCTGGGAGGCAGCCCTTATGGGCAAAGGAGTCCAGGAAGGCTGGACATTCTTTAAGGAGGAAGTCCTAAAGGCACAAGAGCGGGCTGTCCCCAGGTGCCGAAAGACGAGCCGGCAGGGAAGAAGACTGGCCTGGCTGACTAGAGAGCTCTGGCTCGAACTCAGGAAAAAGAGGAGAGTCTACGACCTCTGGAAGAAGGGGCAGGCAACTCAGGAGGACTACAAAGGTGTAGCGAGGCTGTGCAGGGAGAAAGTTAGAAGGGCCAAAGCTGAGCTAGAGCTCAGTCTGCCTGCTGCTATAAAAGACAACAAAAAACACTTCTTCAAATACATTAGCAGCAAAAGGAGAGCTAAGGAGAATCTCCAGCCCCTAGTAGACGGGGGAGGGAACACAGTGACCAAGGATGAGGAAAAGGCTGAGGTACTTAATGCCTTCTTTGCCTCAGTCTAATAGCAGGGCCGACTGTTCTCTGGGTACCCAGACCCCTGAGTTGGAAGATAGGGACGGGGACCAGAATGGAGCCCCCATAATCCAGGGGGAAATGGTTAGTGACCTGCTGCACCACTTAGACACTCACAAGTCTATGGGGCCTGATGAGATCCACCTGAGAGTACTGAAGGAACTGGCAGATGTGCTCACCAAGCCCCTTTCCATCATTTACCAGCAGTCCTGGCTAACTGGGGAGGTCCCAATTGACTGGAGGTTAGCTAATGCGACACCCATCTTCAAGAAGGGCCGGAAGGAGGACCCAGGGAACTACAGGCCTGTCAGCCTGACCTCGGTACTGGGGAAGCTGATGGAGCAGATCATCCTGAGTGCTATCACACAGCATGTAGAGAATAACCAAGGGATCAAGCCCAGCCAGCATGGGTTCAGGAAAGGCAGGTCCTGCTTGACCAACCTGATCTCCTTCTATGACAAGGTGACCCGCCTAGTGGATGAGGGAAAGGCTGTGGATGTTGTCTATCTAGACTTCAGTAAAGCCTTTGACACGGTTTCCCACAGCATTCTCCTGGAGAAACTGGCTGCTCATGGCTTGGACGGGTGTACTCTTCACTGGGTAAAGAACTGGCTGGATGGCCGGGCCCAAAGAGTGGTGGTGAATGGAGTTTACTCCAGTTGGCGGCCGGTCACAAGCGGTGTTCCCCAGGGCTCTGTGTTGGGGCCAGTCCTGTTTAATATCTTTATCAATGATCTGGACGAAGGGATCGAGTGTACTCTCAGTAAGTTTGCAGATGACACCAAGTTGTGTGGGAGTGTTGATCTGCTGGAGGGTAGGCAGGCTCTGCAGAGGGACCTGGACAGGCTGGATGGATGGGCTGGGGTGAATTGCACGAGGTTTAACAAGGCCAAGTACAAGGTCCTGCACTTGGGCCACAACAACCCCATGCAACGCTACAGGCTTGGGGAAGAGTGGCTGGAAAGCTGCCTGGCAGAAAAGGACCTGGGGGTGTTGGTTGACAGCCGCCTGAATATGAGCCAGCAGTGTGCCCAGGTGGCCAAGAAAGCCAATGGCATCCTGGCTTGTATCAAAAATAGTGTGGCCAGCAGGACTAGGGAAGTGACTGTGCCCCTATACTCAGCACTGGTGAGGCTGCACCTCGAATACTGTGTTCACTTTTGGGCCCCCCACTGCAAGAGAGACAGCGAGGTGCTGGAGTGAGTCCAGAGAAGGGCAACGAAGCTGGTGAAGGGTCTAGAGCAGAAGTCTGATGAGGAGCGGCTGAGGGAACTGGGGTTGTTTAGCCTGGAGAAAAGGAGGCTGAGGGGAGACCTTATTGCTCTCTACAACTACCTGAAAGGAGGTTGTAGTGAGGTGGGGGTCGGTCTCTTCTCCCAGGTAACAAGTGATAGGACAAGAGGAAATGGCCTCAAGTTGCACCAGGGGAGGTTTAGACTGCATATGAGGAAATTTTTCTTCACTGAAAGGGTTATCAAGCATTGGAACAGGCTGCCCAGGGAGATGGTTGAGTCGCCATCCCTGGAGGTATTTAAAGGACGTTTGGATGAGGTGCTTAGGGACATGGTGTAGTGGTGGTTTTGGCAGTGTTAGGTTTATGGTTGGACTCGATGATCTTAAAGGTCTTTTCCAACCTATACGATTCTGTGATTCTGTGATTTTGTGCCCTTCCTTGATCTTTTGAAGAGTTGCTGGACAATAGTCTGAAGTTATAAAATACTCCTTCCATGTAGAACTTCATTGCTTTTATGTTGGGTTATTTTGGTTTTGTTTTTTGTTTGTTTGGTTGGTTTTTTTTTTTAAGAAAAAATCTTATGTATCTCAAATTTCATAAAACACACAATAATATTATTTTTAATTATTTAAGGTAAGTTTGAATCTAGTTCATCCCTAGAAGTTGTTAAGAGTTGTTGTGAAATTAATTGTTTTCCATTCTTATGTCTAACTACACATTAGGAACAATAAGCAATGCTAAATAGGAGCTCAAAATTATCAGTCCTGGAGATTAAATTACCCCCAAGACTAGCTATTGAGACACATGTATTGGTCACTGTGACATGCTACTGCATATGTTGTATGGGAACAACATAGAGACCTAGAATGAAGTCATGCAATTCTCATGACAGCTCATTTTGTTTTGCTTTCCTTCACATTAATTTTGCTATCTAACAAGTATGCATTTATCAATCCTTGCCCAGGAAAAAAGCTGTCTATTAAGGATGAAATAAAGAAATGCTCCTGGTACCACTGCAGTGATCATCTTGGCTAAAAGTTCATAACAAACAAAATCTCCTCACTTCCCGTATCTCAATCAAAAGTCTTCTTTGGTCCGATAGAACAGGAAGTGCTGCTACATTAAAACAGCGCGGACTTCACCTACCTTTAAAGCTCTCATGCAAAAGCTTGATGCAATCTGTAAACAAACAGACCATGGTGGATGCTACAGGAGTGTCGCTCTCTAACCAAGGGTAACAGGGCTGGTTACTTAAAAGTAGTAGTGAAGCAACACAAATTTCAGTGCTGAGTTACCAGACCATAAACAGACCATAAACACTTAAATGATTTAAATATTCTAAAACATAGTAAATCAATATAGTAGGTAGTACATAGTAAATCAATATAGTAAATATAGTAAATCACTGTAAGCAGTCCTTTCACTCAAACTCAACTCTTTAGAACTGCCTGTTTCTTCCTTAGAAGAGGTACATATTTTTATGTCACACTGAAGATCCATGATACCATTGAGTAAGCAGAGATTACTTGTTTGATATTTCATAACTAAATAAAATACCTAAACACAGGAATTTCTGAATGACAGCACATACCACCTGCAGTCAACATTCTAATTAAATGCTGGAGATGCACTCACAGCTCAAAAAGCTTTTGGCTTTGGAAGAAAGTAAAATTTAAGTGTATAACATTACAAATAACTCTCCATGTGAAGACAGAAGTACACAAGAGAGTAGATCATCATAGGACCGATTTGGTCCAAGGTTTCTTTACGTACCACTGGCATTTGGGGTTATATTTGTTTGACTTTTTTGTTTTGTTTTAAACTAAGGAGTTATCAGTATTATGGAAACTAAAAAAAAAAAAAACAACCTAAAATTTAAATTTGATTGCTTCCAGAACTAAGTGCAATTCATATTTTTCTCATCTCTTTTTCCTGACCAGATCTTGGTTATATTTCTTGTATCTAAAACAATTACTCAATCCAAGTCTTGGAAAATTGGACTTAAACTCATTAGTTAGTTCCATAATTGTTAAGGATATGACACAAAAATCACAGCTACTTAATGGAAGGTCACAGTACAGTCATGAATTAGAAAAAAATCAGATAACCATGATAACCATTCTTATAGGGTTCGAGTCCTTACTTGAGCAAAAACTCATTTAATTTTAAAATGCAATGTATACCTTGCATCTTCCTTATCCAAGACCGGTATCCATGGTTTAAAGAGTCCAGCAATGACTGAATACAAGGACTGCAATACTATAAGAAAATAAAACATAAAAGTTGCTTTCCCCCCCCCCTCAAGTTACTAACAGTGAACATATTACGCTTTTCCAAACTTGAATACAATGTCCTTTGCTTATTCCAACATTTAATCAGTTCTTCCTGGTCAAATAAAAATTTTAAATACAATATGCTTATTAGTAACTCTAGTTAACAATATGATTTTTTTAACAACATTCATAAGCATTTTGCATTGCTTCGATGTTTTATTAATATCACTTTAATACATCTGAGATTGGGGGGGTAATGATGAGTCACACTTTAAACCTACATATACTAAAATAAAAGGTGGTTTGGCAATTTTCTCCAAATCAAAGTCACACCATGATGAAATTAATTAGTCCCTCATTCCCAAACCTCTGCTCAGTGCAAAAGACTATTTTTCTTTGAAGAAAGTATGATCTCTTCATAAAATAATTTTAAAACAAGCTCAAATATAAACAAGCTTCCTCCAACAGGCATAAAGATGAAGCATAAAATCCCACATGGCCATGAAGTAGCATCAATATTTCCCGTCTGTATTTTCATGTTCTCATCATTGTACAAATGCAGAGTAAGAATATTTTACTGTATACTTAAATGGTCTTTAACAGAGGAAATTAGAGTAACTGAGTGCCTGTTCTTAAATAATTTGCTTTTAAGACACATTACCTGCTAGAATTCTGTTACTGCCAACAGGCTCTTAGGCTAAATTGGTAACTTTGGTGTCAATAAGTCATTTAATAAGATACTCCAGAAATGTATTCACTTCAGCCACATAAGGACTCCATTTTGAAAACAGGCCAAAAGTCCATCGAAGACAGTCGGAGTTTGCAGAAAGATGTGGAAAGCCATTCTATTGTCTCTCTAACCTGTAAAAAGAAGGAAACTATTAGTCAGCTACAGAAAGACTGCACAGCAGTGTTATTTGTCACTGGTGGGCATCTGCTTCAGCTGAAAAACATAATAAATCAACCAAAGAGGCACCCACCTGTTCTGCAGAAAGGAGAATTTTTGCAGCATCCCACAATACAGGACTTTCAGTAGAATCACTTTTTTTGAAGCTTCCCTGTTCAGTTGCTGGTGAACTACATCCCAAAGCTTTAAGTGATGCCTTCCAACAGTCAGAGCTTAGAAGCTGCTCTGATGAGCCTTAGGAGAAAGAGAAGGGAATACATTTGTGAAAATCAGGAGAAGGATATTAGTCCCTTTCTCAATAACAGTCAGAAAAGGTTGAAATTAGAGCTCCCTACTACATACAAAAATTAGGCAAGGCATGCATTTGAAAGCCCCAAGTTTAAGGGTGAGAAATATCTAATTCCCAAACATAAGTAATTTAACATTCCCTTTTGGCATCTACATGCTCTCTTCTTTAGAGAGTTTCCCAGGCACTTAGTACATCCCTGGCTACAAATACATATTAAGAGACAGTTTCTGCCTCAGCACATACAGTTTGACAGAAAGGAAGTACTTTTGTTCTCATTTTAGAGGCACAGCAGATTATAGGTAGCACCTAATGTCAACCAGGACATTTTCAGCAGATTTCAGTATCAGTCCCAGGTCTCTATAATTCCAGTTCTCAGTTTGACATTGAAGGGTGCTCAAGAACAAGGATGCTGCATTAAAGACTGTGGCATAATTATAATTAATAAGTGCTTCCATTAATAGAAACCTCTCCTCCACCCTTCTCCTGTAATATGGGCTGAAATCTGTTGTCACTGATGTGTGTACTTAGATCTGCAGAAGAGTGTTTCTTTCTAGTAGAGCTAAAATACGTCTAATAAAAACATATCACATAGCATGCACATAAAAGTGCATATAGAAACTTAAAGTTTAAATCATTCTGTATTTGTTGCTATTTAACTCTACTGCATGCAGTTCATATTTTTAAGCCAGAAGAGTTCGGTACGAAAGGCTTAGTATACATCAATTCAGATACTCACTTTGCACGAACAACCTTAGGAAATCACTATAGTGATCAGGGAACTGATACTGGATAAGGTTAGTCCAATGCTTGCGGAAGATATCAAATGGCATCAAAATATCTTCTTCAGGTTCAAGGCCACATGCATTGAGAGCCAAGTGAATAGACTCCAGAAGCTTGGTACGTTCAGATAGAGGTGGCTTAGCAACGCTTAACCATTGTATAAGGTCAAACTAGAACAGAGGACAGGAAGCATTTATAAGTAGAAGCTTTAACAGCCACAACACCTTTAGGAGAAGGGAGAAATTGTCAGGGTAAAAAAAAAAAAATCCTGAAGTTTTTATATTTAAGAAAAACCTAATGAATTTGCACCTCATTAGCCTTAACTCAAAACCAAGGTAATGCTCACCAAAGGTTATGATTTAGTATATTGCAAAAGTCCCTGAATTTATGAAACAACCCTTGGCAGGGGTTCTCAGATTCATAAAGATGTGTATGAATTTCCACGCTTCAGTACCACTGCCACACACTTACAAGCATTAGACTGGGCTAATCTCCATAGTCCATAAATTTTCAGGTGGAAGTGCAAAGCTTTTGTAGCCTCTAGGCCATCTGTTCAGACCTAGGTCAGCAGGGACAATGCTGATCATTGCCACTAAGGACAGCTCAGAGTCATGCCCAAAACAGACTGCCTGCTATTCACAGCTGTCAAACCCTGTCTCTGTGTAACTAATGAAGAGAATCAGAGTGATATCAAAGCCTAAGTATAACAGTAATTTCTCCACTGAATACATACAGACAGTATCATGCAGCCCTGAAACAAGAAATATGCAAATCACTTGCTCTTACCTAACTCTGTATGTTTTAAGATAGGCAGGAAGGACATGGGTGACAGAGACTGAAGATTCAGACACTGTTCCAATTTTTTTTTGTTTTTATTTTTAAGATACCTGGGATTCACTGGCTATTTTGATGAATGTCTCTGCAGAGATATCAGGCAGAAGCCATCAAGAGCCTGCTTTAATTTCAAGAGCAAGAGTGCACTGAAGAGTAAGCCCTAGGAAGCGCATACTGATACTATCTGGGCTAGGAAAGGGTAGTTTAAGCTTCCTATTTGCTTTTGCCTCCAGCCCTTCTTGAGCTTAAATACAACACATACCATTCAGGATGAGCAACATAGATCTATAGAATCCTTCAATGTTAAAGTACCAGATTTGCACCTCTTTCTTCGTTAGCCTAAAGTCACAGTCTTTAGGGAAAGACCCACGAGAAGACGCACCCACAAGACGAAAGCAACCCACAAACCAGACGCAGTATTCACGAGTACTTTACCTTTGTCAGCAGCATGAAGACATCATCACTGTTATCCTCACTCAGAAAGGCCACAACTTTTTCATATAAAGTCACAAATTCATTGGGAGAGGCAACAGGAGTGAAGTAAAGAAAGAAGAGTACAGAGCCTTCGATTCTGCAGGATTGTCTGGAGGAAACATTTGCACTCTGACTTGGTCCCACTGATGAACACCTGAGGAAAAATCAGGAATGGTGAGAAAAAAGGCCTAGTATGAATCTATTGGGGGGGGGGGGGGGGGAAACAACTCTTAGAGCTTTCTGTCGAGACAAGCACAATTTTTGGTCCTTTTAAAAAAAGAAAAAAGTTCTCTCACAAATGACAGACTGTAGGAGATCAACTTCAACTAAATACTGCTGTTCCACAAAATACAAAGTAAAACGAACATGTTTCCCTAACACACTTAAGAACAGCACTTGTGACCACACACACTGCATAAAAATACCTAGAAATCCAATTTTTCTGATGGGTTAACAAAAGAAAATGAATCCAGATTTCAGCAGCCCTGCCTGACACTAGGAAAAGTTTAAACAGAACTATGTCCATGGAGAGCTCTTCAGCACCTCAGCTGTTAGAGGTACTTAAGGACAGCTGCACATTGAAACAAACTGTATTTAAGAGATAAAAATAACTGCCTGGACCCAAAGCAGAGGCTAATGCTTTTTCTTAGAGCACCCACATAATGTGTTCCCCACGGCAAATATTACCAAAAACAACAAGCACTTATGTGCTCTACCAGCAAACTTCTGGCTAACTCTCTACACAAAGAATATTTATTGCAAGGCTGTAGAAGAGAGGTGTCTAAACATAGAGGTTGACAAGATATATGTCAGCTAAAAAATGATCGATAACAGCGAAATATATGCCAAAACACTCTCTTACACGCTGGAAGTACCCAAACTTTAGTTACCTGCCCAAAAATCCAGCCTACCTTAGCATTTAACTAACACAGTAAGCATTTATTAGCACTAAACAGGCATCTCAGAGCAACAGGTTTTATTTTGCTTATATGCAAGCTTAAACTCTCCTAAAGACTGTGTATATTATACAATTAGTTGAAAGGAAAATGGGACAGAAGCTTAGAAGTTAATTTTCAGGCTTCTGAATGTTTTAGACCCCCAATATCAGCAGGCAATTGGGATAAGCATTAGGCATCCAAAAATCAGAGAATAAACTCACTTGGCCTAGAATCTCGATGCAGGATGTTAAGAACTGCCTTGTGGAAGGACTGCATTGAGTTTCATCACACACATATTCCACTAATGTAAAAAACAAACTAATTCCGACTTTCTTAATTGCAGGCATAGGCTGCACCTTGTAGATATTTATTAAGGCCCTGAAAAAAAAGAAAAGAGCAGATTAAATTTACATATGGAAAATAATCTGTGACAAAGAAAGGTTTCTTGCAAATATATAGCCTTGAGATGGGTATGGACCAACCCCCCTACTCAAGCAGGGCCACCTACAGCTAGTTGCCCAGGACTGTGTCCAAATAGCTTTTGAGTATGTCCAAGGATGGAGACTCCAAAACCTCTCTGGACAGCCTGTGTCACCCTCACAGTAAAAGAGTGTTTCCTGATGTTCAGAGGGAACCTCCTGTGTGTCAATTTGTGCCCATTGCTTCTTGTCCTGTCACTGGGCACCCCTGAAAAGAGCCTGGCTCCATCTTCTTTGCACCCTCCCTTCAGGTATTTCTATACATTGATGAGAACCTCCTGAGCCTTCTCATATCCAGGCTGAACAGTCCCAGGTTTAGCTCAAGTAATTTTGCTGCCTGAAATGGGTACCTCCAAACCTTAGAAAGTCTCCATAATCAGAGTCAGAAAGTGATCATCAAAAGATTTTTCACAGCATAGTTCCAACAGGTTTCTCCCTCAAATCATGTGTTTGTCATGTTCTTAGGCCATCCCAACTACATTTGTACTGCAAGAAAATTTACTTAGTTTTACTTAACAGGCTCAGCAATAAGAGACTTAAAACAGAATCAATCTTTTATTGTGTTTTGCCAAATAAATGTTTTATTGAGCTCAAACCCCCATCTTCACTGAGTCCTAATTAAAACATGAAGAATATGCAATTCCACAGATGTAAATCCCAAGAACTAGCTCATCCACAGAATTTTTCAGATTAATGATCAAGAATGAACATGTAGAAATAGTAACCAAATATTTTTACTTGTACAGTGAGCACACTCTGTAGGAAACCAACTACACTAAAAGAATCCCAGCAGAAATCTAGAAGATTGAGAAGAATGGTGTTGCAAAACTGGACCTCTGGGATGAGCTCTAAAAGGCCTTCAAGAGGAAGAGGGCCTTGGACTAATCCATTTATTCACACACACCCCCAAAAAAGTGATATTACATAGTCCTCTTCCACTGCACGATTTTGTTTCACATATTGAAAAGCTCCTTCAACTCATAACTCTCTATTAAAGAACTACATCCTGCACTATTAGAGGGAAAAACCTAGAGAGAGATATGTTAAAAAACATAGAGTTTAGCCTATGGCTGAAACAGCTGTGATACAAGTTTGCCATTTCCTGAAGTTTGACAGGGATGCTGTGTTATCACTCAGCAAGCTTTTGCAGGGTTAGAAGGGCTATTCTAATACACAGTACAATAAATTGAAGTAGAAAACAATACTGTGCCCCCTGTGGAGGCTGAACAACCACCAGTTATAGCTCTTCTGATAATATAGAGTTATTCCTTTAGAAGTCTGTGTCACAAACATACAGGTCTCAGGATTCCCGCTCTGTTGTTGACCCAAGCTGATAAGCATTATGAAAAACACACAAACAGGTTCCACATTTTAACTCTAATATACAGAAAAGGAAATATAAAACATCGCTACCTAAAACAGTGTCTGAACAATCTATGTTATAAAATTTTCCACATGTACTGCTGCTTCCACAACACCCAGAGAAGGTGGCTTCGTAGCTTTTGCCTGCAGTTGTCTCACTTCTTTACGCAAAGCACGAAGCTGCTGGCTCACTGCTTCATTTTTATGTTTCCCTTCAAACTAAATGACAAAAAGACACATACTCATTTCAGAATAATATCTTTTGCTAAAATTCTTTGATGTTACACCTATTTGTAAAAAATGAAGCAGAGCCTAGTAAGAGAACTCTGAATATAGATGGTTTTCCCCTGAAAGTTTTGATCAGATTTAGTACATCGTGCCCAAGCACAGATCCTTGGTCATGTTCCTATTTAATTATCACACACTAATATAATTCATGTCTTTTATGTAGGACTTTTAATCCACAGGGACTGAAACTTAGAGGGGATCAAGAAATTCATATACCAAGCAACATGGAAATATTTCTATAAACATTTTCATGCTTCTATTCCTATCAGTGAGCATATTCCCACATTCACACATCAGGAAGCAGTTTAGAATGGACACTATGAGCAAAACTAATTTTATGCAACAACTTATTTTTCAGCTGTTGATCTGCATCTCCTTTTGAGCATTACATATTAGGTATTTCAGGTAACTATTATGTGTGTATGGGTTTATTTGGTCAACTGCTACCATTCTTGTAACCATTCAGTCATTTCACTTCCATTATTCATGTCCAACAGCCCCAAAACAGAAGTGATGCCATATCTCTAACCTGGACTGTTAGAAGAGCTGCTCCCTGGCAGCCTTTATTTGAAGTTCCCCGGCACTCCAAATGGAGGGTGATCTGCTCTTCCCGATTGACATACTTCGGTATTGACAGCTTCGGTACTGTATCCAATATTTCACTATTGAGGGCAACATGCTGAGATTCCCAGAGAGCTGCAGTTCTGAAAAGCATTTATTGATAAAGTTACCAAAAATCTTTACTGAAAACAGTAATACTAAGAATTTATAAGCAAGAGATGAGACTTCAATTTAATGTGCTGTACAAAGACTCATGACACTTTCCTAGAAAACATAAAAGGTTATTGAATGAAATAGAGTTAAAATTTCAAAGTAATAGCACTTCAAAGTAAAAAAGAAATAGGTTCATAAGAACAAAAACTACTCCAGTCTGCATAAGTTCTTTTTAATTATTCTATATGACAACCTGGAAGGAAATTAAATAGATCACCCTCTGTAGGAAATGCAATTTTCCACCAGACAAAAAAAGCTGGACTGTGGGATGATTCAGTCAACAAAAAAAGAGCCCACCTAAAATTGCTGCTGGAATTGTTTAGACACATCCTCTCTTGGGCTTAGTGAGTTTTGGGGTTTTTTTTGTTTGGGTTTTTTCTTTTTTCTTTTTTTTAATAATAATAATATTGATATTACATTACTACATTGGGCAAGAATAGCTATAGATTTGTCAGCTGTGTTTGAAAATACTTCAGCTGGATTCTCTTTGTAGGAATATTAAAAACAGAAAGTCTCTTCTCTTTCACACACAAAGCTAGTAGTACCAGAAATTAGATTTCTCTCTTGGGGGTTCCAGTGCTTCACACTGCAGCTACCACATTAGTGCAAAAGGGTTAACTAACTTATTGTCAACAAATCTAGGCTAAAGGAAGGCTTTATTTTAAGAAGTATGCCAAATGAGAAATGAAACTGTAGAACTTCGATTTCAGCTGATATAATCTCAGTCATTAGATAAGACCTGTGTAGTCTTATCTTAGTTAAAGGAGTGGAATAACAACATGATAGCCAAGGGGGAGGGGGGAACCCACACACAACAAAAACACACAACCAGCCAAAAAAACGAACCAAAAAAAAATTAAAAAAACACCCACACACCACCAAACCAACCAACACAACACTGAGACAAGAAGCAGAAGTCAAGTACTGACAGTCTTGTGCCAACACCACAAGTGAGGCTGCTGTAAAGGGCACCTGAAGACACTGCTAGACACGCTAGTGAGGCAGAGGGAAACACAGCTGTGTCTTACTTGTGCATGGACCTTAACATCTTGCAGTGACATGCCATGAGCTGAATTGCTTCTTTCTGACTTACTAGACTGGCAGAGGAAATAACTGGCACAGGAGCTTTAATCATCTGGAGTGGAAGAAGGGGCTTGAGAGTATCAAACTTCTTCAAATTATTCATTATCCTCTCTTTGGCTAGAAAAGAAAGGAAAAGCAAGTTTTGTCAATAAGAAAAGTTTAGGAGAAACTGAACAAAAACATTACTTTTTTGCATGAAACATGTTTAACATGACATATTTCTCAGGATTCCTCCCTTTAAAAAAGAAAAAAAAAAAATCTCTTAACTAATCTTCCTATTTTTGTTGACAAAGTTTATTTCACACAGCTAATTTTCATGACCAGCTCCATCACACAAACATTAGGATCCAAGGCTCCATTACTTTCCTTGTTTCCCCCAGCCACTCCTACCTTCTACCCTTCCAATTTTCCTCTTATCACCCCATTTATTCCCCTCATCTGACAGAGGCTCCCAGACCCAGTCTGCTAAGGCAAATTCATCTTCCTTTCCCTACAATTCATCCTCATCTCTAGTCTTGTCAGCTCCAATTCCTCCCCAAAGTGCAGCCTCTCTCCAGATCAGCTCTCTCCTTCTCCCGATTCCCATTCAGTTCCTTTGCCCAAACAGTGCCAATTCACCTATGAAACTATTCCAGTTTCCTTCTATTCCCTCCCTCCCCTTTTTTAATCAGCCCCCCCCAAAATCCAATCTCATCACATCCTTAATATACCTACCATGACTATTATCCCCTTGTGTGCTAGAACAACCCTTTCACCATGCCAAAATTCCAGGGAAACAGCAAGGAAAGACATTAGGAACAACAAAACAGAGACAATCTTTCTGTTTTCAGTTACAGTGGGTTTTGCCTTTGCTTGCAGCTGTGTCTCTCTAAACTTGAGGAAAATTCACCCTGTCTGGAGCATGCTCTGTGCAGAGGAATCTTTGGGGAGTTCACTCACGAAGCTCTAGGCACAACATGACCTGCTGTTCTGTGATGTGGCAAACTTTAAACCAAAAACATCGATGTTAGCCTCTCACATGAGCATCTTGGCGAGAACACCATGAAAACTTCATGCAAAATACTGTACCTATAGAAAACAAACTGTATTAACATCTTTATTCACAGACCTCATTATGTTCCTAAAGAAACCAGGGCTTCAACATCCTAATAATTCTTTCTGGCCCAATTTCATTAACAACATTCTTATTTCTTACCTGATAAAGGGTTGGTGAAATCTGTTTGCCCTGCAAAAACACAGGTTGTATGTGATTCAAGCTGAACCTGAAACCAAAGGTTTAGAGCTTCCTGAAACTCATGGCGTACGAGTTCAACATTGACATACTCCATCCACAAATCCTAAAGCACAAAAGAATTACATTATCATTCCCATTTTGGTCAGTACCATATACTGTGCATCCATCCCAGTAGCTGGGGAACTAAAATAAGTACATAAAACTAGACCCTGCAGTTTTAAGTGATAGGAAAATTATTACCGGGGGGGGGGGGGGGGAAGTCTATACTGAAGAAAAAAAGCTGCAGAATTTTTATCACATACAGATAAGCCACTGAAAAGCATTTGTGACACTTGGAGAAGAATTCTGACAAGCACACGGTATAAATTTCTAACAAATAAGAGAGAAAGGATACAGATTATTAAAACTCTGTTCCTAAAAAAAGGAACACAGGAAACAAAGTTAGTCTAAAACATCATGGCATGATTAACTGTTATCAGGCTAAAGCAGGCTGCATTTCCAGTAGTCACATACACTGGAGAAATAAAAACAAAGCAGGCATGAGGAAATGCCCTTCTAAAATCTTCCCTCTCACAGGTTTTTTTAATTATACTAACTCTTTAGACTTACTGGACAAAATAATATACACTTCCCACTCACTAACTTATATTTGAACCTGACATATTACATACTACCAACATGAGCAGATTTCAACTTCCAGTCTTTTGTCATTTAAAGTTCCAACTTCAATAATTCTCTAAAATTATCTTAGAACATAAAAAGAATTACAGAACAGTACAGAATAAGGACTGTGTTCTCATTAAGATATGCAAGAAATCTACTCATGAGTCCTTGCTCAAATATAAAGGAAGACAGCTGGGGATGGCACAGGATTTTTAGGAAAAAAAGTTAGAGCTAAAAACTACCATACATGCTGTACACGTATTAAAGACCAGTGACACCAAGTCTCTCACTACTTTAGAGGACCCACTTTAACAAGCGAAGTGAATTTTGGATCCCAAATTGCCAATATCATTGGCACTTCACCTGTTGATTCTGCATGGCTTTAGCAAGTCTATGTGCATCGTATTGCTTTGGTAAAGAAGGAATGTGTGTATCTCTGGAAACTCTCTTCTTCCAACCACAAAATAAAAACATTACAAAGCCTGAGAACAAAAAAAAAAAAAAAAAAAAAAGGGGGGGGGGGGGAATAAATCAATGTGAACTTGAATTGTATGCATAGCATGTATTACACAGCAGTCTCATCCTGGGGTTTAGAGTTAAGGCAACAAATCATGCTACAAGGTGACATGGCTCAAAACGTAGATGTTTCAGATACTTTGTGACTAGCTTACTAAGTGTCAGGTCAAAGACCAGCAGTAGAAAAATACAAAGGGCAATAACCAAGAGCAAGAGGACAAATTTTGAAAAGGAGAACATTTATGTGAATTAGCAAACATGACCCAGGACTGGAAGTGTCTCTTACATCAGGGAATCATATTGACAACCCTATTCAAGAGACCAATGAAGAAAAAAAAAAGAGTACATCTGAGCAAGTTTGGCTTCTTACCCCATGACTTCTCTAGAGTACCTGCTCTAAAAGCTCACACCTGAGTTACATCTTTTAATTTCTTGTCAGACTCAAATTCATGGCTAGTTTATTCCCATTTCCTCCTCTACTAACACTGTACTTAAACATAAACATACTTCTTTCTTCAATTGGCATCACTCTTTTTATAGGAAGGATACCCTTTTTATAATCATACCATCCAAGCTTTCCTGATTAAATACAAGGGAGAACTAGAATACCATTAAATCTTTGCACTGTGGTATTAAATATCACTAGCAAACTCCTGTTTTCTGTATCAGTGTCATTGGTGAAAAAATGGAAGTAGTCTAATTCCAAGAGTCAGCTCTGATGAACTCTACCAATGTTTTCCCTCCTGTTTAGGTGGTCTTAAACTTCCTGAGTGTAAGATTTACTTGGCTATAGAGCAATCTGGTTTTATGTTGGAGTGGGGAACTCCTTTGAAATAAAAGACTGAAAAAATTAATCAAGTTACACCCAGTGAGCATCTCTGGATTTTTTTTTTTTCCACAAATTACCAAGGAGGATTTATGATCTCCCTTGTTTGCTTGTACAGTACCTACCGATTGCTGCGGGGGAAGCACTTAAAAGAAGCTCAGATCCCATATGCCCAAACCCCCTGAACAAGGGTCTCTTTCCAAATAATCCTTTCAACTAGTTTCTGGGAATATTCAGATACTGTAATACTGCAAATATTTCTTAAGGTAGACTTCTCAGACCAAAAGTCTCTGTGTAACAGAACCACGGACTTCTGAACAGCATAGCTACAGTTTCAGCGTGCATGAGATACGTAGCTCTTACAAGTTACCACCCCTTACAAAAGTGAGCGTTCATCAGCTGAGTCACAGTGAGTGACCATGCCCATCTCCTTAGCCTACTCCAACACAAGACAACAGTCTTGTGCCAAGGTTTTGGTTAAGCAGACATATCACTTTCCAGCTGGCACAGAACACACTTGTCACAGCTCAACTTCAGCATGCTAACTGGGTAAACTGCACTAACTGAATCATGTGTTGAAGTCCCCAGTAAATTCCCTGATGAAGTAATCTTACTCAGACATAAATTTAGACCCTGGTCTGTGACACACAGATGTATACACACAAAGTAGCATTTTACATTTATAGCTAGCGACGTACATACCGGTAGCAGATATGTCTAAACAACAAATATTTTACTAGCATGGGGATACCATTAATTAAAAAGCAAAGCTCTCCCCTAAGGGCAGTGACAACTCTATCAACAATGTTTTCTTCTTAGTAGTAAAATCAGCTCCCCCTCAAACAAAACAAGTTTTATCAACAGAGGAACAGACCACAACTATGCATATAACAAGTGCCTGTGGTACATCTAGGTCAGCCAAGGGTCACATCCCTTCATGTCTCCCACAGCTAAGACTGTGCTCTAGTAGTTGCACTGAATAAGATTGAACTGGGCAGGCTTTTTTTACCTGACAAGTTCCTTATGCAGTTCTTGTGAAGTCAGGTAATCTAGTGAGCAGCTCGCCTTCTCTGGTGATCTGTCACTGTCCTCTGCAGGACTCACCCTTAGTGCTTTACTGGCAGCATGGTGAAAGTCTGCTACCTCTATTAAGCGCTGCTTCATTTAATTTAAAAAGTTAACATGAGCTGCACTCTGGAAAAAACATCTTCCAATACAGCCATCTACAGGTAATCTAAAAATGAACAAAAAAGCACAACAAAGTCTTGTTGCAAGCGTCAAATCAGCATCTCTGCAAATAAATTGACTCTCTAGAGAAGTTGCTGGTACCCACTGCTTTCAGGTGCAGTCTTAGTATGAGGCACTTAATCTCACTTGCAGAACAAACTTATTAGTGCTTGCTAATCAGCTAGAGCCCTTACAATCACTCACCCATATTGTGGTCCTGGTTGGTGAAGGTAAAGGAGGAAGAATTTCTGCCAGATTAGTGGCATGAGAGGGTGATCGGCAGGGGTAGCAAGGGCCTGGTAAGCCCAGTGGTAAATCATGAGCCTCTGAAGGGAAGGTACAATGGGCAGCTTCAGCTGGGTCTGTGCTTTCTGCAAAAAGAACAATTTTCAGACAAGTGTTCTACTGCTGTTCCCTGTAACAGGCTGTCACAGCTTAACCCAACAGATTAACACAGCATGAAAACTCACCAATCATGAAGGAGAAAACTTTGGAAACATTCACACATCTACTACAGGTCTTAGAGGAAGAGCTGCCCAGCTCATAGTTGTGTTGGACAGCTGTTAGAGCAGTGCTACACCTCTGATGTTTTTAAAAAAAAAAAAAAAAAAAAAAAAGGTAGCATAAACAGAGGGGCTAGTGTGATGCAAGGCCAACATACGGGCCATTGGTGTTAATTACAGTGAATTACTGGTTTTCCTCACAGAGGTATATGTTCCTAGTTTAGGCTTCCATAAGACCAGTGCTGTTAGAGAACAAAGCAGCATCAGTGAAGCACGCAGCAGGTTCCAACCAGTAAAAATAAGTCTTAAGCCACATGAGGATGCAGAATCCTACAGTGCGCTACCACTTTTAGCTTTTTCCAGT
Organism: Mycteria americana; assembly: GCF_035582795.1. NCBI lineage: Eukaryota > Metazoa > Chordata > Aves > Ciconiiformes > Ciconiidae > Mycteria > Mycteria americana. The sequence goes on from NW_027445436.1 coordinate 11,864,112, forward strand.
CTACATTCCATACAGCCTAATTGAAAATCTAAAACTTAAAACTAATGCGAAGAAAGAATACAGAAGGAAAAAAAAAAATTTTTCTTTTTGTAAAAGCAGAACAAAGACAATGCAATGTATGAGCAGCAGCACTCCATATTAGCAATGCAGAACACTACTCCACGGACCCACTAAATCATTAATAAATCATATGTCAAGCTCACATGGACTGTGCCTGAAGCAGGGGAAAGGGAGGCTTTTCTGAGTTCCCAGGTCTCAGCGCAGACCCTGGCACTACCTCATCACCCACACTAGACCTCGGGAACCCTCAGCACCCTTTTCCACACACTCCCCACATACTATCTCACTGTTTTCGAGGTAAATCGAGACATGCAAGCCAAGGGACAAATGTTCTCCAGACTAGTCTCCAAGGATGCAAGACGTACCAGTCTGGACATAGCCCAAGCAAACCTGTTTTCATAGAGCTTCTAGACTACCTTCTCCATTAAAACACACCGAAACAGTTGAGATGAAGTGTAACTTTTGGCCCATCCTTCAAGACAGGACAGCTTTTGGTTTCCACTTGCTTCATTCAAGAATTTCTACATTAATTTGGGCAAAGAACATGGAAAATGCTGCAACATGGCTTAAAGCACACCTAAGTGTCTCGTTAAGGGAGAGACCTAAACAGTTCTGAAAGTCTTGGAAAAATAGTTCAGCAAATACAGAGAAAAGTAAAGCCCAAACATCTGCAAAATTCAGACCATCTGAGAAATGCTCTTTGAAATATAAACACATTTTCCCACCCGTGAAATAAGAGTATCTGCACTCCATCTCAGTGGTATAGAATAAATCCACTGAAGATCGTGAGGCATTCAGATGACCCAGAAAATCATGCAAGAGCACTAAATAGTGACTAAAATTTTCTGTAAATAACGGTATATTAAAAACCAGATATTTGCATGGTAGTTTTTAAACATTCAACTCAAAAACGTAAAGGAAAATTTCCCCGAGGTATATTTTCTCCTGGAAAGCTGATCATATAAAGCATTAGTTATGCTTTTATCTTGGTAAGAAAAAGCACATGAGATAAAAACTAAACAATACAAGATAACAGTTTTCTCCAGTAGTTCTCTCTAATAAAAGCAGATGAACAGTTCTCTCGCCTTCAAAGCTCGATCAGGAGTTAAAGCACCAACTCCCCCTCCACAACGCTGCGAAGCTGTGAATCTTCTTCAAATACTGACTCCACATTTAACACCATCCATGAAAACCAGACCTGCACAACACAGTAATAACAACAGAAACATTGATAACAAACTGGCAGGGGCAGGATGGGGAAGCGTACTGTTTTCTTAAGAGGAATATGTCTTTGCCAGATTCTCATTAAAGTTGCAAAAGCAGTATCATATCTCAACAATGTCGTGGTTTAGCCCCAGACAGCAACTAAGCACCACGCAGCCGCTCGCTCACTCCCCCTGCAGTAGAATGGGGAAGAGAATCAGAAGAGTAAAAGTGAGAACACTCGTGGGTTGGGATAAGGACAGTTTAATAGGGAACGCAAAAGCCGCACGCTCGAGCAAAGCAAAGCAAGGAATTCATTCACTACTTCCCATGGGCAGGCAGGTGTCCAGCCATCTCCAGGAAAGCAGGGCTCCCTCACGCGTAACGGTTACTTGGGAAGACAAACACCATCACTCCGAATGTCCCCCCTTCCTTCTGCTTCCCCAGCTTTATATACTGAGCATGACGTCATATGGTATGGAATAGCCCTTTGGTCAGTTTGGATCAACTATCCTGGCTGAGCCCCCTCCCAGCTTCTTGGGCACCTGGCAGAGCATGGGGAGCTGGGAAAAAAAAAAGTCCTTGACAAGTGTAAATACCAGTTAGCAACAGCCAAAACATCGGCGTGTTATCAATATTCAACACAGCACTACACCAGCCACTAGGAAGGAAATCAACTCTATCCCAGCCGAAACCAGGACAGTATCCACCCCTTATTCTATACCATCTACATCATGCCCAGGTTCTACCCCTTCTAATACAATTAAGTTGATTTAGTCCATGGCTTTGGGCTCCATCCGTCATCATAGTCCTTCAGGGCAGAAGAGATGGTCTGTGGTGTTGGATTGTTGCATGTTGAAGCCAGTTCTGGTTCCATCACCACTGCACTTTGCTTGCTTTTTTCGTTGAAGTTCCTTCTTCATTAATCTGAGTGATCCTTATTGAAAAAGTGATGACACATAGTATTATACAACAATTGATATTATACCATTCAGTTCATTGGCTATTCTCACCTAAAATCAAATCCCCTTGAGGTACACATCGGACTTGCCCAACCTCTCGCATTACCCACCAAGTGCACCCGGGTCCTTGAGCAAAAGCAATCCCACGAATGGGCTTGCCTTTGCCCGAGGCAGGAGTAACCCAGACTGTCTTCCCCAGCATGTTTTTTATGTGCACTACAGGGACCTTATCCCCTTCTACAGTGCGTAAAAGTTTTGATTGGGCAGGGCCAGCTCGATTGACAGATCCTCTAGTGTTAACTAACCAGGTGGCCTTTGCTAAATGTGTATCCCAATGTTTGAATGTCCCACCACCCATTGCTCTCAGTGTAGTCTTTAACAGCCCATTGTATCGCTCAATTTTCCCAGAGACTGGTGCATGATAGGGGATGTGATATACCCACTCAATGCCCTGCTCTTTGGCCCAGGTGTCTAGGAGGTTGTTTCGAAAATGAGTCCCGTTGTCTGACTCAATTCTCTCTGGGGTGCCATGTCGCCATAGGACTTGCTTTTCAAGGCCCAGGAGAGTGTTCCAGGCAGTGGCATGGGGCACAGGATACATTTCGAGCCATCCGGTGGTTGCTTCCACCATGGTGAGCACATAGCGCTTGCCTTGGCGGGTTTGTGGGAGTGTGATATAATCGATCTGCCAGGCCTCCCCATATTTATATTTCAGCCATCGCCCCTACATACCACAGAGGCTTTAACCGCTTGGATTGTTTAATTGCAGCGCATGTTTCACATTCATGGGTAACCTGTGCAATAGTGTCCATGGTTAAGTCCACCCCTCGATCACGAGCCCATCTCTATGTTGCATCTCTTCCTTGATGGCCTGAGGTGTCATGGGCCCACCCAGCTATAAATAATTCACCCTTATGTTGCCAGTCCAGATCCACCTGAGCCACTTCCATCTTAGCAGCCTGATCCACCTGCTGGTTGTTTTGATGTTCCTCAGTGACCTGACTCTTGGGTACGTGAGCATCTACTTGACATACTTTTACAGCCAGGTTCTCTACTCGGGCAGCAATATCTTGCCACAATGCTGCAGCCCAGATGGGTTTGCCTCTGCGCTGCCAATTGTTCTGCTTCCATTGCTGTAACCACCCCCACAGGGCATTTGCCACCATCCATGAGTCAGTATAGAGATAGAGCACTGGCCACTTTTCTCATTCAGCAATGTCTAAAGCCAGCAGGATGGCCTTTACTTCTGCAAATTGGCTCGATTCACCTTCTCCTTCAGCAGTTTCTACCACTTGTCGTATAGGACTCCATACAGCAGCTTTCCACCTCCGATGTTTTCCTCCAATACGACAGGACCCATCAGTGAACAGGGCATATTGCTTCTCATTTTCTGGCAGTTGATTGTACAGTGGGGCCTCCTCAGCACGCGTCACCTCCTCCTCTGGCGATATTCTGAAATCTTTGCCTTCTGGCCAGTCCATAATTACTTCCAAGATCCCTGGGCGATTGGGGTTTCCTATCCGAGCCTGTTGTGTGATCAGTGCAACCCACTCACTCTACGTAGATTCAGTTGCATGATGTGTAGAGGGGACCCTCCCTTTGAACATCCAACCCAGCACCAGCAGCCGGGGTGCCAGGAGGAGCTGTGCTTCAGTACCAACCACTTCCAAAGCAGCTCAAACCCCTTCATATGCTGCCAATATCTCTTTTTCAGTTGGAGTATAGCGGGCCTCGGATCCTCTGTATCCCCGACTCCAAAACCCTAAGGGTCGACCTCGAGTCTCCCCTGCTGCTTTCTGCCAGAGGCTCCAGGTAGGGCCATTCTCCCCGGCTGCCGTGTAGAGCACATTTTTTACGTCTTGCCCTGCCCGGACTGGTCCAAGGGCTACTGCATGAACTATCTCCCGTTTAATTTGTTCAAAGGCTTGTCATTGCTCAGGGCCCCATTTAAAATCGTTCTTCTTCCAGGTCAGTTGATAGAGAGGGCTTACGATCAGACTGTAATTTGGAATATGCATTCTCCAAAAACCCACAACGCCTAAGAAAGGTTGTGTTTCCTTTTTGCTAGTTGGTGGAGACATGGCTGTTATTTTGTTGATCACATCCATTGGGATCTGACGACATCCATCTTGCCATTTTATTCCTAAAAACTGGATCTCCTGTGCAGGTCCCTTGACCTTACTTTGTTTTATGGCAAAACCGGCTTTCAGGAGGATCTGGACTATTTTCTTCCCTTTCTCAAAAACTTCCTCTGCTGTATTGCCCCACACGATAATGTCATCAATGTATTGCAGATGTTCTGGAGCTTCACCCTGTTCCAGTGCTGTCTGGATCAGTCCATGGCAAATGGTAGGGCTGTGTTTCCACCCCTGGGGCAATCGATTCCAGGTGTACTGAATGCCCCTCCAAGTGAAAGCAAACTGTGGCCTGCACTCTGCTGCCAAAGGGATTGAGAAAAACGCATTAGCAATATCACTTGTAGCATACCACTTGGCTGCTTTTGACTCCAGTTCGTATTGCAGTTCCAGCATGTCCGGCATTGCAGCACTCAGGGGTGTCGTGACTTCATTCAGGCCACGATAGTCTACTGTTAGTCTCCACTCTCCATTAGACTTTCGCACTGGCCATATAGGACTGTTAAGAGGTGAACGAGTCTTACTGATCACTCCTTGGCTCTCCAGTTGATGAATCAGCTCATGGATGGGAATCAGGGAGTCTCCGTTGGTATGATATTGCCTCTGGTGCACCACTGTGGTAGCAATTGGCACCTGTTGTTCTTCGACCCTCAGCAACCCCACCACAGAAGGGTCCTCTGAGAGACCAGGCAAGGTAGACAGCTGTTTCATTTCCTCCATCTCCAAGGCAGCTATACCAAAAGCCCACCGGTACCCTTTTGGGTCCTTGAAATACCCTCTCCTGAGGTAGTCTATGCCAAGGATGCACGGAGCCTCTGGGCCAGTCACAATGGGGTGCTTTTGCCACTCACTCCCAGTTAGGCTCACTTTGGCCTCCAATACAGTCAGCTGTTGGAATCCCCCTGTCACTCCACAAATACAGATGGGTTCTGCTCCTATATAGCTTGATGGCATCAGGGTACACTGTGCACTGGTGTCTACTAGAGCTTTATACTCCTGTGGGTCTGATGTGCCAGGCCATCGAATCCATACAGTCCAGTAAACCCGGTTGTCCCTTTCCTCCACCTGGCTGGAGGCAGGGCCCCCCTAGTCCTGGTCACAATATTCATTACCCTTTTCTTGTACATATGAGTCAGGAATTTCTTCATTAAAATCAGGAGTAAAATCAGCCCTTTTACTCTGTCTGGGGAACTGTCCACTGGAAACCAGAGCAGCAATTTTCCTGGAAGAACCCCCTTTGGTGACTGTTTTTCCTTGCAACTCACGTACTCGTGCCTCTAGGGTCGAGGTAGGTTTTCCATCCCACTTCCTCATGTCCTCTCCGTGGTCACGCAAGTAAAACCATAGGGTGCCCCGTGGTGTGTACCCTCTATATCCTCTCCCTTGAGCAGAGGAACGCTGACTCCTAATAGCTGAGACACTGGTCCGTATAGGTGGGGAGTAGGACATATCTTCTTCGAGTCGCTGGACCTTCCGGGACAGTTTTTCCACAGCTGAGACAAGGGAGGAAGAGATACTTTCTTCATATTCCCGGAGGTTACTAGCAGCTTCATTCACTGTTGGACCATCTTCGTCTTTCCAGGTCAGTATTGCCAGTGAGTTGGCACACGACGGTGGTGCGTTCCATACAACTTCCGCCACATAGGTCTTGTGCACTGGACCTCATCTGGATCTGTGGGTGACCGCACATCGTCCAGATCACCATAAATCACTTCCAGCACAGCTAATTCCCTCAGGTACTGGATACCTCTCTCCATGGTGGTCCATTTCCCAGGGCGGTATACATCTTCCTTGAAGGGATATCTTTCCTTCATAGCTGACAGGAGTCGCCTCCAGAGGCTGAGGGCTGGTTCCCCTTTTCCAATCGCTTTGTCAATGCCCCCTTCCCTAGAAATGGATCCCAGCTGCTTGGCTTCCTTATCCTCTAATTCCAGGCTATTGGCCCCGCTATCCCAGCATCGGAGCAGCCAGGTGACAATGTGCTCCCCTGGATGACGGCTGAAATCTTTTCGCATATCTCGCAGCTCACTCAGGGATAGGGATCGGGTGGTTTCGGTCTCATTTACGAGTTCTTCCTCTTCCTCTTCCTCTCCCTGTGATGGCCCTGCTCTTTCATCTTCCCTTTCTAAACGAGCTGACTTTCGCTTCCAGGATTTCTTTTTATGTATAGGGGCGACTGATACTGACACGGGTTGGTTCTCTGTCGACCGCAATGCTTGTAACAGAGTTGTCTGGAGCAGCTGCAGCCGCAGTGCCTGTCGCAGGGGGAATCGGAACAGCCGCAGTGCCTGTCGCAGCAGGGGCTGGAGCAGCCGCAGTGCCTGTCACAGGGGTAATCAGAGCAGTGGCAGTGCCTGTCGCAGGGGTAACTGGAGCAGCGGCAGTGCCTGTCGCAGGGGTAACTGGAGCAGCGGCAGTGCCTGTCACTTTGTCACCAGATCCTTGAGGGTTCTGAATAGTGTTAAACAGGGCTCGGTAGGCATGGGCCAGACCCCAGCACATTGCAGTGATTTGTGTCTCCTTAGAATTGCCAGAGTCACAGCATACTTCTTCCAAATATTCTACTAATTTTTCAGGATTCTGCACTTGTTCAGGGGTGAAGTTCCAAAACACTGGAGGTGCCCACCGCCCTAGGCATTTGCCCATGCTATTCCACACACCCTGCCACTCATAACTATCCAGCCTTGGGGCAGATCTCTGGATGATATTCTTAAATTGCTTACTAATCTTGGACAAGATCGAAACAATATTCCCAAGCAATACCAATAGACGTATCTTAACTACCCAAGGATGTTCAAGATACTGAAAAGTTATTGCAATGAAGGAGGAAGCATTGCAGAAGGAAGCAGTGAAGGCACAATTCTGCATTTCCTCCATGAAGTAATACCCGACATACAATAATGGTTTCAGTACAGCACTTTTAGATAATACCAAAATAAATCCAAGATCACTGTTTTAATAACAAATTTCACAGGCAAAACATCACCAATTTAAGCAGAGCACAGAAACAGCAGCAATGTCCTGGCCATCTGCCAGCCCAGGCACATGGCCAGTGCTGTTATCAAAATGTTCCCAGGCACAGCAGAATAAGGTGATAAGCATAACAGCAGCACAGCAAGCAGCAAGAGCAAAAAGCAGCCACTAACGAGCCCTCGACTCTAATATAGAGTAAAGAAAGTAAGCCCTATGACAAGCACAGAAGCCTGCTGATTAATAGCCAAACAGCAATAACAGCTATAAATTCTGTCATCTAGCACATTCCAATCAGATCTGCCGTTATCTCAAACCCTTCGAGCCCCACGTTGGGCGCCAAAAAGAACTGTCGTGGTTTAGCCCCAGACGGCAACTAAGCACCACGCAGCCGCTCGCTCACTCCCCCCGCGGTGGGATGGGGAAGAGACTCAGAAGAGTAAAAGTGAGAACACTCGTGGGTTGGGATAAGGACAGTTTAATAGGGAACGCAAAAGCCGCACGCTCGAGCAAAGCAAAGCAAGGAATTCATTCACTACTTCCCATGGGCAGGCAGGTGTCCAGCCATCTCCAGGAAAGCAGGGCTCCCTCACGCGTAACGGTTACTTGGGAAGACAAACACCATCACTCCGAATGTCCCCCCTTCCTTCTTCTTCCCCAGCTTTATATACTGAGCATGACATCATATGGTATGGAATAGCCCTTTGGTCAGTTTGGATCAACTATCCTGGCTGTGCCCCCTCCCAGCTTCTTGGGCACCTGGCAGAGCATGGGGAGCTGGGAAAAAAAAAAGTCCTTGACAAGTGTAAATACCAGTTAGCAACAGCCAAAACATCGGCGTGTTATCAATATTCAACACAGCACTACACCAGCCACTAGGAAGGAAATCAACTCTATCCCAGCCGAAACCAGGACAAACAAGAAAACTGAAAACCAGTTTCCTCCTTATCTACATTCAAATATCCCCTTTGTATTCTGTACAACCTTGGGAAAGAAGGGGGAAACCAGGGACAACTGACAGGATTATCCAGAGTTCTGGAGGAAACAACCTGCTCAAACAAGATCTTCTCTCTCCCACCTGCACTACACATCTCCAGCTGGGGTACTGCAGGTTTTTTTTTCTTTTTGCTCAAATGACGAACTTGCTTAAGCAGAGAGAAAGCAACTAGTATTCAAAATATTTATCAGAAAAAGACTGATCTATTAGAAGAGTCAGGCTTTACATATTTTCTCTCATTAAATATATCAAGAACAATTGAAGATTAAAAGAAATCTTAACTAATAAGTCATATTATATGAATTCCTGGACACAGATCAGACAAACTTTCTCTATGCAAAATGTCCATGATCCCTTTAGTGTAATAAACCCACAGCGTTATCTTAGGGTAAATTAGGATTTTATCACAAGAAAACTCACAAACACAGGGATAGGAAGAAAGAGGGAATGAGAGAAAAATCTGCAAAAGCAGAAAAAACCTGAACACCTGTATATTGCTTATCCCAGGGTTGTTCATACAACACCATCATTCCACTTACCTGAGAGGAATTGGCATTGCCCTCAACAAAGGAAGGTGTCCCATTGCCTGCCACAATCTAGCTAACAAGCAAAGACAGCAGACCTTTGTCACAATGATAGCCCAAAGCATTCTGCACAGAAACAGAAAACATTTGGGGTTTTTTTGTAAGCAGCCTAACAGATGACTTACAAGCTACAGGTATGTCACTCTACCTTCATCCAGGTTCCTTTCTGCCTCATGTAGCTACTTCCCAAGCTTAACTCAGCAAGCCACTACTGAAATGCCTGCTTGTACTTTATTTCTTTTTCAGTTAAAAGATTCTGTTATAGTGACAGTGTCTGTTTTTCAGGAGAGGAAGCTCTATTTTTGTTCTAAATACACTATAGAGCATTTGAAATGCAAAGACCACAAACTAATATACTATGATAGAACTCACATGAATGAAACCCGTGTTCCAAATAGGTTTTAACTCTTATTATTATCATTCAAGTATCAGATATTTCACTAATCGATCTACTCAGAAACAAATCAGATAACATAACCCCATTACTACTCAATCATGACTGTTCTTGTTACATTTCAGGAAAATACATTCACATCAAAATTAGAATGAGCAACACATGAACTGACCATTTACTCAATAGCCACACCATTATACCACACCCATTTACCTTGTGTTGTTGGTAAAGCAGCTTTTGTACACAGTCCTCTTGACTGTACTGAAAAGCAGCTTTACGTAAGTCATCCAGCAAGAAGAGTGTTGCCCAGTCCCTGTGCCACAGCTGCTGGCTGGTGAGGACCTGAACCCAGAACTCCAGTACTGCAGCCGGCCCCACTCCATGTGGCTGGTCACTTCGAAAAAATGCGAGTCTGTCAAATTAAAGGGTAAAATTATTCAAGAGATTGCAGCTTTAATTAAAGGATAAGCATTTATTGAAGAACTGTTTAACTTGCATAAGGCTGTGGGCCTATCCTTAAAATAAATAGTTTACAATGATTCTCTCTATGTCTATATAAGAACAGCTTTGTCATCTCCAACCTCCCAAAGAGATTCTGCAGCCTGGAGAGCTGAGCATCTTGTGCAATCAGCAAAAATAGATGCAAAAACCATAAGCGGGACCCCTGTGACCTGCAGGCATAAATGGCACCTATTTCTGAAGTGTAGCCTGCTGTTCCTGCTAAAGGACTTCCCAGAGTACATATATGTCCCTTTAATCCTTACCCCTCTTGGTTCTTGACGTCTCTGCACTCAGAAGAAAATACTAGTTTCCTAACACAGGAACATTTTTTCATAGCATAGCCATAAATCAATGGTCAAAAGCAAAGCTTTCAAATGTTAATACATCTGCTGCATTCCTCAACTAACGCAAGCGAGAAAGCAGTGCTGCGTATTACATTCCTTTTAGGCAGTTTTGACCTGGTATTAGAAAATGCGTTTTCCAAGAAGTCTGGAAGGCACATATTGTTGTGTCCAGCATCACATGTATTGCCAGATTTAGGCAAGTTTAAGTGGAAGTGTTTCAGGAAACCAAACCCAACTATTCGTACCCCGTGGCTGCATAACTGCCAGTTTCAGTATCCTTTCTAACTTTAAGCACTAACTCAGTCAAAAAAGCCTACTTGTTTTTTAAAAACTCTCCCCTCTTTTTTTTTTTTTTTTTTTTAAATAATCTTCTTACCTGTATCATACTACTGAGCAGTTTAACATTTTCTCCATAACTCGCTCCTGTCAAGTGCTGTGTTACTTTATGGGTAACCTGCTGGGTCACGCCTTGAGGGACTCCACTATCCAGATGAAGGAAGAGTTGGATACAAGATAAAAACCTAGGCATGTCAACAAATTAAATTAATTCTAAAATTTCTCCTACAGTATAATATACAGAAAAGCTACTTCTAGAAAATTTAAAACCACCTCAACAGCACTGGTGACACCCATATACAAGGACTTTGATTCACAACCATGCTGCAGATTTAATCGCTCCATTTTAACCATATCATAGGCACAGTATGAGCAGTTCACGGCAGACTAATTCAAGGCAGCTCATCAGGACTGAATACAGTTCTTGATCTACATCAGCACCCAAATCTAGGCCAGGAATCATTTAGGAGACTGCCAGGTGGTCCAAGCCAAAAGCACCCCAGGGACCACATTATTAATTTATCAGGACAGACAGCTAAGGTCCAGCACTTGAGAACGCTCCCAGCTGTTGCTCAACTTACCAGTAGGGACACAGTTAAATAGTATTGCCTGCTTATTTTTCTCACTCATCTAAACACAACAGCTACTTGTCAATACAGCTGTTTGAAGGCCACTTCTGTGGCACAGCAGCAGCATCAGTGACTACTGTACATGTGATGTCAGTAGGAGACACTTCTACAACTACTTCCTCAACCACAGTCAATGTCAAAAAGTAACTCGGCAAACAAACAAGACTTACTTCCCCATCATCTGCATCACATTCTCACTGGACGCAAAACCCAGAATGAAGCCTGATAAATTTAACAGTTAAGATTAACTTTCGTTGTTCTTTATCAATAAATGTATTTGAACAGTAAGCATTATATGTTCCTTTCTTCAGGAGATAATACTGGCAAGAGTAAAATAAGGGTAAAATTTTATCCAGCACAAGGATTACTATTCTCAGATATCTAGACTGGATGAGTACACCCAAGAGAGGGATCCCTTCGACAAAGAACTTCTCAATGCTGTCAAAACGAAAACAAAACAAGGAAACCCACATTGACTACCAGTACAAAGGGAGACAGAGTGTTGATTTTTTTTTGTTGTTGTTAACTGAGATGTTAAGACATTCATATCTTTACACTTAATCTTTGAAATCCTAAACAGCTAACTCCACAGCTGAAGAAAAAACTCTGTAGGAGTCATTCAATTGCTGACAGATTTGATAAGTTTTTCCTTCCCTTCTGAGGGTTTGTGTCCTGTCTTCCAAAAATCACTGGAGATGTAGGTTTTCATCCATCAAGTTTCAATCAATTTAAAGCTCAAGGTTCTTGCCTAACCTAGCCAACTAGCCTCCCTCTCCAGGCAAAGGAAGAACCTACAGAGGGAGTTTCATATTACCTACCTTTGACATCTCCTCAGGATGGATGATGCTCTGGACATCTTTCTTCACTACCTATAGATGGAGCTCGGAGGGTTTCCTTACAGTAGGTACTTAGATGGTTGCAGTCAGCTGAGATGAATCCTACTCTTACTGTCCAGAAAACTCACTAGTGGCAACTTATTTGGTACACTGCTCTGCATCAAGTTTTGCTAACTGAGAAGGGTTGCACATTAGGAAAAGATGCAAAACATTAATCCTATGTCTACTCTGAAGTCATGAAAATGAAATATTGTATTAAGTCACTAGCATACAGTACAGCACTGTTTTTTTCTTCTGCTCATTACCATAACTGGCCTTGAACTTTTCGCGCGATAAATATCAGTGTTATTGTTTAGATAGGAGAAGGATGTCAAATGGTTCTTTGCAAGGCCAAACAGTGTTTGGGAGGAAAAGAAAAGAAAAAAAAAAAACAAAACCAACCGCACACACACACAACCCAACAAAAAAACCCCACAGAAGTAAAGAGGTTCCTTGTTTTTCATTCCATGCTCAAAGTCATGTAAAAATTTCCACTCTCAAACCAGAATACCTTCTCAAATTACTCTAGTGCTTTGAAGAAGTACGTATGTATCTATAGCATAACCTTAGCATCAAGCAATGACTTGGGGAAGAAGAAAGCCAAGACAATTTCTCTTTAAAGAGCAAAGTAATATTATATGCAGAAAACAAGTTTGTGAAAATTCTGAATAGAGTAAGAGATAATTAAAAAGATTACAGATTCAGGGGAAAATAGACCTGGGAGAGATTGATTAACCTATCCATGGCTCTGTACCTTAATCAACTAGTACATTTGATTACATCCAAAAGCCTTACTTATAAACCAGCTGAAAGCATTGGAAAAGACTGTTTTGGAACACAGTTAGGGCTAGAAGGTTCAGTATCAAGGTTATAAAGCTCTCTATTTATTATTACCGGCATAAGTGTTTTTTCTCCTTACTATTTTCTGAATACTCTGCTGCAGCCCTGCTAAAAAAAAGTTACCTGTAGAACAACCCTTTCAGTAAGTGTGGTTAAAAGTTATTCCTGTCCATTGCAATCATGCTAATCCCTCAGTTTCAATATTATTTCTAATTACTATTTTAACTCTAACATGCAGAAGGCAAAAATATAGTACTAGGAAAATAAAGGAAGTGGCAGGTTGTTTGGAACTACAGTTCCTGAAGGACTGCTCAATCCTTTGCATCAGAAGTCCTTTATTCTTTAAACAAGCATAAAGATGTTAATAGCCCTCAGTTCATCATTAGGTAGGTTGCTCAGTCACTGGGGCCATCCATCCAAGGGAAACACAAAAAAGCACACTTACCTGTGACCTAACATGGTCATTGCCAGTGCCAAATAACAGCCGACAGGGATGCTTGCTTTAACAGCCTTCAGGAGGGGGTGAAGCGTGACCAACTCCATCATGTCAAGCCCACTGTCAGACACAGGGACTGCAGGCCAGCCATGCTGCATGCCACAGTCATTTCTGTGAAGCTTTAACCTCAAAATCAAACCCCGTGCCCACTGATTAAAGGAAGCCTCTGGTGTTTCTCCATATTGAACAATGCTGGCTAAGTAGGAGACCTGGAACAAAGCAGCAGGAACAGGAATGAGAGGAAGCACAGCCATACTACAGCATGTATGGCACTAGGACTTGGGTCAGCTTGGATGAGTTTCCTCTTCTATCACAGTACCATGACACGAGATCAGAGCAACAGTAGTTATTTTTCAGACACACCATGTAGCACCACCAATTAAGTTTATCTGAAATCTCTGTTTCTACGGCCTTGATTTCCACCTGCCCTCTCCCCCCACCCATCCCTTTTAGTAAAGGCTATCAACCTATACTGTTTGGCTAAAGTTTTCCAAATTAGATATTAGTCTTGGATTAAATTTAGTTTTTACTATTAAAAAAAAAAAACACAAACAAACAAACAAACAAAAAAAAAACAACAAAAAAACCCAACAACAACAAACAACCACACACAACCTTCAATAATGTTGAAGACTGCTAGTGAAAGGAAAACTAAAAATACATATACAAAAAAAACCCCAACATCTGTCAACAGAAAAAGCCTAAAACCTGGCAGCCTCTCCTTGGAAAGAAGTCTGTAATGTAGACAGGCAGAGTCTCTATGCCATGTAAACATGTCCATTATCATGAAGAGCCCATCTAGATCAGAGGAAGTTATAAATCTTTAGGAAAATATATTGTACATGTCTGACAGACCAGTGTAAATTGCAGAGCTGGGAGTCAATGCAGATATTTCATCCTCTCTGAGTGGGGGTACAAGAACCTAAGCATTATTTTCTCTCAAGTTCCAGTTACAAGCTCATGCAAGTCAGGACAGATTTACCAATACAAGTGGCAACCAAGGCTGAAATAGGTTTAAAAAGAGAACTCATCTAGCTGGCACAAGACAACAAACCATAATTAAATAGCGCAGAGATGCAAGTCAAAAAAGAGCAGAGACAATAAGGAACATTCAAAGTGTGGGAAGAAAAGACTAGAGGGAAAAAAAAAAAGCACAGGGGAGGAAGGGAAGACAAAGCACAACAGAATGCTAAAAGCTCTGAATAAAATAGAAGCATCTTGGACTGAATATCCAAAAAAGGGATTTTTAACCTTGATCCTTCTATCCTTCCATTCCCCTTCTGTAACTTGGAGCCATACCTTCCTCAGTCACCAGTGTGCTGTAAAATCAATATAATAAATGTTTGTAGGGTGTTCAGGTAACACAGCACTGATCACTACTGAAAAGCTCCTAAAGTCTTGAGTCTTTAAATAAGGTAAGACTAAGAGCTGGAGACACAGGAAGGATGTCTCTTATGTTCACCAGTAATAGTAAGTAGCCTTTCATTAAGCAAGTACTGGCCAACTCCGCGTGAGTAAAGGATGTTTCACAAGAACAGTTTGCAACTATCCAACTACAGGCTGGATAATAATGCAAACCTACAAGGGGGACAAATTTAAAATTTCTATCTCTCATATAGATGTTCAACGTAAGTCTAACAGTATCTTCAAACAGGTCTGTGGGTGCAAAAATACTGAGAGTTGGTATATTATGATGTTCTAGTAGTATCAAGATAGCATAGCTTTTAAAAAGAAAAAGAGAAAACAAGGTCTTGGCCTGCAGTTTTCCCTATCTATCACCATCAATAAGCTATTCCCTGTAATTCTGAAGAAGGAATACCTGTTTTATGCTTTCAGAAAGCAGCCCAGCATATGGTTTCTCAGAGATATTTCTGATGTGCTTCCAGGACCATCAATGCAACTTCAGAATGGACAGATGGATCCAGATGAAGAGCATCCTGCTAAAAACAGAATCATATCACAAAACTTTGCCTCATTTAAAAGGTCTCTACAACTGTATCACTCAGTTGCACTACAGAGAAATAAATCTTAATTTGAACAACCAGAAAGAGATTAAGTATTGCAATATCTTGGCCAGTAAGAAAAACTTCAGCCCAACATTGAAGAATAATGAGCTCACACTGAGCAATACAAAGCTCAACAGCTAGATTATTTCCAGAAAAAAGTGACCATAATCACTTCTCATGTGCATTTTGTGGATTTATAGCAATTAATCCAAAGATCCATAGATAGCATTTTAAATTGCATAGTACAGAGGCTGGAAATCTTGCCTTTAAAAAACAAAACAAAACCAAAAAACATATCATGTTTTTGGTATCAAAACATAGCAATTCCTCTTATCAATTGCCACATTAAAGAACTATTTTTCCCCACATCAAAGGGTACAGACATGACACTGTTATTGCACAGTAAAGACCTCACAGTTAATTTTCCCTACCATTCCTTTGTTTTCATGTGTCATCAAGAAACAGGGAGAAAAAGTAAGGCAATATTCATGTACAAGTATCAGCACAGCAAAAAGAGTTCAGTAAATCAGACACACAGATTACAATGCTAAAATGGATCACTGAACACAGGCAACAGGATTTTTCCCCCAATCTATTTCTGTTTCTCTCCAAAAAAAAAAAAAAAAACATTCACCCTCGACTGGATCCTGAACTGATGGAGCTCCCGGAGTAACCCATTCTATGGAATATTTTCCCATTGTTTAAATAATGCTCATGGCTTTGAAACCTCTATTTCAAGCATGAGTTTTCTTGCATTGTGAAAAACATACCTGGATACAAGCCTGCAAGCTACAGTCACACCAGTCTCATTCACACTTCTTGGAGGATTCCTCTATTTCTGCAGCCACAGATATCTTAATCAAGTGACTCACAAAAATTGTCCTGTCAACTGTTTCCTCTTGTTTAGAGAGAGGAAACTCCTGCTTAAATATCTCTCTCAATCTCAGCTGCAGCACTACAAGAAAGCAACACAAGCAAATCCTCAGGCAGAATGCTGCAAAATTACTGTGAAGTTCCCATTCTACGCCATCAAGTGTACAGCCATCATATAAAAGCATGTAAGTAATTGTTTTCAAGTTCAGTTATAGTCCCAGGTTGAGTAATACTTTTGCTCTGACAAAATGACCAGGTTCAGGCCTCCTGTTTTTAATACATACATGCTCACTGAATCCCCAGTTTAGCCCTTCCAAGATAATGCAAGCTAGTTTATTCTCCACTGTCGTTAGACTGTAATTTAATAACCAGTCACGAATCAGTGCTATCTCAGACGAAGAAGGCTTCCACAGGTACAACGGCAGCTCTTTAAACAGATATAAAGAAACCTTTGAGGACAGAAAACAAAAAGGCTAATCAGTACTCAGTATGGAACAATAATCAGTATTATGCCCTTCTATCTTAAAGAGTGATATGATCAAAAAAACATGGACAGGTCTTTAACACAATCTATTCATACCAAGCCATATCTTATAACAGTCTGGTATGGCCTCTAGTTTTAACTGGGTGCCTGCTTTAAGTGATGGACATTAGCACTTACCATCCCAACTTTCTCGATAGTCTCTTTAATTCGATCCAGCAGTACAGAAATAATCTGTGTATGGATGCTGGCAATTGCTCCCAAGAGTTCTCGACCAACTTTTGAAAATGTTTCTCTTGTGGAAAGACTAACATAAGACACCTGAGAAGATGAGCAGAGAGAACTTACTGGTTATGGCTGACCTTCACTGACACCACAATAAAACATCTTTTGGAAAATACAGAACCAAATTGCTCTTGTGATCCAGGACAAAGTTGATAAATGCCAATATTAAAACTGAAACTGATTGCCCTAGAAGATAAGGAAATTATTATGTCACAGTACCAAAAACAAAGTCCAAAACATAGGAACACCACCACACACACAAAAAAAAAAAAACCCACACCAAACAACAAACCACCAACAAACTACACACCACAACAGAAAAAACACCACACAAGGAATTTCAGAGCTACAAGTTAGACCTGCACAAGAAAAATAAAGCAAAATAAATGTTTTTGTTAATTTGTTTCACTCCAGCTTGTTCTAGAGAAAAGCTGTTCTTTCTCCCAGAAAAACACGCACTTCAGGATGTTTTAATTCAGTACTAGATTATAAGCCTCAGAAGCAGCACTTTCTTAGTTCCATGGTAGAACAAACTACAGAAGCCATGAATGTTTCATACCTTCCACTGTTAGAAAGAAAAAGAGCACATTCATCCTTTTCCTGAATGGACCAGTAACGTTACTTGCCTCATATATCTCCAGAACAACGATTTTAATAAAATCCTCATCAACATCAGCCCGTTTGGTTTGTGCCATCTGAGCAAATGTGGTGAGCAGAAAAATTTCTTCCAAGCAGTTCACTGATTTGAGATACTTTTCAAAGTTTTCAAGGTGCTCTGGGTCTAGAAAAAAGTCACATGAAAGAAACACGATAAAAAGAAGTGTTATAGGACATACATGATCAACATGTATACATTTATTCACGGTCCAATCCCAGAGAAGGAATCAGTGACAAAGGAATTATCATCACTGGAGGCTTTTAAATTAGTATCCTCTCTTTAGAAGTAGCTGGTACCAGCTGCTTTTAAATAAGGTACAAGAAACACCATAATATGCGGTGAGCCCATATGATTCAGTAAATATGCTAGTAATTCATAATGAAAGCTAAAACTGCTTCAAGAACAGCTGGAATTCAATTTTTAATATTATTTTAACTATGCAATGTTGATCATCCACAGGAAGAACTGCTTGAATCTTTTTGCTTTTTAAAAATGTTATCACAGTTTTGGCTTCCATTACATATTGGAGCAATTAATTCCACAGATTAAGTCCAAATTATATGAAAGGATTCTAGTCTTAGTCAGCACACAGTCAAGAGAAGATTAAAACTAAGCCCATCTAAGCACAGCGGAGAGGTTTTGATCAAGTTGAGAGACTCTGCCCATTCCACATACCATGATCTCAAGCAGCAATTAAACTGGGGAGATCCTTCTATGCCGTTTACAAATAAAAATACTTCAAGCATCTAGCCCTGGGCCTAGATTATATCTAAGAGTTACAAGGAAAGGTCTGTTTCAGTTTCTCAAACTCAATACAAGAAAATTACTGAATGCACTTGTTTGGAAAATATCTCTGAAAACAGAGAACTGAAGTTGCACAGGACAAGAAGGCTAAGAGATGCTTTCACTTGAATTCAAAGCAGGTTTCCTCTTTAAACCCAATAGTGAGATGTTGCCAAATGCAAATAAACATTTCATTCCTCGGGGTGGGGGACAACAGGAAGGTAAGGGTACAAAGAAACCTGTACAGGACTTAAAAATAATTTTTATTTCTTCCAAATAACTTTAAATAGAGTCTGTGCAGCAAAACACGCATTGAAAGCTGCATTTGAGCTGTAAAATGGTTTAGTCTGCTTCCTCTGAAGCATAACATGCCAGTAAACGCTGTTTACAGTGATCTTATAGCAGTTGAACATACTGAAAAAGCACTCATTGTGGCACTCAACTACTTAATCTGCACAGGCATGCACCCAGCATGCTTGTGATTAAACACTTCCACTTAGGTTACATTCTATTTTAAGGGCTTTCAAGAATTTTGCAACTGTACTTCAACCTGAAAAGGTCAGACTTATACAGCCAAAACATCTCATGAACAGCATGCTAGAGGACTGTGCAAATTTAAGTAAAGAGTTTTTCCATATAGTAAGATAAACTACACTCCTGATAGATACAATAGATATACAGGGGATGTTTCATCCATTCGTCTCCCTTTCCTAATGCTACCTTTTATCCTTATAGCAGAAGTTACAGAGCACTGTGGTTTTTGTTGTTTGGGGTTTTTCTTAAGGTAATGCAGAAGGGGGGGGGAAAAAAAAAAAAAGACTATGCCATTACTATATATAAACGCATAGCAGAATGACCCACAGCATGGGGAATAGGTAGGACACACAAGTAATGAATGACTATGACAGCAATTGTCACATTAGCACTGTGACATGTGTGTCTGTTTCATTAGGCATAGACCAGCTAAGCAACAGAGAAGGTGTTTGGAGAGGGACAGAAGAGAAAAACGCGATCTGGTAAAGTTAAGGACAAAAACCATAAACGGAAGGAGGAGGGCTGGTGCCAGCTGCTGAGCACGTGCGCACTAGAACTTCTCTGCTGCAAGTCACAGCTCTGCAATCTCCCAGCTTCCTGCTTCAGCTGCACCTTCCTCTTCATTATACTGGGGTCACCTGTGGGCTCCACACACTGCAGACCCCATGCCAACCTCAAAACTACACCAAACCATAGCTTGGGACTGAAGGATGCGGAAAAGGAAAAAGGGAAGAAGAGAGACTCCACCTAAAACTTATTGTCTCACAGTGGAGCAATGACATCTTCACCACCCAGTTGCTACTTGAGCCAATTCCCTTCCTCCTCTGCACATTTGATCACATGACAATTCAAGTTCAGAGACACCCTAAAAATCAGTGGCTCCTCAAATCTTGGTAATGACAGTAAAGAAACTGTAACCAGAAGTGTTGTTCAGCAAGTTCTCATTGCCAATTGCAATGGAAGCAAACACAAAACTGTTAATCCTATATTTATAAAACTTAGAGAACACATTTGTACTCGCACAGGTATCCAACATCAAGAAGAAACTACTAAGTCACTGCTTGTCAGTGAAAGTGTGCGTTCCACAGTAAATTTATTAATATTTGGTCCACTCAAGAATACCTCAAGTAACCAGACTTCCCATATTTCCCCAGGGGTTACTGGTAGCTCTCATAGTCCAGAGGTTGTCCTAGAAGTGCAGCTCCATCACTGCACTCCATTTTATCACATTATTTCTACCTATCCCTTAAAAGCGACTATGCTCCCACCTCTATATGTGCAAGCCTAAAGCTTCCATCAATTACCAAGGCTTGCTACCACATGTAGATTCACCACTTAACATTTCTCAAACTTAATTTGGGAAGGGAAATCAATAAAAAAGGTTCTCTCCCAAGAGAACGTTAATGCCATGGTCTTCTAGGATATGAATTACAGGAAATTAAGTCAGCATTATATTGGTAAGTGTAGGTCAACAGAAGCTATTTCAGAAGATTAGATGGATTTCGCTGAAAGAAGTGTTGATATTCCCTGTTTAGACAGTTGTGAAAAATAGTATTGTGTTGACATAACCCATTGCAGTGAGTGAAGAGGATAAAGATATCCTGCATCAGCATACCGGGGACTTTAAAACATAAGAGTTAGCTAGAAGCAAAACAAAGCCTGAACAAAACAAAACAAAAAAAATTTAGTGTTTGTTACTGTCAGAGCTGCAACCCACCACATCATATTACATTCTCTTTGTTTGAGATGCAGTAAAAATTTCTTGCAAAAACAAAAACAGTCCTACTGAAACAGTAACTGTTACTGATTAGCACTTGCCAGCCAAAACAGATGAGCACTTCATAAACTGTACACAGCTACAGTCTTGATATCCCTCTCCCACTCTGCATAAATTGCCTTAAATGTTAGCTGAGCTTGCACAGTCAATATGCTCAGTAACCTCTCAAGATCGCCATTTTCTTCTACTTCTCCATCAAAAGACTTGGTTGATGTGGTGACAGCTATCTGGGCTACCAGCTAGCTGAAAAGTAGCTGAAAAGACTGAGCGTGAGATTTGCTCTCCCTGAAGACAGCAAAGAGGCTGTGAAGTATGGAGTTACTGCTTTGTTTAACTGTCTCCCTGTCAATCAAGTCCTGAAATATTTTCCATGAAGGCAGCAGCAAAGGGAAAGAAGCATTCCAGCTGGCTTCTAAATAACTCTGCTATAGCTGAAGCCACCACAATTACTGTGGAGATCAACACAGGATGGAAGTCAAGGGGAAAGAGAAAGAAAAGGTGTCATATAGGACAAGAAAAGCATCAAAAGAAGGCTTGAGATAAGGGAAACATCTGTAGTTGTGGAAGATAAGCAGATCTCCCACAATATAAGTTACTGAAGCCAAAACTAGCGGGGGGGGGGGGGGGGATGGGGGGACGGGGGACGACAGGGGTATTTATACAAATATCAACAGTCAACAACAGTCAACAGCTTACAAAAACACCTAAGTGATACAAAATTCTTTATTTCAGGATTTAAATATCACTCTCCAAATATTATCAAAGGTCAAGATGGGACCTGATACGAGAATACACAAGATGTACCTACTGCATGGTGCTTTTGCAGCTCTCCAAAGCAGCCAGTAGTAGTCACTGTCAGAGAAAAAACTAAAAGGACCGTAGATACAATTCCTGTTAAAATGAGAGTTTGGTCAAACAAGTACTGGAAGCCTATGAACTGCCCAAAACATTTCTGAGGCCTCTGGACCAGTCATGCTGCTGCTGAGGGTGCATTTAACAATGAAACCTGCAAAGAATTAAGCTCAGATTCAGCTACTGCTGCATCAGCTATGGGAATGGGTTCTGAGTGAAGGAATTCTACCTTTGAGTCTTTGTTTGCAGTCAGCAGGTTGCAGAGTAGAGCAGAGCTTTTCCAGGTGCTTGCTCTCTGCACAGTGCATGACAAAGAAGAGCCTCCAAAGCACGTTGCTGGATAAGGTTCTGTAAGCCATCTCTGACATGAACAACCAGACTCCCAACCTGTTGGATTTGAAGAGGCAGACAGAAACAGTTTCACCCTGATAAATCCCAACATTTGAGAAGGAGACATATGCCCAACATCTCTGCCACATAACAGAATTAGGAACATGAGAATGTGTCTTAAAATCTCAAATTCTGAGTTAACCTCATTCTGAACTGAACAAGTCCCCAGAGCTTCTGCCAGATGCTAGAATTCAAGGCGTAATTCCTCCCCATCTTAATACTACCAATATGCTGAAAAATCCTACATATTGCAGACTTGTTTAAACCATTAAGTATTTAAAGCTACTGCAACTCCCAGTTTCAAATATCTAACTCCTCCAAGATGAAGCCAGTATCAATCACATAGGACAGCCTACCTTTTTGCCTTCAGAACATGTAGAACAGCTCTAAAAAACAGCTCAAACTCCAGTTGCAATTTTTCCACAGAGTAGGGATGCACTACTGATCCATATTGTTTATTACTGCTAACGTATTGGACCCAGTGGTCACCCACGTGACAAAGCATCATCCTACACAGCAGAACAAACAAGTCGAAGAAGGATCATTAAGTATGTCATCACCATATAAAAACACAGACAAGTGCGACTAAATCAGAGTCTAGTCACAAGAGACATGTTCAACCCTTCCTCCTTTGGTTTCCAGAGATTTCCATATAAATCGCATTTCCCTCCCCTCTTCAGACAGATTTAGTCTAAAATTCCTGTGTTATCCATCCTTGGTTTTGCAAGCAAACAATGCATAATATTCTGTTATAGCAAATTTGTTTGTGTATGAACTTTGGAGCCTTAAGATAATCAAAATGGCAGTACATGCAAAAAGCTCGTATAGGAATAATTATACTGAGAAAGTTACTGCTCTAATAACACAAAGAAAAACATGGATTTTATTTCTGATTTAACTGTATCACCCTTGAAAACACACCCATAGAAGCCATAAAGTGACTGCTAGAGATTTAAAAATGAAGAGCAACTTTTAGGCTTCAGTTACATTTGCTTAATGCAACAATATGCTCCTTGAAAATAGTCAAATTAAAAACCCTAAAACAATTCTGGATAACAATGGAAAGAAAGCAGTAACACTGGTTATAAATAGGGGTGATTCAAAAAACTGTTTGTTGGATTTCAGTGACTTTCCAAGACAAGCCTAAGCACACCCCTGATAGAAGTCAGCCTGGTGTTCCACAGCTCACCTGGCTCCTTTGTAGCCACAGCATTTAGACTCTGCAATTCCCCGCTTCACAGGCAGCTTCAGAGTCAAGGACCTTGGGATTTCAGATTCCCAAATCAGCTAACCCTAAACTGACCAACTCTCCAAACAAAAGCTACCCAAGAACGGGTTTGGGGGTGGGGGGCATGTTTTAGGTGGTTTTGTTTTGTGGTGGGTTGTTTGGGGTTTTTTTTGGCAGCTTGTCGTGGTTTAGCCCCAGACGGCAACTAAACACCACGCAGCCACTCACTCACTCCCCCTCGGTGGGATGGGGGAGAGAATCGGAAGAACAAAAGTAAGAAAACTCGTGGGTTGAGATAAGAACAGTTTAATAATTGGAACAAAATAATAGTAATAATAATAATGAATTGTAATGAGAAGGAAAACAACGAGAGAGAGAGAGAGAGGAACAAAACCCAAGGGAAGGAAAAAAAGGAGAAAAAAAAATAACAATAATGAAAAAAAAAAAATTATAAAACCGCTCACCACCCGCCGACCAACGCCCAGCCAGGCCCCGAGCAGCAATCGCTACCCCCCGGCCAACTCCCCCAGTTTATATACTGGGCATGACATCATATGGTATGGAATGGCCCTTTGGCCAGTTTGGATCAACTATCCTGGCTGTGCCCCCTCCCATTTCTTGGGCACCTGGCAGAGCATGGGGAGCTGAAGGAGGAAAAAAAAACCAAAGTCCTTGACCAATGTAAACACCTCTTAGCGACAGCCAAAACATCAGCGTGTTATCAATATTATTCTTATACTAAAATCCAAAGCACAGCACTATACCAGCTACTAGGAAGAAAATGAACTCTATCCCAGCTGAAACCAGGACACCCCTTATTCTATACCATTTACGTCACGCCCAGGTTCTACCCTTTCTAATTGAATTAATCACCACCACTTTTCCTATCTCTTGATATATATATATGTACACACAGTTATCATTCCCTTGGTCTATGGGCCATCCCTCTAAAATGTCCGTTGAGTTCACTTAGTCCATGACTCTGGGTTCCATCTGTCATAACAGTCCTTCAGGGCAGGAGAGATAGTGTGTGGTGTTGGGTTGTTGCATGCTGAAGCCAGTTCTGGTTCCATCACCACTGCACTTTGCTTGGTTTCATCAAAGTTCATTCTTCATTAATCTGGGTGATCCTTATGGAAACACCATTGATATGGTGTATAGTGACCATAAAAGTGATGACACATAGTATTATATAGCAGTTAACATCATACCATTTAGTTCATTGGCTATTCTCACCCAAAATCAAATCCCCTTGAGGTACACATCTGACTTCCCCATCCTTTCCCATTACCCACCAAGTGCACCCAGGTCCTTGAGCAAAAGCAATCCCACAAATGGGCTTGCCTTTGCCCGAGGCAGGAGTAACCCAGACTGTCTTCCCCAGCTTGTTTTTTATGTGCACTACAGGGACCTTATCCCCTTCTACAGTGCGTAAAAGTTTTGATTGGGCAGGGCCAGGTCGATTGACAGATCCTCTAGTGTTGACTAACCAGGTGGCCTTTGCTAAATGTGTATCCCAATGTCTGAATGTCCCACCACCCCTTGCTCTCAGCGTAGTCTTTAACAGCCCATTGTATCGTTCAATTTTCCCAGAGGCTGGTGCATGATAGGGGATGTGATATACCCACTCAATGCCCTGCTCTTTGGCCCAGGTGTCTATGAGCTTGTTTCGAAAATGAGTCCCATTGTCTGACTCAATTCTTTCTGGGGTGCCATGTCGCCATAGGACTTGCTTTTCAAGGCCCAGGATAGCGTTCCGGTCAGTGGCATGGGGCACAGGATATGTTTCCAGCCATTCGGTGGTTGCTTCCACCATTGTAAGCACATGGCGCTTGCCTTGGAGGGTTTGTGGGAGTGTGATATAATCGATCTGCCAGGCCTCCCCCTATTTATATTTCAGCCATCGCCCTCCATACCACAGAGGCTTTAACCGCTTGGCTTGTTTAATTGCAGCGCATGTTTCACATTCATGGGTAACCTGTGCAATAGTGTCCATGGTTAAGTCCACCCCTCGATCACGAGCCCATCTCTATGTTGCATCTCTTCCTTGATGGCCTGAGGTGTCATGGGCCCACCCAGCTATAAATAATTCACCCTTATGTTGCCAGTCCAGATCCACCTGAGCCACTTCCATCTTAGCAGCCTGATCCACCTGCTGGTTGTTTTGATGTTCCTCAGTGGGTACATGAGCATCTACTTGACATACTTTTACAGCCAGGTTCTCTACCCGGGCAGCAATATCTTGCCACAGTGCTGCAGCCCAGATGGGTTTGCCTCTGCGCTGCCAATTGTTCTGCTTCCATTGCTGTAACCACCCCCACAGGGCATTTGCCACCATCCATGAGTCAGTACAGAGATAGAGCACTGGCCACTTTTCTCATTCAGCAATGTCTAAAGCCAGCAGGATGGCTTTTACTTCTGCAAATTGGCTCGATTCACCTTCTCCTTCAGCAGTTTCTACCACTTGTCGTATAGGACTCCATACAGCAGCCTTCCACCTCCGATGTTTTCCTACAATACGACAGGACCCATCAGTGAACAGGGCATATTGCTTCTCATTTTCTGGCAGTTGATTGTACAGTGGGGCCTCCTCAGCACGCGTCACCTCCTCCTCTGGCGATATTCCGAAATCTTTGCCTTCTGGCCAGTCCATAATTACTTCCAAGATCCCTGGGCGATTGGGGTTTCCTATCCGAGCCTGTTGTGTGATCAGTGCAACCCACTCACTCCACGTAGATTCAGTTGCATGATGTGTAGAGGGGACCCTCCCTTTGAACATCCAACCCAGCACCAGCAGCCAGGGTGCCAGGAGGAGCTGTGCTTCAGTACCAACCACTTCTGAAGCAGCTCAAACCCCTTCATATGCTGCCAATATCTCTTTTTCAGTTGGAGTATAGCAGGCCTCGGATCCTCTGTATCCCTGACTCCAAAACCCTAGGGGACAACCTCGAGTCTCCCCTGCTGCTTTCTGCCAGAGGCTCCAGGTAGGGCCATTCTCCCCGGCTGTGGTGTAGAGCACATTTTTTATGTCTTGCCCTGCCCGGACTGGCCCAAGGGCTACTGCATGAACTATCTCCCGTTTAATTTGTTCAAAGGCTTGTCATTGCTCAGGGCCCCATTGGAAATCATTCTTCTTCCAGGTCACTTGGTAGAGAGGGCTTACAGTCAGACTGTAATTTGGAATATGCATCCTCCAAAAACCCACAATGCCTGAGAAAGCTTGTGTTTCCTTTTTGCTAGTTGGTGGAGACATGGCTGTTATTTTGTTGATCACATCCATTGGGATCTGACGACATCCATCTTGCCATTTTATTCCTAGAAACTGGATCCCCTGTGCAGGTCCCTTGACCTTACTTTGCTGTATGGCAAAACCGGCTTTCAGGAGGATCTGGACTATTTCCTTCCCTTTCTCAAAAACTTCCTCTGCTGTATTGCCCCACACAATAATGTCATCAATATATTGCAGATGTTCTGGAGCTTCACCCTGTTCCAGTGCCGTCTGGATCAGTCCATGGCAAATGGTAGGGCTGTGTTTCCACCCCTGGGGCAATCGATTCCAAGTGTACTGAACGCCCCTCCAAGTGAAAGCAAACTGTGGCCTGCACTCTGCTGCCAAAGGGATTGAGAAAAACACATTAGCGCTATCACTTGTAGCATACCACTTGGCTGCTTTTGACTCCAGTTCGTATTGCAGTTCCAGCATGTCCGGCACGGCAGCGCTCAGCGGCGGCGTAACTTCCTTCAGGCCACGATAGTCTACTGTTAGTCTCCACTCTCCATTAGACTTTCTCACTGGCCATATAGGACTGTTAAAAGGTGAACGAGTCTTACTGATCACTCCTTGGCTCTCCAGTTGATGAATCAGCTCATGGATGGGAATCAGGGAGTCTCCGTTGGTGCGATATTGCCTCTGGTGCACTGTTGTGGTAGCAATTGGCACCTGTTGTTCTTCGACCCTCAGCAACCCCACCACAGAAGGGTCCTCTGAGAGGCCAGGCAAGGTAGACAGCTGTTTCATTTCCTCCATCTCCAAGGCAGCTATACCAAAAGCCCACCGGTACCCTTTTGGGTCCTTGAAATACCCTCTCCTGAGGTAGTCTATGCCAAGGATGCACGGAGCCTCTGGGCCAGTCACAATGGGGTGCTTTTGCCACTCATTCCCAGTTAGGCTCACTTCGGCCTCCAATACAGTCAGCTGTTGGGATCCCCCTGTCACTCCACAAATACAGATGGGTTCTGCCCCTATATAGCTTGATGGCATTAGGGTACACTGTGCACTGGTGTCTACTAGAGCCTTATACTCCTGTGGGTCTGATGTGCCAGGCCATCGAATCCACACAGTCCAGTAAACCCGGTTGTCCCTTTCCTCCACCTGGCTGGAGGCAGGGTCCCTCTAGTCCTGGTCACAATATTCATTACCCTTTTCTTGTGTATATGAGTCAGGAGTTCCTTCATTAAAATCAGGAGTAAGATCAGCCCTTTTACTCTGTCTGGGGAACTGTCCACTGGAAACCAGAGCAGCAATTTTCCTGGAAGAACTCCCTTTGGTGATTGTTTTTCCTTGCAACTCACGTACCCGTGCCTCTAGGGTGGAGGTAGGTTTTCCATCCCACTTCCTCATGTCCTCTCCGTGGTCACGCAAGTAAAACCATAGGGTGCCCCGTGGTGTGTACCCTCTATATCCTCTCTCTTGAGCAGAGGAACGCTGACTCCTAATAGCTGAGACACTGGTCCGTATAGGTAGGGAGTAGGACAAATCCTCTTTGAACCGTTTGAACTCCTGGGACAGTTCCCGCACAGCTGAGACAAAGGAGGAAGAGATACTTTCTTCATATTCTCGGAGGTTACTAGCAGCTTCATTCACTGTTGGACCCTCTCCGTCTTTCCAGGTCAGTATTGCCAGTGAGTTGGCACACGACGGTGGTGCGTTCCGTACCAACTTCCACCACATAGGTCTTGTGCACTGGACCTCGTCGGGATCTGTGGGTGACCGCACGTCGTCCAGGTCACCATAAATCACTTCCAGCACAGCTAATTCCCTCAGGTACTGGATACCTTTCTCCATGGTGGTCCATTTCCCGGGGCAGTATACAACATCTTCCTTGAAGGGATATCTTTCCTTCATAGCTGACAGGAGTCGCCTCCAGAGGCTGCGGGCTGGTACCCCTTTTCCAATCGCTTTGTCAATGCCCCCTTCCCTAGAAAGGGATCCCAGCTGCTTGGCTTCCTTACCCTCTAATTCCAGGCTATTGGCCCCGCTATCCCAGCATCAGAGCAGCCAGGTGGCAATGTGCTCCCCTGGACAACGGCTGAAATCTTTTCGCATATCTCGCAGCTCACTCAGGGATAGGGATCGGGGGGTTTCGGTCTCATTTACGAGTTCTTCATCTTCCTCTCCCTGTGATGGCCCTGCTCCTTCATCTTCCCTTTCTAAACAAGCTGACTTTTGCTTCCAGGATTTCTTTTTATGTATAGGGGCGACTGATACGGACACAGGTTCGTTCCCTGTTTGAACCGCAATGCTTGTAACAGACTTGTCCGGAGCAGCTGCAGTGCCTGTCGCAGGGGGGGGCTGGAGCAGCCGCAGTGCTTGTCGTTTTGTCACCAGATCCTTGAGGGTTTTGAATAGTGTTAAACAGGGCTCAGTAGGCATGGGCCAGACCCCAGCACATTGCAGTGATTTGTATCTCCTTAGAATTGCCAGGGTGACAACATACTTTTTCCAAATAGTCTACTAATTTTTCAGGATTCTGCACTTGTTCAGGGGTGAAGTTCCAAAACACTGGAGGTGCCCACCGCCCTAG
Source organism: Mycteria americana (assembly GCF_035582795.1). Classification (NCBI taxonomy): domain Eukaryota; kingdom Metazoa; phylum Chordata; class Aves; order Ciconiiformes; family Ciconiidae; genus Mycteria; species Mycteria americana. The sequence continues at coordinate 11,893,109 of NW_027445436.1, forward strand.
GCATTTGCCCATGCTATTCCACACACCCTGCCACTCATAACTATCCAGCCTTGGGGCAGATCTCTGGATGATATTCTTAAATTGCTTACTAACCCTGGACAAGATCGAAACAATATTCCCAAGCAATACCAATAGATGTATCTTAACTACCCAAGGATGTTCAAAATACTGAAAAGTTACTGTAATGAAGGAGGAAGCATTGTAGAAGAAAGTAGTGAAGGTACAATTCTGCATTTCCTCCATAAAAAACCTCTCAGAGGAAGAAGTATAATTGCGAATTGTCTCCATAAGATCATACCCGACATACAGTAATGGTTTCAGTACAGCACTTAGATACCAAAATAAACACAAGGTCACTGTTTTAATAACAAATCTCACAGGCAAAACATCACCAATTAAAGCAGAGCACAGCAAACTGCAAAAACCATCACCGATCTTTAACACGTACAGCAAAAAAATGAGCATGGTGCAGATCAGGTAAACCAATATCGAGAACAGATGGATCAATATCACATCCCACAACTACTAACAGATCTAAATTCCTTAATACTCTCTGGTTAATCTGTTATTATCTCAAACCCTTCAAGCCCCACGTTGGGTGCCAAAAAGGACTGTCGTGGTTTAGCCCCAGCGGGCAGCTAAGCACCACGCAGCCGCTCGCTCACCCTCCCCCCCGGTGGGATGGGGGAGAGAATCGGAAGAGCAAATGTGAGAAAACTCGTGGGTTGAGATAAGAACAGTTTAATAATTGGAACAAAATAATAGTAATAATAATAATGAATTGTAATGAGAAGGAAAACAACAAGAGAGAGAGAGAAACAAAACCCAAGGGAGGGGAAAAAAGGGAGGAAAAAAATTATAATAATAATTTAAAAAAATTATACAACCGCTCACCACCCGCCGACCAACAGCCAGCCAGTCCCTGAGCAGTGATCGCTACCACCCAGCCAACTCCCCCCAGTTTATATACTGGGCATGACATCATATGGTATGGAATAGCCCTTTGGTCAGTTTGGATCAACTATCCTGGCTGTGCCCCCTCCCATTTCTTGGGCACCTGGCAGAGCATGGGGAGCTGAAGGGGGGGGGGAATTCCTTGACCAATATAAACACCTCTTAGCGACAGCCAAAACATCAGCATGTTATCAATATTATTCTTATACTAAAATCCAAAGCACAGCACTATACCAGCTACTAGGAAGAAAATTAACTCTATCCCAGCCGAAACCAGGACAACCATAATTCCACACACCTGGAAATGGTGTTGGTCATGAGGGATTGACTAGGCACAAGACACTCTCCTACCCACTCCAACCTTCTGACAATAAAAAATTAAACATTCACACCTGAATGAACAGAACAGCCCATTCACTGATCCCAGCTGGACAACCAAGGATGTGGTTGAAGAGGAAGAGATGGTCACCTGGACAGCCAATTCTTTGCAACACTGACACCTAAAGGGAAGTATATTGGAATCTTGTAAAGAATTTCAAGGTTCATTCCTTTATGGTCTTGCTAACTATAGTAACACTGTTTATTCATTTCTCTTTCCATGCTTTATAACAAGCCTCAATTTTCAGAGCAAGTTACAGGAGAACAATATTTAGAAGTCTGCTAGCTTGGCTTATGAACCACAAACCCTTGTCTTTGAAAAATTAATTACTTTACAATTGCATTAATGAACTAGTTTGTTTAGAAATCAGCAAGAATAGAAGTTTCTCAAAAATGGCAAGTCTGAATAGTTTTACTTTCAAAATAAGTAAAAGCATAATGAATATTGAGTATTAAGTCCACTTTGAGCAGTGTTGGCTGCTCAGGTGCCAGTCCTCATTAATGCTGCTGACCTCCATTGACTTCATCAGACAAGGGAATTCATTCTAAAGATTCACTAACAGATTCTGTTCCTCAAGTAGAACTAACCCAAAAAAAACCCATTGCATGTGGGACAGTGAGAGAAACACTTTCAGAAATTACTCCCAAATTCATCCTATGTGAGGATCAAACAGCTATATCCATACTTACTCCCTCACCAGTCTCTGCAGCCACATGAGAAGGTAACTCTGAAACTGAGGATCTTCAATAACTCTTCAACTGAAACGGACACCGATACACTCCTTCAAGTGGTTCAAGTCTGAAGAAAGATTTTCTGACTGCTTTGAAACTGTGAATTAAAAACAGAATTAAGGAGCTTTGACGAGCAGCTCTCAGAGTAGTAACATTAGTAGTGGTTTTGGGGCTATATAGAAAACTTGCTCTCTGTATCTACAGATACCAAGATATTTCAACACAGCTGCTTGCTACATCTGACAGAGAACACCACTTATTTAGAATACTTTATTTAATGTTATAATTAAGCACTGGACACCAATTACAAGAATATACTATTGTTACTCTCATAAAAGGCCTTCCCTCAACATAAACTTTGTAAGAACCACCATTTACTATGCATATAAACTATCTGGCAGGTGGGGGGCAAAGGGAGGAGGAATAGGAAGGCTAAATATCCAGGGCACGAGGGGGAAGAATACTTTAGCTAAAAGATTATGTTGGCACAAGCCTAAATAAGTACTACACCTAGGATGAAAACCAAAAAGATTTCTAAGTATTAGAGCTGTGAGATTTCAAATGGCCTTCCAAGAGGAAGTAAAGCAGGAAGAATATCCAGCTGGATATTCTTTAGAATTGAGCATAATCAATTTGGAAAAGGGACCGTATTATACATTGCCTTTGACAACAAGAGAGTGGAGTCCAGGTGTCCCATCCCACCCAGTGTTCCTCTACAGTTATCAGCGGCAGTATGCAGCTTAGACAGAAAAAGGTACTCCTGCATTCAGCTTCCACTCTCCAGGTGAATAAGTTAAGAGAATTTGAGTTTTTCCTGTGAGAAAAAAAGTTTCACTGATCCCTACACAAGATCAGCAGGTTTTAGTATCAGAGGAGAATTTTCATATCAAAAATAGCGTGGCCAGCAGGAGTAGGGAAGTGATCGTGCCCCTGTACTCAGCACTGGTGAGGCCGCACCTCGAATACTGTGTTCAGTTTTGGGCCCCTCACTACAAGAGAGACACTGAGGTGCTGGAGCGTGTCCAGAGAAGGGCAACGAAGCTGGTGAAGGGTCTAGAGCAGAAGTCTTATGAGGAGCGGCTGAGGGAACTGGGGTTGTTTAGTCTGGAGAAAAGGAGGCTGAGGGGAGACCTTATTGCTCTCTACAACTACCTGAAAGGAGGTTGTAGAGAGGTGGGGGTCAGTCTCTTCTCCCAGGTAACAAGTGATAGGACCAGAGGAAATGGCTTCAAGTTGCATCAGGAGAGGTTTAGACTGGATATTAGGAAATTTTACTTCACTGAAAGGGTTGTCAAGCATTGGAACAGGCTGTCCAGGGAAGTGGTTGAGTCGCCATCCCTGGAGGTATTTAAAAGACATCTGGATGAGGTGCTTAGGGACATGGTGTAGTGGTGGTCTTGGCAGTGTTAGGTTTACGGTTGGACTCGATGATCTTAAAGGTCTTTTCCAACCTATATGATTCTGCGAGAAACAATCCAGTATACAAATTTCACCACAAGACTCCAAAACTGCAGGTGGACAAGGTGCTGGGCACCCTAAACAGCATGGGGAGCGGTCTAGACCACCAACACACCTTGTTCTTGCTGCTGAAGAGCCACTGATCTCAGCAGGGATGAGCTGCTGAGCAACCTCTATGACTCCACTTGCAACCGGGACAACACCGAAGCGTACGAGCGCAGCACCAGTGTCTGATGCACGTGGTCTGCTTTGGCTTCAAACAGCTTTTTCAGTTCCCCCAACACTTTCATTCAGCTCCACCATCTGGTAGCGATGGTGACCTGTCACTTTTCAGGGTGTCTGTGCAGATCAGTGCAAAGAAAGCAATTATTTTATTTAAGTGGCTTTGTCCTTTTGTTGGGTCAAGCGTGTTTACAGAAATTAACCTTGACATAACCCTCCCCTCAAAAGATTTCAAAGCTTTTATGAAAGGGGCCGCTTCACAGGTGGAAGAGACAAACATGTCGGAACATCCTACATACTTTTTAGAGCTGCTGATTACGGGAGATGCATATCCCTGACTTCTGAAAAAATTACTCTATAAACCCTCAGTAACTCAAGATTTAGAAATAGATATGAATTGACTTGTCTGTATCACTGACAGATGTGAACAAAACCAGGTCTCTCTACTCCCAGTGAGCACACCTGCTTCTCAGTTTATCGATTTCCATAAATATTTGGATCTGCTATTTTAAAGCTAAAATATCTACTGAAACAAGATAAATATTTTTCTAAGCTCCCAGAAATGAATATTTATAGCAATTCCCCATTATAAATTTAAAATTTTCAGAAATGAACTGTACTCTAACTTTTTCCCAAACTGGAATTAAAAGCTGAGGCCAGTCTTCCTCTGCCCTATCTCTAATTCTTCAGCACAAGAAAACCACAATATATAACATTCCTATTATTCTTTTATGCAACCAGGAAATATGCTTCAGAATCAGCACTTTGGAAGCACCCCTGTGTTTCCTAAGTTAGTAGAATAAGAATTTTAAATTAGCGTAAAGACAACAATTATTCTGGACATACAATAAATACATAGTGAATCGGGATGGAATAAAGCAAGCAGGAAGCTTAGCCAACTGTATGATGACCAGTGGGGACATAAGAGTGAAGTCAAAATAGCTTTCAGTGTAGAAAGTGATCAACACAAAACTGAGAGTCCAGTGAGGTTCAGTGATACAAGTTGTTTTCCCTAATAAAAAGGAAAAGATTCCAATCTGTTCAGGGGATGTCTCTCAACATCTCAGCTCTGAAGAACTGCACAGGAGAGGCACCGCACTCACAGAAACAACAGTAAAAGCCACCACATACGTAGGTACTTAGCACCCTTGGACAATTTTGATGATGTGTTGGCTATAAACAGCATCAGAGCACCAGAACAATTTCATTCACTCCCACTGTAACATCCAGCTCCAAAACCAAGTTACACAGAATGAGTTTGGGGGAAAATTTTTGATGCGTGCACCAAAGAACTCCCCAGACTCCTCTGGTTTGCAGACAGAAATGCTACAAAGTACCTTGACCACCCTGGAAGTAGCTATAACTACAGCACCACTTATGGCGCAACAGTTAGTGGAAGTGGATGGACTTCACGCTCCCTATGCTTTGAGCAACAGGATCGCCCACGAGCATGACTCAAGCTCCTCTGCAACTGCTGCCTCTGACAGCAGGAATGATGTCAATGAAAACTGTCACTATAGGCAGCAGGCCAGATGGGACATCACTGCTACAGTCATTCTGAAGTCCTACTCCACCATGTATCCCCTGCATCTACCTGAAGTACTGCGGCACAAACTTCAGGCAGAACTGGCTGTACATAGGCTCATTCTGACTGACTACAAACACGAGTCTGACTCCAAAAGAGATCACTAACAGAGATCCCACCACCCTATACTCAGAGTTTAAAAATCGAACAACAAACTGTCTTAAATCTCAACAGGATGATAGTTTGAAGTACTGGGGATCAGTGGAGAGACAGAAAAGCAAAGGCAATCATCTCTTTTAGAATAAAACAGCTTAAATACCTAAAAACTTGACAGCAAGTAAAATTAATGTCTGGAATCATATCCAAATAGTTTGGGTTCAAAAGTAGCTTCAGCAACAGCACCTACAGTCTTCTGTTCTTCTTTAAAAGTCCATAATCTCCCCTTAATATTTTGGCAGTCTGTCATCATAGCCTGCAGCTCTGCCTCAGCCAGCAACAGCTGCTTCCTGCAGCGCATGTAGTTCAGGAGCAGTTCATAAAATTCATGCCTGTCCTGATGAGCAACACTTTCCAATTCCTCTGCATAGGAGTCAACATTCTCCAACCATGAACACTGCTCAAAAATTTTCAGCTGTTCTCTGGTAAATGGCACCAATTCTGGTTTGGTTGGGAGCTCTGGATACAGCTTTTCATTGTGCAACAGCGGTTTAACTGCTATTACAGTCAGTCTCTCATAGGAGAATTCAGCCGACGAGTCTAGATAACCTGGTTTCAATCCCAAATGATGAATGTGTGTTCTGGATTTCTGAGAGCTGCGAGATACTAAAAGGAAGCTTCTCTGAAGAACAAACAAGAGGATTTTTAACATCTTGTACGTTTTCAGTTCCTTTGTCCTGTATAAAGCCCACTGCTGTCTGAGAGCCAGCAGCACTGGAATGAAAGGTACTACTCGATAAATCAGTTTCCTGATCCACTAGCAACTGCCTCCACAGGGCTGTGAGGTTTGTCCAACTTGCTTTTTCCACTCTTCTCAACATCCCCCCCCCCACATTCCTCATGGGAAGGATTGGCTTTGAACTCTTCTGCATCTGTGGGAGGCTCTAGAGTCACTGTCAAAGACCCTTCATTTGCTGAAGATAAATTACCCTGGGGGATGTCACACACATCATTTATAAGTTTTTCCATCCTCTACTTCATCACTGAGCCCAATTTCTGTAAATTCTCCAGGATGTTCCACTTGCACTTTACTGGCTTGAGAAGACACTTCTGCCATGGGAGGGAGGAAGACAGACTCTTGTATCTGGGACTCCTCATTTTTTTTTTCCTAGGAAAAAAAGAAAAAAAAGTCATGAACAGAGCATCACTACCAAGTGAATCTCTCCCCCTCACATCCCAAATCCCACCATCACCAAAACTAGTATTTGTCAACATCACAACTCCAAAAGCCCCTCTAAGCACATTAATTTTCATAATATTAAAGGTAAAAACAAGTGTACCAAACAGTTCCTTGTTCTTTAGCTGCCCTTTGAAAACTGTCTATCAGTGCCTATTTTCTTGGTCAGTTCTTGAACAATTCTTCAACATTTCTACATAAAAAGCTATAAATATCACAGAACAGAATGTTTCATATAAAATAATCAAAATAACAGGACCCTGACCTTTAAAAAGAGTCACTAGGTTTCACCATATTGCAAAAAAAAAAAAAAAAAAAAGTTACTTTGTGATTCATCTTAAGTTTTACAGAATATTTCAACAAATGGAAAATTATTTTCAAAAAAGTACTTTCAGAACAAAAAGTTTGGAATGCACCCCCTAGTTACATTCTAAAACCATCACAACATCTGTACAATTACCAAAATACCTATTTTCAATAGATATTACACAATAGAAACGTAGAAAAACTTAGCAGTGACATTAAAATTGTAAACCGATTGCCCACTTTTAAATTAAGATCAGTTTGTGGGTAAATAGTTCCCATAAACCTAGTCTAAGGTGTAGATTAGCCTCCTTCCCAAAGCACAGCATGGGAAATAATGTTGTGCAGGAAATCAACAAAGATTTTGTCAATTTGTAAATCATTTGCCAATTTGTAAACCAAAAAATTGGCAAAGTGTTTTGCCAATTTGTAAATTGTGTATATCTACCAGTTTATTAGAAGTGAAACTGAGAACGAGTTAGTTGCAGCACTCCAGTTTTGATGACCCAGATAATATAACAAAGAACACAGCTGAAATTCGGAAAAGCTCTCAATACTTCTCCATGATTGGGGAAAAGACGACAGTTTTGGAAATTTGCTGACAGTATCACACATGCTTTCACTAAGCATCTGTCATCATTTTGCCTTATGAAAGGGCATACATGAAAACAGCTCAAATCAAGGCCCTAGCTAACCTTGATGTCAAACCTACTTTTACATCAAGCGTATGCTCACAGCTCCTTCACAAAATGGCAATATACTGGCTTTGCTTTCAGACTGTGTTTTCCAGTATATTAAAAGCTGTAAACACTTCCGATCACAAAACACTTCTGACACACTCCAAGGCTAGCTAAAGCTACAGGTGAGAGGTTAAAAATAGATCAGCACAATTCTTTAAACTAGGACTTATAGTTATAACATCTCCTGACAATTAACTCAAAATCAGTAATTTCCACAGGATACTGTATCACTAGATCATATTTTTAACAGTGTACTGATCCACATACTTTACAAGCACATGCTGGTCCTTTCCCCTCTACAATCTCAAAATTCCCTCTTGCAGTCCTCATAGAGAAGAAACTCCATTTATCTTTGAGTAGCATCCTGTATTTCTCCCAAATGCCATTAGATAAAATAGTTTCTTTTAGAAACTTATGAAGCGTCTTTCAGTTCACACTTTCCAAGGCAAAAAAAATGCCATAATTGTTAACAGGGATTTCATCTGAGAAAGGATGAGAGAAATCAGGTCCTGAATTAACATGAAAGCAAAACCTGCTGTTCTCTCTTCTGAGGGTTTAGCCTTTAAGTCAAAGATGACACTTGCTCATTACCCTTGTCCCATACCTAACCATTCTCCTCTCCTAGCATGTCAGTGAACGACACCTCAAGCTCTAAGGACACCTACTATTTTTCAGGAAACATCTCTAGAGTAACTGAGTGCTACACACCAAGATGTACACAGACACACAGGCTCATCTTCACCAGTTCCTGGTTTTGCCACCTCACTGTGTTTGAATCCATCTGGTGTTACTGGTATTAGACAAGCTTAACTTTGGGGCTACTATTTTCAGAAAGTCCTGGGCTCCATTCCACTACTTGGCAGCTCTGCAGCTGAACCACCTTTCCCCCAGCTCACGAGAATTGCAGCTTTTCAAAGGATTATGGCTGTTTCTGAGGCATGAGAATGGAAAAGTCCTTAATGTGACTGGACCCCAAACTGCATCCTCCAACACCCCTGCATATTAACAGAGCTGAGCATAACAATAGCAACAAAAATATCAGGAATAGGTCATGTGTAACACTGAAGGATTCTGGATTCTCACACATGAAATCGCCAGTGAATTGTTTCACAGTGAATTACACCTGGAAGGGACAGCCAAAGACAGCAGCCACTGGAGTCACCATATGCATGTCATTAATGAACTACCAGCATCATCTGTGACTCGCTGCCTTCCTACAGGGAACTGATTCTCTTAAGCAGCAGTCTTTAGAGTTAACTGCCTTGCTCATGCTATGGGGCTGAATCAAAACAAAAACAATGACACACTTGCTCTTCTGGGATTGCTCTTCCCTCCAATATTTACTTGCCTTGAGTTCAGGAATCACAGCTGCAGTTGATACCTGGATCTAACCCTTGTTTTACAAAACAGTGGTCAATTAATCCACTAATTTATTTTCAGAAGGCTTTGACAGCCATGACTTCAATGCCTTTGGCTCTATCTATATGGTGCAGTTTACAACATGTAGAGGTTAAGCAAGTAAGGGAAACATTTCCATTTTGACTCAACTCTGAGGCAAGATATTTCAGTTCAGAACATTTCCACAAACTACTGAAATTCCATGTAGCACAGGTGCAAGGAAGGCAAAGCCTTTAGAAAGCTGTCAGTACTAACATTGTGAACAAGGAATACACTCACAACAGGATTAAAACCTAGGAAGAGTGATACTTAACAACTGTAGCACCAACTAATGAAGAAGAAACACATCTGCTATACATGGCCTCATGTTTTGAGCATTTCAAAGCCAAACCTATACAATATGAGATGTAGTAAGACTGTCATCCCACACTATACTAAAACACTGCTAAATGCCAATAAGCTCTACTGCTCTACAGCTTCACCGCAGATGCAACTCCAGCTCACTGTCTCGCTGTGCAGAGCTATTTGAGAAGGCCACACACTATAAGAATAAAAAGCTTGTTTACACCCTTTTACAGTACAAGGCCTATCACACCCTTCACCTAGCTGCTAATTGCTTTAAGTCTTCTTACATCGCTTCAGAAAAGCGCAGACATTCAGAAGTCTTTTTAGAAAAAAAACACACACCCCCAACCTAACTGCTTTCAGCAGAAGAGGACGAACAAACATGGATATAAACACCACCTAGAGCAGATCCCCTTTCCATTGCTTTAAAAAACAACAACAAAAAAGTAACCCCAAATCCGAGCCAAATCCCTCGACCAAAGCCCCACAGCATGTAATAACACCACACCCACCCACCCCCACACCCCATTGCACTAAACCCACCTCACTGCTGCAACCACCGCCCAGAGCCGCCACAAACGGGAGGCAGCGGTGACAAACCCGCCGCTGGGCCGAAGCCCCCCGCCCCAGGACGGCACAACGACACCACAAAGCGCCGCGCCACGCCCCCTTAGATCTGCTCTTGGCGCGGACTTGACAGGAAACCCGCACAACCATAACCCCCACCTACTGCAGCCCTGCCCAAGCGGCTCAAAGAGGTGGCGGGAGGGGCGGGCGCGCTCCCTGGACGCTCTCGTCCAATCAGCAGCGTGGCAGGTACGGGAGGGACGGAGGGACATACCGAGTCGCGGTGCGTCGCCTCTGTAGGGGCTTGGGAGGAGGCCATGCTCCCCTATAAGGACCTGCGGGGATGCCAGGCTGATGCTAGAGGGAATGTGGGGTGAGAAGCCAAGCCCCTACTATTGAGGATGGGGAGTGTGAGGTCTCTTCTACCGGTGCTGTAGCAGGACCTGGAAGTGCCATTGGAGCGGGGCAGCTCACTCCGGGGGGCCAGGCACCACTACCCCTTCTGATCCCTACCCTGGCGCCCAGCCGTCCCCAAGGAGCTGTGGCTGGAACCAAGTCCAAGCCCCACTGGGAGAAGTGACTTCTCCCAGTCCTCAGACAGACAAGCCCCCACAGAGCTCAGGCCCACCTTGCAGAAGACATTGTAGTTGAGGAGTTAATGATCTTGAACAGGCAATGTCCACTCTGTTGGACCTTGTACTTAGGGATTGAGAAGCCCATATGTTATTAACATAATCTGTAATTTATAATATCGGTGGGAAAGGTAAACTGTACGTGGGTCAAGGCAGGGATACATTCATCCTGACCAGGAGCCCATTGCACGTCCAGGAGCCAGTGATCCCCTCAGCAGGCACAGGGCTGTGCTGTGCTGCACAAGCCCCTTGGCTGCAGGATGAGCTCAGCCAGCTCATGATAACAGGGGGCCTGCGGGCAGCTCCTGCCTGGTACTGGCCCTTACGCCACCTGCCTGTATCTGGAAATGCAGCAAGAAGTTCTCGTGTGAACTTCCTTTATGAATAGAGCTGTTTTCTTGTGATAATTTATGTATTAGCTTGCAGGACCAAAAAGGGAGAGCTCCGTCCAACTCTGCCCAAAGGCAGGGTGCCCAGCATCTAAAGGGATATAAGATTTACTTGCTATCTGTATTCCTCCTCTTATTCTGTCTTATTAAAGCAGTTGTTTTATTAAGGCATTTGTTGTCTCTCTCTCCCTAGGGGGCACCCTGGGGAGGGAAGGCAGGAGCTGTGCAGCTGGTTTATCAGGGTCTGTACAGAAGCCAGGCACTTCTATAGGGGTCTGGGAGGAGGCCAAACCCCTCTATAGACATCTGTGAGGAAGCCCAGCCTCACTCTAAGGGCCCAGGAGGAGGTTAGGCTCCTCCACAGGGGCCTGGGAGGAGGCCAAAGTCTTCTGCACCACCAGGCAAGGGAAGATGCTGAAGATAAAAAGCCATTTCAGCGCTCATGGGCACACAGGCTTGCTTCCCAGTAGCTCCATGTCTGGACACTCCTCTTCCAAGCCAGGGTTTGCTTGGCTTTAGGTCTATTCAAACAGTTCGTGTATTCAGAACCAGCACCCCTATTTTGGAATTACTTCTGTGCATTTAGTGAATGTGCAAGCCAAGTTTCAGCCTCATTGGGGACCTCTGCATCCAGAAAAGCCTAACATCATCTATTGTGCTCAGTCAGCTGAAAAATCCCAATAAAGAAACCATGCAATGTATTGTAGAGTAGATACTCTTCCAGGGGAAACAGTCCTACATGGTCTGCAGTTCATGGCTAATCACAAGTACTTGTTCTCATGCCTGCCTTCCTTGGCGAGTTCTCTCCCACAACTGTCTTGGTACTGAGCAAGTACTGAAATAAAGGCTGAGCAAGGATATGCTCTTGTAGGCTTCCTTCCAGGAGAGGCAACTCACACCACCCAAAACATCCTAGGGTGCTTTGAAGGTTTACCAGCCCCAGCCCTGACAGAAAGTGAACGTGACAACCTTTAAAAAAAAAAAAAACAAAACAAACAAACATACATATCCAGCACATGAGTGTCAAAACTTATTTTTAAAATATGTATTTAAAGAACTAGGACTACAGCAGGCTCCTTCAGAAGAATATTTGTACACTTGCTCTTTCAGAAATAAAATAGGACAACTGATTCCTTGACATGCACTTTGCACAGTTCATTATAATGCAGCAGGACAGATGTTAAAGCTCATCGTGATCTTCTCCGTGCAAGGAAATACAGTAAAAGCCCTGGGGACCAGTGGGCTTAGGCACACACTGAAGTCATGCAGATTCAACTTGAAGATCATACAACTAGCAACTCCTGTTGCTCTGATGTTAGTCACCTGGCACCAGGTTTAGACAGCTAAATTGTGTGCTGGTCCCCATGTCCTGCATCCCCGTGTTCAGTGTCGTAAGGCACTGAGGAGCTGTTAAGCAACACTGCACACAGGGACTTCAGAGAGACCAGCAGCCCTGAGGCATGTGAGCTTCTGAATCAAAGCCATAATCATATATATGCTAACAAAAAGGGCGTGAACTTTGAGGAGACCTGGTCAGGAAACAAGTTTCACGGCTCCAGGCCAACGGTTTGTTTCCAGTGGTGCATAGCCAGAATGAGTCCAAGTTCAGGGATTCCCAGAAGTTAATCAAATGGGGGTCTCCAGAGCCTACCAGGGACAAGCTATACCATGAGCCTAAAAAACTTCAATCCCCTCATTGGAGAGGCGGTTGGAAGAGCTGACCAACTTCCTTCAGATCCTTAACAACGCTGTAGGGTGCAGGACTTCCCAGCAGGTTTGTGGTGGCACAGCCTCTCACTAGGTAGCTGCGCTGTGGACTGCTGCATCAGGCAAGATGCAAATCAGCTTCCAGTATCAGCGCTTAAGCCTGGACCACATCTACAGCTAAGCCAGACCCATGGTCTCCTCCATGGTTGGTGCTCCTTTAAGTAAGCTCCCTGAGAGACATGACCGAAATTAAATCTAAATTAAAAGTTTAATCACCATTAATGAAAGACTTTAGAAACAGGAAAAAGTGAAACCTGAGATCTGAGTGGGATATGTATGCCCTGAACACAAGCCAGCATGCCCAAAGCATCGCAACGCTCCTCTCAGCACATATGACTTCTCTAGTTATCTGGAGCGTGGGAAGCTCCAGCCTCTCCCAGATGGCTGCACTTTAGAAGAAATTCAAATCAAAAACTTCTTCCGACACAGAAGATCGTCCTGTGTCCGGGTCCATTGCTTATATTCCTTTTCTTCCCGAGTGTGAAGATGGGATATCCGTCCAAGGAGTTTGCTGATCAAAGGCACAGATTTTTAGTAGGCACTTTCTGAATGCACAAATAATTATCAGAGTCCTCAAATACTTTCTTAAAACGGAGAAGCACTTCAGCTCTGTGTGGCTGGGAATAACTGGAAACACCACCTCTGCCACACTGGCCAGACCAACAGTGTCTTCTGCCTGGAGAACCTACAGAACACGATTGACAGCATCTAAACCACAGCTCCAGCTCAGACAGGTGATGGGAGGGCTGACATGATCATCACTCCCAGTTGGTCACCACAAAATGTCATCCCTTAACCGGTGGCCTTTCTTTCTCCACTGTCCCTCCTCTGTGTAGCTGCATCTCATATTAAATCCTTTCTTCATCAAATGTGAGTACTTACTGTGGCTATTAGTGATGTATCAAGCTGTAGCCATCAACTGTGGCGTAATCAGGCTCACCTGAAACACAGAGCACAAAAAAATTAGGTCTGCTCATGAGAAGTGCTCATTACGAGACTTTACACAGGACAGAAACACCATGCACCAGCCACCTGTGTTAAAGGGATGGGAGGTAGGGGGGAATGAGACTCAAAGAAATTACTTGATTTGCCCAAGAGCCAAAGCAGGACCTCATTTTACTGAGTCCTGCTGCAGTATCCCATCACTAAAGTGGCACTGGGAATGATACAGATCGTGCTGCTGAAGCAGAGAAGGGTCCAAACTGCAGAGACAGGTGGGATCCCAAGCTTAGACATCCTTAAGCTTCAGAAATGCCTACACGCAGGGCTTTGATCAGAACTTCTTCTGGGTGAAACCTTGCCTCCAAAGTCAGCGCCCAACTTCCCAGCATCTTTCAGTGGGGACCGGACTTACAGCAGGAGCTTCACCTAAAGCAATCCCTTTAGAGAGCTAAAGCTCATGATCTGATGGGGAAGAGCAAGAGCAGAGAGTTCCTCTGTGGGGCCAGAAACCCCATAAAGCAAGTAACTCACCTGGTGCGCTGGTCGGGGTGGGTAGAGGTCCCCTCCTGCACATAAGGAAACAGAACTGAGGATCTGCGTGGCTATGGGACTCCCATTGCCCTGGCTCTGCGCTCTCCAACTGCCTTTCCAGAGCTGGTGGGAGGGCAAGAGGTTTGGCCAGCCTGGGCTTTATGGAGACCTGGTACCAAGGCATGTCATGGTGGGCTCACCACCAACAGCCTGCTTGGCAAACACAGGAAATGAAGTTGATACAGTGGGTGAGAGGAAAAAGTAACCAAAAAGCACTAAGTTGGGGAAACATTCACAAGTGGGCCTCAGAGCATGCCTTTTTGCATGCCTTTGCCCAGAATGAGACATCAGGAAGCCATAATTGGTGGTGACTCCTCTCCTGACAGGACAGCCAAAGTGGCACACTCATCTTTAGCAAGAGTCTTTGGCCCTGAATCCTCATCTTCCCCCTGGCAGAAGCATCCTTCACCCTGTCCTCCCTGCCCACCTTCTGTCCCAGAAGAGTGAATTCAGCTCTGAATTCACCCAGAGGAGTGAATTCAGCTCTGAAACAGCTCTGCTGTTCCTCCCTCTACCCACACATGCTTTTAACTGATCCATCTCTCCTCAGATAGACAGACCACAGAGAACCATGCAGGGAAGCCCAGAAGGTTTCATTTTGGTATCAAAGGCTGCTCTAAAAGGGAGCTCAGATTGTTCCCAGAGAGAGCAAGACATGCAACTGCCTTGCTTTTCTGCTGTCCAAGTACCACAGCTGCTCACCTCAATGCAAAGGACTTCTGGAAGAGGCTTGGCACAAGAAAAAATGAGCACACCCTCACCACAAGCACTTTCAGAATAATATTCCCACCCATGAGAAGGGAGAAATGACCCCAAAAGGGGGAGCAAAAACCTATGACTGGGCTTGAGGGGGTCCTTGAAGAGCTTATAATAGGCAGCACATTGGCATAACTCTTGCTGTGGAGAGTGATGGACTACATCGCACGGGAAATATTTTCCTCTAATACTCCCAAATCAAGCCTCCAACAGACTGAAAGCAACAAAATATGCCTTTTGGGGGGGGGGGGGGGGGGAGAGCATCATTTGCAATAGCAATTGCAATTGTACATGTTATGTCCCTTACCTTGATATGGGTACAGGAACCGGACTTCTCACAGGAGTTGCATTTCTCTGTGTATTATAGTAGTTTTCATAAACAACAGGAGCTAGGAAAAGTTAACAATAGTAAAGTACAGACCTTTTATAAGCATAAGCTACTTGTCAACACCAACATTCAGCTGCTAAGTCTTTCCTCTCTCAGGAAATTAAAAGTTACAGAAAGGGGAGATTATCTTCAGGGGCTGGTGATAAGAGGCAGAGACTAGTGCTGCATGCCAGTGAATGAAAGGAGGGATGTTGCAAAATCAATGTTTTTTGCATCCAAACTGATGCTGATCAGAGCAGCAGCTCCATGAGGAGTACAAGGAAGTCACCACTACTTTGTGAGATTGTACTGAGCTTTTACCTGGGGCCAAACTTCCAGTTTTGTGTAAATTTACAAAGAAATCAATATCCTTCTCAATGCTTCACATTTCTAAACTCTTGTGGATTTCCTCATATTTCTGCAAAAGGGAAATAAAAAGCATTTCTATACATCAGGTCAAAAAACAAGAGGGTTTTTTCCAATTGTTTATCACACATGGGGTGAAAGCCCAATGCTCACCCAGGACACAAGCTTCAATGGTAGGGGAATCACAGAATCATAGAATGATTTGGGTTGGAAGGGATCTTTAAAGGTCATCTAGTCCAACCCCCCTGCAATGAGCAGGGACATCTTCAACTAGATCAGGTTGCTCAGAGCCCCATCCAACCTGACCTTGAATGTTTCCAGGGATGGGGCATCTACCACCTCTCTGGGCAACCTGTTCCAGTGTTTCACCACCCTCAAAAAACATGGGAATCCCAGAGGCAACCTCATCTGCAAGAGCTCTGGCCAGAACCTTCTGGCTGCACACTCATGCTGGTGTCTGGTGGCCAATCAAAGGCCACAGCCCAACTCTGACATAACACAGCTCAGTGCACAGGAAAGCAAATTGGGCTTTGCTTTCCAAACAGAAAAATGAAGATTTTCATTTGATGTACCTCATCATTCTGGATGCAGTCCTGGGAGAGCTGGTTGACATGAAGCCAGAGGGCGTTGCGGAAGTAGTTGATCCGCTCGCACTCCTGAGTCTCAAAGAACTGTAACGACACAGACAAAACAGCCCTAACATCTTTAAAATGAGAGCAAATCTCTTTTATCCTGAATGTTTCTCATCCCCAAGTGCCACTACAAAGATGACTGTCCTCAGTGAGATGCAGGTGGTGGTGGTCTCCTGCAGGAAACATGGAAACCATGAGTCCTCCAGCTCATCCAGAGGAGAAATCATCCCTCTATGCAACCAGGTATTTCAAAGATGAGTGTTAAGCTCGGGAAGGTCTGCAGGACCAATGTGGAAGGGGTCACCCGGCACACCGCTCTCTCTGGGGAGACCAAGCTAGCTTCTAAAGGCAGTGCATGTTCCCTAGGCACCCCATGGTCCTGCAGTCCCAGCTTACTTCCCTCCCACAGGTATGGAGAGCAATAAAAAAGCACTGGGGATGTATGAAAACAGAGGTGCATTGACTGGCTGCTCTTCTCCCTCTTTCCTGCCTAGCCCTTTCCCATGCAGATTTAAACCCAAGTCTTTTGAAATCTGCTGTCTGGTATACCTCAATTTCACATGCTTTTACTCATTTCCATGAAAGATAACCTTTCATCCCAAGTGTACATATGCACTTGTTATCAGTTATGACCTTTGCAACACACCAAGGGGAAAACCTCCATGTGATCCATCTGCGGAACTGAAACTACTGCTTCCCACACCCCACCATCAGAGAGGCTTTTGGAGACCCCAGACACCAAAAGCACACCAGCACTGAGACACCAACACACACCACACAAAACAGACAGCAAATTCCATTTCAAAAGGAAAAAGTAAATTAGAGGCCTGAGGAGAAAAAGCTTGGGAAGGGATTGGTGTGGCTGGGGATGGGAAGACCTTTTGCAAGCTTGCAGCAGACCTGGGATAAAACACGGATCTCTGCAGTCCCTGTCCATCCCTCAGTCACAGATCACAGGCGGCTGCAAGACACAGGTCAGCAGCAGAGCAGCTACATGGTCCTCTCGCCACCAGCTCTGGACTTCCCCAGCACATGCTAGAAATCCTTTCTAAACCACTTCGCTATGAGACAGTCTGCGTTAGGCTGATACAACCACTCGGAGGGGTTCCCACACTACCACGTGCACCAGGCGAAGGGCTCCTGGTGCATGGGGATGGCTTCACCCAGCCTGCATCCCCAACCTGCCACCTGCCTCTGCTGCAAAGTAATTTAAAGTCTTTCAGAGTTTCAGAGTCTGCTGGGGGGTGTTGCAGCTATAGCACATATTGGCCTTGAGTCGCCAGGTGTGCAGAGGTGACCATGACTGTGACTGTTCAAGATGATGGCCACACCGAACTTGCAGACAGGCAATAAGCAAAAATGTCACTACTTAGTGCATTGACTCTGTCAATTTTAAAAGGTGGTGGAAGAAAAAAAATAAAAATAAAAAAGGAGTGGAAACCTCGAAGTAGTGGGACATTGAATCCAGAAGCCAAGTGTGACAGACGCAGGGTTAGCTGCAACACCTGCCAGAGGAATACAGAGAAGGCAAATCTGCACTATCCCTGACCCCCGCAGCAAGGAGATGGACATCCAGAGGACCATGCTGCCACATGAAGGCATTTTGGGGCATTTACCTCGCAAGCTTTGATGTGCTCTTTCTGCCATTCTTCCCGGATCTTCTCCAGTGTGGTAACGCTCTGCTGGTAACTCCTATCTGCGAAAGAAATCACATTGTCATCTGATTAACATTAATTAAAAAAACCCCTTCGCTAGAAGGTAATATGTGAAGCCTGAAATGGCTGGGACATCAGGGAGAAAGCAGCAGTAATGCGTGAGCTCGGCTGTGGGTGGGCACTGCAAGGGGACGCAGAGCTGCACAGCAAGGCGGAGGGTCCTGCCACAGGGAAATGGTGGGAGCAGCCTTGGTGGAGCCATGCAGGCTTCTCCAGGGCAGGTGCCCACCTCTAGTGTCTTGGGCACGTGTTTCTGAGGAGCTGTGCCTGACCCAAGAGCTAGAGCTCGCCCAAGAGCCATGCCACAGCTTCACAACCCCCTGCCCCGGGAAATGCTCCCCTCGCTCTCCAAACGCTGCATTTCCATGCTCACCAGAGTCCTCCAGAGCTGATTTTGTCTGAGCCAGCTTCAGGAACAGCTGCCAAAAATGGGAGAGAGAAGAAAGGTAGAGGAGAGCCCTGGTGCATCACCGACGGCACTGCAGCCCAACCAGGTGTGCTGGTTTTGGCTGGGATAGAGTTAATTTTCTTTATAGTAGCTAGTATGGAGCTATGTTTGGGATTTGTGCTGAAAACAGTGTTGATAACACACTGATGTTTTAGTTGTTGCTGCACTAGTCAAGGACTTTTCAGCTTCCCATGCTCTGCCAGGTGCAGAAGAAGTTGGGAGGGAACACAGCCAAGATAGTTGATCCAAACTGACCAAAGGGCTATTCCATACCATATGACATCATGCTCAGTATATAAAGCTGGGGGAAGAAGAAGGAAGGGGGGACATTTGGAGTGATGGCATTTGTCTTCCCAAGTAACCATTACGCGTGATGGAGCCCTGCTTTCCTGGAGATGGCTGAACACCTGCCTGCCCATGGGAAGCAGTGAATGAATTCCTTGTTTTGCTTTGCTTGCATGCGCGGCTTTTGCTTTACTTATTAAACTGTTCTTATCTCAACCCTCGAGTTTTCTTACTTTTGCTCTTCCAATTCTCTCCCCCATCCCTCTGTGGGGGGAGTGAGCGAGCGGCTGTGTGGTGCTTAGTTGCCGGCTGGGGCTAAACCACGACAGTCCTTTTTTGGCGCCCAATGTGGGGCTCGAAGGGTTCGAGATAATGACAGATTTGATTGGAATGTGCTAGGTCGAATTTATAGCTGTTATTGCTGTTAAACTATTAATCAGCAGGCTTCTGTGCTTGCCATGGGGCTTGCTTGCCTTACTGTATATTAGAGTCTAGGGCTCGTTAGTGGCTGCTTTTTGCTTTCACTGCTTGCCGTGCTGCTGTACTGCTTATCATCTTAGGCTGCTGTGCCTGGGAACATTTTGATAACAGCAATGGCCATGTGCCTGGGCTGGCAGATGGCCAGGGCATCGCTGCTGTTTCTGTGCTGCTGTACTGGACAGGCTGGAACTCCAGTGTGAACTCGAGTCAAAGGGACTGTGACCTGTGGATGAATCCATGTGGGAGCAGGACACCCCGAAGCGTCTGTGCCCATGGATTAGCCCATGCCAGAGCAGCGTATATCTTGAAACGTCTGTGGCCATGGTTATGTCTGTGCCACAGCAGGTATACCTCTGAAGGGATTGTGGCCCAAGGATAAGTCCACGCTGGAGAAGGTGCACCTCGAAGCATCTGTGGCTGTGGATGAAGTCCATGTTGGAGCAAGTTTACTTCTGAAGGGACTACATTCTGTGGATAAGTCCAAGCTGGAGCATAGGCAAGGGGAGGAGTTCATTGCAATGTTAAACCCGATGGTCTGGTCCAAAGGGACCAGGGGTGGAGACTGTAATGGAAATACCTTTAAATGGTTGTATCCCGGGATTTGAGTTGCATGTTGTGGGAATTACTATAGCAGGAACCCCTTGTTGCTAGCCAGGCTAGGAGCAAGGGGAGGAGTTCATTGCAATGTTAAACCCTTGTGCCAGGATATCCTGGCACAAAGGGACCAGGGGTGGAGATTGTAATGCAAATACCTTTAAATTGGTGTAACTCATGATTTGAGTTGCATGTTATAGGAATTACTACAGCTGGAACCACCTGAACAAATGGAGGAGAAGCCTTACAAGAAGCAGTGCAAGTGCAGCAGTGACCTGACCTGAGCTGGCTTTGGTGCCCAATAACTCCAAGCAACACACCACCTCTCCTGGCCTGAATAACAACCATAACAGATGGAGCCCAAAGTCATGGACTAAATGAACTCAGTGGACATTTTGTGGACATTTATGGACATTTTACAGGGATGGTCCATAGACTAAGGGAATGATATGTGTGTATTATATCAAAGGATGGGAAGGGTGATGGTGGGTAATGAGAATGTATTGGATAGTGTGAGACCTGAGCATGACGTAAATGGTATGGAATAAGGGGTGGAGAATGTGCTGGTTTTGGCTGGGATAGAGTTAATTTTCTTTATAGTGGCTGGTATGGGGCTATGTTTTGGATTTGTGCTGAAAACAGTGTTGATAATTGTGGCGGTGTGCTCCCCCCCCCCTGCTCCCTGCACAAGCAGTAACCATCAGTGGGAGTCATCCCGATAGCTGCATCCAGCTTATGCTGGACCTTGAGGACGAATAGCAACAAAGTAGCCAAGGGCTGCCTGAAGCAGGGATCTAAACCTCTTGCTGATATGCAAATATGACCATAAGTCAATCATCTTACTCCTTAAATAGTGGACAGCCCAGGGCCCTTTGAGCTCTCCTGCACGGCAGCGGGCTGCACGCCAGGATCTCCCCTTGAGCAGGGACGCCTCTCAAGGTTACTCCTCGAGGTTGAGAGATTCCTTGCCGCAACAGATCCTCAGTAAGTGACTAATAGCATGCTAAACTTTGAAATCTTAGCTAAGTGATATAAAGGATTGATTGCGCACATATATAATCCTTTAGACATAAACCGTTGACCAAGTCTGGGACTAGGACTGGATCTAGCCGCACCTAGACTCCTCTCTGAGAAGGAGTTTAGAAAGCAAGGGGATCTTTTTCCGAACCTCATGACTCAACGGGAGGGTCTCCCTGACAGTTTTGTCTGACCCTGTCCTCTATGCAGTAAATAATCAAGTGCACCTCGCCATCGAATCTTGTTAAAACACTGTCGCATTGAACTTTGTTAACTCCCTATTCTGTATCAATAAACTATATTTTTACTTTTCTCTAACAAGTGAAGTGCACGCTCACTCCATCCGCGACAATAATAGAGAGATGTTTTAGTTGTTGCTGCACTGGTCAAGGACTTTTCAGCTTCCCATGCTCTGCCAGGTGCAGAAGAAGTTGGGAGGGGACACAGCCAGGATAGTTGATCCAAACTGACCAAAGGGCTATTCCATACCATATGACGTCATGCTCAGTATATAAAGCTGGGGAAGAAGAAGGAAGGGGGGACATTCGGAGTGATGGCATTTGTCTTCCCAAGTAACCGTTACGTGTGATGGAGCCCTGCTTTCCTGGAGATGGCTGAACACCTGCCTGCCCATGGGAAGTAGTGAAGGAATTCCTTGCTTTGCTTTGCTTGCGTGCACGGCTTTTGCTTTCCCTATTAAACTGTCTTTATCTCAACCCACGAGTGTTCTCACTTTTACTCTTCTGATTCTCTCCCCCATCCCACTGTGGGGGGAGTGAGCGAGCAGCTGTGTGGTGCTCACTTGCTGGCTGGGGTTAAACCACGACACCAGGGAACATCATCAGCCCTCCCATCTCACCCCAAAACCCAGAGCTGGGAGGAGAGCCATGGGGCAGGAGAGCTGCAAGAAGAGACACCCCTTTCTCCCCCTGCCCCACGGCCACCCCGCTCTCCATACCTTCTCCTGCTGCTTCTGCGTCACCAGGTTTGCGTTGCGGTGCACAGCCTGTTCCGCCTCGTCCTTATCCCTGCAGCACTGCTCGTAGAGCCGCTTGGCCTAGAAGAGCCACCAAATGCAGCAGGAGTATGTCAGCAAGCAATGAGATGCAAATACAGCTCACGCAGGAGGCTTTGGAGGAAAGCACAGCCCACAGGTGAAGAGGTGGGCACAGGCTGCCAGCAGAGCAGGGGACGGCACACAAGGTCCCAGATGCCCTAATGCCTGGGCAAAACCGACCTCACAAGGCAAGCTGCTCTTCATTTGGGATGAAAAGCTCATGGCAACTAAGTCCATGACATCTAAATCACTCGTATCCAACCCGGCAAGGCTACCACCGGCCATGTCCCTGGCGTACTCTTCAGTTTTTCTGAGCACACCCTGCATACTGCTCGTGCAGACACAATGTAGAGAGTTGCAGCAGAGGAGGAAGACCCTCGCATTTAAGTCTGCCCCAGTGCTGTGCATGTTAGCAGCATTAACCCATATGGCAAGAAACAGTAGCACGTTTGCTTTACCTCCATGGTCTTCTTGTACTGCAAATTCCTGTTTTTGTGAATCGCCTCCATTATCAGCTCTATCTGTGAAGACAACAGACCCAGAGTCAGCACGTCACTGACCATCAAAGCTCCAGGATGGGCTACATGGCTTAGGAAAGGAAGAGGAATGGACCAGACTGAGATGGGTTTAAGGACCTTCATCCACCCAAAGCATCTTCACAAAACCCATCTTTTATGCTTCTATCTATCTAAGCCTCCACTTGTGTATGCAAAGGAGCTCTACAAATGAAATCCTAGCAATATATAGTACTGTATGATCTCCATAGGGTCTGGCAAAATTGGGAAGCCCACTCCCCTCTGCTAGGTCCAAACCAGCCCCTGGTTCTAGCAGTTTTCCCTCATTTTCCAGACAAAGGAATATCAAGTCAGAAGAAGTTAAAAGGCTTACCAATTTTAGCAGACCCTATGGAGATCATACAGCACTATATATATGTTTTAAAAACATTCCTGGTTGAGGCTGGCATCCCTGGAGCTGAGTCCCTGCTATAGCTGGCCCCAAAAGGCACCCAAAGGAGAAGACGCAGCAGTGAGAAGAAGGAAGTCGCAGATTGCCGCACAGTTCACCAACACGGTTGCAACATGTAGGAAGGAGCTCAGGACTTCCTGGCAGCAGCAGGCACCGGGAACACGGAGGGGGCTGGGGCACGGCAGGAGACACCAGCCAGGAGCAGCCCATTGCTGGGGCAGGATCAACACCCTGCGGCGAAGGCGTGTGCTCCCATGGTGCCTGACCTTTTTCTGATGCAGTTTTTGCTTTTCCCTGAAGTCCTCCATTTTCTTTGCTTCCTCCCAAAGGGTTTGCGCCAGCTGGATGTGACCTTGCCCCACATTGTCTATCTCTGCAAAGAAAAAAATTAAATATATAAATATATATATTCCTAAGATTCTGTTGCTCAATTCAACTGCTGTAGCTGACATCAAACTGACCCAGAGACCCCACATCATGCATCCCCTTGCAGAAACACATAAAAGCAGCA
Source organism: Mycteria americana (assembly GCF_035582795.1). Classification (NCBI taxonomy): domain Eukaryota; kingdom Metazoa; phylum Chordata; class Aves; order Ciconiiformes; family Ciconiidae; genus Mycteria; species Mycteria americana. The sequence goes on from NW_027445436.1 coordinate 11,916,639, forward strand.
GCACTTTTGAAGCAGCCTCCAAGCAGTGTCTGCCTATGTAAGGAGCTATTCAGGATCAGTCCTGCTGGGGCCTGCCCTTCAGTTTAAGAAAACTCATATCAAGAGAAGTTATTCAAACAAGCACAGTCACATCTCCCCCTCATCCAGATGAATTCAGGCATGTTTCAACACATCACACCCTGAAACGGCTGTCTGGGGCACAGAAAAACTAATGCTAAAAAAATCTCAGGCTCATCTTGCTGAAAGTGAGCAGCCATACCACGAAACACCACCCCAGCAAGCTTATCAAGGGAGCTAAGCCAAACTGTAGCTCACGATTCAGCCCCCAGAGCTGTTTCAAACCCACAGCTATTAATAGTCAGCTGCTGCGAGGGCAGAGCCTCGTCAGGGAGGTCCTCCAAGGTACAGGGCAGCAGACAAACCTGGCTGGGGTGGAAGGTGGACTCAGCACAGGATAGCAGAGCACTAGCCCTCAGGGTAGGGATGCTGGCTGCCTGTACCCTGGCAGGCTGTGACACGTGGCAATGAAGGGACAATATAAGGTGGCCAAAGCATCATCTTTTAGATGCTCCAATTACTGCTTATGTGTGAAGAGGGCAAGGCGAGCCAGTCCAACAAACTCCAGCTGAGCTTCCCATGCACAGCTTCTGATGTACAACGCAAGCACGACCTCTGAGCTGCAGCCAGCCCTGAAAGCCCAAGAGATCCCCAAAGGGACACCCCGTGGGTCTCCTCTCCTACCTGTGCCCTAGAGCGCTCCATCCCAAACCCCACACGCTGGAATGAGCCTGGCCAGGAGGACAGCCTATACCTGGCCCAAGCATCGCACTGTTTTGGAGGTTTCTCTGCTATTTTCTTCCCAAGCAGTTGCCTGCAGGCTTTAGCGCTGCCAAGTGTCCTGACAAACTTGTGTTTGTCAGAAGAAGAATTACTTACGTTGCTTGAAAACATCCAGGGATCTCTTCAGCGTGCTGAAAAACAGGCAGAGCATTAAAAAGAGTGGGAAAGCATGGCCAGGTGCAGGCATCAGCAGAGCACCTCTCCCAAACCAGACAGCAAGTCCCTCACTCGACACCAGCCAAAGCAGCTCGAAGCAGGTTTATTTACCCTCTTTACACCTCCAGCTTTTTCCCTCTCAGCAAGTATAACACAGCTCACTTGGTTTGAGATCTACTTTACATCTTTCTGAACACTGGATGCTCTTAAAAATCCCAGCTTTCATGGCAAATGTTTCAGGCAACCTCCTAAAAGTATCATTTGGGACATATGAACACCTTCTACATGGTGCATTGGCCAGTGGTTGGAAATGCAGGGAACTTTTCTCCCTGTTAATATTGTACAATAAAGATTTCAGAAACATTTTATGTGACACCTCAATATAAAACTGTAAATAAATGATCAGAGAATATCAGACCAGGCATGTATAAAGTACAGAAACAAAGCAGGAAGCAGAAAGTGCCAAGGGTCACTGGGGAAATGGAGACCCACTCATGGAGCCAACCGCAGCAGCCACAGCACCCCTGCGGGGTGGTAATACGCTGGGCTTTGAAGATTTGCATGGTTTGAGTCAAGGAAGTACCTGTACTTCCTTCTGGCCACAAAAACAGTCAGGAGCAGACCCAAGGTCTCATGATCCTCAGCCCTCTGCTGAACCGCCAGCCCATGTCTCGCCTGAGCGTCCACGATGCTTTGGTTAGTCTACAGCTGGTGGAAACTTGGTGGAGTCCAACTCATTTATTGGCAAAGGCCAATCCAACTGCACTGTTCATTCACAAGACCAAATTCAGATCATCTTCTGGTAGTGTCCCAATCACATTTCAACACTGTTTTGTCTCTCTCAGCCTCCTTCTTTCTCCTTCATTGCTCCAAGTAAGGACATCCATAAAAGCAAAACACACACAGGACTGTGAACTTACTTCAGCTCCGTCTGCCCGCAGGGCTTCTTCTTCAACAAGTTAATGAGCTCTTTGCTGTATTTTTCTTCTATAGTTGCCCTGTTGAGGAAAGAGAGAAATGAGAGGAAGTTCTCATTTCAGAAACTGATACTTGTTTGCAGCAGAGGCCAAGACCCACTCTTAACACCCTCCCTATCTTCTGACCTGCTGCAAATGAACTGTGGACAGTTGGCTGAAGGAAGACTGTTGTTTGCAGTTACCCAACAGCCTTTTTAGTGAAAACACTTTGTTTTGCTGTGTCTGTGGTCCCGATGCGTTGCTCTCCCCATGGCCAATGGGTGCAAGGACCACCTCCGCAGGAGATGGAGGACTAAGCAGCCAGTGCAGCTGGTGGCTAGATGCAGTCAGGTGAGTCACCTGAGTAGTTTTTAGCTCAGTTTCCTATGGGAACAAGGCTTGTGCAATCACACATTTTCTGCATCTCGGCCATCAGTGTCTGTCGGTCCATCCACACAAAGTACTTTTGAATCAGATTTGGCTGATTTAAACCAAATGTGACAGAAGGGAGTAGGCACCTCAAAGACCACTCAGCCACCATACATGCACCCCAAAGCTCATCTGGGCCATTTCAGCTCTTCAGGACTTTTAAAAATGAGGCAATAGGTACTCTCTCCTGCCTGCCTCTGGTCCTTAGGGAGAACACCTGAAGAAGAGGCCACATCTTGTGAGGTAACATAAATAACACCTTTGAGAGATTGTATTGTCCTTCTCTCTTGGAAGAAAGAGGTGGGGAAAAAGAAAGCCTATGTGTTGCAGTCGAAGAACAACCAGCTTTCTGCAGTTGCTTTGAAATCTGTACAGACAACCAGGGCTGGACTTGCTTGGTCAAATGTAGATATCTCCATCTGGGCAAGCTGCCCTAGCTGTCTGCAGCCAGTGGAAAGAAACAAGTACTGCTAGAGGCTTGCACTAGAAGGTCTACTGGATAAAATAAATAGCTTCCTAAAATGCCTGTATCTCTAACGCAGATGCTTATGTTGTTGATTTCTAGAGTTTGGCAGTGGGGTTCACCTAACTTAACTCTTTAAAAACTCCAAAAGCTTGTAGGGAAATGGAAAAAATAAATATTATAAATTGATTTTTTTCCTTATCTAACAATATTCCCGTGAATTTCCTTTTGAGACAAAGCATCAAATCGAACAGGCATGTTCTTCATGTTTGAGACCATGTAACAGCTGTGCTGTACATGGAGAACTGGGCTATGTTCAGAGAGGGGTGCCAGTAGCGAGTCCAGGTCCAGCCTCTAATCTCCTCCTGGCTAGACACGTCAGCAGGAACCTTCAATAGCAAAGAGGAATGGGGCACAGGGTGTGGAGAAGGCTTTTTGCACTCTCTCCATTGTCACAGATGAGTGGGACATGGTTCTCGGTTCAGCGGATGGTTCCTCGGGCAGCTGGAAAGCCCAAATTTTCCTGGAATATGGGATTACAGCCTAGACAGATGTAGGTGCATTATGCACTTTTAACTGCAGGTTCTCCTCATCTTCATCCCTATTACATTTGTTCCAGGCTGTTTTGTACCAAGTCTTTTATTCAGAGGTTTGTTTTCTCCAGTTCTCAATACCAAAATTACATTAATTCAGGGTTGTTCTACAACGCTCTTCATATTTAGCCATTGCTAACCAGGTGAACCATAAAGTCAAAATACATGACCAGACCATCTCAGTTGTGCCTTTGTAGCCACAGAACCTCTACTTAGGCCATATCCTCTGATTAATAAACGCACTATCTAATGCTACTACTTCTTTTTAACATAAAATCTGTGGGTTATCCATAATGTACAAAGACAAATTCAGGACAAAGCCGTGCCTCTCCTATACCAAGGTCTTCACCTGATCTTCTGCAAGGTGAACTTCATGGGAGAGCGTGTGGCCTGAGCAGGCCACCAACAACTGCAAACACATCAGTACAGATGTCTGGCAACATGTAAGACTGAATTATTAAACTGCTCCTGATTCCTCTTTCTTTTTAACAGACAGTTCAAAATGTGAGCATCAAGCCCTGGGCACCATCGCTGCCTCGCAGCTGAGGATTCCTGGGCATGGACTTCATACCACAGCACCAGCCATGCAAGGAAAGGACAGTGTAAGAAAACAAGTTCCTCATCAGTCAACAATCAAAGGTGTTTTAACATAGCGGACAGTTAAACGCAACAGAAACCAAACTGGGAATACAAGGAGTAGAAGTAGTGCCACCGCCTCACTTCCCAGGTTCAACCCAACCCATTTTCAGAGGCAACTCCGTACCTTTCCTTCAAAATGTCTTCAAACTCTTTGCAGTTCTTCCTGCCATCATTCAGATGTTGAATGATGCTGTCATAGCCAACTGTGCTTGTCAGATCTGTACTCTGAGAACACAAGAACTGTCGGAGTGGGAGACAGACCCGGAGTAACGATGAATCTCAATATGAGTATGGTCGTTCTTGTTTATTCAGATTACTTGACAGGTTTATATAGAAGCTAAGCAAAGCACGCGCTAACAGCGACTATTCCATTGGATAACTATACTTGTCCACGCGCTTAAAACAATTATATGATTGGTACAAAGTTGCCGTTCACGCACTGTTCACAAAGGGGGGTTTATCAGCATTTTCCCAGACTTAGTCCCGCTTATCTTGTTTTACCAAGTACTCCTTCTGCTGTTCTCAAGGGAATTTTACCTTGATCTCTGGCTCCCAGGCCCCATCAAAGGCTGGATTGCTCACATCAATCAAGTCGTGTCCTTTTTCACTTAACCATTCTTCCACAAAGAACAGGAGCCACGTCCCCGTCAGTGCAGTCCACAGCCACTGCCACCTCCAGCGACATTTGCACAAGCGATGGCTCAGCTGGGAGCAAGTGTGCAAGTGCCTCTTTATGAAATAAGATCTTTTTCTTTTAGGGGTGGGAGAGGCTCCAGAATAAGAACAATGGTGGCAATTTGGGACAAGGCGCTTCCATGACTTTCAGAAAACAGAAGAGCTCAGTCCTACCACATCCTATTGCTCCCCCTGGCCTAAGCACAGCTGGCCCCATGGCACATGGCATCTCCTCCTAGGAGCTTAGCTGTCAGCTCTAACTTAATGAAATCAAATGCTAAAAACCCTCCAAGTCTCTAGATACAGCCTGTCTTACTACTGCTCCTCCCAGTTTCTGCAGACATGGAGATGGATCTTGGTTAGCGTTGACTTGCACTATTCTGGGTATCACCCTCACATCTGGCTGTAGGAACCTACACCTGGGCTGGAGGTGAATTTAGCAGACCTTTCTGCATGGGATTGGCTCAGCTATGGGCTTCCCTTGCTGCCTCCACAGCAATGTATGGATGCACCCAATGACTGCTGCTGCAACAGCCTTTTCTTTGGCCTTGAGAAAAGCAACCCTGTCCCACTTGCATCAATTCAAAACACCACTGCAAAGATCATTTCCCTAAGTATCAGGTCCTCCCCCACCACTGCTGTATACCCTCCAACACATCACACAGGGCTAGCTTCTTCACTCCCCAGAAAACAGCCATGGAGAGGTCCTGCCTCCACCACCCATGGGGCCAAGTCCCATCTTCCAACCCAGGGCTCTCAGCCCCGCAGTGCCACTCACAGTTCCCATAGACTTCTGAAGGATCAGTGCTTTCCTTTGAATTACTTCTTAAAAACATATATTGTACTAATGCTTATTAAAAAAAAAAAAAAAGATACATGCAGCAATGATGTAGGTGGGCTAGGATGAAGGTTGACTAACTCTACCCCATTCTTTCCTCACTCTACCCCATTCTTTCCTCATACCCATGCCTGGAAGCACCTTAGGACAAAAAAAGGATTTTTGCCCTATGACTGTTGAGGATTTACCACCCTGGAGACCTGGGCCAAGAGCAGGGCTCCTAAGTGCTATGATAATACAAAGAGATGCTCTGACCATGAGCTCTCCTTCACTGGAAGAAGACTGAAGCAGATGCAGGGAGCTGAGCAGAAGGTGCTACCTGTCATCTTCTGCAAAGAGGACCAGTTGGTGTTGCATAGAACAGCATGTATGGGAGCAAAAAATACAGGGAAAGAGGCTGCAGAAAGGAAGTAATGGTAGGAGCAGATATGAAACTCAGGGAAAGGAAGCAAAAGCCACAAACAGTTATTAAGAAGCTTGAAAAGGAATAACGGCAGGATGGAGAGATTCAGGAAATGGTTCAAAGCTAGGATGAGAGTACGCAGAGAACTGGCGTGAAAGTGTGGGCAGCAGAAGGGGGAATTTCTCGGGAGTTCATACCTGGTGCAAGAAATGAGGAGGAACAGGGCTGGTATTTGTGATAAATGAAGGATTTAATTATATGGACTTCCCTAAGGAGTCAAGGACTTGAATGTCAGTGGCCAGAAAGCAAGAAGTGAAGCGGAGATCTGGTGGAGTGGGACCTGCAGGAAATCCCCGGGTATCCCAGATCAGCTTTGCTCCGTCTGTGGCATGCACGGGAAGAGAGAACTGTGGAGCAGGACCTAAGCAGAAACCAATACAGTTTCTGTTTCTTTACAAAGCACGAACGTCCCTCTAAAATGGGCTTATTACTGATAAACCCACAACCAGTTCTCAGTTTGCATCATGTCTTTGCTAATTGGTCTGTTAAAAAGGAAACACGCTTGCACTGAAGTCAGTCTTCATGACAGTTGCAAAACACAGGAACATCCTAACTTGACTTCCTATCCCCAATTTCAAAGGAAATAAAATGGATGCAGAGAACAACTGTCGGTTGCTGCAAGCCCGGGCAGGACGGAGCAGTCAGACCCACATCGCTGCGTGTCAGGGGGCACCTGAAGGCTCCTGCATCCTGCTCTACTGCCTAGGACACTTGGGCTCACTGCGCCAGGCAGAAGTGCCAGGGGAAAAATTGGGACCATCCATCAAAAATGTGCACTAAGCTCTTTATTTTATCACTCTTCCTCCTACCAGTAGAAGGATTTAATTCCAGCACATATGTATTCCCTAAGCACCCAAGGCTGGACCAGACCTCACAGTACAAGGTGTTATACAAAACATGGGAGGTAACAGAAACAGTGGAGGTTTCCAAAAGAGCTGCTTCCAGGCAGGAGCAGCTACTGGCCCAGAAGGAGCTAGGCAGGGTTGTATGCCATGAAACCGGCCTTCGCAGCACCCTTCTGGGCAGATGTTAGCACGGAAAGAATAAAAAGGACCAGCGTGACTGCTCATGGGACGTCCCAAAGGCAGGGCTGGCAGGGAGCAATGAAAGAGGAAGGGCAACACGGCGAGCACAGAGCCATGGGCACAGAGGACAAGATTTAAAGACATAATAAACTAAGCCAAAGACAGGTATGGAAGATGGGGAGTTGCACCAAGCCCTCCCCAACCAGAGGGATGCGGGAGGACAAGCATCTCTTCTCCCACCCTGCAGCATGCAGCTGTCCTGGTCCTCCCCACTGGGCAGAGCTCTGAGCCCACGTGCTATTTAGAGGACAGCCCATGGAGACTACAAACAGATGATTTCAAGGTGACAAAGCAGCAGCTGATGTTTCCCGAACCCGCAGGGCTCAGCAGGACGTGCCCCCCTTCCTGATCTGCTGCCCGGGTTTGCACCATCCTCCCAATGGACTCGATGAGGAGAAGGAATTTGTATGCTTGTTGTGATGTTTTGGGTTTTGTTTGCACTTTTAGCCAAAAGAGGGGCTAAAACACTCGAGTGGTGATCTGAAATCACGTTATGACCTTGTGTGAGTCACAGCTGAAAGGAAAGCTGCTGAGCTTGACATTTCCATCTTCTACCCCACTTTACATGGAAAACCCCCTCCAGACATACACCCTACGAAGCCAATGACATGAGAGAATCATAGAATTGTTTAGGTTGGAAAAGACCCTTAACATCATTGACTCCAGCTGTTAACCTAGCACTGCCAAGTCCACCACTAAACCATGTCCCTAAGCACCACATCTAGACGTCTTTTAAATACTTCCAGGGATGGTGACTCAACCACTTCCCTGGGCAGCCTGTTCCAATGCTTGATGACCCTTTCGGTGAAGAAATTTTTCAAAATATCCAATCTAAACCTCCTCTGGCACACCTTGAGGCCATTTCCTCTCGTCCTATCACTTGTTACCTGGGAGAAGAGATCGACACCCACCTCTCTACAACCTCCTTTCAGGTAGTTGTAGAGAGCAATAAGGTCTCCCCTCAGCCTCCTTTTCTCCAGGCTAAACAACCCCAGTTCCCTCAGAAACTCCTCATAAGACTTCTGCTCTAGACCCTTCACCAGCTTCGTTGCCCTTCTCTGGACACACTCCAGCAACTCAATGTCTCTCTTGTAGTGGGGGGCCCAAAAGTGAACACAGTATTCGAGGTGCGGCCTCACCAGTGCTGAGTACAGGGGCACGATCACTTCCCTAGTCCTGCTAGCCACACTATTCCTGATACAAGCCAGGATGCTCTTGACCTTCTTGGCCACCTGGGCACACTGCTGGCTCATATTCAGGTGGCTGTCAACTAACACCCCCAGGTCCTTTTCTGCCTGGCAGCTTTCCAGCCACTCTTCCCCAAGCCTGTAGCGTTGCATGGGGTTGTTGTGACCCGAGTGCAGGACCCGGCACTTAGCCTTGTTGAACCTCATACAATTGGCCTCGGCCCATCGATCCAGCCTGTCCAGATCCCTCTGTAGAGCCTTCCTACCCTCAAGGAGTCTGTCCCAACCTTCCCAAAAATGAAAGGTTTGGGGCACTGCACTGCTCATGAACCATCGCTTGAAAGATCTTTATTTAGGCAGAGCTCTGTCGTGGTTTAGCCCCAGACGGCAGACAAGCACCACGCAGCCGCTCGCTCACTTCCCCCCCCCCGGTGGGATGGGGGAGAGAATCGGAAAAGCAAAAGTAAGAAAACTCGTGGGTTGAGATAAGAACAGTTTAATAATTGGAACAAAATAATAGTAATAATAATAATGAATTATAATGAGAGGGAAAAAAAACAACGAGAGAGAGAGAGAGAGAGGAACAAAACCCAAGGGAGGGGAAAAAAAGGAAAAAAATATATTAAAAAAAATACAACCGCTCACCACCCGCCAACCGACGCCCAGCCAGTCCCCGAGCAGTGATCGCTACCCCCCGGCCAACTCCCCCCAGTTTATATACTGGGCATGACATCATATGGTATGGAATAGCCCTTTGGTCAGTTTGGATCAACTATCCTGGCTGTGCCCCCTCCCATTTCTTGGGCACCTGGCAGAGCATGGGGAGCTGAAGGGGGGGGGAAAGTCCTTGACCAATGTAAACACCGCTTAGCGACAGCCAAAACATCAGCGTGTTATCAATATTATTCTTATACTAAAATCCAAAGCACAGCACTATACCAGCTACTAGGAAGAAAATTAACTCTATCCCAGTCGAAACCAGGACAGCTCTTAGTATCTCTCCTCAGCCTTACCTGCTCAGAGAAACACAGCATAAGCTGGATGTCTGTTTTAGTAGTCAGAAACACCGTGCAACAATAAATGGCTGTGCTATTCCTGCTCGCAGTCAGTACAGCCTCAAAATCACTCAGGGTCCTGCAGAGGTTGCTGAGACCAAGAAAAATGCTTGTGCTAGTGCCTGTAGAGCGCAGGGTGAGGAGAGCAGTAGATGCTGCAAGAGGTGCAGTTCCTCCCCATCCCATAACCAGGTGGGTACAACAGGACAGACAAAACTCATCGCAGGGAGGAAGAGGACTCGCTGCAAATTCACCCACCTGAGAATGGCATCCTGCGAAAAGCAGCTTTTTGATGAATCATTTTCCATTTGAAGTTTCCTCCCTCCTGTGCCAACACATCTACCCTGCTCATCCCAGAGACACAGAAAGCAATGGACCATCCCACCTCGATGCAATTACTTCTTCCTACAAACCCCACCTTGCTCCTTTCAAACGACGACCTGAGGATTTCATGACGCTGCCAATAAACTCCACCAAGCCAGTCCCTATTTAGAGAAGGACAAGCAGGGCTAAGGGGAAGTGAAACGGCCCAGCCAGCATCACGTCATGAGTCAGCAGCTGGGGAATGAACCCAGGAGCCCGGGGCTGGCAGCCCCCCGTCCCCCAACAGTGGGGATGCAGAAAAAGGAGTCTATCCCCGGCCAGCCTCTCGAGGCTAAAAAAAATCATGGCAGTGAAGAAGAAATACAGCTAGTCACAGCTCTGACAAAATACCATCCATAACCTGTGGTAGCAGGTTCCTTTGCAGACACCAGCGCTCCCTTGCTCTGCAGTGTTGGGCAAAGCATTTCTTTTCCCCCACGCTTCATTTCTGCCTGTCGTGGTTTAACCCCAGCTGGCAACTAAGCACCACACAGCTGCTCGCTCACTCCCCCCCAGTGGGATGGGGGAGAGAATCAGAAGAGTAAAAGTGAGAACACTCATGGGTTGAGATAAAGACAGTTTAATATGGAAAGCAAAAGCCACGCACGCAAGCAAAGCAAAACAGGGAATTCATTCACTACTTCCCATGGGCAGGCAGGTGTTCAGCCATCTCCAGGAAAGCAGGGCTCCATCACGCGTAACGGTTACTTGGGAAGACAAACCCCATCACTCCAAATGTCCCCCCCTTCCTTCTTCTTCCCCAGCTTTATATGCTGAGCATGATGTCATATGGTATGGAATAGCCCTTTGGTCAGTTGGGGTCAGCTGTCCCAGCTGTGTCCCCTCCCAACTCCTTGTGCACCTCCAGCCTACTCACTGGTGGGGTGGGGTGAGAAGCAGGAAAGGCCTTGACTCTGTGTAAGCACTGCTCAGCAATAATGAAAACATTCCTGTATTATCAACACTGTTTTCAGCACAAATCCAGAACATAGCCCCATACTAGCTACTATGAAGAAAATGAACTCTATCCCAGCCAAAACCAGCACACTGCCATTGCAAAAAGAGATGCAATAGCTCTTTCCTATGTGTTGGGGGGGGGGAATAAGTGTTTTCAGACACTTTGCCGCATGCTTTGTTAGAAAATTAAATATGCCAGTGCAGCTTTTACTGCAGATGACTTGCCTGAGCCATGGATTGTTTTAGCAGCATCACTTTTTCTTGGCATGAAAAATAAATATTTGGGAGTGCCTAAAAGATTTAGATACCTAAGTCTTATTTTCTAAAATCGCTTGATCAGACCAACCTTAGCGAGAGTCAGCAGGTCTCAGTCTTCAGCATTATTTGCTTATTTTTTGAATGTTTTACCAAATGCTTCTTTTTAATGCACTCTGGAACACGCTGCAGAGAGCAGAGCTATTACTTTTGTCTCATTAAAAGCAAAGTGACTGAGAATCCACTCTCCAAGTTGCAAGCTGTTAGCCAATAGATCAGACTTAAAGTGTGTTTTAGCATTATCATAATTTCTATTTTTCCTACATAGTTTCACAGGTGCCTAAAAGGACCGAATGATGAGACCCAAAGCTTTGCTGTTGGGTTACCCAAAATACTCTGCAAGAACAGTCTTAGGGAGAACCAAGCACGTACCAAGAAAATTATTAAAGTGAAAGAAGAGACCTCACATAGTGAAAGAAGAACAGCAAGTTGCAAAAACAAATGAAAACAAAACCCCACACTTGCTCAACTCATGGCAATCACTACAGGCAGGGCAAGAGAAAACAAACATGATCTTTGGTGTGTTTTTATTTTTGCACAGCTCTTGCAGGCAGCTGCAGGCAGCACAGGCTGCAGGAGGGAGCGTCACATGAGCAGGGGCATTCTGGGCAATGCTGGTTTAAGGTCCTCCCTGCCCTCACGTGCAGCTTTGGGCATCTGTGGACTTCGGCCCCTGGGTGAGCAGGAGCTGCGGTAGGATGCAAAAGAGCAAACCGCTTTATTTAAGGGAATTTATCATCTTGTGCTGAGACCTAAGAGCACAAGCAAACTCAAATGCAGAGAGCAAACTCACAATGTGCTTTCCCGATGTAGCACATCATGAGCATCACGCCATGAACTTCAGCAGGGACCAGGTTCCAGTGCAGGAAAAGACAGACACATGCACCCCACCAAAGAAACCAGAACTGCCAGGGTTTAAAGCTAAATCAGTTTCCAGATGAGGCTTGAGGCACAGCCCCACCACCCTGGCAGAGCAAGGGGGGGCTGCAGCTTATCCCCACAAAGAAATTGGGCAGTTGCCATTCACGACCAACCGTGTTTCAAAGCTGGAAGATGCAATACCAAAAACGGCTCAGCTTTTGGGGGGTTTGGTTATTTTTTAGACTTTGTCCCATCAATTGGAGTATCCCTCCCCTGGAGCCCTCCCAAAGTCTCCCCTTTCCCATCAGGCTGTCCTGACCACTACAAAATCACTTGCTTTGGCTAAGAAGAGTTCTCCTTCCCTTTTTGGCTTAAGCAAAGTAATTTAAGAGGAAAAAATGCAGGAGGAAGTTTGCACTCTCTCACAGCATTTAACAGCAAACCAAAGCCAGACAAGCAGCCCTCTGCACCTCGTCTAAATTTGTTTTTTTCTGCCCATCTCTCGTCCGTTTCCCCCCCCCCCGCCCTTGCAGCTGATGCACAGTCACCAGTACATGGTGTGGAGACTGTTTGGGGTGGTACCTGCCTTTTCCATGGGCCAAACAACCACAGCAGGGCCTCGATCTCTCCACTGAGCCACATCCATCACGCTCCCATCCAACCTCTGCCCCAGCTGCCTGCCCCAGGCATGTCAGTCAGGGGGGAGTTGAAGCACACAGGCTTTGGAAAGGAAAAAGCCAAGCAAAATACCTGGCAACACCAATAGTTTTGGGCTCAGCAAGAGGATTATTCAGTAAATAGACGTGTTTGCTATATAAGGGACCGGGCAGGCATGAGTGCCCCATGCAACATCCCGGCTCCTCCTCGCCTTCGGGGCTTGGGGCAGCTCCTGCCCTGGTATTTTCTCCCACTGAGCCCCCTCCTCCAGGTTCCTCAAAAAGCACCACACCGCAGCAGGAGAGGAACAAACTGGGCAGTGCTAGCCAAAGCCAGCCCCATGGCGAGGACCTCTTCTTCAATCCAATGCACCACCGAAGCACGACAAACCATGTCTACTCAACTCTCCCGGCATCAGTTATTCCCCCCAGCCTGGGGGGTGCTGCCACCACCCTCGCATCCCTCCCCTCCTGCACATTTACAAAGCAAAGGGAGCACCGTGGAAATTTCTCGGGCAACAAATAGTTGAGAAACAGCTGCCAGATGCAAAGCTGGCTTTATTTTCCAAGCTGGGCTCGATACCTATATAGGATTTACATATTTGATGGCGCTATGCCAGATAACACGCTAATGATACTGGGTGAGCCCAGTGCTCTGCATTTACTCCTCTTATTCCACAACATGCAGCAGCCCCAAACCCAGCACCCACTCCTCCCAGGGCCCACCCATCTTCACCCAATCCTGCAAGATGGGAGCTGCTTCCCAGGCATCGTCTGGGAAACCCTGAGCACTGCCATTCACAGACAAGGATTTTCAGCCCCGAAAGCCAAAATTTTGTAATTTATTTCCTGGTTAGTGGTACCTGGAACGAAGGTCCGCACACCAAGAGGAACTGAGCAGCCACAGCACCGATGCTCTGCAGCAGATAAGTGGCTATTCAGCACTTCTCCATTCCCAAAAGCACAGTTCAGACTCAAAAGAAAAAATTGCAGTTTTCCCCAAACTGTGGCTTTTCCTCCACAGCTCGGCAGCAGCACACCGAGGGATTCACTCGACATCAAAGGACCCTTCAAGTAGTTCACTGGTGACCAATTATTGGTCTGGTAATATTATCTGGTAATTATTATCACTGGTAATTTTTATCTGGTAATTATTACCACTGGTAATATTATCAAACCCTCAACTCAGCACCAACTTCCTCCAGCAGTGTAGCGGCAGCTCACCTGGGCATATTTTGGCTGCACGGAGCAGGTTGCAAAGCCACAGCTCTCAGGACACGCATGGACGGGCAGTGCCTGCCGGGGGATGCTCAGAGCCTTCGGCAAAGGCACCCCAGGACCACAAAGGCAGCTTTGGAGCCAACTGCCACTTAGCAAATGTTTCTGAGGTTTATACTGATGAAAGGAGGTTTGCGTGGATTTTGCTTTCAGTGTTCGTGGCTGCAGTTCCTGACCTGGCAGCAGAGGTAGTGTCACATCTCTGTTTCAGATCTGAATCAAATCTGCCCAGCTGCAAACACACAAACTCCAAGGTGCAAATCCTGCAATAAATCTTCAAGTTTTCTCCATCTGATCTGACTGCACTGGAAGGACATGCTTTTAGGACAGGCAGATAAGCCTGAGTGGGATTGAGACCCAAAGTGAGCAGGACCAGAGTAGCATGGATCAAGGCACAGCAGCTCAGGGCAGCCTACAGCAAGAGTCATCATCAGCCCTGTAGCAACAGCTGCAGTTGACAGCTTTGGCATCACCTGCACAGAGAGCAGGCATTATCACAGCACGGGTAGTTACATGTCACAGGACACCATGCTGAAATGGTGTGTTTCTGTGATTTTCTGAATCAGCTCTTCAGCTGATATAGTGGGATGACCCTGTGCACACTCCCAACAGAAGAGGACACAAACCCTCACCACAAACCCACACCATCACAACCCATTTGCTATTTCTCTGCTTTCCAGCACCACCAAGCAGCCAGGGCAGGCCACAGCCCCTTCTCAGGACTTGCGACCAATCCTTCAAAACCAGCCCCTCCACCCTTTTGTCTGACCAGACTGATTTACCACACAGTGCTTTAATGAGGAAATTATCACCTTCCTAAGTCACAGCAGCAACAGGGCAGAAATCAGAACTTCAGAATATTTACCTGTTACCAGAAACGAAGATGTCTCTGTGCAATTTCAGACTAAGACAGCCCTGAGCTTGGTGCTTTCTAACCACAGCAACACCAAGTAACTGGGGTTTATTCACTGTGCAAGAACAGAGTAGCAAGCTGTGAAAGCTGTCCCAGAAGGGACAAGTGATGTAGGGCAGCCAGAGCAAAAAGGTTCCAGCACAGTATTCCCACACCTGTGAAGCCTCCCAGGCACCTGTTCTGGAGCTGTGTGTAGACACAGGATTGTGAAACATAAGAGCAATGCCACAGGAAGACCTCCTCCAGCAGCACAGCACTATTCTAACATGCCAGCTCTTCCCAGGAAGATGTCCAACACTTCCAGACTAAAAATAAGTGTTTATTTTTTCCTGTACTGCAGAAGCAAGAGCTCACACTCTCAAAGCACTCAAGCCATTAATAGAGAAGCTTGTTCACCTGGAACTGCATGAAAGGCTTAGATGAAATGTTTCCAGCTGCTTGTAACACAGCAGGCTTGAACTTGAAGGCAGGATGTTCCTGTGAAGGAAGTTAACGGGGGACAGCACAAATAACCCCAACAGAAGTCCTGATCATAGGTCACTGTGGAGCAGAGGCTCACTGAGGATTAAGGACCAAGTTCCAGTGTACCAGGTAAAGTTGAATACACCACACAAAGTGGAGCAACTTTAAACTGAACTTTTCCACACCCCAGATGGAAGTTCTAATGCTGGGATCTTGTACCTCACATAACATGCAGATAAAGTCAGGAGATGAAATAGGTGCTCTAGTATATAACCTCCCCCCAAACCCTTAACAATTGCAGACAATTTACTGACAGAACTAGTCAACTACAGAGGATGGTGGCATTTAAATCTCTAGCAGTTACTACTGTAATAGCTAAACATGCAGTTGTCCCGAGACACACGGACAGTCAGTTCTGAAAGAACCCATCTTCTGAAAGCCAGGCACCAGGATGGGTTAGACAGCAATTGCCAGAAACACTCTGTCCCAGTATCAGACTGTTGAAGAATACTGTGAGGTCCAACTAGTTACCACCCACAACAAGACAGCCTGAACTGCTTCCCCAGTTGTATGCCTTTCCCAGTTGTCAGGTGAAGAGGATAAAAACTGCAAGAGCAACCCTCAGCTCTGTCATGATGGGAACTGCAGTCTTAGCCACAGAATCCAACTGCTACCCCTGCTTGTTCTTGTGAGGGGAGTTTGACCCACCCAACAGTTGAGATGTCCCCTGATTTTTCAGAGTTCCTTTAGCAAGTGTGCGTCCAGGGGAATTTAACTCTGTGGTTTTAAAGGCATACATTGCTCAAGTAGCAATAATTTAGAACAGAATATATAAGGCTTTTTACATGGAAACTTTTATTCTTATTGAGATCTGTACATTCAAGTCACACATACTTTTAAGTCTTTGATGGACCTGGAGCACAGGATCACGACAACAGCCTGGTCTGCTTGGAACAGTTAAGAGTTTATGCCTCAAAAGTAGCCAGGAAATTTGTGACTATTTCCTTCAACTTAGCTTCTGTCTGGTCAGAGATCTTTCCTTCAGTCCTGTTGAAAGAGTTTAGTTAAACTTCTGACACAGAAACAGACATATGGTCAGTCCCTAAGGCAAAGAAAAACTTTACAATGAACCTTCCAATTTCTAACAAAATTAGCAGATGAATTAACACATTTCTGTTTGATGCATGAAGCTATACCACTGAAACTAACATAACATCCCTTCTCCTCAAAAAGTTAGTCCTGTTTAAGAACTAAGGTTTGTCAACAAATACTTTCAAAATAGCTGTATGTAGTTCAACAAGGCTCTATCTTCCATAGAGCTATGCCTCAGAGATGGAAGGCACATGATTTGACTCATGACAAAATAAGCTCGGACCAGTTTACAGGACAGGACTACAGAAATACTCAATCCCCCACAGTCCACACTCAGTGGCAGGGAAGGCAGTGAGCAGCACTTAATCCACAGTACCATAATAGCTTAAAGCTATCAAAAATATGGGAACTGACTAGATTAAGTCATTTTGGTATCAGATTAGGAGGAATATTCAAATAGGTTCATTTTAAGCATCAGCTGGATTTCCTAAGTAAAGACTGGAGACAAGAAGCTGAGTTCTGGACAGTGCAAGGACAGTAGGAAGGCTGATTTAACCTCCAGTTCTGGTACAGGCAGCTTAAGGCCTGATGTTCTAGGATACACTAAATTAACAGTTCAGTGACCATTATCTGCACTCCAGCCATCAAGTCAATACCCTTGGGATGAAGTAAGATAAATCATCATACCTGATCGTGGAGAGGAGGGCCTGGTGCTGGCTCAGTACATGAGCTAGGAAAGCACTCTCAAATGTAGTGATTTTGCTGGGCTCCAGCTTGTCCAAGTGACCTCTTACACCAGCATAGATGACTGCAACCTGTTCCTCAATAGCCATGGGAACTGCATAAAAGAAAGCACTCATGCCATTGGTAACTCTTACAGCAGGACACATCAGTACTACAGGGTCCTTCTTTGAAGATCAACTGCACATATACAACATGGTTCAAATAAATCTACATTTACCGTGTCCACAGAATGTCTTAATGCTGCCACAAAGACCAGCCTTGTTAGCACAAGAGACTAATGGGAAATGCAGACTTGTTACATCCAAGACACTCACCATACTGTCCTTGTTTGAGAAGCTCCGTCAGACGTACACCACGGTTCAGCAGCTGTTGTGTGGCAGCATCCAGATCAGACCCAAACTGAGCAAAGGCAGCTACTTCACGATACTGAGCCAATTCCAGCTTCATGGTACCTGCCACCTACAACACAAGATACAGGTCAGACTGAGTTTGACCAGTTTTTAAATGAGTCTAGTAGTTTGCAGGTTATCTTCAGCTGACAGTGGTCACAAGTCAGCTTTGCCTTGCATACTAATCAAGTGAACCTCCAGATTCTGACAGATAATTATATGCATTTCTAAAAATCCCACCATCTGCTTGGCCTTTTAACATGAGCATGCTATTCCTCCTTAAAATGGGTACAGCTGATATTAAACCTCTCTAATTCCACATCTGGATTAAAAGTGTGGGGTTAAGAGAGCATTCTCTATTTCTAGTTAGATCAGTACCCAGTTCAGCATACTGAAACATCATGGTCCTACATCTTTACACAGATACTATTTTCCTTTCTCCCCCCTCTCTCAGCAGGCAATGGAAATATCAAAGAGATCCCCAAAGTTTGTTCTTTTATAATTTCATAACACTAAGGAATCCAAAGCTTTGTTCCCTCTCTATTCACAACTCTGAAGAGTGAAATGGGTTGGAAAGCCTACACACTAGTCTCTAGTGAGAAGAGGAGCAGCAGTTTCATGCTTACCTGCTTCATAGCCCTGGTCTGAGCAGCAGAACCTACACGGGACACAGACAGACCAACATTGATGGCTGGACGGATACCTTTGTAGAACAACTCAGTTTCCAAGAAGATCTGTAGGAGAAAATTGTTTTATCATCTTGGTCAGAAACCTGGAAGCCTCCTCAGAGACCCGCCAGTAAGTTACACAGAAGTACTGGCATGTGAAGATGTCATCCTACCTGTCCATCAGTGATGGAGATAACATTGGTTGGAATGTAAGCAGACACATCACCAGCCTGAGTTTCAATAACAGGCAAGGCAGTCAGAGAGCCACCTCCAAAGGAATCATTCATTTTGGCTGCTCTCTCCAGCAGGCGAGAGTGCAGGTAGAACACATCACCTGGGTAGGCTTCACGACCAGGTGGACGACGCAGCAGCAGAGACATCTGACGATAAGCAACAGCCTGTGTGGTATAAAGAAAGCTCTCAGACTTCAGCAGCTCGTTTAAAATTTTGAGTTTCTAAACCTGAGGTGATCTTACAGCTACAAACACCAATGCTAGACTATGAGGCCTATAAACAATGTTTCCTGACCTGTTTGGATAAGTCATCATAGATGATTAATGCGTGTTTTCCATTGTCTCTGAAGTATTCCCCCATGGAGCAACCTGAATAAGGAGCCAGATACTGAAGGGGTGCTGCATCAGATGCTGTGGCAGACACCACAATAGTGTACTTCATGGCATCTGGAAAGAATTGGAGACACACACCACTGAGTATATTACCTCATCATGCCATAATCAGCAAACACAACACACATGTGAAATACTAGTTGCTGAAGCAAGCCCAGGCAGCATCACTACATTGTTACAGGAAAGAACACCATACTAGATTAACATGTCCATTAGCTCAAGAAGTTTCAAGAGCAAGTTCATGGCAGCTAATGTCTAACACTTGCAGACAACTTTCCCATTTAAAAATGAAGTTTAAACTCTAAGATACACTTTGGTTCTAGAAGTAACTCAGCCTTGAAGTCTGTGATTTCCTGGCTTCTGCAAGGAAATACTACCCTTTGTTTCATAGTACCAAACAAATTATTATCTTTAAAATGGGTTTATTTTCCTGCTAGGTATGACTCTGCTTGACCAGCAGGCAAGAGTTAAGGTGCCTAATCTCTTGCAAGCTCTGTTACATATGCAGCCTTGGTCAATGAGATCACTGTTTCTGAAAAGCTGCTATCATTTAATACCTTACGTTTGGGCTGTAAAGTCTATATTTTGGCAGTGAAGTCTCTCCACTAAACTTGCAACTGCCATTCACACTGACTTGCATACATATGAAACAAATGCCAAGTCCATAAATATCTGTAGACCATAGCTTGTCATCAGGCCTGCCTAACTGCCAAGAGGAAGCTCTCTGAACTCTGCTAAAATAAAAAACATGGAAGGTGACTTTTCCAGAAGCAATTCAGCAGTTTTGGGGCCTCATACTAGTCTTCTAATGCAATGTAGCAAAAAGGGGTTTTTTTCCCTGGATACCTAGGAAAAATTTCTTGTCCAGAAAAGCAAGTAGTTCTCACATCTAATAAGAAAAGAATTCTGTCCCTACTCGCAGCTAGGAGAGTTCATAGTAGTATTCAGCATTATAATGAAAACAGGATGTCACTGTAGTTGCCAGACTCAACCATCTTCAAAAATCTGTACCTGCATCAGTGAGCCTCTTCACCAGCTGAGCAACAGTAGATCTCTTCTGGCCAACTGCAACATAGATACAGTACAGCTTCTTTTTCTCATCTGTTCCATCATTAAATCGTTTCTGGTTGATTATTGTGTCAATTGCAATTGAAGTTTTCCTGTGTAACAGAGATTGGTAAGTTAAGCTGCCTACGGTTCTCTCAACCTCTACACAGTTCTGTGTTCAGCTTTGTACAGCGGAGCACGCTGTACTCATGTCTGTTTAACAAAACATTTTTAGCTTGGGCATTTAACTTACCCAGTCTGTCTGTCACCAATGATCAGCTCACGCTGGCCACGACCAATTGGCACCAAGCTGTCCACAGCCTTAATACCAGTCTGCATAGGTTCACGCACAGAGATTCTGGGAATGATCCCAGGGGCCTTTAAGCCAACTCTTCTACGCGTCTTAGATTTGATAGGACCCTTAAAAGAGAGGAAACAACCTGTTGCAGTCTGTATCACATAGATACAAGCAGAGGTAGTAAACAACTAGTTACCTTCCCATCGATTGGATTGCCCAGGGCATCTACAACACGGCCCAGGAGCTCTTCCCCAACTGGAACATCGACAATGGCACCAGTCCTCTTCACAACATCCCCTTCCTTGATCAGTCGGTCATTACCAAACACAACAACACCAACATTGTCGGGCTCCAAATTCAAGGACATACCCTAGGACAAAGATCACATTACCCTAAGAAAACACATGCCAACATTTACAAAATTTTGACAGTTTAATACCAATATGATTATTCTACAGTGTAGAACATCCAACATCATCTTATCTCAGTCTTATTTGTAACAATAGTCAATGTTCTGCTTTAATGTACAATGCATGTATGTTCTTCCATACTGGTGAGAGAACCTGCCTAAGCCTTCAGCTTACTACATAATTAATGCTAGACTACTGCAAGTATAATTAAGTCATTTATCTCTCTAAAAAAAAAGAACAGAAAGTATAAGCAGGGTTCAAATACAACATTTCTCTCCTGCCTAGGAATTGGACAAGGGAAAAGCACTGGTGGCTGCTTCTCTGCCGAAGGCAAGTTAGGTCATTAAAAATACTGGAAGAGATGTTGCAGTACTCTTGGAACAGTCAGCTTTTTAACTCCAGTCTACTCTTAGGACTATAAGAAGTCAGCAAACTGCACACTGTATTGGAGCACAGAGGCTATTATTCAACAGTAAACAGAAAAGCCAGCCTGAAACCAAAGAAAACAAAATCCAATGCCAGATTCGTTCTTAATACTTCTTAGATGAAGACAGATAAAGCTCAAGTGTTGGCCAAGCACCATATACTAATACTGAAAGCAAATTATTACAAATAATTTTTATAGTATTATTTCAACTAGTTACTACGCATTAAAGTTGCAATAAAGTCTGTAAAAGGTCCATATGGGTAACTCCAAGCATAGCCTCAGATTCTTCTTAAAAAAGTCTTTCTATTTCTAGGCTAAACAAACTGCTTTAGTGAAAGCTTACTTTCAGTCCAGAAGAGAATTCAACCATTTCTTCTGCCTGGACATTTCTTAGGCCATACACACGGGCAATACCATCACCGATCGAGAGCACACGGCCAGTCTCCTCAAGTTCAGCAGAGGTGTCAGCTCCCAAAATACGTTCCTCAAGAATAGAGGATACCTCAGCAGTGCCTGGAAAGAGAAGTTTCAAACCAAATTTAGCACATTAAGGTACAGTATGAATTCGGTAAGCTTGTCTTGAATTCAGAAGCCAAGGTACCCTTTTTCTCAGGTATGCCACAAGATCTAGCAAGCAACACTCTTCCCTACATATAATGCATAAGATAAATAACAGCTTCTGTATTCACAGCCAATAAAAGCAGCCTCAACTCATCATGAGTCAGCTTCAATCAAAACATTGATGACTGTTTAGTTATCAATTTCCTTCAGTATGTCCTACACTACTAGCAATCTCTTCCCCTAGAAAGCAATTAGATTAAACAGATTAGACACTTAGCTCAGAAAGAACAGACATGCTAGCTCTGCCTGCAGAGCATTTACTTAGACTGGAGGCATCAAAATACCCTGTCAACTGATTTGTAATCCAAGGTCCCAATATATTTAAAGGAACTCAGTACATCCAAGGAGTTAGTTGTCCAATATAAGCTATAAAAATGTATTCTCCATCTCCCTCAAATTTGTTTGGCAGCATACCTCCAACAACTTTTTATTTCCTCAGCTAGGAAACAGTAAATAACACTGTAAAACTGTTATTTCCTAATAATACCTTTAATCACCCTAAACCACGTCAAAAATTGTACATGAACCACTACCAAAAATACAGCTATGCAATGCCACTGCCTTCTCTAAACACAAAGATGCCAGCAGCAAAAAAAGTTATACTCGAGGACACAAGGTCAAACCCAGGCAGGCCTGTGAAAGTCATCCGTTCCTTCATACTGTTACAAACAAGACAGGAAACTGGAATTTGAGACATTTTTTCAAATAATTCTGCAGGAGTTGAAGACTGAATCGAATCCTCGTGAAGCAGGTAAACTGTGTAAGCCAATAGACATGTAACCACTCCTTTGGTTTGGACATAATTTGAATAGTTATTAAAGCGAAGTCTCCTGGATGTGACTGTGTGACAGATAGTTCACTGTTAAATACTATCAGTACATAAATGTCCTCAATTGTTTTGTCAACTGACACACACACCCCTCACACTCCATATTCAAATTCCTTTTTATCTGACAGAGCAAGTTCTTAAACTGCACTCTTATATGAAGACCTTTCTCAAACTCACCAGTTTTCTGAAAGCATGTTTTGGAGGCATGGATGTTTCTTGTAGCAACAAATGCTGCACCCAGGGTGTTTCTGGAAATCTAAAATAAGTAATTGTTTCAGTAACAGCAAGATTTTTCTCAATCGTTCAAAAAAATGTTAAGAGATAACACACTGAAGTTTCTGATTGTGATCTTATATATTTAATGTATCTCAGTTTTGAGTTGAGCTCCACAGCACTCCATTCACAAGTTGTAGTTATAGAACTAAGTCCAGCACTACTAAGCAAGGACAGATAGTAAAGGAGATTGCTCTAAATTACTTGCTGGATTTTTCTGCATTGCACTGATGTCACTATCACAGCACTGCAGCAGCTCCCAAAGCAACACCTCCTCTCATTTGCCACCTTTGCGCTGAACATCAAAAGCTTAGGGCATAAAGAAATCAGTGCACCCCTCATGGTTTTGCACAAGGAAGAAATAAGATTGTGTTTTCTAAGGATTAGCCTTTCTAAGAAAAATCTAACTGCAGAATTTCTGAAGTATGGCTAGAACATATATGATAGCAGAAACGAAAAAAGAAAAAATCTGTGATAATGAATGCATTAAAAGATTATAATCCTACATCCCAAGCAAAGCTCCCAGTGCAGTCCCATGCAGCATTAATGCTATTTCTCTGAAAGCCTAGGCAGGCCTCTCCCCCTCCACCTTCACAAGGGACACTAGCCAGGAACGGGTCCTGACAGATCTTTGCTCTCCCCTCTCCCCACAAACACAGGGAAAAAAATGCCACCTGGCAAAGCCTCGCAGCTCAAATCCCTAACCCTGACTATGATCTAGCAGCTTTCAGGCATTAACCTGAACCCCAGCAGTGCTAATCCGCACCTCCGGGGAAGGGCACAGAGTCCTCTAGACACCCCCCCCCCCCAGGCGAGGGCACCCCCGCTCCTCAGGAAGGGGTCGGGCCCCACTGTCACCCAGCGCTGAGATGAGTCCCACACACACACACCCCACCCCACCCCAGACTCCCGAGAGCGGGAGGCCGCAACTCCTCAATGTCACCGCAACCCCCAAGATGGCGGTAGCACCCGTCCCCCACACTCGCCCGCTCGCTCCAGGGAGCGGAGAGCACGCTTACCAGGCCGGCCTGCCGCAGCAAGGAGCAGGCAAGGGCGGCAGCCACGCGGGCGGAGAACATAGCAGCAGCTCCTTCAGAAAAGACTGAAGGAGACAGCGAGCGGCTCTACACTCTCTCCACAAAATGGCGGCAGCGCGCTCCGCCCCTTTTGGCGGCGAGGCCACGCTCACGGGGCGGGGCGGGGCGCAGCCCGGAAGTGCTTCCCTCGCCGCCACCGTCCCCCTCAGGTGTCGTGGCGCCTCCCCCCTCCCTGCGCCTCTGAGCGATGAGGGAGTATATAGATATATACAAAATAATTTAAAAAACTGAAAGGGGGCTTTTAGAAAAATGCCCCGTTGCGGCAGGTGCCCTTGAAATGGCCACCGGCGGGCGGAAGGGGCGGGGTGGGGCTGGGGGCATGAGGTGGGCGTGGGTCGGTGTGAAGCATAGGAGGCTGGGTTGTGAGTGCTGTGGGGCATGGGGTAGTGGCATAGGGTAGGGGCGCGGGGCAGGAGTGTGAGGGGCTGTGAGGCAGAGAGCGGTGGTGTGGGGTAGGGGGTAGTTGGGGGGTGTCTCCCCTTTTCTGCTCGCGCTTCTGGCTGTTCTGTCTGGTAGCAGCTGCTGGTGGCAGAAGAAAAGTGTGGTAGAGGAGTGCTGGCATCTCGCCCGGGCTCTGGAAACGGGGGTAAAAGGGACGTGATGTGCAGTGCCATGTTGGTTTTCTTACTGTTACTACAGATGAGCTT
Organism: Mycteria americana; assembly: GCF_035582795.1. Classification (NCBI taxonomy): domain Eukaryota; kingdom Metazoa; phylum Chordata; class Aves; order Ciconiiformes; family Ciconiidae; genus Mycteria; species Mycteria americana. The sequence continues at coordinate 11,940,991 of NW_027445436.1, forward strand.
AAATTTTTTAGCCAGTCTGTTCATAATAAGTGAAACTTGACTGCTGGCCTCACAGGCGCCATCAGAGGTGACGGTGACAGGATAGCAGTGTTGCAAGCTGAGGAGAACCTCACTGCAAGAGGCAGTCGTGCTTATCGTGCACGGGGGTCTCCCCCTTGTTGTGATCCGTCTACCAAGGCCTAATCCTGCCGGGACAGCGCACTTTGCAACGAGTCCTGTATGTGAGACGTAGGATTTAGTCTGCCAGGGAGAAAGCGCTGAAACTCAGGCAGGCACAGTGTGATTGTGTCCCTATGGTAACCCAGAGAGGTTAGTAAAGCACAGATCCCAGCAGGCCTTTCTGGGAATTAAAAAGGTTAAGTGAAAAATCCTCAACCATTTTGGCATGTGTTGTATCAACTGTGATGCTTCAGCAATGTTTCTCATGCTGATTATTTCAGTAATCACTTCAAGTTCTGTAAAACCGCCTGAAAAAAACCACATTGATTTAAATAACCTTGTGCATTTGCACTTTTTCTGTATTGCTAAAGAAAGGTGGTTCCTTGATAATTGTTTAAAGGGTTTGACTCAGAAGATGCGTTTTTATGGTGTATTTTCTAATAAGGAGCACAGCTTTTATATGAATTTATGTAAGCTGTGATATACAAGCTATTCAAATTTCAATTTTTGCCCTTTAACTTAAAAATACAATTTATGCCTTTTTGATGAAGGGTTTTATATGCCTTTATTTGTAATTTGCCTTATGATATACATGAAACATACAATTCCATCAAAAAAATGAAATCTCAAATTATTGTACTGATTCAAGACTATTTTCTTAAAAGCATTGGGTATATATATTTATTCTTAAAAGTATTGGGTATAATTCTTTCAAAACATTTAGAACATTTAAATCCACTTTAGTAAAAGCATTCACTGCAGGTAGCGAATTGAACTGATTTTTTATTATTTTTTCTGTGTTTCAAGAATTTAAAACTGGGAAACGGCTGGGTCCTGCTGGGCTGGGTGAGTTCGCCCAGCCCCATGCACCCCGCCGAACTACAAGTCCCATCAGGCGCCGCGGCTGCGTGCGGGGGAAGTCGGGAGGGAGGCGGGAGGCTCAAGGTGGTGGAGGCTGCCATGGAGGAGAAGCTCCAGTGGGTAACGGTGGGGCTCGGGTTCGAGTTCGACTCGGCTCTCACGGTGCAGGTGGCCCCATCCTCCGGCTGTCCCTCACCCGCCCGGGGGCTTCTCCCTGCCGGCCCGGTCCAGGGCCCGATGGGGGGCAGCGGGTGGGGCGGGTGCTACGCTCCTGGGGCGGGCTGCGGGCGCCGGGGAAGGTACCGGCGCGTTATCGGAGCCCTCGTCCTGCTCTCCTGAGAGCGCCTCTTTCAGTCCTTACAGGCGAGGCACTGGAGCGGTTGTGCTGAAGGTTTTGCTGGGCCATGGCAGTTGTCCCTCTGCTTGGCTGGTGCTGGGACGTGCGCGGTTTAAGAGTAGAAACGAGCCTATGTCGGTTTTTTGCCCCTTTAAACGTTGGGGGATGGGCAAGATGTGGTCGCTGGGTGGGTTTTGCAGCAGTAAAGTCTGTGTTCACCCACTTCATCCTCTGCTACCTACTAGATAACAGCATGAGCTCGCTGACCTTTAAGTATAAGCTAACAGCTGGTTTAAAATGCTAGGTTATTAAGATCTTAGGTGCCTGAAGTTTTTGCATTTCAAATCATTGTTCCTACAGAAAGTGGCAGAAAGATGCAATTCATGCTTTGATCGTGAACTCGGCATTTTTGCAGTATTAGAGTTTTCATCTATGTATAGCTAGTGCTGTTTGGTTCTAAGGGCTTGATGGTTTTCTCCCCAGCATAGTTCAGGGTGATGTTTGCTGTGTGCAGTGTATGTAGCTGAGATGCTGGTATGGTAGAAGCATAAAGAAGGACATGCTAGAAAGAAATGTCTTAAGTTATAAGGCTGGGTCCTTTTCCATCATCAGGTTGCTTAGATAGCCTTAGAAAATAATTTGCTACATCAGTGATGAACTTTCATGTGTTCAATTATTACCAGTCATAATCTAATCTTTCAGTGCCACCTGCAAGCACTGTGTTGATCTCTTCCCATTTCTGACCTTCTTTTCAGTGGTATAAATTGTGCTCTGCAGGCCTTATGCTTGCACGTTGTAGTAACTCTTTCTCCCCTGTTAGCCCGTAGAGACTGTTTCCAATGATAATGGTTTGGGCAGTTTTATCCTATGCTGCTTTAATGCAGTTTTTACCAGCTGCCCAAATATCCATTTAACATCTCTTGGATCATTAGTGTGTCTGAAGCAAACAGGTCATGTGAATAAAAAGATAAAGTTTTATCACCTGGAGATAAGCAGGTGTCCAGTGAAATCAGGGAGATTAAAAGGGAAAGGGTTTTCTAAACTACAGAGGATGTTTGAAGAAGAGACAAAGCAAGTTGTCTCCCCTTTTTCCACCCATGCCTTGACTGATATAGTAGGAGTTATTCTTCAGGAATGCAGAGCTTGCAGCACTTTGTTTCTCACATCTATCAGCTCTTTTCTGTTGTTTCACTTGACTGTTTACTTCCCCCATTCTCTGGCAGGTTACTTTATGGCTAAAGAAAATATATGGGAATCAGCCTATTCCACAGTATGAAGTGAATGCAAGGACAGTTGATATCCTGTATGAGCTTGTAGAATGCAATGAAGCCAGAGACGGGGATGTTTCCTTGCTGATAGAGGACATGAAGCAGAAGGTAAGTTTGAAGCTTCACTTCTCAGTTTCATTGAAGTTAGTTTTTCTTAGTGACCCTGAAGATTGTCTTTGTTAAAATCTTATGAACAAATATACATATATAAATATATATATAATTGGAACGAACTCAGCTTTTGGTCTGGTACAGCTTTTACTGCAATGCATCCCATGCTTTCCTTTCAGCAAAATTTACAGTGACATAAGGTTGGTCAAGAGCAATTTTTTAAGCTATCTTGAGCAGGCTGTAAATACAGACAAGCAGATTAATTGCTAAAACCTCCTAGCCTGTTGGGCTGAGTAGCACAGCATTGAAATATTGGCTGGCTAGACAGGGAAGCAACCTTACAGCTGATTTAAGAGTTTGAGCTGGTGCTAATCCACTGTTAAGGAAAGCACTTGAGGACTCTGAAACAACAGTGAGGTGATTAAGTTATGCTCAAGAGTGTTTGATAATGTGGGTTTTCTGGAGCAAGTGACTGGTTCAGGGGACCATAATACATTTTTAACACACGTGTTAAAAGAGAGAGTCCCATCTAGGCCTTAAAAGAACAGTAATATAAAAAAAATTACTATTTTGAGTTGTATTTGTTTTCCAGCTAACTATCTACAGGGTCTTCTCGCAGAAAGCCTGGATCTTTCCCTATCCAGTCTGTCCAGCGAAGGCACCAGCTACCTCAATGTCCTGGTAAACAGCGCAATGACACTTGAAACAAAGGACGCGTCTCTTGCCAGGTAATTCTTCCCACTGTGCATCAGTGGGAATGCGCTGTTTCCCTCTGAATGTCATGGTCTGTGCTGTTTCCCTCTGGTGTTTCAATTCAACAGTTTCAAACTTGACTTTCACACCAGGAATCTTACTTGTCCAGCTTCTTTTGCACCCCTTGGGCAGCTTTGGAGGACACAGGAACTGAGCACAAATCTCTAACTCTTGATTATCCCAGTAAAGGAAGTCTCTGAAGCCTGAGAGGTACCTCAGCCACAGTTAAATCCCTCTTTTGCCCCTGCTTTTGTGGTCCGTGGCTGCAGGATGCTGCTGCTCAGGCTGTTGTGCCAGGTAGCGCAAGCTAGAGCAGCTTTCATACTGCTTAGGCAAGGACTGGGGAACTGTAACTGGTCTTTCAGTCTCAGTTCCTCTTTCTTCCCTCTCTTATCTGGCCTCAGTTAATGTAAGGAGGTTTCCTTAGCTGCAGAGAAATGGCTGTTAGTCTTCCTGGGCCCGTCCCCCTAGCCTGGCCTTGACCCATAACACAGCAGGTTTGTGCTGAGCATTGGCAGTAAGGAAGGGGCAAAATCTGCCTTGGAATCCAATTTTTGTATGATGTTAAGGAGCTTGGCTTTTACAGCTCTTCCGAGCTGGAGAGGCAAGCAGCTTTGAACCATTTGGGAAGAGGAAGAGACTGAAATACTGCTGGGCATCTCGGATGTGCATTTTCAGGGACTGAATACAGTTTCTCTCAAGGGCAATTTGGCAAGCCAGGAATGGAGCATCTGATCATGTCAAACCCAGTGGTTATATTTACTAGAGTGCCAGGTCTTGTTCACTTTCTCCTGCTGAGATTGCTGGGCTGTTTGCTTTTCCAGGTGAAATCTTTGTTAGTTAAGGGAAGCAAATACCCTTAGTGACTTATTTTACTTTTGTCCTCTAAAATAGCTGGCAGTTATCTGATGTATCCTAATATGAGAACAAAAAAGTCATTTGTGGAAAGTGTGGAGAAAATAATAATAATAATTCTGAGTTTCAGAAGAGCTGACTCCTGAGCATTCCTACTGAATCTCTCTCTTTCACCAGCTGCTTCTGTGCCATCAATGATATGACCTCGGAGCTGTTTGAAACAGAATCAAAAAACAGAGAAATGGAATGGGAATTGACCAACACTAGGAAAAAACTAACTGCAGTGCTGATGCTGGAAAAGCGGTTAGAGGAGTGAGTAATGGATGAGAAAAGGGAAAGATGTAAGCAATACTGCTGATCCCTGCAATGTGGAACATTGGTTGTGATAACTAACAAGGACAACTGAATTCTCAGGGTTTTGACACATCCCTAAATTCACAATATTTAGAAATATCTATCAAAAGCCACATGCTATGGATACATTCAGTAATCAAAAGAGATTTGGGGTACCATCAAATCCATTATTTTAAATAAAAAATGGTCTACAAGTAGTTTTCAGGTATGGGCTGGCATCTTCCACCAGTTGCCTTCGTCTGAGGTTGAATTACAGAATCACAGAATCATATAGGTTGGAAAAGACCTTTAAGATCATCGAGTCCAACCATAAACCTAACACTGCCAAAAACCACCACTACACCATGTCTCTAAGCACCTCATCCAAACATCTTTTAAATACCTCCAGGGATGGCGACTCAACCACTTCCCTGGGCAGCCTGTTCCAATGCTTGATAACCCTCTCGGTGAAGAAAAATTTCCTAATATCCCGTCTAAACCTCCCCTGGCGCAACTTGAGGCCATTTCCTCTGGTCCTATCACTTGTTACCTGGGAGAAGAGACCGACCCCCACCTCTCTACAACCTCCTTTCAGGTAGTTGAAGAGAGCGATGAGGTCTCCCCTCAGCCTCCTTTTCTCCAGGCTAAACAGTCCCAGCTCCCTCAGCCGCTCCTCATAAGACTTCTGCTCCAGACCCTTCACCAGCTTCGTTGCCCTTCTCTGGACACGCTCCAGCACCTCAATATCCCTCTTGTAGTGGGGGGCCCAAAACTGAACACAGTATTCGAGGTGCGGCCTCACCAGTGCCGAGTACAGGGGCACGATCACTTCCCTAGTCCTGCTGGCCACGCTATTTTTGATACAAGCCAGGATGCCATTGGCCTTCTTGGCCGCCTGGGCACACTGCTGGCTCATATTCAGCCAGCTGTCAACCAACACCCCCAGGTCCTTCTCTGCCAGGCAGCTTTCCAGCCACTCTTCCCCAAGCCTGTAGCGTTGCATGGGGTTCCTGTGGCCCAAGTGCAGGACCTTGCACTTGGCCTTGTTAAACCTCATACAATTCACCCCAGCCCATCGATCCAGCCTGTCCAGGTCCCTCTGCAGAGCCTGCCTACCCTCCAGCAGATCAACACTCCCACACAACTTGGTGTCGTCTGCAAACTTACTGAGAGTACACTCGATCCCTTCGTCCAGATCATTGATAAAGATGTTAAACAGAACTGGCCCCAACACCGAGCCCTGGGGAACACCGCTTGTGACCGGCCGCCAACTGGAGTAAACTCCATTCACCACCACTCTTTGGGCCCGGCCATCCAGCCAGTTCTTTACCCAGCGAAGAGTACACCTGTCCAAGCCATGAGCAGCCAGTTTCTCCAGGAGAATGCTGTGGGAGACAGTGTCAAAGGCTTTACTGAAGTCTAGATAGACAACATCCACAGCCTTTCCCTCATCCACTAGGCGGGTCACCTTGTCGTAGAAGGAGATCAGGTTGGTCAAGCAGGACCTGCCTTTCCTGAACCCATGCTGGCTGGGCTTGATCCCTTGGTTATTCTCTACATGCTGTGTGATAGCACTCAGGATGATCTGCTCCATCAGCTTCCCCGGCACCGAGGTCAGGCTAACAGGCCTGTAGTTCCCCGGGTCCTCCTTCTGGCCCTTCTTGTAGATGGGTGTCACATTCGCTAATCTTCAGTCAGCAGGGACCTCCCCAGTTAGCCAGGACTGCTGGTAAATTATGGAAAGGGGCTTGGTGAGCTCTTCTGCCAGCTCCTTCAACACTCTCGGGTGGATCTCATCAGGCCCCATAGACTTGTGAGTGTCTAAGTGGTGCAGCAGGTCACTCACCATTTCCCCCTGGATTATGGGGGCTCCAGTCTGGTCCCCATCCCTATCTTCCAACTCAGGGGGCTGGGTACCCATAGAACAGTCGGCCCTGCTATTAAAGACTGAGGCAAAGAAGGCATTAAGTACCTCAGCCTTTTCCTCATCCTTGGTCACTGTGTTCCCTCCCCCGTCTACTAGGGGCTGGAGATTCTCCTTAGCTCTCCTTTTGCTGCTAATGTATTTGAAGAAGTGGTTTTTGTTGTCTTTTATAGCAGCAGCCAGACTGAGCTCTAGCTCAGCTTTGGCCCTTCTAGTCTTCTCCCTGCACAGCCTTGCTACACCTTTGTAGTCCTCCTGAGTTGCCCGCCCCTTCTTCCAGAGGTCATAGACTCTCCTCTTTTTCCTGAGTTCGAGCCAGAGCTCTCTAGTCAGCCAGGCCAGTCTTCTTCCCTGCCGGCTCGTCTTTCGGCACCTGGGGACAGCCCGCTCTTGTGCCTTTAGGACTTCCTCCTTAAAGAATGTCCAGCCTTCCTGGACCCCTTTGCCCATAAGAGCTGCCTCCCAGGGGACTCTCTCGACCAGTCTCCTAAACAGGCCGAAGTCCGCTCTCCGGAAGTCTAAGGTGGCAGTTTTGCCGACCCCCCTCGCCGCTTCTCCATGTATCAAAAACTCTATCATTTCGTGATCACTCTGCCCAAGACAGCCTCCAACCATCACATCGCTCACAAGTCCTTCTCTGTTGGTGAACAAGAGGTCCAGCGGGGCACCTTCCCTCGTTGGCTCACTCACCAGCTGCGTCAGGAAGTTATCTGCCACACGCTCCAGGAACCTCCTGGACTGTTTCCTCTCTGCTGTATTGTATTTCCAGCAGACATCCGGCAGGTTGAAGTCCCCCACCAGAACAAGGGCTAGCGATCATGAGGCTTCTCCCAGCTGCTTATAGAATAGTCATCTGTCTCCTCATCCTGGTTGGGGGGTCTGTAACAGACTCCCACCACAATATCTGCCTTGTTGGCCTTCCCCCTGATTCTTACCCATAGACACTCCACCCTATCATCACCATCATCGAGCTCTAAACTATCTAGACTCTCCCTGACGTATAGGGCTACCCCACCACCTCTCCTGCCTTGCCTATCCCTCCTGAAGAGTTTATAGCCATCCATCGCCGCACTCCAGTTGTGCGAGTCACCCCACCACGTTTCTGTGATGGCCACCATATCATAGTTTTCCTGATGTACAATGGCTTCCAACTCCTCCTGCTTGTTGCCCATGCTGCGTGCATTGGTGTAGAGGCACTTCAGCTGGGCTGTCATCCGTGCCTCCTTCATAGAAGAACACCCCTTGCGTGCTTTGAGGCATTTCACTGGTGTTTCCCTCTTGGCTCCCGTTGCCTCAGTATCCCCTGGCTCAACTCCGCTCGACTTCGGCTGTGCCCAAGCATACCCCGCGCATCTCGAGGACTCAGGCCAACTGTCCTCGCTGTCAGCCGCTCCCTCCAACCATGGCACGTCGCCCCTCAGCTTCTCTCGGGCAATTCTGATATTATCCCCCTCCCCCTTCGAGTCTAGTTTAAAGCTCTGTCAATGAGCCCTGCAAGTTCCTGAGCAAAGATTCTCTTTCCCCTTTGAGAAAGATGAATCCCATCAGACGCCAGCAAACCCGGTGCGGCGTAGGCCATCCCGTTGTCAAAAAACCCAAATCCATGGCGATGACACCAGCCACGGAGCCATGCATTAATAGATTGGGCATCTCTGTTCCTTCTGGTGTCACTGCCCACCACTGGAAGGAGAGAGGAGAAAATAACCTGCGCTCCTGAGTTTCTTACTAGCCGTCCCAAGGCCCTCAAGTCTCTTTTGATCACCCTAGGACTTCGTGTTTCAGCCTCATCGCCCCCCACATGGAAGAGCAGTAGGGGGTAATAGTCCGAGGGCCGTACCAGACTAGGGAGTACCCTCGTGACATCCTTCACGCGGGCTCCAGGGAGGCAGCAGACTTCCCTAAGAGGAGGGTCTGGCCGGCATATTGGACCCTCGGTTCCCTTCAGAAAGGAGTCACCCACAACTATAACCCTTCTTTTCTTCCTCGTGGAGGTGGTGGTAAGACGAGAGGTACGTTCTTCTGACCTGGGTGACACCTCTGGTATAGATAGACTGTCGTCCCCATCCTCCACTGACTGGCCTTCCACCTCCAGGGCCTCATACCTGTTGTGTAGAGGCACCTGGGGGGGCGAGGCGGGCAACGAGGGCCTTCGCCTGCCACCACGAGCGCGGACTCGCCTCCATTCACTCTCCTCCTCTGAGCTGCTGCCTTCAGCCCGGCGGGGGAGGGACAGAGGATCCCCTTGATCGTGGGTTCTTACTGGCGGCTGCTGCTGCTCTTGTTCCCGTCTCAGGGGGGGCAGAGCCTGGCACCACCAGTCGATCTCCTTTTCAGCCTCCCTGATGCTCCTTAACCTTTCCACCTCCTCCCGTAGCTCTGCCACCATGCAAAGCAAGTCATCCACCTGGTCGCACCTCACGCAGCTGTCCACATGGCTGCCATGCGTGAACAGCGAGATGCCCAGGCACTCCCTGCAGCCCGAGACCTGGGTGGCGGCATGTTTTCCCGGCAGCTCCGTCTGGGTAGCCACATCCACTCTGGCGAGCACAGAGGGCATCGCTTTCTGACGAGTGAGGACCATAGTTGAGTTCCTTCTGGAAGGATGGGGACTACCGAATGAACTCACTTCTCACAGATCCTCTTGAGCTAGTAGGTGCCTTCGCCTTCCCTACTTGCCCTGCCTGCGCAAACTGACGCGCCACGCCCTGTTTGCCGCGCTCCCTGGGAGATGCTCTTGTACGGGAAGGGGATTTCCGCCGTCACTCTCGTCCCCGCCCACGCTGAGTCAGAGCCGGGTCCTCGTCAGGAGCTCCCGCCTTCCTGCTCAGGGGCTGGGGGGGTGGCTGCGCCCTCCCTTTTCTTTTTCCTCCCTTCCCTGCGCGGTTTTGCCGCGGTTTCGCCGATCCAGCAGCGGTCCCCCGACGCGGTCCTCTGTCTCAGAGCTGCTCGCCTCGGAGGCTTCGCTGAAAAAAGGCAAACCTGAAGGTTGAAGGCAAACCTGATTTTCTTAGCACATTTAGTGTGGGCTCTGTAGTCAGAGTGAAGGAGCCAGGCAAAACAAAAACTGTTCCCAGGTAAGAATTTCCTTTAACCAGTGTGTGGGAGACTTAATTAAAAAAAAAAAAATCGGTATCAAGTCCATTCCCTAGAGGATGTAATCTGAAGTGCTTTGCCAAGCATAGCAGGATCAACCCCTGCCTTGAGTGGGGATTGGCCCAGATGATCTCCACAGCCCCCTTCCAGACTAATTATTTTCTGTTTTTTTGTCTTTTAAAGTAGTAATTGTGGTGCTGCTTGTAGCAAAGATACCAGACCTGTGTGCTTTCTGCAGGTTTGCCATGGCCCCTCTCTGGGATCTTAAGTTTAGCTTGCGTAACAGGTCTCTAGCTGAATTAGGGAATTATGCAGAAGACTATTACTCTTTGCTTTTATGCAGATGGCTTTCCCCTTGGCCTCTCTTTATTCCCTGGCCTTTGGGACTCTGGATGTAACAGCTGTGGATGTTTCCACTGGGAAATCTCACAGGGAAATGCAAGTTGTTCTCCATTCCCTCCCTTCTCATGTTGGTTGTATTACAGGGTTTAGCTTGAGCATAGATAATGAAGCAGCATTTGTATACTGGTATCTCTTTGAATGTAAAAGTTTGTTACTTTTTGTATTTTTTTTTTAAGGGATCTTAAAAAAAACAGAGGAACTTCTGGAAGTAGAAAAGGCCAAAGCTGACAGCCGATCCCAGAACTTGAAGTTCCTGAAAGATAAATCTGAGGATTTAAAAATCAGGATCAAGACTGCTGAGGTAGATGGAAGGAATTTTCTAACAAGATTTTGTGATGGGATGGCACAGTCTTGGTTGGTCTGGCCTAAAATTGTAGTTAGAGACATCCCAGGAGCTTCCTAAACTCCAGGGCTGAGGACTCTTGTGCTAACAGGACAACATATTACTACACTTCAGTTGTTCCTGCTATATTTATGGTCTTTCCCTAGGACATCCTATGATAAATGCAAGGACGCTTTCTCTTCTTTCACTGAGAACTGTATTAGCTCAGACTACCTTGTGCTTATTGTGAGGTACTGTCATATAAGAGTATACAGACAGCTACTAGTAGAGCAGCTGATTCACTGAGGTAAATTGTGTGTCAAAATTCTGAATATAGCTATTTTTTTAAAAAAATTAATGAATGATTAAACACAGAAGGCAGAAGTTGTACTGTCTTCTCCTTCACCTTTCCTACATGATGAAGGACACGTGAATACTTTATTTAACACTTGGATGCTGTCTGATACCTTGACAAATATGAGATGGAAAGCGTATTAGAGTTGATGACATTTTACTGAGAAGCCTCTTCCCAGCCTTGCCATGTGCTCTTCTCCCAGTAGTTTTCTGGAAAGACTTGTTATTCTTGATACAAATTTTAGTAGCAACTGATTTCATATACCAACTATAGCTGTGGTTCAAATAGCACACGTTTCTGTTGACGAACTGCATTCTTGTTTGCCTCTTTAGATCAAAACCCGAGGAAATAGTAAAATCTTTCTCCTCCCTGTTATATTTTGTGGTCAGTTATGAATGAACTCTCTCCTGTTTGTAGGAGCAGCTTGCCGCCACAGGGTTAGACCAATTGCTGACACACAAGTCACTTGTGAGCCTGTCTGAGGTGGGTCTTTTGGTACAAGATGGATGTTTCTACAGTGCTACAGACCAGGCTTGTTTGTTGGGTGGTTTCAGGAAATGTAGTTTGCTATTTGGTTACCTGAACAAATATTAATGATAAAAAGAAGCACAAATAAAAATCCCTTAGATGGATATCTCTGAACTGGGGTATGTTGGATGGGATTGTCTCTCCTAGAAACTGAGAAGCATCTGTGGGTGCTGAAGTGGTACCTTTTCAGGGTTAGATGTGGACGACTTCTGGACTTGGGAAGAAGCTTTCCTTCTGGACTGATTGAGGGGAACAATTGGAATCTTTATTTTTGTTGCCTTTTGTTTTTCCCTCTCCTCTCTTTCTGCTTCTGTCTGTAACTGGGAATATAGCCTACTAGAGAATTTCCATGGAATAAATTCCCTGCCACTGAAAGAAAATTGGCAGCCTGTGATCTGCCTCCTCTCTTCGTGATCTGTGTTGTAAAGAGAGTGGATATTCTGTGGACTATATCCTGTTACATGGCTGCCTGTGTATTGCAATTACTAGATAGAATCACCTGGGTCATTCTTTCTAGTTTGTGTGAAATAAACCTGCTTTCAAACACTTCTGAGTAAGGGGAGGAGGTCAAGTGAAACCCAAATTCTGAACCACTGTGTGCTTTTTTTCTTGCATCTTTAAATATAACATTTTTCAGCTGTATTGTAAGCCCAGTGGGATAATTTGTTAAAGGAAAAAGCACATTTCTTGAGTTAATAGCTATAGATTCTCCAGCTTTGTGCTGAAGCATTTGTACACATGTAACATGTATTTGTGTTGTTCTGTCTGCACTCACCACACTTTAATGTTATTTGCTATTACTGTAATGAGAACTTAGTTTTTCTCCCCATTTCTTTTGCTAGCTTTTCCTGCATGTTAGTTAAGTTGAACAATGAAAATAGGTTTCCTGATTTTTAAGTTGTCGTTCTCATGAACCAGCACTGGGTGGCAATGTTTACATTGCACAGTGTTTCAGAAGTGTATTAACCACAAATCATTTGTGTTGGAATTTTACATACAAAAAGTCATAGGCAATTTTCTAGACTTGTCATCTTCTAGAACCTGAGCATAAGGGCAAGTTTGTGTCCTGGTTTCGGCTGGGACAGAGTTAATTTTCTTCCTAGTAGCTGGTATAGTGCTGTGCTTTGGATTTTAGGATGAGAATAATATTGATAACACGCTGATGTTTTGGCTGTTGCTAAGCAGTGTTTTCACTGGTCAAGGACTTTTCAGGTTCCCATGCTCTGCCAGGTGCCCAAGAAGCTGGGAGGGGGCACAGCCAGGATAGTTGATCCAAACTGACCAAAGGGCTATTCCATACCATGTGATGTCATGCCCAGTATATAAACTGGGGGGGTTGGCAGGGGGGTAGCGATCGCTGCTCAGGGACTGGCTGGGCATCGGTTGGCGGGTGGTGAGCGGTTGTATCATTTTTTTTTTTTCCCCCTTTTTTCCCTCCCTTGGGTTTTGTTTCTCTCTCTCTCTCTCTCTCGTTGTTTTTTTCCCTCTCATTATAATTCATTATTATTATTACTATTATTTTGTTCCAATTATTAAACTGTTTTTATCTCAACCCTCGAGTTTTCTTACTTTTGCTCTTCGGATTCTCTCCCCCATCCCACCGGGGGGGAAGTGAGCGAGCGGCTGCGTGGTGCTTAGCTGCCAGCTGGGGCTAAACCACGACAGTTTAACTCCCTGACACTTCTATATCTGCTTTGCCAAGAGCTCAGTGAATTGGGCAGCACAAATAGCTTTATCTTTGGGGTGCATTTTTTTTTTTTTTTTACTTTAAGTTGATTATTTGAAAAGAGTTGAGGATTGTGGAAGGTGCTCAATTTTCAGCCCCAAAGAGACATTATTTCCCCTTGTTAACAGAATAAGCAAAGCAGTGCAAGTGTAAGGGGAGTCTTTTTGCTGCTGCATGTGCAAAACTCTTTTTACATAGAAGCCATAGGTATGAGAATGTATCCCCTTCCTTGGGACTTGGTTCTCTCTGGCCTACAGTGAGGTTGATAGAATCCATCAGACAGAGGAATTTCACTCATTTGAAATCTCCTCTCCTTTCAAGGAGGTGAGATCAGGTGGTTATACTGTAAGAAAAGATATCTGAAGATGTCTTCAGAACGAAGGAAAATTAATTGGTACCTTCGTGTAAAATTTGAACTGGGTTTGACTGACTGATAACTGAATGAATAGCAGATCTTTAGTTTTCCATGGGTTTTAAGAAGCATTATGAAAGCTCTCACCAACATCTGTGAATTCTGAAATGCTGTAGATAATTGTGGATCTATTTCATTGATTTACATCACTTATACAAGTAAGACTATAGAATATAATCTGCCTTGCTCTCTTTACAGAAACTGGCTGGACTGCAGGAAGAAATTGTGCCTTTGAAGAAGAAACTGGAGTCCTACCTAGATTTAACTCCTGTAATTATTTTTTCCACTGTTCTATTGTATTTGCCATCAGATTAATTTTAATGGACATCAGAACATAAAGGATATTGTTGTGATGGTTTCAGTGGACAGGTAGATGTCCTACAGATCTATTAATGGTGTAAACAGAAGACTTCACTTAAACAGAAGGCTATCTATTTATTAATCAAAGCCAAGAAATTAAGTATGCTTACCAGGCAAACTTAGTTCTAACAAAATGCACAGATTTGCTGAGTGAGCTCAGTATCAAGGTGAATTAGCTAGAAATTAGACAAAGAAATGTGGAAGAAAACGTAATTCCTTAGTATAACAAATTTTTTTAGATTTATCAATATATTAGCTATACATGTCATCAGGCTGTCAATATGGTGGACACAGCACATTGTGCAGAGGTTGGAGCTCTGAGCAAGATTAACGATTATGAAGAAATAGTCAAATGTAGGCGTTGTCCCCTAAACAAGTACTCTAGCTTGCGTGAGTACTGGCTGCTCCATCATTTTCTTTGATTTCTCTTGAGGGTGCTGGGTATGCAGCTCTCTGAAAATGCATGTTTCTCATTTAGGTGACTAAATTGCATTTTTGAAAGCCCCTGTCTGCTTATCTTTTCTTCATTTTATATTTTGGCTCTTGTCACTATTGGTCCCTGTGCTAGGAGTTACTATCAGACTGCTGTGGGAAGCACCTGTTATAAAAAGGATTTTACTCTTTTCAAATTAGAATGCTTTGTTACAAAAGACTGTTTCAGTTAAGGGTAATTTTGTGAACAACTTTAGTGGCTTAAAGAAGTCACAGGTAAACAGGGCTTTAGTCCATGAAACAGAAGACCTTGGCTTTGTGTGACGTCTGTACATCACCACCTGTGATATTTGGGACTACTAAACCCAAGTATTTCCAATCTCCTTTGGAAGATTGCCATTGCTTTTACAGATAAGTATTAAGGACTTTTGTCATTCAGGGGAGAAATAGCAAAAACTGGAGCAAATAGTTGAATGGGTTTTGGTTTTATTAAATACAGTTGTGACTGTCTAGTTCACAGTTTAGTATTTGAGTTGCCTGATATGGCCCCTGTTACCTCCTCATCTGAGCACCCCACAGCCTTTAATGGAGCTAACCTCAGACCTTTCTGTGTAAGAGGTGAAAAAGATTTATTCTATTCTTAGAAGTGGGGCATAGAGGTCCAGAGAAACAAAGAGACTTGTCCAAAATCACATAGAAACTCTGTGATTTATCATGTCTCTTGTATTATGAACTAGGGACCTGTCTGCTGGGCCACGCTTCTCTCTTCACCTCTTAGCCCCTCCGTTGAATTCCTGCCTCTCAACACATCTCCCTCATACAACTACTGCTGTCTCCCTCCTAGAAGAAAAGGATGAAGGGAGAGGGTGGGACTGCTTCTCTTTTAAATTCATCTTACTCCAAGAGGCAGCTGCCTCTTTTCCTCAAGTGAAACAGGATGTTAAAATTGGACAGCACTATACCAGCTACTAGGAAGAAAATTAACTCTATCCCAGCTGAAACCAGGACAATTAAGTTCTCCAATTTCCCCCTCCCTCCCATCTTGCTGTCAGTGGAGACAGGGAGAGCCCCAATGCCTTGCTTCTGGTGTAGGCAGAAGGAGGGAGGAAGGTTTATCCTTGCAAGCTTATTGTGCTTTGGAAAATTCACGCACAGATATGTTTAAAATCCAGTTCCTTGATTGGTAGGTTTGGAAAATTGCTGAAAATGGGGATTTTTTATTTTTTTTTTTTAAGACTTTAGGCCATACCAGACTTTTGAAAAATACAATTGCCCAAACCGAACTGATACTAGGCTTTTAATGTCAGTTCCTTTTGCATGTGAAGGGTGTACACAAAACTGATTTCATTATCCCTGAATTCCCCTGTAGCACATCATTAGACTCTTGCGATGATGCAGGGACTCCTTGTTTCCAGCTGAAATGCTGACTTTTATGCCATTTTTCTCTCATTAGAATCCTTTCCTTGCACGAGTGAAGACTGAAGAAGTAAAATGAGAACTGGTAAGAGGTGTTTTTTATCTTTCACAGAGATTTAAATGAGTGCTGTTGTTCCAAAACAAGCTATATATATTAATTGGTTGTGGATTTATCTACCTCAGATTGTAGTCTTAATGATCTCTAGAAGGAAATTTTGCTCTGGTAAGGCAGAAGCCGTGCATATTGATAGGAGGAACTGGTGGAGGAATGATATCTAAGCTACAAAGGCAGTTGGGCATAATGGTATCAGTGGGGATTAGGTATCTATATCCCTCTGGATTTTATCTGCTTCACCTGTCAGAATGTTTATTCACTCAGCTGTGTTGCAGCTTATTGGTCTCACAACCTTCCTTGCTGCTCCTGAGGGCTCTAGGGCCCATATTTTTATTTAATAGCTGCCTTGTAGACTGCAATGGGGACCTTTCCCTATAAAACATAATGCCCATTTCATCCATGCCTGTGTAATCTGCAGGTATGGTTGTTGGGAAACATTCATATAAAGCTATTTGGGAAGTTCATACGTAGCTTTCCTGAGTGAGCTGGGCCACATTTGAGCATAAAACCTGTCTTTATTTCTTTGGGCCACAGTCTGCTTGCTCATAGATAAAGCACAAGGTATTCAGTGATAAGCCTTAAAGCTGTGATCAAAAATCACAGCTATTTGAGAATATTTTGTACATTTTCAGATGGGACTGCTCAGGTTGGTAAGCCACTTGGTTTTGATGCAGAAATACAAGCTCACGTTACCAGCCTGAGGCTTTTATCAGGTCAGAATACTCACCTCTGGAGTGTACCTGTTGAGCTTGAAGGTGTCTAATATCACATTGGGGCACAGTATAAAGGCAACTGAGCTTGTTTAGCCCTTCATTTGGAGATTTCTCTGTAGCTGTCTACAGAGACTACTGCTGTTTGCAGTAGTGAGACCTTCCAGTTCAATACTTGGGTTAATCAGTGCTAATAATACCCCAAGGTTTGACCATTGTAGATAAGTTTGTCTAACAAGAATGTAAGAAAACTGTTTCATGGTCACTTGATTCCTCTTGGTTTTCTTTCCTGCTAGAATGCCTTGGAGGCAGAGTTCTCAAAGGAGATTGATATGCTGGCTCTTGAGATGCCAGAGCCCAGCAAACTCCAGTTCACCTGAAGTGGCCTGTGTGGAAGAAGATTTCCCTTCTATTGTCTATATATTTGCACTAGTAAAACATTTTGGAAGTCTTACTGTACTTCTGCAGCCTTCTGCCTTACTCTTCTTGCTGTTGGATGGCATGCTTGTGACCTTCCAGCAAGCATGCTCAAAAATCCCCAAACTTACTATTTTCTCTATCAGTTCTTTTTCCAATATGTGATACACACCTGTAACTGGCCTCCAGATGGCACCTTCACCGGGAGATGTCCCTGTCAGGATTTGGTTGACTGTTACCACTTAGAATTGAACTGATCAGGGAGTCTGGTTTTCTTCTTTTTCCCTGTCCAGGCTCTGGATTGTGCTTTTTCCTGGAGTCCTCTCTTTGGTGGTGCAAGTACAGTGATGACAGACTCTCTTTACATCTACTAGAGCATTGGCTTTTGCTCCTTTGTTTTGTTTTCTTTTGTCATTTCAGGGTTGGGGACACAATTTTTTTCTTCTCATAGCATGTCTGATGTTTACCAAGTTTGTGAAGATGAGTTCTAGACTTGTGCCTGGAGTGCTTCTTAGTTTGAGCATTTTCTTTAAACAGAAGTGAACAGTTAAATTTCTCCTTAATGCCTTCAGCAGGGATTTGATATGTTAATCAAAGTAAACGATATCGAAATTGTGATCTAGGGCTCAGAATAGTAGTAGCCTTCTAAAGCCCTGCAGCATCTGAGACAGCCCACAAAGGGGATTTTCTTGTGTGTGTGATGGCTGTCTACCTTCATGGAAACAGGTGGAGCTCTGACTTGTTTCATATGGGTCATAGTACTGGCTTTGCAGATCAGCAAATTGTACTGCTCACACAGGTAAGAGCTGAGATGAGATGTAGCAGCATCAACCTCCTATGGTTCTATTGTTTCATTGTCATCTGAGAAAAGGGAAGCCCATGGTACTAACCTGTAAGGTTTGCCCAAGGCTATCTCTCAAAGCCTTGAGCTTTGAGAGATAGCAGTCTACTGTTGACTACTTGATGTTTCTCCTTACATTATAAATAGAGCTAAGCAAATGAAAGTAGATAAATAGCTTCATGGATAGTTAAGTGATACCTTTAAAAACAAAGGGCTTTATAGTAAGACCTTTCTAGGTCTGAAAATACATGAATATTTTTTTCTTTGCAGAAGCACTGTGGGATGTGATCATTTGAAGCTAGATAGTCCTTTCCAATTCTACCTTAAATGTCATCTTCCAAAAGGGTCCCCAGAGCCCTCCTCTTATTTCCATGCCACCACCATATCAGCCTTAAACACCCCAGCTTTTAAAAGTTGTTTTGTACTAAAGCCAAAAATCTGAAAATCTGTAGATGGGGGAAAAATCAAAATCTAGAAATAGTGGCAGCACTGAAGGACATCAGGCATGGATTAGGGCCTGTTTGTACTGGGCAATGTCCAGACAAATAGCAGTGGTGCTCTCAGTGACAATTTGTAGCTACATCTGTTTGCAATTAGAGTTGCAAAAGATTAATGTAATGATTTAGCATGGTGTGCCTGTCCCCAGGAGCTGTTACTTCACTGCAGAAATTGATTTCACTGATCTGCAGGAAGAGAGATTCTTTCTGTTGCTTCATGTCCTCCCTTGAAGCAATAGGATCATGAGATCTGTATCTGATTATGCTTAAGGTATAGCTCTGATTTCTAAGAAGCTGCAAGCTCAGAATGACACTGATGTTGGTAAAGTGCCACAGTCTCCTCACCTTGTGACCTTCTTCACCTTGTTTCTGTCACTGTGATGGGGAGGAATTGAAGGATGTTCAGAGAGCCACTGCTCATGGGAATCTTCAGCCTCACCTTCCATACACGGGAGTGAGTTAGAATCATAGAATTGTTTTGGTGGGAAAAGACCCTTAACATCATCGAGTCCAGCTGTTAACCTAGCACTGCCAAGTCCACCACTAAATCATGTCCCTAAGCACCTCATCTACATGTCTTTTAAATACCTCCAGGGATGGTGACTCCACCACTTCCCTGGGCAGCCTGTTCTAGAAGAAATTTTTCCTAATATCCAATCTGAACCTCCCCTGGTACAACTTGAGGCCATTTCCTCTTGTCCTATGGCTTGTTACTTGGGAGAAGAGACTGACCCCCACCTCTCTACAACCTCCTTTCAGGTAGTTGTAGAGAGCAATAAGGTCTCCCCTCAGCCTCCTTTTCTCCAGGCTAAACAACCCCAGTTCCCTCAGCCACTCCTCATAAGACTTCTGCTCCAGACCCTTCACCAGCTTCATTGCCCTTCTCTGGACATGCTCCAGCACCTCAATGTCCTTCTTGTAGTGAGGGCCCCAAAACTGAACGCAGTATTAGAGGTGCGGCCTCACTAGGGCCGAGTACAGGGGCACGATCGCTTCCCTAGTCCTGCTGGCCACACTATTTTTGATAAAAGCCAGGATGCTCTTGGCCTTCTTGGCCACCTGGGCACACTGTTGGCTCATATTCAGCCAGCTGTCGACTGAGACCCCCAGGTCCTTCTCTGCTGGGCAGCTTTCCAGCCACTCTTCCCCAAGCCTGTTAGCATTGCATGGGGTTATTGTGACCCAAGTGCAGGACCTGGCACTTAGCAGTTGTGTTTAGTTTCAGGTTTTTAAATCAAGATGTTAGGAAAGGGTTAGTTGCCTTAGTTTCATGGCTACTTATCTTCAGTTCCTTCTGGGCTAGAAATCAAGATGACAAAAGTGAGTAGACAAGCCATCTTTTGTACGTGTGGGCTGTACTGGCTAAGGGGACAGACATCAGAGAATGATCTAACAAGAAAGCTATTGTAGGGCACTGGAGGTCATGGCCTGACAATTAAGGAATCTTAATTACTGGAGGCTTTTAACTGGGGGGGGTTCTCCCCCTGCACCCGCAGGGCAGCTGCACCACTCACTGGCTGCTGCTATTTCACAGCATGTGCTGTGTCCCATTTTTTGGCAAAGAGCCTGAATATAGACAGCAGCAGGGATAGACTCTGACTCAAGAGCTGTCCAAAGATAGCCATGTGTTGCTTCCTAGCATTGGAAATGCAAGGAGAAAAAAATACCCAGCAGCTGCATTTGAGCTGTGTGCCACAGCTGAGCCATCTGCAGCACATGCAATGTAAATCAGTGGCCAGTTGTCAGGTGCAACAGTTCAACTTTTGATGGAAATGAGGAAAGTCAAATAAAAGAGACTTATGCAGCCAGTGGACTGTCAGTAAGACTTCTCACCTCTTCAGTTACATGTTTGCATGGGCAGAGTGCCTTGCAGGGCAAGCAGAGATGTCCTTCCTTGCTGTTTGTATTTTGGGGCAGTCCATCTTTTCCAGTGTGGGGATGGGATGCAGGCACAGGAATGCCTTGCAGAGGTCCTGCCAAGACAGGAGCAGTGCTCAGCTGAGAAAATGTTTGATTTTGGGCTTCACCCTCTGCCCTGGCAGCTGTTGAGTGTTTCCATGGGGGCCAGGAGAGGTGAGGAGCTGTGAGGCAACCAGGAGGGAGGCTGCCAGCTGGGCCCCTTGGCTGTTGTGTATTATGAAATAATCACCCAACTGAGAATGATACCAAGGCCTGGAGAGGCCTCCACTGCTTCAGCCTCACTTCAGATTACATCAGCTGCTCTGCTCTGAACTCCTAGCCTGATTTTTGGAGACACCTGTCTATTAACAGCTGCAAGCTGAGAGCAGTTGTGCTTGCTGGGAGCTTAGCGTGGGGCTCCCATAGCCCCGGGGCAGCTGCCCTCAGCATGGGATGCTGTGGGGCTGGAGCCAGGCTGAGCTGCAGATCCCTTGGTTTTACGGACAAAGTGCAAAAGATGTGCATGCTTTATCACCATGCACTCAATTCCTCTTCCTGGAAAATGTGAAGATCCAAATTCCACCTGAAAAAAAGAAAGGAATTAAAATTATGCACTAGATGGAAAACCAGTGGTCAACCTCAACTGTAAACTTGTATATGTTTTACCACAAAGTGACATACTGTTCTTATCAGGCCAATATGCAAAATAATAATTGCTTTAGGAAAAAAATAAGCATTCATCCCCAAATTAGCTAGGGGATAGGAATTTATTTAAAAGAAAACATTTGTGTACTAAACCCAGAATAATAAAAATAAAATGCTAGAGAAATGCAAAATACATGAGGCAAATTTAAGGCTACTGAACTGAAATATGTATCTATTTACTCAAAATGCATTGAAACAAAAGATGTGGATGGAATCTCTTTTGGCTATACATTTTGGCTAGTACTATAGAAATACTCTATTTGTTGCAAACATTTCATTGTGGTTGCTTTTCAATCTTCCTTTGAAAGTATTCAACATTTTTTTTTTTCATTCATATTAATGCTTTAGTAGATATAGAATATTAATATGGGACTTTGTAATTAAATACAATTTTTTAAAATATTAAAATCATTTCAAGATTTATTTTAAAACTAAGCTGGTTGCATTTTGTACCATCTCCAGTAAAACACTCCAAATATTCTTTTGATACTCAATTCTGTTCTGGGTATTTATAAGCAAAAAATGTGATATCTCAAATTGTAAGTGTACTTAAGATTTTTTTTTATTATTATTGCATCTAGTACTGAATAGGTCTTACAGGTCTGGAAAAGATTTTGTATTTCTGAACTATTATTTGAATTTTTAAATTACAGGGTCAGCAGTGAAACAATAGTAATCCTGGTCCGTGCGGCCTTGCGTGCTGCAGGAAATACTTCAGTTTGTCTCTGAGTACACAGTTGCTGTTAATAACTTCAAGTGGCTTTAGAAACATTTTTCATTTTCTTATACGCTCACTTCATTAAAAAATTTCAGTACTAGGCTGGAAGGATTTCTGCTTCTCCAATTCAGAAATATTTCTCCTGCAAAAAAACCCCACAAGCAAGTAAGCAGAGGCTTTACTAATAAGAGTGTGTTTAAACTAAAACTTGCAGTTCCTTCTCTCTTCACTGGGTACCACCTGCAGGGGAGGATACAGCGCTGCCTCCGTCTGCCTTGAAGTCATTCAGCATTACACCATCCTTCCGGAACCATGTAATCTCTGGTAAAAAAAAAACAAAACAAAAAACAAAACAAAACAAAAAAACCCAAAAAAACAACTCCAAGACTGTGACCTAACCTAATAAATGCTTCCTCTAGCTCCTTGCTAAAGATGCCTTTAATACTAATTAAGGAGCACAGCTGCTTAATTGGCCAATATTGGTTGGTAAAAGCCAGCAGGAACGAAAGATTTTATTATATCTCTTCCTTCCCCAGGACATGTGGGCTGTAGCTCAGGGGTGGGTGAATCCCTTGGTGTCCTGAGCACCTTTCCCATGGTCCCTGTTCAGCCACTGACGGTGGCTGCAGAGGAGCCTGGGTGACTTCGCGAAGGAGCGGGAGCACAGCCAGGGGATGGCTTGGCTGGGTGTCAGTGGAGCATTTATGATTTCAGATGCTTGGCAGCCTGCAGCCCAGCTTGGAAAATGGGCGTTGTTTAAATGTTACTTGGAAGGTGAAGTTTCTATATATTCCTTCTGCAGAGGATGCTAAGTCATGTGCCTAAAGATACTGCTGTCGGATGCATGAGGATGAGCTCTTGAAAAGTCATTCTCCCAGTCTGGAGCTGGAGGGAAACTTTTGGCTGGGGGCTGGTTGCGAGATGGGAGCAGGGACAGAGGAGCTCCACTCCTCCTGCAAAGAGCCGGGTGAGGGAAGCCGGCCTGGAAACCCTCATGAGCCAAAGTGCTCTCACAACCAGCTTTTACTTTGACACGGTGTCGTGGTTTAGCCCCAGCCGGCAGCTAAGCACCACGGGGCCACTCGCTCACTCCCCCCTGGTGGGATGGGGGAGAGAATCGAAAGAGCAAAAGTAAGAAAACTCGAGGGTTGAGATAAAAACAGTTTAATAATTGGAACAAAATAATAGTAATAGTAATAATAAATTGTAATGAGAAGGAAAACAACAAGAGAGAGAGAGGAACAAAACCCAAGGCAGGGAAAAAGAAAAAAATAAAATAAAAAAAAAGATACAACCGCTCACCACCCGCAGACCGATGCCCAACCAGTCCCCTAGCAGCGATTGCTACCCTGCAGCCAACTCCCCCCAGTTTATATACTGGGCATGACATCATATGGTATGGAATAGCCCTTTGGTCATTTTGGATCAACTATCTTGGCTGTGCCCCCTCCCAGTTTCTTGTGCACCTGGCAGAGCATGGGAAGCTGAAAAAGTCCTTGACTAGTGTAAACACCACTTAGCAACAGCCAAAACATCAGTGTGTTACCAATATTATTCTCATACTAAAATCCAAAGCACAGCACTATACCAGCTACTAGGAAGAAAATTAACTCTATCCCAGCTGAAACCAGAACAGTATCCACCCCTTATTCTATACCATTTACGTCATGCCCAGGTTCTACCCTTTCCAATACATTCCAATTAATCACCACCACTTTCCCTGTCTCTTGATATATATATATATATATGTACACACAGCTATCATTCCCTTGGTCTATGGGCCATCCCTCTAAAATGTCCGTTAAGTTCATTTAGTCCGTGACTCTGGGTTCCATCTGCCATAACAGTCCTTCAGGGCAGGAGAGATGGTGTGTGGTGTTGGATTGTTGCATGCTGAAGCCAGTTCTGGTTCCATCACCACTGCACTTTGCTTGGTTTTCACTGAAGTTCATTCTTCACTAATCTGGGTGATTCTTACTGAAATACCATTGATATGGCATATAGCCATGTCGTGGTTTAGCCCCAGCCGGCAACTCAGCACCACGCAGCCGCTCGCTCACTCCCCCTCGGTGGGATGGGGGAGAGAATCGGAAGAGCAAAAGTAAGAAAACTTGAGGGTTGAGATAAAAACAGTTTAATAGGGAAAGCAAAAGCCGCGCACGCAAGCAAAGCAAAGCAAGGAATTCATTCGCTACTTCCCAGGGTCAGGCAGGTGTTCAGCCATCTCCAGGAAAGCAGGGCTCCATCACGCGTAACGGTTACTTGGGAAGACAAACGCCATCACTCCAATGTCCCCCCTTCCTTCTTCTTCCCCAGCTTTATATACTGAGCATGACGTCATGTGGTATGGAATAGCCCTTTGGTCAGTTTGGATCAACTATCCTGGCTGTGTCCCCTCCCAGCTTCTGCACCTGGCAGAGCACAAGAAGCTGAAAAGTCCTTGACTAGTACAGGAGCAACTAAAACATCTCTGTATTATCAACACTGTCCTCAGCACAAATCCAAAACATAGCCCCATACCAGCCGCTACGAAGAAAATTAACTCTGTCTCAGCTGAAACCAGGACAGTATCCACCCCTTATTCCATACCATTTACGTCATGCTCAGGTCTCACACTATCCAATACATTCTCATTACCCACCATCACCCTTCCCATCCTTTGATATAATACACACATATCATTCCCTTAGTCTATGGACCACCCCTACAAAATATTTGTAAAATGACCATAAATGTCCACAAAATGTCCACTGAGTTCATTTAGTCCATGACTTTGGGCTTCATCTCTTATGGTTGTTACTCAGGACAGGAGAGGTGGTGT
Organism: Mycteria americana; assembly: GCF_035582795.1. Taxonomy (NCBI): domain Eukaryota; kingdom Metazoa; phylum Chordata; class Aves; order Ciconiiformes; family Ciconiidae; genus Mycteria; species Mycteria americana. Next base: position 11,965,361 of record NW_027445436.1, read on the forward strand.
GTTGCTTGGAGTTATTGGGCACCAAAGCCAGCTCAGGTCAGGTCACTGCTGCACTTGCACTGCTTCTTGTAAGGCTTCTCCTCCATTTGTTCAGGTGGTTCCGGCTGTAGTAATTCCTATAACATGCAACTCAAATCATGGGTTACAACAATTTAAAGGTATATCCATTACAATCTCCACCCCTGGTCCTTTTGGGCCAGGATATAGGGTTTAACATTGCAACGAACTCCTCCCCTTGCTCCTAGCCTCGCTAGCAACAAGGGGTTCCTGCTATAGTAATTCCCACAACATGCAACTCAAATCCTGGGATACAACAATTTAAAGGTATTTCCATTACAATCTCCACCCCTGGTCCCTTTAGACAGATCATCAGGTTTAACATTGCAATGAAGTCCTCCCCTTGCCCCTGCTCCAGCTTGGACTTATCCACAGAATGCAGTACCTTCAGAAGTAAACTTGCTCCAACATGGCCTCATGCACAGCCACTGATGCTTCAAGATGTACCTGCTGCAGCATGGACTTCATCCACAGCCACAGATGCTTCGAGGTATACCTGCTGCAGCATGGACTTTATCCACAGCCACAGATGCTTCGACGTATACCTGCTGCAGCATGGACTTCATCCACAGCCACAGATGCTTCAAGGTGCACCTTATCCAGCGTGGACCTTGGGCCACAATCCCTTCAGAGCTATACCTGCTGTGGCACAGACATAACCATGGCCACAGACGTTTCAAGATATACCTGCTCTGGCATGGGCTAATCCATGGGCACAGACGCTTCGGGGTGTCCTGCTCCCACGTGGATTCATCCACAGGTCACAGTCCCTTCGACTCGAGTTCACAGCGGAGTTCCAGCCTGTCCAGTACAGCAGCACAGAAACAGCAGCAATGCCCTGGCCATCTGCCAGCCCAGGCGCAAGGCCATTGCTGTTATCAAAATGTTCCCAGGCACAGCAGAGTAAGGTGATCAGCAGTACAGCAGCACGGCAAGCAGTGAAAGCAAAAAGCAGCCACTAACGAGCCCTAGGCTCTAAGGTACAGTAAGGCAAGCAAGCCTATAGCAAGCACAAAAGCCTGCTGATTAATAGCTAAACAGCAATAACAGCTATAAATTCTATCTGGCACATTCCAATCAAATCTGTCATTATCTCAAACCCTTCGTGCCCCACGTTGGGCGCCAAAAAGGACTGTCGTGGTTTAGCCCCAGCCGGCAACTCAGCACCACGCAGCCGCTCGCTCACTCCCCCTCGGTGGGATGGGGGAGAGAATCGGAAGAGCAAAAGTAAGAAAACTTGAGGGTTGAGATAAAAACAGTTTAATAGGGAAAGCAAAAGCCGCGCACGCAAGCAAAGCAAAGCAAGGAATTCATTCGCTACTTCCCAGGGTCAGGCAGGTGTTCAGCCATCTCCAGGAAAGCAGGGCTCCATCACGCGTAACGGTTACTTGGGAAGACAAACGCCATCACTCCAATGTCCCCCCTTCCTTCTTCTTCCCCAGCTTTATATACTGAGCATGACGTCATGTGGTATGGAATAGCCCTTTGGTCAGTTTGGATCAACTATCCTGGCTGTGTCCCCTCCCAGCTTCTGCACCTGGCAGAGCACAAGAAGCTGAAAAGTCCTTGACTAGTACAGGAGCAACTAAAACATCTCTGTATTATCAACACTGTCCTCAGCACAAATCCAAAACATAGCCCCATACCAGCCGCTACGAAGAAAATTAACTCTGTCTCAGCTGAAACCAGGACAAGCCACCATAAAAGTGATGACACACAGTATTATATAGCAATTACCATCATACCATCTAGTTCAGTGGCTATTCTCACCCAAAATCAAATCCCCTTGAGGTACACAGTGGACTTCCCCATCCTTTCTGTCCTGGTTTCGGCTGGGATAGAGTTAATTTTCTTCCTAGTAGCCGGTATAGTGCTGTGCTTTGGATTTTAGTATAAGAATAATATTGATAACACGCTGATGTTTTGGCTGTCGCTAAGTGGTGTTTACATTGGTCAAGGATTCTTCCCCCGCTTCAGCTCCCCATGCTCTGCCAGGTGCCCAAGAAGCTGGGAGGGGGCACAGCCAGGATAGTTGATCCAAACTGACCAAAGGGCTATTCCATACCATATGATGTCATGCCCAGTATATAAACTGGGGGGAGTTGGCCGGGGGGTAGCGATCATTGCTCGGGGACTGGCTGGGCGTCGGTCGGCGGGTGGTGAGCGGTTGTATTTTTTTTTATATATATATATTTTCCTTTTTTTCCCCTCCCTTGGGTTTTGTTCCTCTCTCTCTCTCTCTCATTGTTTTTTTTTCCCTCTCATTATAATTCATTATTATTATTACTATTATTTTGTTCCAATTATTAAACTGTTCTTATCTCAACCCATGAGTTTTCTTACTTTTGCTCTTTCGATTCTCTCCCCCATCCCATCGGGGGGGGGGGAAGTGAGCGAGCGGCTGCGTGGTCCTTAGCTGCCGGCTGGGGCTAAACCACTACAGTCCTTTTTGGCGCCCAACGTGGGGCTCGAAGGGTTTGAGATAATAACAGATTAACCAGAGCGTATTAAGGAATTTAGATCTGTTAGTAGTTGTGGGACGTGATATTGATCCATTTGTTCCTAGCATCGGTTTACCTGATCTGCACCATGCTCATTTCTTTGCCGTACATGTTAAAGATCAGTGTTGGTTTTTGCAGTTTGCTGTGCTCTGCTTTAATTGGTACTGTTTTGCCTGTGAGATTTGTTATTAAAACAGTGACCTTGTGTTTATTTTGGTATCTAAGTGCTGTACTGAAACCGTTACTGTATGTCGGGTATCATCTTATGGAGACAATTCGCAATTATACTTCTTCCTCTGAGAGGTTTTTTATGGAGGAAATGCAGAATTGTACCTTCACTACTTTCTTCTACAATGCTTCCTCCTTCATTACAGTAACTTTTCAGTATTTTGAACAACCTTGGGTAGTTAAGATACTTGTATTGGTATTGCTTGGGAATATTGTTTCGATCTTGTCCAGGGTTAGTAAGCAATTTAAGAATATCATCCAGAGATCTGCCCCAAGGCTGGATAGTTATGAGTGGCAGGGTGTGTGGAATAGCATGGGCAAATGCCTAGGGCGGTGGGCACCTCCAGTGTTTTGGAACTTCACCCCTGAACAAGTGCTGAATCCGGAAAAATTAGTAGAATATTTGGAAGAAGTATGCTGTGACCCTGGCAATTCTAAGGAGATACAAATCACTACAATGTGCTGGGGTCTGGCCCATGCCTACCGAGCCCTGTTTAATGCTACTCAGAACCCTCAAGGATCTGGTCACAAAACAACAGGCACTGCGGTTGCTCCAGCCCCCTCTGCGACAGGCAGTGCGGCTGTTCCGATTCCCCCTGCGACAGGCACTGCGGCTGCAGCTGCACCGAACAACTCTGTTACAAGCATTGCGGTTCAAACAGGGAACGAACCCATGTCAGTATCAGTCGCCCCTATACATAAAAAGAAATCCTGGAAGCGAAAGTCAGCTTGTTTAGAAAGGGAAGATGAAGGAGCAGGGCCATCACAGGGAGAGGAAGAGGAAGAGGAAGAACTCGTAAATGAGACCGAAACTACCCGATCCCTATCCCTGAGTGAGCTGCGAGATATGCGAAAGTATTTCAGCCGTCATCCAGGGGAGCACATTGTCACCTGGCTGCTCCAATGCTGGGATAGCGGGCCCAATAGCCTGGAATTAGAGGATAAGGAAGCCAAGCAGCTGGGATCCGTTTCTAGGGAAGGGGGCATTGACAAAGCGATTGGAAAAGGGGAACCAGCCCGCAGCCTCTGGAGGCGACTCCTGTCAGCTATAAGAGAAAGGTATCCCTTCAAGGAAGATGTTGTATACTGCCCCGGGAAATCGACCACCATGGAGAAAGGTATCCAGTACCTGAGGGAATCAGCTGTGCTGGAAGTGATTTATGGTGACCTGAACGACGTGCGGTCACCCATAGATCCCGACGAGGTCCAGTGCACAAGACCCATGTGGCGGAAGTTGGTACGAAACATGCCACCGTCGTGTGCCAACTCACTGGCAATACTGACCTGGAAAGACGGAGAGGGTCCAACAGTGAATGAAGCTGCTAGTAACCTCCGAGAATATGAAGAAAGTATCTCTTCCTCCTTTGTCTCAGCTGTGCGGGAACTGTCCCAGGAGTTCAAACGGTTCAAAGAGGATTTGTCCTACTCCCTACCTATACGGACCAGTGTCTCAGCTATTAGGAGTCAGCGTTCTTCTGCTCAAGAGAGAGGATATAGAGGGTACACACCACAGGGCACCCTATGGTTTTACTTGCGTGACCACGGAGAGGACATGAGGAAGTGGGATGGAAAACCTACCTCGACCCTAGAGGCACGGGTACGTGATTTGCAAGGAAAAACAATCGCCAAATGGAGTTCTTCCAGGAAAATTGCTGCTCCGGTTTCCAGTGGACAGTTCCCCAGACAGAGTAAGAGGGCTGATTTTACTCCTGATTTTAATGAAGAAATTCCTGACTCATATACACAAGAAAAGGGTAATGAATATTATGACCAGGATTAGGGCGGCCCTGCCTCCAGCCAGGAAAGGGACAACCGGGTTTACTGGACTGTGTGGATTCGATGGCCTGGCACATCAGACCCACAGGAGTATAAGGCTCTAGTAGACACCAGTGCACAGTGTACCCTGATGCCATCAAGCTATACAGGGGCAGAACCCATCTGTATTTGTGGAGTGACAGGGGGATCCCAACAGCTGACTGTATTGGAGGCCGAAGTGAGCCTAACTGGGAATGAGTGGCAAAAGCACCCCATTGTGACTGGCCCAGAGGCTCCGTGCATCCTTGGCATAGACTACCTCAGGAGAGGGTATTTCAAGGACCCAAAAGGGTACTGGTGGGCTTTTGGTATAGCTGCCTTGGAGATGGAGGAAATGAAACAGCTGTCTACCTTGCCTGGTCTCTCAGAGGACCCTTCTGTGGTGGGGTTGCTGAGGGTTGAAGAACAACAGGTGCCAATCGCTACCACAACAGTGCACCAGAGGCAATATCGCACCAACCGAGACTCCCTGATTCCCATCCATGAGCTGATTCGTCGACTGGAGAGCCAAGGAGTGATCAGTAAGACTCATTCACCTTTTAACAGTCCTATATGGCCAGTGCAAAAGTCTAATGGAGAGTGGAGACTAACAGTAGACTATCGTGGCCTGAATGAAGTCACGCCAGCCTCCTGTACCACATCCTGGGACCGTGTGATCATGGGGCTGAGGCGGGGGAAAAGATGGAGCGAGGCTGCAGAGGGGCTCAGGACGCTGAACGAATTCCAGCAGGTCTCTGCTGGTGGCCACGGCTCTTCCCCGCTTAGCCCCGGCTGGGGCTAAACCACGACACTTTCCCATTGCCCACCAAGTGCACCCAGGTCCTTGAGCAAAAGCAATCCCACGAATGGGCTTGCCTTTGCCCAAGGCAGGAGTAACCCAGACTGTCTTCCCCAGCTTGTTTTTTATGTGCACTACAGGGACCTTATCCCCTTCTACAGTGCGTAAAAGTTTTGATTGGGCAGGGCCAGGTCGATTGACAGATCCCCTAGTGTTGACTAACCAGGTGGCCTTTGCTAAATGTGCATCCCAATGTTTGAATGTCCCACCACCCATTGCTCTCAGCGTAGTCTTTAACAGTCCATTGTATCGTTTGTTTTTCCTAGAGGCTGGTGCATGATAGGGGATGTGATATACCCACTCAATGCCATGCTCTTTGGCCCAGGTGTCTATGAGGTTGTTTCGAAAATGAGTCCCACTGTCTGACTCAATTCTTTCTGGGGTTCCATGTCACCATAGGACTTGCTTTTCAAGGCCCAGGATAGTGTTCTGGGTGGTGGCATGGGGCACAGGATATGTTTCCAGCCATCCGGTGGTTGCTTCCACCATTGTAAGCACATAGCACTTGCCTTGGCGGGTTTGTGGGAGTGTGATAGAATTGATCTGCCAGGCCTCCCCATATTTATATTTCAGCCATCGCCCTCCATACCACAGAGGCTTTAACCACTTGGCTTGTTTAATTGCAGCGCATGTTTCACATTCATGGATAACCTGTGCAATAGTGTCCATGGTTAAGTCCACCCCTCGATCACGAGCCCATCTCTATGTTGCATCTCTTCCTTGGTGGCCTGAGGTGTCATGGGCCCACCCAGCTATAAATAATTCACCCTTATGTTGCCAGTCCAGATCCACCTGAGCCACTTCCATCTTAGCAGCCTGATCCACCTGCTGGTTGTTTTGATGTTCCTCAGTGGCCTGACTCTTGGGTACGTGAGCATCTACTTGACATACTTTTACAGCCAGGTTCTCTACTCGGGCAGCAATATCTTGCCACAGTGCTGCAGCCCAGATGGGTTTGCCTCTGCGCTGCCAATTGTTCTGCTTCCATTGCTGTAACCACCCCCACAGGGCATTTGCCACCATCCATGAGTCAGTACAGACACAGAGCATTGGCCACTTTTCTCATTCAGCAATGTCTAAAGCCAGCAGGATGGCTTTTACTTCTGCAAATTGGCTTGATTCCTTGTCTCCTTCAGCAGTTTCTACCACTTGTTGTATAGGACTCCATACAGCAGCTTTCCATCTCCGATGCTTTCCTCCAATACGACAGGACCCATCAGTGAACAGGGCATATTGCTTCTCATTTTCTGGTAGTTTGTTGTACAGTGGGGCCTCCTCAGCATGCGTCACCTCCTCCTCTGGTGATATTCTGAAATCTTTGCCTTCTGGCCAGTCCGTAATTACTTCCAAGATCCCTGGGCGATTGGGGTTTCCTGTCCGAGCCCATTGTGTGATCAGTGCAACCCACTCACTCCACGTAGATTCAGTTGCATGATGTGTAGAGGGGACCCTCCCTTTGAACATCCAGCCCAGCACCAGCAGCCGGGGTGCCAGGAGGAGCTGTGCTTCCGTACCAACCACTTCTGAAGCAGCTCAAACCCCTTCATATGCTGCCAATATCTCTTTTTCAGTTGGAGTATAGCAGGCCTCGGATCCTCTGTATCTCCGACTCCAAAACCCAAAGGGTCGACCTCGAGTCTCCCCTGGTGCTTTCTGCCAGAGACTCCAGGTAGGGCCATTCTCCCCGGCTGTGGTGTAGAGCACATTTTTTACGTCTTGCCCTGCCTGGACTGGTCCAAGGGCTACTGCATGAACTATCTCCCGTTTAATTTGTTCAAAGGCTTGTCATTGCTCAGGGCCCCATTGGAAATCATTCTTCTTCCAGGTCACTTGGTAGAGAGGGCTTACAGTCAGACTGTAATTTGGAATATGCATCCTCCAAAAACCCACAATGCCTGAGAAAGCTTGTGTTTCCTTTTTGCTAGTTGGTGGAGACATGGCTGTTATTTTGTTGATCACATCCATTGGGATCTGACGACGTCCATCTTGCCATTTTATTCCTAAAAACTGGATCTCCTGTGCAGGTCCCTTAACCTTACTTTGTTTTATGGCAAAACCTGTTTTCAGGAGGATCTGGACTATTTTCTTCCCTTTCTCAAAAACTTCCTCTGCTGTATTGCCCCACACGACAATGTCATCAATGTATTGCAGATGCTCTGGAGCTTCACCCTGTTCCAGTGCTGTCTGGATCAGTCCATGGCAAATGGTAGGGCTGTGTTTCCACCCCTGGGGCAATCGATTCCAAGTGTACTGAAGACCCCTCCAAGTGAAAGCAAACTGTGGCCTGCACTCTGCTGCCAAAGGGATTGAGAAAAATGCATTAGCGCTATCAGTTGTACCATACCTTTTGGCTGCTTTTGACTCCAGTTCGTATTGAAGTTCCAGCATGTCTGGCATTGCAGCACTCAGCGGTGGCATGACTTCCTTCAGGCCACGATAGTCTACTGTTAGTCTCCACTCTCCATTAGACTTTTGCACTGGCCATATAGGACTGTTAAAAGGTGAACGAGTCTTACTGATCACTCCTTGGCTCCCCAGTTGATGAATCAGCTCATGGATGGGAATCAGGGAGTCTCGGTTGGTGCGATATTGCCTCTGGTGCACTGTTGTGGTAGCAATTGGCACCTGTTGTTCTTCGACCCTCAGCAACCCCACCACAGAAGGGTCCTCTGAAAGACCAGGCAAGGTAGACAGCTGTTTAATTTCCTCCATCTCCAAGGCAGCTATACCAAAAGCCCACCGGTACCCTTTTGGGTCCTTGAAATACCCTCTCCTGAGGTAGTCTATGCCAAGGATGCACAGAGCCTCTGGGCCAGTCACAATGGGGTGCTTTTGCCACTCATTCCCAGTTAGGCTCACTTCGGCCTCCAATACAGTCAGTTGTTGGGATCCCCCTGTTACTCCACAAATACAGATGGGTTCTGCCCCTATATAGCTTGATGGCATCAGGGTACACTGTGCACTGGTGTCTACTAGAGCCTTATACTCCTGTGGGTCTGATGTGCCAGGCCATCAAATCCACACAGTCCAGTAAACCCGGTGTGAGAGACTGAAAGAGTTAATGTCTCAAACATTGTGGCGACTTGAGGCGCTATTTGCATGGCGACTGCAGGTCGGAGAGCACGGGGTGGGGGAGAGCGAGAGCAGGAGCAGGACATGCGGGACGTGGAAAGCGCGTCGGAGGACGCGCGGTTCCGGGTTCTGCCGGACCTTAAGGGGGCTTGCAACTGCCCGAGAGACCCCTTACGACCACCCCCCTCCCCCAGCGCCTGCACAGAAGACTGAGAACTTTCTAGAACAAGAACCATGTAAGTCCTGAAGGGGCGTACCTGGAGGCGGGGATTAGCTTATAAAAGACATGCCCCCCCCCCCCCCCGGGGAAGCGCGCGCACGCCCACCACTGGAGAATTGCCACGTCTGTTATCGTCATCTCGGGATCCAAGGGTGGTGATACTTTTTCTTTCTCTTTCCTCCTCTCTTTTCCTTTCCTTTTCTTGCTTCTCTCTTCCTCTGCTCTTCCAATATATATATTGAAGTTTGGGATCAGGTTGCCCGTAAATAGCTCCATTGCCAGATCGCCTTTGTTCGTTCGTTAAACTCGTCAGTTCGTTAAGTTTGTCCGTTTGTGGAATTCGCCAGTTAATGAAGTTGCTGGCCAGACTGTTCCTCTGGGTCATTGTCGTGACTCTACCGGCCACGCAGCTCTGCCGAGCAGAGATCGGCTTTTGTCGGTACTCAAACAGTCGGGGAATCGAAAAGATTCACCCCTCTCGCAACCCACCGAGTGGGATGAGACAACCTCATCTGGATCTGTGGGTGACTGCACATCGTCCAGGTCACCATAAATCACCTCCAGCACAGCTGAGTTCCTCAGGTACTGGATACCTCTCCATGGTGGTCCATTTGCCTGGGGCGATATACAACATCTTCCTTGAATGGATATCTTTCCTTCATAGCTGACAGGAGTCGCCTCCAGAGGCTGAGGGCTGGTGCCCCTTTCCCAATCGCTTTGTCAATGCCCCCTTCCCTAGAAACGGATCCCAGCTGTTTGGCTTCCTTATCCTCTAATTCCAGGCTACTGGCCCTGCTATCCCAGCATCAGAGCAGCCAGGTGACAATGTGCTCCCCTGGACAACGGCTGAAATCTTTTCGCATATCTCGCAGCTCACTCAGGGATAGGGATTGAGGGGTTTCCGTCTCGTTTATGAGTTCTTCCTCTTCCTCTCCCTGTGATGGCCCTGCTCCTTCATCTTCCCTTTCTAAACGAGTTGACTTTCACTTCTAGGATTTCTTTTTATGTATAGGGGCTACTGATACTGACACGGGTTGGTTCCCTGGTTGAACCTCAGTGCTTGTAACAGAGTTGTCCGGAGCAGCCGCAGTGCCTGTCGCGGGGGGAATCAGAGCAGCTGCAGTGCCTGTCATTTTGTCACCAGATCCTTGAGGGTTCTGAACAGTGTTGAACAGGGCTCGGTAGGCACGGGCCAGGCCCCAGCACATTGCAGTGATTTGTGTCTCCCTAGAATTGGCAGGGTCACAGCATACTTCTTCCAAATATTCTACTAATTTTTCAGGATTCTGCACTTGTTCAGGGGTGAAGTTCCAAAACACTGGAGGTACCCACTGTCATAGGCATTTGCCCATGCTATCCCACACACCCTGGCACTCAACTATCCAGCCTTGGGGAAGGTCTCTGGATGATATTCTTAAATTGCTTACTAACCTTGGACAAAATCGAAACAGTATTCCCAAGCAATACCAATAGATGTATCTTAACTACCCAAGGATGTTCAAAATACTGAAAAGTTATTGTAATGAAGGAGGAAACATCATAGAAAAAGGTAGCGAAGGTGCCATTCTGTATTTCCTCCATAAAAAAAACACCTCTCAGAGGAAGAAGTATAATTGCGAATTGTCTCCATAAGATGATACCCGACATACAGTAACGGTTTCAGTACAGCCCTTAGATACCAAAATAAACCCAAGGTCACTGTTTTAATAACAAATCTCACAGGCAAAACATCACCAATTAAAGCAGAGCACAGCAAACTGCAAAAACCATCACCGATCTTTAACACGTACAGAAAAAAAATGAGCATGGTGCAGATCAGGTAAACCAATATCGAGAACACATGGATCAATATCGCGTCCCACAACTACTAACAGATCTAAATTCCTTAATACGCTCTGGTTAATCTGTTATCTCAAACCCTTCGTGCCCCACGTTGGGCGCCAAAAAGGACTGTTGTGGTTTAGCCCCAGCCGGCAACTAAGCACCACACAGCTGCTCGCTCACTCCCCCCTGGTGGGATGGGGAAGAGAATCGGAAGAGCAAAAGTAAGAAAACTCGTGGGTTGAGATAAGAACAGTTTAATAATTGGAACAAAATAATAGTAATAATAATAATGAATTGTAATGAGAAGGAAAACAACAAGAGAGAGAGAGGAACAAAACCCAAGGCAGGGAAAAAGAAAAAAACTAAAAATTAAAAAAAAGATACAAGCGGTCACCACCCGCTGACCGATGCCCAGCCAGTCCCCAAGCAGTGATCGCTACTCCACAGCCAACTCCCCCCAGTTTATATACTGAGCATGACATCATATGGTATGGAATAGCCCTTTGGTCAGTTTGGATCAACTATCCTGGCTGTGCCCCCTCCCATTTCTTGGGCACCTGGCAGAGCAGGGGAAGCTGAAAAGTCCTTGACCAGTGTAAACACCGCTTAGCAACAGCCAAAACATCAGTGTGTTATCAATATTATTCTCATACTAAAATCCAAAGCACAGCACTATACCAGCTACTAGGAAGAAAATTAACTCTATCCCAGCCGAAACCAGGACACATGGGAGCATGGCTCGGGGTTGCTCCTTCCATCTGCTCCAGCGCTGAGCTAATCTCCCATTGTCTTTGGGGAAGCGCAAGTGCCACAGAGGAGAGGTGTTGGTGGTGGTGACAGTCCCCTGGAAGCTCAGGCGTGGGGCTGCACTGCCAGGCCCCTCCGCAGCTGAAGGAGCCTCTGCTGCTCCCTTCCCCAGTGATCCTTTCTAGAGATGTCGCACTGAGACTCCCGTTTCTCAACTGCATTTCTTCATGGCGGAGGAGTTCTTATAGCTTCCTCGTGGAGGTAACTAATGCTGAAATCATTTCACTCTTGGCAGAGGTGGTCGAAGAGTGATAAAACGGAGTCAAAGGAGTGTAGAAGAGGCGCTGGGCTGTACTCCCTAAATTCCTGGTGCCAGCACCACCTCTTGCTTTTCCTCCTCCCTTCCTAATCTTTCAGCCCATCTCCCTGAAAATTCAGAATGAGTCCCCTGGTATTTCTCCTAATCTGGCATTTAAAATCTCAGGCAATAAAGCTTTCACCACTTCCCTTAGGGAGACAATTTTCCAGCCTACAGTTCTCCATTCAAAAGCTTTCCGCCCTGATTCTCAGCTTAAACATGCCCTTCCTTTATTTCACCCCATTAAAATCATTAATGTATCACCAGTCTCTCCCTTTGTGCCACTTCATTCAAATATTTACGGATCACTAATGCCTCCCTGCTTAGTTTACTAATTCCATTGTACCTATGATAGGCAGAATTTCTTTTTTTCTTTCATAATGCCTCCAGGCTGCCAATTCCTTCAGTCGTGGCTCTTTGAGCTCCTTTCCATTTATCACTCTTCTTGCAAATGCAAGGCAGATGCTTACCACCCTCACCTGTGTCACTATGCTTTTCTGTACCCCGTCCAAAACTGCATTGCCTGTTCCTCGCTGCCGTGTCCTAACGCCTGTGCAACAGCGTGCTGTCCTCCGGGTGTCTTTCAGGAGTTGTGCCTCCAAAGCACATTCTTCCCTGTAAATACAGAATCTGGATTATTTTCCCAGAAGTAGCCGGCTGGGTTGTGGAGGTTGATTTTAGTTGGTGGCAGGGCATGGCTGGAGCCATGTAGGAAATCAGAGCAGACTCTGGGTTAGAGCCCCCAGCAGCCCCACACAGGACAGGTTTTATCTTTTCTTAAGTATGGATTTCGTTAGCGCCCTTCTTGTTCCCTCTTATGCTGACATTGCCAATATTGGATGCACTGATGAGGCTGGTGCTCTTGCAAAGGAAGTTTTTTACATGTTTGGCAAGAAATATTTTGCAAAGTACTGTTTTAAAAGAGAATCATTAATTCCTGAATACGTAGCTCTACTTCTGCCTGAATCTCTCTCTTATTCTTATTTCTTCTCAATGTCATAAATTCCCCTGAGGTAGTATGTGATATCTGTCTTTGTTTCCCAAGTCCATGTATATGATTTGGGGGGGGGGGGGGGGGTAGATGCATACACATATTTCTATACTACCAACCCTGTAACTGATTCTGTGCCACGAGCAGTGGCTGTGGAGGAGTGGGATCCTCCAAGGCTGCCTTTGCTGTGCGATGCATGCTTAACACTTGAATTTCCTAGGTGTTTGTCAGGATTTAGGGACTATGCTGAAATGATTGCTGCCTGTCCTGGTTTCGGCTGGGATAGAGTTAATTTTCTTCCTAGTAGCTGGTATAGTGCTGTGCTTTGGATTTTAGTATAAGAATAATATTGATAACACGCTGATGTTTTGGCTGTCGCTAAGCAGTGTTTACACTGGTCAAGGACTTTCCCCCCCCCTTCAGCTCCCCATGCTCTGCCAGGTGCCCAAGAAATGGGAGGGGGCACAGCCAGGATAGTTGATCCAAACTGACCAAAGGGCTATTCCATACCATATGATGTCATGCCCAGTATATAAACTGGGGTGAGTTGGCCGGGGGGTAGCGATCACTGCTTGGGGACTGGCTGGGCGTCGGTCGGCAGGTGGTGAGCGGTTGTATAATTTTTTTTTAATATATTTTTCCCCTTTTTTCCCTCCCTTGGGTTTTGTTCCTCTCTCTCTCTCTCTCTCTCTTGTTGTTTTCCTTCTCATTACAATTCATTATTATTATTAGTATTATTTTGTTCCAATTATTAAACTGTTCTTATCTCAACCCACGAGTTTTCTTACTTTTGCTTTTCCGATTCTCTCCCCCATCCCACCGGGGGGGGGGAAGTGAGCGAGCGGCTGCGTGGTGCTTAGCTGCCGGCTGGGGCTAAACCACGACACTGCCACATGTTTTCAAATTGCAGAGCACTATCTACAATGTATTGTGCAGCATATATACCCCAGGGCTGCAAAGCTAAATACTCTGATTAAGAAACATCAGAATGTTGTTTAATGTATGCATTATAATGTCACCCTAATTGCACACCATGCTTCCCCCACCCAGCCCCCAGGTCTCTGATCTCAGGGAGTGCAGAGGCAGGATTACCAGGAACAGTGTTGGAGGGAGAATGAGTGTTGGCCGAGAGACTGGTGAGAGGTGTTTGTGGTGCTGGGCTCCTGCTGCATTTGCCTGTGTCTCTCCCGAGCTTGGCCGTCTTCTCGTTTCTTTCTTGTCGTTTCCTGATTTCCTTCTGCTCCCTCCTCTGCTCTTTTCCTCCTGTGAGTCGGCTCCAACTGCCATGCTTGGTTTGTACACTTCTGCTTTGCTGCTGGGAAACCAAAGAAAGCGGTGTGCCGTTAGCCCGCAGACAGGTCTCCCTCCTAGCTGATTTACCAGCTGTCGGCTGCCTTAGCTTTCCTCTGTGGTGGGCACCCACGGCTCCAGCCAGCGTGAACTGGCTCTGGTGGTGGCTGACTGCCACTGTGCCCCTCACGCGTTGTCGGCTGCTCGGCACAGGCACCTCTACACACCGCAATCTGGCCGAGGCCGGGTGCATCCCCTCAGGTGGTGCCCCGCAGGGGCCTCACTGGGCCTGGGGGCTGCTCGAGGATCTCCGGGGGGCTCTCCCGCGGGTGTAGGCGGGGAGGAGTGCGTGCGTGTCACGGGGGGGCCCACCCGGAGCGTGTGAGGGCTGCACGACACCCGCGTGTGTCAAGGCACGTGTGACAGCCCACCTGTCCGCCGCTCCCCTCAGGGCGCCGTGGGGGCAAAGGAGAGGGAGGGGGCGGAGCCTCACGCTTCACTGTGCGCCGCGGGGTGGCGCTGGCGGGTGGTAGCCGCTCTGCGCGGCACTCGGCTGCTCCGGCGGCGGCGGAGGGAGGAAGTGACGCTGCGCAGCGGAGTCCCGCGGCCTCCGGTGACATTTTCTCTCGTGTCGGGGGTGGTGGGGGGAGGGGGGGGGGGTGGTGGCGGCGGTGCGGCTGATATCCAGCTCCTCCCGGCTGCCCATGCCCCAGCTGCTGCCTCCGGTGGGAGAGGCCAGGAGGGGCCCTGCGTCGTCCAGGTGAGTGGGGCCGGCGTGGCCAGCGCTCGCCTGGGCCGCCTCGCTGCAGCCGCGGAGGCGCCGGGCGGGCGGCGGAACCGTTGCCATTAGCCCCTCTGCGCGCGGGCGGGAGGCGGCGGGGCGCCACGGCGGGGCGGGTACCGGCTTCGCCTCTTCTCCTCTTTTCCTCTCCCCTCCCTCGGGGCTGGCGGTGGCGGGAGCGGGCGCCCCGGCCGTGTCCCGGAGCGGGCGGGCACGTACGGTCCCGCGGCGTCTCGGGGGCCTTGTCCCACCAGGGCCGGGGAGGCGGCCCTGCCCGCGCCGGGCGTCCTCCGCGCCAGCCGAGGGGTTTCAGGAGAACGTGGGTGCCTGGTAGGTGGCTTTCAGCGCTGACCGCCTCGGTGAGGGGTGATCTCTATCATGGCCCGACACGGTACCTGCAACGCAGGAGTCTAGCCTAGCCGCCGCTTTTTTGTCCTAGCCTTGCCCGGAGTCAGCAGATGAAAACCTTGTCACAGCTCCTGAAAGCAACTTCTGTCCACTCTGTGTTTCCTAGGATTTCTGTAATGTGTTGTGGGATCGTATTAGTTGTTTGGAGAAAAACCCTTTGAAAAACAAGGCGTGTAACTGCTCCGGTTTTACGCTTCTCTAGTTTTTTTGCTTCTTTGTTTACCTTGGATGATGTGGGAATATATATTTTATGTGGGGAAAAAAGTTAAAGTTGTTCGATGCTTATCTAGCCTGAGTTCCGCTTGAGCTCCTAACATCTAATGGGTTGCAGATGTGGCTTTCAGTGACACAGCCATCCGAGGAGAATATAAAATTTAACTGTCCTATTTGTTCTTTTTAAAAAGGAAAAAGGCAGTCTTGTAATATTTTAACTGTTTCCCCAATTCCAGTATTGTAACTTTCTTTGCATTGAGGTTATTGGGCAACTACTTAAAAGGCCACTTTTTGAAAGACTTGGACGGGTGTTGTTTTTTTTTTTAGTTTTGTATTGTGTAGCTGGTAGGGAGAGCTTCCACCATTGTTAAGTAGCATCTAATTGTATTTGGTTTTGTTTGTTACTAGTGAAACTAGGCTACTTGTATTAAATTTTGTAGGTACCTTTATGAATCCATAACTGTAATACCTTAGTTCAACAAGGTCTTGGTTGTAACTAGTTACATACTTTAAACCAGCACAAAGTACCTAACAGCATTTCAAAGGCTGAAAAAACTTGTGTGTAGAGGTGCTATGACATAAGTGTAAATCCTGTTTGGTTTTGGTTGTTTTTTTTCACTGGCAAGTAATTCTAGCTTTTAAAAATGAATAGTAAATATTTGAACCCTTGAGCATCTCTTTAAAAATGTAAAATTTCTCTTAATTCCCCCCCCCCTCCTAAAAAAAAATATTTTATTTAAGTCTTCTCTGGTACTTGTCATGCACAAGACCAAATAATAGTTTCACTTATAGGCAAGTGCTAGCCTATATTTCCAGTTTTCAAGCTAAGTACAAACAGTACTTTTAAGTACAAACAGTAATAGCTTTCCCCTTAGAACAGCAAACAAATGTTAAATTCAAAATGTTTCTGTTAAAGTATCTTACGTTGCTTAAGTCTATGAAAAAATCTAATGTTTGACCTTGAGGTGGAAACTGGGTATGGTGCTCTTTGAGGTCTTCATCTTGTGGTTCTCCTGGCCTAGTTAAAACCTGTAATTGCTGTTTCTGTGATATAAGAGCTGGAAGTCAGGCAGTCATAACAGTGCAGCTTCCCCTGTTGTCCTGGAGGAGGGAAACATTGCCTTTGCAGAACGAATAGGTTTGTGACAAGCTCTAAGGAGAACGATAAGTTGCTTGTCATGTATTTGCTAAACCCAAACATCATTTCCTTTCCCCTCCCCCCCCCCCCCCCCCCGTACATGTATGATACAAAAGCAGTGAGATAAAGTAAAGCAGTGAGATAAAGTATAGAGAACTCAGCTGCCCAACAGCAGTCATTTTTAAGCATCATTTTCTGGGTATTTCTCACATCTAGTGATCTAGAGGAGTCTGGTGCTGGCAAAAGAAGCTCCAAAGGGGCTGGCTATGTGGCTACTAAAAGCTAATAAAATACTGCTTTCTGTGGTTCTGGTATACCAGTAACACTGGTGTTTTGTCTAGGGGATTAGGAGGAGGGATGGTGGTGGTGATGGAAGGTAGTACGTGAGTTTGGGCAGCTGGTGTTTATGCTCAAGTATGAGGATAACAGTTCTGACTCATTTTTAAACACTTGAATTTTTAATTATAATGTGTCGACTATTTCTGTTTGCTCTTCAGACTAATTGCTAGTTGGCATCATGAAGAGATGTGATGAGAAATTCCTGAGAAATCAGGAAGAAGAAAGGACTGTGGTCTTATACATTCAAGTGTATGATGTGTATTGCAGTACAGCCTGGCCATCTATGCTTGTGCTCGATAAGCGCATGAAGGCTGCCTGCTTGGTAGAAATTGAAGTGCACAAACAAGTTGGGAAATGAGTGGATACATTAAACTGGGTACTGCGGAGGGAGGGGAAAAGGGAAGGAACCTGGAGCCAACCACAAGGCAGTTGAGAGTGGTTGATATGGAGTGGTCACAACACACGAACCAAGTACTGCTCTAACTGATAAAAGAGAGGTAGGAAGCATGTTTGTGTGCGTTTGACAAATGGGTAGATCACGCTGGCAGCTGACAGTGTGGAGGAGGTGGGGATTAATGAGGTAAGATAAGATTGGATGAACAAAGAGTAAATATAGAGAATCATGAGGGGCTTTGAACACTAAGCATTAGGGAGATAAGTTGGTGTAACTTGATCAGAGCAATGAGAAATAATTGCCTTGGTTGTCCTGACCCCTCATCTCCTTGCTGTGTATTTACCTTTAAAATGCAGGCTTCTTTGCCTTGCCTTGATTTTGTTCGCTTTCTTTGCTATCTCTTGTATATTGTCACATCAACTCCCTGCTCCACCAAGGATGTATGTGCCATCTATGACCCACCTGTATATCAACATGTCACTTAAACATCTGTTAACGAGATGGGAGTCTCTACGTGCTACACTATGAAAGCAGCTGCAGACTGAGCATTCGCAACTGTCTGGTTACCCTCTGACCAAAATGTCACCACTAGATATGTTAAAGCTTTGGAAACTTTTCAAATGAGTAAATAGTTTCAAGCAACTTGTATTTAATTTTCTATAACATTTCAAAGTTAGTGTGTTGATGGTACTTTTTGACAGAATTGGGTCTATGGTCGTTCTCGGCTTCTGTGTTTTTATCTGCAGTTGACTAAATGACTTAGTTTCTGTCAATGTTTACAGTTTTCTGAGCAGCAGATTTAATAACACATTTACTAGATCAGAGTGAAAGATTTAAATACCATAGTTGCAAGCATATAACTTGCACCTCAGAACAAGCACTCTGGAAAAGAAGTACCAAAACTTGAAAAATCTTTGCTGGCTTGAACATTATTGGTAGCAATGGGGAACCAAAAATGAAGCAGCAGTGGGAGAGGGGGACAGGCATAGTGCTGGGAAAGAGCTTTGGGATAAAGTTGTGTGGTACAGTGCATGTTGCTGCACAGTTACAGCTCTGAGATAACCTGAGGCTTACGTGGCAAGGAAACCACTTTTGTCTTGGTTTTCCAGTACGTGAATCAAAGTTCAGCAGAGAACTGACACTTGTGCCTTTAACTTTAGCACTGTAACTCAGGAGCAGCTTAACTGTTATGACAGCAGAATCTGTGGCAGCAAATATTATTGCAGGGAACTTAGTATGATTTTTGTGGTTATTTGTGTTGTCTTTGTCACATCTTTGTTCCAGGTTTTTAATGCATAATGCAGTTCTGAGTCTGTGAATTGAGGTCTCGAACGCAATGTCTACAAATGTGCAATTCTGAGTAAAAAGAAAACTGGATGAAAGAGACTGTAAATGAAAATGTGCATATAGTGTAAATATTAGCCTCTGCAGTTGCTTTCTCGTAACAGAGTACATCTCTGAGCTAGACTGGTGTGACTGATACCTTGTCACTTATTCAGTGTTACTGCTAAGGGTTAGAATTTAAATTTGTGGTTGCCCATTCCCACTTGTTAGTGTTCCCTCTTCACATGTGTGATCAGCATGAATAGAGCCTGTAGAGTATAGCATTTCCTCCACGCATATGACTGACTGACTTTCTGCAGTTGAGGCGCACATCGATTACTCATACAGGCCTGAAAATGAGATGCGGCTCAGTCACTGAGGTGTTGCCGTTACACCGTTGCAGATGCATTACTGAATGCACAGGGAGGTCAAGTAACGTGCTCATGGTTATATGGTGAGTCATCTTCAGATTTGGAATGATCCAACTTAATATCCCTTTTTATTTAAGAAGGTATTTAGGGTTTTATATCAATTTGACCATGTAGTCTCTCTCTTGAACGCTCAGAAATTGATTTAAGTAGCAGAATAGTGTACAGGCTTCAGCCATATCACGCCTTGTGATATTTGGTCTCCAAGAAGACAGCTTAAAAGCTGTTAGGACTCAATCTGACAGCTTTTTAATCATAAGCAGAACAGGTGGTCACTTTTTAATTAAATGCAAGTATTTAAGACTCTTTCAAGCTAGCATTTTTGTTTCAATATATGTGGATCATGGATTTGACTTGATAGTGAGACTTCTGTGGTGTCCTGCACAATGCTCTTCTGCTTTGATGCTTCAAAATTTCCTGGAAATGAGCAGGAAGAGCCAGACCATGATTGGATAAGTGTTCTTCTTGCTATGTTTCTGCTGTAATGTCTTGTTTCACAGTGCGTGGTCATTAGTCTTTCAAGACTTATTTTAGAGAAGGCAGATTTCACTTCCATTAATCCAAAATGGGTAGAGACCAAGTGACTCACAGTAGCAGAGCTGGGAATAACCAAGAGCCAGACTTTGTAATACCAGTTGTCTGTGTGATGATGCAGTTATTACCATTTCAGTAATTTGTTTTTCATTGGGAATATTACATTTCCATGATAGCAGTTTGAGGTTGGCGCTGTATGCTCCAATAGTATTGTCAAACTTCCTGAAGCAAAAAGAAGCAACTTAAAGTGATAGCCAGGTAAGGTTAAGACAGTACTGTTCTCTTGTACTGTGGCTTTCTCATCAGCTGGTAATCTCCTGACTCCTCAGCTCACTCTCCCAGTTCTTGCTCTCTGGGAATGCTAACTCTTGCTAGAGAGACAGTTCTAAGTAATCTGTCAAAAGAAAAATTTTAGGGAAAAAGGTTGGTAAGGAGTAGGTCAGGAAGCTGTCTACTAATTCCATGTGCTTGTGGTTGGAAATACAATGTAAGATAAGGGGGGTTTAGAGGCTGTCTCCTAATGAAGTTGGATGAAATGCTGGTAGCCTGAGGTCTTGTCGTCTTTAATAAGAAATCTTTTGGAGATGAAGTTGTCATTGTGGGAAAGAATGGGCTTGTGGGTAGCAGTGCCTATGAGCTGAATTACTGATAAATACAATTTGAGTTGTCAGTAGCTATGGTTCCTCCAGAGCTGGTAATACCTTTTGATCATCACTATGCTGAATCTGTGAGGAGTTATAAAAAAACCCAATTTCTTTGAGTATTGTTTTTCAGAAGCCTTTAAGGTGAAGTTTTATTTTCCATGGTTCCAGTTACTGATATTAATAAGTCATCTTAAAGGCAATTCACAGGCTTTGGATCCGCTCACTATAATAAAGAAAATCCAGAAATTGTTGAATACCATAAAACTAAGCTAGGGAAATTTAGTGAGTGTCTTGCCAGAGTGAGCTAATTATTGAGGGCTTATGAAGTTATAGACCTCACCTCAATTTAAAGTTGGTTTGATAACAGATACTTGATTTCCCTTTTTTGTTTTACAAGATCAAAACGGGTTTTCTACTTTTTAACACCTGTAGTGGATTTCACCATTTGTCTGTATGGAACTCATCAAGCTACAGCAATAAGATGACTGTGTTGAATGAACAGAATGGGGTTGAATTAATATTCCAGACTTGATGCTCTTTTTTCTTATATCTCCCCTTTTGCTGGGGAAGTTGTATATATTATTTACATCTTCTGTTGCTAACCATTAGTTTTATTCTTAAGAAAGCTCTGCCAGCTGAGCCTCTTCTTCCTAAATCAAGAACAATAATGCAACAAATAATTTTGGGGTAAATGGTGCTTTTATTTAAGGGTAAGTAAATTGGTTTTTTGGTTTTTGGTTTTTTTTTCCCCTCCTGTCAGTACTTGCATGGTACCCATGAAAACTACCTTTTAATTTTCTTTTGTTCTTTTTATAGCTGATAACTTGGTATCCTCTTACATGCTGTTACTTAATTTCTGTAGTCAAATATATGCGACGTCTTCTGTATGTTGTGGGAAAGAAATGTCTGTTTCCTGGTCTGTCTGTTATCCTCTCAAAGTAGATGTCAAATTTCTTCACCTCTGCCAACTGGGAGTAAATACTGTAGGAAATATCTGATGGTAAAACTTGTGTTAGAGGCGTTATTCATAACGCACATGTAACTGGCTTTTGACCCAGTCAGTTCTGGTTTTTTAAACACCCAAGGTAGCTTTTGTTTATTTGTAGAACCAGCCTGTGTTTACTTCATACTGTTTTTTCATCTGTTGTTTGTCAAAAGCTTATTCTAAATTAACCCTCTCCTGCACTGTCCTTTTTCTTTACCAGGCTTCGTTCTCCT
The DNA here is from genome assembly GCF_035582795.1 of Mycteria americana. NCBI lineage: Eukaryota > Metazoa > Chordata > Aves > Ciconiiformes > Ciconiidae > Mycteria > Mycteria americana. The sequence continues at coordinate 11,986,722 of NW_027445436.1, forward strand.
TCCATAACAGACAGTGCCACAGTCCCTCTAATTCTGCCAGTGTCCACAGACGTTTGTTTATGGCTGTGGTGTCCTACAATAATTTAACTTTTTTGTTGCATTAGTTTCTTAGGAAAGCTCAACTAAGGAGGAGAGCGCTAGGATTTGTAACGATACAGACTCAAAGGTTAGCGATCTTGAGTTAGCTGTGCTCTTGAGTATGGTTCAGTAGCATGGCTGAGCTTTCTTGGTGAGAAGGTAGCGGGTTGTTTCCAGTGAAGCTATACCTGTTGCTTACTGAGTCCTAATTAGGTCATGACAGACCAGTGTCATGAGTGCTTTCTTCTTTAGGAGCACTTAGGACATGTCAAGACTACGGTATCGATTGTTAGTAATCTAGTGGATGCTGAAATCAATTGGCATCTCTTATTACTGGTCAAAAAACAATCAAGGGTTTGGTGTCAAGAACAGCCTAACAGCACTTGGTATCTTACTGTTACTAACATTTTCACAATTTGAATGCAATGTGACTTTGCCTTTAGTGTAATGATACCATTTATTTTTCAGTAATATACCTACTGCAAATTCATGTTGCAATATTTAGATTTTATACTACTAACTTAATAATTAAAGCAACAAATGAATAATCTTAGTAGCTTGTGGATGAGAAAATGACTGGAGATCAGGGTTTGGCTTACAGTTCCTTTCCAGTCTTTCTGTGGAATTTGGGCATGTCACCTGATATTTCTTCTTCACTTGGCCAGACCATAAAATGGGTATGTTACAGCCCTGTGACAGGAAGATACTGACTTAAGGCAAAGACACAGTGCTGGTATTGAATTAAAGTATTTGAAGCTTTAAAATACCTGAGGGTCGATTTTGTTTATTTCCTGTGTACTAGCATGTGGCAAAGATGTGTAAAAACGACTGATCATAAAATACTTACAAACTGTAGAGTCACTTAATATCACTTAACTCGTTTGTTAAATGGCTGTCATAAATCTATACCACTTCTAGTTCAGCTTGAGCTTTTAGATAGCTGTAAGAGATGAGGAGATGCTGGCGAGTCGCTGCGTGAGCTGCGGAAGTAGTCGCAAGACAGCCCGGGAGGTGGTAGTGTCGGTTAGGTAGGCAGCACTGTTAGTGGAAAGGAACGTTACACAGAACTTGACAAAACAGCTCTCTTACCTGCTGAGAGTATCTGTCCTCCTGATGTCAAGGGTTGTGCAATTTTGGAGTGGTGTTTTTCAAGACCAGGTGAATCGTCCAATGCTCTCCCTTGCTCCAGGCCTGTTGCTGCTGTCTCTTGTGTAAGATGCTCACCTTGCTCTCCTGGACCCCTGACTCTGATCTCATTCAGCCAACTAGCCCAATGATAAGGTGCACAGCTTTTCTCTGGTTTCGGCTGGGATAGAGTTAATTTTCTTCCTAGTAGCTGGTATAGTGCTGTGCTTTGGATTTTAGGATGAGAATAATGTTGATAACACGCTGATGTGTTAGTTGTTGCTAAGTAATGTTTACACTGGTCAAGGACTTTTCAGCTTCCCATGCTCTGCCAGGTGCACAAGAAGCTGGGAGGGGGCACAGCCAGGATAGTTGATCCAAACTGACCAAAGGGCTATTCCATACCATGTGACGTCATGCTCAGTATAGAAACTGGGGGGAGTTGGCTGGGGGGTAGCGATCGCTGCTCGGGGACTGGCTGGGCATCGGTCAGTGGGTGGTGAGCGGTTGTATCACTTGTTTTTTTCTCCTGGATTTTGTTCCTCTCTCTCTCTTGTTGTTTTCTTTCTTATTACAATTCATTATTATTATTACTATTATTTTGTTCCAATTATTAAACTGTTCTTATCTCAACCCATGAGTTTTCTTACTTTTGCTCTTCTGATTCTCTCCCCCATCCCACCGGGGGGGAAGGGTGAGCGAGCGGCTGTGTGGTACTTGGTTGCCAACTGGGGCTAAACCACAACAGTCCTTTTTGGCACCCAACATGGGGCTCGAAGGGTTTGAGATAATAACAGATTAACCAGAGTGTATTAAGGAATTTAGATCTGTTAGTAGTTGTGGGACGCGATATTGATCCATGTGTTCTCGATATTGGTTTACCTGATCTGCACCATGCTCATTTTTTTTCTGTACATGTTCAAGATCGGTGATGGTTTTTGCAGTTTGCTGTGCTCTGCAGTGATTAGTGATGTTTTGCCTGTGAGATTTGTTATTAAAACAGTGACCTTGGGTGTATTTTGGTATCTAAGGGCTGTACTGAAACCGTTACTGTATGTCGGGTATCATCTTATGGAGACAATTAGCAATTATACTTCTTCCTCTGAGAGGTGTTTTTTTTTTATGGAGGAAATACAGAATGGCACCTTCACTACCTTTTTCTATGATGTTTCCTCCTTCATTACAGTAACTTTTCAGTATCTTGAACATCCTTGCGTAGTTAAGATACATCTATTGGTATTGCTTGGGAATACTGTTTCAATCTTGTCCAAGGTTAGTAAGCAATTTAAGAATGTCATCCAGAGATCTGCCCCAAGGCTGGATAGTTATGAGTGCCAGGGTGTGTGGGATAGCATGGGCAAATGCCTATGACAGTGGGTACCTCCAGTGTTTTGGAATTTCACCCCTGAACAAGTGCAGAATCCTGAAAAATTAGTAGAATATTTGGAAGAAGTATGCTGTGACCCTGGCAATTCTAAGGAGATACAAATCACTGCAACGTGCTGGGGCCTGGCCCGTGCCTACCGAGCCCTGTTCAACACTGTTCAGAACCCTCAAGGATCTGGTGACAAAATGACAGGCACTGCAGCTGCTCTGATTCCCCCCGCGACAGGCACTGCGGCCGCTCTGCCCCCCCCCCAGCACTGCGGCTCAACCAGGGAACCTGTGTCAGTATCAGTCACCCCTATACACAAGAAGAAATCCTGGAAGTGAAAGTCAGCTCGTTTAGAAAGGGAAGATGAAAAAGCAGGGCCATCACAGGGAGAGGAGGAGGAAGACGAAGAACTCGTAAATGAGACGGAAACCACCCGATCCCTATCCCTGAGTGAGCTGCGAGATATGCGAAAAGATTTCAGCCGTTGTCCAGGGGAGCACATTGTCACCTGGCTGCTCCGATGCTGGGATAGCGGGGCCAGTAGCCTGGAATTAGAGGGTAAGGAAGCCAAGCAGCTGGGATCCGTTTCTAGGGAAGGGGGCATTGACAAAGCGATTGGAAAAGGGGCACCAGTCCTCAGCCTCTGGAGGCAACTCCTGTCAGCTATGAAGGAAAGATATCCCTTCAAGGAAGATGTTGTATATTGCCCTGGGAGATGGACCACCATGGAGAGAGGTATCCAGTACCTGAGGGAATCAGCTGTGCTGGAGGTGATTTATGGTCATCTGGACGACGAGCGGTTACCCAAAGATCCAGATGAGGTCCAGTGCACATGACCCATGTGGTGGAAGTTGGTACAGAATGCACCATCGTCATGTGCCAACTCATTGGCAATACTGACCTGGAAAGACGGAGAGGGTCCAACAGTGGATGAAGCGGCTAGCCAGCTCCAGGAATATGAAGAAAGTATCTCTTCCCTCCCTTGTCTCGGCTGTGGAGAAACTGTCCCGGGAGGTCCAGCAACTCAAAGAGGATAGGTCCTACTCCCCACCTGTAGGGGCCAATATCTCTGCTATTAGGAGTCAGCATTCCTCTGCTCAAGAGAGAGACAATATAGAGGGTACACACCACGGGGCACCCTATGGTTTTACCTGTGTGACCATGGAGAGGACATGAGGAAATGGGATGGAAAACCTACCTCGACACTAGAGGCGGGGGTATGTGAGTTGCAAGGAAAAACAGTCACCAAAGGGGGTTCTTCCAGGAAAATTGCTGCTCCGGTTTCCAGTGGGCAGTTCCCCAGACAGAGTAAAAGGGCTGATCTTACTCCTGATTTTAATGAAGGAGCTCCTGACTCATATGTACAAGAAATGGGTCATGAATACTATGACCAGGACTAGAGGGGCCCTGCCTCCAGCCAGGTGGAGGAAAGGGACAACCGGGTTTACTGGACTGTGTGGATTCGATGGCCTGGCACATCAGACCCACAGGAGTATAAGGCTCTAGTAGACACCAGTGCACAGTGTGCCCTAATGCCATCAAGCTATATAGGGGCAGAACCCATCTGTATTTGTGGAGTGACAGGGGGATCCCAACAGCTGACTGTATTGGAGGCCAAAGTGAGCCTAACTGGGAATGAGTGGCAAAAGCACCCCATTGTGACTGGCCCAGAGGCTCCGTGCATCCTTGGCATAGACTACCTCAGGAGAGGGTATTTCAAGGACCCAAAAGGGTACCGATGGGCTTTTGGTATAGCTGCCTTGGAGATGGAGGAAATTAAACAGCTGTCTACCTTGCCTGGTCTTTCAGAGGACCCTTCTGTGGTGGGGTTGCTGAGGGTTGAAGAACAACAGGTGCCAATTGCTACCACAACAGTGCACCAGAGGCAATGTCGTACCGAGTCTCCCTGATTCCCATCCATAAACTGATTCATCGACTGGAGAGCCAAGGAGTGATCAGTAAGACTCGTTCACCTTTTAACAGTCCTATATGGCCAGTGAGAAAGTCTAATGGAGAGTGGAGACTAACAGTAGACTATCGTGGCCTGAATGAAGTCATGCCGCCCCTGAGTGCTGCTGTGCCGGACATGCTGGAACTTCAGTACGAACTGGAGTCAAAAGCAGCCAAATGGTATGCTACAAATGATATTGCTAATGCATTTTTCTCAATCCCTTTAGCAGCAGAGTGCAGGCCACAGTTTGCTTTCACTTGGAGGGGCGTTCAGTACACTTGGAATCGATTGCCCCAGGGGTGGAAACACAGCCCTACCATTTGCCATGGACTGATCCAGACAGCACTGGAACAGGGTGAAGCTCCAGAACATCTGCAATACATTGATGACATTATCGTGTGGGGCAATACAGCAGAGGAAGTTTTTGAGAAAGGGAAGAAAATAGTCCAGATCCTCCTGAAAGCAGGTTTTGCCATACAACAAAGTAAGGTCAAGGGACCTGCACAGGATATCCAGATTTTAGGAATAAAATGGCAAGATGGACGTCGTCAGATCCCAATGGATGTGATTAACAAAATAACAGCCATGTCTCCACCAACTAGCAAAAAGGAAACACAAGCTTTCTCAGGCATTGTGGGTTTACAAAAATATTGGGTAAACAAAAATATTATGAAGGATGTATGAGTGGCCAGTTACTCATTGATAAAGGGCATACATGCCATTTTTGATATAACTCTTTGTGCAGTAGTATATATTACTTAATAGCATACATTCCGTGATAGTTGTTCTTTAGGAAGCTACTAACACCTTTATTTGAATTTAATTTTTTGCTTTTTAATAATTTATCTTCCAGAATCTCTTCTCAGAGCAAACGGTGCTGTGAAAGAAACACTCGGTACCCTTTCCTGTGTCTAGTTGGAACCTGTGAGTTCATGGTGTGATGAGATCAAACAGCAGGTAGTTTTTAATCAGATTTGGTTTTTTTCTAAAGGGATGGTTTGTTGCTTGCCCTCCCTTCCCTTGTCTTCCTGCCAGCTCTGGCAGAAAATTTCAATTATTTTCTGGTTTTGTGTTTTGCTGGCTTAGTGAAGTGAATTTACCCAAGAAAAGATGAGCCAGTTCTGGTGCAAAGGAGGGAATGTGACTGCCCAGTCATGATTAGGTGGTAAAAGAGTAGGGGGTAAAACCCATCCCTGTTAGTGGCAGCGAGCTGTTAGACTGGCTGGGCTGTCTCTGCTAATCTGACCTTCAGAATCCTTCTGGATTTCTTCACTAAAGTGCAGGTTTCATAGTGTACAAATTATGTGCCTTTACAAATGAGTCCATGATTTGAAAATATTTCCTAGGTAAAGGTACAGTTAGATACTTAATGGCTTCTGCATACTGGTGTGTTCTGTGTGTGGCTGGAAAATAAAATTATTTCTGTTGGAAAAAACCTAGCACAGAAGTTTTTACAGAATTGCCTTTTAAAATCATCAGTGCAGTATCTGTGCATCAGAAAAAGGAGAATGACATTTCTGAGCAATGTCTAATTAAGTATCCATCTGTGTCTGTAAGCATCACAGCTTATTTTTCAGTGCTGTGTTCTCATTTAATTAAGAAACTGGTTTTTCTGTAGCATCACCTTGAGATTATCTTTTCTAGTACTGTTACTAGAAAAGTGAGTGGCAAGAAAGGAATGGGAGTTTTTCACTATAGTATCTTCCTCTCTCTGATATATACATTTCTCAAGTAAAACTAAATCAGTATATTTTTTCTTTCTTTGAGACAAGGCTTTCCTTGACATAGATATTTTCCCCTGAACTGTCTGTATTCTTCCCTGCAGCAAAGTCTGTCTGAGTCACGACAGACTTTTTTTTTTTTTTTCCACCGACATAAATATCAAGTTCTTCTTTTATATACATACTAATACTAGAATTGTGGACTTTTTAAATAGCCAGTTCAAGGGACCTGGAGAGTACAAACCTCATCAGAGCAAGTATTTTTTCCACACACACAGAAACACATATCAGTGTTGACCAGATATAGTTTTGTGAAGTTACTAGTCCCTGTGCTGCCTTCTTACTGAAAATATAATTCACTGATCCCTGTGTGAGAGATCAAACCAGCATGGTTTGAGTAGTTAAAGTAAGATCCTACTTAATAATAAGATTTTTTATTAAGTCATTGGATAGACTGTTAGCAAAGTGGTACCATGTAGATGAAACAATTTTTTCTGGCTGATAGGCCAGAGAGATGGAAAGGCAAGTACAGGTGTTCTTCTAGTCCCTTTGGGAGCTGTGAGGTAGATGATGTTGCCACGTAGGACGTTTGTGAAAAAAGAGTCTCTAGTTAATTTTGGCTGCCCTTTAGCGTTGTGTCGAGCTCTGTCCTTTGTGCTTCCCAGGCTAAAAGGATGAATAGTGCAGAAGCTGTTCTGCAGTTATTAGTATGAATATTTAAATACATTTATTTTGGCCAGGCTAATACTCTTCTTGTATGTGTTTGAGCAACCAAATTTTTCCTTGCATGTACATTTCAAAACTCTTGGAAAAGATACTTTTCTTTTCAAAGTACATGACCAGAGCAAAGCTGGGAGTTGCACTAGCAGGTACAGTATGTATCCCACTGTGTATAACTCTTGGCCAGTCATTCAGTCATCAAATCTGTGTGTTACTTACCTGTATAATAGGAGAATTATTTGATAACATAGATTTGTGGATGAAATATGTAGAAATACTGATTTTATTACAGCATTGGGATGCGTTTATGTCTCAGAACATGTGTATTCATCATTTAGGCTTGTTGATGCTGTGTTGTGGCCTTGGAAATAAGTTGATTCTTACGTGATATTTATTGCCTACATTAAATTGCCATCTCCAGAAATTCTTTTAAGTTGTTTTCAAGAGAGTTTTACTCAGTGCAAGTATTGGCAAACATTGTTCTTTGGTGGTGGGTTTTTTTTGTTTGTTTGGGTTTTTTAAGTAAAATGCTGAGTTTACTGTTTGTTTGGGGTTTTGGGGTTTGGGGTGTTTTTTTCTTCATGTTTAGCAGACCTAGAGTTGTCATCTTCATCTTTCTTGTGTTTTCTGATATTAACTAAGCTTTCTTTCCTTAACTGGTCTTTCTCTCCCATAAATATTTTCATATTTCCCTTACACCATCCAGCATTTCATTCATTAGCCTGAAGGAAGCATGAACTCTCTTTTAATATTCTTTAAGAATTAAGTTTCAAAGTGGGTTAGGGCAGACAGGACAACATTGAGCTTTTCACAGCACCTTTTAGAAGCAGGGAAGTAGGAATTCTGTGCTGCAGATGGAGGGGGGGGGAAGCAGCATACAATTGCATACATATAATTACAGGCAGCTTGGCATGGATCAGGAAACTGAATAAGGATTGTCAGGGTACAGAAAAATCTCTCTGAACCATCCATGCTTTCTCAGGCTGCTCAAGTACTAATTGCCCTTGTCTGCAGAAATGCATTTTTTAAAACCAGTAGATTAAATCTTACTACTGCTTTTTCTTGTCTACGCTTTTTTGAAGTGCCATAAATTTATCATTTACTATACTTCTAAACCCATAAATTATTTGTTCCATACCATTCATCTGTGAGTAAATGCAGTAATTGAAAGATCTTTATTCTATGTTGAATTCCAAGGGAAAATTTAGGTGGAAGGCGAAGTGTGAATAATGAAGATAAAATGATAAATATTGATCTCTCAAACAAAATTTCCCTGAAGGTGTTTCAGGTACTTTTGGGTTGATAACGTGCCAGTTATCAATACGATAAATAGCTTGGTTTTTGTATTTGCACTGAAGCAATGCAATTTATTAAATTATAACTTGAAGTAAAATGTAGGATACTAATGTGCGTGGATACTCTTTCTTGCTCGCATCCCATACTATTTGATGCTGTTTTCCTGGCAGATTTGAGAGTAACTAGGTCAGCCTGTAGGTTCTCATACAACCAGGACTTGTATGGGAGACACTCAAGGAGCACTTTAATGGTGTATTAGATACTCCTTAATGGTGTATTAGATACTCCTAAAAAGTCTTTACATGACTCACCAGCATGGTGGTTCTCTGCTGAGAACAAATCTGTGTTACACATAGCTAATGCTTCTAAAGAAATTGTCTGTAGATGTCGTAAACCCCGTGTCCCTGACAATTTACTGTCACTTCACGGCACTTCTTGTAAATACGTCTTTTGTACGTGAGATCTACTGGCAGAGCAGTTCCACTGGAAAAGGAAGGTGTTTGTAGTCTTGCTCTGTAATGTTCAGCAGCTGCTTGGTTTTTGCTCGAAGTGACTGGATTTCTCCTATGTCATGTTGGTACTGTAAGTTTGCATGTTACCATAAAAACATTGTGATCTTATAAGGTTGAGGTCCTGTTCAACTGAAAGTAGATTTCTCATAGATAATGGAAACTGAACTATATTCTGGTCTACCCAGGTAGATGAGTACTAAGTCTGGGAATTTTCAGGCTGGCCTTGTTCATAAGGGCTAAAATTCTCCATTAAAATATGTTTAAAGTTCTAGGTAAAGAAGTTTAGCATATGTTGCTTATAATATATTGATTTAAATTTTATACAGTAAGAGTTTAGAAATATTTTTATTATTTTCTGGTCTGTTTTGATTATTCTCATGAGGTGAACCATGTTTAATGTGATTCCAGTACCATCTTTAATGGGTGTGTTAAAGGAAGGATAGTTTGGTGTAACAGGATAAGTTCACTAGGAAAAAGTAAATTAAGAAAACCAATACGATACCGAACCGTACTGTCTGCAATTGAAAGCAATGAGTTATTTAGGTAATACTGTGAAGAGCAGGATTGAGTGAGTTATTTGGATAAATTATTCTTACTGTTCTGTTCTTGTGCAGGCTGCTGTATTGCTGAAGTCCATATCTCGTTCACCCAGTCTTCCAGACCGCGTGTTCCATGGTTTAAGACCAGGAGGACCTTGGTGTTCTGAAATGAAGATGGAGGCAGTGGGAAAAGCAGAAGAACTTGTTGATTCAGAAGTTCCACCGAAGACTTCTGAAAAGCAAGAGACTGCTTCTGATGAAGACGGACCTATAGAACTGGAGACGCAAACTCGGAAAGGCAACGTGCCCACTGCAGCAGACTCTGTGGTGCTTTCTTCAATGCCTTGCTTGCTGATGGAACTAAGGCGAGACTCCTCGGAGTCTCAGCTAGCATCTACAGAGAGCGATAAGCCAACAGGTGGTCGAGTTTACGAGAGTGACTCTTCTAATCATTGCATGCTTTCCCCTTCTTCCAGTGGGCATTTGGCTGACTCGGATACGTTGTCTTCCACAGAAGAGAATGAGCCCTGTCAAGCTGAAGCTGCTGTAGAGGGAGACCCTTCTGCAGTGTCTGGGGCTGCAGTTGGGAGGAAATCCAGGCGATCCAGGTCCGAAAGTGAAACTTCAACAATGGCTGCCAAGAAAAACCGACAGTCTAGTGATAAGCAGAATGGTCGAGTTACCAAGGTAAAAGGTCATCGAAGCCAAAAGCACAAAGAAAGAATCCGGCTGTTAAGACAGAAACGGGAGGCAGCTGCTCGCAAGAAGTACAACCTGCTGCAGGACAGCAGTACCAGTGATAGTGACCTGACGTGTGACTCGAGCACAAGTTCATCAGATGATGATGAAGAGGTTTCAGGGAGCAGCAAGACAATCACTGCAGAGATACCAGGTAGAGGATGTTTTTTAAACTGAACTGTAATGCATCTGACATCGTTTCTCAGCTGTCATGCTAAATTATATGAGTGACACTTGAGAAAAACCAGGAGAACTGCAGCTCTGTGTAAATTTGAAGACTGCAGTATATTAACAAGACATGGGCAAATTTTAAAAATCTGTTCTGAGGTTTCAGTGCACTTTTGCACACCAACAAAGCATAGAATGGTAAATTGGAGGAAGGACTATCTTTGAATTTTGGAATTTTCAGATCTTTTCCCTTGTAAACCTATATGAACTCCTATCAGTGCTGTCAAATCCCATTAGATGGTGATTATCTAACAAATAAATTCTTAAAATAAGTGGCCAGCTTTGCTTTAATATATTAAGACCACAGCTCAGCAGCTGTGTTAGAAATAACATGGCATACCTCTTGCCCATGTTACAGTAAGGCCCTGTTCATTATTGCACTTATGCTGTGCTTTCAGCTCTAAGTTTCAGTGCATGACAAACCTACTTAGCCTTATTGTAAATTCTTGCAGATTGCAGCTGGTCACCTATTTTAGGACATAAATATGAATTTGTTTTCACAGGTGCCTAAGCTATATCCACACCTACATTTTCAACATTTTAGACAAAGCTGTTACCATTTTCCTATGTCATAAGGATCTATAACTTCTGTACTTTTAATTTTCTGACACATCCGTGTTAAGATCGGAGGCAGCAAATTATAGGGGCCTCCTTGTGATTTTATTAGCAAAAGAAAGATTAATTCTTCAAGTTTTTGTCTGCTGAGTCTTTGTTATTTTATTAGCCCAAGTGCTGTGGAGAGGATTTTGTGTGAATTATTCTTGCAGCATATTATACCATAGAACCGTCGTCATATGGCAATCAAAATAAAATCACATCAAAATAAACTTTTGGGCTTGCCAATTTTTACTGGGTTGCATGCCTTTTTGCCTCTTGTGCTAGAAGATTTTTTTTTTTTGAGATAAATATCAGCTTACATAGGGCAAGAACATTTCAAGGAAAACTGCAATAATTAGTCTTAAGTTGCTGAACTAATGTTTGCTAGATGAATTAGTAAAAATATTTGCCGCAGATTTTACCAATAACTGTGTTTTAACTGACTTGATTATGGTGAATGATTCTGTCACCATGAGAACTGGCATTTTTCTCACATATTGCTAGGAAGCAGGTTGCACAAAGGAAGTTTGTTTATTATTAGAAAATCTGGGAAAGGCATAGTCCTCCTAGAATTATTGTGTAGTAAACTTTTAATAGAAATTCTAAAATTATTTTTACCAGTTTAGTAGTTAGTCAAACTTCTAGCTTTCATAGTTTTGTGCCTTTTTATTTACTATATTTACACTTTGCTGGGCAATTAAAGCCTGATTTAAAGCCTGTCGAAGAAGTCTATTTCATTGAGTTTTGGGGCATGTTCCTCCCCACCCCTAAAAAACCCCAAAACACACATAATAAATCCCCCAGGTTATATTCTTTTTTTAAAATCATGAAAGTACCTTGTGACCCAGAAAGGCACCACATGGTATTTTCAGATCTGTCTAGATTTCTGACTTCCATTGTGGAGACCTGAAACCACTCTAGGGTACTTTTTCTGTGTCACTAGGCTCTTCTGTATTTGAGCTCTCAGCCTTAACCGTGAGATGCTTGCAGTGAAAAGGTCCCATTGCAGTGCATGAAAGAGCTTGATGATTTAGTGATGATTACACCAAGGCCCAATTTTACCTGCGATGCAAAATGTGGGAGTGCAAAAACCGTCCTGAGGAACAGTGACCTTTATTTCATAGCCTGTATTATCTTGATACTAAATTACATTTAAGACATTAAAACTTCTGAGCTGTCCTTTTGGAATTAGGTGCAATGCATACCTGCCACATTGTGGTTTTCCTTTAAATAGAAACAACTTTGGTTTGTGGGAAGCAGTCTCCAAGTACAAGAGAAAAATATTTTCTATAGAGATAAGGACAAGGTTGGCCAAAAATGCATCCTGTGCTACTTGTGGGTTAATGAAATGTTGTGGTCTTAACAGATGCAGTGGAGCTGTGAGTTTGAGTAGGACTGACTCCCAGCTCTCCATCACAGTGGTAGGTTCACATACCGTCTGCAAATCCCTCTTCTTGGAACTGGCAGAGTGCTTAACTTGAATTATTTTTTTGACTAGAAAGCCATTTTAGTGCACTTAGATTTCACTGTGAATATCCTCAAAATTTAGGGAATGAACACATAGTTATAAAATAATACAGGGTATCAAAAAGCATTACTGGAAATTCAGGCCATGAGTGTCCTCTGCACACAGTCAAAAGCTAAGACTTGAACTAAAAGCTTGATACTTCAACTTGAGTGTCAAGAAACTGCAGTGCACCTGTCAGAAGGTCATAAGCATGGAAAAACTTTTGCTTTTACTTTTGAAAAAAGTCTGTACACATTGATGCAGAAGAGTTTTACAGGTAGCCTGTGTTCCCCTTAGTCTTACTGTATTTGGACACTTCAGCTGTAGTGTTGGTTACTGTCTCAACATAGCTTATTATTGGGACTGATTTTCAAAGGTCTGTTGTCTGAAAAATAGCTTTGCTGACAGAGATGCTCTAAAATTTTTAGTGACAGTTAATGTGGCCTTCATATACAAAGGTTGTACGTACTCTGGCTCTTAACCTTCTATTGATACATGTAGCATTACAGAAGACAGTTTACTTGTGTGGTCTGAAAATTTTAAGTGCCACATTTGAGAATACAGTAGTAGTCTTTTGTGTCATATTACTAAACCTCTTCCATTTTAATAGCGCAGTTATTTTTTTCAAACCATCCACATGACTGGTTCTGAAATATGTTTGGCTAAATTAGTAAGGTAAGGAAAATGTTCAGTGAAATACATAATAATGCCATGAACATCTGTAGTGTTATTAGCTTCACTTTGTGTGTGCACCCAAGTTGTGAACAGAGCAGTTGTGCAACAGAGAGTCAGTTCTCTCTGTTGCACTCAAATGTAATGTGGATTAAAATACTGGCAGGCTTGTTTTTCTCCTCAACAAAGACTGAAGAGTAAAGAGTTGAGGTCTTACTGGTAATACTTCAATACAAACATTGTGAGTTCAGTAGGAGCTAAGCATAATGTGATGTGTTATTCTGAATATATTATATGGTGTTAATTTATACCTGAAAATGTGTTCAATCTAAACTTCATGGATGCTACCGAGAATCTTTTCACTGACCTGAGCAGTCATAATCTTGGGCTCTTTAATTCAGGGAATACCATGATTTTTTTAATTATTGCAGATGAGGAACCATTTCTTATCTTTTAATGATTGAGCCTCTCTGTTGGCATTTAGGATTTTACCATTCTTAAACACCAGATAGCATTCACAGCATAAGAGGATGATCTTTGAGTCCTGAAACAGGTTCTGCTAGACCTGCTGCTGTTGAAAGTTGTTCCTTTAAACAATTTCAAATTTGACCATGCAAATTAACTCTGAATGAAACTGGCATGAGAGCGAGTCTGGGAATTGATATTTATTTCTGTGTAAACACTTTTCTTTGGAAGAAGGAAGGGGGTTTTAAAAAATTGGCATTTCATCGCCATTGTGCTTTCTACAACTCAGAAAAATCTGAATTGAAATAGGGGTGACTCGTGTTTCAGGCTTTCAAAAACATCTGTTAAAAAGTTTGAGTATTGATGTTAAAAAAGGTGTTCCAGCTCGTGCTTTAAAAAGGAAGAAAAGGGGGTTTAATATGTAGAAATCCAAAGAGAGGAAAACAATGTGTGCGAGGGACTCTCAGCCAGGTTACCTCCTCCTAAGAATTGTGCATAGACCTTGGATGAAGCATCTTGCAAGGGATGAATTTGGTTGAAGTAACTCAGAATGACAATTATATAAGAACGGGGGAAAAAAAAAATCTGTTAAGAGTGATTTGCAGTAAGATACTCATTTGGAAATGTCGGGTAGCATAACAACATGGAGGAATCCACCATTGCTAATTAGAATGAAGATGTGGCATATCTTCTTAAATCGTTACGTTGTCAGACTTCCTAAATTAAATAACTTTGGATTTGGTTATTATTTAGGTAGTACTTAATAGATCCCATAAAGAGACAGTGTTGGGGCATTTCTTAGGTGCTGTTTTGCAGGAGGTATTGTCTTGAAAATAAGGTATGAGTCTTGGATTCTGACCCCTTTGTGATTGCAAATTTCTTTGCCTTTTAACTTGGTGTAACTTCAAAAACTATAGAGCTGTAAGTTTACGGATAGCAAAGGGACCAATTAGATAAATGCTAGCATTTTTAATATGATAAAAATACATTTCTAGGCTTGATTTTCTTTTTAACCCTGAAGGCCACCAGTAAAGAAAAGATTGAATAAGGCTTGTTACAAGAACTGCAAGGGAAGCATTTGAAACATTGATTTGTTGCTACTGTAAATTGTAGATATACCATGAATGACGCCTTTTAAAAATAGTATTGCAGGGTAATATGTATTTCAATACATAGTCTCTTCAGTTTACAAAACAATTTTGTCAACTTTGACCATGCTAGTTCATTCTTAACTTTAAAAGCCTAGCTAGATTGTCTCGCATATCACCATCAATAGTTTTTATCAAAATTGCAGTTAAAACTTACTCAACGTTACTTAAAGGTGTCTGATTGTAAGCCTGTGGAAATCAGAAACACTGCTATTTAGTTGGTCTTAGGATAAGATCCCTGACTAAAGACAAATAAACAGAATCATATTGGATGTTCAACACTAGGAGTATACGAACAGAAGAAATATTTCTTTCAGGGAGGAAAGACATTGAATATACAAAAGGAACCATGTTTTAGGAAAAAGGTACCATTTTACTTAATTACTTTTAGTTAAAATGCAGTTGGAGGGATGTCAATTAGTTACTATAAAGTAATTTATTTTTGAGCAGAGGACCTGAATGCTGAATTTCCAGCCTGCCTGATAGGTAAACAGATGGGAGAGAAGACTTAAAAAGTAGGGCATTTAATAGAAGGTTTTTGGCCCCTGACGGGTAGCATTGCTAATGCTCGGAAATAAGAGAATAATCCTAGGCTTTGTTTAGCTGTTACTGAAGGACTTATGTATACCTCATTTAAATAGCTCCTAAAAAGAATGTCTTAAGTAATACTGTAATTTCATGTACATAGTGAAATCCCAATAAATATTTAGTGCCTTATGTTTTTATTAGTAAATATTTGCTTAGGTTATGCAATGATTTCTCTCGTTCTTAGGATATTTTCTATTATTCTGAAGCCAGAGGATCCCACAAGTTTCACGTTTACATATTAAATTGTCAGGTCCTGTAGCTGCTTTGTGTGGTTTAATGTGATGCTTGTCTTGTTTTGGAATTACCTTAGGTAAGGTTTGTGTGTTCCAACAGCATGCACATATTGTTTATTATTCATCAAACAGGTACAGAGCCTCGTTTTCTTGGGCTTTTATTGTTTCCTAGAGGATTCATGAGTTAACTCTAAACTTAAAAATATAGATGCCACTGCCTTTTCTTATTGATATGTAGAGTAAGATAATGAGGATGGCATTCTCACTGCTAAAGTTCTTCCTGATAATACCAAAGCCAGTCATTTTAACCATATTTTTGATGGATAGAAGGAAGGAGAACAATTTCCTTCTAACTATGCCCTGTCTGTTTTCTGCCTTGGCTAGAAGTAACACTAGAAATGCTGCACAGCTGGTGCGATGAAGGGCATGCTTCTAGTTGGTGTGAGGTTGATCACTCCTATGTGTCGTGTGGATTACCCCTGTGATGTAGCTGTGTCTGTCAGACCGAACAGAGGTTTCTTTCACTTCATGTATTAGCATAGCATTCACATATCTTTGTGTGTATGTGTTTGTGTTGTGTATTCTCTTCATTGGTGTGTAGTGTGTTTTCCAAAATTAGACCAAGAGCTTTGGGCTTGGCTACTTTAGATGCTGCAATCACTACATCAGCCTTTATCTCTGTTATCTTGTGTACAGTTTTGTCTACGTTTAACAGCCCATTATAAAAGGGTTCAAGTATGTAAGTAAAATATGCATAATTATTCAGGTTTATAATTTAAACAGTAATATTTTGGATCACAGCATAACAGAACTAAACATGTTATTGTATAATGTTTTTGACACCTTCAGTTGAATTCAAAACAGAAATTGCAAGGGAATTGGACTAATTTGGTTTATAAGAAAAAAAAGACCTTTGTGACAGAATTGTCTGAGAATTCTAGAATAAAAATAATTTTGAAGCCAAAATTTCTATTATAACCTCAGTGAGTGTAAAATGTTGTGGGGTGTTGGGGTTTTTTTTGACAGTAAATACTGTTGGTTAATATTTACTAATTCCTCCCCTGTTGTCATATCCAAGGAACACAATTAGAAAAGTTTGTTTTCCTGAGTTAACATGCCTTAATAAACAATATTATGTTCTTTCTTAATGATGTCTTATCAAATGGCCTCAATGTCTTTAAAGCTGGCTTCAGTCGTGCTGGGGGATCTGGAGGAGCGACCAGGGAAATTCCAGGATTGCTTGACAGGGGCACCGTGTGGGATAGGAACTGCATAGGCAATGTCCTGGAAGAGGCTATGAACTGCTTTGCCGAGATGCAGAGGCAGACAGAGGAGAAATTTCGCATGTGGATAGAAAAGCTAACCCGTCTTGACACGGATGAAGAAAGCAAGCAACAACTGGAGCCCAGGGAACCTAAAATTCAACTAGTTGGCCAAAGAATCCCCCCTACCACACAGTCAGGGGCTTTCATACAGATGCCCGATAGCCAAGTACTTCCACAGCAGTCGTTTAATTCTTACATGGGCTATCAAAATGTTGATGCTATGCTAGAGTTTCCAGCGACTTTTAATAACAGTTTGCCACTGATCTTTCCAGAGAATGGAAATATTGCAGAGCCTGATCTGAATCAATCATAAACTTAAAATCCAGTCTTTGCGATCTTGATGTTACTTTGGATTATGCTAAAAACAAGGTTTGCTTTTCTCTTCATATATGTTTGTTTTGTTTTTCTCTTTTGGGTTTTATTACCATGTTTTTTTTTTTAAATTTATAGAGAATATGTAGTTTAAAAAAACCGCACATTATACCCATGTGCATGTGCCAGCACACACATACAAATATCTTTAAAGGTGTTTGGGGGAACCATCCTAAGCTTTCATCACCAAACTTGGGAAAATATAACTTAGAATCCTTGTTTAGATACCCCAAAATCAGTAGAGCTATGTTTGTTACAATAGGAGCATTCAGAGTATTCATCCAAATGCTCTTTTTGCATGTTAAAACATTTATATAAGGAAATAAGTTTTATATTTAAAGATGTAAAGTACCCTAGAGAACCAGACTAGATACAGACCTGTAACATTTCCTTAACTATCTGTTTACTCCCAAGTTTTGCAGCTTGAACATGTCACACAAGTTTTTTCTTTTTCCTTTTTACGCAGAAGTAATAAGTTTACCCTAAAGATTTAGCTATATATAACAAATGTGCACAACTGATTTTTTTTGTCTCCCATTTAGTAGTTCATTTTCTGTCCAGAGTTTTTATTAATGTCACTGCTGTGTTGCACATGGCATATTTATGGAAGCAGCTGTCTTATATTGTATGCACAAATATGCACATGTATACATATATATGTGTTCGGTTTGGGTGGAAGTAATCTCCTCTAATTTTAGGTGTCTAATTTGCTGTTCTGTGGATCTCCTTCTGAGTTAATGGGAAGAGATAAACACCTACAGAGGATACCTCCTGCAAGTGTCTTTCTCTTCCATTAGTTGTCTAAACCTCCCTTAAACAGTTTAGAATAGATAACTTTAGCCAAAAGTTAGGTTAGATGAATCACACCCAACTGTGTGTGCATGCATGACCTGTGCACACAAAGCACTGCTGCTTCCTTCTGTATATACGATCAACCCGCATCCTTCATGCTGGAATAAAAATAGTCGTATCGGTCCTAAGATAAGCAGCTGTTGGTAGATGGATTGAGTCTTGGCACAGGAATTTAAAGGAAGGCTTGACAGTCAGATTAGTAAACACTGTGGTGGTCTGAAGGTATGGGGGGTTGGTCTGGGTGAGATGGCAAGAGCCTCTTCTGAACCACATCTGAATGCCTCTGAAATCATTATTTACTTGTGATGGGGAATGCTGGAACATTAGTTTCATTTAAATAATACAATAACTTGCTATTGTGTGGATTTTTTTTATACTGATAGTTATCCTGAATAGGCAGGCTTGAAACTGTGATTTTTAAAGTAGGAGTAATTTAAACTATAT
This sequence comes from Mycteria americana, assembly GCF_035582795.1. Lineage (NCBI taxonomy): Eukaryota > Metazoa > Chordata > Aves > Ciconiiformes > Ciconiidae > Mycteria > Mycteria americana. Next base: position 12,005,208 of record NW_027445436.1, read on the forward strand.
ATTAGAAATCTCTATTTAATTCTTACTATTATCACTACACACAGGGATTTTTTTGGTTACCTCTCCGTTAAGACCTTTCTTCATGTGAAGTAACTTCTCCGTAGCTACCAAAAATGTATATTTATCATCAGTTAGAACTTGCTAAAAGTTTCTAATTCAAATTAAAATTCTAATAATGGAAATTGGAAGTCTTTGCATAGACATAGTTTAAGTAAAGAGAACACTATATGTCTCTCTTAGCTCTGTTATTTTGCTTTTTAATCCACAGTCACTTTTTTTTAAATTATTTTAGTGTAATTCCTTTTCTTCCTGTTGGAAATAACCACTGTATCTTCTGTAGGTCTGATTTTTTTTTTTTTTTCTCCCTGAAGTCAGTGGGAGTTTTTCCATCAATTTATATGGAGATTTGGATCAAACCTGTAACAGGAACTCAAGAAATGCTTTTTGTTATCAGTATAATACTAACACTGGTGTGTTAACATTATTCTTGGCCCAGAGTTACCTTTTTTTTTAACTATGTGATGCCCTCATTAAAAATGAGGTTAGAGAGCTATGTTATTTTCAGAGTAACTGTTTGAGAGACTATGCAGGAGATAATTTTTAAGTACTGGAATGAATTATTTACAGATCACCTCCATGCATAATTTTGATACAAAGATTTTGATATGAACTTGTAAGAAAACTCCCTCATCTGAAACTGTGTGCATTTTTAACTTAAGTATAGGTAAAAGTTAAATGAGTTATTTTATGTTTGATTGCAATTTAATAAACTTGTCCTCATCCATTTAAAATTTAGGATCCTTCTCGGAAGATTATTTGCTGATATATAAAAAAAAAAAATCTGATCCTTCTGGTGTTCATAGATTATTTTTTTTTTAATATATATATATACACACACACCCCTTTATGATGATAAGAGCAGCATATTTTAAAGCATGACAACTTTACAAGTCTTCCCATGCATGCAGAAACAGCTTTTTGCAGTGACTGGTTTCTTTTAATGTGTGACTGTCACTTAACTCAGTATGTCTGTAAGCATGCCCTTAACCTTTTTTATAAAATAGTATATATGGAGCAATTAGGTATTTCAAAACAAATTGTGTAAGGAGATCAGCTGAACTTATCTCTCGGACTGAAACAGACTTACATACTGATTTCATAAATGGATGATAACTTTGTTAGGGATGTAGCCAGTGAAATTTCTGCCAACTTTCAATGTCCTAGTTAGGTAATCTTTAAAAAAAATAAAAGATATTGAAATCATTCAGTGTATTAATAGATAAAAATTTGGATTTGGTTACTATAGGCAAAAATTAAAAACTGTCAAACATTTTTATCTGTTTGTTAATTGTTTTTTTCAATGCAAGTAGCTATGAATGTGAAAGAACAAGCAGAGGATTATAGCAGTTGAGCATACAGACTTTAAAGCTGTACTCTTTCTAGGATAAAATTATTCCAAGGCACCCAGAAGACTGAGGGAATAGTTCACATTAGATAAAATTTTAACTTAATTTCCCCACAAAAGCTACCTAGTGTTAAGAACACCTGTGCAAGACCAATGGTTGTAAATGGTTTTGTAAATGGTAAATATTATTTTGTTTGCTCTGAAAGTGAAAACTTGCCTCAAAACTGGAGCCAGATCTTCAGCTGTCATAAATCAGCTCCTTTGAAATGAAAAATGTGCATTGATTTACACAGTTGAATATCTGGTCCATTGGCTTGTTTTCCATGTGAATAAGTATGTTTCTCCTAGGAGCTGAGAGGGGAACTCCACCTTTCTGTTGTTCAGGTGTAGTATAACCTACCTGATGAAGGATTTGGCAGGCTGTGCAATTAAACAGGAGCATCTCTCTTCTTGCTTTGTATTGTGAATTTGAAAGATGCGCAGAGCACTGAAGAAACCAACCTTCAGATACCAATACTAGTGATGAGTCTGTATTTTAAAGGTGTGTGCGACAGCCTTTGGCATCTCTTTGAGAAAACAGATTCCTAATACATAACTTCAGATTTTTATTTTTTTTTTTTTTCTCCTGGAAATATTTTTGCTATATTATATGGCTGCAGTTAAGTTTGTAATGATTTCCATTATAAGCTCTTCTTTTCAAAGGGCTTTGACTAGAAACTTTCAGGGAGTTAAAATTTCTTCAGCTGAAATTTTAACATAAATTTTAATCTCATTCCATATTTCATTAAAGCAGTCTGGCCTTATTTAAGACTATTTTAAGATTATCAGAAGGAAACTCTTCTACTTTCCAACCCAAAGTTACATTTTGAATGTATGTTTATGCTCACATCTCAACAAATTACTTCAGAACTACCAAATTTAACAAGTAGAGGAGAAATCAGTAGGAGTTTTGCACAGACATGGAAAATCACAGATGATAATTTAGAGTTTCTCTAATTGCCCTAGGTATTATACTTCAGAATGGAGTAAAGAAACATTCTAGTTTCTTTAAAGAGAATTTTACTTATCTTATGGTTTTGAAAGGGTAAATGCATCAAGTCAGATCAGCTGGTGTAGACTGGTGTCATTCCAGGGAAGATGGTGCCAGTTTAAACCCAACTGGCTTATTCAAGTTTCTATATTGCCATTTTTAATATTGAATTATATGTTTTTAATGTGGCAGCTGTTTGCATGGGAGTAATTGAACACCTGTATGACTGCAGAGTTGGGATTTAGTAGCAGGTGAAACAACTACTTTATTAGCATTTTTTGTGCAAGTGCAAAAGAAATAAGTCTTTCTATAAAGGCTCAATTTAAATGTCGCTAAAGGTCAAACTGACAGTTCAGTAAATGAAAAATTAAAGGATCTGCTCCTAGAATTGGACCCTATGTAGGAGTCCTTGGAAGTCCAGGGGCTTTAGTGTGCAGTGTTTTTGCAGGCTTGGCTGCAGGTTCTTCCCCAGGCATTTGTGCTGCTTCCCTCCCTTGAGTGGGGTTTGGTAAGGAAGATCTGTAGAAAATTACACCCTTTGTACATCGTTTTATCTGAGGGTTTGGGGTTTTGCTTCACATGCTTCTAACAAAACATCTGAATTTTCAGGTTTTATTTAGACAAAAAAAATGAAGGTAATATACAACATAAAACAAATTCACGTAAAGGCAGTGAAACTTTATTCAGTGTTTCTATTGCAAAAAATAATTGAGCAGGGGGAAAAAAAAATCTTAAACCTTTCAGATATACTGCTCTTCAGTGTTATTTTTAACAGTATTAGGACAAAATAATTTAGGCAGAAATATACATCTCAAGTTCACAGTGTATTTTAGAATAACCTAACAATCCTGCAAAAACACTGAGCTGCTAGAGTTAAGACTGGAGGACCAATCTTAACTTCAGTGAAATGGGATTATATTTGGCAGTTATTTTACAAATTGAAATATATTTATTATCACTGATTTCTCTTGTTAATATATTTTGTCTCTTCCTGTATCCACGTACTGTAAATATCTTTTTTTTTTTTTTAAGTAATATTTCAAGGGCATTAAAAAAATCTTAGCCCTATTAAAACCAGTAGAAAATTTCTACTAATTTCAGTGGGGCTAGCATTTCACCTCATTAGAATTTGAACTTATTCTGCAGTTTTTGGTCAGAGAATCCTTCAGCTGACTTTAAGGGGAGTCTTTGCCTGATGAGTGTGTGTAAATCAGGCCAGTTGAGTAGATGTTTTTAAAATAATCAAGGTCTGCACTGTGACCACTGCAGTTACATTTGGAAGCATTAAAACAAATGTGCTGTGTAATTTGTACTGTAGAAGCTAAAATATTCAGGCTGAGTGATAGAGATGGACAGTACCTTGCAAAACATGCAGCTAGAAACCGATCTTTCTCACAAATTTTATTAGTCTCATAGTGTTAGACCAGCAAAATGAAGGCACATGGAAAATAGGCTTATTAAGTTAGCAACGATTTCAAGTGCTCTGTTAAATCTCGCAAACTGATCGAGCAGGGGGTTAGTCTGGACCATCAAAAGTTTTGCATCAAGGCTGTACCAGTCCTTCCATGGGAAGATGCAGTTTGTACTTGCAAAAATGTGACGTTTTCTGGAGGGGTGCATATGGGGTGCATGTTTGCCTGCCTTTTCCTAGTGTAAGTTGTATTTACAGGGGAATTTTTTTTTTAACTGTCGTAGCTATGTCGTAGTAGGGTGTGATGGTTTCCAAAACCCTCCTGATACACTTTTGCAAGTAAAACTGGGGAAGAGATCTGGCTAATATATCTGCTTCCATAATTAATGAATCATTAGGTGGCATCAGGGAAAATAAATCCTATCATGAGATATCAGGAAGTGGTGTGCACTTTATATTTTCAATACACAGCCATGTTCCATGTGCCTTTGCTTAATGCACAATGAAAAATACTTTATTATGTCTTTATATATAATTTGGTAAAACAAATCCAAGGTGTTTTCCATCTAGTCATCAAAAAGCCTGATAGAATGAATGTTGATCAGCAAGTCTTGAATTTTTTAGATCTCTTTTGATGTGATATATTAAAAATGATCCAGTCTGAGAACAGAAACTCATTTGATCATGCTGTTTTGATTTTATTATTTTATTATTATGGTAAAACAAACAAAAGCTTTACTGTGTGAAATGAAGGAAAATGTGAGGAAAGTGGATTCATCGATAACTTTTTGTTCCCTTTATGATTTTAGAGAGAATGTTGTTACACTACTATTATTTTTTATTGTATTTACAATGTATTCTTTGCCTAACCCTGTAAATTTTGAAATGTAACTACTGTAACCTGGAATAAATAAATAAATAAAAATAGTAATGAAGCATTTCATGTTGCTAAACAACATAAAGCACAGATCTCCTGCCTCCCATCCCCTTTTGGGAATTGTTTTAGGATTCAGCTAGTTTATGCCATTTGAACTGCACATACTTTATGAAACCGCAGCTCTGGATCATGTTTTAAATAATACCAGGTTTGTCTTGTTTATCGAAAACAAAAAGACTGTCACTTCAGCCTGTAGTCTTGTATATGAAGCCTTTCTGTTTGGATCAAAGTTACTGATGTGTCTACTGTAATTAAGATGAATCTTCTAGTTTTTGGCACACAAAATATGATTATTTTGATTACCGTAATGATCATCTGATCTTAAAATTTATATAGGTATTGAAGTCCATTTTATGTTTTGCTTAATCTTGAAGTAAATGGAGTTATCTCTTAAATTTTAGTGTCAAGTGTAAATGAGGGCATTCTTAGATCTCTTATTTTAAAATGTCTCAGTGTTCTCTTTTGTTATATAAAAATAAATGCAATTTAGTTTAGAGTACTGAGATTGAGACAAAGCAGTACCTACATTCACAGTGAAGATGCAGAGGTGAGGCTGGAAGAAGCCATGTCTCCTTGGGCTTGTGATTACCTGGGTGCCTCTGTGTGTTGCCTTTTTAGCTCTTGCATGTTTCATGAAAGCATTCCTAAACACTATTTTTAAACTCCTCAATAATTTACTAGTTAAAAATAGCTCAGTAATTTGAGGGGAGTGTTGTTTTCAGCAAAGCTGAGGTCCTCTGCTTGTTAGCCTTGAGCAAGCTGCAAATCTCTTCTTGCCTCAGTTTCCCCCACAGGCAAAAGGAGGTTAATAATCACCTCAGAGCTCTGAGATCCACTAATGTAAAGCTTTTTGTAAGAATAAAGTGCTGTAATTATTATTGTACCTGTTCTGTGTGTTTTAAAGCTTAGGGTGATATTCACACCTAAATAGGGCTCCATGTCTCCTCATTGCAAAGACACTGCTGACTCCAGAGGGTGATTCAGACCACCAAAATTAGGCTTTTAATTTTGAAATTATTTCAATCAGGATAGTCCTCTGGAGATTTCAGTCTTTTTCCACTACTTGTAGAGAAAATATAGTGAAGTTTAAATCCCATCCCTAAGGCTGGAATTCATCTTGCTGAACTTCAGCAGTGTAAAAGTTAGGTGCCTTGTCTAAGGTGGTTGTCTAAGCTCTTTCTGTTTACTGGGGAAGGAGGGAAGATGATGATGCTCCAGGCTGCAATTTCCAGGCTGAGATTACTTGACCCTGAAGTTTCTCTCTCTGGCTACAGTGGGAGGGAGTTCAGGTGATGAGCTTGGCACTACATGCCTAAATTTAAGAAAGCTAAAGAGAAATAATGACTTAAAGGACTAAATTCCCCATTCAGGTTCTGCTAGCTAATATCTTTTGTTTCTGATGATAAAGTACTGCTGTGCATTGATACACAGCTGTTGCAGTGCAAAGGTATGGTGCTTTTTATAGGATTGCTGCTTTTAACCTACAGCTGAAATTTTACAGTTGATTCCCCCTTTTTGTTTGTGCTGCTATTATAATGAATTAAGGTATAATAGGAGTGTGGATCTTATAGCACAGTTTAGACCCCTGAATGTTGAGATGAGGCTCTGTGAAAAGCATGTGAGTGGCTAGCAGATAAGAAATGTCTATGTTGCAAGTTTAAAATAAAAATTGACATGTGTAGACCTGAATTTTTGTGCATGTGGCTTCTGATTCAGTTGTCCTGAGCGGAATTAGTTTTGATGAGCTGTGTAAATTAAGGGAGAATTGGACACTTGGAAATGCTGTCCCCATGATGATGACCTCTGCCTCTGAATTCTTTAAAAAAAAAAAAAAAAAAAAAAAGGCAATCTTTCCCTCACCCTGTTAACATTAAATGTCAACAGCTGTATTTTGCTGCTGGTACTTATTAACTTTCAGCCTTGTCTTTTTCAAGCATTTATTGCTTTAGAAATGAATTAAAGCAGTCAGTAATTGCGAGGAGTGGCTCTATTGTAAAGAAAAGATGGTAAGTTACAACTATGGTTGTAGTTAATCCTTTTACCTTTTCAACCTGAAAGCATTTTTTTCACTTATTTCTTAGCTGAAGCCAGTTGTCCTTATTTCTTGTTACCACCCATTCACTTTGCATCACATCACTAGATGATCAGGTAGTTAGCTAGGGCAGTATTATTTATTTCCAAATTTAACCCCTCCTGTCCCATCCTTGTAGCACTGAAAAGGAAACAGGCTTTTTGGAATGAAGGATTTTTAGAGAATATTTTTTTTATATGCCTTTGCTGCAACTTTCATCTAGTTGTAGTTGTCTACAACTTATATACACATTATATATATATTTTTTTAACACATGTAGGCATTTATTGCTTATTTCTTATTTTATACATGATGGGAATCCTAGGATTTGTTGCAGCATCGTTGCCGTTATCTTGGCCTCATTTACTGGTGATAGGTATGGATAACCCTGCTGTCAGGGGCCTTTCATTTCCAAATCTGATCCTGAAAGGCAAGGCTGAGAAAAGCAAAAATAGATCTCTGCTGTGATTGCTTTGTAAATAGGCAGCTTGTTTTTTCCAGATTGTTAAATTGGTGGCTATTACACTGACAAATATAATTACAGTATGGAAATTATATTGAAAATATTTTTGTCTGTTTGATGTATATTAAATTTAAGCTAAGTTATAAGGTGTGCTGTTTGGAAGTGTGGAAGATACAAGAGTGGAGCTACAGATAACAAGTTTATGCTTGTATTTCCTACTGATGAAGACTTTCACACAAGTTATTTCTATGGGTAGGTGATGAGAATATCACTCTGCATGTATATACATTTATTATACATTTTTGCATGATTATACATGTAGGAGTGGTACAATTTTGACTTGAGACTATTGGTGCCTTTTGTCCAAATATAATTTTACTTGTGTAGACACATCTATCTAAAATCAAATTTCGCTTCTGCTTTTGGAGATCTTAGTAAGAAGCGAGAGAAACAAAGACCTGAAGGAACAGTACATAGCTCCTGAAATTTTAGATAACCTGTTGAAAAAATGGTCAAATAGTCAATATTGTACTTGACCCTCGTATCTTCTGCACTCAACTGTTTATTTTTATAGATCACTTTATATATGTTCACACTGAACTCTGATGATAAGACTGAAAGAAAACATGCCTCTCATGATTCAGTCCAGTTGTAACTTCTGCATGTAATTTAATCATCGGCTTTCACAAATAATTAACTGAACATCAGCCAGCTTAATTTTGAACTTGGTATTCCATTATTTTGTAATTGCCTTTTAAAAAGACAAAGATTGCCCTTCAGTTAATTATCACGACTTCTTTTCCAGTCATAATCATCAGTGTTTCATGTTGCGAACAGTTTGGTCTTTAATACATTGGCATTTAACTACCCATTTATTCTTGTCGGGTCTGTTTTAAGTTTGTAATATAACATTGTTTTATGAAATAGTTGTTTTGGAGGCAGGTCTGATCGGAAATATTTTGTGAATTTCTTCATACCTTGTTGCAAAACTGATCTTTAGTATGACTTAAGCAATATGGTCACTCTTTAATGAAGTGTGTTGCTAATCACAAAATAGGTGTATCTTAAAATAGTGGGTTGAATTATGTTTCAGGGACTAAGTTACAAAAAAACCCCACAAAACCAAAAAAACCCACCCTAAAAACCTCAGTAGAAACAGCTTTTCAGAGAACTAAATTTGAAACTTCTAGTTCATGTTCTTTCTGTCTTCAACAGGCACTTAACACTCCTAAAAGAAACCAGTCTTTCCTGAAAAGTCTTTTCATTTTATTCTTTGTGACTTCTAAAGATTTCTTTAGTCATTTCGTAATTCTGAAGGTCCTATCTTCCTAAACACATTATTAGTTCATGATTATTTGATATTATCCCATGCAAATTATACCCTCTATGTATCATACCCATAACAAAAATGTCCTGCAGACACTCAACTGCCAGAACTTCCTTGGAGTTAAAGAATTGCAGTAGCAAAGCAGCTGAGCTTTGGCCCAACCTGTTTTTCTATTTCATACTCGTTTTTGTGGATGAAGTCTTGGCCCAAAGTTTTGATTCTGACATTTGGGGAATGGGAACTCCAACCACTTTCATCCACTCTGAGTCGATAAGCTATAGCTGACACGAGGCATTTGAGTTAAAATGTGCATCCTTTCAGAATTACAATATTTATCCGTTCTCTCTTTGCTTCCACATTAATCCTTGTCTTAAATTTGACTTTTTTCTGAGCCTCTTCTGTTTCTAGCATGCTTTCCAATTATAAGTGATTTTCATTCCTCACAAAGAAAATAGTCTGTCCTAACAAAATAGACTAAAAATAGCTTTTTGTTATTCCTCAAGAATAGATTTCAGAATCATGTAAGCAATTTTCTCTCCCTCTTTCCCCCTTCACTTTGGTGGCCAAAAATGCATATGGTAATCATATTGAATTAAAAGCATATTTATCACTGCACATTATAGTTTTGTTTCTTGTTATTCTTGATCTTAAAAAAAAAAAAAAAAAAAAAAAAAACAACACAACAAAACACCACTAAAAAACATTGCCATTTTGAAAAATTCCCCTGTCCTTGATAGGTAAATGTTATGAAAGTAAAGTTGCCTAATGTTAAATTTATTATTACTGGATCAGTTATATCAAAAAGTTAGTTTTATTCCATCAACCCTAAAGTAATGTAAGCTGTCACTTGAGTTTTGTAAAATCCTCTAGATAAATATCTTGTCTTGCCAAATTTCATGTCCTGTAACATTATTTTTTTTATTTTAAACTGAAGGTTTTAGCCTTTTAAGATTGTAAATGTAATGTTGTTGGATATGGAGATGTTTATGTGTTAATGTAAAAGATAATACACAAATAACTGATACATTGATAAACATGTTTTTCTTACATTTGTGTTTTCTGTGTATGCAAAGGTTAAAATGTCTCTAATATCAGACTACGTTCATTGACTGAAGTTTAATAATTCATATAATTTATAGTTCTTTGAGCTTCACGTAGGAGATTGCATTAATCCTTAAACAAATTATTTGTACTTTTAAAGGTGTCTTTCACAGTATGCTGACTTCTAATACGCGTTGCTTTTCTCTCCTTCTGCAGATGGACCTCCAGTTGTAGCTCATTATGATATATCAGACACAAATTCAGACCCAGAAGTGGTAAATGTGGACAATCTGTTGGCAGCTGCAGTAGTTCAAGAGCACAATAGTTCTTTAGGAAATCAAGACTTGGGATCTACCTGGAGAACCACAGGGCTGCTAGATGAACTGAGTGCTGATACAGGTTTGTTTAAATTCTCTTCCTCTGACATTTGTTCCAGCATCTCAGTTGGTGTCTCTCCCTTTCTTGCTTTCAGTATTTTTGTAGCTCATACAGCTTTAAAAGCTCCCTGTGTGGATTTTGCAATAAAACAGAACAGGTGCTCATTAAAAATGTCTGACATTTATTCCAAAATACATCTGATAAAAATTGACAAAGATTCCTGCAATGTATTTTTGACACTAATTTTCTTAATTATTTTTTCTCCTTCTTTTCCCTCTAATTACTTCTTGGAACTTAGGTCAGGGGTTTTGGTATTGTTGGGTTTTTTTTGTTTTTTTTTTTTTTTTAAATGTAAGTGAGCTAAGCTTGTTACTGAATGGTTGATTATGACAATCCATGCCACCAGCTAGTAAACCGATCATAATCTCATTTTAAGTATTGTAATTGTCTGTCTTTTTTATTTGTCTCTTTATTTCTTTAAAATACAAGCATGAATATGGGAATAATTACATCTGCATTTCTAACATACCTTAGAAAATTGGACAGACCAGCATCAGATAAAGATGAAGGGTGAAAAGGTACTGGTAAGTGGGCTTAGCATCAAGAGACAGCAAAGAAATTTTCTTCAAGAAAGCAAGAGCAAGAATACTGTGGAAGAATTCAGAGAAGTTCATGTAGCTCATAAAAATTGTTCAGCTTCACTAAGTGCTTGCAACTCTTCACTAACAAGAGAGTTAAACAGCAATGTGAAATGCTACTGTGTTTTGGATGCAGAGAGCTAACAGGGAATATTTCCTATCGACTTCATCCTGTAGCCTTGTATGCCAACATATTGCCTTCCTTTCCACTAATTTTTTTTAACACCCATGTTAAGATTTTTGGCTGCATAAGACACAGAGTCTTGCCTGCAGTGGTGGAGCACAACAGTTTTTTGTTTCATGCTGTCTTTTCCTAAATGTAAGCCTGCCAAAGGGCACCTACATTGGAAGTGTCCTGGTAGCTCTGAGCTACTTTTCAGTGTCTGTAAGGCTTAAAGAAATACAAGTATGTGGCAGATTTTGAAAGAAATGTTCCATTATTGTATAGTGGACAAGTCCATTATTTGAATATGAGAATCTCTGTTGCATTATTTTCACTGTGGTCTGTGGCTGGATGTTGTTCCAGCCTTTTTGAAGCTAGCTGGTGTTTTCCAAGCTCACTGGTATTGTTTGCAGGATAGCAGCTGACTCATAGTTAGCTATTTGATCCCTAGCAAGCCTACTCCTTTATAAAGTGATTTATTAAACTATTAGAACAGCTGAAATTAACTTTATTATATAGCACTAATGGATTGGTACTTCAAAGGAGTATAAGAAAATAAAAAGTAATGTTTCTTACCAAGCTTTCTTCCACTTTCTGCTTACGAGTACAATACTGCGATGCAGGTAGAAATTTGTCTTCCTTCCTCTACCTATATCCAAGGGGACTTGCAAGGAAGAGGTTGCCAGGTAAAAAAAACCAAGAAAACTTCAAGAAACTTCTTCATCCCTGACCCCATGGGAACGTGTCCAGACAAATTTGCTCCTGGTGCTATGACCGTTTCAACGTCTGAAAGGATGAATCTCTTTTTCTTCCTGCATACACCTTGCCCCAGAGCCCTGTAGCCCCCATACACCTCTGACTGCACATTTGTCAGTACTGGCCTTTTTTTACCATGTCTGGGATTGCGCATTTGGAAAGCAGAATTTTCAAATCTTGCATCTTGTTCCCAAATTTAATCTTCAGCCAGTATCTAGTTTAACAGACATTAAATGATGTGTTCCCATGGGAAAATAACAAATAAGATTTTTCACTTAGATAAAGCTTATTAGGACACAGTATCACATCTTTGTGCATGGGCAAATATTTTGGGCTGTTTTGCAAGCCCTGATGTTGTAGGGCAAACAAACATCTCTTTTGGGCGTCATCCTAATGTTCGTGCAAAGAAATTAACAGCATAGGCATGTTGTTAGGCATGAAATTTGTATGGTCAGAGGCTATAAATCTATCTGTATGCTGTAATCCTGATTTACACTCAGCTACTGTTGCAATATTTACTCTGCTAATCATGGTTTCTCTACTGCTAATTACCTTTTTGTTATCTGAACTTAAAGCTATGGTAATATATGAAAGCTCTTTTGGGGCTTTCATTTATACCTCTGGGGATTCATTTGGGGGCTATTTAAGAGGTGATCTGCTTTGCCCCTCTGCCAGACGTTACCCTGTCTAGCAAAGGGTGCGGGATGGTGGTATGTTATTAATGTATTAATACAACATAATAAGGCAGGTTGATACCCATGCCAGTTTGCGTGAATCAATGACCAAGGGTTGCGTTGCTGTTCTGCTGCTTGTGCTGTAGCAGCAGTGACGTTCAGGAGCGGGGTGATGCAAATCACTGGGGTGGTGATCACGTAAAGCTCCCAGTTTGCATCGCCAGCACATGAATCAAAGTCTCTGAGCACTTCCATTTCACGTTTCACAGTGTACACAGCCACTTCTATTAAAGAAATATCCATGACTCATTTTGGGACTTTCTGGCAGTCAGTGATATTTGCCAAGAAATGTTCAGCTGAACTGTAATGTTAGGAAAAGTCTGCCTGGGCTATTAATTCATTTTAAGTTCAGCTGACAAATCTTTTTTATCTTGTGAGATGGAAACTCCTCCTTCAGTACATAGCAGCACGCAGGTTTTCTTCCCTTGCTAACCCTGATCAGATGTTGCACCAAGGGTCTTTGCTTTCCAAAAACTGAACATACAGTATGGTCTCTGCCTCTCTATTTGCTTGCATCTTTTCCAAGTACTTTAAGCAGTCATTAGAAGGTTTCTCTGGCACTTGTTTTAAGTTTAATTTCTTCTCTCTGTGTCCTCTTGATCTACCTGGGGGTATAATCAGTTCTGCATGTTTGCACACCTTTGAAATTCGGTGGATCGTTATTGCATCCTCCTTCTCTCATCTTTGAAGAGGTGTCCAGTCAAACTAGATATACATAATATATTCATCTAATCTCAAATTTCCTGCTCGATAAATGATTCTTCCCTTGTGTAGTACAGCTGAGTGAGTGGTTTCCAAGAAGTAGGTAGTCTCATCTGCTTCAGGGCTGCCCAGCGTTCCCCAGGTTACTGCTAAAGAGAGACAGTAGAAGTAATCTTTTTTTTTTTTAAGAAAAAGTAGAAGTTTTTTAATTGTTTATTTTCTGTAAAACAAATAATAATTTTTGCTGGTTTGTGTTTTCCATGCAAGTATTAAATAATATGTCACAACACAGCTTCACTAATTGTGGTGAAGAACCTTCTTAGCAGTACTTGGCTGAAAAGACAAGCTTCTTTTTATTGACCAGCTTCCCCATTTTGTTTTGTTTTGGGGGGTTTTTTTGTTGTTGTGCGTGTGGTTTTTCGTGGTTTTTTTTTGTTTGGTTTCTTTGGTTTTGGGTTTGTTTGTTTTTTTTTTTTTTTTTTTTTAAATTTCATTTTCCTTGGGGGGTGTGTGATGTTTCTGTCCAGCCTATAGGCTTTGTTTGCCACAGTATCATTGAGTTTTATTTATTGACAATAGATTGTCTTGTTTCTTTATTTCAAAGAGGTTTAGGCACAGTCTAACTTTTAGCATTGTTGTAAAATAACAGCTGAAAAGCCTAATTACATCAAGTGTTCTCAATGCAATAGTTGGGCTTTGTTCACATTTGTGTGATAACACCATCACTAGAGCTATTGAGATTGGATAAATCCAGTGATCACCCTGTATCAGGTGATTAACTGAAAGTTGGATAACTTGATCTAATAAGATTTTCCAATCTCAGTGTTTCAGTCTTTTTTTTTTTTTTTTTTTTGTTAGCTTGGGAAATTCCTTTTCCAGCTGATTTCTGAGTTGTGTAAGTTGTTAAAAAACATTGGCTGTATTTGCATTTTCCCCATCTATAGGTCATTTGGATCCAGGCTTCCTTGCAAGTGACAAAATGTCTTCTGGTAACGCCCAGATCAATGAAGAAATTAATATCGCCTCTTCTGATAGTGAAGTAGAGATTGTTGGAGTTCAGGAACATGCCAGGTATGAATTCCTTTTTCTTGCTTTTTCCACTCCTAATGTTTCTTTCATTTTATCAGAATATCTGTATTGCCAAAATTAATAAAGAAAAAAAACAGCTGACTTCCACTTCTATAGTTATCAATCCATGACTGATGCCCAAAAGGTAGCAAACGTTGCGCTTGTTTTTTCTATTCTGCTGGTCACAGTGATATCGGAGTGTTTTTTTCTTTAGAACATTATCAACTTCATATGTATTCAGATTAAGCTTGTGATTTGATATCAAACATTAACAGGCTAAATATATGTAGTATTAAAATACCAAATATTGAGATACCAAATTTATATACATCAGGAACCATTGTTAGGAATTCCGATTTTATGGGCATAGTGTGAATATGCAAATACATAAACAAAAATATTTATGTGGGTTCTTGTTTCCTTTCAAAATATTAATTTTAAGCATTTAATCAGCTTCCAGTTTGATTAATTAATCAGTAGTTGTAAAAATACTATCAACTTTTCAATGGCAAATGTCATAAGATAGCCCCTTTAGATTAAAAATCGGATCCTTCTGAATCATGGTTTTATTTCAAGATACAAGAGAGTTCAAATCCCCAAAGTAGATGAGGGTAAGGAAGCCAGAGGTTTCTCTCAAGCTCAGATAGAAAGCTGTCCAGCTGTGCTTCAGCTGTTATTCTTGATAGGTGTTTTTTGATGTTACTCTTCATCTTTAGTCTATGATCTTTCCTTGGCTTAAGGTATTTCAATTAAGCAATTGAAAAGGACTGGCATTTTCATATAGTATGGAGGGTTAATTTGGTGGAATAAAACCAAGTTAAAACAGTATACAGACAAGCTCTTTCTAAAACTAGTCTGCTGCCTGGTGGATGCTTGCAGGTGGAAAAGCGGTGTGAGGGACAAGGAACAGAGCTGTTCCTTGTTGTCACTTCACTGCATCTTTCTTGAGGAAAGGAAGAAGGAAGGTGTACAGGACCCAGTTTCTCAGGCAGGAAACTGTACAGATAGTGTGGGCACAATCCAGTGCTGTTAGATGTGAAAAATTGAAATTTTAAGGTGCTGAAGGAAGAGAGAATTAGTCTTCGCTTTTAGAATAGTGTAAGTCCTTGCATGGCGAACTCTTTTGGAAGATACTAATTCCTTAGGAAGTAGCTCTCTTGGCTGTTTATCCAGCAGACCCAGGACTTAGAGGATCTTTGTCCTAATGATAAGGAATGTGGACTTGTCCTTCACTACTAGTTCATGTAAATCTGTCTAGCACTATGTACACACAACTCTTCTGCTTGAGGTCCCCTATTGAAAAGCTTTCCGTGCTGCTTGCCTCGATAATATTTACCATGTACAAGAATGGAAATGTTAAGTAAATGCAGAGTTGCTGTTCAAAATCAGTTTATCTGCCATCTTCTGAAGACTAGTTCTTACTGGCTCCGTTGAATACTCACACATTTCAGTTGTTTGAATCCTATTTAGAATTTTATTTCTCTTGCAGGTCTAGGCTTGCGGTTATGAAGTATTGATGGGCTTCTGACAGGGTTGTCGTTTGGAAAAGGTTTAGGTTTTTGATCAGTATTTTTTGCATGCTTAGTTAGTATGGTGTTTGGATTCAGTTCTTTTGCTCACACTATTTTTTATCATGCTGCATATTCAATGTCGTTGTTGGACTGGTGTGAGTTGTGACACCCTAGAGTTTGTCCATCATTTGTAGTTTTTCAGATTGCTAGTGAATTGGTGGTGTTTCTCATCATTGGATGAGATTACTTGGCATCTATGTAGGAC
This sequence comes from Mycteria americana, assembly GCF_035582795.1. Taxonomy (NCBI): domain Eukaryota; kingdom Metazoa; phylum Chordata; class Aves; order Ciconiiformes; family Ciconiidae; genus Mycteria; species Mycteria americana. The sequence goes on from NW_027445436.1 coordinate 12,021,108, forward strand.
ACCAAGTCATGTTTTTCGGTTTGTTTAATTTTTGTCCAATAGATCTTTTTTTTTTTATCATGCATGTGTATAAAAGTCTTCCTCTGGTTTGTTTTTTTTTTTTCCCTAGTTGCTTTTTCTTTTTTTGGTTGCCTTTACTTGGTATCTTCCCCTTAGCTACAGATTGGAAAGCATGTTCCCTAAGCTAATGTTTGATTGAACATTTGCTATTGGCTGCTTGTGTGACTTGTTTGAGGATAAACACTTTTATTTTTGCAAGGTATTATTTCTGTGAGAGAATTTATAGCTTGCTTTTTGTCATCTTCAGGGAGAAAAGTTAGTATTAGCTTTGCCTGAGCATTGAGAACTGTTCTGTATCAGAACAATGGACCATAGTCCCTGAGACCGAACATCGTATTTAGTTTGCTTTGGCTATGAGCTTTTCTTGTCAGTTATGCTTAAAAATATTTCTTCTTAAAATAAAGCTTTTAAAAAAAAAAAATCACCTACATTTGTTAGAGTTCCAGTCTCTTATTACTAATTCTTTGTAGATACGTTCTTTAAGTATGTATTTTTAAGACTGAAGAAGTAATAAAAAAGTCATTCTGAACATCACATCCAAAACTAAATAGCGTATCTGAGAAGGAAATGAGACACTTATATTCAGAAAAGTTAGAGCTCGGAGAATTAGATTTTTTATTCTATTTCATGAAACTCTAACCAGAGCCAAGAGAGATAAGCATAACCTAAGTAGTTCTGGAGAAAATAAATTGCACTACCTTAACGTAAAACAAATAAAATGTAAATGTCAGGGGTGTCACTAGGAAACTTCCTAGCCTGGTACGGCCTTCAGACTATTACCCATTATTGCTCTTCCATATGGGTGGCAATGAAGCTGCAACATGTAGTCCAAGGGTGATCAAAAGAGACTTCAGGGCCTTAGGACAGTTGGTAAGGGAATCTGGAGCACAGGTTATTTTTTCCTCTCTCCTTCCAGTTGCAGGCAGCGACATTGGAAGAAACAGATGCACCCAGTCTATTAATACGTGGCTCCATGGCTGGTGTCACCACCAGAATTTTGGGTTTTTCGATAATGGGATGGCCTACATGGCACCAGGCTTGCTGGTGTCAGATGGGATTCACCTTTCTCAAAGGGGGAAGAGGGTCTTTGCTCACGAGCTAGCGGGGCTCATTGACAGAGCTTTAAACTAGACTTGCTAAAACTAAACTAGATAATATCAGGCTTGCCTGTGACAAGCTGTGGGATGACATGCCAAGGTTAGAGGGACGGGGTGCTAGCGAGGGCCCTCAGCCTGTTGCTCTGAGATGTGCTGGCTACACTGGAGCACACTTGAAGTTTTACGGAGATGAGCCAGGGGCTCCTGAGGTAATAGGAGCCAACAGGGAAACACCAATGAAATACCTCAAAGGAATTAAGGTGTGTTCCTCTAAGAAGGTCAACAGCTCAGCTGAAGTGCCTCTACACCAATGCATGCAGCATGGGCAACAAACAGGAGGAGTTGGAAGCCACCGTGCTGCTAGAAAGCTATGACCTAGTTGCCATTACTGAAACTTGGTGGGATAAATCCCATGACTGGAGCGCGGCTATTGATGGCTGCAAGTTGTTCAGAAGGGACAGGCGAGGAAGGAGAGGTGGAGGGGTTGCCCTCTACGTCAAGAAATGGATAGAGTGTGAAGAGCTGTCTCTGAAGAGTAGCCACGAGCAGGTTGAAAGGGTACGAATTAGAGACTGAGGCAACAAAGGGAACCTTGTGGCTGGTGTTTACTCCAGGCCACCTGATCAAGGGGAGCCTACTGATGAAGCCTTCTTCCTCCAGCTACAGGAGGCTTCACGCTTGCAAGCTCTTGTCCTACTGGGGGACTTCAACCACCCCGACATCTGCTGGAAAAGTAGCACAGCAAGCTGTAGGCAATCCAGGAGACTCCTGGAGTGCATTGAGGATAACTTCTTAACCCAGGTAATAGACACCCCTACCCGAGGGGATGCGATACTGGACCTGATGGTCACCAATGCAAGTGAGCTCATCAGTGACATCAAGACTGGAGGCAGCCTGGGCTGCAGTGATCGTGCACTGGTGGAGTTTGCAGTCCTGAGGGATAAAGGTCAGGCAAGGAGTATAGTCAGGACCTTGAATTTTAAGAAGGCAAACTTCCAGCTCTTCAAGGAGTTAGTCAATAGGACCCCCTGGGAAATGGTCCTCAGGGACAAGGGAGCAGAACAGAGCTGGCAGATCTTTAAGGACGCTTTCCATGGAGTGCAAGAGCTCTCGATCCCCAGGTGTAAGAAATCAGGAAAGGATGGCAAGATACCAGCATGGATGAGTCAAGACCTGCTGGTCAAACTAAAGGGCAAGAAGGAAATGCACAGGCAGTGGAAGCAGGGACAGGTATCCTGGGAAGAGTATAGGGATGCTGTCTGGTTGGGTAGGGATGGGGTCAGGAAGGCCCAAGGCATGGATGGAGCTGAACTTGGCAAGGGATGCAAAGAATAACAAGAAGGTCTTCTACAGGTGTGTCAGCCAGAAAAGGATGGTCAAAGAAAGTGTATCCCCCCGATGAGCAAGACTGGCAAACTGGTAACAACAGACAAGGAGAAGGCTCGCTGTTGAGGTACTCAACAACATTTTTGCCTCAGTCTTCACTGGCAACCTCTCTTCCCACGCCTCTTGAGTGGATGGACCTCAAGGCAGGGACTAAGGGAGCAAAGTCCCTCCCACTGTAAGAGAAGATCAGGTTCGTAACCACCTGAGGAACCTGAACATACATAAGTCTATGGGACCTGATGACATGCATCCCAGAGTCCTGAGGGAATTGGCTGATGTAGCTGCCAAGCCACTCTCCATGATATTTGAAAAGTCATGGCAGTCAGGTGAAGCCCCTGGTGACTGGAAGAAGGGAAACATTGCACCCATCTTTAAAAAGGGTAGAAAGGAGGACCCTGGGAACTACTGACCTGTCAGCCTCACCTCTATGCCTGGGAAGATCATGGAACAGATCCTCCTAGAAGCTATGCTAGAGCACATGGAGGACAGGGAGGTGATTCGAGACAGCCAGCATGGCTTTACCAAGGGCAAGTCCTTCCTGACCAACCTAACAGCCTTCTATGATGGAGTGACTACATCAGCGGACAAGGGAAAAGCAATGGATGTCATCTATCTGGACTTCTGTAAAGCCTTTGACACAGTCCCCCACAACATCCTTCTCTCTAAATGGGAGAGATATGGATTTGATGGGTGGACTGTTCAGTGGATAAGGAATTGGTTGGATGGTTGCATCCAGAGGGTGGTGGTCAACGACTCAATGTCCAGTCCAGATGGAGGTCGGTGACAAGTGATGTCCCTCAGGGGTCCGTACTGGGACCAGTGCTGTTCAATATTTTCATCAATGACATTGACAGCGAGATCGAGTGCACCCTCAGGAAGTTTGCAGATGACACCAAGCTGAGTGGTGTAGTTGACACGCCTGAGGGACAGGATGCCATCCAGAGGGGCCTGGACAAGCTGGAGAAGTGGGCCCATGTGAACCTCATGAGGTTCAACAAGGCCAAGTGCAGGGTCCTACACCTGGGTCGGGGCAACCCCTGGTATCAATACAGGCTGGGGGATGATGTGATTGAGAGCAGCCCTGCGGAAAAGGACTTGGGGGTACTGATGGATGAAAAGCTGGACATGAGCCGGCAATGTGCGCTCGCAGCCCAGAAGGCCAACCGTATCCTGGGCTGCATCAAAAGAAGCATGGCCAGCAGGTCGAGGGAGGGGATTCTGCCCCTCTACTCCACTCTGGTGAGACCTCACCTGGAGTACTGCGTCCAGCTCTGGAGCCCTCAGCACACGAAAGACATGGAGCTGTTGGAGCGGGTCCAGAGGAGGGCCACGAAAATGATCAGAGGGCTGGAACACCTCTCCTACAAGGACAGGCTGAGAGAGTTGGAGTTGTTCAGCCTGGAGAAGAGAAGGCTCCGGGGAGACCTTCCTGCGGCCTTCCAGTACTTAAAGGGGGCTTATAGGAAAGATGGGGACAGACTTTTTCATAGGGCCTGTAGCGATAGGACAAGGGGTAATGGTTTTAAAAAAACTAAAAGAGGGTAGATTTAGACTAGATATAAGGAAGAAATTTGTTACGATGAGGGTGGTGAAACACTGGAACAGGTTACCCAGAGAGGTGGTAGATGCCCCATCCCTGGAAACATTCAAGGTCAGGTTGGATGGGGCTCTGAGCAACCTGATGTAGTTGAAGATGTCCCTGCTCATTGCTGGGGGGTTGGACTAGATGACCTGTAAAGGTCCCTTCCAATCCAAAGTATTCTATGATTCTGTGATTTGACCAGTACAGAAAACCTGGATTCCTGAAATACGGTACATGTGCCTTCACAAAGAAATGGGAAAAGGTTACCCCAGCAGCCAAACATCTCCTGCTTAAGTATGCAGCCAGGAGCAGCTACAGCCACCACCAGTGCTTACAAGAGCAAAACAATTTTTGGAGCACTAGGTATAAATTTTTATTAGCACTTGTTTAGGATTTACAGCTGGGAATGGAGTGATCATCTCAAAGACTCCAGTAAATTCTTGTCATCACTTCATCATATAAAAAAATTAGTCTGTCTTTCATTTTGTTTTTTTCTAATTCTTATTAGCTTGTACTTAAATTGTCACATACCTATTATGAATATAATAGGTAAAAATACTGTGCAAATAAGTAGATATGTACCTCACTTCAGCAAGGCACTTGAGCATGTGCTTATCTTTAAATACATGATTTAGTCTCATTGACTAATCACTGAAAGCTTAAATGTTTTTCTGAAGTGGGGCTGTACTGTTATCAGTGAGCATTTCCCAGCATGTTTTTAATTTTTAGTTAAGTTAAGAAGACCAGAGAAAAATCAAGTGTAATGGCTGTAATAATGTAATTACAAGATCTCTCTTGTAATTATTGTAATGAAAGTATCATTATGTCCTTATTTTAACATGGTTTTGATTTCATATAGAAAGATAGTATTTCTCTTTGTCTCATCAAGCCTCACTTAAAATTTTTCTTCTTTTAAAAAGTCCAGTGGGTAAAACTGCTAGCAGGAAACTATGCTTCTGAATAATGCATGGTACTACACATGATGGGGCAGACTTCTTCAGGATCCTTGGGATTCATGCACATATTTTGTAAGGAACATCACTTTACACCCGCTGGCAGAATTCAGTTCTTAAAAATCATTTAATCCCCACCACCACCCCCAAGTTTAAATTAAGTTTAGTCTCAGCTTTGTTTACTGGGTATTTAAGATGTCATGGACTCTACAAATGGAAGATCCACGAGGACATTTTGGAGAGGGACATGTTAACAAGATGCCTAAGTGATAAAACACTGCAGCTAAGAATCTTGTGCCTGAATTCAATAGTAGCTTTAATCCTTTGTGGTTTTTGCCTTGCTACAGGTGTGTGCATCCCAGGGGAGGTGTGATTCAGAGTGTGTCTTCCTGGAAGCATGGCTCAGGCTCACAGTACATTAACACTCAGCAAACACAATCATGGACAGCTGTGACTCCCCAGCAGAATTGGTCTTCGCCTCCAGAAGTAGTAGACCTCACTTTGGATGAGGATACCAGACGCAAATATCTACTGTAATGCAGTGTCACTGTGTTTGTGTCCCCACCCCTTCTCCCCTTTGTGGCACAGAAGTTCATTGTTAAAGCTTCAGCTTCAGAAGCCCTGTTCCTGGCATTACAAAATTCAAACTCATTAAGTTTTTCATTTCCATAAGAATGTAGTATAATTTCAATATAATTTAAAATGTTTTTGCTTTCTCAAAGGAGGATTCCTCCCAGAATTAAAAGCCAATAGCTCCAAATTTAAAACACATCTACAGTTACTAACTTGTGTGTGTGTTAATCTGAAGAAATAACTGTGTGCAAACTTATGTCCTCCCACCCTTTCCCACCTCCAATTTCAGAATGTTTTTAATTTATCAGTATATTGAGTTTTTTAGTAGAAGTTAATGTTTTGCTGTGTGAGCATCAGTGATTTTGAGAAATGCTGTGTCCTCGCTGATTTCAGTGGAACTGGGGGTATTCAACACTTCCAAAAATTGGGCCAGGAGTATTTATACCCAAGCTGATTTGGTTATGTTACCAGCAGGAGGGACTGTCTTTAATACAAACGGCCCATAACATATGCACTGAACAACTTTTAATTAAAGGATTTTTATTTTCAATATAATTTATAGTTTATACTCTTTTCAGTGCTGAGTCTTCTGTCTACTTGACTGCTGTGTTTCACTGATCATTTCCCACAGCTTGTTATGGTTTAAAATAGTAATAGTAGTGACTTACTAGCAGCTGATTATTGCAAAAGCACAAGAAAAAGAAAAGTAATGAAAAGGCCCAGCATCTCTCTCCTTTTTAAATATAGCTGAACTTTTTTATCTATATCCAAGTCTTGCCTGGAGTAGGAGAAGGAGAGAAATGAAACATTTTGCTTGTAGTCCTCATTTCTACTGTTGCTTATTTGCTTTATTGACAATCTAAAAAAAAAAAAAAAAAAAAAACAAAAAAAAAACACCTTGCGAAGCCCCAGTCTGGCAAAGCACTTTAGCAGATGTGTAACGTTCAGCTCGGACAGTTCGCTGAAACTCATGGGGCCATTCAAGTACTTAAAACTCTGTTCTAAAAGATGTTGCAGGATCAGGGCTTAAGGTTGTGGGTTTTTTTTTCTTTTTAAACTAGATCTGCACCATTTTCCTGGCTTTAGGTCATGTCTCATCCTAGTTTTGGAACTGTGTTTAGGATATGATCCAGGAAACACTTTCTACCAGAATATTTACTGAAATCAGTGGAACTACTTACTTTAGCAGGCTGTAGTTTCTGTAGTGTATATGGAAGTTCCTGCCCCTCATTTGTCATTTTGAGCCTTTCTCAAGGCAAAAACCAAAGATTAGACTTTAACAAGGTGATATTCACTTTAAATGTCTATTGTGCAATTAAAATGTTCCTTTGTATTCAAAATGTTTCTAGTGGGAATTTTGTACAGCTCTATCATCAGATTTTTTGCCATTTAAGGCTGAACAGGTGGTAGTCAGGACATGGGAAGTTTTGTTTTCTTTTTGTGTTGGCTGGTTTCTAAATTTATTTGGCTTCCAATAATTTTATCTGTGGGCAAAAAAAATAAATAAAATTACCTATGTTGTCACATAGCTTAAAGGGAAAAAAAAAAACCCAGCAGTGATGGTATAGTTAGTAACAAACAGCTTTTTCTTTAATAAGCAGAACAGTTATGACTGCACTTTAAAGAACAACTAGGTAAGGGATTGATATTCCAATTTCAAGCTTTCTAAAACATTCAACATAAGTGTATTGCATGGCCAGAAAAATGTATGTGGTGCTTCTAGTGACCGATTTCTTTCTCTGGGGGTGGGAGGGAGGGAGCGGTGCATGGATGGAGCCCATTCACATTGCAGTAGGGAAAAGCCCTGTACTATTGGGGCACTATATCAGTAGTGGCCGTTGATCTTTTCTCCTCATATTTTAATCATGCAACTTGGCCGTCGTTTTAGTGGGTTAGCACACATGCTGTAAAGGTAACTTTGGAACAGTGCTTTAGTGTGGCTGCTTTTTCCTGTTACACAAAGTCTTTTAAAGATCAGTTTTGAAGAAAGCTGCAGGGACCCATTTGTAGTCCTTCCATGAAAAATGCAAACTAACTCTCTTGTTTTTCAGTTTGTATATGATGTGACTTCTATGTATATATAAAAATGACTGCGTCCTAACCAAACTTCCTCCAATTGTGCACTGTGTTTGTTTAAACAATTCATGTATTGTAGTCTGATGCAGGTTTTCTTTTATTTAAAACACTACATATTTTCTCTTATTCTTCACATATTTGAAAGGGTAGTGATCTGAAAACCACAATCACTGGATAGCTAGGAGGTGGGGGGGGGGGTGGTGGTGTTGGGTTTTTTTGTTGGTATTTTTTTAAAGAGAGCAAAAGGTGCCTGGACGGTTTTGCTCTTCTCAACAGGAAAGAGAAATGCTAGCTGTTGTATGGCTAAGAACCAATGCACTTGGGGCCTGATCCAGAACCCATTGGAGTTGATGCGGGGCTTTGCATCGACTTCAGTGTGCATTGGCTCAAGTCCTTCATGGTTTTAGCAGTTCTGGAATTGCTGGAGTGTGCATTTGGAATCTTCGGTAGTGAAGACAAATCATTACTTAGAATATAAATGTTTAAAACGTGCGAGACTCGTTAAATTTGATTCTTCTCGACACTCATTATTTAGTTCTCATTTTCCATCTAGTATTGAATGGTCTTTGGAGAAAAAATAATAATAAAACAGTGTTATATATATATAAAAATATATATATTTTTGGTGCAAGATGAGACCTTCTGTTTTTTGAAACAAGTCTGTAGCATAAAGGTTAAACTATTTTAAGACAAAATAAAATAGAGTGTATTATTTAAACAATATCAACTTGTTTGGGATTTCCCCCCCCCCCCCCCTTCATTCAATACACTGCTGTTTGTCACATCTCCAAAATAAAGCCTTAAGCTCTGGGAATGGGTTACAGCTGCCCAAATTCAGCACTGTTCCCTGCATTTCATTTTGAATGTCCAGAATGTAAATGTGATTTCCTGACCGCAAAAGCTTGCTTTTATCTCCCAGACCAGGACAGGACCACTGCTTCTCCCTGTAGTGCTGGTGGGGGATGCCACAGGATGTGCAGGTAGCAGTAACGAGGGGCCACTGCCCATCGCGCTCTGCAGAATCCCTTCTAGGGATGCGGTTTCTGCGCAGCCTCCATCTTCCCACACACCGCAGTCCTTCAGGTGCCTGAGCAACCTTCATACTGGTATTTCTCTGACTGCATCCCCCTGTCCCATCCTCACAGCTGTCTTCTGCTGGTCAGTGAGACCGTTTGACTAAGAGACCAATGTTACACTCGGATTCTCTCACGCAGCCAGGTAGTGCCGACAAGCTCAGATCTACTACCATTTGAAATGAATGTGTAAACCAGCTATGAAGCTCTGGGCAGGTCCTCGCAGACCACGAGAGGTGGTGCCAGGCTGAACAGCATTTGGAGAACCACTAAATTATACCAGGGAATTTACAGCCACAAGTAAAGAGAAGGATGGGAAGTGTAACTGCACTGTGCTAAACTTAGGGTCCCGCTGCCTGCCAGTCTTCTCATAGCCGATATGGAAATAGGAATAATAATAAAATCCATTACATTTCCAGCTAAATAGGGGAATTTGCTTTAGTTCTGATGTTTTTATCACGTGAGAAGGCTCTCAGTGGTGCAAATAAGGAGAGCTGTTTATCCATGTATTTTAAATGTCAAGATTGATTATGAGTGAAGTGAGTTGGCTTTTCAGCCCCACTGAGTTCTTGGCTTTTGTGAAGCTTGAAAATACAAATTCTGGGCCTGGTGGTGGTTGTGGAGGTGGACACCAGACTCTGATTTTATTTAATGTGTATCACCAGTTGAGGGAGAACAGCGCTGTGGAGTTTGGTGGAAAGATGAGAGATGATGTATATCCTTAATCTTTTTTTCTTCATCACTAAGAGATACCCAGAGTCTTTGGACTTCAGGATACACCGAATGGAAAGCTTAAAATTTCTCCTGCAGTACTCAGCACATCCCTCGTGGCTTGGGCCGCTTTGCTTTGTGGGAACTGTCATTTCTGGGGCAATACGAGAACTGACAAAAGCTACCCAAACAGGTTAGATTTTTGTATTGCTTTCCCCAGTGAAATCGTTGCAATGCAGATTAATTTTTTGGCTGAAAATTTAGTTTTTCTGCCTTAAAATGGGGACTGAAAGTGGTTTACTAAGTGGATTAGTTCCCCAGTTCCCTAGAGAATCTGTAAATGGTGTCCTTTCCGGAGTCCATCACCTCCATTTGCTGAAATACTACTTGTTTTTCCCTCTCCTTTTTAGGGTCTACGTTTGTGAATGTCAGCTGCTGTGGCTTTCTCTCTAGAGCATCACAGGGATGCAGTTTATCTTCTGTCTGCAAAGGAAAGGAGCAGCACGCCTGCAAAATGCAAACTTGCAACAGACAAATCCTGCATTTACTTTCATCTTTGGTGCAAATAAGGTGAACTCCCTCCTTTTATTGAAACTAAATAGCAGCTGAGGAGTCCAACCCCCCCAGGTCTGTATCTCAATACCAGGGAGTTTATGAAAGTATAAATGCATTTCTGAGAGTCCTTACGACTACTGATTCGTAAATGCCCCTTGGAAGTTTTCTCTTGGAGCTGGTTAGTCATCTGGATTTGTAATTCAGTTTAAAATTAGAATTGAGTGCCAGCTACTAGGAAGGAAGAATCTTTCAGACAGTAAATCTTGGGGCAAAGCTGGAGTGGACAGGGGAAAACTGTCTGAAAGTTTAATTTCAGATAATTTTCTACATTTATTAGCTGCATTGGCAGCTTTGGGTGAATCCAGGGCAACCACATCAGAGCTGGAAAAAGAAACAAATAAAAGCCTCCCATCAAATTCGTTTTTCATTACTGTAGGTGATGCAAATTGAATGCAGAACTCCTGGAGTCTGGCCGGTGCCTTTTCCAGGGGGTTTCCTACGTGTGCCTCTGACAAAATGCCATCTCGTACAGCTGAGGATCACATTTGCTTTGTCCATGACTTCAAAGCATTGATAGCTTTTGACTGGCCCATGATCAAGGACACCCAAATCTTTCTCATTTCCTTTCTGCCAGGTGCCTGTGTGTCTACCTTAAACTTGACATGATTGAACTCCAATGTCACGTCCATCACTCCAGCTCATCTGACCTCATCCACGTCTTCCAGTATTGACAGTGCTGCTGCACAACTCTGTGTGATCAGCAGTTTTTAGTAGAAATCTCCAATTCTGTATGCCGAAGTCACTCATAAAAATAGTGACTTTCCATTGCTTCCTTGGAAATGCATCTTTTCCAATGTTACCACCTGTAGATCATAGAATCATAGAATCATTTAGGTTGAAAAAGACCTTTAAGATAATTGAGTCCAACAGATTTAATTATCTGCATCCTAAAATACTCTTGATTTCCCCCCATCGTTACAACTATAGCCCTCTGGATGCCCCAGCATTCAGTAGCATGGACCTCTAGGGGAGGCTGCCATTTCGAAGCAGGGCGCATTCAAATCCCCCCTCTGGGGTTGTAGATATGTAGGAGATGTTTATCCATGGTGTTATGAGCCATCAGTGGTCCTGTAAACCCAAAGAGGAGCTTTTGAGTCAGAGGTGGTTGGGCTGGAGTGATGATTTTAAGATCCTAATGGGAAACGTCATGTGTTATGTGTTCTCACTCAAAGCTCATCTTACCTGGCACAGGATATGACAGAGATTCATGAAAGAGTAATTTTATTGCTTTTCCACATGGTTACACTTCCCATTCGGGTCCATTTATTCACACTCTCCCTGGACTGCATGTCACAAAACTGCCAAATAAAAATACCCCTCGCAGGAGCTCTGTCAGTTAAAAATCACCGGCTGAGCACAACGGATCTATTTTCTGACATCTCACTAATGCCTCCCTTCTGCCAATGTTTTACAGCTCTAATGAGATCCGTTGTCTGCACGAAGAGCCACAGCAAAGCTCTCTGCGATGCGGTGACAGGCTGGAAACCACCTTGGCTGGGCTTTCCTTCTTCTCTTGGTCAGCAGCACATCCCTGAGAGGAGGATACCCACTCTTCATCTCTGTATTGCTCAGAGCAGCAAGAGGGAAGGGCACCCTAAGAAACCCATTTTCCACTTAAATAAAGCAGTGATGTGGGTTAATGAATAGATTTGGGCAAAGCAGTGGTTCTTCTGAGCATTCGGGGTTGCCTCTTGAAAGTTGAGGGACTGCACTTGCTCAGCTTCCCATCTCGTTGCATGGGAGTAGGGAAGGATGGAGGCATCCTCACAATGTGGGGTACCAAGGAGGATGGGACCCATGGGAGTGGGACGTCATCGAGGACAGTTGATGAGTGACTCCTTAACTGCTTTCCACCTTTGCCTCTTGCTTCTGGAGGAGATCCCCAAGCCCTGGGCAGAAGGGTCATCTCCAGCACGGTGGAGAGAGGCAGACAAAACCTTGGCTTGTAAACACATCCCTGATGGGGATGGTCTCTCCCTTCCTCAGCAAAGGTAGGAGACAGGCCCTGCCTGTCTGTGAGATGCATCCCAAGGAGGAAAAACTGCAGGTTTGGGTATTTTGTCAAATCATGTTCATTTCTGATGGTTCTTTACATGTGCTGGGTCTTTTCTTGGACTGTTAGTGTCACATTTCCAGTCCCATGCTGAACATTAGGCTGGACAGGTGGTGATGGGAGCTCACCCTCGGTCTGTGGAAGGAGCAGGGCTCTTTAGAGCCGTTTTCAGCTCCGGACAGGTGAGCAATGGAGATTATCCAGACAAAATCCTGGTGGACGATCAGACATGGGAGCACCAGCTTGTAGAAACTCTCACGTTTCTGCTTTGCCCGACCAGCCTCCCAAATACCTCTCATTAAGAAAAGTCCCTGAAACAATGAAAAATCCAATCACTGGGAGTCGCTATGTGTCTACAAACCACAGAAAAGCCAGACATGGGAGCCAGGAGCGTGTAGGGGAAGCAGTGTATATATGGTACAGCCTTCCCTAGGTGCTTGGGGCCGGGTGGAGGTTTGCTCCAACAACCCCAGGACGTACTAAATAACCAGACACTCAACCCATCCCTTAACACCTAACATAATCTTGTGGCTTTTTGGTGTCTGTTGGCTTCAGAGGAAGTGTGAAGCTGCTCAAATGATCATGTATTACTTAGGCTGGAGTGAGTAAGCAGATGCCTTCCCTTGAATAATTGAAGACCGTGTGTTTACCTGTGCTGATGCACTCATTTGCCATGGGTGTGTTGTAGATGTATTCTTGATGACGAGCATCAGACAGCTCCAATACAGCCCTTGGACTCCTCTTGTGCCACCAAGCCCATGCCACCACCTCAGGCCCTGACACATGATGCCTAGGATGTGATTAAGGGACCGGAGAGCAGCGTGCTGCCCCATGGCTGCTGCAGGGAGGTGTAAAACTAGTCTCAATATCATTCTTCATTCAGTTGGGTTTTATTTTTTCCATCTTATTTCTATCGCTCATGGTGGGTTTCCCCATGGGTTCAACCCTAGGTTTGAAGACAACTGTCCCCTGCAGAGGTGGGGAGATGGGTGCGGGTTGCTTTTGGGGTAACCCAGGGCAGACTCAAGCCATTAGAAGTCAACAGTGGGAAGATGAAGAGCAGGCTGGAGGTTTAAGACACCCAGAAGCAGAAGACAAAACACAGTGAGTAAATCCTAATGAAAAGAGGGATAACTTCAAAAGGCAGCTCACAGCATGTCTCAGACAAGCCTTGGTGAGTTGAAAATGCTGTTTAGTTCACCTCCTCCATTGCAAAAGGAGGATGAGCCCCTGGTGCACACCTGACTGTCCTCTGCACCTCCTGAGAGCATTTGAGGACCTTTTCTGTGGCTGGGATGCTGCTAAAACATAGTCTCAGGCCATTAAAAACACCATCCCACTTGGAGCTGCAGAACTACTGGCTCCTTGCACAATCTCTCCTTCCTCCAGCTGCTTGTTAAGAGGAAGAATTAGGGTAATTTTTAAAGTAGTCCCACCTGGGCATGGCACAAGGCAGGGAGCATGCTTTCCAGGAGGGTCTGAGCTCCCTGCCAGCCAAAAAACTGTTATTATGCTTTATACTCCAGTAAGCAGCAGCACCACATGCTACGGCCAAGTTTTCAGAGGGGTGATGCTGAGCTCCCCCATCCTTCGATGGCCAATATGAGGTCTTGCCCTGGACCAGTGCTCCCAGCTTGTGCAAGGGTATAGCAAAACTCTAAAATGCTCAGAAAAGTTATCAAAAATGCTTCAAAATTAGCTTTACACCTTCCCCGTGCCCCAGGGAGGAATCCCCTTAATTCCTGGTGCTCCAGGCTCAACCCAACTGGCTACCAGCCCCACAGAAAGGAGGGGGGGAGCGTGTGGGTGGAGATGAGGGGTCTCAGCAGCACCCAGTCTGCAAAGGAGGTAATTTAGCAAGAAATATTAATGATTTTTAATGCAATTGGGCCACCGACATTTTAGCTCTGAAAGCCCGAGCTGGAAGCAGCCCACGGGAAGGCACTAGATGGCACTAGAGCTGGAGAATACAGGCTCTGGGCTGCCATCGCACCCTCCGCTGCATCCCCCAGAATGGGGGAAAGTGCCCCCCAAAACAGGCAAAAAGGCTTGTGGATGTGAAAAGACCAAATTTTTTTGTTTTCCTAACCATGCTGGACTCCATTGCCTTGGCTGGATCCTGCCTGTGCAGCCAGCATCCATCCTGTGGCGAGAAAACAGGCCCCAGGAAGCACAAAATAAATTGGATCGCCCAGATGTAATGCCGAAATTAAATTACCCAGCTGTGATTTTGAGGTAATTAATCACTGATGGGTCCGATGGAGGGTCGTTTCTCCAGGTTTCCAGCCTGGGAATGCGGACAGGGGTCATCGACCTTGCCTTATTTTTGGTTAGCGCAAAGCCTCCTTGAGAGCAAGGAGCAGATTTCACAGATAAAATATTGCAACATCCTTGATTAGTGGCAGAAACCACAGGGTTTTGCAGCAAGGCTGCTGCTGAGCGCGTTGCCAGGAGAGGGTTTTCCTTTTGCCCTGACTCTCGCACTGGCTGCGGTTGCATCCCAAAGCTGCTGCCACAGGGAGCTGGTGGGATGCTGGGATGGGGAGAGCATTGGGGGACCACCAAGGAAAACACACCAAAACCTCTGCTCCCCAAAAATATGGGCAGGATGGAGGAGAAAGGATGAGTTTGGGGTCATTCTTCTTGAAATAGTGATGTGAAATATCATAAAGCCCAATCCCTGCCCTCTCCATAGGGTGGCACAGGGTCGATGTTGAGGATGTGCGGTTAAAAGTGTAATTCAAAGGAAGCATTTAATCAGCCCCAATATCCCACTCCAAACTCTGCAGTGAAACATCGCCAGCTCCCATTTTGCAACAACTATCACATGTTAGAAAAATGACATTATTTTGTAGGCTGCCGTACCTGTGCAAATGGAGAATGAAATTCCTCGAGCAAAATAGTTCAATTTTAGCAAAATGATGAGACATAAATGGGGGCATCACAACCCCCTGTCTCCCTTTGCCACAATAAATTGCAATCCCTCTTAAACGAGCTCAGGAGGGCACTGGGTGGACACTGGGTCCCTCCGAGCAGCTGTGAGCTCCCAAAAATCCCTACTCTCAGGGGAAGAGGAAAAACTGCCTTCTGCTTTCCTCCAGAGAAAGTCCTGGGCTGCGTATTTGAAATCTGCTCTGGCAAAATAGGGGCACAGTGTTTTCTTTCTCATCTCCCAAATGGTTGCTCTTTGGATGTGAGATTTTTACCTGTTTTCTTATTTGCTCCTCGTAAAACTGGAAAATTGAAATGCTGAAATATTGCATTTTAATTTTAAGCGAATGCATACTGATTTTCTCTACCTCACGTCTCTTTTTTGGAGAAGAGAAAAAAAAGAAAAGGGTTAAAAGGCAGAAGAGAGAAAATTACAGGGAGGCAGAAAATAAAGGAGCCAAATAAGCATAGATTAAACTTCAGTGTAAATAAATTTCAAATAAAGCCCTTTCATGAACCAGGAGCCCCCCACTTTCTGGCTCTCCACCTGGGTTTGGGTTGCTGTTGCTCCCAGGCATGGTATGATGCTATGGTATTTGCTGGAGAGATTTCTCCTCCCTTTTCACCCTTTCTCTATCCATTCTTCATTTTACCTTTAATTTTTCCACCTTCACTTTTCCCTGTAGGTTCTCTTCTTCAGTGCTGGTCTCCCAAGTGTCTTTTTGTCTCCCCCCATCTAAGACTTGAGACCCTCAAAACCCCAGACTTGTTCTTCTTAATGGGGTTTGTAAGACCCACCGCCCTTGCCCTAGAAGCACCATCAAAGATTCAGTCATGGCCATGCTGTGGTTGTATTGCCATTGACATCAAGACGTGCTCCCAAGGAAATCGTTATCCAAAATGTAGCTGAAGATCAGAAAATAATCAAAGGCTCAGACCATTGTCTAGCAAAGAGATCACGCCGTCCATATACTTCATCCCTACCAGGAGCGAGGCATCAGGTCTTTTCATGCTGTCAATCCCATTGTTCCCCATCCTGCCATAAAATGGCCTCTGGGGGTGTGAGATGTCTGTCTTGAGCAAACCATGGCTTCAAAACTGCCAGAAAAAGTCCTTCACCAGGGTTTTTCCGCTGTCCTGCCAGAGGTTGGCCAAAAAAAACCCAAATTTGAAGGATGTTGGCTCATCAGTTTTTGAGCCGGCTGATCCCATCCTGAATTCCCGAAGGATTTCACCCAGCTCAGCTTTGCAGACAAGGTGAAAAATCCTGTATCACATTGAAATTCCTGAAGGCTTTGAGGTGGGCAGAGGGCAAGTGCCAGGTCTGGAAATGAGCTGAGAGTTATGGTCACCCTCAGACCTGCCCGAGGATGGTGGCTGATGTGCCATATGTGCACCAGGACTTCTCAACTGCTCTGTATCACATTTATATTTCTTGAATATCCTCTGTGCGTGCCTGGCTAAGGGGAGAAACCTTTCCCATGGGACCAAGGGGTGAGACAGCCCCGGTGCCCTGATACCTGTGCTGCAGCATCTCCAAAACATCTACTCCATAGGTACACTGGTGGCATGCATGACATCCACAAGGATGGAGAACATCACATTGAAGAAGAATTTAATGGTGTTAATTTTTAAAGAGAGCTTGGGGCAAAAGTGGGAGGATGCCCCAAACTGGGGGTGCTGGGACCCCAAAAGTTGCATTGGGGACACCAACAGGCACCAGCCATGCAGGCAGGAGGAAGCCAAGGGCTAATTTTAATGTTAACCTGTGCCTGCAGCATCTGTGTGACATGCAAAGCCACAGTGATGGATTGGGTGTCCCGGGGGGGGGGGGGGGGGGGGGGGAGTATGTGCAGATGAAAAGCAACAGCAGCAAGGGCTGAGCCCCCACAAAATACCTGCGACAACTGCTGCGGTGGGGCTGGGGGCCACGGGAGCAGCTGCCCAAGGCAACCAGAGCTGGCAGTGGGGCTGCAGCCCCTGGCCCAGGGCCAGCAGCAGTCTCAGGGGACCATGGAGGGGACGCCAGGGTGCTTTGCAGGGTCCATGCGTGTCCTGGGAGTCCCCCAGGGCCCGTCCTGCAGCCATCATGGTGGGGACAGGCAAGAGGAGATGAGGTGGAAATCTCTCCTTGGTTGATTCAAATGTGGATTTGGCTACATTAGCCCCTTCCAGGCTTTTTAGTGCTTAAACACGTGTCCCTTTGTAGGATGTGTTTAATACAGCGTGATCAAGCAGATCGCACCTTGCTGCTGGAAATGATTTCTTGCCACTGGTAGAAATGGGTGGAAAGTGGTAATTTTTCCATACTGCACCACAAACAGGAAGCATTTTGTTACGGTATAAGCATGGGGAAAAAAAAAAAGTTTGCTCCTTCCTTGGAAATATTCATGCTGGTGTGGACGACATGTGGTACCTGCAAATACTGAGTGTTGCAGACTGGGTCTGGCCAAGCTGTGGCCGTGGGCACTGCTCAGAGCAGCACGGTGACAGCAGGGACAAGATCCAGCTTTCCCCCATGGAAAACCCTCCTGGGGTTGGCACAGCCTCCTGGGAGACACTGAGGGGGGGCAAGGCAGGAGGGAAAATCCAAACTGGGATGCGATTGGGTGGGCACTGGGAGGCACTGGGCACCTGGGACTTTTCCTGCTCCCATTTGAGGGGAGCTTGGTGCAGCAGCGGTGTGAAACCTTACCCAAAAGAGTCCTTTTGGGTGGATGTCACAGCTCTGAAGAAGGCAGCGAGGGTGCGCAGGCAGCCGTCCTTGCTGCCTGCCGGGCCTGGCATCTGCCCTCAGGCTGCGGGGCTGGGAGGGAAAGGGTTAAACAGATCCAAGTTGCCAAGCCCCTGTTTTAATTCTGGGAAAAAACCCACAAAATAAACCCAACGACAAACCCAATGCAATAATCTAGGCGAACAAATCCATTGCACATATACGTTAGGAGGCTGCCGAGCGCTTAAACCTGCCAGATGCCCGGGATGGATAAAGCTAAACGGGGATTAAGGGGGCTTCCCATGGCGGGACAGCAGCCAGTGCCAAAACAACCCCTGGCCTGACCAGGGTGGAAAGGGCACCAAAAAATTGGTTTGCAGCACAGTAAAATGCTTCCCGGGACCCTGTGCCCCGACAGAAACCTGTCCTATGCAACAGGGGTCTTACCCACTTCTTTAAAACAGTTTTAAATAAACAGAGATGAGCTTCTGGTTGGGTTGTTTTGGGGTTTTTTTTGGGGGGGGGGTTGCCCTCTTTTAAGCCATGGGGGTTCTCTGCCTCACAAAGGAGGGTGGCACTGTGCCCCGTGGGGTTTCCACGAGCTCTTTGCATCCCTCTGGGCTTGGCCAAAGCCATTTTAGGTCAGCGATGCCCCAACGAATAAGTTCTGTCAGTAACTGGGGTGTCAACACAATAGGCCACTGTGTTGCCTGCAGGGACAGGGACAGGGAAGGGGACGAGCCCCTTCATGCTCCTTCAGCTGGTGCGATCCTCTGCTTTGGGCCTGACTTGACGTGTATTCCCATATGTGCCGCGGCCAGGGGTGCGGAGGGATGTATGGAGGGGAGAGCAGGGCTGTGGCCTGGGGTGCAATGCGTGCTGACTGCTGGCCTCGGGGGGCGTGTGCCCATGTTTTGTGTGTGAATGTGTGGGTGCACGCCTGTTTGCATGTATGCGTGCCTCTGTAGTTGCACATGTGCATGGGACTGCATGTGTATATGGTATGTGCATCTATCTGTGCCTGTCTGTGCATGTGCCTGTGTGCATGCATGCTGACGTGCATGCATGTGCCTGAGTATGTGTGTACATGTGTTTGTGCACGTGTGCCAGTGCCCATGTATGTGCACGCATGCCTGTGTGTGCATATGCATCTGTATGCATGTGTGCACATGCATGTGTCCGCTTGTGCACGTGTGCATATGCATGCATGCATGCGTGCACACGTGTACCTGTGTGTGCATGCACACATCTGTGTACGCCTGTATGCATATGTGCATGCTCTGTGTGTGCGTGTGCACACGCGTGTACATGCATGCACCCGCGTGCAGCTATGCAGGGTGCATGCATGCGTGCGCGTGCCCGCGTACGAGCAGCCGCACGTGCGGATCCGCGCCCGTCCGCCTGCGCCCGCCGCGGGCTTGCGCACGCCCCGCCCTCCGCCCTCCCGTCGTCTCCCATTGGCCGGTGCGTCGGTCGGGGGGCGTGACGTAGTGGCGGGGGGCGTGTCGGCCGGCGGTCGGCGCGCTGCCATTGGTGGCGGGCTCCTTTGTGTGCCGGCGGAGCGGCGGCCGCTACTTGCCGCCGCGTCGGAGTGGCCGGCGGGACCGGGCCGGGCCGGGCCGCGCCGCCAAAGGTCGCAGCATGGTCCTGGTGCATGTCGGCTACCTGGTGCTGCCCGTCTTCGGCTCCGTGCGCAACAGAGGTACCGCGCCGTGTGCGGGGGCCGTGGGTTCGCGTCCTGGGGCCGCTCCGCGAGGGGTGTGGGCGGGCTGGGGCCCGGCGGGCTCGGCCCAGGCTCCGGGTCCCCCGGCAGGAGGAGGGGTGCTGTTTTCCGCCCTCCCCCCCCCCCCCCCCCCCCCCGCTCTCAGCGTGCCATCAGTCGCCGGTTGGGGCGAGCCCGCCTCGCTCCGCGAGCCCCTCCCCCCCCCAGCCCTCCCCCAGTCCCCAGCAGTGCTCGTTGTGGGGGTTTCTCCCCTCTCTCCGCCGCCGGGGCCGCCCCGGCGCCCGCCGCTTGCCTAGCTCCTGCCTGCACCTCCAGTCTGTTGCTTCGGTAGATCCATTTTCCTTTTTTTATTTTTTAAATGTTATTTTTTAAATGTTATTTTTTAAATGTTATTTTTTAAATGTTATTTTTTAAATGTTATTTTTTAAATGTTATTTTTTAAATGTTATTTTTTAAATTTAACTCCCCACCCACCCACTCCCCCCTCCCGTCTCGCCGTGTAGCGTAGTCACCAGGCCATTTCAGCGTAGCTGTAGACGGTAACAGCCATTTTTGTACCTTCATCCTGTTTAGCTGAGTACATTACACTGTAAATTCCTGTTAAGTGGATTCATTTTGCTGTGGTCGTTGGGCGCAGAGTCTCCTGGGGGGCTTTAGGGAGGACAAACGCCCCCAAATTGCGGTCAACGCCCCCCCCCCCCCCAAAAAAAAAAAAAAAAAAAATTAAGTTGGGGAGGGGAAATCCGGCACGGAAACGCAATTAACCTTAATTCCAAAAAATAAAATTGGAAAAGAGTTGGAGAGTAAGATCTGTGGTTAAACGGGGGCTAAGATACCCCCCAAAAGCTGCTGGCTGGTGCTGGTGAGAGTTGTCCGCAAAGGGGTGCAGCATCCCTGTCCCCGGCCGTGGTGACACCGAAGCCGACAGCTGTCCCCTGTGGTCACCCACCCAGCCACTCGCCCGGCTATCCCACGCTCCATCCCGCCTGTCCCCATCAGCCACAAGTGTCCCGTCCCATTAGCGCACCTCCGACGTGGCGAACACCCCCCCTAAGATTTGATTGCGAAAAGAGACGACTAGCAAAATGGTTTTCCATTAAACAGGGATAACGTTTTTTTCTGCTGTGCTAAATTACTTCCTGCTCTTATTTTGTGGGTAATTTTCTGTATCGAATATCCTTTGGTTGTGTATCTTCACCTTTTTTCTTGTACTAAAACTAAAGCATGGTCTGTATTTTTTTACATTACCTAGTTTCTGATGTAAATCTCTGTAGAGACATACCCTGCTGAAATGTAATGTGCTGTAGCCTATACATCTGCTCAGTGTATGCTGCTTTTGTTCTGTTGCCCTTCCATAGCATGGTGGGCCTTGCCTTTTTGTATTGTGTGCATGATGACATTGTTACACACGATTCCACTAATACTAATATACGATCTCTCAATAAAGAAACTAGTTTTCCTATATTAACCTAGTGTGCTTTTTCTATTGCTGTTTTCCCATTTATTGTCGTATCCTGCTGTTTAGATTTTTTCCTTGCTTTCCCCCATTGTGAGGTTTGAGTGAGTGGATTTTTATTTTTCCCCATAGTGCAGATATGGGGGCTTTTTAATACATATTTTTTTTTCCTCCTATCCTATATTTACCCTCAGCATTAGTCTGTGTGTACATACTCCCTAGATGCACAGTCTGTATTACTGTTGTGCTGATGCAGAATTCTGTTTTACCACAGAATAGCAAAAAAAAAAGTGTATAAATCCAAGCCCTCATTATTAATCAAAAAAATATAGATATTTGATGAAGGGTCTGCTGCTTATTTCATTCTAGTTACAACATTACACACTCCTTACCAGACTGATAGCAAAATGAGAGGGATGACCTCTAGATGGATGGGGGAATTTTTTTTTTTTAAACTCTGATTAACAAGAGGTAAATGAACCTGAAAAAAAAAAATCCCTCTAATCTATTAGCTGTATATTTAAACATATACATATATGTGAGTGCCCTGCCCACCATCTGCTAGGTGAGAAGTTGCTGTGCCTCCATCCTGCGGCGACTGGCACGCTATAAATATCTTCACTAGACCCCTGCAAGGCAGGGCTTGTAAAACTGTCCCAGCTGCTACTGTTGTAACTACATTTTCCTGCTTGAAGCCTCCAGGACCACCATCTTCTGAATAATCTGATTTGGTCAAAAGAGCAAACTGGGGTTGGGAGAAAGTCACCGGGAACCTTAAAATATTGGAAGCAGGGAGGGATGGACAACCCAATTGTGGTCAGTAAGCAATTTTGCTGCAGCTGCAAAGCGATAATAATACTAGTCGCCTCTCCTTGTTCCTGTGTCAGACTGCCTTTCCCAGGTCTGCAAAATGGTCCTGTAAAACCTCCCAATTTTGGCTTGGATACCACCAGGAACTGAGGGAAGTCAGGGCTCCTAAAAGCAGGAGATGGGGCTGGGGTTGCGGGGGAGCATCTTGTCTTAATTGCATTTCCACAGAAGGTAGGGAGACACAGGATTGGTTATTTGTCTTTAATGAGAGGAAGATAAATTCAGCAGGTGGGTGGTTCCCACCGCTAAAATTTCAAGAGAAGCTGCTAGCAAACAAAACAAAAGCAAGTGGCTCCAGCAACCTGCCCTGCCTTACCCCACTATCCCTCGAAGAGACGCATCATTTTGCAAGGCCGTGCCTTTCCACCTTTATCCTGAGTTTGGTTGGTTTTTTTTAAACATTTATTTATTATTTCCTTCTCCATATTTCCTTTTATGTGTATCTTGATGACTGTTTGGCCATCCTGTGCCCCCCTGTATGAGCACAAGCAGGTTGCCCCCCTGCTCCCCCCCTGGATGTAGTGTATGCTGTGGCCCTTTGTTCTCACTCCATCATCTCCCTGGGCCAGCGCTGAGCTCTGTGCGTGACATGTGTCCCCATACCCATCCCGAGGAGGGAGGCTGTGCTCGCTTGCATGAAGGGAGACATGCATGCCTGTTGGGGCTGATCATTTTCCAATGTGATTTTTTTTTCTTCTTTTTTTTTATTTTTTTAATTCAACCCCCATGTAAGACAATGAGATTTGGGTTATGGCGTGGAAAAAAATCACCGCCCCACCCTGAAACCCCAACACGGATAAACCCAGTCCCCTCTGAAATGTACCTTGCACTATGGACACCTGCCAGCAGCTGCCCCTTTGTTAGGAGCAGTGGATTTACTGCAGTGTGTGTAATAACCCCCCAGATCTTCTGCAAATTAGCACTAATACAGAGCAAAACTGGTCAATGTACTCTGAGGATACCTTGGTAATCTAATCATACAGAAAGCTGCTGGGTTAATGGCAACTCATACTAAGCAATTTATCATCTGCATCGTATTTTGACCTGTCTTGTTAGAAACACATTCTTATGAGAGGAAACATTCCCCCCCGCTCCACCTCCCAGCCTTATTAGTCAGTAACCACTAGGCTTTCATAGCTTGTAATCCATCAAATGCATCCACAATTTTATGACTTAATTCCTTTGACACTCTGAGTCTTGAAAAGCCACCTGGTGCAAAGAAAATAATCTTTTTTTATTTTAGCATCGCGGGCTGAGGAAATCCAAGACGTGTCACGTGCTGGTGGTGCTGCTGTGGGTATGGAGGCACGTGCAGTGATTTCTATAAAGCCTATACATCTCTCCAGCACCAACCTGTATTCCTCGGCTGCTTTAAATAACTTCTTTCAATAACAGGGAGACAGATAATCCCAAACACGAACAAAACAGGCCCTGAGATTCATTTGTATAAGGGTTGTGTAAAGGTCTGATATGCATCTGCGTGCATTTAATGATGCCAAATGGGAGCTGGACCGATCTGTCTCTCACATGGGGTTTGGGGTGTTGTCACAATTTCCAGCATTTTTAAGAAAAAGGTAAACAGTTGTCACGTTTTGCTCATATTGGGATTTATCAGCAAAGTCTAATGAAAGCTGATCTGGATTTACCTTGCTGTGTGCAGATCCGGCTCTCTGGAAATGTGTTATTTAAGAACTGGTGAGTTGGTGCCCGAGTGAGAAAGCAAACGCAGCTGCGAAGCTGGGGGGGGGATTAGGGGGTGTTTGTCACAAAACCCAGGAGCTGCCATGGCTGGGGGGGGGTGAGGCGGTGGGGACAGAGTCCGGCATCACTCGGTGCGTCCCAGACAGAGTGTGGGGTGCGAAACTGGGGGGCGAGATCTGTAGGCACCAGGATGCTGCCATAACCGCCTCGGCCCTCGCTGAGTCGCCGGTCTCGCACCGAGTCCTTCTCCGTGAACCTTCTGGAAGGACTGTCCTAGAGTAAGTCTGAGCTTCCTTTGTTGTTGTTGTTGTTTTAAACCCTGCTTGTAATTTGGGGAGCACCTTGTTAGCTGAAAGGGGAGGATGGAGCACTGCTGGGGCAGGTGTGGAAGCCCTGTCCTCCCAAACCTGTAGGAGAACAGCCCCCAACTGCCACAGGGAGCATGTGTGACATCCAAGACTGGCTCATCCCTCTCCACTGACCAGATGGATGATGGTCGCAACTGCTGGAGGTGCAGGGGTGGCCGGAGAGGGGAGGATGGCTCTTTCGGGGGCCCTGCGGGGCACGACACTTGGTAGCAAGGGCACGGGCATCCCCTCCAGCCCGTTTACATGCTGGTTTGAACCCAAACCATGCGCTGGGGCTGCCTTGTGTCAAAACTGGAAGGTCCTTATCTCTAGAGGTGTTCAGAAAGGGACATGTGCTGCAGCAGGTCAGAAGAGAAAAGCCTTTCACCCTCCTTAACCTGGGAATGCTCATTTAAACGTGCCAGAAATGCAATGGGAGACTTTGCAGAAGGTCTTCTACATCTAAATCATCTATCTTCGATATCTGTAACCTTCAAGACCAGAGTTGGTTTTGCAATTGAGAGAGGTGTGATGGCACCGCCGAATGTCGTGTGACTCTTGGGCATCTCACGGTATTTGGGTGTTTCTACATAAACCTGCAGCTCCTGGAGTCAGGCGATAGCACAAGGCTTTTTGATTAAAGGGTAGTATATAAAGCAAAGCTTCAAATTGCTGCTTATGGCAAACTTAGTGCTCAAAACTCAGATGTCAGCTACAACACTCGGGAGGTTTTTCAGCCGACGCGGTGGTTTAGGAAGGAGAAGGGCAATGTGTGGCTGCGGTGGGGCAAGGGCAGGGACCTGCAGGTGGGCAGCAAGAGTGGGGCTAAGACCCAGTGGGGAAAATGGTAATTTTCTCCTTTTTTGGGTTCAATTCGGGGAGATGGAATGAGTCAGCCGGCAGAGGGGTCGGGGTTTCCCAAGCCGTGCCATGCCCATGAGCAGCTCCACACAGGATCCTGTGGGAGACCCCCCAATTTAATCCTTGCGTGGTCTTGTCTTACTCCTAAATCTTCTTAGGGAGAAACTCGGGTCTTTTGGGAGTGGCTAAATTCTCCCTCTAAAATTAAAAAAAAAAAAAAAAATCACTTTTCAGCCAGGAGCTGTGCTCCTGGCTGCTCACAGCTACTGCCCTGCCTGGAGGTGACACCCTGAGGTGTGAGTGACCATCAGCTTAGATGGAGCCACTGGCCATTGCTGTTTTTCCCTGGGGGGCTCAAGTGATGCTGTGGAGCTGTTACCGTACGTTGCTCCTCCACCTCCTTCCCCAAATGGTACAAGGAGCAGCCGTTTCCCTAAATGAGGAGAAAGCCAGGCCATGGGTACTTTCTGGGACTTCTTTGAAGGGACCTTGACCAGGACTCTGATGGAGCTGGACAGCCTGCCAGGCCAGGTGTCCAGGCACCCAACGCTGGGGTTGGGTTAGGAGCTGCTCCAAAAACCTGCTCTCGTCTTCTCTAGGCTTGGGGGTCTCTAAAAGACATTCAGAAACACAGTCCCTCAGGCACCCGCTGTGCTGCAGCTGCTCCCCACGTTGGGCTCCTCCAGTAGAGGGTGGGATTGGGAAATGTTGCAGGGATGTGGGGAGGTGGAGCCCCTCAACCTCCCATCTGCAAGGGCTGAAGGGTGACCTGCAGCCCAGGGAGTGAAATACCTTCTTGCTCTTACCAAAGCAGAAGCAAACCCCATCATCCATCCTTAACCTGTTGCTCAGCTCTCTGCCTGACTCCTTCCTGTGTTAATTAATGAGTGGTGGTCGGACTCTTGTCTCCGAGGTAGCTCCTTGAAGCTGTGAGCTGAAAAAAATGGCAACTCATTTGTGACGTGAAGGAATATTGCATGGGAATTGGGCCCCAGAGTGAGGGATGTTGTGTCCCAGTGGCAGCGGGGAGATGCATGGGTGAACGATGGGTGGTGGACCAGCAGCTCAGCTGATGGCACTTCTTGAGTTGACTTGAGTTGCTGGGTACTAGAGCTAAGTGAAAACAGAGATATCTGGTTTTGATGATGATGATTATCTTCCGGTTCACTGGCTGAAAACTTATTTTCCTAGTTTTATATTGTCTTTGAGTTTTTCAGCAAAATGGGGGGGGAGGCTTTTAAATGGTTCATTTGAAGTGAGATGAAATATGCCACAACCCCAGAAATGAAATGCTGTCTTATGGCAGAAAATGAAACAGCATCAACTGGATGCAGGGAAAAAAAAATTCATCATAATCTTTCAGTTGGGTTTTTCGTACAGAAATGTTTCACCTAGATGTAATTTTTTTCATATCAGAGAGATGGATTTGGTGTTTTGTACTCACTTGGAAAGCATGCAATGGTCAGGAATAGACTGCCCCAGTCCTCTGTGTTCTTGTACTGTAAAACCACATTGTGACTTTAGTGTGTGCAGTAATCTGATTTATTTAATCAACAGAAAGTGCTTTAATGCCTGAGATGAGTCTTGGAGAATCAAAGGCTGTGCTCCCAGTGCAGGAGGTTGCAAAATGTAGTTGGCCCTTCACAAAACGAGGGAGGTCATGTCAGCCCCTGCCTCTCCTTCCTTCTCACCTCTATTGGCAATAAGGGTGGGTTTCCAGGCTTGCAAGGACCAGAGGCGGTTTCCAAAATGAAAATGAGAACTGAGGTCTCAAACAGGATGTGCAACCACTGCTTTGCTCCTCACTGGGCTCATCCACCTGAGTTACTTCAGCCTGCAGGGACAAATAATACCTTCTCCATGGCCTTGTTTGATTTGAGTAGGGAAATCTGTCTGGCATGTGTGATTACAAACTTGCCAGTGGAAATCCTGGGTGTTTTGCCAAAGGAGACCATAGAAGTACCCTGGAGATAAGGATGTATCATCTTGCCCTGGGTCATCTGCAAGGAGAGTCCTGTATTGCCAGTTCCAGATGGCATGTGATGCCATCCAGGTGCTTCTTCTATAGGGTGCAGGGGTGTCCTGGGGAAGGAAAATATTACCAGGAGGCTGTTACAAGCTTAGAAAAATAGGACACGGACCAAGGGGAAGGGAGGCAAGGTAAATTCCCCTGTCCCTTGGACAGAAAGCAGTTCCTCCTGAAAGGAGTTGGGGTGCTGTTAGGGAAGCTGAAGTATGTTTGTTAGGTGTCCAGTGTGACTCTGTTCTTCCTGTAACAAGCAATTTTGAGCCCCATTAACAAAATCAAGGGTCAGACCTCAACAACATCCAGGAAGCTCATAGCAGTTTTTGGGATATGTTACACTGGCTTGTGCATTCATCCAGACCATGTGGGACCAGCTGTGCTGAACCCCGTCCTTGTCCTAGGATTCCTTATCCACAGCCCAGCATCTCTCATTGGACCTTTTTCTATTAGAAACTAAGCAATGAGAGGAAGTCTTTTCAGCCTGGACTGACCTCAATGCTGGCAGACCCAGGCTCTTAGCCCCATCCTCTGGCTCTCTGCAGAGACACAATATTTGCTGCTCTTCAGCAAATGCATTGCGAGGCTGGTTATATGCCAGATGAGAAGTCCTCCTGGCCAGCACTGCTGTTGGTATTACCTTCACTTGATTTCTTCACCTTTACCTCCCTCTTTTCCCACCATGTTTTTAAATATCTGTCATGTTTTCCCCTGTGGATGTGATGGTTTTTTCTGAATTGCCTCTTCCTTGCATTCATTCCCCAGGCACTAAAGTCTTCCTCAGGGCTGGTGCTGGCTCCGGGGCTCAAACCTGCTGGAAACACTTGAGATGCTCAAGTACACTGGTCTGGTGTGTGTTGGTGGAAGGGAGGGTAAGGCACTGCTGTCCATGGGATAGTGTGTCCAGAAGATGGCAGACTTCCTTGGGAGCTCTGTATAGGCTGAAGGGATGAGGAGGCTGAAGAACAAGTGCTGTCCTCTGGCCGCTGCATCAGGAGATGGCTGTGATTGATGCTGTAATAACTGGTGTTGGGAATGCAGTGATGGGGAAGTCTATCTCATAACCGGAGTACTAGCTTTAAAGCATGGTCACATTGGTCATTTGGCTGGGGGAAAGGAGCTTCATGGTGTGATGCCAAGTGGACTCTAGGTACACGTCCCTCATCTGGCTTCACTTCTAGAAAATATTGCTTTTAGAGGGGGGGTGGTTTTGATGGATGCTTTGCAGAAAATAACTGTGCAAAAGTGCTGCTGCTCTTTCATCATGTTGAACAGGGAGCGCTGGTGCCTCTCCTCCCTCACCTCCTGTTTTTGGTGCACTGGCACAACTGGTCACAACTTTCTGGCCCCACGATGGGAATGGGGAGGCAGCAAAGGCCCCTTCCCAATGCCCTGCAATTTAAATGGGAAACAGGGGGATAGACGTGCTTTGTAGAAACCCAACTCACTGGCAGCATCCCTTGGGGGGAGGTGACATCCAGGCCAGTGTGAGAGCCAAAGGGCATCAAAGAGGTGCTGGAACCCTCCTGCGAGCCAGGGCCAGGTAGGTGGATGGTGCAGGGGAGGAGGGATGTACCAGGGCACCCAACTAACCCCACTTTGAGCTGTCACCTCTGCAGAGGACTTTAGGGAGTCCTCTTTGAAAGCAGCCCATTGGAGGAAAGTTTAACAGAGTGAGTGGGTGTGCAGAGTTGGCACCCTGCCCCCTGAGCTGAAACGCTCCTCTCCAGCCCATGAATAGACCTAGCTCCTGGTTGCTTTTCTTTTTTTTTCAGCATAAAGAACAAGTCCATTTCTAGTGATGCTGTGATGCATGCAGTTTTGCATCACGCCGGGGAGCTGGAGCTTTGAGAAAGCCAACAAATATAATGAGACTTTGTGATTTAAAAAAAAAAAAAAAGAGATAAAAGCCCAGAACACAACAGTAACATGAAAATGCAAAGTGTTTGCCAAGGTTCAGACACCAAAAAGCCAATGAAAAGGTGCTTTGTTCTTATCGATGCCTGCCATGAGGGGGCTGCTCACCACATCTCCTGGGGTTTGGGGTTGGCTGTGGTGCAGTCCTTAAGCTGTAGGAGTTGCTTTCTCTGTGTGTCCACGTGCATACCACCTTCCACGGTGAGAAAGGTGGCTTTCACCTCTGGTGTTCTGCTCTCCCCAAAGAGCAAGGCTTAAAATTCCTGGCAAATTTGCATCTGTGGGAGAGGTTTTAGCTGAGTTCTGGTGTGGAAATGCTGGGTGATGGTGGAGAAGGGAGGGCAGCACACAGTGGGAAGCCCAGGAGGCTCTCAGGGCAGTGGGTGATGGACAAGAAAGTCAAGGAAAAGCAGCAACACACAGAGAGATCCCACACCGCGGGCTGGGGATGCTCATCAGTGTGGCTTGGTAATGGTTAGGAGAACTGTGGGTCTCCACCGCATCCAAGCTGGGCAGGGGTTGGGGGTGGCTGTTGACTGGTTTCCACAATATTAAGAGAAAAGGAGACCTTTGTTAAGCAAGCTGAGCTGCTCTGAAGGGCTGGGCACTTTGGTTGAATGAACCACCACTTGTCATTGAGAAAATGGGGCATTCAGGAGTGTGGCAACTCTGCCCAAGCTGCACCTGTAATACCAGGGCATCTCTGCATTTAAAACTACAAGCAGGATAATGCTAGTGGGGCTTTACACTGCTGTGCTGCTACCCTGAAACACAGAGAGCAGAAATCCATATACCCCATTAGAGCAGAAGAGTAAATGACCTGAACCCCGGTGTCCCAGGAGGAAGTTTGCCATTGTCACAAATGGGGGATTTAGATTGCTTAAAAAATCACCGTCAAAGGTATTAGCAAAAGTAGTTTTAATATGATGTTGTAAAAGTGCAACTTCACAAAGTTCAATGGCAAGGTTCACTCTATTAATTACTACATGGAAGAAACATACAAAGGAAAATTGAGTTACACTCAAGTTAGAATGATTCAGAGAAACTGGGGATACAAAAGGGTATGGAGGACCCTCCCATTGAGTCATGAGGTTCAGAGTAGACCCCCTTGCTTTCTCCAGAAAGGGCTTGGGGACTTCTTGCAGACATCTCTTTGGGGCTAGATGTTTGCAGATCTGCCAAATCTTGGACAACTTCTGAGCCAGCCAGCACTTCCTAATGGAGCTTGGTTTGATTTGCTTGGTCAAAATGCTTCTTCTCAATGGAGGAACAGGATTAGATGCTTTGTAGTCTATGTTTCTCAAAAACATGAGAAAAATTTTAGAAAAGCAGCATGCAGCTCAGCTGGTGTTCTGGAGGCAACAGGCTTTAATTAACATCACTGAGAAGTTCAGATCCCAACTTTAATTCCTTTTCGTTTGTAACTGGGAGCTCTGAGGAGTCAACAGATTTTGTGGCTTGAACAGATGTTATTTTTTTTTTCCCCAGAGCTGGGTTGAATCTGAAATACACCTTTATAATTGCTGCTTTTATCTCTTCTACTTGATATCTGCCAGAACCACTGACTAATGGACATTACATGGGTTAGTGTTATTCATGCTGTATTATTTCAACTCAGGCAGAAGTCTTCTCCTGGATTCAGCTGTTAACGCTGTGAAAAAAATCTTGTAATCTTTTTCTGCTTTCTCTAAAGGTTCAGTTATGCTGTGAACTGACAACATAAATGGAAAATACACATCTAGGATTATTTTCATTCCATTCTTTGTGTGAAGTCTGCACTCCTCATGATGCAGAAGTGCTGTGCACTGTACCACTCTGTGCATGTGTGTGCATTTACAAGCACACCCCTTGCAAGGGTAGAGGAGACTTTTCCATGTTGTTGGTGCTTTCAGAGCTGTAATGTGGAGGCGCATACCCAGCTGCCCCAGAAGATGCTCTTTTTTTAAGAGCATCTTCCACTGACTGATAAGAGTTGCAGAATAATTCAGCTGGGAAGGGACCTCTGGAGGTCTCCAGCCAAGCCTCCTGCTCAGGGCAGGGCTACCTTCACAGTTATTGAGTGTCTCAGGGTCTTGCCCAGCCAATCTAGGATATATTCAAGGATGGAGATGACAGCACCTTGGAGGTGCCTGCTCTCTGGTCAGCAGTCCCTGGGGGTACACCTGCTCCCAGGGCTGGATGGGCAGTCAGATGGCATGGGCAGGGGTGCAGATGTGCTCTCCCTTGCCATAAAATTTTATGTTGGACACTTTCTGTCCATTCTGCACTGGGGTCGTCCCCTCCAAACAAGGGGACTTTCCATGGGCAGGGAGATCCATTTCCATGGCCACATCTGCATGGGGAAGACCCCAAACCACCATGGGTCTGATCCAAGGCCAAGCAGCTGGGCTGTGTCCAACACCTGGAGCAGAAACCGGCTCTTCACAAAGTGCTGGACATGCTCCTGCTTGCCCAAACAGCACATGTGGATCTGGGTGGGCAGGGGGCACAACATGCTGACCCCCAGCTCCACAGATCCCCGCTCGGACCCTCTGGCCTTTCCTAAGGTTGAGTAAGTGCTTTTTGGTCTCCCACCTTCGTTCTTCCATCTGTACAGTGCACCAGTGCCCATCTCGCAGGCCACTGGGTATAAAATTCAGGGAACAAGGAAAATGCAGATAATTCTACTCCTTTGTAGGTAAAATTCCTGGGAAAATGTGAATGTGGATGGGGAAAAGTGGATTTCTGGTTTTCATCCTTCTTTCTGTGGTCACTATTGAGGAAATGTGTTACAGGAGATGTCTGAAGAATTGTATTTAGCCATAAAAACTTGGTCATATATCTCTGCTTTCCTCAGAAAATAGATTTAGAAATTAAACAGCTGACAAAGCTGAGATTTTTGGATGAAAAATAAAAACCTCAGTTCTTTCCTAGTGTAATATATATATATTTTAAGAATGGTTTTAACATTTTGTTTTAATCCAGGGGGAGGCATTTTCCCAAGGTCACCCACTGTAGTAGTGGGAAGAGTGACTTGGGCCCCATCTCCTCTATGAAATCTGCTTAAAAATAATGATCTGGGGGAAAACCTGGCTGCTGACACTAACAGTACAACTTATCTAGCTGCTCTGATCAATAGGTTTGCTTTCCCCATGTAGCTGATAGATCTTGACTTTTTGAGTCTGACAGCAACTTTTTGCAATGCCAGCTGATACAGGGCCATGGAGACTTCTCAATAGCAGGGGATTTGTAGAAGTAAATCAGATCTGGAGTCACTGAGAGGGAATTAATGTGAAATGCCTCGATGTTAGTTTTACAGTTGCTTTAATAGGCATAACTACACTATTAAACTGATCTGCCTGTATTTAACTCTGTTGTGGTTTAGCCCCAGTCAGCAATTAAGTACCACACAGCCACTCGCTCACCCTCCCCCCCACAGTGGGATGGGGGAGAGAATCGGAAGAGTAAAAGTGAGAAAACTCAAGGGTTGAGATAAGAACAGTTTAATAAGTAAAGCAAAAGCCGCGCACGCAAGCAAAGCAAAACAAGGAATTCCTTCACTACTTCCCATGGGCAGGCAGGTGTTCAGCCATCTCCAGGAAAGCAGGGCTCCATCACGCGTAATGGTTACTTGGGAAGACAAACGTCATCACTCCGAATGTCCCCCCTTCCTTCTTCTTCCCCCAGCTTTATATGCTGAGCATGATGCCATATGGTATGGAATAGCCCTTTGGTCAGTTGGGATCAGCTGTCCCAGCTGTGTCCCCTCCCAACTTCTTCTGCACCTGGCAGAGCATGGGAAGCTGAAAAGCCCTGATAAGCACTACTTAGCAACAACTAAAACATCTCTGTATTATCAACACTGTTTTCAGCACAAATCCAAAACATAGCCCCATACTAGCTACTATAAAGAAAATTAACTCTATCCCAGCCAAAACC
Source organism: Mycteria americana (assembly GCF_035582795.1). Classification (NCBI taxonomy): domain Eukaryota; kingdom Metazoa; phylum Chordata; class Aves; order Ciconiiformes; family Ciconiidae; genus Mycteria; species Mycteria americana. Next base: position 12,053,747 of record NW_027445436.1, read on the forward strand.
AGCACAAACTCTTATTTGTACTTGAGTGGAATAAATGTTTTCCTTTAGGAAGGATGAATTTTGCAGAGTAAAAGAGCTATTATAAAACTCCCAAATGCCTCAGCAATAATGACATGACAGCTTTGCAGCCTGAAATCCAGACTCCTTATACTGTGGTAGTGCCTTAAAGTCCTATTTCATTCCCTTCCCCACCTCCTCTTTTCCCTCACCCCAATTACACTTTCAAAATGTCTCTGAAACAATGGTGTTGGGCACACAGCTGGTTAGACCTTGGGTAGTCACACAACTAAAATTGTCATCTTGCTTCAGTAGAGCAACTCCTGACTTCAGCCCAAGTCAGTTTCTTCTCCATGTTGTTGTGTTACGTGGTGGAGAACAGCCTCACCTTGATACCCAAATAGGACTTTGATAAATATAGGCTCTATAAGAAGTTGCAGCTTGTACTGGTCTGGTATAGACATGAGCTGGCTGCACCCTTGGATTTGGGTTAATTGTGCTAGAGCAGGAAAAGTGTTTTCTGATGTTTTTTAGTGGTAGGTGGTCCTCCTTTGCTCATGAGTGACAGTAGCTATACCACTTTGTTGTAGAAGCAGGGAGAGAAACTGCAGGTGAAGTGGGCCACCGGCCATGGGGCCATGCCAGGAGGGTATGGGCAGATGATGGGGTGGGTGCCTGCATTGCTCACTTCCCTGCTGTGTTGACTGCCAGCTCCTCAAAGCTGCTTCCCAGCTGGGCACAGAGACCAAGGGGGGCAGTGTTGGTGGCTGTTGGGCTGTGAAAAGCAGAAGGAGGAATAGACCCAACAGACCGGGGTGAACTTATCCAGATCCAATGTCCATGAGTCCAGCAACAGGGAAGATCTTGTAACATCTTTAAATCCTTCGTACCGTCTTTGTGGCAGGCAGTGGGGTGAAAAACCTTTAATCTTGCTCATAAAGTGAGGGGTAGAAATTCATGGCTGGGGATGAGGGCTGAAATCTGTTTCTTGCTTTTTGGGATTTTTTTTGTGGATTTTTTATCTTTTTTTTTCCCTCTTCTTGGCTCTATCTTTCAGCTGAAGCTTGTGCAGATTTGTCACAGGTCAGAAAAACTTAAGCCATGATTTGTAGAAGATGAATGGACTTTTAAAATCAATTTTGTGGTCCCTGGTGTCAGTGGGGTGTGAATCACTGTGCTGGTGCTGCCCAGTTCCTCTGCTGGTATCATGAGGAGGCATGGGCAGCATTCATTACAGGGAGGCTGAGTCTTGCTGCCTGTTAATGGAATTGAGCTGCCTGACCTTAATCTGTGACTGATATTTAATATGGAGTTTCTCTGGACACCAGCAGGCTGTAACAGAAACAATACAGGCCCAGCAATGCAAAGCCTTAGCCCCGAGAAGAGAGCAAAATAAATTAAATTTAGTAATTAGTAAAAAACCTTAGGGCCTAGAGGTCACACGTGGAACTAAAAAAAGTGTATTTTTTCCACCTTGCAACTGCATGGGTTCCTGGTCTCATGTGCTGTGGGGAGGAGCATGGTATAGTCTATGCACCCTGGACTGGTGGGAAATTTTGAGATGCTCCTGGCCCCACTCAGATGGGTGCATCTCCAGCCCCATAGCCATCGCCATCACCCTCCTGGTGTCCTTTGCTTCGCTGAGATGCACAGGCCCTGTACCCCTGAGGCCCTAATCCATGGGGTCTCTCCTGATGCACCCATTGCCCCATGGGGTCCCTCCTTGCAGGTGTGTTACCTGCAGCAATTGGGCTCCCTATGGTCCCCATCTGGCCTCAGGGATGGTCACCTGCTAAAAATCCAGCTAGGTGCCCAGAGTGGACGTGGTCACCCCCCCATCCCTGGTGCTCAGTTGCAGTCCTTGCTCTGGTGGGAAGTGCAGGCAGCAGGCTGAGAACATCTGTGAAGCTGGGTCACAAGCTGGACCAGGCAGGGGCTGTTTTCCTCCCATCCCACAGGATTTCTCGAGACTGTGGGAAGAAGTACAAACCTCTGCCTGCAGCTCAGGGCTTTGAGCTCTGCCTGGGACCCAGCACTGGCCAGTTCCTGCCCTGTGAGTGCCAAAGATAAAAGGTACGAGTAGGTGTCCGGGCTGGGACCATCAAACAGGTTTATTGCCCGTTCCCTTCTCCCCATGAGCTGCACTTGCCCCTTGGTGCAGCAGGGCAGGCAGGTGAGGTATAGGCAGGGGGTTCCCAGCACGGGGCTCCTGCAGGAAAAAGTAAAATTGGAGAATGAGCCCACCATCCCAGCTGTTTGGCAGGGAAAAGTGTGGTCCCTCCTCAGTCTGGAGCAGATGAAGATGTCTCTCTGGAGCCAGGAGGAAGCTCTGGGCCAGTGCAGTGCCAGCTAAAAGATCAAATTACAATTTCCTATTGTAATTTCCAATGCCTCCTGAAGGTCTAGGGCCATGATGTCACCGAAATCGGGAATCAAACTCATTAACACCAATGTAGTATTAAGAAGCAGGCATTCTTTATTACGGCACCGGATGCACGGGGGATCGTTCCACCTAGCGTGCATACCGCAGGTTACATCAACCAAAGCTTATATTGTCCAATTACATACATATGCATCAAATTTCCCAGAATGATCATGCATATTCATTCTGTTTCCCAGAACTAATTATCATATTCGCATGGTCATTACGCATGCATCCTTGAGCTCCGAGGGGCTTCCGTGGGGGTCTCTGGTGGTCCTTGGTGGTCATACAGGTGTGTCCTTTAGTTGACCCCTTCTTCTGGACATGCGCAATCCCACCTTGCTTATGTAACTTGCTTCCCTTCTTCATGGTGCATGGTCCCTAACAATGATTTGGCACCCTTAACACAAACCAATTATTCTAACCACCCTTGACTCTTTGTCAAGATGGGCTGGGGCTGTACTGGGAACATAGCAGCATGTCCGTACTACTCCTTGTCCAATTGTCTTTGGGCATAGCAGCATATCCATAGCCATAGGTGTACAAACACAACATTAAAGCATTGCCTACCCCGCTCCTATCTCTATGTTGCTTAGTTACAAAAGAACAAACTAATCACTTTGGTTACATCTGGTTACAATGATGTTGTAAAAGGTGCTCTGTCATCCTTTGGGAAGGAAAGGTCTCCACTCCTTAAGATGCAGGAGTGATATACATAGACAAAGCTGAGCTATCTTATGGTCTGTAAATCTGCTGCCCACCTCCCTGGGGCTGACCCAGTGCCCTCCAGGATGAGTCTTCCTGCTCTTGGTCATGTGTGTCCATGGCTTGCAGGGCAGAAAACCACCTGCTGCTGGGAAAAATTGTTAATGTAAAGCAAAAAAGGGGTATCTAGGCTGCTACCAGTAGAAACTCAGTCCTGTTGTTGTTCTTTGGTTCATCTTACTAGCAATGGTAACACACTAATTGGTGTGGGACCCCTGGGTGGGGTGGTATCTGTAAATGTCCTGCAAGCATGCGGTGATGTAGGAGACCTTGGCTGGTCATAGGGGAAAAGGTGGTTTCAGTCCCTGAAGCATCACCAAGAGGAGGTGGGGAAGGGGACAGCATGACAGTGACCTGCGGTTGTAGAAATACCTTTTCATGGGAGATACACAGAAGAGAGGGTCTGGTCCTGGGTCCGCCATCCACCACTTCTGCTGCCCAGGACAGCTTTGTCCTCTGCCCAGCTCCCATCTCTTCCTCTGTAAAACAGGGTGCATTAACCAGCCTGGTTCTCGCTGCGTTGGGTAAGTGTTCCTCCGTGCCATTTAAGTACAGAAACAGCTAATTTGGGTGTGCCATGACCACGGCACAAAAAGTCTGCTTGAAGGCCCTGCAGAGGAACCAAAATCAAACAAATTTCAGATGGTCTCCCAAATGAAGCTGAAAGGTCATAACAATATCAAGCAGGAGATCATGTGTGGCACTGCAAGCCTCTGCTAAATATCAGCCAAAGATTAGTCCATCCTCTCTGAAAGGCCAAGAGCGTAGATTGTGTGGCTAGTGCTAATTAATTCGGTGTTTTGCCAAGCATTGTCATCCCAGTTTAATCAGCAGCTGTGAAACAGAGCATTGTCTGTCTGCCAGCCTCCTGTCCTGGCTTCCTGGGGATGGCCTCAATGGATGGACAACCATTTTAAAAGATAAGTTTCTGGGGGTGGAGGAAAGCTTGAGCCAGTTTGAGATTGATTAACTGCTTGTTTAGGCCCCTCAACGAGGTGGGAATGGTCAGTCCTGTGGGGCTATGATGTACTGTGTTGTTGCATCTGCTTGGCCATTTCTGGATGTCCATTAGGTACATCACCACATCCGGTATTTGTTTGAAAATCTGGTCTTTTAAAGGCTTCATCTGGCATAAAAGTTGCCCATGCAGGAACTGTACTGGAGATGAATCTCATCTGGGAAAAGCAGAGTCAAAGCATCAGTTTAACCAGGAGGTTAGACTCTTGTGGAAAGAGCTCAACAAGGCTGCAGGCTTCTCCCCAAGGCCACCAACCTTCTCCTAATAGTATTGTGCTAATTAACTGGCAAATTCATCGGCTCTTGTGCTGGCATGGATGGCTGGTCTAACTGGGTCCAGTAATTCTCCCTAGACTAATTTCTGGTGTCTGACACTGGGTCTCTCATAACCTCCAGAGGTCTAAGAGCAGGAGTTTGAGGAGCAGCTGAACCTCACACCCGTTAAAACCACTAAAAGCCCATAATGAGACACCCTGCAAACATGAAATAACCCATTGGCATGAGAGAAACCTCACCTCATATGTGGTGGGCAGTGACTGATCCTGAAAACATGTGGGTGGATGCATCAGTTAAGTTAAAAAGTGCCTGGTGTGCAGAAAGCCCTGGGGACACATACTTTCCGTGCCATCGCATCCCCCTTTCTTCCCTACAGCTGACAGCTCACCTGACTCCAGTCATTGCCACTATTTGTATTTATGGGGCACTTAACCATCCCTATAAACAACAATTTACAGGTTATTCTGCAACCCAAAAACCTCTTCTTTGTTTTCTTGTCTCTGTTAAGAGCAGCACCTGCAGCCCCTGGAGCTGAATTCCCTCTGAATGCCAGTTTTGTTTCTCAACAGCAAGGCTGGTTTTGGAAAGCAAGATAACGGTGGCAACCTGGTGCTGCTAATGGGCTTCTCCAAGGCGGTTTGCTGGTCCAGCAGGGCTGAGGGCTGCGTAGCCTCCCTGTACCTGCTGCGCTTGCTGGTTATGCTGAATGGCAGCGTGTAGGTTTCCAATGTAGATGTAATAAAAACAACATCCACGTTAGAGAGGAGAAATGTTTCTGTCTGAGTGAGCTCGGCAAAACCACTGTCAGGAATGGTAAAAGTCGTAACGGGAGGTCAGCTTGGGTCCCAGTTGGGTGGTTTGCTCCTGCATGTGACGGGAGGAGGCAATTCTTTGAAAGAAAATGGTGAAGGGAGATAAACTCGACTGCCACTGCCTTGGTAACCCTCCCTTCGGGTGTCTTAAGGCCACCTGGTTTGGCTTGTCCCCTGCTGAGAAGCACTTTCTTCTCTGTTGCCGTGAAAAGCCGAAATCAGGACTCAGTAGTCGGGATGACTATTAAGCAGGTATTCTTTATTGCAGCGCTGGGCAGCACTGGGAATCGCTCCGCCACAAGTGCTCCGCCAGGTTAGCACAACTCATCAGTTCATATACAGAAAAATCATACATATTCATCCGATTTCCTGAAAAGGGCAGTTTTATGGTGATGAGTTCCCGGAATTCATTTACGTAGTCCAAGCATGCGCAGTAAAATTAGGGTTAGGGTCTTTTCACCCTCCTGGTGGTCTTCCATAGTCTTCCTCATGTTGTCCGTTAGTTGAACTTTGGGCTTCCTTTGTCCATATATAGTCATTGAGTTAGCTCATCAGTCCTTCGGCCTCGGAATGTTACAAGGGGGTCGATTTAAGCTAGTTCTTTGGTGCTTATCTTCGGCACAATCATCCTGAGTTCCTGTCATCGGTGATTTCATTAGGAAGCCTAACGAGCTTGCTCAAGGCCTGTTTAGTCCTATCAGGTAAGAAGTCACAGGAAATGTCCTATCATCAACTCTGCTCAGCAGGTAACTAAAACTGTCTTTGCAGGGGAAGAGAACAAAAGAGAACAAGGATGCCAGTGAAACTAAAAAAAAAAATGCAAGTCTATGTATCACAGTAAGGTCTTAGTCAGGGATTGTCAGGGATTTAACCCTTTCATCTCCCAGCAGCTCCCCCAGGTCCCTGATGCTCTCCATCCCATTGTTATCCCACAAGTGTGAGGTCCTTTACCCTGTGTGTGAGACTCCAATATACACACAGGGCAGAGGTATTTCATTTCATGTCTGCATAGAGATGGGTGCTAGGTGGTAGCTCCACAAAGCTAGCACAAAGTTCGGTCATACAGGTACAGTATTTATACAGTCTAGTTATGCATATGCATAAGTAATTACACAAAGCAGTTTTCTATTGGTCTACATTTCTCTTATTTCAACTTAAAGCTACAGTGCTACTTTAATATGCTGTGCACGCTCAAAGGTGAGGGGTCTCTGCTTGGGCCGGGGTCTCCAGCTCGAGGGGTGTGACTTTTAGTATTATAATGAGGATCGTTCATGTGAGGGTGCGTCTTATCATACTTCTACTAGTTGTTTCAGATAGTTCCCAAAACATCTTAATTAGCTTACATATTTCTCCAGGATGTGCTTTACTCCCAAGGACAGTAATTCTTGTTTAGACGTGCCATGTTCCAGTCTGAATCCCCCTTATCAACTTTACGTAAGCCTTGGCCTTCCACCAGCTCCTGTTAGACTACACTGTTAGACTACAATTCCCCCCCTTTGAGACTATGAGACTTTTCTTCATAGTCCTCATATGTCTCATTATTAGTTCTCATTGATGTTACCTCGCTGGAAAATAACTCCCAAAACACACAGAGTATGTTTAGAGAGGAGACATTGCTTTATTCTGCGCAGGGTGCAAGGTGGAAAATTTCCACAAATCGAGCACACCTATTGCAATTCTTTTTCAGTATTTATACATAAAAGTTAACACACCACGCCTATCTAATACATAATCATTAGACTAACTAATCATCCTCTTCTTCCATTGGTCCATATTTTCTCCGCTTCGAATTAAAGTCACAGTATGATTTTAATTCACTGCGCATGCTCACAAGGAGTGGGGAGGTAGTCCTTTCGTCCCTCAATTGGGTTGGTGGTCGCGATCTCCCCCTGCTGCCTTTACCTTTCCCCTAGTTACTGTTATTCCTGTTGTTTTCATGGTTGTTGTGGTGTCCCTTTATCTTTACGGCTCTCCCGGTAAGAGTATGTTCCTGTTATTGGTCTTTGAAGGGTTACAGCTTCACATTCTTTTAGGACAAACATAGGCTTGTTAGTAAAATATGCAGTGCCCGTATCCTCTTATCTAACTTAGGCATTATCTATTACCTTGAAGATTCTACAATTCTCACAGTCTCGTATGCTAGTTTCTATTTCTAACTGTCTGTGATTCTCACACTCTGGTATGCTTATTTCTATTCTAACTGTCTATGATTCTCACACTTTAGTATGCTAATTTCTATTCTAACTGTGACTCTTCTTAACTACTAATAACTCTTATACTATTTCTATTTTATTCTAAAATAGTCTAAAATACATACTCATATACTAAAATATTCTAAAATGCATACTCGTTATACACAATTCAAGGTGACATTAATAACTTGTACAATTAGTCATCTAACACATTTTAAGGCACAACTAACAACAATACAGATGATTATCATGATGATTACAATTATAATCATCGTTTGAAGTAAACTTGCCAACCATCCAGTTAGGGAGAATCCAAAACTTTGTAATATTTTGTTTAGAGGCCTGAATATCTCTACTTGATTTTGCCACTTATTTTATTTCGTCTATTTGTTGATCTAAATGTTCAGTTATATTGGGGATATGGATGCAACAATCTTTGTTTTTCAGTTTTAGGTACCCACATACCCTGTGTTCATGTAATAACGTTAAATCTAAGGTTAGCCTGTTCTGCAACATCATCTTTGAAGTTTCCTGTAATTGAGTGTTTTAAATCTTGTAATCCTGCTCTGGTTGCATTCGCTAATAGTTCTACTTGTCCTGTTAGATTGTACAACCACATTTGACTCTGAAAGGAGGTAATTTGGAGACTGAAGAAAGCTTCGGTTTAAATCTAAAGTTAAAATTCCCCACCCGAGGGGATTGGCTCCAGATGTAGGTAATGGTGAACAGGCCATTATACTGCTGACATTATGGGTTCTTCCAAAGGATTGGACAAGTTTTAAGACTAAATTTCTGTTACAAAAAGTAAATGCTAGGTTAATCAACATCACAGATACAATTTTCATTGTAACCATGCTAAATTAATAACACTTTCTGAGAGTGGCCTAGGAGTAATTTAAATAGTAATTTTCTAAAAGAGAAACCTTGATACAATTCATCAATAGTCCCTGGTTAGTTGGAGTTTCAGTTCTCCCGTTGGCATGGAGGTCCACTTGTCCTGGTCTGGTGCCTTCTTTACTCTAGTATGATGAATCCAGGAGTCGATCCCATTCACCTTTACCGTTGTATAAGTTTTTAATAGCACTGTATAAGGTCCTTTTCATTTTTCTTTCAAGGGCTCATCTTTCCAGGTTCGTATGTAGACAGTGTCTCCTGGTTGGAAGGGGTGTACTGGAGTGTCCAAGGGAATGGGAGTCTTCTGGTTTAGGTACCTATGCAGGGAGGATAAATTCCGCGAGAGAGAGATCAAATACTCTTTAATTACATCCTGTCCCTTTATATGCATTTGGTCTCCCTTCGTGGTTAAATGATTGATTGGATATGGTTTCCCATACAGGATCTCAAATGGACTAACACCTTCCCTAACTCTGGGTGTAATTCATACTCTCATTAATGCTATGGGTAGAATATCTACCCATTTCATTTGAGTTTCCTGACACACTTTAGAAATCTGCCTTTTTAGGGTTTGATTCATTCTTTCTACTTTGCCACTGGACTGTGGCCTCCAAGGGGTATGCAAATCCCATTTAATGTCTAGAAATCTAGAAACTCCCTGCACTATTTCTGCAATAAAGTGGGGTCCGTTATCGGAGGATATACCTTCTGGGACACCGAATCTGGGGATAATTTCTTTCAGTAAAATTTTAATCACTTCCCTAGCCTTGTTAGTGCGACAAGGGAAAGCTTCGGGCCAACCAGAAAAGGTGTCTACCATTACCAATAAATATTTATACAGATTACACCTTGGCAATTCTGTAAAATCTATTTGCCAGTATTCCCCAGGAGTTATTCCTTGTTTTACGATTCCTCCCATGATTTTCTTTGCAATTTTGGGGTTATTGGTGCAACAGCACGCTTTTTTAACTATTATATCTGCTAGGCTTTGCATTCTTGGCCCAATGACGTGTCTTTTGGCAATTAGCACTAATGCATCTGCTCCTGAGTGTGTTTCTTGGTGCAGTTTCTCGAGTAGAATTTCCATCATATTTTCAGAAATTAGCAGAGTTGCAGGATTTAGAGCAGAGGTCAGGGAGATTACAACATCATCTTGTTCCAGCAGCACCGCTTGATATTTAGCTAACCTGCTTGGGGAGATCCAGTGATGCCCTTTATTCTCAAGGAGAGAAGACACAGCATGAGGTACAAACACAGTAATTGGTTGGCCTAATGTCAATTTCCGAGATTCTTCAATCAAAGTTGAAGAATTTACTGACCTCATCTAATGGCTTGGAAAAATATCCCACCGGTCTTTTCCAGCTCCCCAATTTTTGTGTCAAAACTCCTAATGCCACTTGCTGTCATTCACATACATATAATTGGAAGAGTTTCCTCAAATTCGGGAGTCCCAAAGCAGGAGCCTCCATGAGTTTCCTTTTAATTTCATCAAAACTTTTCCTACATTCAGGTGTCCATTCGAGAACCCCCCCGGGTCCTTTCACAGCAGCATGCAGTGGTTTGGCAATTAGTCCAAAATTGGGAATCCATAAGCGACACCATCCGGCCATTCCCAGAAATCCTCTTAATTGCTTCTTTGATGTAGGTACAGCAATTCTACAAATTGCCTCTTTTCTCTCAGTACTTAATTCTCTCTGTCCTTTGGTGATTTCAAACCCCATATATTGGACCTTTTCTTTCCCAATCTGAGCCTTTTTCTTAGAAACCCAATACCCTGCCAAGCCCAGAAAGTTAAGCAAAGTGATGGTGGCTTCCGGACATGCCTCATAACTGTCAGAACCAATTAGCAAATCATCAACATATTGCAACAATGTTACAGCATCATGATCATTTTGCCATAGTTCCAATTCTTTGGCTAGCACGTTACCAAACAAGGTAGGGCTGTTCTTGAATCCTTGGGGAAGGACAGTCCAGCAGAGTTGTGTCTTTCGTCCTGTAGCTGGATTCTCCCATTCAAAGGCGAAGATGGTCTGGCTCTGCTCATCCACAGGTATACAGAACCCTTTAAATCTAATACTGTGAAATAAGTATTACTGTTAGGGATTGTAGTAAGGAGGGTATATGGATTTGGAACCACAGGGTGGACAGCTACTGTCCTTGCATTAATTTCTCGTAAGTCCTGTACCAGTCTATATTCAGAAGAATGGGCTTCTTTACAGGTAGGATGGGAGTATTAAATGCCGATTGACACTCCTGTAACAATCCGTGTTCTAAAAAGGAGCTTATTATAGGTTCTAATCCTTTTTGGGCCTCCAGCTTAATGGGGTATTGTTTCTGTCTTACCGGTTGAGCTCCTGGTTTCAGTTCACTCTTTACCGGGGTCGCATTCTTCGCTCATCCGGGTATCTTCGATACCCACACCAGAGGTATGACCGCATTCAGTACTTCCTCTGGAATATTCATTTCTTCATTAGGATCTTTCTCGGTTAACAAACATATCTGGGCTTTCCAGGCAGTCTCTGGAGGAATATGCAACTGAACAGAGTCTTCAGAAAAAGTTAGTTGTGCATTCAGTTTACAAAGTAAATCCCATCCAAGCAATGGTAAGGGGCATTCTGGCATCTAAAGAAATTCATGAGTTAATTTAGTATTTCCTATTGAACATTCCATAGGTTGTAAAAACAGCCTTAAAGTCTTTTTCCCTGTTGCACCAACAACGCTTATTTTAGTTCTACTTAAGGGTCCCCTACAACTAGTTACTACAGAGTGTGTGGCTCCACTATCAATTAAAAAATCTATTATTTCATTCCCCAGCTTGACTGGAACCAGAGGATCGGCTGGGGAAACTTTATACACCTTATATGCGATTGACAATAACTGTGAGATTGTCATTCCATCCGCACCCTCTACCTTTTGTAATTTCTTTCTTATATCTGCTGCTGCTTGACCAATAAACAGCATGTTAAATAACTTTGAATTGCTATCATCTTCCGGATCCAGATCTGTCCATTTTTGAGCTACTTCGCACAGTCTCTCATAGAAGGCTGACGGGGTTTCCTTATCCCCCTGCCTTACTTCATACAGTTTAGATAAATTCTTAGGCTTTTGCACTCCATGTTGAATCCCATACAAAATTAACTTTTGATATTCCTTTACTCTCTGTAATCCCTCATTAATGTTTGGATCCCACTCCGGATCCTCTTTTGGGAGGTACATATTGGTATTAGGCACCCCCCCCGTTGTTGGATCAGTCCCTCTCTAGCCTTCTCTAAAATCATTTTTCTCTCCCCAGTTAGGATTATGAGTCATCATTACAGTTTTAGCAGTACTATACATTCCTTCTGGATTGTTTCGATTTAATCCAAGATTTTCCTTTTTCTCTTTTAGCGCATATATTCCAATCTGATGTTTAGAATCCACTAAACCACATTTCTTCCTAATATCCCAGTCATTTCTTAACAAAACCCCCCCATATCCACATAAGGTATTTCATCCCATTTTTCAGTTCTCCAACAAAACAACATTAATTGCAATAGAGTGTTATATTTCAAGGATCCATTCTCAGGCCATTTTTCACCATCTTCCAATTGATATTGTGGCCACCATTGATTACAATATAATTTTAGCTTGTTTTTAGTCATGGGATCCCCCCAAATTTCTTCCAATTCTTCAGGATGCATCCTAGAGGAGAGCAAAGGGGTGCCTCTTGGGAAGCAGCAGCACCCATATCAGTACCGAAAAACCCAGCATTTCTACACAAACCAGAACGAGGGACGTCTCCCTTCGTTACTCAGAACAGAACAGAACAGCGTGTAGAAACACACAGAACTATGCTGCTGCCGTGTATCTTTCCTGATGCGTCTTATGCAGTGCCCAGAACAGAACAGATGGTGCCTGCTTCCCAAGAGATCTTGCCCTTACCCCCCCCTTTTCTCATATCCCCCCCAAAATACCTCTTTTCAGTAGCGTTGTACCATTGTGTCACTTACCGCCTGACTGCAGGAGAGGAGCTGAAGGAGTCCCTGATCAACAGGTCGGTGCACACTGGAGTCCACTCAGGTCTCTTCTCCCCATCAGATGTGGCAAGATGAACCAGGCAAGGCTGTCAGCGCAGTCCCATCTGGGGTGCCAAAACTGTTATCCCACAAGTGTGAGGTCATTTACCCGGTGTGCGAGACGCCAATATACACACAGGGCAGAGGTATTTTATTTCATGTCTGTGCAGAAAATACCTCTGCCCTGTGTGTATATTGGCGTCTCGCACACCGGGTAAACGACCTCACACTTGTGGGATAACACCATGAGGTGCCCATCATGTCCAACCAGGGGGTTGATGTGGTGTGAGGACTCTGGACCCAGCCTAGTTTCCCACCCTGTGATGCTCAGTTTATCTCTGCCTGAACTAATTTGATGGGGAGCAGACTGCTGGAGGTTGTGTTTTGCTGAAAGGAGAGAGCAGACTTTGCTGCCAAGGTCCCTCTCCTCCTCCCCTGCATCCTCCTCATAAGACTTGAGCCCCTCATTCCTCCCGTGGTAGCTGGAGAAGACATGAAACCAGGGGTTGCAGGTTTGCATATGGGCCTCCCTCATCACCTGGCTTGGTTCATTCTGGATTTGTTGGTAGTTTCTGGGTCTTTAATATTCATATGGATTAATCTTTTGGCTCTGCAACAGCTTTTCTGTTTGAGGTAGCTGGGTTTGCTTCTTTAAACTAGTTTAATTACTGGCACCCTATTGCCTTTAAATCTAAAAGAAAAATAAAAAGCCATTCATTGATGGCAAGCACAGGGAGCGCAGACCCACCACTGCAGTCTTTCCTGCAGACAGATTGAAGCATGTGTGGGTTTGCAGCAGATGCAACTGGCACCAGCCTGATGTTAAGCAAATGCTTCCAACCACGGACCATACCTGGTGTTTTCTCCAGAGACCCAGCTGTGGGAGTTGGGTTACGTCTTATGTGAATGAGAGGTGGGAAGACCTTGCTGTGGTTGGAGGTAGCTTTGGACGCAGTGTTGCATTTTATCCACCGAAAAATTCCTGCAATGGCCTCATTGCAGCAGGAGGATGCTTCTTCCTTGGGTACAATTGCTATGCCATGTCAGAGTAGTTTCACACGAGTGACTTCTTGCTGTGACATCTCCTACGTGCTTTATAACGTGGCTTGTGTTGCTCAAGGACAGATAGCCCAAAGTGTACCTGTATATTTGGGAGTTTTTCTTTCGATTCACCACTCCCTCATTCAGTGAGTCACCTGGATCCTGTGCAAATCCATACCATATGTGGGCTATCTCATTCCTCCTGGAGACTACACGTACATAGGTCTGGTGGCAGGCTGGGACCTTCTGGGGCAAGGGGTGGGCTCTGCAGCATGAGCCACCTGCCTTGCTTCCAGCTAGCAAATTCCCCATACCTCTCTTGCAAGTAATTCTTTGCTGGGTCTTCTGGGATTTGGGGAGGCTGAGATATGGGACAAGTGTGTGGGGAGGCTCTGTGCATGCTGTTGGGTTGCAAGCCCGGTGTTGAGATGGAGAACCTGGTGGGAGACTGTTTTGGGGGAAAATTTCCAACCCTGTAGGGTTGCTTTCAACCCTCCCTCCCAGCAAATGGGGATGTGGCTCAGAGGGGATGATGGGTGGATCCCCACCCCAAGGAAAGGACACTTTCCTAAAGTAAAATCTGCATAGTCCTCCTTGGGTCACATTGCATGACCCTGACCCAACATCAGCCCAGCTCCCCATACAGAACAGCTCCCATACATACCAGTGGAACGTTCCCATACCTGGCAGCCCCCCGCTGCCTCCTGCAAAAAATCCCAGCCCTGCAGATAATGAAGCATTCGGATAATGGAACCAGCTGGACAATAGCCCAGCGTCCCACTGGGGACCCTCCGATGTCTGGAGCTGACCGTATAAGCAAAATCACTGCTATTTCTCTCTGCTCCAGCTGAGGTGGACTTTCGAAGGGTGGCCAAGCCCTCGGGCTGGGGGCTTGGGGCGTCTCCTTGGCTTTTGGCCACTGAAAAGTAGCTGGCCTCGATAGAGCAAACTCTCTGTTTGGGGTAAATCTGGAAGTGCTAAATCCCAGCGGACAGCTGACAAAAAACAGTGCTCACCCAGGGGCTGGTTAGATGGTGCTGGGCTGCAATAACTGCCTGAACTCTAAAGAAGTGGGATGTCACAGGGGCACAACTAAAACAGCAATCCATCCTCAAAACATTACTGACATTGATTAAAGGGCTTGGGGAATTTTGCCATGTTTTAGCTCTTCCTGAACATCAGGCTTAATGTGTCAAAGATCGAATAATCCAGGGTTGCAAGTCACCCTAGGAAATCTCGGGCTGCAATTCTGGCGCTGCGCTGGGCGAAGGACATTGATCCTGTTAGAGAGTGGATATTAAAAAGGCAAGATATTTGAGAAATGGCATTGTGGACTGTGTGTATCTGAAAAAAACCTGCCATTATTCAGTATAAGCTGCTTTTCCAAAATTATCGGAAGGTAGGAAAAAAAAATCCCCCACATTTTTCTTTTCCCATTTTACATGTTTAAGCCAAAAAAAAAAGGCTTATGAGATTTAAGCTATTTATTACCAAATAAAACTGCATCTGGGCCATGTGCTTCTGTGTCAAGTTTTGGCCTCACGAGAGCACAAACATTGAGAGTTACGAGCCCCTCGAAAGTGAGGTTGATGACAGAAACATTGACTTAGTCTTAACTCTCTCAGGGATGCCAGATGCTTGTTGAGCTATTTCAGAAGCTGGTTGCAAGGAAATGAGATGCTGCCTGTGATGCAGAGCTGTATCTGCAGCATCCTACCTGGTTGCTGCCGGGCCACCTGCAGCCCTGTGGGATAGTCTTGATGGAATAAGCAGGAACCTGATTTTCTATTCCCATTGTGGTGGAAAAGCGAGTCCCTTGCAATCAGTCTCTTTTGACTTCAGCAGGAGGGGAAAAATGCCCACAAGCGGGTGGACTTCCATGCCGGAAGGGACAACTGTTGTCACCTTCTCCATCCCACATCCCAAAATTAATTCTTGCCCAAGTGAGGGGACGTCCTTTAGGAAACCATCCAGCCTGGGCTTTATCAACCTTGGTGCTGAGGGAATTTCAGCTCTGGGTATGTGGTGCCCGGTGTTTCAGCTGCAGGTCAGTCTCGGCCGATGGGTTTTGTCAGGCTCATTACCAGGCTGATGAGCCTCATCCTGCCCAACCAGTGCAAGGTACCATTTTAGGCTGTGCTCAACCATGGTTTCATCTTTGCTCTTTCTGATGTGGAGACACAGATCTCCTGCAGTGCCTCCCTCCAGGGTACATGCATGGCACCTTTAGGCTCCTCTTCAAGCCTTCTTCCTGGCTTTGGCATCAGTATAAGGGGCTTATTGCTCCCAAGTGACCCCACCCTGTGCTTTTTATATAGCAAACACTTGTGCTTTCAGATGCTGTTGGGGCTCTGGGAGCTCATGGTTTGCTGATTACCAAAAATCACTTTCCCTTGGATAGCCTGCCACCTGCAAATAGGACCTGTATGGTTTTTCTTAGATGGATGACTTTATATTTAGCCCTATAAAATACATATTTCTTGCTGTCTGGGTAGAGTTTTCCCTTATATGTTATTACAGCAGCGCTTAGCAGCACTAATTCATGCCGGGACCTCATGCAGAAATGTAAAGTAAGAGCTATTTCCACATCGAGAAACTGATGTTTTACTTGTACTTTAAACACAGCTCACTCTCTCCTGGAGTGACACATACCTATAAAGTTCAGGATATTAAGTTTAGTAGGGAACAGTCTTCCAGGATCTTTGATTTTTAGCTACAGACTTCTTATTCATGGAGCATAAAAGGGGAATTGCCAGGACACATCGCATCAGGACTTGTGGTAGCTGGGGTTTTCCCAGACCTGAGTTCAAGTCAGTTCAGTGTAAAGAGCTACTGAGCTGCCCTGATCTGTGCTAACTTGCTGCTGGCACCCACCCCATCTCATGCGGCTTCTCTTCAGCCTTGGTCCTTGGGATGGACCGCGGCCCCAGCTGCTGCCATGGTGCTGGGAGTGCAAACAGGTCCCTGCACGGCACCTCCAACCAGTGCACAGTGATAGTCTAACCTCCAAAGTCCTTTAGGTTAATTAAAAGAAGAGGTCCAGTGGGGACTGGGAACTTGCAGGAGCTCCACAGGTGCAAGCCCCCATGCTCAGGGCTGCTCTTGGACCAGGTGGTGAGCTTGTGGGCTCAGGATAGGACCTTATAGTGTTGTACAGGGGACTTGCTAACCTTGTTTCATTCACTGCATTCCATGGACCCATCTACCAGGAGCGTTTCTTCTCTCTCTTAAGAGATAATCTTCATTTTTTGTACCCTAGCATTTGTAAGATGTTTCTGTCTTCTGTATATTGTCACTTGGAAGAAGTGCCAGCTGCTGAACGGCTCCTGCCTTCTGCCTTGTGGGGTGAGGAGGGGCATTTTTTGGTATGATTTTTGAGCGGCCTCTAAAAAAATCGAGAGGGACCATACAGTATATTGGCTTCCCTGGGTGGTAGGTACCACACATGCTGCAGTGTTGCCCTCCTGGCCCCACTGAGGGTCTCATGCAGCCTGGTAAATGCTATGCACAGCACCTGGCAAGTCTCTGCAAGGTTTAGGATGAAATCCAGAAGGTGACCTGCAACATGGGATCAACCAATCCCTTTGCAAGTGGTTGTCCTATGTCCTGACTCTCATCCTTGCCTCTCACACTATTAGCCCTCAGCATTAATAGTGGCACTAACCAGCACTTGCAACCTCCCTTTCTTTAACAGCCGGCCTGACTTCTTGCTGCTCCCCAGAGCTGCGCTCTCTCCCTGAGGTCAGACAGCTGTTTTTGGTGGCACATTTCTGCAGATGCTAGGAGAAACAAAACTCAGAGCTGTACTCCGTTGTCAAAAAGTTCTGGATTTTGGACTGATTTGCCAGAGAGCCAGCACTGAAGAAAGGCTGGACTGTTTATGGTTGGACTCGATGACCTGAAAGGTCTTTTCCAACCTAAATTATTCTATGACTTCAAAAATATCCCCCATCTAACCTGATGTGCTGTTCCCAAAAATGGCAAAACACTCCACCTGTTTCCCAAACCCGCCCCCCAAATCACTGTCACTCACTCTGGAGCTGTGTGGATGAGTTGGGTGGGATCTTCCACCTTCGGACTTAAGCTGCAGATAAATAAATCAAGCAGGAAAACCCAGCTGGTGATTACAGCCCCATTTGAAATGGGGTGGAGGGAAAATCAATGCATGCAAAATGGAGATGGATGGGATTGATGCAAGTAACCCCCCCTGCCAAAACAGCCTCCTCTATGTTTTTAGGACAGGTTTCAAATGCTGCTCTGATCTCTCCCTAGCAGGGAGGTTTAAAGCAGGTCAAGCAAACTGTGCCCCAAAAAGCACCTCTCCCCTCTTTGATGATAAAGGGAGAAGCATGATGGAAATCTTCACTGGAAATCCCTATGGATAGGGGAGACAAGGTATGCGGAGAGGAGAGGGCTGGCACCAACACCACTGGTCCTCACCCAAAAGCTGCCAAGGAGGGAGGGGATGTTTGGGCCAGCACAGGATTGGGGTGCTCTTGCTGCATCCCCACAGCCTTGCAGGGCAGAGCAGTCCCATCCCCTGGGCTGTGCCGGGGCTGTGGATAAGCCCTGGTTCCTGAGTGCCCATGGGGTATGGGTATGCTGAAGGACTCGGCTCCTGTCTGAGCTGCTGTGGCATGGCATGGGTTGATGCTAAGCAGATGCAGGTTTGAGACCAGGTGGGATCATGAAGCCTTTTGCTTAAACAGGGACAAGAGACAGCTGCGAGCATTGGCTCTTCCCATTAATGCCTTCTCCGAAGAAGGGTTAAAGTTGCATTTGGATTTCAGACCCCCCAGGTCTGGCAGCATTTGGGTGGAGGGTTTCAGTTTGGGCTGTTGCAGAATTAAGAGGCTCCATGAGTGATGCAGTGCAACACTTGAGACCCTTCCAGGTCCTTGCAACCTCTAGCTGAGGTTTTTTTTCCCCATGGTTTTGGCTTTTTGCCTGTTTCTGGATGTCCTGTGTATCATTACCGGTAGGAGGGAGCTGCTGCAAGCCCCCCCACCGGTCATTAGGAGCAGTTAAGAGTGTTTTAAGGCAGATGTTGAGCACTTCCAAATGCCTGGGGAGGGCTTTGGACACTGTGAAAGCAAGGAAACATTGGAAACCCAAGTATTGAATTTCCCTTTCCAAACAACTGGCTGCAGTATATCGCTGCCTGTCAAAGTTGAAGGCTCCTGCATGCACAAGTCAGCACGTTTTTACATTTCCAAAGGCAGGGATAGGGCTTGTTCCAAGTGCTTCCCCATTGCTCTCTGCAGGCAGAGCTAAGTAATAGACTGCTCTCATGTCAAGATTTTTAATTTTTTATTTTTAAATTGAGGATGAATTCCTTCCCCTGGTTAACTTTCCCATTTCCAGGTTGGGGACTAATTCATGTGGATATAACACCCTACTAGTAATGTATAACCACAAAAAGATGAGCTCTCTTGCCTCCTTTGACCAAAGGGGCCCTTGACTCACTCCAACTCCCTTGTCAACTTTTTTTTTTAATGGGCTAACAGTCCAAACCCTGGAGAAGAGCTGTCGAGCCCAGGCGCCTGCCAATAAACTGGGAAAAGCTCCGATTTTGTTTGCCTTCCCCACTGTACGGCATGTAAAATGGGCTTGGGTTACACATAGTAGCTGGCTGGGATGATGGTGGGGGAGAAGGGATGGGTGAGCAAATCAGGGTGCCTGGCTGATGGCCAAAGCCCCAGTAATTGCCTTGAAGTTCAGGTACCAGCCAAACCCTCTCCGCCCTCAGCAGCGCAAGGGTTTTGCTTGGGCATAAGCCCTGCAAATGGCCAAGCAGCCCAAAAACATTGGTGAGACCTGAGATGCAACCCCTGCTTTTAGTGCAGGATTTGAGGGTGAGCGATTCCTTCATTCATTCTCCATCCTTTCCAATGCCTTCAGATCAAACAGAAATGAAAAAAGTCGCAGAGGGGTTTTGCAACATCTCCAAAGCTGGGTTTCCTCCAGTGCCCTTTCCTGGCACATGCACAGAGCTGGGCCCAAAACCATGAGAAATGGGGTGGTTTCGGGAGGAAGAGCTGGGCTGGGTGGGAAATGTCATGCCAGGCTGCTGGGGCCACCCATCCCTCCAGGCACACGAGAGCCTGGGAGGGGAGGAGTGAAACTGGGACCATTAAATCTCAGAAAACATTTTCTTTCAGCATGGTTTGGCTTTTTTTTTTTTTGGTGTGATGATCCAAAAATCATAAATACACCCTTGAATGCCGTACATGAAAATAAAGCTATAATTAAAACAGTGCGAAGTACAAAAGCAAAAAGACGGATTTAAGTGTAGCAATGCTGCTGGAGTGTTTCTTCTTCATCCTTGGAAAATATTGCTGAATTCAACACATTCCTGTGAAACATCATCTTCAACAAAACTTCCCCCCCCCCCGCCGAAGCTAGTGGAAAAGGGTTGCAGGAAAAAACCCCTCAGCCAGTGCTCTATAAACAGCCATCTCCTATGATGGGTCCAGGCTGCCTGGCCGTATCCCATCACTAGCTCTCACTGCTCCCCATCCTCACCGCTCAGCGTCACTTCAGCCCTGACGTAAATATGCTGATAAACACTGGTTATTGCCAGTTGTGGGGGTTTTTTTTGTTGAATGCTGAGTCTAGGCTCCGGAAGGAGTTCCACCTCGGCTTTTTTTGGGTGCATCAGGGCTGCATGTGGTTTCACCCCATGGTGTACAGGAGAAGAGATGCTCTGCTCAGTGTTAGGGACCATGGGTGTGTGTACGAGCCTGTGTTCCAGTCATGCCAGCTCATGTCACTCAGCAATTAATGAGAGGCTTCGTTAGGGCGGGAGGATTTTGAATGGGGATCCTACAAGCAGGCAGAGGCAATCTGCAGTCTCTGAGGACTGTGTTTATGGTTTTTTTGGGACGAGCTGAGCTGTGTTTTGCTGTGCCTGCACAGAGGTCCATAGAGGTGGGGTGCAATAAGGGCTGTTGGGTGGCAGTGACCATCAAACCATTAAACAGCGATGGGGGAGCCCATCTCAGCCCCATTCCCCTAAACCCCTTTGCAGCCCTTTTCCATCAAATGTACAAGACTCTGAGGGGGAGGGTGATAAACCTCCAAAACCTCATGTTTCCACCCAGGACCCAACCATGCTCCACCAACCACCACAGACCAGCCCTTTACCCACCGCAAGGGCTCCATCCTGACTCGGTCCCTGGTGCTGCACAGCATGGCCAAGCAAATAAGGCAAATGAAAATGCTCTTTATCCATCACTAATGTGTGCTGGGGCTGCTCCTTGCCCAGCCGCGGGCTGGTGCTGGGGTCTGCTACCCGTTGCATGGCACTAGACGTGTGGGACGGCAGGCTCTACCCTGGGCTGGATTTGAGCTGGCTGCCTATTATTTTTGGCACGGTTCTTGCCATTTGCTAAATGAAATGAGAAAGCTGTTGGCGAAGGTGCTGAAAGTGAGACAGATTCCTTCCTGTCTGATAAATTTTTCTCAAATTCTTTCTTCTTCCTCTTCCATCCTCCCTGCCCCAATCTCCTTGCCCTGCAGTTTGCAATCCTATAACGGGAATGAGACGGCATGATATCTCCCTCTGTGCAAGACTGCTAAATTTTTATGCAGCTGAATATACCGTGGATTTGGTCTGGGGGTTTATTTTTTAAATTTTTTTATTTTCCAGGTGCATTGTCACCCTTCATTTCCTATTAGTAAGTCAATTTAACTTATTTAATAAGGGTATATTCACAAATAATTTGCAAAGGGTTAACACATGGCTGACAGCACCAGGCAATTAGTAGCTTGTTTGTAAGTAGTCCTTCTCAGTGTGCCTCGTGAAGCTGGAGCTGCTGCCACAATTTTAGCCTTTACTCACTGTATACTGTCAGGATGGATGCTAACTTCCCACCGCATTCCTGTCTCCAAGGGGAATTTTAATGCACATCCAGGGAAACAAGCTGCAGGAGCCTGGGCTATTAAAAGCCTGGCGGGCTCTCTGCAGAGTCCGGTGCTCAGAGAGGCACCCTGGATGGCTCTGGTTTATGGGGTTTATCTGCCATCCCAGGGCAGGAGGAGGGGTTGTGGGGGCTCTAATCAAGGTGAAATGGCTGAGACGGTGCGGCTCCGGCCCCTGGCTCAGTCGATTGCAATAGGCAGATCTTCCGCGGCTGCAAAATCTGTCAGTGAGTGAATCCAGGGCTCTCCAGGAGCTGCCATCTCCCTCTCTGCCATGATGGGATCGAGATGTATAAATAGCCCCAACCTCCCTTTCCATCCCCCCAGCCCCCACACACCCGCATGTGAACCGTGAATGCCTCCACAAGCTGGTCAGGTTGCCTTACCCAGGGGAAAAATTCACACGCATCGCAGGCAACTTAGCAGCATAAGATGGATTTTGTTTTCCTTTCAAAGGTGGCTGCATTCCCTGGGCTGCAGCTGTCTGCTTGAGATACCTATCCCCAGTGCCAGCTCTGGGCCTGATCCTGTGTCCCTTAACAGTAGCCCGATCTCTTAAAAAATATTGCTGCCATGAGGAAAGGAGGTGGCAATAAATTGTTCTGCTTTCTGGGTTTTTCTTTTCATAAAGCCCATAGCATCCCCTGTCTCTCTGCAGGGTTTACCCAGGGGCTTTGCATCTCCGAGATGGGTCAGTGTTTAATGAGCACACGGATCCCTTGAGCCTTTCTGGGTGAAATATTGGTGGATGGATAAATTTTCATGTGCATATGCATAGTCAAATCCTGACTAATGCTAAAGGAGAATCCCCGGTGACAGAAATACCCATTATCAGACCAGTAAATTTCTGTGACTTGATGTCATGTACCAACTTGCAAAAATATATGAACTTGTCATTTACAGGGTTCACCTGTAAGGAATTGAGAGCATTTCTTTTAATGAAAAAAGTCCAGGCTGCTACAGATAATGTATAGAAACAATAAATATAACTGTAGAACTGAGGAAAAAAAAATAAAAAGCTGTGTAAGTGAGAAAGCATCGCCGAGGAGGATGTGATGAGTTTCCCTGCGGGTTTCCGCCATGTTCGGAGCCTGCATGAACAAAGGGTGGAAATGGCACGGCGGCGAGCAGCCGCACAGGTTCAGCTATCCATGTGTCTGCATCATCTGTTGGCTTTCTAAAAATGAATTTATACCTCCTTGGTTTGAGACTGCAGCCTGTAACGCCATCTTCCAGCTAAGCGTTTTAGGTGCTTCGTAAATAGCTGTTAAGCAATCTTCCCTGCAGGCTTTTTAGCTGAAGATCATCTTCATGGTGCAGGTAGGGAGATGGGGCCACAGCATCGCCGAGCTGCATAGCTGTGGGGAATACAGCAGACCCAGCTCCATGGTGGGTCCTCAGCATCACAGCGCGAAGCCGCAGCATCTGTCACGGTAGCAGAGGTGAGCCAGACCGGTTGGGGCAGCTACTGATCTGCACTCGTGTTCTGGCAGTGGCAGGAATTAATGAAGCACCGATTCCCCCACCCCTTGATCCCTAGTGCTGACCTTGGCTTCGGGACATGATGGAAGAAGCCGAGGGGAAGTGGATGCAGCAGCTATCAGAGCATCACGCAAGACAGGGAGGTGTTGCTGGTGCTCACCCAAAGGCACAAGGTGGATGGGGTACCCATGGCCACATGGTCCTGCCATGCTGTAGCTTCTTTTGGGCCAGGCTTGGCCCCAGGCATGTCAGAGGACCACATAGCTCCTCTTTCCCGCCCACAGATAGCCTGGCTTGCCCAAGACCTGATTCACATTTCCACCAGAGCCCATCTTTGCCTCCATGTGTTAGGGCAAACCTTTAGACTTTTGCAGGGCACTTTTTAGACCTGGATTAGCTGGGCTCAGACATTAGCTGCCTTTGTGGCTTAGCTGAGGCCAGAGGGGTGTAAGGCAACAAGGGTTGTCCAAGCTGGGAGCTTGAGTGGGTGGGTGGGCAGGCTGAGAAAGACAGCAGACCTTGCAAATGTGTTTGGTCAACAGAAGAGCATGAGGAACTAATATGGAGAGGGAGAGGAAAGGCAAAGAAGGGGGGGAAATACCCCCCTGCTCTGCTAAGAAATAAGTCAGTTTAGATGCTTGCATTGAGACAGAAGTCTGATCTAAATGACATTTGGCCTCAACCAGTTAATGGGAGACTACACAAAACTGGAGTAAGTTGTCTGATTTGCTGACACAGAAGTGACGCATTGCTCATCTCAGAGCTGCTGATCTGATGTTGTCATCATCTGCCACAGCAACAGCATTTAAATGAAAGGAAGAAGCAACAGGACAAGGAAAGAAGGATTTCTGGCTGGTGGGCAGCCTGACAGTGAGCCCAGAGAAATCAGTCCTCCACGGCTCCAGATATGAGCAGCTGGAGCTACTCATGCCACCAGGAGGAGCACGTCAATGAGCCTCACGCAGCGGGGTGGACCCTCTCGTCCTGACCAGCAGGCTGGACATGGGGACACGTGTTTCCAGGTTGGCCTCGGGTCAAAAGCCTCTCAGGGCTGGTGAGGACTGCATTGCCTCTGCAGCAAGGACACTGGGCTTCCCCCTCCCTCTTCAGCTGGAGGAGACAAGTGTTTGCAGCAAAGGCCACTGAAGCTGACGAACCTGTTAGGTGCCTTTGGGGTAGGCCATAAAAAATCATCCGAGATCTGGCTGACCCCTCTTCCCGCAAAATCAAAGTATCCCAATGGAGAAGGATAATCCTGCTGTAGGATGAGGACCAAAACTCTGGAGCCCACTTAGTGGGGAGAGTGTCTCTGCCTTGCCAATTCCAGAGCAACATTGCCTTCCTGCAG
The DNA here is from genome assembly GCF_035582795.1 of Mycteria americana. Taxonomy (NCBI): domain Eukaryota; kingdom Metazoa; phylum Chordata; class Aves; order Ciconiiformes; family Ciconiidae; genus Mycteria; species Mycteria americana. The sequence goes on from NW_027445436.1 coordinate 12,077,971, forward strand.
CCACCACTGGGGCAGGCAGTGGGGAACATGGCTCATGGAGGATGCAATTAGTGGCTCTGGAGCTTGATAGGCACAGTTTCCAACCTCATTGTCTTTGCTGCAGAAATGTCCTCAAAGCTTAGCTAATGAAAATGTCAGCCCTGCCCTTGTTCTGGGGAGTAAAACAAAAGCTGGAGTGGGGTATCTGGACTGGCTTTTAGTCATGGATTGCTGTGGCAGACATTACTGTCCAGGCAAAAAGCAGATTAAATCCATGAATCAAATTTTCTTGAAGCATTTTATGGGCAATGTTTGTCAGTTCCAATGCAAACGTGATCTAGGACCAAACTGCGGCTTGGGAAAGAGAAGGAAGATGTGCTAGTGGAGTAATCATTAATAGACACTGCTAACGTGAGATCCTCCATTATGTTGAACAGGAGTGAGCACCTGCAAGCCAGATTCTGGTGTTGGTCATGGTGAGTTACTTGGAGTAAGGCTGCTCATCTGGTGTCATCAGGGTGACACTGGATTTACCTTGTATATGCAAGATCAACATGTGGACTTGGAGAGCAGTCTCCACCAAGGCCCCTTGCGGCTAGATATGATGAACACAAGGGGGTAAACTTGAAAATAGATAACTTAGAGATGAAATGTTCTGTTGTGCACTGTTGTTTGTTTGCCAGGGCTTTCTGGGGTCCACCAGTACCATGCTTGGCAAGGACTGGCTCTTTGTTGTGCAAGCTGATTTGGTTATGCCAGCTGTATGATTTGATGACTGCTAATAAGCATAGATTTGCTGAAGTATTCCCCAAAGTCTTTGCTTTGCTGTCAAAATCCTCATCAGCAATTAGATTAGTTGTAGGAGGTGAGCAATTACAACACAAGATAGTGAATTATGTTAAGACAAATTGATGGGTTTTATTTAATCATATGGTCTCGGTCACATCTTGATAGTATTTTTCCTATGGAGGGAAATGCATCATTGCACCAGTAGGTACCAGAAAAAATGCTAAAAAATGCTTGTTTTAATTGACTAGTGCCTAAAAATAAGGCAAATTAACTCTGTACCAAAACAAAATGGGTTAGGCTTTTACTTTAGGTTATGTTGGCTCTGCATGGGCTCTACATGCCTTCCTGCCCAGATATCAGAGATAAAGTTTGCATTTTCTGGACCACAGGGAAGTGTATGACCAAGTTCCTCACAAGGACTGTCTCGGTGTGGGAGGAAAAATTCAAGTCAAAAGCTCTGACCAGATGATCTGCCCACCCTGTGCTCTCTAGTTCCTCATGGCTCTGGTATCAAAGGTCCTGCAGATGTTTTGCTAAATCAGACTAAGGCCTCCCAAGATACAGCAAAAGGCTGGAAATCCTTGGCTAAGGTTGCACCAGGCATCAAGAGATGAGAGAGAGATGCAGAGGATGAGACTGGCTTTTTCTGCTTTACTTATGTGCTACAAAATTCATCCCAGTAAATGTGGGGGAATATCACTAAGCTTCATTGTCTTGTGTCCTCCTAAGCCAGTTTTGTCTGAAATACAACTAAACTGCTGCCTGGTGGCACAGGCTGGCGTGTTTGGGTGTGCAGAGGAATTAGCACTTTAACCTGCTCTAGCACCTTGTCTTCAGGTGCCATGAAGATCTGGAGGTATAAAATGGCTCACCCGTGACTTGCCGTAGCTGTTTTCTATTGGGAGGACCCATGGCCATTAAAGGTTGAGCAATTCACTATGAGTCGCTCTGCAAGTACCCAGCAAACACAGCAGTTAGGAGGCATCTCCCCATGATTGCAATGTTGCTCAGCTTGAGCAATGGGCCAGGGCAGCACAGGATTCCCATTTCATTACTCAGCCTTTACCTGTTGGTGGGGTACGGTGAATTGGGACCAAGCTGACGGTAGCAAATATAACCTGCAGTACCGGGGGATGGGGTACATGGATGACTCAATGGGTCTGGGTTTGCAGCTCCATTGTTGGGGAACAGTGGGTCTGATCCTGCCTCCTCTGGTTTTAATTAATAGGGTAGCCAAATCATGCCGTTATCTGACAGCATGAGAAATTATCACCTTAAGAAGTTCTGCTGCTGGTGGCACATGCATTTTTTTACCCGCTGCCTCTCTCAAAGGGGTGCTACAGAGGATTAGTTTGTATTTAAGAGATGCTGTGTGTAATTACTTATGCACAGTTTTGCAAAAAAGAGGAGTTTTTAGGAAGATGAGGTGTTCAAAAGACTGCATAAAATGGTAGATGTCCTATCCTGGGGCTGATCCTCAGCAAAGAGGCATCTCTAATAGCCTCACTCAAGTCTCATACTTCACCTCTGAGCTGCCTCTCTCCCTAGTTTAAGAGCCAAAAGTTTTGCCGTGATGCCTGTAAATGCTCTGGGAATGTAGGAATTAACATGCCGGATTGGGCCAAGGGCCCATCCAAGCAAGGATCTTGAGGCAGGTGCAAGCCAGTGCCAGATGTTTTGCAAAAAGCCTCCACTACGGATATCTTTCACACCTCTTTTCTTCCTCATTCCCATCAGTTTCATGGCTGGTCTCATAGCAGTCTGTGTTGTGTTTCCCACAGCTGCTCTTTCCCTGCATGCAGCTCACGAGGACGGGCTATTGAAGGGTCTCAGCAAAGATGCATGGTCTTAATCCTGGCTCTCAGAGGTGGAAGGCGTCATGTCCTGCAGTCAGTGAGAGACAGTTTCTTAGAGCAGAGATTATTTCCTTGCCTATGAGACATTTTTAGACAGGCAAAGAAATACCTTGAATTGCGTGTCAGCAAGCTTTGAAAACTTCGGTGAGCTCATAACCCATGAAAACATATTTTATAAAACAGATTTTTTTTTCCTTTTCTAAAATATTGAAGCTTTTTCATAGAATCATTGAATGGTTTGGATTGGAAGGGACCTTTAAAGGTCATCTAGTCCAACCCTCCTGCAATGAGCAGGGACATCTTCAACTAGATCAGGTTGCTCAGAGCTCTGTCCAACCTGACCTTGAATGTTTCCAGGGATGGGGCATCTACCACCTCTCTGGGCAACCTGTTCCAATGTTTCACCACCCTCATCGTAACAAATTTCTCCCTTATATCCAGTCTGAATCTCCCCTCTTTTAGTTTAAAACCATTACCCTTTGTCCTATTGCTACAGGCCCTATTCAAATTTTTGTTCCTTTTCTCTTTAAAATAGGCAAACCAAAACAAGCTGAAGCAGTTTTTATCAGTATACACTTCAATTTGGAGCCAAAAAAGTCACTTTGAACCCAAACCCATGTTTTGGTTCCAATGTTTTTTGGAGGAGAAAAACTATTAGTCAAAAATCAACATTTTTCCATGTAATCAACGTTAACTGACCTGTTCTCTCTTTTTTAACTCTTTTGGCAGAGGAGAGAAACAGCTGTTTGCTCAATTCTTGCCCTGGATGGGCAACCACTGGGCTGGGCTGCCCCGGCCGCCACTGGCCCCTGTGATGGCCATGCTCTTCTCTTCCAGGTGCTCCTTTTCAAAGGTCTCAGCATCCCCATGCTACCTCCTGCCGGCACTTCCACCTGGGTCCCCAGCCTCAGCTCTCCGCCGACTTCACCCTGCCTCACGCGGTGCAGCCCCAGCCGGGGCTGACCCCTCACATGGCCCCCGCGCACCAGCACAGCGGCCCCCTGCACCAGCCCCTGGCGCCGGTGCCAGCCCTGCCCTTCCAGGACGTGGCCGGTCCCTCCTTCCTACCTCAGGCGCTTCACCAGCAATATCTCCTCCAGCAGCAGCTCCTCGAGGCACAGCACCGCCGGCTCATGCCCCATCCCAGGTAAAGGGGGTCTTACTCTTCCTGAAGGATGCTGAGAAGCTACGTCAGCCTCACTTCAGCAAAGTGGCTTCTGCAAAGCCCCAGCAGTACATGTTAGTAACATTGGGTTTTCTTCACAAGTTCATCTGTGTACCCCTAAAATGCATCCACCAGAAGGGAAGCTGCAGGGCAGGTTGCACCTGCAGGTGTACCTTTCCCATGGGGATCCATACCGTGCTCATCTAATATGTCCCAAGGTCACCTATTATTGTCACTCATAGGAGAATCATGGTGGTAACACCTTGGTGTTGCAGTGAACCTGTCCTGCATGGCAGAGAGAGCAATAGACTGTGTGCACTAGCTACTTCCTCGTAGTTGCTGTTTCAAAACCATGTAAGAGATTGTATCCACCTGTCCTGTCAGGTTTTGCATATGAAGAGCTTGCTCCTCTGGGTCTAGGTAGGCTTCCCAGATCTATGTGGGAATGATGCTGTTGACCTGCAGCACATTCAGTCACGGAAAACAGCCTAAATTCAGACTGGGCTGATGACTGCAGAGAGAATTACTGTAACTCAGCAGAGGTGGAAATGGATGCCTGGCCTTGTCCTGATTGTGTTTCTTGAGACAGGGGTTTAGATAGCATGTAGGAGAGGAGTGCTTTTTTTGGAAACATATGGAAGCTATTTGTGGGTTGTACCCATGGATCAAGAATCAGAGAATGAGTCTTTGTGATAATGCTTCATTTGGAAAGAATGTTACAGATGGAAAACACTTTCTTTCCATACCCTTTCTGTCTGAAAATTGTGTGTTCTTCTCATCCTTGTTTTGTTTTGCATAAGCTGTATTTTAGGTGGATTTAATGATTAGTTAATAATTGGGTAGCAAATATGTGCGAGGCTGAGGCACTGATGATACAAGTGTTTATCTCTTAGTCATAAGCTGAATTCAAATAAAAGCACGGAGCACAATTCCACACAGAAGCTGCTTTGATAAATGCTGTCAGTGTTCCATTTGCAAGTGGGTTTTGGTGTGGAAAAGGGCAAGAACCCCTTGCCCAGTCCACAGCCTGTTTCTGAAAGCACAGCTGCATTGGAGGAGGGTGTCAGAAACCTTACAGATGTGGGGCATGAGGTCCCAGTAATGGTATTCTGAGTAGTGCCTTTAAAAGTGAAGCCTCTGAGCTGTGGCTGCATGAAAAATTCTTTATCTAGCAGTTCCCTGCTCCATTTGCTCTAGTGTTTTCCCATAGATTTACTTTGCGATGGCTCCACTGGTAAGCAGGAACTCGGCAGGGAGTAAGGGGTATGAGTCTGTAGTGCAAATCCTGCTTGTGCGTCCACCTTGTCTCTCTCCAGATGTGGACACTGATCAAGCAGCATATGCTCTTCCCCTGAGTAGTTCAAATAAGCAACAATCACGAGAAGAGACTCAAATTCCTAGAAAAACCTTGCTATATTTTCTACCCCTTTCCTTTCCCTGCCTGCAAAGGCAGCAGAGCTGGGGGAGAAAGAGCTGGATCCCAGCCTGGCCTGTCCATCATCCAGAGAAATGCTGGCAAAGGCCAGTGAGAGTAAATTCTGCTTTCAGTTACTCCTGAGTAATCCTGTTATGAATGAGGTTCCCCAGGAGTTTATGGACTGCATGGGGAGGTGAGACAACCTGCAGCTTCTTTATGATGATGGATAACAGCTGAACCAGGGACAAGTTTTATCTTGTGTGTTGTTTATGGGGCTGACAGTGGAGAAAAAGAAAATAGTGCAAATGGCACAAAACTGCTAAGGAAGAAGTTGTTTGGTTTCCTCTTTTTCTCTCCATGTTGCCACCAAATAGCATCTCTTGTGAACTGAGTGTATGTGGATGCCACAGGGGGTGAGAGTGGAGGTCTGCGTTATGTCCGTGGTGACCATGAGTAAATGACATAGCTCTGGGTACCTCTTCCCATCCCCCCTGAAACCTGCCTGGACTCTTTTCTCTTGGACGCATATTCACAAGCCCAACAGTTTGAGTTTTCCCCCAATTTATTGACACGGGCTTGAAGCAGGAGCCGTACATATGCAGTGCCCATTGTGTGGCTAACTCGCTTGCTGGTCTCCTTCTCCCCGCAGGCGGGCTCAAGAGCGCATGTCTGTTCAGCCTCACCGTCTACATCCCAGCTTTGACTTCAGCCACCAACTGCAAACTCCACAACCCATGGGACCCCAGCCCAGGTATTTAGCTGAAGGCACGGACTGGTAAGTCTTCCACATTTCACTTGCGCGTTGAATGAGGTGTTTAAAAAGTCCTGGGGAGGCTGCAAGGGTTGGTGAATGTCATCATGGATCAATGCTTTCATGAAAGCTAATGGTGCAGCTCAACAGATACAATGTGGGGAGTGTGCAATGGGAAAACTCATCTCTGGAAGGGCCATGAGTGCATGCTAAAGCCTTTATGCATGTATATGATAACATCGAGGCATCGATATTGCCCATAACTCTCCATCCATGGATATATAGTGCAGCCAAGCATTAATCTTCCTCCAGGGGCTTTTCCTGCTGCAGGGCACAGCCAGAGTCTTTTTCCTGTAGACCAACATCTCTGCCTGAACTAGATCTTCTGCTGTCCACCAGGCACTCAAAAAACAGGAAATAAAAACATACTTCTGAGTAGCTGCTTGTTAGCTGAGCAAAATCCATTCTGTGCACTGAATGGAAAAAATAGCATGTGAACATGTAATTAGAGACAATTGCAATGTATATGCACAAGGGGACCGAAATAAAATGTCACAGGAAATCTTAATTATGGCATTTCCTAACATCTGAGTGCTTCGCTCTGCAAATGGAGAGTCCTTTTAACACAGGGGTTTTCTTTTCCCCCTCTGGGGTAATAATATACAATCTAAAATATGGCCAGATCCTTCTGCCATTTTTTTCTCAGGTGTTCCCATTACTGGCACCACTGTGAGCTGAATTTGGCCGGGATGACATTGTTCAGATCAGTTTGCAAAGCAGTTCATGTATCATCTGGATAGAGCCATTCTTTCTGCATCTCTTTTGGTGCAGAGTGTTTAATTATAATCATTAGAAGGATCTGAAAAAGCATCGCTTTATGTTCCCCTCCTCCTCCCTCCTTTCCCCCCCCTGTGTTGCTCCATAGCCTTATAAAACCTAAGGAGTGGGGATGACAGAAATCATATACTGTGTATATATATTTGGGTGACTCACTTCCCCTTGGGGCACATGTACAGTTTTGCCCAGTGACAGATATAAAAACTTTCCTTTAATGTGTTACCACCGCATGAGCAGCAGCGGCGCTCACTTGGAGGTGGTAGGTGGTAGGCACCGTCACAGGAAATGGGGATGGAAGGAAGATCTGAAGGTGATCAGTCATCTCAGACAGCCCAACCTCGATTAAAATCTTCTGGTGAAGAAGAAATAAACTCCCATTTGGTTCCTTAAATCATCTTCTGCATCCGCATTTAGTGACGACCATCCAACCTGTTATCTGGGTCCTTATCTTTCACTTTTTGGTTGTTGGCAGCCCGTGTACCATAGGCATCATAGCTCTTGACCCTCACATCTGAGCATCAAGATGCTGTACAGTTGTCCATGTAGCACAGGCTAGAAGGTGATGGTTGGTTTTGGTTTTCTTCAGCTAATGTGCTCTGCTTATTCACCTGCAAACCCTGAGAAAACACCGTTCCATGCAGTATTCTGCTTTGGGCCCTTCTGTAGACCCACAGCATCTCTTCAGGAGCCTCAATATCTGATTTTAAGGATCTAGATGCACCGGTGCACAAACAGTTCAGCAGTGCTGTTATTGCAATTACTTGTGCAAGTTAATAATGGCCGTTCATCTTTGAGAGATCTCTTCAGTCCTTGATCTCAAAGCACTCTGTGGATTATTGCATCTATTTTGTAGACAGGGAATATGGGAAGGCAGAGAGGAAAAGGTCAAGGTCGTGCATCAGGCCAGTGGCAGGGCTGGGAGTGGACCCAAAGCCTCCTGATTTCCAGTTGAGCCTTCCATCCACCTGGGAACAGTCTTCAGCAATTGGATAAATATGCAAAATTGTGACACGGGAGCTGGAAAATACCCAGTCCTGTGGATTCTCACCCTGGTTGTGTTCCTGCCAGTTGCTTGCTGTGTTTTATCCTCTGCCAGGTTTTGTCTGTCTAGCACATGGCTAGCACAGGGCCAGCAAAGATAGTCCCTCTCTTTGCTTCAACTTGGTGCAGGGTGTCTTATTAGGGGGTACTAGAGCACTGGAGCTGCTGCCTGGTACACAGGCTGTTCTGGGTAAAGGATTTCTGCATTTACTGTCCCCTCACGTCCATTATCTGCTGTTGGGCAAAAGCAGTTTCACAGCTGCTGGAGGACACATCTGGGTTGCTCCTAACAAGCTGTGTCCTCCACGCAGGGGAAGAGAAGTTCGAGGCTGAAATGGGAAGCCACCCCTATGCTCTAATTAGCTTTGCTTTGTCAAATATGAAGACAACGGTTATTAGAGCACCGGCTTTTGTAATTATGATAAAGTGAATGATGTTCAAAGCACTTGTTTGCTGAGAGACTCTTTGGCTGAAGAGACGAGGGATCAGCTAATTGGATTATAGATGGAGATGCTGCGTTAGGTCTCCTCCCGTCCCCTCCACACGGCGTGGGGATGGGGTTGCAGTTTGTCTCTGTGTGCTGGATTGGGCAGAGCTGCGGCGTTTGCTGGGATCTTGGTCATGCCAAGTCCTGGGATTGAGCTGGGTTATTTTTCTGGAGGAAAAAAGTGTCCAAACTCACCAAGCTGAGCCCCAGCTCTGCTTGCCTGGGCCAGGCTGTGTGCAGGCAAGTGGGACCATTGGGGATGTCCTGCTTCATTGGTGTTGGCCCATTGGTTGTGTGACACCCTTTCCTACAGCAGTCTCATCCAGAAATTTCTTAAAACCTTTCTATTTTCTGCACAAACAGCAGTTCTGGAGTTCCCTGAGGCTGGGTTCAGGCGAGGTGCAGTCTCCCTTGTCTCCCCGAGTCCTACCATGACCTGGGCTGGGAGTCCTCCAAGGAGAGCACAGGCACATCAAAAAGCCCCCGGATGGTGCCTAGCTGGCTCCTAACAACTACCCAGAATGGTTCACCAGTGTGTCCCCTGAGTAATTAGCTGTATTCCTGCAAAATATTCAAGGCAAAATGTAATTGTTTGCAGTGATGGCAGCACAGGGAGGACCTGGTCTGGCTGGGTTGAGTTACCAAGCCTGGGTATCAATCGGAGCCACCAAAATGCTCTTGCTCTGAAATTAGCAGGCTGTGTCTGTGCAGCTCTTGACCCCGGCTAACACAAATGCTAACTGGCATAAAAACAACCCCTCACTCCTTCATGCTGGCCTGGTGGGCGATTGCCCATATTGGAGGAAATTCCCTTCCAAGCAGTAGCATCACCCCAGGTTGAGGAACCCACAGCAGCCCAGAGCCCACCAGTGGAGGTTGCCCTGTGAGCATGATCTGACTTGCTGTAAGCCATGCAATAAAACTGTGCAGTCAAAGCTGTATCCTCGTGCCCACAGGGACCTCAGTGTCGATGCAGGACTGACTCATGCCCAGTTCCAGGTCCGGCCGGTCCCTCAGCCCTATCAGCATTACTTAGCTACACCTCGGATGCACCATTTCCCCAGAAGCACATCCTCGACACAGATGGTAAGTGAAACACTTTTACCGAAAAATGTTTTATGCATTGTCTGCCAGAAGGCAGTCAAAATAAAGGCTGCTATCTTTCTATCACCTGTCTTCTGTGAATCCCACTTATCTCCGGCCGTGGGAGGGAGTGTCTGAAAGGATAATGTTGCATCATTGCACTCTGGATTAGAGAAAGGAGAAGAGAGGAGAGGAGAGGAGAGGAGAGGAGAGGAGAGGAGAGGAGAGGAGAGGAGAGGAGAGGAGAGGAGAGGAGAGGAGAGGAGAGGAGAGGAGAGGAGAGGAGAGGAGAGGAGAGGAGAGGAGAGGGAAAGGTCCATTGTGTGCAGCACCCCGCTCACAAGCTGGTCTGCAAAACCTGGGCAGGATGTGAGAGACTCAGCAGTTATTACTAATAATATTATTAATACCGGAACAAATTGTGGGCTCCCAGGACTTTTTGTATGCAGAAGGATTGGCAGTAGGTGACTCCCTTCCCTGGGCTCGGCCCGGAGGACCATCCCTCATCACATCATTGCTCTCTACATCCGCCTTGATGCCATCTGTAAAGGTTTTGCATGACCTCTTGCACAGGTGGAGATGGGGTTTGATGAGAAGATGGGCTGACTGGGGTCATTTGCTGGCTCTTCTCCTAGCAGGGTGCTGTATTTGGAGCTGAGCCATGCCAAGCACTGCTAATCCTTAAAGCATCCTCAGAAATCCCATGAGAGTGTTTTTTCCTCGTGCCCACAGTCAGACCCTGACACCTGCGTACTACAGCAAGGCTTAAAAAAATAAAAGCTTGGATGAAGAGAAATCCACCCATTTAAAAGTAAATAAAATAAAATCTCTTTTTAAGCTAATCCATGTTGAGAGTTTGGAACTGCAATGTTATAGATGCAACAGGAATTATTATAACATAGTTTATTCAGAAGAAATGCATGTTCTTAGTTATCATTTACAGGAGATCTATTTAATAAAACCTCATATTTTGTTTATTAAAAGGCTTCCATTGGGGAAGGTGTTGGTCTGCTCTTTCATTTTGAATATTTAAAGCACTAGATTTAAATCAGGGTACACAGGGGATTTCTATGTGCAAGTACAGGTGGCTTTATTTTTCTCCCTCACTTCTCGCAGGTTGTTCACGAAATCAGAAATTACCCTTATCCTCAGCTTCAGTTACTTGCTCTTCAGGGACTAAACCCAAGCAGACACACGTCCGCTGTGCGGGAGAGCTATGAAGTATGTATCTCGGGGACTGGAATTATTAAATTTTTAAGTGCTGGGAATCTATGCAATCTCTGGCATAAACTTGTAAGACTTTTGTGGCATGGCAGTTCCATTGAGTCTTGCAGCAATTTTAGTAATAACTGGGAGGTGAAGGGGTTGAGTGGGTTTGGTAAAAGATGGTTTACTCCAGAGTGCCTGGGTCTGGCTCGGGTTGACTCTGGCTCACTTCATGTCTGTGAACAAAGTGCTTCAGTTCTACGGGGTTTTGTTTCCCAACCTGTCAAATGGAGCTCAAATTCCACCCTAATTTCTGAAATATTGGATATCCAGCTCTTTGCCTTGAGCACTTAGTTACTAGCCCAAGAGCCAGGGCTCAGATTCATCATTAAAGCATGGCTGATTTGGGTTTGATGGACATTTCCACCAAAGAAAGGGCAGGAGGGAGCCTTGGTCCCCAGCAAGTGGGGTGGGGTGGTGGGACCTCGTGCCCTGGGAGCAATGCTGATGGTGCTTTGCTGCTGTTCCTGCGCCACAGGAGCTGCTGCAGCTGGAGGACAGGCTGGGCAGCGTGAGCCGGGGTGCCATCCAGAACACCATCGAGAGGTTCACCTTTCCCCACAAGTACAAGAAGGTGAGCGCCCCGAAACCGTGGCACAGCTGCCAGCCCCTCTCAGTTGGCCAAGGGTTGTGGGCACGGAGCGGACAGAAAGAAGGACTTCGGTGGGTCGCAATCCTCAGGGTTGGCAAACTGGCACCATCAATATTCCCCGAAATGGGGGAGGAATGTAAAATCCAGAATTGGTGCTTTAATATCTTGTGGGGCTCCCGGGCTGAAGCAGTGGTGTAGCTCAGCTGGCTGTTTCTCACTTCTAGGATAGGAAGCTGCAGGCCAAATTTTCAAAAGGGTCTCAACCTTCTCCCACCCAGCGGGTGCAATTTCCCCCCTGTCCGCACCTGGTAAGAAAGTGCACACACCAAGGGGGCTTTGTGCATGCAAACCCACTCCATTCTGCATGCAAGCGGTGCTGCCCACATGCCCTGCCGTGAGGGCACTGGCTCCATGGCATGGGGGATCTTGTCCTCCCCTCATTTTGCAAGAGGTGTCTCTGTTGGAGCTGATCTCCTGCCCATAAGGAAATGGGTGCCATGATTTTGGGTCGTGCTGAATAGAAAATGGGAAAAGTGCTTGTTTGCATAGTAATTTCTCATGTTGGTCATTCCTGGCTGGGCAGTAACAAGTAGGGACATTGCATTGCCCAAGTTGGAAGTGAGTCAACTCCTGCCGCGCTTATCTCTGACTGCATCTCCAGTGGATCCAGAAAAATTACATTAATAGGAATGGATGTGTGGGGGGAAGAGAGAAGGGGAGAGCTGACAGGCTAAACACTGCTCCATGGCACAGTGTGGGGCTGGGCCAGTGGCCAAGCTGGTATGGGGCACAGTGGTTGCCCTTCCTGGCAGTGGTGGCCCCACATGCTTTGGGGTCTCCAGGAGAAGCCTCCAGCAAAGGAGACTATGGGGCCATCCTCACTGCAAGGAGGATGGAGGAGGTGGCGGGGGGCTGTGTTAGGGCAGCAGAGGACAGGCTGCTCCTTGGGGCACTACCACCAGCCCCACTGCCACTGGCCCCAGGAGGAGACGTGCCAACCAGCAGCATGTTGGTGGCATCCTCCCCTCACTGGCTGTTTTAGCTGGGCTGGCTTCCCCAAGCTGGAAGATCTGGCTGATAGACGAAGCTCTTATTATTTGCCTTCCTGCAACTACCCAGGCTTGGGAGAACATTAGAAAGTCAAGTCCTAACCAAATTATGTCTTTAACTTTGCTGCAGAGAAGACCACAGGAGGGCAAAGCTGAGCAAGAGGATGGAGAGGAGTCAGACACCGACGAGAAATGCACAATCTGTCTGTCCATGCTTGAAGACGGAGAAGATGTCAGGTATGATTCTTCCATCTGCTCCTCTGCCTCTCGATGCCATCTGAGTTGTGTTTATTGGGATTAATGCTGCTGTGCGCTGGTGGGGTTGTCCCTGTTCTTGTCCTGACAAACTCACTTGGGCTGTTGCAGGGTCTGGGAAACCAAATACCATTTAGATGGACATTGGTATGGGCTGTAGGTAGGAAGAGCTCTGCAGCAGCAGGAGGACCAAGTTTTTATAGTATCTCCTGGGTTTGGATCACCTGCTTCAAGGCTGTGCCAATGGGCCAGGTGGCAAGTGTCAGAGAAGGATGGGTCCCAGGTCTCAGACAGCCATCTGGAGCTCGGGGACGTCAATGTCTGAGCTTGACAGATGACCAAAGTACGATAAAAGGGAGTGTGGGTGTGAAGTCCAGGGGAGTTTGGCTTGTGGCCAGGACGGAGCTGCTTTATTGTAGAATAAGTGAGATTACTCTGCCCGTGCGGTCACAGGGAGCCATCCTGAGCCAACAACAAAGCCCCAGTTATCCCTCACAGACGTCCCCAGGCTCTTGGCTGGGTCAAATCTCTGCTTGTGACAGAGGATGGGGACAAGCAATTGCAAGGGGCTGAGCTACCATGGCTGAAGGAGCTACAGGTGGGCAGTGCAGCTGCACTACTTGGTCCTGCTCCTCACCCTTTAATTGCCTTAAACCATCAAGAAAAACTCTGATCCTCTTGCTGTGGGTCCTTGTGGTTCAGGGTCCCTCCGGCTCGCGAGGGTGAGTGAAGAGATGACAAAGGTGATGTAGGTGAAATGCAACCACATTCCCTGGGGCACACCAGACACCCACATAGGAGCGGTGGGGACCCACCTGACTGCTAACGAGTCACAATGATGAAGAACCAAGAGCCTTTGGAGTATAACCTAATACTCCTGAAAGGTTAAAAAGCAGCAGCCAGGGTAATTAATAACTGGAACAACTCAGTTCTGGAGGGTGTGGGGTTTTCTAAAAGGCTTTTAGCCAAGAAGGACACCATCTCTGACCTACTGCCCTATGTGAGCTGGCGTGGCTGGGGGAGGGTGTAGGACCTAGGCAGCACTGGTGTCACTACATCGGTGCTTCCCCATGTTTGAAGCAGCCCCAGCTGCTGCTTCCTGGCTCTTCTTGGTCCCCTGGACCTCCTCCATCCTAACAGGGTGGTACTTCTCTCTCTGCAGGCGGTTGCCCTGTATGCATCTCTTCCACCAAGTGTGCGTGGACCAGTGGCTGGCCACCAGCAAGAAGTGCCCGATCTGCAGGGTGGACATTGAAACACAGCTTGGCTCGGACAGCTGAAAGGACTGGCTGAACACACCATTTTCCTTACCAGGTCATATGGCCATAAACCCTTGCAGCAAAATTTTTGCCTTCTGAGCCATTTGATTGAGATGAAAAGTCTGCAGGCACGTTAGTGAGGAGGAGGTGGCGGTACAATATCTAGCGGTAGGAGATATTGCACATACACAGGATACGGACCTGGTGAAAGGGAGCTGGCATTCCCAGAGCTCAGAGACCCCGTGCTGCAGAAGATTTAGTGTTGAACATGAAGGAACTAGTTGTGGTAGTCTGGCCTGTCAATCCTGCATTTCATGAGGATTGTATATATACCTCTCAAATACGTAGAAACATGTTAGGGGTCCTTTAGCTATTTCTATGGATGGCAGCTGGAGCATGTTAGCTTAAGAAATGTTGTGTTTGATGCCCTACTCATCTTGTGGTGGACATGTTACTGTTACCTAATTTGCACCAAATATTTTTTCATAGATTCCTTATTTGGTGCCTGATTAATACATTGCAGAGGGGGAATAAAGAGGTCAAGCTTTCCCACCCTTGGGGGGGGAAGAGGCGAAAAAGCAAAATCCTGTTTACAGTCAGAAGGGTTGCACTTTGCCTCAGCTGTGTGTGCTTCCTTTCCTTGCGTTTACAGTGTGTTGCAAATTTAGAGAAGCTTAAAAAAATAAAAATTGGAAATGAAATGAATGAAGCAATAGGGAGAAGCTTCGTTCCTGCTTATCTGCTGGTGCTGGATGCTTTCTGTAGGCACAATATTGGAGTAGATGCTGTTTCTTTGCTTTCCATATCTTAATGAAGTAGCTTGGCATATCGAAATCCAAGGAAGGGCTGTCTTCATGATTGCCATTGTCCATGATGCTTTCCCCTGTGAGCTGTGAGGCTGGTTGGCTTCAGCAGCTGCTGCCAGCACTGGTCCAAAATGATGGTTACTGGAGTTGGCACCTATAGCTGTGCTTTGGGGTATAATAACACTGGAGAGGTGCTGAGAGATGTACGCTGCCAAATCCTCTCCCATGCAAAAGCATCTCTGATAACAGGACGGGAGAAAACTTGATGCTCACAAGGCACTGCTGAGGCCATGAGCATTTTGGCACGGGAGGGGAAGGCAGGTTGGAAGAGGGGTGTCTCATCCCACTCGGTGGGTTGCGAGATGGGTAATCTTTTTGATTCCCCGACAGTTTGTGTACCAACAAAGGCCAATCTCTGCTCGGCAGAGCCGCGTGGTCAGTAGAGTCACGACAATGACTCAGAGGAACAGTCTGACTAGCAACTTTATTAACTGGCGAATTCCACAAACGGACAAACTTAATGAACTGGCAAGCTCAACAAATGAACAGAGGCGATTTGGCAATGGAGCTATTTTCCAGGCAACCCGTCACAATTTATCCAAAACTTATATATAGTGGAAGAGTAGAGGAAGAGAGAAGCAAGAAAAGGAAAGGAGAAGAGAGGAGGAAAGAGAAAGGAAAAGTATCACCACCCTTGGATCCCACGATGACAGGCTTGGCATCCTCCGGTGATGGGCACGCGCGTGGTTCCCTGGAGGGCGTGTCTTTTATAGGCTAATCCCCGCCTCCAGTTACGCCCCTTCAGGACTTACATGGTTCTTGTTCTAGAAAGTTCTCAATCTTCTGCGCAGGCGCTGGGGGAGAGGGGTGGTCGCAAGCCCCTTCCTCAGATCAACTCTGTGTGACCTCTGGCCATATATGGTAAGGTCCGTTGGAACCTGGAACTGCGCATCCTCTGACGTGCTCTCCATGTCCCACTCTCGCTCTCCCCCACCCCGTGCTCACCGACCTGCCATCGCCATGCAAATCGCACCTCGCCTTGCCACAATGTTTGAGACATTAACTCTTTCAGTCTCTCACGGGGGTTTGCTGCTTTCCGGAGGGTCTGGGTTGTAACCCTGCCTCAAAGCACGTGTACCTGCACCCATGTGCGTTTGTATACACGTTTCAGGCTGTATCCGTATGGAAAATGGAGTGGTTCAAATGAAACCTAATTGCATTAACACTCAAAAGAGAATTAGGAGGTAGTCCCCGAAGGAGTGAGCTGTTGCAATCCAAGCTCCCCCTGAAATAAAGACCTCAGCACACCAACCGTAGGGACCGAACTGAAAACCCTCCGGAGAACCGGCATTCACAACCAAAACCTTTTTTTTTCTTCTTTTTTTTTTTTTTTAAATACTTTTTTTTTTGCATACTAGGGGAGCAAAAGAAAGATGCTGAGGAGCAAGGGGAATTAGTCGGGAACATTATATATTGAAAATGCTGATGTGGTGGGGATGATTTCTGGCTCCCGTGAGCATCTCTTTCACTGGAGCCAAGCGATGCTCTCCAAGTAGAAACAATCATAAATTACCATTGGAGAGATTGTGGGATTCCCATGAGCTGTAATTGGAAAACACCAACCTCAGAGGGACCCCAGAGATTTTTTTTCCCCAACTGGAGAGGGGAGGGAAAGAGGGGAGCCCCGCAGGGTGCAAGGATGCAGGAGCCCCTCTCTTGCTGTGCCCGTGCAGGTAGGAGGGAGTGGAGGGGGACACATGGTGGCATATAAGGAAGAAATTTTTTACGATGAGGGTGGTGAAACACTGGAACAGGTTGCCCAGAGAGGTGATAGATGCCCCATCCCTGGAAACATTCAAGGTCAGGTTGGATGGGGCTCTGAGCATCCTGATCTAGTTGAAGATGTCCCTGCTCATTGCAGGGGGGTTGGACTAGATGACCTTTAAAGGTCCCTTCCAACCCAAACTATGCTATGATTCTATGATCTATTTGCCACCCAGCACAAGCGATGGCTTCTTAGGGGATGCAGTGGTCCCAGCCCTGACTGGAGGGCTGCAGACTCCTTGGGTCAAGGAGTACCATCAATACCATCAATACCTATAGGGCTTGCTCCAGCAGCAGCAGATTGAAGCAGCATTTAAAAGAATACTAATATTACTAATGATATGGACAAGCAAAGCAAGGCTTTGCTGGTAAAATACACTGTAAGCCGGTCTGGTCTGTCCAGGCGTGAGCTGGGGGTGAAACAGGGGGAGGAATGGGGTGATTGGGACCCTGGCCAGGCGGGGAGGGAAGGAGGAGCGCTTCCGAACCGTGCGTTTTCTTAAAGCCTATGCGAAAGTATTACTATTTGCCTAATGAACAAGCACAGTTTTTAAAAAACAAAACAAAACAAAAAAACCTTGGTGAAGAAAAGCACCAAACTCCCATGGTCTCGTGTGAGTGACTGATCCCAAGGTGTGTGTGAATTTACAGCATCTGGAGTTGCATCGGTGTGTCAGGTTCCTTTGCGTTTAAATAATTTGTATGAGTAGGTTGCGATAATAGGGTGAGTCTAAAAACAAAATGAAACAAACAACAAAAAATCTCTAGGAACAAAACATTGATAGTTTACAGGGTTTTGTGAGTTTAAATGCCTTATATTTAACAATCATAATTTATGACTAACTTGTAGATATTGTGGGTTCTTATTTAATTATTTTTATAGGTTTTTTGCATTTTTAATTATAATTTATTTATTTAGAAATTAATACTAATTTTTTTAATTACTCCTATTACCTCATTTTTGCATTGTTTCTGGGAATGGAATGCTTTGCATGCATCAGTACTTTAAAAAAAAAATAAAACATGGGATGTGGGGGGTAATGCTTATCTTGTCAAAAAAAAAAAAAAGAGAAAAAAATCAGGGTGTATGATTACAAACTTGTATTACCGTGGTGCTGTTACCTTGGATACATTCCATAAAAATGCAAACCTTTGATTCTGTATGCTGTGACATAGTGGAAAACTGCAATATAGTGACTGTGTTTAGCACATATATATGAATGTTATTTGCACTCATAATCAAACTCTGGTGATCCTTTCACTTGCGTCCTTGCACATTGAAGGTGATTAATGGCACTCTGCAAAACCAAAACGTTTCAGTCGATTCCTGCTACCGCCCTGCCCCCTACGCCACTGGTGATGCTACTGCTCTTGCTGCATGTGTTATCCTGCAATAACACCCAGCAGGCCCCTGCTACAAGGCTGTGCTTGGGACAATGCATGTATTTAGTGCAAGACTCTGCAAATTGCTTCAAAAGCCGAGGAAGGAAGCCCAGGTGTGGTGGCTCTGTTCAATTTTTGGTGCCTATTGATGCTCGATCTGTCTCTTTTCACCCTCTGTGCATGCACCCAGCTGGGCACTGCAGGGAGGATGAAGGAGGCAATTGACTGAGCCTGAGCTTAGAGGCAACAAAACTGAGGGATTCATTGCAATTTTTAAGGGTTGACCCCTGGTCTAGCTGAGAGGGGCTGGGATGGATGCGGGAGCAATTCAGCATCCCTTTGTAATGCCTGGCCATGAGCATTTGCTATAACCCAGCTGTGAAATATGCATGGAGCAGAAGCCCTCAATGCTGATCTTCTTGATCAGTTGGTTTCATCCCCCCTGTTAAGGGGGAAACCTCAATTTGGAGCTTTTTAATCCACTGTAGAGCTGGGACCTGCACCGGAGCCCTCCTGTCCCCAAGGAGGGGGTCAGCCCCAAGCTGACTTCCCACTCCTGCAGCGGTGGCCAAGCATCCCCAGCCACGGCCGCGCTGCTTTCGCAACACACTGCCCTTTCCCAAAAGGCTCCTGAATATCAAGTGCTCGAGCCTCGCAAGAGGGTTAGAGCACCTTTGATAATATTTTAAGCTTTAAACTGTAACTGCTCTTGGTCAGCGCAGATGCTCAGCCATGTATGGACAGAAGTGGGGTTCGATGCGTGTGCTCAGCCAGTAGCCGTCCTCTCCAAAAGGCTTTGGATGCAATTCTCTTTTGGGTTAGAAAGGCACAAAATGACTGTACCTTAATTTTTTTCTCTCTGTCCCTTCAGAGTGCTGCTCTGCTTTCTTGACTTTGCCTTACCCTGAGTTTAAAACCTGTCTGTGTTTTTCCTTGCTGCTCTGTAACACTCCTCCCCTGTAGCCTGGAGCTGCAGTTTTGAGCTGTGCAATGACAGGGAGTCGGTTGTTCCCCCCGCAAAGTAAAACAAGGAGTGAGTGAACAAAAATCCTCTCCTTTAATGACCCAGGCTGGTGAAAGGATCACCCACATTTTTGTATTCCTACTGCTGTTCTGTTGTGCTGTGCAACATTTTGCTACATAGACTATTTTATAGAAGAAAGCTAGAAAAATATTTATTATTAATATTAAAGCAATAGTGCATTGAAGAAATGAAAAGACATTAGAAATTGTGTAAATGCTTAGATTCACTTTTGGTGGATTTTTTGTACTTTATTTATAACTAATAAAACAAACTGCATTGCTAACTATAAACCTATGCCACACAGAAGTCACCTGGCAGGGTGGTCGCTTGGTCTTTATTTACCGCTCATTTCTTGTTTCTTTGGGTCGGAGTCAATTCTTCTTTCACTGCTTATGCCTTTGGACTTTGATGTGCAAAAGAGACGCTGCTGGGGTATAAAATACTCTGCCCAGCTGGTTTGCAGAGGCTGTTGGTGCTTGAGCTCCATAGCAGAGGCGAGGTGAGGCTCTCCACACCGGGCACACCACCGTGCGTGATGTGCTGTGGCACCAGTTTTGTGATTAGGTACCAAAATCACTTTCTAGAACCAGGCTGGAAATTGCCTGTTAAAGAGAGATTTCTCCTCTAAACATCTCCCATGGTGCCTGTAGGATATCTCTAGCAAGTCCTGCAGAGATACCAACAGGTCCTCCATCCTCCTGGTGAAGAAGCATCTCCCTCCCTGTGGGTCTCCTGTTTAATAACTAAGGAAAGAGAAACTTATTGGAAGAAAAAAAAAATCCTGCAAACTAATACAGATATATTTGAGGGTATTTTCAGTCCTTTTGTTACCTATTGGAGAATCTAATGGGCCGTACACCCAACTTTGCATCCTGCACAGCTCATTTCATAGGTCCTCTCGCACTTTTATTTTTTCCCACAGTGAATGGTGCCAGTCTCTCCTCCTACCTACTCTCAATTCGGCTGTTCCTCCTCATGCATTTCATGTAGAAAGGCTGAGACCAGTCCCCAGCTTTGACTATGTGATTAGACTTAATAAGCCTTGGAGACAGGCAGCTGCTGATCGTAGAGATTTGGTTCCCATAGCCGAGGGGAATTGCTGGCTCCTCCAGCATCCAGCAAAGGCTGC
The DNA here is from genome assembly GCF_035582795.1 of Mycteria americana. Taxonomy (NCBI): domain Eukaryota; kingdom Metazoa; phylum Chordata; class Aves; order Ciconiiformes; family Ciconiidae; genus Mycteria; species Mycteria americana. Next base: position 12,097,963 of record NW_027445436.1, read on the forward strand.
ATAAGGGATGCACCATATTCAGGCAATATGAAGCTCCCATTATAGGAAGCTTTTACAAATTCAGAAAACAGAAAACAGGTTAAAAATGACCTGCTGGTCCAGCTGGGGAAAATCTTAGTTGCTCGCTGAGATCTTGCTGATGTCCTTCGAAAGGGTAACAGCACTGAGAGAGTTGCTTGAGATGGCAATTGGTTTTGCTTCAAAGCTACTGCAGCAAACACGCCACCGCGATCTGATAACGGCCCTGCCGAGCACGGTGAGCAGTAACCGGTGGCTGTGCTGGGGAGGGAGAGGGGTTGTGCCCATTAAGGTATAATTCACAGGCCAAGATGCAACGTCTTTATTCACTGTGAGCATCTGCTCTCGCAGCAGCTGCCTGGGGTCGGGAAGCTTAGCCCTTATTTGTGTTTTGTAGCCCTTATGTGTGTATTTGTGATTTGTGTATCTAAATCCTCAGCTGGCCCACAGCTTGCAGCTCAGAGCTGTACAACCCCATCAGTAAATATCAATTTTTTGTTGTGGGTTTGTTTTTTTTTTTTAATGAGGCTTTTTTCTATGTCAGAATGGGCCTCTACACATAACAATGGGGCCTAGGAGATTATAAGATGGATACTTCACAGACTTCAGTTATTCCGCCTTCATGCACACAAGGTTGGTGTAGGTATATGATGCTATTAAAAATGTTTCACAACAATTTCATAGAGATTTTTCAAATAATTCTCTGTGTCCTGCAGCAAGAGACAACCAGTCCCTCTTAGCATCCAACAGCGCAAAGGACTCCTTGGTTATACTTGTTTTCACTGGCAGCACCCAATTGCTTTCATAAACGCAGCACTTCATTGGGCTCCTAAAATGATGGGGACCACAGAGACGATGGGATAGCCTGGTTTTGAAGACTCCTGCTGGGTGTCACCATCCTTGTCCTTTGCTCTTCCTTCTCACCTACATTAATGGTTTTGGCTGAAGGCACGTGCACTAAAACCACACCAATTAAGAAACAAAGAGCAAAAAAAAGGTAGAGAGTGGCAAGGGATGCAAGAGCTGTGCATCTGCCTAACAGCTTTGGGGAGCTCTGCCCCAGCAGGCAGAGATTGCCTGAGCCCTGCAAAAGGCACAGCCCTAGGACAATTTTGGCTTTTCTCCTCCTCAGTTCTCCACTTGGCCAAGAATGTGTTGGTTTTAGCAGCTTAATGCAAATCCAGCCCTTGGAAAAACTCCACTCTTGCCTTATTACTTTTGTAGCATTAGTTGTTGTAGCAACAGAACAACTCCCCAGAGCCAGGGTGGAGTTGAGTTTTGCACAAACAAGGGGCATTTCTGAAGTGTTTAGAAGAAAAAAGCAGAGTTTTTTCATGCTTTGCCAAGGTTGCCTTCCTGGGAGGCAGTGAGGTTGCTGACCCCCGTATCAGCAAACTCCCCCTTGGCCCTTTTTAGGGCAGCATTGCCTGGAGGTCAGCACAGCTTTTGTGTTGAACATGCCTGTCCAGGGATGGCAGGTGGTTTTGATGGCAACCCAGGTATCTGCAATCCCATCTCTCACCTATGCAGTGATTTGGTGACCCTGAAGATGTTCACTCCTGCTTCAACAGGACCTCAATCCATGGCTGTAGCTACTTGCTACATGTGATTACTCCCAGATGTGAGCACATCTCATATGCAAGATAAGGATTTCTCTTTCCTCCTTGCCCCATGCAGGGATGGTGTGTGGATCAGGATCTGCCTCACTACTCCCAAGGGCTGGAAGCATGGAGCAGTACAGATCCCACATGCATCACAGTGAATTTGCTCAGGGGCAGGGGTTAAACTGCTGCAATGCAGTGATGCTGTAAAACCAGCATCTCTGGCATCTCTGCACCAAGTGGGTGCTGACTGGAACCAACTGGAAATGCTGGGACTAGAGCATTTTAATGGGAAAAACTCCTATTTCACTGCAGCATACGTTTGTCTAAAAATGGAACAAATCTATTGACAGGGAGGGTTTTTTCATAGCTGTGGTAGACTCGGGTGGGAGGGAAAGCAGAGAGATCAAAAGCCTGACCCTTTTTTTGTTTCAAAACACCCACTGGGGAACTGCTGCTTTGCAACAACACTGCACGAGCACAGCAAAAGCAAATGCTCCAGACGCTGCTCATGGGACCCCCTGGCTGTCTGGGGAGCCCAAGCCCCATCCCAGCGGAGTCCAGGGGATGCAACACGCCTGCTGATCCCAGCACCCGCCTTCAGCCCTCCTGAGGTCCATCCTGCTCCTCCTGTGAGCTCCCAGCCCTGGCTCGGTCCTTGCTCAGAGCTTGGTAGCACCAGTCTGCAGTGAGGAGAGAGAATACAGCCAGTAAAGGCTGCTATTATTATTCCCATCAGTGAGTAGTTGATCATTGATGAGGTTGATTACTGGGCTCATTTAAGCAACTTGCTTTGCTCCAAACCCATCAGTTACCATAAAAGTTTCTAAAATGAATTAGTCTGAGCTATTATTTGCGAGCTGGCACAGACAGCCCTGAATAAGCTCAAGTCTCTTTGGTGGTGCCTGCTGAGGAAAATAAAGATGCAGCACTTCCCTAGTGGGGCTCTGGTGGGATGCAGCAGCTTTCAAATATCCAGGAGCAATTGACAGCACCTGTAATATGCCCCTAACTCCTGTCTCAGCATCACTAGCCTTTGCTGGGGCCTCCTTTGTTCGTGACCAGGCAGTGGGACAGTCCTGCCTTGTGGCCAGGCACATCCAGGTCATGTCCCAGTCAAAGCATCGTCCCCAACTCAGGGACTGATGGGGTGGGTGGGCTCAGCAGGTTTAACCCACTCTTGACCCATTTGATCCCCATTTGCACAAAATGCTTGTTTAAAACCAGCTTCTGGGAGAGGGAATGACCTCTCCTAGGACACGGGTGGGCCAGGAGGAAGGTCATCTTCTTCTCATGGCGGCTCAGACACCCCCTTTCTCCTCCGAAGGATGTGTCCTGCTGCTTTGCTCCCTAGGAAGGGAGATGGGGCTCCAGAAGTAATGATTTGTAAACAGCTTTTCTTGTTGGTACTTGTAGAGATGCAAGTAGCTGGGAAGAGCTCATCTACAGGAGCCCTGGCCCTTATTGTGGCTGGGAAATCCCTTCACCACCACAGAAAAAATCAAAACAGCAATCCTTATTAAAAGAAAAAAATTAAAATGAGTGGCAGCTACTCTGAAACAGAGTTGGTATTCAGGCCATATAGGGTAAGATTATCCTGAGACAGCTCTGAATATAGTTAGCACAGCTTCCTTGCAGTGGAATTAATTATCTGGTAGATCTTTTGCTCCATCTGCCATAACTGTATATCTCAGCTCTTCAGCCCAAGAGATGGGTCTGGCTTGGGGGGGGGGAAGCCCACGGGTGGAAAACACCACCCAGATCCCACCCCTTGAGACCTGGCTGGGTGGATAACGGGTCCTTCCCAACCTCCCTGCAGAAAGCCCTGCTGTGCCCACTGCTTTCAATGCAGTGCCTTCTGGAGGTGTGCATGCATGTGTATGGACATGCAGTGTTCACAGTTGCCAGAAGTGGGAAAAATTGGGATCTCCAAGCTCAATTTTCTTAAATATATTGGCTCAATTATCTTATCCTCTTTACTCATCTAAAAGGGGAGCCCGTCAGTGGTGGAGGCCAGTGGGCTTTCTCAGCCCTGGCAGGGCAAAGCACTGAAAGCAGAAAATGATGGCATCTGAGCTGTTAAAGGATAGTTTATGGCTCTGCTAGTTGTGGCTTTTAATCATAAATAAATGAGAAATGTATTTATTTCATTCACAATTTTATATGTGCTTTAAAAAAAGCAGTATTACTTTTACAAAATGCTAACCCAGGAAGCACATCTTGCTATTAAAAATCTCTCAATATAAAAGGCAGCGTTTTAAAAAGTAAAATGCAATATAAAACAGTATAATGAGAAAAATGCGCATGCAGAAGGGACCGAAACCCTCCTGCAGCCCTGCCCTCCTCGATACCTAGGAAAAAGCTCCCTCCAGATTAACCCATCACCCTGGTTTTCATCCAGCCACTTCCCACAAGGAAATATGGTGGTCACGCCAGTTGCTGAGTTGGTGATCTCCACCCACTCCACCAGCCAGCCCGGCGCCAGACCACTGTTGTCATGCTCAATCTGGACTTTTTTTAGCTCCCCCATGTCCAGCGTTTCCAGGTAAAACCTGTTGGTTTTGCCCCGCTCAAAGAGGTTCCTGAACTTCTGCTTCAGCACCTGCTTTCCTGAGTCCCCGTTCAAACCGAAGATGGTGACAAACACATTGGCGTCAGTCCCTGTGCCCTTTTCAAAGCCCGTGACCACAACAGTCTTGTATTTGACTGGCACCAAGCTCCGGGCTTTGCTAGCAAAGCTCTTGGTGACCTTGGCACACTCAAAGACTTTGTAGTCCCGTCTCTTGTAATGCAGAGGGATTTTCACATTGCACCTGAAAAAGTATCTGCTGAAGGAAAATTAACAGCATGTTAATGGTATGGATGGCCACTTTATTGGGCAAATGTTATGGACTGGGCATGCTACTAAATTGCCCAATATTAATGCTGTTTCAGTACTTTTCCATATATGTGCTAGCACTAGAGTTTCTCTCTAGAAAGACAGCCGTGATTGAACATTGCAACTGAAACTGGAAAACCCAACATCTCCCTAGACAGCCACAGACACCCTGCACATGGGAGGGTTGGTGTGGGGCACTTGTCACCTCTTTTGCCTGTGCAATGGCATGTCCATTTACAGACCCACTGAGGCAGGATGAGCAATCAGCCCCGCAGCTAATGCAGCCCAGCACTGCTGAGTATAACTGGTCTGAGAGCAGGGAGATCAGCAATTATCCTCACTGATGGTATGGTTAAGGTTGGGCTAGGAACTAGGAAAAAGGGAATGGGAAAGATGGGAGGAGGAGGTTTAAATCCCCCCCTTTCCTCATCTAGATCACCCAGCCCATCCTTAGCAGGCAAAAAAAAGCATCGAGCACAGAAATTATAGGTACCAGATGCTGAAAGCCCTTGACTCTGCAGTGCTGCCTTTGGTGATGTGCAGGGAGCACATAGCACATCCATAAATTACCGCATACCTGGCACCTGGCCAGAGGCTGGAGCACTCTGCTTTTAATGATGTCTTTCATTTCCAATGATGCAGATCATTTCTAAATGAGTTTTTACCCCTTCCCCGCCTTCACCAAACTGCAGCAGGGCCTTCTGGAGGGAGTGTATCCGGATTGCAGTGCGTGTGCATAAAATAAACACCTGGAGGAAGGGTTACTGTGATTCCAGCAGTACTGTGCTTCTTAAGCACTTCCAACACTTTTGACATTTTCCGCAGCCAAAGTAAAGCACTCCTTTCTCTGGAAAGAGGCTTTGTAAATGAGAAATTCTGGTGGGAGCAAAATTTTAGGCTCAGGGAAAGAAAAACTGCATGAGAGTGGGGTGGAGGGGTTGCCTGATGCTGCAGTTTTATTTCCTGGGCTATGTAATATCTCATGGTCTGGAGTTATAATGGAGCATGCCAGTCTTCACGAGGGGCAAGAAGAAAAAAGATGACCTTTCTAGCCCTGGAATTTGCAAGAAAAAGCTTCTAAATACAGCCCTTTCACATACTAAGATCTACTACTAAAAGGCAAAAAAATCCCAGTATAATTCAAAACTTGCTGCAGCAATCTCATAACTCTTAATTTGGTCTTTGGCTTGACTGGGTGGGGTTTTTTGGATGTTTGGGATAGGGAATACCTGAAGCGAGAGCTTGCTCTCATGGTGCAATCTGCTCCAGTTGATCATTTGCAGAGCAAACACTGCTGTGAAGTGCTGCATCTGCAGAGCTGGAGCCCTGCTTCAGTGCAATGACAGGCTGCAGGCTTTACCGGTATCTCCTGGCTGCCCTCTTTAATTTAAAACAACTTTAAAAAAAATGGGGCTTTATGAGAAGATCTTTGGCCCCTTCAAAACATACTGTTTCAGCAGTTTCATCATGTTCCCAATGTGTTTAGTGCATGGATTTGATTGCACAGCTGGACTTCAAGGGTTCCAGGTTTTTCCCCACCAGGAGAAAAGAACATGTTTTAGTATGTAATTGACTGAGTTTTCATTCAGCAAATATTATTGTGGCTCTTCTGCTGGCTGATTAATTTGCTAGGAGAGACTCTTAGGTTCAAAAAAAAAAACCCAACCACTTCAAGGATTTCTTCTTAAACACTCAATTGTCTCTGTTGGAACAAACTCCTTATAGTTAAATTCTTTAGCAGCAATGGAAATATCATGGAGAAGAAAAGAAATCCACAATTAACATTATGGATATTTTCTCTGAAGAGCAGTTTGTTCTGCAAATGGATGATCTTCTCCGGTTCCTGCATAGTCCCTGTGCTATCTGCTCCCTGAGTCGTGAATGTCACCCCTTCCAAAGACAGGGCTCAGACCAAAGCGTGTAGGACCTGACATGCTCAGGGCTCTTCAGACGTGTTCATTTTTCAGCCATGGCAGATTTCAGTCATATTCAAATCAGAGTAGCTGAGCTGCATGACTGCAACCTTTCCAGTGGGCCTTTTGGACCATACCAGAAGGATCTCTCATCCAAACTGGTCTGAATTGGAGATTCAGGTTTTGTCTTACTCTCAACTTTTTTCTAGGAGCTCTTTTTACAAGACTTACCTAAAGGCCAGTCTGTGCAGAGCATCCTACAAACCCCTTCAATTTCAGTCAGTCTAAATATTTTCCACAAGCTGAGACATTAATTTGTCATAGCTGCAAGATTCACCCAAGTCAACTTGTTTATAAACTTATCTGCACATGCAAATGCCCTCTCTAACAACTCAGAAATTGCACAGGCAAGTCAGGCAGGGACGTTCTGTACCTGACACACCAAACAGCTTGTCCTTAGCTTTCAGAAAGGGATTAAGATTTGGTAAGACTTTCTGCTATTGCTTAATTCTGAAATGCTTCAGGAGGACACATGCAGAGCTGCTCAGCTTCCCCCTGCCCTCCTGGAGCAGCTCCTTGCAGATGAGAAGGCACTTGCTTGTTGCAGAGTTCCATCTCTGTTATGATAATCTCTTGGACATGCCAGAAGACATCAACTTTTGCAGATGACTTCTACCCATCTTTTGGACAGTGACCAACACAGATGTCTGCAATATCACCAACATTGAAGAAAACTGAAATGTGTCTGTTGCTCCCCTACAGGAAACAGGGAGCAGTTTCAGTTAGTATCTTGAAGGCTGGCAGTGACTTGTCTCATATGGACATTATGTAATTTGCACATGGCTATGGAAGATAGAAGATAAGCCTTCATTTAAAGTCATTTGATTTAACCTACAATCATTCAACACAAAGTATAATTTCCATATTTAAATTTAGTATTTTCTCTGATTAGGGGTGACACTTTAAATTGTTGCCACTAGGACTTTCCAGGATAAACTTGAGCTGTTCCACATACAAAATCAATTTGCCTAATTACAGCTAAAGCTAAAGAATGACTAATTTCCCCTCCGGCACTTATTCATTCATTCTTGACAGATACTGTATCTGTTACACATCTACCCACCATAGCTGTTTTAAATTTGCTAGTTCAGCCACCCTTCCTGAAGCTCAGCTTGAAAACAGTTTAGAGAAACAATAGGTCTCTGTCAAACCCTTGGCTGGCTCCCTGTCATGTCCCCTGCATACGTGTTAGGTTTATCTCCTTGGACTGGTCCTTATTCCAACCTGCCTCCAAGGATGGACTGTGACTAATGCTTTGGAGAGTGGTGTCTTTAACTCCACTGTAGACACCTGTCGTGGTTTAGCCCCAGCTGGCAACTAAGCACCACACAGCTGCTCACTCACTCCCCCCTGGTGGGATGGGGGAGAGAATCAGAAGAGCAAAAGCAAGAAAACTCGAGGGTTGAGATAAAAACAGTTTAATAGGTAAAGCAAAAGCCGTGCACGCAAGTGAAGCAAAGCAAGGAATTCATTCACTACTTCCCATGGGCAGGCAGGTGTTCAGCCATCTCCAGGAAAGCAGGGCTCCATCACGCGTAATGGTTACTTGGGAAGACAAACGCCATCACTCCAAATGTCCCCCCCTTCCTTCTTCTTCCCCAGCTTTATATACTGAGCATGACGTCATGTGGTATGGAATAGCCCTTTGGTCAGTTTGGATCAACTATCCTGGCTGTGTCCCCTCCCAGCTTCTTCTGCACCTGGCAGAGCACGGGAAGCTGAAAAGTCCTTGACTAGTGCAGCAACAACTAAAACATCTCTGTATTATCAACACTGTTTTCAGCACAAGTCCAAAACATAGCCCCATACCAGCCACTATAAAGAAAATTAACTCTATCTATCTCAGCTGAAACCAGGACAACACCGTCAGCTGAAGGTCAGGAGGAAGCTCCTCCCGATCTTTCATGTTTCACATGAAAGCTCAGCCATTCATACTAGAGTCCACATCAGCTGTAATTTCACCTTCCTTTACAGAGCTGCAAGAAAAACCTTTCCTCCCTGCAAAGCAACCAAACATCAGCAGAGTCCGTGGCTTTGAAGAGGTTCCCATCTCCTAAGGGCATGCTGTGTCCTTAAACAAAGTAGAAAACCCAGCTCACATCTGGAGCACTTTGGTCCCACATGGGAAAAAGAATCTGCCCCATGTTACATAGATGTGCCTCCAGCTCATCTGCACACAAGGCTGATATTCGGCTTTTGTCACGCAACAGTGATCTTTCAGCCTTACCCCCCCCAGATGTGTCTGGAAAGTCAAATCTGAGCAGCTCTGACAACATTTAGCCTCCAACTGTTTTTACTTTCTCTCTGATTCCCACTGCCAGTGAGATGCTGTAAAAGGAACTAAAACCACCTCCAGCTTTCTTCTGCTCCTCCCATCTCAAAAATACACAGCCTCCCCAGGGGCTTGCCAGAAGCCCATTTGTATATACTAATACAAAAGGACACACATGCACACATGCATCATCTACATTTCCTTTTACCAAATGCCTTTTTCTTATAATTTTTAAACCTGCTCTGTGTCTACCCATCAGAAACTAATTTTACGTCTTCCTTTTACTCCAGGTGAGAAGTCATTAGGCTTTTTGGAAGGGGGATGAGAAACAGCATGGCACAAACACAACTCTGTAGACCATCCCGGAGAAGAGGTGGCATTTGTGGAAGACACACAGCTGGTGGGGAGTTCCTCTAGCTCGCCATCCAGTCCCACTACCTTTCAAATCTACTTTTCTTGGAGGAGTTTTCCATAAGGAATTCTTTCGAGTGGCCCAGCTTTCCTTCTGAGATGATCCAGATGTTTTCCTTTGTTTCTGCATCCTCTCTGTCGCTTGTTACTGTGACAATCTCATAGGCTTTAAAGCATAATTAACACACACGTTAAACAGAAAAGGAAGAGCAGATGACCAGAAAGATCTCTTAATTTGTCTGTCACTTTGCTTAAAAGTTCTCTTCCTAATATTTATCACAGCACACAAGAAAGCATTTGCAAAATAAGGATGGAACCACACTGAAATCTGTGGGACTTTTGACTTCTACGTACTTTGGATTTCATGCAGGGATAGAGTACATGAAAAATATGAGTATTGCTTGATCAGCTAGCAAGAGTAGACGAAGCTGCTCTTGAACAAGCTGTATCCAGCTCCCTGCTGTGCTAAGCACTCCTTTTTTAACACAGCCCAAATCCTACAGTTTTTGTGCCACTGTTCCTAACAGGGACAGTGAGGGTATCCATGTACCCAACAGGATGTGCTCAGATGCCGTGGTGGCATGTAAGTACCCAAATGTAAGTATATGGCATGTACATGTAAGTACATGTAAAATGTAAGTACATGGCATGTAAGTACCCAAAATGGCAACAAATGGATGTTTTTTTGTAGGGGCAGAGTGAAATCACGCTGAAGTAATGCAATTATTGACTCTCCAGGACTCCCCTGAAGAAGAGCACTGTGGTGCAGGAGTTCTTGAGATGCACTTTGCATATCATCAGTGTGGTTAAATACTCTTGCTCGCTCGCTCGCTTACCACATTAGACACCAATATAATTACCTTGGACTCAGTGGAATTACCCAGAGCAGATCCAGGGCTCTACGGGGTGTTAAGCTCAGCCATCAAGTTCAGCCAGGATACTTGAGCTAGTAGCCCAGAACATGTTAAGGAGGAAGCTGGAGCAATGTTACAAAGCTTTAAGGACTGAACTTATTTTCCACCTCAAAGACTCAAGCCCATTATTTCTAATGAGACCATAACCATGTGTCCTTATGGCTTACTGCTGGATCGAACCACTGCAGATGGGCCCCTCTTAAGTTTCAACCCAGAATGAGATCTTTTTCTCATAAATCCTGATTTGTTTCTTTCTTATTGCAGCATTGCACTTTTGAACTGAAGAGTACCTTAAATAATGCAACCCTTAAAGCCTGCAAATACAAATGCCTATTGCATGAGAACCCTTAGTTGAGCAGCTTGCAGGAGCTGTGATCCTATGGCCTCTGAGGTCCCTCAGCAAATGCCACAAGTCAACTCTAAACTTACTGGTCCGTTCCTTCAGTTCCAGGATGTCATTATTGGCACAAGCCAGTTCCCTTATGAGCTACCCATCGTCTTCACCTTTAGCCAGCCAGCGATCACACTGGAAGCGAAATGTCTTGTCCATGGCAGAGTCCTTCACGTCAATATATTCCAAGTGCCAACCTGGTGCGATTCACAGAATCACAGAATCATAGAATCGTATAGGTTGGAAAAGACCTTTAAGATCATCAAGTCCAACTGTAAACCTAACACTACCAAGACCACCACTATACCATGTCCCTAAGCACCTCATCCAAACGTCTTTTAAATACTTCCAGGGATGGCGACTCAACCACTTCCCTGGGCAGCCTGTTCCAATGCTTGACCACCCTTTCAGTGAAGTAAAATTTCCTCATATCCAATCTAAATCTCCCCTGGCGCAACTTGAGGCCATTTCCTCTGGTCCTATCACTTGTTACCTGGGAGAAGATTCCTAGTAAAACAACAAAATAAAAAAGATTTTGATATTTTCACATAGCTTGGGTAAGGAGGTGAGATACCTCTCCTCAGGAGCACCCTGCTGGTGCTAGAAATGATCTATATTTGCTTCAGATAATGTCACCAGTGAACATGACGTTGTTCTCATACCAAAAGCAATGACGACCTGCTCAAGACCATAATCTGATCCTCCTTCTAGAGTCAGGCCATGCTTTTGAGGGACTCGCTGGCTTTTGATCAGATATAAGGATGTTGGAGCATGGTCCCAGATAAGATAGATTTCAAGCTCTCTGGGCAAGGAGCCATCTCTTATCCTTGCCCAGCACTTTGCACAAGATGGGGCTTCTGCAATACTGGTAGCAGCAGCAGTGAGCAGGGAGAGCTGGGGCCAGTGTGCCCCCTGTCAACACACCAACACAGGAACTGTCCCAGGAAGAAGCACTACTGTGGCTTAGGGACAACAAACCCTTACAAAGCCCCAGGGAAATCAGGGCCCTGCAGAACTGTTTGCCAGAGCCAGAAGCATGAAATTTCCTGGAAATCAGATGGTTTGGGGGCAAAAGTTAATGGAGCAGCTTCTGTCACAGAAACCACTGCTGTTTCTTCCTTCCATTTTAAGGGAAACATGAAACCTTAAAGCCAAAAGAAAGATATGAGTTCACAGTCCAGCTAACCCCCATCCCTCCACCACACATATCTGTAGTTATTAAAAAAGATATAGCAGTGTGTGCATGGTTTGTGGGGGTCCCTTCACATCTTGGGAGTGCTAGTTTGCCACAAGCTGTAGGGTTCAGTGTCTTTCTCTATGGCCCCCAAACCCTTCATATTTGGATTTGAAGGTCAGAAGGTAGATTACAACTTGCTCCTTTGACCCTGCCAGCTAGCATATGCAAGGAAATTACCCATGCTATCCTGATCTTGCCAAGCAACCAGGGTGAATTCACTAATGCTGTGACTGGCTATGAATGTAGGATAGACTAAAGTGATGGATGCTCCAGCAGGGACCACCAAATCACCTAACTTTTGCCTTAGTGCCTTCTGAGGAGTCATAGCTCCCTTTTAGTTTTCTACTTCCTTTTTTTTTTTTTTAGTGGAAAAGCAACTTGAAAATGAAGAAAAGGGCATTTGGGAACATTTTCCTGATTTCTTTGTTGGAATAGAAGAAGCCCTTGTTGAGCTTGGGGGGGACGGGAGGTTCTGACAGTTCTACTTACAAGTCCTGTTATTAGTCAGACAAAGAAAGGTTATGTTCATGATGAGAGATCTCTGCTGACTTATTATTTACATCCCAGAGACATTAAACAGCTCTTGCTCTTCCAAGAACTCACTGCCATGTGCCTACTTCCTTAGTTTGCAAATATTAATCTTCTTTAGCCCTGAAAAGAAAATGATGGGACCTTTTTGAATTATGTCAACAAGTCACCCTGCTCCTGTGGACTGTGATCCCTCCACACCATGTGTTGGCAGTTCTCTACCAGCCTCACAGCCATTCCTGTTTTGTACTTTGTCTTCCTGAACCTTCTTCAAGCTAGGCAATCACCCACTACAAAGCACAGACCTCAACCAAAGACACCACTTGCCCCTTAAATTTAGGGGGGGCACAGAACTGCAGAATCATTGTGCTGGAAGGGACCTCTGGAGAACATTTAGTCCAACCCCCTGCTTAGAGCAAGGTCAGCTAAAGCAGGTTGCTCAGGGCTGTGTCCAGTCAGGTTTTGTATATCTCCAAGGATGGAGACTCCACAACCTCTCTGGGCAACCTGTGCCAGTGTTTGATTATCTGTGCAGAGAAAAAAACTTTTTTCTTATGTTTAAATTGGAATTTCCTGTATTTCAATTTGTGCCCATTGCCTCTTGTCCTGTCACTGGGCACTGTTGAGAAGAGTCTGGCTCCATCTTCTTTACTCCCTCATCAGATATTTGTACACATTGATAAAATCCCCCCCTGAACCTCATCTTCTCCAGGCTGAACAGTCCCAGCTCTCTCAGCCTCTCCTCATACAACAGATGCTCCAATTCCTTAATCATCTTTGTGGCCCTTCACTGGACTCTCTCCAGTATGTCCACATCTCTCTTGCACTGGGAGGACAGTGCCATGTGCCAATGACAAGACCTGTGCAAATACCATGGGTGCAGCACCCAGGCAGGGGAGCTGGATGCACCACCCAAACATGCATGACCTCCTCCAGGCTCCAGCAGCAGAACAAGGGTATGAAGGGGTTTTGAGGGTGATCTGGCATGCGATACCTTCACAGATCCTCACCAGTTTACTGCCTCCTGGGCAGATCTTACCAAGTTCCCCAGTTGACTTTCCAGCACATGTTGGAGTTGAGGGCAAAGGAAGCACAAAGTGCAGCTTTTCCTGGTGTTCCTTGTGAAAGATGCATTTATCAGCTCTGGGCTATTTAAAGAGCAAGCTCTGGGCTCTGTCAGGGGATTGACACTGAAAAGCAAATACCAACAGGGTGTCCCTTACAGCACAAGGGTACCTCAAATCAAGGAACTGGCTGGTGAATCTTAGAAAAATGGTGCTACTGCCTCAAAGAATCCTCCTGTCTGCTTTAAGGAAAAAATATTTCTCTTCCCTCTCACTAGAATTGGTCTTTCCTTTTTCCTGTTTTCCTTCCTGATGGTTAGCAACTTAAATTAGATTAGGAGACCTGAAAGCTGTAAAAGTATCCTATAGTGCTTTTCATTTCTCAAGAGAATTAATTCATCCCAGGTGAATGCTGTACTGGCTATGTCCAGAGCAGCACATCTTCCCACCCTGTCCATGTCCCTTGGTGCCAGGAGTGGTGTCACATCAAGGGTTTCACTGCCACAGCATTAAACTCCATTTAAAAGCTGATATGGAAATGGAAGGATTGATTCAGGGTTGAAGAAATGATTCTGCTTTACCAGAAAAATAATTGTTTTTCTCTTGTTTCAGACTAGGAAAAGATACATTTAATTTCTTTTTGTATTGATATAGAAAAAACCACAAAGTTCAGTTATGCACAGAGTCTAAATGTGAGACTTTCCCTCCACTGAGCTGGCTCTGCATGCCAGGGGGCACATCAGTGGAAGGAGAAGAAACCGTGTTTGCAGAACCACTTTTCAAGTAATGAAATCCTGGTTTCAGGATATTACCCCGTTTCCACCTTCTGTTTCTGTGCAGCTTTTGCAGAGCAATGGGCTCAGAGACATTACAGCACCTGAGAAACAACAGGAAAGGGAACTACTTCCCATATGGGTGTAACCCCGGAGGCATCAAATCCTCAGCACAAGCTGGTTTATGGAGTGGGCATCAGTGAGGGAGTGAGGAAGAGGAGCCAGAAAAGTGGTGTGGACGTAGCAGGGTGGAAGGACTTTCCTAGGTCTTGACCACTGCTTGCACAGCCTGGCCACACAGGAGAAACTGGAGGATCTCTGCAGTGATGGCTCATCAGCCTTTTCCCTGAGTGCCAGGATACTGTTGGATGGTGGATCTTGATCCACCATGAAAGCCACAGCTGCTCCATCACTCAACTTTCAGTGTTTGCAGAAGAGCCAGAGCAGATCTATTTGTATCCCTTTGGCACCTCAACCAACAATACCAGGAGGACAAAGGCTCAGGAACAAATCAACTGCACAAATGCCTTGGAGAGCATCATGGGCTTTTCTGCAGTGACCCCAGTACAAACCAGCACCACTACATTTGTCTCTGTTACTGCTTTGAGGCAGAAGGGAAGAAATAGCACATATCTGAGCAGTTCCTGCTTGATTATGCAGGTCTCGGTCTTTAAAATAGTTTGGCCACCACTGTGCCTTTGTGGAAGATCCCCTATCACCATAACAAGTGTTCAATGTTTGTAACAAAAGGTACTTCGCTCCAGGCCTGTTTTGCTGCCATTGAAATCCCCAGCACCAAACCTGCCCTAATAAAACCCATGGCTGTGCCACATAGGCTCCTTAATGGTCTGCAGCTGGAAGTGACATTTTCAATAACATGCAAAACATTTCAAATGTAATTAGAGGAGGAGAAGAGCTTTGGGGAAAACAGAATCACTTTGCTTGCTTGACTCTGGCAGTTGTATAATTTAGTGTCATGTAGGGAAATGTATTCTCTTCCCCAAGTGTCCTTATCCAAAAGAGCAGTCATTTGTCCCATTTATCCTCCTTTCCAAAAGGGACCAAGCTGACAACTGGGTGATGCTGAGCAAGGACCCTCTGTGTACGTCTGCAAGATCTTCACAGGACCATTTTGCCTTTTTCCCAAGCAATGCTAAAAGTCTGCGCTTTCCTGACGTTGGACAGACAGGTTGAATTGTAAGCTCCTTGTCATGCATTGCTGCAGTGATTAGTGCAATCGAGTTTGACTTTAGAAGCAGTAGATATAACACAGATAATGAAGTTACTGCTTCATTTAACTAAAACCCCAACTTGCAGCACCAGAAGTTTCCTTAGCCCCTCTTGGGAAGTCACCACTTGCCCCAGCCTATATTCACCCCTAAAATATTAAGCTGTTCTGACACATGCAGAAACATGGGAGGATGGGAGAAAAAGAGTGAGAATGAATCGATCTGGTGGGTTCACCACTCACCAGGCACCTGGTCCCTCACCTTGCTTTAGTGAATATTAACTATTCCTTGCAAAGCGAGAGCTGGTGGGATCAAATCTGCGCTGGCAGAACCACATCCAGGCTTGGATGCACGCATGTCCATGGAAGTTAAACTGTCTCCACTCTTTGCAGCCATATTAATTGATTTTCCTCTCCATCCCTTGTCTATCTGTAGCAGATCTTCTTTAGTTTGGTTTTGAAAGTGGTTGATGCCCAATCAAGGATAATAGTCATCATTACTGGTGCTTATGTTCCCATAGGAGTAAAAGAAAAATCCTGCTCGGGACAGTGACTGCTCAGGGGCCAGTGAAGAATTGCTGCTGCCCAGCCATTCACAACCATCAACCAGTGCTGCTCAGCTCCCTAATTGCATTGTTTTTTTCTTTTCACATTTTCTGAAACATAATGACCATTGCAAAGGCAGTTCATCAGCCTTGTGTCCTCTGACATTATAAATATCCCCTGCCTGGTTAGATGACCACCCATCCCTAAACCCACATGAGGCATCACCCAGAAAGTGGGGGGAGTTTTGATAGCAGTGTCAGATCGCTAGAAATGGAGCGTTAATTGTGAGGTGTTAAAATCATAGCATCTAGCTTTGCATCAGTACATCTCAAAACACTTTTAGAAGGTGAATAATTGTTATCCCTAATTTACATAATTTAAAATGAGGTACAGGGATGTGATTTACGCAAGGTCATTCAGCAAGCCAGTGGCAGAATAAAAATAGATCCATTTTGTATATCTTTCTTTTAGGATCATGTTAGTTCACACCACAACATTTCTCATCAGAGTGGACAGGCAACGCAAAACCTCTCACAACCTTTGACAAAGCAAAAGCTTAACACTTGGAACAGTTTTAGAAAATAGGTCCCCTGCCTCCCCTCCTCTGTTTTCTATGCAACTTGTTCAGTCCAGGATTTGACTCAGGTCAGAACCACCCGTAAATTACTCTCAGACAACCCCCCCCTCCCAGTCTTACAGATAAACTACTCCTGTGCAAAAACACTTAACAGCTCAGAGTGAAGATATAACAGTTTCTCAGATTATATTCTTGCGATTGAAGCCTATTTTGTGTTTTATTGAGGCATACTTGATGCAAAAGCATTTAACAAGGGTGCAGGATAATTTGTCCCCAAGAGGAGCAAAGGAGGCTTGTAGAAAAGAGAAGCTTTTACAGAATTGATAATTCTACAGCTATATCTGGCCTTTTGGGCTCTTTCTACTCTATAGTGAAGGGTTCTGCAGTTATAGGAGATTGGAAAGAAATGAATGACTGTGCAAGGTCAACACTGAAGTCTTCACCTTCTCTCCAAGTCTACTGTTTTATTTGCTTACATCTTTTTTTTTTCTACTTTATGTCAACTCTGGACTGTGAGATCTTTGCAGTGTCTTCTGCTTGCGCTGTAATGCCTGTAGCACATCTTTGTGATAGGACTGTTGAGCGTAAGGAAAAAACCTACCATTGAAGAGAGAGGAAGGTGCATGGCATGTGAGGAGAGCTCTGTGGGTTGGTGCTGGGGGTCTCCTGAGGGGCTGAAGCCAGATTTGGGCAATCTGAAGGACTAAGCAGCCACAGTATGGTTTCTGGCATGCTACACAGGTCTGCAGCTTGCATGTCCATTTGTGCCTTGTCTAAGATGTTGACTTGAGTCCATCCAGAAAGATGCAGGAGTTGATGTTGTCTTCCTTTGTACTGAGCCATCAACAAAACAGGGGGGATGATGGACTCTCCTCTCCTTGGGCAGTTTTACACATCTATTTCTCTTCCTCTCACTTTTTATTTAAAGCAGAAACTATTCAACAAATCTGCCCCATGGATCAACAGAGTTTATGAGGCAACAGTCAAGCACTGAGAAGAGGGCTTTGAAAAGCCCTTCTCAGGTCTGATAGCTGAGCAAATCCTTACAAAGGGCTAAAAAGGCAGATCTTTAGGTTTCTTTTAATCATTTATGGCCTACAAGTGCCTAAAAGGCTTGGAATCATGTCTGTGAATTGCAGAAACATATCTCTGGAAAAGCCGTGTGCTGCAAGTTCAAGGCCTGGGCAATTTAAGATCTGATCCAAGATACTGCTCCTTAAAAATGTAGTTCCTTCAGAGAAAGAAAAGGAAAAACAAGGGCATACTAATGTTTTTGAGTTGGGTCCAGATCAAGAAAGAGGAATAAGATACTTTCTCCTTTGGAAGAGCCACCCAAAAGGAGTCATTGGGGCAGTTAGGCTATTTAAAACGCAATTAGACAATGTCATAGCAGTTGGTGTAATTGAGAGAAGGGCCCTGTTGAGGCAAAGAAGAAGTTGGGCTGCATAACCTGGTTATTCACTTCTGCCTTTGCTCCTATAATAACACAGAGAAGTCTGGTTTATCCATAATTAGACTCTTCCTGGCTCCCCTTGGCTGATGGCAACTGAGATAATCAAGAATCTGAAATTAATGACTGTAGAAAGACTGCTTATCATCTGGGTTCAAATCTATTCAGGCAGATGAGGGAGCTAAATCCAGATTTCCCATATCTCCTTGTTGCAAGGAGAAAAAGGTAACAAAAAAAAAAAGGAAAAAAAAAAGCTTTTTTCTAGGCAAATAATTCCATTACTGAGAAACTTTAAGTCATTCTTCCAGAATGGTGATTTAGTCCTGAAATCAGAGAAAAAAATGAGGCCTATATTTAGAAAGCCAGAATTTCTACAGACCTACAGATACTGATCATGCATAAATGTAGAAGTAAATGAACGGAGATATGAGAAAATACATAGTGCCTATCTGAGATCAGGAGATGGGAAATCTGGAAACTATTAAATTTGCTCAGGGAGTCTAAATATATTAGGTTGAACATCAGTATCTGAAAGTAAACAGGGGCAAGATAAAAAGACATGGAGCAAAACTTAAAACTAAATTTCATTCACAGCAATTCATTGTTACCAGACTCTCGCTGGTGAGCTCTAAACATCTAAAAAATCAGGAACAAGTTCCTCGAAATTGCAGTTGTGAAGTCTCTAAACTGCCTGTTTTCAAATGAGTGCCGACTTCCTCCCTAATCAATTTTACTGAAGTCAGAGGAATTAGATGGGGGCTTCATTCCTCCTTTATATCTCATACAGAGATGCCACTCAGCAGTTTTTGTGGGGAAAATGGCATTTAAAAGCATTCAAGTGGGATCATAAAACTGGCATGCTTTTCCAGAGGAGGCAAACACAGTGTTTGCGATTTAAAGACCTTTTGACAGTCTTTGCCATTGCAATTACTGCCTCTTCAACTCTGAACACCCCACTGCAGTCAAATTTCAGTGAAAGGATAAACAAAAGTGGGATGTGAACTGGGAGCAAAGCCACTGCAGCAAAACTTTGCTGATGGAAACGGATGCTCAACTGGACTTCATAGCAAAGTAACCACCTTGGGCAAGCCATTTAAATGGTTTTTATTCCGAAATGGGGGCAGGTTGATTGACTTCTTGCTGGGACCAGGTGATGTTTGAAAGAAAAAGAAGCCTTGTGATAGTTATTAGTTCCCTTAACTAGCCCATAGGTGCTAAAGGCACCTAATGTGAGTCAAAACAGGCTGATTATTAAGAAAATTAGGAAAAGAACATCATCCATGTTCCAAGTATTCAGCATGTGAGGAGCAATGGGGTAGGCCAGTGTGAGGCTGAGTCCCACAGGCCATTGGCAAAGAACCGTTTAGTCCAATAAAGAAAAAAAAGTAAGGAAAGAATGATCAACATCTGATGCCTCAAAGTAATGGTAAATACAAGCACATTTTTGTTTAATATCCAAAGTTCCCCAAGCATCTGACAAAAAACATACACAACCCTCGACCCCTGACCCCACTACTCCTTTCCAAAAAACAGAGCCAGGAATTTCTAACCAGTGGCACAGCCAATTTATATAAATTATATAGAGAGCAGGCATATATGCAAAGGATAGCTATAGCCTGGGATCCCAGCAGTAATAAATACTCTACCCACCCAACAAATTGTCATGCTGCATCGTGTGAAGTTTTAGATGGGATATGCCTTTCACATGACTAATGCAAGAACAATGAAGACAACATATGTTATGATTTAAACTACAGTTGTCCTTTCTGGGGGGAAAAACAAGTACATTTTTGCTGAACAAAACCTGAGCGTGTTGTTTGTCCAAGGCTTAACCCTGCAGTCAGCTAGGTCTGGTAAAAGCCCTATTAACTATAATTTATAAATAGAAACCAGTGATAAGAGGGAAATAAGGAAAGAGAATATGAGGTTGCATATTTATATAGGTGCATTTATATTCATAAATATGAAGTATTTTTTCAGGTTCTGGACACATGGTTTACTATTTTAGCTGACTTGTGGTGGCTATCTGGGTACGTGCTCTTAGCCCACAGCAAATTTAAACTAATTGAGCCTACCTACTGCTTAGCCTAAGGCTAAACTCTGTTACTTCCCTTTGCCACTAACCAAGAGCATGCAGGTAGCAATTACCATAGCTCAGCTGCAATGTGGTAACTCCCCAACCTGTATCAACAACATCATCAGTGGCAGGGAGAAGGTGAACCGTGATCACTTGTGCAAGAAGGAAAAGGCAGCAAAACTGCCTAGATTAACAGGATTCACTTGTCATGCAGCAGAGAGCAGACCTGTAGGTCTCATTGCCATGGGATGCTGTGGGTACTAAATGTCTCCTGAAGAGTCTGGACAAGCACTTGAATGATAAAATTCACTGAAAGTTACTTAACGGACAAAAATGATATCCAGTTCAGGAGACGCCCTGAGCTACACATAGTAAGATGCAAAGGACTGGGGAAGGATTACACACACTCGCTCAGTTCCTCCTCTTCCTCAGGCACCCAATGATGCTGCTGTTGGAAACAGCTGCTGGGCTTGACAGATCCTCGGTCTGACCCAGTTCTTATCTTCCTACATCCCAGCCTGTTCGCATGCCTGAGTCCTAAGGATCAGCTCTGATCTGGTGGGTGTATTTCATTCTGTTAACATGACCAATCACTGGGGAGCCACAATGCCTCTTGAGGAAAATGTTCTCTTTGTAGACATTTTAGCTGGTAATATATTTGAAAACGAATCTGCAAGTCCATGTTGATTTCTTGCTGCTCTCTGAAGGACATCCAAACCACCCTTGCAACTGCAGAGATGCCTGTTTGCTGAGCTAAAATTCCAGTGGGTATTTTGATAGCCCTTTCCATTTCAGCATCTAAACCACAGATTCAAGGAATAATTGTTTTGGCAACTAAAATCAGGTAAAATGGTCTCCCATACTGCATTCAGCACCAGCTATATAACATGATGTTACAGAGCTTAAACAACTAAATTGTCCTGTGTTGTGGGAGTGATAAATATGAGCCTGAAGTTTGCAATGGCTGGGAATAAACAATCATGAAGCCAGATTAGGTGGATGGTAATATTTCCCATATTTCACAACAGATTTCTCTTTTTTTTTTTTTTGTTTTAAATAACAATATGGAGGCAAACTTCCAGTGGGAAAGTCTGATCCAGAGGTAGCATTAATATTGCATGAGATGCAGCCTTCCCCAACTGCCACAACTTGGAGAAGTCAAGAAGATGATGGCCAGGATGAGCCCGTACTGACATATAACCCCAGCCCAGCCATAAACCAGCTGCCTCAGTACAACAAGGTAACAACTGGGTAATCCTGCTGCCATTCCTCCTAGGACTTCAATAAATACTACTGCCCAAACAGCCTTGTTAATACTGACCCAGGTGGGTCTATGGGAACCATCAAGCTTCACCTTTGTGCTGCAGTAAGGGCCTGTCATTAGCAAGCAAGTCATTGTTAATGCAAGATCATTTCTTTTAGATGAAGATGGGATAGGATGAGATGTCATCACAGCAGTGTGAGTGATATATTTGTTACAAGATGCTGCTTGGTACCTGAATAACAACACAAATGACTACAACAGTGCTGCTCTGCTGTTTGTGAAATCAGTTCGGGTGTCCAGCAGCAGGGAAATGTCAGAATCTCTCTCAGCAGGGCACTGCACACTCACCGTCTGATGTAGTGATTTTAATAAAGACAGACACAGATCTTTATTTCTATCTTCTAAAGCTCACTATGTTATGCCAGGCTGCATTACCCCATGTGTCTGTGTCAGGCTGATAGCATTAAATTGTTAGGAAAGTGCCATACTAGCCTGTGAAAAAGGTATTGCATTAATAGAGCTGGTGTGTTGGGATAACAGGCTGGATAGCTTTGCTTTGGAGGAGCTGTCATTATCTGTGCTGCAGTGGTGGCTGTAAGATCTGACTGAAGCTGGGGACCCATTAGAGCAGATACTACACCAGCACACGGGGAGATGGGCTCCTGCATGAAGGGGGTATGTCTAGACAGGCAAGCTGAGACACAGGATCCAGGTAAAATCCTTGAGATTACCCAGCCTGCAGCAGAGCTGGGAACAGTGCCCTCAGCCTGCCCCATGTCCACGGAGGAAGATGTGTTTCCTTGAGTGAAAACATTGTCCCGACCTCTCCCAACCCCCCAAGTCACTGCCTTGACCTTTGTTGTGCCAGATCCGCACTTTGCAGAGATCTCCCAGGCTCAGCATGTCCGAGAAGTTGAATTCGTCCATCTGGTTCCTCTCAAACTTGTTAGACTTGTTGGACTCCTTCAGAGCCAGGGTCCCGCTGTCCCCGTTATCCCCAAACAGGATCAAGGACACGTTGGTGTTGGTGTCTGCTCCTGGAAGGAGAGAGCAAGGCACATCATTGCGAGCTAGCCTGCCACGTAGGGCTGACACCCAGCCTCCAATTGCAATGGAAATGGAGGCAGCAAAGGCAGGCTGGAAGAGTCTGCAGTGATGATCAGGTTTCTCTGGGCACAGCCAACAAATTTCAGTGAATTTGTGCAGGATCCTGCAAGGAGGATACCCCATGGTAGCTAATAAGCCAGCCCTTCCAGCCCATCCCCCAAATACAGCTGGAACGCTTTGCCCTTGCATTCAAGGTATGGTGACCGTGATGATAGCAATACTAAGAGGAAGCAGGAGTATCTGCTCTGGATGCAGCACTGTGCATCGCGTCGCTTTGCAGAGGATGTCAGTGTCATGACTCCCATTTTTCCAAGGTGGCCTGGGAAGCAAAGTGACTTACCCAGCAACATCCAGCAATCTATGGAAGAGCATTAAAGAACATATTTTAACTTTTCTAGCTACAGTCAAAGTATTAGTACACATTGTCCTGGGCTTCCCACTAGGCCACAGTCCCTTTTCCACACTGTGGTCTCCTTCTGCAGTCCCACAACCTCCTCCAAGCTGTCCTGTGGCACCCAGGACACTTCAGCTGGGGTCTGTCTCGTGCTGCTCTCCCTGTGTTGTATGGCACAAGGATTTGAAAGAAAAGTGCAGACCATCAACCAAACCACTATGGCATCTTGTGGCCCACTTTCCCCTCCCATAAATCTTCTTTCTGTATTCCTGTTTCTCAAAATATTGTCCACGCTGCATTAATGGAAAAAGTCACAGTTTCTTATACAACAGTTTGCCCCACCAACTCCCACCTCTTCTTATGTATATGTTAGGAAAAGAATAATTTCTAAGATGACCTTTATTACCTGATATTGAATTTCATATGCCCATGACTGCCCATATTTTGCTGCAGAAATTTTCCTGACTTTTGGAAAGTTCAAGGCCAAACCACCACCTGCAGTGACCTTACAAACATTTTAGCTGAAGGTGTTACAACAATTTTACCTGGCATTATTTATAATTTGACCAAAATTATTGCTTTTTACTTTTGATGCCATAATAAAAAAGCAGATTCATAGAAAGAAATATGATTCTGCGTGGGCAGACATTCACTTCTGTGTCAGAACCAAAGCCCTTGAATTTTGGAAAATGAAAATGAGATCATCAAACCCAAATCTGTCTTACAAAGAAACTCAGCATCTGCTGCCCTTGGTTAGATAGCCCAGCTTTGAAAACTCTAACCGCCTGCCAAGCCATTTCTTAAACAAGAGGATTGTAAATCCACTTTGGACCACACAGACAGTATTTCCCACAGCTCCATTCACAACACAATGCAGAGACGAAGTTGGGGGGACTGAAAAGTTTTTGAGAAAGCTACCACTTCTTCGGGATAATTATTTGAATACATAAATTAGGAAGAAATCACAACTCTTCTTATAGAAGGACTGAAAAAAATATTAAAAGAAGGAGAAAAAGAGTCATACAGAGAAAAGGCAAAGCAACATTTGGTGTCCATGTGAAAAATTGCCTATGTTAAATTGGGGCTAATTTTCAGCAGTTCCCTGGGAAGGACTTAAGAAGGAAGAGAAAGCATCAGGGATTCAGGCAGTTTATCTAGCAGTACCTTTTATGACCCTAAAGCTTGCTGAGTTGAGGAACAAAGCAAACTAAAGTTCATTTCCTTACAAGGAGCAGGCTCCCAATTAATGCAAGGTCTCAAAAAGCACAGAACCAACTGTTTCTTAGCAAAACCTTCCCTGCAGGAAGAAGCCTCATGCCATGACATTTCCCTTACAAGCAATTAGCAGGAGATGGGAAAGAAAAGAACAGAAATTGCTGAATCAATGTACATTTCACCTATTTGGGTCTCTCTCTGATTTTTTTTTTTTGTTGTTGTTAATTAAAGGAAACTTTCAGGCACATTTAGGAACCATAACAAATTTGATAAATGAAGAGATGAAGGTACTGTGGTTGCACAAGCCTTAACTGGCAATGAGTGCAATAGCTCATGGGTCGATACTGGGGTCTGCAGCACTGAACTTTGTCATCAACACCCTAAACAATGACAGAGTGCATCCTCAGCAGATTTCCAGATAACATTAAATTTGGGGGAGTGACTGATGTGCTGAATGGCAGAATTCCAACCCAGTTGGACCTTGAGAAACTCGAGGTCTGGGCAAGCAGAAATCCCATGAAGTTCAGCAAGGAGAAATGCAAAGTTCTGTGTCTGGGGTGGAATAAACCCTGCACATGTACGTGCTGGGGAGTTGAAGAAGACCCAGAGGTTATAGCAGTAACATTCATATTCAGGTTGAATCTGAGCTAACAGCAAGTTCTCAGTGTTCAATGCAAACTGCATATTGGGCTACATTGGGAGGAGCATGGCCAGCAGCTGAAGGGAAGATCTTATCTCCTTTGCTCAGCACTGAGAAGCCCACACTTAGACCACGCTGCCAGTTTGAATCCCTGGGTCATGTTGAGACACTGAGGAGGGCTCAGCAGATGGTTGCCAAAATGGACAGGAGCTGGGGCACTTGACCGTGAGGAAAGGCCAAGGAAGATGAGCTGGGGCAGGTGAACAAGGGCCCCTGCGATCACATGGAGGGAAAGTGATAACAATGACAGGGTCATGTGCTCTGGAGATGTCATACCATACCCCAAGGAGCCACAGCCACAAATTGCTGGGGAGGTTCAGGTTGGGCATCAGGAAAAAAAAATATTTCTTAGGAAAATGGTACAGGTCTGGATCAGGTGCCTGGGGAGATGGTGGCATCACCATCCCTGGAGGTGTCAACACTCAGCTGGGCAGAGCCTTGGCTGATCTGACCTAGTGCTGGCAATAGTCCTTTGAGTAGGAAGATGGATGAAATAACCTCCAGAGGCTCTTTCCGACCAAAGTGTCTATGATTTTATGATTCTTATTGAGCAGCTGCATCATTTTTAAACAAACTGTGGGCTTGAGTCACAGCCTTCTGAGGCCAAAGAATGTCCTTCTTTTGACTTAACAGAGACTTGGATAAGGCAGTAGGAACTGACTTAAATTATGTAATTTGTAGGCTGTAGCTGAGCTGACAACATACTAATTAATCTTATAACAGCAGAGATAAAAACCTCCTGCTTCATTAATGCTTGGAAAATGAGAAAGCAGTATTTATTCTTTCTCCATCTTCATTGCATTACCTTGTATATGATGCCTGCATATAGAATACAGAAAGTCTGCATAAATCAAAATTAAGAGGCGAGGACATTTTTGTGCCGCAGAAAGAGCCATCAGGTGGTCCAGCTCTATTGCAGCTGTGTCTGTGGGTCATACCTTGAAGAAAATGAGATTGTGAGTTACTTCTCTTAGATCAAAAGTAACACAAGATCTTGGTTTTAACCAAAGATTCCCCATCTGACTTGGGATGTGTCTGCCGTAACAACCTCTTCTCCCCTTATCTGTGTGTACTCTGAGAGCTGCCCATCTGAGGTACTTCTGGTGGCCTATGGATTTGACCTTTGAAAGAGAGGAGATTTGACCTTTGCAAGAGAGGAATCTTTCCCTGATGCAACCTCTGTATGTTACATGATCATCCAAGTTGAATGACTTCTGGAAAGCCAAACTGTAACTCAAAGGTTTCTTTGAGGAAAAAGTAAAACAGGATTGTTGTTAAATATGTGCGTATGGTGGGGAGGAAATGGCTGATGCTTTCTAGTTCGCTGCAGGACATTTTTTGTGGGAGTCATTTTCCATAACTTTAGCCATCTACCCTAACTTAATTGTGCTGGCTCTGTCTGAATCTGATGAAGAGAGAGTGACAGAGACCCTCCAGAGGATGATCCAGACCACTGATTAAGACTCCTCTCCCAGATGAATTGACCAGAGACAGTCTAGACTAGAAGGAACTAAGACCAGAAGTATTTTTTTTTTGAGAGTGACAGATAGGTGAGATGAATTTTCTTTTTTTTTCATTTTCTTTTTTTTCTCAGTGCCTCTGATGCACTGGAAAGTTGAAAGCTATTGCAGAGAAAAACTTTATATCTAGAAATAAACATGTCTGATTCTATTCATTGTGGAGCATTGCTGTCCCTAGACAATGTCAGTGTGGTAGGAGATGATATAACTAGTTTAAACTAATCATCAAGGATAAAACGTCTTTCTTCCTGAACTGGTCCAACCAGGAGTAATTGTGGAATACATAATGGTTCATGACTTGTACCCTCTTTAGATAATCTGGATAAAGTTCAGCATTATGTCAGTGAGCTGTGTGATCTAATCTTAAACAGACTCTCTGAAACCTCTCTGTAATCTGCTCTTTCCTACTGGTTGTCGCTGTTCATAATGAAATAAAATGTTTCATCATTAATACCCGTCATCCTTCATTCAATGGGAAGGGCAGATCTGTCTGCTGTTGCTGTCATCTTCTATTCTCTTCTTGTTTCTATTTCCATCGCTTTTGTGAGTTAGGGCTGGATTTCACAAAAAGGTCACAGAAAGATCTACCATTATACTAGATGGATTGCCAGATACATAAACAAATCTTCCTCTCTCTCTTTTGTTTTTCATATTTCACTACATGTTTTTCAGACAAGCAGCAGGCAGAGCAGATGATAGATAAAAAATGGTGAGGTGGCACGAAGACACTTTGCCAGGGGAATTTTGATATTCTCAGATCAAACCTCACAAGCTGCATAAATTACCACTGGTAGATCCAGGGAAAAAAAAAAAAGAAAAAAGAAAAAAGAAAGAGAGGTAGAGATCAGGAGGTGATTATGTGCACTGGTGTGGCAGAATCCCCTTTGAGGGTCAACCTTTCAAACAAGGTGTCTGCAAGATAATGTCTAACTTGCCCCATTTTGGCACGAGGCAGCTTGTATGTGGTTGCAGCTTTCATTCAGCAGCCTGACAGAAGTTCTCATGAAAAGAGGCAGTGATCCCAGGAAATGACATAGAAATCCCATTTCTTGGCTCTTGAAGCTCTGCAGCTTTCTTTATACTCTGTTCTACCTCTTCTATCTGGTGTGCATTTAGGGATGGTTTTTCACAGCCTGAGATAAATGGTCTCAAAACACTTTGAAAAGGAGGGTGAATAATTGCTCCTCTCTTTGGCCAAAGTAGATAGTGCTGACTGAAAACCTGGAGCCCACCAGCTTTGACTGTGGCCTTTTTTTCCATCCTACGTGGATGGACCTGACCTGACCAAAAAGAAAAAGGGGGTTCCTGACCATTGCAACATGGTCTGGCAATAGCTTCTGTTAAGGTGTCTTCAGAGGAAGCAGCGAGCAGTCAAATCTAGGCTTTGTGTCTAAATATTTTATGCCCAGTGCTCAGATGAGGATGAATCCCACAGCATAACAGTCATGATGAACAGCCAGCCAAAATGAAGGTGTTCCAGCATAGTAGGGCTAAATTATGCTTTTTTAAATGTAATTTCAAATTAAGCAGGAGATGTTTTCCATTGCTAAAAATCAAACTTCATACTAGAAAAGTCATAAAATATCCACCATGGACTTGCCTCCAACATCACTGGTTTTAACCTGAAGAGTGTATGTCGTGTCCTCCATCATCTGCTCATCATTTATCACAGCTGGCATCTCACACACAAGACTTCGCTTGGCATTTTTCAGCTTTGACAGCCATTCACCATAGGTAAATGTGGCCACTTCTTGATTATTCAGGTTCTTCAGGATGATCTGTGAAGAGCCAAAATAAGGGAAAAAACTTCAGCTAAACTTCAACTACCATTTGAATGAGGGCAAAGATCAAACCTACAAAGTGCACAGTGTGGTGGGACATGGGTAGAGCTTGGTCATAGCTTCAAAACCTGTACTGAGCTCTTCTGGGCTAAACGGAGCTCTCTGCTATGGACAATATTTGCTGTGGTGACTTGTCCTGAGAAATGGTCTTCATAATATTGGACCTTTTCATGCATGGGGTAAAGCATAGGAAGAAATTTGCTGCTCTGACATAAGTTACGGACAAAGCTCATCTCTAAGAGAGTCAGACCTTTCCTGGAAGCCAGTACGGAATTAAGTCTAAAGAAGAAGTAACAGAGAGTTATTGAAAACCTCATTACCTCTCCTTGAAGTACACAGTATCTTTTTTTTGCCTGCCTCCTCTGTGCAAACATGCAGCAATCATTGTAGAGATATGCAAACCAACCTCAAACAAGTTAAAGCAATGCATAAGATAAAATTAGGCCAGCAAAACTTAATGCTTCACACTCTTCTCCCTCTGGGAAACGGTGACAGAACAAACAGTATGCAACAGATATTAGTCACACTGTCTAATGTGTCACGGGAAGGAGCTCAGATGCTGTGTTGGTAAGAACAGAATAGGAACCTATTTAGAACAAGCCAGTGAGTTACTCCAACAAACACCTAATAAAACACCCACCTTTATGTGTCCTGTTGAATGTGGGCTCAGTGGAGCATCAGTCTACTGGGAGAAAGGCATTACATTTGCCTACAGCAAAACCTAGCAGTAAATTCTCACTAAATTGGGGGAGTTGGAGGGAAGGGAGGAGACAGGGCTGCAAATTACCATTTTTGTTACCATCTAACAGAAACAGAGACCATACCTGAGTGAAGCAGTGCATCAAGAAACAGTGTCTTGCAAGGCACATCTCTGCAAAGGCCATGGAAACATGAGCCCAGACACACGAGAAGTGTGACATGATATTAGGAAGAAACGAATCATGGAGTGGTGGAAAATGTTAAGTTAAAAGGGACACCTGGATGTGTCTAGTCCCACCTCCTGCTCCAGGCAGGGCTAACTGCAAGGCCATGTCCAACTGAGTTTTGAAAATCTTCAAGGGTGGAGATTCTCCCAGCACTGTGGGCCTCCATCCTAGGGCTGCATCACTCTCATTGGGAAGATTTTTTTCCTTATATCCAATCAGGATTTTCCTTGTTGCAACTTGTGTCCATTGCCTCATGCCCTTTCACTGTTCACCTCTGAGAAGAGACGGGATGGATGGGCTCTGTAACCTCCCTTTAAGCAACAGAAGACTGCAATTAGATTCCCCCTTAGTCTTTTCTTCTCAAGGCTTAAAAACTCCATTTAGCTTAGCCTTTCCTAGTATGCCATATGCTTCAGCCCCTTGACTATCTTAGTGACCTTCCACTGCACTCTCATATATCAGCCTAAGAAACTTATAAAACTTATCTTGAGATAAAATGTGCTCAAATTCTGTCCTCAAACTGCATGTGTCCCAGTCCATGCGCTTCTGTTGACCCCAACCAAGCTTTGCTGGAGCCTTTAGCAGTCCAAAAGAAGAACATTGCTCCAGGTTATAAAAAAATGATTTTAAAGAGGGCAGTAGCTACACCAAAGCTGAAGCAGTAGCCATGCTATTTGTGCATTGTACTGTTCCTTGGGTAAGACACTCATCTGGGGTTTTCTCTCTGCCCGATGCTAAACAGGGATCTGTAACACAGCACCTTCATCCCAGAGGTACAGGACATTTTGAGCTGTTGAAGCTGTCCTAGTTTTCTAAAAAGCTGCTTATTCACAGCCGGTGACACTTACTTTGTGGTCAGAAAACTGCTCTGTGAGTCAAGAGATGTTGAATCAAATCCTTGCTTTGAACCAAGCAGAAATCAGGTCTCCACCACCCCTGCTGGTGCCCTCTCTGCTGGGGCACAGACCAGAAGGAAGTCTCCTCTCTCAAGGATGCATGAACGATGTCTACATCCTCTTAGGACTCCAACCTAGAAACTTTTCTTTGGCTAAAATTTGCAAATTTGAATCATGAATAATCTCAGGTTGACTGAAAATGCCTTTTTTTTCCCCTTGGTGCATAAACTCTTTGCTGGAAAAGATTCAGCCAGCTCTACCTCTGCCCTGCTCAGGAATGACAGCAACACTATTAGTAGCAAAATGTCCTGAGCAAAGCTTGCAGGGAAATGTCAGGAAAGCAGCGGGGTGTAGAAGCAGATTAGAGTTGCCAGCTGGAGTGCGCTCGCAGAGAGAGATCAGACCTCTCACAAATAACCAGCCCATGCCCAACGCTCCAGATGCTGTCTGGGAAAAACTGTCTGGCTACTAAAAGCGCCAGAGCAAAATGCCGTCTCTTTCCATCCCCAGTCCCTCACCCAGGGTGAGTGATTTCATTTGTATACAGCTTCATGTAAGCAGTTAGCACAGACAGAGCAAGCAGCCTCTGCTATCTCGTTCTGGGATGGTGCTCCAGAGAGGAGCAGACAGGAGCAAGAGATTCATTTTACGAGCTTTGTTTGCTCAGGGAAGATCACAGCAAGGGACATGGAGGCAGCAGGAAACCTGTGGCAGGCTGATTGCTCAGTCACAACGTGGGTACGTTGCCTACCTTACATGAACCGCCTAAACACCAGGGATCCAGCCCAAGCACATCGTGTTGGCCCTCCCTACGGTCAGTGGTCAGAGCTGGGTATCACCAGGGAAGCAACGCATCCCACCCAAGCTGGGGGCAGGTAAATGGCCATTCAAGGCACCTCTCCCTCTCTCAGCTCTATCTCTCTGCTGACTACAGAAGAGGCCTAAATAGTTTGGTAAAAGAGGTGAAAGCTGAACGTAGCTTTTTCAATGACTAAAATAGCACAAAATGAATTCCATCCTACAAGGAGATGTTTGTGGGTGTTGCACACACACAGGATGATGCAGGATTTTGATTTGGATCATGAGGGTCAAGAAAGTCATCTCAGGGAGCTGAGCTGAGGCTATTTTTATTTTTGTTCTGTTCCTCTCAGAAAAATTAGCTACCGCTTAGCAATGAGACTGCTGCTTTACGTTGCATCTAAACTATTTTTTAGGATACCTAGAACTTTCTGTAGACATCCTACGTGCTTTTAAGCTCAAACATCACTAATTATGCATAGGTTTTAACTGGGCTGCAGAACACCTATAGAAATGAAAAGGAAGCGGGAGCAGTACGTATGAATAAAATGTTGATAATTTGCTTTGTAGTTGAGCAAATATCGTAGCTGACAGGAACTTTAAACCAGCAACTTGAAATTAATTGTGCGCTGTATGCTGTAACAGAAAGGTTTGACACATCCGAGCATTTGATTTACCTCAACCCAGCCTTCTCCCAGCTGCAGTGTAAAACACGCTCTGCAGGGGCTCACACCCCACTAACACCAAAATACATAGGTCTTGGATTTCATCTTTAAAGACTCAACCACACGTTTTTATGGTTTTGTTGCATGTCATTAGTCTTCGCTTAAAAACAGGGTCCTCTGTAAAACAAAAAGACTTTGCTCTGTTGCAAAGAACAACAGTCAGCTTCAGCTATAATGAATTGTCTCAAATTCTCTTAATCTCCTTTTTATATAAAGGAAAAAGAACTGAATAAAGACCAAGTCCCACATTCAGGATTATTTGTGACGTTTGAATGCAATGCAATTAGTGCTTCATTAAGACAGCTTCTTATCTGCCTGGCTTTGACAGCACAAAGTAACATTAAAATTCTGAGGGAAGCAACTCTGGAGAATTCAACAGTCTTACAATTCCTATTATTTCACTCAGAGAGCTCTCATCCCTTCTTATTTCTAGCTTTTCAACTTCGTATCTAAGACACTGGGCAGCAGGTGAAATCATCATGTGGACTGAGGAACTGGCTATCCCAGGAGGAGGTTTCCAAAGCATGCATTTAGATAAGTTTCCTAATTAGAAGTCACAATTTTTCTATGATGAGGGTGATGAAACACTGTAGCAGGTTGCCCAGAGAGGTGGTAGATGCCCCATCCCTGGTCAGGTTGGACGGGGCTCTCTGAGCAACCTGATCTAGTTGAAGATGTCCCTGCTCATTGCAGGGGGGTTGGACTAGATGGCCTTTAAAGGTCCCTTCCAACCCAAACTATTCTATGATTCTATGATTCTATTCTCTGATTTTTCAGAAACACAGAGCAGTGTCGTGGTAGCTTGCTGTGGAAGAACATGAGATTCGGTATTAGATCAGAGGAAAATATCCAAACTCTGTGTCTCTCCCAGGAGTGGTGAGATCAGAAAGTGTTGCTCAGCTTTAGAGAGTTTTTGGTATGTCTTTCTGTGCATAGCAATAATCAATAATATTCATTGTGGCCCAACACATCACTAATCAAATTTTGTTCCCTCTAGAGGATTAAGTATCAGTGTTTAAATCTTATTGCCACTTTTGGTGCAGTTTGAATCTTTGGCACCAAGTTCATTACTTTGCTGAGATTTTGAATGAAATTTCAATGTATTTTATCTAGACAGAAAGAAAAAAAAAAAGACTACTTCCCTGCTTGTAAATTTAATCTTTTGGCTGTGTACAACATCACTGACAATTCATGCATTTTAATTGGTATTTATGCACTTCTATTTCTGGTAAACTAAAAGAAGTATAAATTATGACCAGCAACATTTTACAAAAAGACCAAAGATAATTAAAAAGATCGTTTATTGTTATTTTAATAGAACAAGAAAACTGATAATATCCTGTAGATAAATGGAGCAACAAATGGTTATTTATGGGGTTGATAGCTTAATCTAGCTTCTCATTTCACTGTGCTAGTTAGCACTAACTGTGAACCATCTGTCTGAGAGTTTAGCACTACCCCCACAAGTATTTCATTATGCAGTTTTAATATGCACTTTTGACAGAAATGGAAATGGGCTCAGATCAGTTTTCATGTCACACCAGGCTACATAAGTTTTCAAGGCTGGAATACAAATCAGAGAACACAAATCCTTCCTCCCCTCTTCCAGAGCACTCCTGTCCTCACTCTCTGCCTGGGAATGCAAATGCTATGTTTACCTTTGCAGGGAAGGTGGGAAAGAAAACTAATAAAGAAAGTTCTCTATGTATCACTGGAGCTAGAAGATCCTCCATGCTCTGTTTCTCTAAGAAAAATAGAAACCATGGGTACAATTTTCAAGAGCTTCTAAAATCCTGGTCTCAATGAGTTGCGTGCATGGTCTGCCTGTTGCTTCTGTAGAGCTATAAGAGGGCTATAAGCCCATCAGATGGGTCCACATAAGAGTCCTTTTTGTCTACTTCTCTGGGAAAGCCTTGCTTTGGGTAGGACAGTCCAGCAGGCTGGATGACTGGACAGAGCTGGCAAGAGGAACATGTGAAGGTGCTACCTGCCACTAAAGATGCCGCTGTCCCATGCCTTTGAGCTATTGCTAATTCATGACTGCAAGATCTGGAATGTCTCTGGATAAATAAACTTTATTTTATTTCATTTTATATGAATATGATTTATAAAACTCAGGAAGGTATCAGGGAATTGGCAAAGGGAGTTTGACCAAGATAACTGAATCAAATCAGAGAATAGATTGAGTTATTCCTTAGGCACAGAGAGAAAAATTGTGTGTCTGTGGCATATATTCAGAAGATATATGCTGGAGGTCTAATGCTTTGGAAAGCTGCACAAGAGTTGCTGAGAAAAAACTTAGAAGTGACAATGCTCAAGTACAAAAAGGTACTGCACCACAGAAACACTTTTTAGACCATGCTAATGGAGGTGAAGAGCAGTTTATCACTTCACTGGAAACTGGTGGCCACCTAGGACCAGTGTTTAGAAACACATTATTTATGGGAAGATGAAGGACAGCTTCAGACTAGCCAAAAGGATAAAGGACCCAGTAAAAAAATCCTGCACTATTCTTTCTGACCATGGGTTAAGCTATTGGATCTTAACCTATTATCATAAAAAAAGTCAAGATACAGAAATCCAGCAGGATATCTACTCCAGAAAAAGCATGCTAAATAAACACAGCAGAGATGTGTTCCTCCCTTAATGACATCTGATGGTGTGGAATCAGCACATCACTCCATCTCTATCTTAGAAATATAATTATAGGGACCCATAACAAGCAAACTACATTTTGCTGCCCAAATATAAGTGATGTTTACATGGGGCTGGTGGTTTGGTAGAAAAGATAAAGGCAAGCACTGTGCTTTTTTGTGAGATAGGACACCAGGGAAAAATACAATCAACAGAAGCAGTGGGAGCCATTTTGCATGCTGTATTCAAAATGCAAGAAGAAAACAACACCTTACTTGTATGAAGAAGAAAAGAAAACTGCCTATGTGCTAGAGGGAGAAGGGGAGAGATGTGATGCTTCACCCGAAACGATGGATTATTTGGAAATGTCCCACCCAGCCCAGGCCCATGCTAGCTGTCCCTGCCTGGCAGAGGGGGATCCACTCTCCCACGGGGTCAGAGCATGGCAGAGGTCTGCAGGAGCTGAGGGTACATCCCAGGGACCAGAAAAAATTGCAGGTGCCCTGGTGGCAAGCCAAGGCTCTTTTGCAGGGAGGAAGAGCAAGATCTAACAGCAGAGACTGTGGTAAAGCTTTACAGCACAGCTTTTGCCCTTGCTCTCTTCTTTTATGACTCAATTCCTGCAGGAAAAAACCATGAGAAACCAAATGGAAAAATGTAGGAAATTAGTAAAAGCGAGTCACTTGCTGCCTTTCTCCTCTTTCTCAAGGGCTGAGAGGCTTCAACACAAGCAGGTTGCAGAGACGCATGATGTGAAGTGCATTACCCTTTCCAGGAACCAGTGCGGGCGACTCCCCTTCCCATCCGTCCGGATCCTCATCTTCCTGAGGGGTGCGATATCGGTGATCTCCATAATGAAACTGTCCTCTTGGCCTCACTCAAACCTGGAGTGATTGAAAGACCAAGGAGGTTTCCCGCTGCTTTACAGCATTGTTGTGTCTCGATCCCCTGTCCATGCTGCAACTCACACCTTGCCAACAGCCTCAAATTAAAAGTTTATGAGTGCACTCTATTGGACTTGAGCTTTTCTGTCCTGCAATCACTAGCTACTGTGTTTTTGGCAAGACACCTCAGTGCAGATTTGATAGGGATTCCTCCTCCCCTGGAAAATCAAGCCCATACGAGGCACCTGGAGTTGTTCCAGGCAGCCTGTAGCATACATTATCACTCTGTAACCAGAACAATGAGACTCACAGTCAGGTTTCTGCACATCACCTTCCTCCTGGCATCTGCCCACGTGCCTGCCCTTAGCCCATCCCAGCTAGAAGGCAAAGCAATTTTGCTTAATCTTCTTTCACTAAGACGCAGCACGTAACTTTGCGTTTGCCACGGTGATAGACAGTTGCTGCAGCTCAGCTAAATACAGCAACCTGATTGCAAGTTGGAGCCCAATGCCTAAGTTTGCCTAAGTATGCGCAGACAAATTGTGTTAGAGAGGAGCCCAAACCGACTGTCCTGCACTCCCCTCCTGAATTTGGGGAATTTGGATTTGCAAACTAGCTCCATCTTTGGTAAGAACCAGGGTGGGTTTGTGTAACATTGCATGAAAGATCTTACCCTATGCTTGGCTGCTGTATATAGGCACAAGGATGTGTAGGAACTGCTCATCCATAGCAATCAGCAGAAAGCAGGAAAAAGGGAAAAACAGCTAACATATGCTTCTTGAAGAAGATATTACACTGGCTAGGACTGCAGCTACCTTACCTCCCTCTTAGCATTAATGACGCTAGGAAGAAAGCCTTGCTCCAGTGAAAGTGCTGCCTCAGGCTCAATATTACTCTGTTAGAGCAAGTATATCTTCTAGGTTTGCCCCCAAAATACTCTGGCAGACCTGCTGTGGGCTTGGAGATGGAAATCCAACCCTTGCTAAGTAGAAGGGCAGCCAAATCCAGGGGGTCTACCAAGCACCACCATGACCACTCTGCTGTTGAGGTTCCTCCTTCGTGCAGACTTCTCCTTGTGAGTGAGTTACCCGAGTCTGCTGAGAGGTTTGGAGAGAGTTCTGCAAACTGTGGGCACTACCCTAATATAGACAATCCATAATGATGATATCTCGTTCCTGGCAATGTACTCAGCCTCCTACAGCTGTGCAGTGCCAGGATATGAAGAAAAAAATATTTCTTTACTAACCTCTGCTCAGATTACACCCTGCAGCATGAATGTGATTATCCTCACACCATTATCTGAGCCTGCATAGCTGCAGATGTTAGCAATAGCGATTGGGTTCAGCCTCTCAGTTTTAATCAAGGCATTGCTTTCCCTGCACTCCCAGAGGCATTTGGATACGGCGTTTTGGTCCCAGTCCATTTCTAGTTATTAAAGGTTATGTCTGGTCTTTGAAAAACTCCCCTCTCTTGTTATTTATCTTTCTGTGGTACTGGATATCAAGACAGCCTGTCTCACTGTGAGAAAGACAATGTGCTTTTGTGCCTGGACTGGATTGATTTCCACTTCTGTTTAAGAAAAAGGTGTGACCCTCCCAACCTGAATTATTCCATGATCCTATGATCAGTTTTCATTACAATCACTATTACCTACAAAGCTTCATAGAAGTCTCTCAATCTGCTCCTTTCCAGGCTGAGCAACTCTAAGCTAAACAGTCTGTTAGCAAAATAAACCATTATTTATCTTCAGTAAATGCCCTGTTTACAGTTTGTAAGGCTGATACTCACCTGCTACTTCCAAGAAGTCATTGTACTAGAGGGAAACAATTGCTAAAGTGACAAACTGGGTGACCCAAGAGCTCTTCTCTATCCCTAATTTATATGAACATGAACATAAGCCTGAAAAAAATTGAGAAGGGAAGAAGTACCCAGACAAGCTGACTGCCACTATTCCTTTTCCAGGACACTGAAGCATTTATCTAAGGGATTTCATTAAGCTTTCCTACCCATGCCTGCACTTATAAATATTTCTATTGCCCAGAGGTCTTGGCAATAACAGTAATGTAGCTAAAATTGCCTTAAATCTGCGGCAGGTTAGACAGACTGTTCTTCATAATGCACTAAGCTGCTGTGAGTGAATTGGCACTGGATGGTGCCAATAAAGATGAAGTGCCTTTTACCGTTTGGATGCTGTGGCTCTCACCCATCCCTCACTGCTGGTGCAAAGGCTGGCGAGATTTCTATGCAAAACAAGAGCCGGGGAAGCCTGTGTTGTTAACAGCTGGATGAAGACTGGTGGGAGTGGTGTGGAAACAGGCAGTATTTGTATTTGGGGACACGCATGTCCTCTGCAGAGGGTGCTAATGAGATGACAAGAGCTCTGTACAGTTTGAGGTGTGATACAGAGCACCTCCAGCTAGCAGAGATGTGCCAGTACATCCCCAAAGAACAGCACAGCATCCTGGGGATATTAACATATTAATAGCTCTGTTTTACATGTCCTTCTTCTTTATACAGCCCCAATGAGTTTTCATGACCTTTTGCAGATCTTCTGCTGGCAGAAGACAACCCAAGCAACTAATAACATACAAACTGTGTGGCCCTCTTTTATTGTGTTTTCATATCCTTATAGCAGAGGTTATCCATCCCATCCATATAGACAAATGTGATGGCTTTTTATAGGCCACATAGTTTAGGGACATCACTTGCCTGGCCAGCTGGAGTGAAACTCCAGCCCCCAACAGGGTACCCAGCCACCCAAGTCGGAAGATAGGGACGGGGACCAGAATGGAGCCCCCATAATCCAGGGGGAAATGGTTAGTGACCTGCTGCACCACTTAGACACTCACAAGTCTATGGGGCCTGATGAGATCCACCTGAGAGTACTGAAGGAACTGGCAGATGTGCTCACCAAGCCCCTTTCCATCATTTACCAGCAGTCCTGGCTAACTGGGGAGGTCCCTGCTGACTGGAGATTAGCTAATGTGACACCCATCTACAAGAAGGGCTGGAAGGAGGACCCGGGGAACTACAGGCCTGTCAGCCTGACCTCGGTACCAGGGAAAATTATGGAGCAGATCATCCTGAGTGCCATCACACAGCATGTAGAGAATAACCAAGGGATCAAGCCCAGCCAGCATGGGTTCAGGAAAGGCAGGTCCTGCTTGACCAACCTGATCTCCTTCTACGACAAGGTGACCCGCCTAGTGGATGAGGGAAAGGCTGTGGATGTTGTCTATCTAGACTTCAGTAAAGCCTTTGACACGGTTTCCCACAGCATTCTCCTGGAGAAACTGGCTGCTCATGGCTTGGACAGGTGTACTCTTTGCTGGGTAAAGAACTGGCTGGATGGCCGGGCCCAAAGAGTGGTGGTGAATGGAGTTTACTCCAGTTGGCGGCCGGTCACAAGCGGTGTTCCCCAGGGCTCTGTGTTGGGGCCAGTCCTGTTTAATATCTTTATCAATGATCTGGACGAAGGGATCGAGTGCACCCTCAGTAAGTTTGCAGATGACACCAAGTTGTGTGGGAGTGTTGATCTGCTGGAGGGTAGGAAGGCTCTGCAGAGGGACCTGGACAGGCTGGATCAATGGGCTGGGGCCAATTGTATGGGGTTCAACAAGGCTAAGTGCCAGGTCCTACACTTGGGCCACAACAACCCCATGCAACGCTACAGGCTTGGGGAAGAGTGGCTGGAAAGCTGCCTGGCAGAAAAGGACCTGGGCGTGTTGGTTGACAGCCGCCTGAATATGAGCCAGCAGTGTGCCCAGGTGGCCAAGAAAGCTAATGGCATCCTGGCTTGTATCAGAAATAGTGTGGCCAGCAGGACTAGGGAAGTGATCGTGCCCCTGTACTTGGCACTGGTGAGGCCGCACCTCGAATACTGTGTTCAGTTTTGGGCCCCTCACTACAAGAGAGACATTGAGGTGCTGGAGTGTGTCCAGAGAAGGGCAACGAAGCTGGTGAAGGGTCTAGAGCAGAAGTCTTATGAGGAGCGGCTGAGGGAACTGGGGTTGTTTAGCCTGGAGAAAAGGAGGCTGAGGGGAGGCCTTATTGCTCTCTACAACTACCTGAAAGGAGGTTGTAGAGAGGTGGGTGTCAGTCTCTTCTCCCAGGTAACAAGTGATAGGACCAGAGGAAATGGCCTCAAGTTGCGCCAGGGGAGGTTTAGATTGGATATGAGGAAATTTTACTTCACTGAAAGGGTTGTCAAGCATTGGAACAGGCTGCCCAGGGAGGTGGTTGAGTCGCCATCCCTGGAAGTATTTAAAAGACGTTTGGATGAGGTGCTTAGGGACATGGTTTAGTGGTGGTCTTGGCAGTGTTAGGTTTACGGTTGGACTTGATGATCTTAAAGGTCTTTTCCAACCTATACGATTCTGTGATTCTGTGAAACTGCAATCCCTCTCTTGAGGGGTTGGGGATGTCTTGGTCTCCCTTAGAGATTTTTTGTTGATGTACCCTGATGTGAATTTTGCTTTACTTTTAAATACAAACAGTCGTGGTCCATTTTCCCCACCTACTAGAATTGAATGTTGGGCTTAAAATAGTGGAAGACAGATCAGTTCGGGATTGCCTGGGGTCTTGGAAGAGGATGTTACTGATAGCCAGACACGGTGGTAACCCAGGTGCATTGCCCCACACGTTGGATGTCTCTCCGTGATAGGGAGCAGGGCCAAGAGCTACGTCTTTCTGTGTGACTCAGTGGTGTTTCTCATGGAGAGTTTAGTCAGCAGCACCTCTGCTACATTTTTTTTCAAAGCAAACAAGGCTTGTGCTTGTTACTAACTAAACGCATGAAGGTTTCAAGCTTAGCTGAATGTGCTTGCCCAGACACCCACTCTGCTATGACAGTTGCAAGTAAAACATCCCCCGAGCAAACACCTCTATGCAGGGATCCTTATCTTCAGTTATCCAGCCCACACGTGATATGCAAAGCTGCGGCGGAGGAACTGCATCACCAGGAGGCTGGGGGGAGTCCAGTATCACCTCAACAAGCTGAGCTCGAACTGTGTGGCCAAATGCTCCAGCCCTCCTGACGCTCTGTAGATGCTTTGCTGAATAAGATCAGAGGTAGTCAATTAATTAAATTTAAGCCTGATGAAGCCTATCTCTAAAAGATGGTTAGTGCCATGTTCATTCTTGAGCATGCCAAAGCTTTCTGTACCAAGGGAGGTGCTAGAAAGGAACAGGAAAGTGTTCGGAAATGGATTGGTGGCATGTGGGGTTTTTTGGCTTACAGAAGTGCTGGCATCAGACAAGGGTTACAGTGTTTGAAAGCTGTTTATGCTGAAGAAAACATGAGATTTCACCTTTTTAGCAAAATCAGAGCATGCAGTGCGGCAGTCCGTGCAGCTCACAGCCTGTTTCTGTCTCTCTGCACCGTAAGGCCACATCTGGGCAGACAGATGTCATCGCGTGTCCCTGCCAGCTGCAGACAAGCCAGCTCTGGTTCCAAAACCATGCAGTTACATTAATGTGACACAGAGCCTGAGCTAAGAAGCCCATTTTCAGCAGAGCCCTCAGCTTACCAGCTCAGGCCCTGGCATCCCTCACGTGGCTTCTGGACCAAGGTGGCTGACATCTGGACAGCAAAGCAAATGGGAGTAGCAGACAGAGGAAAGCCAGCACCTTTCCATCACAGGCACTTCCCAAAGCAGGTATGTGCATGTTGGTTTCTCTTTTTTTTCAGTTACTAATGCATTCCCATTAAATAATGTTTACATTAAATTACTTATTTTTCCACAAAAGATGCATTTTGCAGAAATTGCACATGCAATGTCCACAGTTCCTCTTGGAGTTGGTGCAAGACTTCACAATTAATGTTTTTGTTCTCAATGCTTATCTCTAAAGCCACTGAGGAACAGGTTAAACAAAACTTCCACAAATGACAAAGGATGGTTTCCCTGGCTACACAGTGCTCTCCTTTCCTCTGCTCTGCTAAATACACTACAATAACACTTACAAGGGGCCAAGTTCTGAATCTATAAAGTCAATGGGAGTTTATCTTTGTGTTTCAGTGGGAGCATGATCAAAGCCCCAAGTGCTTCTTGACTTGACACCAGAATCTGTTATCACTCCACTTCTAACCAACAAAAATGACAAAGTTACTGTACCTGTCTCCATTTTTTTCCAGCTGCATCTCCTCAGTGTTCCCATTGGATACAAAGACAGTCATGAAAATACTGGCATCGGTACCGCCGCTTTCAATGTCTCCAGTCACAACCGTGACTTTGTAGAGGATCTGGTGAGGATTTGAAACAATCGGAAGGTCTCATTTTAACAGCTGTCCTTAACCCACGCAAAAGACTGGGCAAAAGGCTAGACAGGCTCTGCAAGAGATCTGCTTCTTTGCCAGAAATCATTACAACATGGCTTCTTGGTTTCTCTCCACATCGTGGTTCCCAGAGGCAAAGTTAGAGATTGAAACTTGCTACAGGACCTTACCCTTTGCTTCATCTATGACTTTTTCTGCAGATTTCCTCAGCCTAGATAGACTCAGAGAGAGACAGATTCGTTATGATGACCACATGCTTGGGGAATGATGAAGACCTGGTAAACTGCTTCTGCATGGGAGTCTCCAGCCCTCTGCTACTGGCATCTCCTGACCACCTCCCAGCACTCCAGACTTCTGTACTGCACCAAACTTTTGCCATTTTTAAAAAACAGCTCCCAAAGAGACAATTGTTTCTTTCCCTTGACTGCAAAATGTTTCCCCCAAGTGTTTGGTGTCCATCTGGGCAACATTTAGTCCAACATCACTAATAGTTTTGAAGTCTATACATCCAAATGCTCTCTACAGCAGAAACATGCAGCTATCCTATTTCCCAATGAGATGCACACTGCTACATTGAATGCAGTGTTCCCAGATCTCATACTTTAAAGGTATGCCAATTTGTGAAAACATGTTTTGCATCATTTTCACCTTATTAGCCTAACTTTGTTCTTTTCTCCTGACATGTGAATAATAAGATTCAGAATAAAATATTTCAAAAGCATG
This sequence comes from Mycteria americana, assembly GCF_035582795.1. Classification (NCBI taxonomy): domain Eukaryota; kingdom Metazoa; phylum Chordata; class Aves; order Ciconiiformes; family Ciconiidae; genus Mycteria; species Mycteria americana. The sequence continues at coordinate 12,139,802 of NW_027445436.1, forward strand.
GAAGTCCCAGTGGCTGTCAGTGGCATTAAGACATTTAGGCCACTTAGATGCTTTCAAGATCATACCTATGGTAACAAGACCTCTGGACTTAAGAGGTGAAAGAATATCAAGAAACAGCCCCAACGACATATTTCAAATAGTGCACTGCTAGGCAAGTTTTATTGGCCTGAATTGTGATTGCCACATAAATAAACAGTGCAAAGGAATAATGTTATAGAAAAATTATTTTTCATGTTTGTTCAATCCTGAGTAACCTGTCCATCACATATTCATCCACACACATTTTAAATCATAGCAAAGCATCATATTTGCTATAGGTAGGAGAAGAAAAACTCTTTTACCAATGCATTAAAGGTTTTTAATGACTGTGGTGGACACTGACTAGTTTCTCTATGTATGGGAAGGCAAATACTCAATTTAAAGCATAAAGAGGGAATATCAAGCCAAGAAGAAAATTAAATTGAAATGGGTACGTATGGCTGTGCAAGAGTCAAGCAAAAGCAAAACAAAAAAGCATTAACTTTCCCAAAGACGTTAAACGTATTAGTCTTCTTTGAATTCTAAAAAAAAAAATTAAACTCAGTTTCTAACTACAGCTATTTACGAGGGAACAGTCCCAAATTCCCTCAGCTAGGAGACTGATCAGAAAGTCAAATGCGCACTTCTGATTTCATGTCTCAAGCATCTCCCCTGATTTCCTTCAAACCTTTCAGCAAGTTTCTGGCCCAACATCATAGAAAAAATTTAGTTAGATGTGTCTATTTTTGGCATGCTTATGAAAATAAATATTCAGGGTTGGGCTTTTAAAGGAAGACTGAACATAAGTCTTCATTAACATCCACTTCAATCTATGGGCAAGCCATCAGCTCACCGGTAGGAGTTTGGAAACCTTACCCAGGAGGTTAAACAACTGATGGGAAGTTTTTAAGAGATTAGGTTTTAACCTTGGTATTCAGTCTGAGGGAGGTTTTTTTCCCCTCTTAGGTCAATTCTACCACTGAAACCTGCGTTGAGTTGTTGAATCTGTCATACATGCTAAAAATGTTATCATGCTTTCATGTGTCTGGGGAACAAGAAAGATTTCAGGACAATATCTTTAGCGTGGGAATCAAGAGCAGCATAAAGAAAAATTAATGTACTATGAAGGTGTAACCTCACTGTAAATAGAAACACATCTATAGAGATTTTAAATTGCCATACAGGTATTAAACACAGTAATATTGTCCCATTCATCCAGACTGTTATTTCTGTTATAAATCTTACATCCAAAATCAGCATAGCTCAGCTTTCCAATTTGTACTTGGTTGAAATATGGCATAGCACACATTACTTCAAATTTCATATATATGGATGAAAAGACTATATAGTTTTTTTCATTGCTTATTCAACTTTAATCAGTTATTCATTTCAAAGATCAAGCTTACAAATGTCTCCATGTTTCAACAACTTCCAATTATTATTAGTTTCTAACTGAATTCAGTTTCCCTATCCCGTATTAGAAAAGCTGATATGTAGCCACACTATGCAGAGATTAAAATATCTCCACTACTCTAATTTGATGAGTTAGAAGTATCTCCTCAAACAAAACACGATGGAGTTAGATTGCACCAAGGTGTTCACCTTGCAGCTGCCCCCACTCTATGGGTACCAGGTGATGCAGTGGGTGCTCCAGGTGTGGTGACAAAATGAGGACATGCTGCTGAACTGTGTCCTAACTGCTCTGCCCTACTCTGTCCTTCTGCCTATGCCATGGCTGCATCCAGCCAGCATTATTAAACAGCGCTCTAAGTGGTAATGATGCTAAACCATTCCTAAAGATTTTGCTAAAGAAATAACAAAGAAACCCTCTGCAAATAAAAGACTCAAACCACATGCAGAAGTCAAAATACGAGAACTGCTGACACACAACCTATATCAGCACAGGTCCATGCAACAGCTAAAGATATAGGATGAGCCTAGAGCCTACCTTGAGGCCAATGTTAACACAGTCTGCATCCAGGATGTTGAGGATTCATGAGGTGAGTCCATCACCTTTGTCTCTGGCCAGCCAGCACTTACAGACAAAGTTATACATGACGCCTTTGGTGGGCACGACGATGGTGAGCTCTTCCACCAGCCAGCAGCTTTCAGGGGTAGTGCCATCGTGCCCCATCTGTGAGAGTCAGTGAGAAAACACCTGCTGGTTAAAGGGGATTTCTTTGGAGGAGAGACCCTGATTGGGTGTTTTAAACAGTGATGAAGGACTAAGAGTGTTGACTATATACACCATCACACAAACCACTTCCACAGTGGAATGGAGCGAGCTGTGAAATAGTTTGTGCCATTGCTGCCCAACAGGCAAGACATCAGTGTACATGGTAGCTGATGTGGGTAAGGAAGCTCAGGTCATCTGCTGCTGAGCATGAGGGAAGGCAGGACACTGCCAGTCCTAAAAGTAAGCAAGGGGAACATGAAATAGGTAGACTGCACTGACCTACATGAAAACATGTCCACTCTCTTGCTACTCTACCTCTGCTCCATTGACTTCTACCTGCTAGTTTGCTGATCTCTGCAGACCCATTTCTCCATCTTTCCAACCCCTTCCACTGCTGTTGCAACACTTAGAAGTGACTATCCAAAGCTTCATAACCAAGATGAAAGATGCAGCTAGGCAAACACCCACATGCATTATTCAAGCACTCCTTCCCTCACAAATCCACGTCTAAGTCAACTATATGTATCAGGCTGTTTCTCTGCTTCCCATCTCCTTAAACTGCAAAAGGTCCATGTTTGTATAGGAGCCAACAGATGGAGCTTACATCTGTAGCTGGTTGATTTTCAAGGACCACCTCCTCCAAGCTCAAGAATGGTGCATCCTGAAGAGCAGGAAGTCACACAAGAGTAGCAGGAAGCCTGCATGGATGAACAAGGGGCTCCTGACAAAAATTAAATGGAAAAAGGAAGTATACTACAGGTGGCAGGAGGGACAGGGGACCTGGAGAAATACAGAGACACTGCCCAGGTGTGCAGGGATGAGGTTAGGAAAGCCAAAGCTCACCTGGAGCTGAGTCTGGCCATGAAGAGCAACAAGCAATGTTCCTACAGGTATATCAGGAGCAAAGGATGCTGATGGTGCAAACTTCTCAAGAAACTGCATGTGTCCCTCTTAAAGAATGTGGGCAATTCATCCTGGAGCAGACTTATAAGCATAATTATGTATCCCAGCTGATGTATGAAATTCAGTCAGCCAGTCATTCCAATGAGCTATCTGTACATAAAAAGTTGAATAAAAGAGCTACCTACAGTTCATTATTTTCAGAGCAAGTGTTTTTTGTGTCATTACTAGGAAAATTAGGTCCTTAGCTCTCACTTTTTTGTTTTAAAATTATTAGGATATTTAGGGTTGCTCAGAAAATAATTTTTAATAACAGGTTCATCTAGGGTGATATATCTGCGGTATCTTTTTTTCTCCAAAAAACAAGTGATCTTTTTTATCTGACTGTCTCAGCCATCACTGTTATTAGGAGTATTATTACTATACTAATGTCTGTGCAGCTGCAGAAAATTAGAGTTAACCACTAGGGAAATTCAAGTCTACAATGGATGCATTAATTCTCAGATTCCTGTGGTGTGGGGATGGGGATGGGGAATATAACACTTGCCTTCCCATTCCCTCTCTGCTAGCTTGGCTGCCCTTCTCCAAACCCAAAGCCCCTCTGAGAGGCACACAGCCTCTCGAGACCTGTTGCAGGATGGTGCATATGAGGTGGCAGGGAAAGTTCAGGGCAATGGCTCTGCAGTGAAGCAGGGACAGAGCAGCCAGAGGGAAAATCCTAATGAGCCCATTAAAGTCTGCCTATCTTTTGGGTTAGTTACAGCCACCTCCTAGAGCGTCATTCCAAGACATTGCTAGGTACCAGATTTTCACAGCAACCTTTAACTCCTTTGGTATCAGTGACTGGCCAGAAGAAAGCATACTGCACATCCAGCTGCCTTGGAGAACCTGCACACAAGCAGATTTCCAAGGGCTCCAAGAACAATGTTGTAAAGTCTGGGATAAACTCATCCAGTGCTGAGTCTTCCTTATGGCTGGTCTTTTAGAGCAGAGCACTGGGATTTGTCTTTCAATTCCAAGCAAATCTTTAGATAGACCATGCCAATACAGTGATTGATCCAAAGCCATGGCCACACCAGCAGCATAGCCTGGATGTGCATACCAACATCACGACAAGTTGTTTGAGCTGAGATGTTTGAACTAAGTTAGAATGACAGAATTTCAAAGACAGGTAGATCCTTGGGCTGTTTGAAAATCTTTTTAACTCATTCCCACTGTCCTTGAGGGACTGTTGAGTACTTCACATCACCAAGACTAAGATGCACAATTTGCACTGAGCAGCTCACAATCACATTGAAACCAAACACAACAACAGGGGAAAAATGGGAGAGAATTTGAGCAGTAGGATAGAAGGAAAAGATGCCAAAAAAAAAAAAGGGATTTCCTGCTTATTCTGGAAGGTTAAGAGAATACTAGAGAGACCTGAGGGTCTTCCAGGATCAGGTCCCTAGTCAGCAAGGGAGTGGACTTGCAACACTTGTATATCCTTGACTTTACTTTGTGATTGTGATGGAGAAAGGCTCTGAACCAGAAGTGGTTTAGAAATGCAGACCAATGCAGGACTCTTCTGATCATACCTGTGTCTCTCTACAGCAACAGCAGTCTAGGAACAGAGATACTTTCATTCATTAGAAGAAGAAATATTAAAACTGGTTTTAAGAACACAGTATAAAGTGCCCCTACCCAATAACTTGTATTATTTATTTTTATGTCAGCATGTCTATTAAAGTACATCAGTAGTAAATATTATATCTGTAGGGTTACAAGACAGGTATAAATGGGCACCTTTCAAATTACTTCATGTTCCACTGTTTCTGCTTTCACTATAGTATATTTGCAGCAGGAGAATAATACCAAACTAAAAGTGGCATCACACTGCAAATCTTATGATCCTACTAAATCCTGCAGTCTGCTGCCTGGGTTATACAGAGGGTTTCTGGAAACTTAATCCCCATGCTGTGCTATTTTCACATGGTAACTCATATTCAGAACTTCTTGCCTTCTTCCAGAAGCAGCCAAATGCCAAATCTGAGAACGAACTGTTCCTCACTTTTCCCAAGTAGATAACTAGCAATTTTCTGCAATATCCCCGAACCCATCCCTGCAATTTTCTACAAGGAAAATATGGACTGATTCCACGGCAATCACAGCAGACTAGCACATCGATGTCATCACTGGGACATGGATCAACAAGAGACCTTCCAAGCAGAGGGCACTGCATGAAGGAAGGCAGAAGGCCAGGAGCAGATGGCTCCTCCAGCAATGAGCTGGGGGGTTACAAACTAAAAGGGAAAAATGAGCAAGAGGTGAGGCAGCAGACTGGTGAGATCACTGAGAACAGGAGTAAAAGAGTGCAGAATAACATCACCCAGCTTGAAAGCTATATGTTATTTCTTTTTCTAACTCTCTGCATTTCATTTGCAACCTTTTTTTTCCCCATTTGTAATCCTTTTCAAATTATTTCTTTTTCTTGCTTCCCTCTATTTCCAAGTGTCTGCTCCTACTTTCTCCTATTCTCTGCCCCTTCCTCACCCTACTCACTGTCTCTTTTCCAGCATTCCTTTCTATTTCTTTCTTCATCCAGCTTTTTCTGTCTCTCTGACACTGAGGGGTTATACTGGCTTTTTCTTCCCTCTCTGTCCCAGCCCATGGCTGTTTCCATGTGCATACAGTCTGGAAAAGAAGGTGTCGTGGTTTAGCCCCAGCCAGCAACTAAGCACCACGCAGCCGCTCGCTCACTCCCCCTTGGTGGGATGGGGGAGAGAATCGGAAGAGCAAAAGTAAGAAAACTTGAGGGTTGAGATAAAAACAGTTTAATAGGTAAAGCAAAAGCCACGCACGCGAGCAAAGCAAAGCAAGGAATTCTTTCACTACTTCCCATGGGCAGGCAGGTGTTCAGCCATCTCCAGGAAAGCAGGGCTCCATCACGCATAACGGTTCCTTGGGAAGACAAACGCCATCACTCCAAATGTCCCCCCCTTCCTTCTTCTTCCCCAGCTTTATATACTGAGCATGACGTCATATGGTATGGAATAGCCCTTTGGTCAGTTTGGATCAACTATCCTGGCCGTGTCCCCTCCCAGCTTCTTGGGCACCTAGCAGAGCACGGGAAGCTGAAAAGTCCTTGACCAGTGCAGCAACAACTAAAACATCTCTGTATTATCAACACTGTCTTCAGCACAAATCCAAAACATAGCCCCATACCAGCCACTATAAAGAAAATTAACTCTATCTCAACTGAAACCAGGACAGAAGGATTTATGTACTTGCTTCACTTTCAAAGTTTGACCTAGAGATAGCTAGATAGAAAGTGCCACTAGTACTCATAATAACAAGGCACTTGGAGTGCATTAAGAAAATGGCTTGATAATAAACTCAAATCTAGTATGGAGACTTCTCAAGGTGTCACAATCCATTGCTTCAATGAAAGCTAATGGGAGTGCTTCAGTCTATCAGCTGCTACAACAGGACGTACAACTGCAAAGATTTTTGAATTAGTTAGGAGTTCTCTCTTTATATTTTTTTCACTCGTCTCCCTCCAAATACACAAGCATTGGCATCAACAGGTAGGTTTACTGCAACACAGGGCATGGGGTAAAAATAAAATTAAAAAGGCTCTTGAAGTCCTCAGATGCTGTGGGTTTCAGCACTCAGGGGACTGGAGCAGGCTTTCAGGAGATGGAACTGCCATATGAAACAAGAATGATGTACACAAACGCTCTGGAAGATTCATGTGAAGTTTAAGCTCAGTGATGGAAAGTCTATGCAAATTCTGTCTCCCTGAGCCATAGCAGAAAAAAGGCTCCTGTACCGAAATCTATTTGTGCATGTTACTTATGAACGATGATTAATTTTCTTCTCTAAGCCTGGGTCCTCCAAGCTGTGAAAACAATTTTCATGTTTAGCTAGAAAATTATACAAGATGTGTTTCTCACTGCAGGCACAATTTATGAAACCCAACTGGAAGTAGTATAAAAATCAACTAGGAAAAAGACTGATGAAGGACTGCATCCTGGGAAACTTCACTGCATCTGTCAATAACAGGTCTTGACTAAGAAAAAACAGTGCCAGAGATGGGACAAAACTGGGACATGTTACAACTTCCTTATAATTCAAAATTATCTTCTGCCTCCCTTCTGATCTTGGTTTTGTGAGATGTAAAGCATACTTATTTTCAGGTTCAGACACATGTGAAATCTCATTAGCACATCCCTGTTTACATTCCTTTTAGACCCAAGTGCCTTTCCTTCAGTGCTAAGAATAACAGGAACATGTGCTTTCTTTGGCCATGTATTTCATATGCCTCTAGTACTCATGCTGCATTCACAAAGTACCTCCACTTTTTTGATCTCCCCAACATCTAGGCCCCAAACAGAGAATTTCTCTACGGAACCATCTGCAAACTCATCTTTTCCTTCTGGGAGATCCAGCCACAGCTTCTCCGTCTGCACTTTCTGAGGACCCATGATGATGATGTACACTCGGCTGTCGGTGCTGGAGTCGTATTCTGTGCCTGTCGTGATGGTGATGTTGTATGGGATCACTGCAACAAACAGAGGTTTAGTCATCAGAAAACCCACACACATAAGCATTTACATGAGAATTCAGAAAACCAGGGACTCATCCCATCAGATGGAGCAGTTGTGCATGCTAAATAGGTTCACATCCCATTGAACTCATTCGGAGAAGGGATAACACCATGCTGCACTGGGCTACAAATGTGCATGGGAGACTACTTTCCCATACACACTTGGGACTGAATTCTGCAAGGGTTAATTTCCCCAGACAACCCTACTGGCTGCAAGGAGGTTATAAGTCCCTAATAGATGACAGAACAGCAAAGGGCTTGAATCCTTATTTACACCAAAAGACCTTCCTGAAGATGAGACTGAGCACCTAAATCTTAAATAGGCTGTTAGACCAAAGTGATCTTATGCTCACTGTTCAATAAAGGCAAATAAATCTATGCTGACTCCAAGGTAAACCATCACTGACTGAATGTCCCAGTACAACTGCAAATGTTCTTCTTTGTGCTTCATTCAAGGATTACTGTGATCTATGGGGCAGCCCAGGGTTTCAGCATCCCTTTGCAAATCCAGGCAAGCTATGAATAATCCTTGTATTAAAGGTAGGTCACTCAATAATTTTATACATTGCGTAATAATATTGGTTAGGAGAAAAACCTTCAGGCCAAGGCTTGGGACTTAGCAGGTTTTTCTGTGATTTTCAGAAATTTCAGTTCAGCTGTTAAAAGGGAGGAAGTGCCAGACTGCTTTTCAAGTGCTTTCCAAAAGCTCATTTGGGTAAGCCGAGCGGGCGGTGCAGAATTAGACGCTGAATACTCATTTGATTTCTCAGAACATTTGTGCAGGGCTGTTCAAACCATTCTGACAAGACTTGGAGCTCTGAAACTTGCCTTGTCACAGTCTCGAAACTCAGCCTGGCTTCATTATCACTTTTTTGATTTAAAAAAAAGGTTTATAAATCTTGACAAAAAACTTGGTTGGCTTTCAAATCATCCGGGAATGACATCTAATTTTGCTTTATGATGACTAACAACATTTTGGGGGTGGGGGGTTGTACTAGAAACTCACATCAAGCTCAGAATATGTGTGCAATATCAGGGAAGGCATGAATTCATGCTGACCAAATCTGTTCTTACCTCTGGACAGAGCAGAACCCAAAGAGATTCATTCATCCCCAGTTTGAGGATTTTGTGTACCAACACAAAATGAACTGATGATTAGGCAAGACCTATTCTCCCCTTTATGGTATCATTTACATTTCAGTGTGCACATCAGCATAATGACATGCAATGCATTCTTCACAAAATAATCATTGGAGCTGCTGGTATTAGCAGGAGAAAAGGTTTAGCTGTAGGCAAGACAGATTTTATAAGAATATGTTGAGGGGTCATGTTTAGAACAGCTCCAGACTCCTTTTAAATAAAGTATATTTTGAATAGGGACAACATTTTCTTTTATACAGTTTTTACCCTGTTCTCCTGTGACAGACTAAGTTCACAGAACTACCAGCATTTCCAACTGATGTTGCATCCTCAAGCCAAAGTACTTGAAACACCTATATAAAAAATGAGAACTATGAGAAATTGTTATAATTTCCCACTTGAAATAATGGATACAGAAACATAGAGTAGCTTACTACCAGACAGCAGGAAACACTGTTTGCTGTTCTTTCTTTTAAAAACTAGAAAAGTCATCCTTTAATTTGTTTATCTCCCCTCTCCATTGCCTCCCTCTTTCTCTGGGACTCCATAGTTCTACTTCTTCAAACATGGGAGAATGCAAAACCTGAGGTACGTGGCCACAGCAGGACACCACAGGTGCTCCAGCCCATCTCCCTTTGCCCCCTGCTTCCTTGAGTCCCTGCGCAGAGTTCAGGCTGTTTGAGGGCATGTCCCCCCCTCACAGGGGGTTGGGTTTCATTAGGGATGTAGACCACACCATCTCCAGCACTGCCTTCCAGCACGGAGCAGGGTTCCCAGTTCAGACCCAAGCAGGTTCCTAGTCAGCAGGACCTTTCTCTGTGCTCCATCCTCACATCACCTCCTGCCCCTCAAAGGTATTCACCATCTTGAGCATGAGAGAGTCAGAACTGGGCTGCTCAAATTGTCACTCCCTTTCCCAGGCAAGTCCCAATACCACTTCCCCTAATCAACTAATTAACAGCTGGCTTTTTATCCAGCTCAGGAGGTGGCTGTCTGGCTCACGTAGTCCATCTTATCTGACATTCCTTCAAGATGCAGTTTCCTTAATGAGGCCATGTCACTGCAACAGAGATAGCGGTGATGACAAGCTCCAGGACTCAGAGAAGAAAGACCACCCTGACACAATGGGGATGATGGGAACTATCCTAGCTCTGCTGGAGAGGGGTTCTCATGGGAGATGCTGATGTTTTACCCATTATTTGTGAAACTACATGGAATGCCAACATGGCAGATGTTATCCATTGTCTCACCACAGAAGTAATATCAGAAGGAACATGGGAATCACTTATTTTTCATTTGAGCACAATATGGGATTACAAAAGAAGGGTTGCCCCAAGACACATGGGTTGCAGACCAGGTTAAGCAATGTGCAGCATTATGTCTGCTTCACAACTTAAAGGTGTGGGACATGCAACCCAGGTATCACATCACAAGCTACTGAGCATCAGCTGAGCTGCAGTAACCATTTGTGTGAGTTCCCTTGGACCATGTCAGTGAAAACTATCTTAAACTCCTAAGCCAAATTACATCATTTTACACTTGGCTTACCATGGAAGTTTAAGATAAGTTTAATTATTTTGCACTTGCTGTGGACTAAGAGCAGTCCAGATACAGACAGTAACTGTGACTCAGCTGATGCCCAGTTACTTGTTACAACACAGTATCTTAACCATACATCTAAAATCTTAATCTAAAGCTAAAAGACTCCATGTAGGATGACAACAAACTGTAGGTGCAATTTAGATGATAAGTTGTTGTCCTGGAACACAGAGGTGGTTAATCAAAAGGTATATAAATACAGAGAAAAAAGCCTGTGTGGTAATGAAGTTATAAGGAAATATCGATGGACTGGGGAAGTTTTCCACAAAGGTTAACTTCAGCTGATGGACACTGATCTTCCAGGCTTCCTTCACAGCCAGGACAGAAACAAAACCTGCGCAACTTTCCCACTTCCTATTGGCAGCAGCCGAGCAAGACCAGCCTCCCTGCATGAAAGCTGGCCTTTGCAGACACAGTCCAGCATATTTCACTTTTTATAAGATGCAATCCAGAAACAGATTTTTCTTTTATATTCAGCTTTGCCTTGTCTCAGGAACCAGAGCCTAAAGATGAAACTCTACGCTAGAGCCACCAACTGTTTCCATCAGTTATTTGAGCAGAAAACTCAGTCCAGAGTTCATGGACTCCCTGTCTTTCAGTGACAGCGCTTGCAGACCCTCCTCCTCTGCCCAGTTATAAGACAGGTCACCTTCTAGAAAAGAACAAACTCACCTGAACAAACACGCTAATCTTGTACGTGTGAACTGCAGAAAGAAAGAGAGATGTGATTTCTGGCCAGGTGAATTATCAAGGTCTATCTTAGATACTGAATTTACATAAGAAAATGGTCCCAAAACTTTCTGCTCATCACTCAGTTCTTGGAGGTTTAAAATCCCATATGCTTTATCCTTCCAGGCTTCTGATAATGATCCAAAGGTTGGGGAATCACTGGGCTGAAATTTGGTGACTTTCCTTTTCCCCATCTAATTAATGCCTGTGTATTGCTTTGATCACATAAAAATGCAAAGAATCATTATGGTTATTACTGGATGTGAAGTCGACAGAGGTGAGGGAACTCAGTACCTTTTCATACCAAGGCTCAAGGGACCTTCATCTGAGAACAAGTGATTCAGTGTTGTGAATTCTTAATACTCCATCTTCCATAAACAAACTCCAGGGATTCAGATGTGCAATTACTACCAGAGTTAATGGCATGTATCTCTATAAATTCCCAAAACAGAAAGAGAACAGGTTTCTGGGTCCTTTTGCTGAGACAGTATTTAATTAAGGAAGTGTTGGAGATGTATTGTTTAAGTACCCTTTGTCTTAGCTTGCTCAATGATGATCCAATAAAACCTCATCAAATCTTTAGTAATGTGCTTTACTAAACCTGTTAAATACTCCTATTTTTATTTTGCTACTCTTTTCCCAATTACACAGGGAAAACAAACAGTTACCGAAAGCATCCTCGCCAGGAAAACAATTAGGAGCTGTACAAATCTCTGATTACCCTGGTGGCATACGAGCCTTGGAGAATGCCTCCTTGCAAATCCCAGGGCAATACAAATGAGGAAGAGGCACAAAGGCTTAGTTAGGATTCTTCTTTGTACATTAACAGCGTCAAAGAAAATATCTATATTGTCTTTTTCTTCTGTACCTAGCTTTCCCAGTAAAACAGGGCCTATTCTGCTTCATAGTCCATGAAAGATTTCCATCAATTTATCTAAGAAATGGATCATGACCATTCATCAGGCTAGGTGCAATGCGAGGTTTTCTGGTTTGCCTTTTCACATTATGTCCTACAGAATTACAGCTTTGCATTTGCGAGACAACTGCTACATTAGTAATGGAGGAAGCAATGCATATAGTCTAATTAGTCAATTCATCCCTCTTTGGTTTTTGCTTGCCAGTTCTGGAGACCTTCAGGACTGAAATGCAGTCTACTATATAAAAGACGATCCTCAGAATACCACAAGCTGATTTTCCATTGCTGTCATTTACACTGCATCAGTGCCCAAGATGTATGAGGACTCATAGAGATGCAGAAGATATAATTCCTGTCCCAGATATTTTATATCTAAAGCAGAAGTTCCCAAACTTAGCCCTAGCTCCCAGCCAAAAGAAATCTTCAGCCATCCAAAAATCCTATTGCATAGATTGTAAAACTTGTTTTAAGGCTTTGCCTTTAGAAGGAAAAAATGAGTCACCTAGGTTAGTTAAGACATGGTAACTAATGCAAGGTAAAGCAACAGAAGTTAGTAAGTTAAAGAAAATGCCATGCAGGCATCTAGCAGTCATGCCACTTACTAATTGATGTTAAAATTGTCTTTGCCTCCGCAGGAAAAAAATCTCCCATGAGCTATCACATAGTTCCTAACAGGGGAAAAAGTACACCCGTCTCTTCTAAAGGCACAGTGCAAAGGCTCCAGCCTTCCTTACAGCAAGACACCTCTTCCCTTGGCAACGGAAAACACAATCCATATAAATTCCACCCTGACAATGGTGTACTGTAAATGCAAATCACTCTGAGAGAAAAGAAACAGGGAGAGGAATTATTTTCTCTGTTGAATCATCTTGTTTCCAGATGCAAGAACCAAGAATGAAGATGGCAGCTGAATTCAGTTTGCTCTGCTCAGGGTGTAGGAAGGTTCACAACTTCTCTCAAGGGCAGAAGGAGCTTGGGGTGGGAAAAGGAGGTCCTAGAGGAAAAAGAGTTAGGAACAGCTGGGCATACAGAGAAGCAACGAGTTTAGGATGAAACTTCAGTTCTTGTTCAGTTGCTTCAGCTACCAGGAGGACCAAACACTGAATGTGAACACTTTATTCTCCTCCCCAGAGGCACTTTAATGAAGTGAGGGTGGCTGCCTAGAGCCAAATTTTTAGAGGGTGTCCATATGTACCTGAAGAGCAGCAGGAAAAACAACTTTGGGAGGAAAGAGGGGTATAAATCACAGAATCACAGAATCGTATAGGTTGGAAAAGACCTTTAAGATCATCGAGTCCAACCGTAAACCTAACACTACCAAGACCACCACTACACCATGTCCCTAAGCACCTCATCCAAACGTCCTTTAAATACCTCCAGGGATGGCGACTCAACCACTTCCCTGGGCAGCCTGTTCCAATGCTTGACAACCCTTTCAGTGAAGAAAAATTTCCTAATATCCAGTCTAAACCTCCCCTGGCGCAACTTGAGGCCATTTCCTCTTGTCCTATCACTTGTTACCTGGGAGAAGAGACCGACCCCCACCTCTCTACAACCTCCTTTCAGGTAGTTGTAGAAAGCAATAAGGTCTCCCCTCAGCCTCCTTTTCTCCAGGCTAAACAATCCCAGGTCCCTCAGCCGCTCCTCATAGGACTTCTGCTCTAGACCCTTCACCAGCTTCGTTGCCCTTCTCTGGACACACTCCAGCACCTCAATGTCCCTCTTGTAGTGGGGGGCCCAAAACTGAACACAGTATTCGAGGTGCGGCCTCACCAGTGCCAAGTACAGGGGCACGATCACTTCCCTAGTCCTGCTGGCCACGCTATTTTTGATACAAGCCAGGATGCCATTGGCTTTCTTGGCCACCTGGGCACACTGCTGGCTCATATTCAGGTGGCTGTCAACCAACACCCCCAGGTCCTTTTCTGCCAGGCAGCTTTCCAGCCACTCTTCCCCAAGCCTGTAGCGTTGCATGGGGTTGCTGTGGCCCAAGTGCAGGACCTTGCACTTGGCCTTGTTAAACCTCATACAATTGACCTCAGCCCATCGATCCAGCCTGTCCAGGTCCCTCTGCAGAGCCTGCCTACCCTCAAGCAGATCAACACTCCCACACAACTTGGTGTCATCTGCAAACTTGCTGAGGGTGCACTCGATCCCTTCGTCCAGATCATTGATAAAGATATTAAATAGGACTGGCCCCAACACAGAGCCCTGGGGAACACCGCTTGTGACCGGCCGCCAACTGGAGTAAACTCCATTCACCACCACTCTTTGGGCCCGGCCATCCAGCCAGTTCTTTACCCAGCAAAGAGTACACCCGTCCAAGCCATGAGCAGCCAGTTTCTCCAGGAGAATGCTGTGGGAAACCGTGTCAAAGGCTTTACTGAAGTCTAGATAGACAACATCCACAGCCTTTCCCTCATCCACTAGGCGGGTCACCTTGTCGTAGAAGGAGATCAGGTTGGTCAAGCAGGACCTGCCTTTCCTGAACCCATGCTGGCTGGGCTTGATCCCTTGGTTATTCTCTACATGCTGTGTGATGGCACTCAGGATGATCTGCTCCATCAGCTTCCCTGGTACCGAGGTCAGGCTGACAGGCCTGTAGTTCCCCGGGTCCTCCTTCCGGCCCTTCTTGAAGATGGGTGTCACATTGGCTAATCTCCAGTCAGCAGGGACCTCCCCAGTTAGCCAGGACTGCTGGTAAATGATGGAAAGGGGCTTGGTGAGCACATCTGCCAGTTCCTTCAGTACTCTCAGGTGGATCTCATCAGGCCCCATAGACTTGTGAGTGTCTAAGTGGTGCAGCAGGTCACTAACCATTTCCCCCTGGATTATGGGGGCTCCAGTCTGGTCCCCGTCCCTATCTTCCAACTCCAGGGGCTGGGTACCCAGAGAACAGTCGGCCCTGCTATTAAAGACTGAGGCAAAGAAGGCATTAAGTACCTCAGCCTTTTCTTCATCCTTGGTCACTGTGTTCCCTCCCCCATCTACTAGGGGCTGGAGATTCTCCTTAGCTCTCCTTTTGCTGCTAATGTCTTTGAAGAAGTGTTTTTTGTTGTCTTTTACAGCAGCAGCCAGATTGAGCTCTAGCTCAGCTTTGGCCCTTCTAATTTTCTCCCTGCACAGCCTCGCTACACCTTTGTAGTCCTCCTGAGTTGCCTGCCCCTTCTTCCAGAGGTCGTAGACTCTCCTCTTTTTCCTGAGTTCGAGCCAGAGCTCTCTAGTCAGCCAGGCCAGTCTTCTTCCCTGCCGGCTCGTCTTTCGGCACCTGGGGACAGCCCGCTCTTGTGCCTTTAGGACTTCCTCCTTAAAGAATGTCCAGCCTTCCTGGACTCCTTTGCCCATTAGGGCTGCCTCCCAGGGGACTCTCTCGACCAGTCTCCTAAATCAGACTCGTAGGGTAGGAAAGGAAGGGGCAGAGTACACAAGACAGGCGAAGTTGGGCAAACAAGTAAAGATGTTTGCAGAGCGTGGAAGACAAGGACAAGATGGAAGAAATTTATTAGGCATCAGAGGAGACATGCAAACTATGTCTGTGTGAAAGGGTGTCTGTGACAGGTTTATAAATGCCCTACAGGAAAATAATGGTATTATTGCACAGAAGTGCTTCAGGTATAAGAGAGGCCAGAGAACAGGAAGGGAAAGAAATGTGAACAGTTGTACCAGCGTTGCATTTGCTTGAACCACACATCCAAATGTTTTGTTCCAAAAAATCAGATGAACAGGTCCTTACCTACTCCTAGGGTTATATTACCTTCTAATGGGTCTTCAACTTCTTCCTCTATCTGCTTGAGTGTCCCATCCTTCATGAGTTTTTCAGTAAAAATATCAGATGGTACCAGTTCTCTGACAATCTCACCATCGTCTTCAGACTTCGCAAGCCATCTTTCACATGGAAATGTGACAGTTTCCAAGCCCTGAAGTAAACATGACAGAGATAATCTCTTCAAAACAAAATAACACATTAGCATTTCCCCTTTGAAAATACTCTGACATGCAAGCAAGGATTTTCAGCTCATGTATGTACGCATGTGTATGTAGATGCAGACCTGAAATAGTATATAGAAATATATTTCCTCCAGAAAGAGGACATCTGAGGGCTCTGAGAAGAAGCACTGAACATATAGCAGAGAACAGTATTCCCAATGACTGTGTGAGACTGGTTGTATGATCCAGTAGATCTCTGCTCTTCCCAGTTTTTGATCTTGCAAATTCCTAATCAGGACTGCACCATTCCCGCTGAAGCCGTGTTTTACTGAGACTCTGCAATCCGTCTTCGATCCTTATTCAGGCAGCATTCCCTTTGAAGTCAGTAGGGTTTTTTTTCTGAGTCAATACTTCAAGATTTTGCCCTATAATCCTGTGACTCACGCTGGTTTCTAGGCAATTCCCATACGTGCATTAAGAGGAGAAAAATAGTGATTTAATTTTTGATCTTTTGTTTTGACTTCACTTTGGTGGAAACAAGTATGATTTCTATCATCAAACAAACAAAAACAATAGAACATGTGTTTTCCACTTGGTAAACAAAATCAATCCCAGACCACTCATTAAGAACAGACTCCTGTAAGGCCTCCAAGATGGTAAGAGGCAGGCAGCTTTCTGTGTGCTGGGCACTCCAGGCTATGTCTCCATAAAGAAAGGGGCATGAGCCATCATGCAACTTGCAGAGCCCACAAGTCTGAACAGAAAAAAAAGGTTATTTTTAATCTCACAGTAAGTAAATAAAGGAAGAAAAAATGGCCCTTTCCTTACTGACAACTTCAGCATTTCTCTCCTAAGTAGCACAGGGGCTTTCTGCTGTTTGCAGTACTCTGTGTGCCACCACTTTAATGTATAACATATATATGAATACTGTCCATCTTAATTACTCTCATGTAATTATTTATCAAAGCAACACAGGGTCCCTTCTTTGCTCTTTTTACTATTTAAACACTAAAAAATTAATATATAGTAAAAGAAGGGAATAGCTGTCACTGTAGCAATATTGAATATTGTTATTATTCTGTACTACTGCACTGTACTGCCTTGAGCTGCAGGATCCTGCCCTCCCTGACATGGTCACTGGGGAGGAATAGGCTGTGCACCTAAGATCAGAGACCCACTCCAGTCACTGCTAACCTGGTATGAATAGGTCATCGTACCACTGCACGCAGATCCCAGACAAGTTGATCTGCAGGAGCTGAACCCCTCCAAGGGGCTTGTGTGATCGAGTGTCTTGAGTCTGCAGAACTATCCTTTGAACCCACACAGCCCAAACCTTCTGCTGTCAATAAAACACCATTTTTCCTCCTCTCTGCCGCTCCCTGCAGTGCTGCTGTTTAACCCCAGGCTTGCAATGTTTAACTCCATAAGGCGGTTTGGAGCATGACTTGTACAAAGTGGTGTCAAACAAAACTGGCAGCACTTTAGATGATTTCAAATATTTTACTTTCAAGTGTTATTTGTGCTGTATAAGCAAAATACAGCACCTAATGACTGCCCACACCACTACTTCTGCCTCCTCATTTCTGCACTGGCTGTCTGGCCACATAACCTGTATTATCTCACTGTATGCTGAGCCAATGAACAGTGCTTATCTCCCCACCTACAGTCTGGGAAGAGAGGGCTTTCCAGAATGATGCTTCAGTGCTGAAACTCTCTCCTCCCAGTAGAGATCCCACTTCAGTCATGTCTCTCGCTCCTAAACATTCATAATGTTGGCTGTATGTGTCATTGATATGAACACTGTTTATTTGGTAATAGGATATCTAGGGATTTGAGTGCCTGCACAGTGGGACATAACGTGCAGTTACTGCAAAAGTTAATTGTATCATTATTGTTAATCACCATGTCATTGCCACAGTTTTTATTGGAGTTTCCTTGTTAGTGATTGCATTAATATTTAAGTGACGTAAAATGCACTGTTTTATGTCACCCGCGGTAAAAATCTCTTGCAGCTCCGAACAGAATTTTTTCATTAGAGTCTGAGTCTGTCCCTAAGCTAGAAGCAGGGTATGATAGTGTGCCAAAAGTCAGTGCTTTGCCCTTCTCCAAGTTGTAACAAATGAAATATAATTATCAGATATAATTGACATGCCAAGACAGAGCTTTATTGGCATGCAACAATCCTAGTTTCCTACCCAAGTGCTTTCAATTTAATCTGAAAAGTTACTGACCTCATTTTTCTTTTGCAGCATTACAGATACATCTAGACACATCTTAGCAGTCTAATCAGGTAGCACAGCTTTTAGAAATGTTGGCAGCATATTGCTGTCCTGTGGCAGGTCATAATATCCTGCAGCCGATCAGCGGCATCATGCAGTGCTCTGCTTTCTTCTTTTTTCCCATGCCATAATCAAAAGATCAGCAGAATTGTAAATCTCTCCATTTTTAAGTTGTTCATGGTTTTCCTCCCTTCCTCCACCTTCCCAGGTTTCTCACCGTCTGTCCTTCAAAGCTGCTGTAACGACTGCAGAGCTGCACAGCCCTGAAACCCTTTCTGGGCTAATGGAAGAGCACCCAACACGGAGCTCTCGGGAGCTTCCCAAAGTGCTCAGTTAATGGTAGGTGTAGAAAGAGGCAGCCCAGGAATCTCTTTTCCCTTGGTTTCCATACCTTTGCATGGAAAAGGTGCTTTACACCTTTACACCTTTGCTCTACACCCCCTCTTCATCTTCCCTAGCCTATGATTAATAACAATATATCCAAAAACAATGTCATTTTGTTCATTAACCTAATGAAACTGTACAAGGCAAAGGTTAATCAATACACAGATAGAGGGTCTGATAATAACAGACTGGCAAAAAGGTGATCATGAGAAACAATCAAAGGGCATTGGCTTGTGAAGAATCTTGTACAGGAGCATACAGGCTTGAGCATGATGAGGAAGGTTCAAGGCAGACCTTTGAGTTGATCGTGAGGCAAAGAGTAAAACATATCCTGGAGATTTTGAAGGAGGAAGCAAGATGAGAAGTAGGTTCACCATGACTGAGCAAGCTGTGTTTACACCAACACTTGATATTAGAAGTCACTTCAGGAGGGGGCAGACCTGAGCATTGAGGTAGAGATGAAAGCTGACATCCCTTCAGAATAAAGGGAGAAAGGACAAGACAGAGGAGAGAGCCGAGGTGTTCCCAAACACAGCTACTGCTCCAATTCTGAACTGGTCCTGAAGAGGTGATTTTCTTCTGAACTATCCCTGCAGCCAGATTCGTTCCTGTTCCTACAGCCAGCATCTGAAAGCAGGGCCGAGGAACAGTTTCTTATGTGGACAAGATCAAGATGACCAATCTGGCTGCACTGCCTTAATCCTGTTGACATGAGCAACCAAAAGTCCTAGGACCTAACTCGATGTTTTTGATATGAGTGATTCAGGGACTTGCACTGACAGGCATTTTGCTTGTTTTAAGTGTACTGGCTCCCTGCATTTATTCTTCCAGAATTAAGGGACTGATGAAATTATTTCTTGTCCATGTTTAGCAACAATACTTTTTATTTTAAAACGGTACACCTACTTCCCACTTCTTTCCCTGTGATTGTTCAAAACAAAACTACACATCAAAATATGAAGCTTTAGCCTCTCATGTCACCCAAACCCACCATTATCTAAGTTAGCTTTGGGCACTCTGGGATGTCCAGTGACAGTGGTGCAGTGCAGCACAAGGACATCTGCTCAGCCCTGTAATTCTTTAGCTGTATTTGCACAGCAATGGGTACAGACTCAGGAATCTCCCCTCTCAGTCCAGCAAGCAAGTCATGATAACATCGCCTCCAAACCCAGCAGGCAGATCGCTCGTTCACACAAAAGATAAAGAGTAGCGGACACCTCCAAAAGGTTGAGGAGCAACATCACTGCTTTGCTCCCATCCACTGTCAGGAGGAAATAACTCTATTCTAGTCAAAAGGTACAATGAGAACAGCATTTTTTAAAAAGCAATGATTGCAGAGTCTTATAATCAACATTTGAAGAATAAAACACAGTAATACATGTTTGTTGTTCCCAGATCCTCAAGCTCTAGCAAGTTCATTAATGTGCATTGTTCTTTAGGGAGTCATTTTTCACTGTTAATCACGCTTTGTATACAGAAGATGCGCTTTGGGAAATGGAAGTGGCTGCTAATGGAAATCTATTGTAGAGTGCTGGGATTCGCAGCCTACATTTCCATTTGACAACAGTCTCCGAATCGCCACACGGTCCAAATGCCATCTGGAGTTCAGTCCTCCACCCTTGTGTCCTATACGAATCTTTTCAATAATGTCACCAACATCCTCCAGCTACAGAAAAAAAAGGAAAAAAAAAAAAAAAAGAGAAAGATTATGGCATGAACAACAGGTGACTTTTAAGACACTACTTCTTTAGCTTATTTCCTATTTTTCCAGTCTGTATGAAGTCCCAGGGGAGCAAATATTAGCATTGATGCCAATTATGCCCTAACTTGCATTTTAGCTAAAGGGTTTCCCTGAACTTCTGTTCCAAAAATGGAGAGAATCTTGCTCTACACAAATTACCCACTGTATGAGATAGGTTTGGCTGCACAGCAGCAATCCTGCATCTCAGGCTTCTCTGTATGAGTGGGAATGAAGGTAATTTTTTAGAAATTGCAATGCTGCTGCATCTTAAATTGTTCTTTTTATATCCCTTTCCTTTTTAAACACTTATGTGCACTCTTATAACACTGGAAGAATAGCTTTGAGATCAAAGTACAATATTAACAGCCTGGCATTTTATATTATCTCTCTCCTATTCCGCCACAGAATCTGAATGTCATTCTGAGCAAGTCAACAGGATCACTATCTTATGAAGTGGCTACTGATTTTTATGCCTCACCTTATTACTTGAGTAATTTGTTACTAGTTTATTACTTTTAAGTCACCTCCCTTCCAAAGGCTTGAACAGGAAAAATATTTGCTCCCAAGTAATAGCTTTTGGTTGCTTCAGTGCAAGCTTTTGTATAGTTGGCCTTTAAAAAAACAAGGCTAGCTGCAATCCTCCTTTGCACTTAGGAGAAGCACACTGAGCTGTCTTTCTGTCCATAGGGACTTGGAGTCTTTTTTTCTTGGAAACATGAGGAAACTGAACATCTCAATTTCTACCACTGGAGACTACTCCCTTCTTCTCTTCCCAGCTGACAGAATTGCCCCATACTGAAGAAAAGACATCAGTAATTTTAGGAGACTCCTTGACTCAATAAGACTGACTGCAAGGAGTTCACACTCCAAACAAACTACTCAAGGAGTACTCCACTACTCAAGGAGTTCACGCTCCAAACAAACTGGATTTGACTTCACCAGCCCTGCCCTGACTTTAGACAGCATAAGCATCAATTGCAAAATAATTAAATGATCCAAATTCATTTCTAAAACTCATGCATGCACACAAGTATACGCTAGAGGAAAATTATTTTCTTCCTCCTTTGTCCTGTCCAAATATTCAACTTTCAATGAGGCTTTTAATCAATACATAGCAATAAAGTGATGCTTGACCAGTAAAGATTCATGTTAAAGAAGTGGTCTTTACTCTGCTGCATGCATCTCCAACAAATCATCACTTGGGAGCATAGCTGAGACCAGTCTCTAATCTTTTTTGTCTCTTTTGCAAAATACAAAATGATAGGGGCAGTTAAAAACACTAAAACAAATGGGCAATTCTCAGTTTGTGTTTCCTGAGATCCCCAAATTGTTTTTAAGGTCTGTTGAACTCCAAATTATGGCTCTACACAAGTGGGTGAAAGAAGAATGTATTTTGCTTCATCCTCATCTCCTGCAGCAAGAGGAACTGGTGAAGAGAGAATGAAGTTTGGGGACAGGTTAATATGATGTTATAAATCTGGAGAACAAACTGCATTTTCACTCACTTCATCTAAGGAAAGTACTAATGTTTCAGATTCTACCAAACCTAAAATAAATCTTATGGAATAAAGAAATAACAATAACACTCAGTTTAAGATTTATACCTATGGATTAATGCAACCTCTATTATGAAAAACTGTGTGGAAACTCCACCGAAATAAGTCTTATTCTTTGTTTTTAAGGAATCACACTGGGGATTTATTTTATGATTCATGCCATATAACAACAATGTGGGCTGGAAGCATTTTAACTTGTTAAAGAGTTTGGTTTAAGATTTGCCTTCAATTATTTTACAAAAACAAACCAAATTCAAAACACAGAGAGGTTGTGTGGTCCTCTACAAAGTCAGTGTTGGTGTTGCATCCAGGGAAGGAAGGTGAGGACATGAAGCAGTACCAAAAGGATAGGCCAGAGCAGGACTGCCTATATTTTTGCCTCTCAAATTCTCAGCAATAACAATATATTATGAATAGGAATTGCCGAATACTGTAGATGTAAATGAGCTCACTCATTTACGTGCACTAGTTTAGTATTTGCATACAGTTGTGCAAACAGTTCAGGAAATATTTGATAAGATCTTTCAAAAAGTTAGCCTTGGGTATTAAAAAATCACGGTGTCTGCAGCAAAGTAACAATCTCTCTGTCTGAGGATACAGAGAAATAGCATGATGCAGAGGTTGCCGTAGAGTTAGAAAAAATTGAACAGACCATCCACCCCAAATGAAGTTCTATGTAAGTAGTGAGCACCGTGGACCAGATCCTTGAACATAATCTGCTGAAACAGGAACATGAAAGGATGCATAGGGACCTTAAACACCTGTTGTGGTTTAGTCCCAGTCGGCAACCAAGTACCACACAGCCGCTTGCTCACCCTCCCCCCACCACGGTGGGATGGGGGAGATAATTGGAAGAGCAAAAGTAAGAAAACTCATGGGTTGAGATAAGAACAGTTTAATAATTGGAACAAAATAATAACAACAACAACAACAACAACAATAAATTGTAATGAGAAGGAAAACAACAAGGGAGTGAGAGAAGAACAAAAACCAAGGAAAAAACCCAAGTGATACAACCGCTCACCACTCACCGACCGATGCCCAGCCAGTCCCTGAGCAGCGACCGCTACCCCCGGCCAACTCCCCCCAGTTTCTATACTGAGCATGACGACATATGGTATGGAATAGCCCTTTGGCCAGTTTGGATCAACTATCCCGGCTGTGCCCCCTCCCATTTCTTGTGCACCTGGCAGAGCAGGGGAAGCTGAAAAGTCCTTGACCAGTGTAAACACCACTTAGCAACAGCCAAAACATCAGTGTGTTATCAATATTATTCTCATACTAAAATCCAAAACACAGCACTATACCAGCTACTAGGAAGAAAATTAACTCTATCCCAGCCGAAACCAGGACCCAAGGCAGCTAGTTTCAGTGATAACTGCAAGCATTTGTTTCCTGATACCTTTCAAAGTATTGCAAAGTGCAAGAGAAAGCAAATATGCAAGCAAATAAGAGTGATAAAGAGAGGTACACATATTAGATCCAGCATGCATGGAGACTGATACCCTCTCTTTACCGAATATGGTCTAGGAAATGGAAGATGTAAAGACCTTCCAAAGTGGCTCTCAACTTTACCTGGAATACCAAGCCTCCATATCCATGTATTGGTACATCTCAGCTCCATGATAAAATTGCACCAACCTTTACAAGGCTTAACATGGCATTAGACTACAGGGACAGTGCATGTTGATACCTTTGAGTTGCTACTAACTGGAGGTCAGTGAGAAAAGATTTGATCCAGTACACAGTAAGTTTGTTGCAGAACAGAGTTTTGAACCCACATTCTTTGAGTAAAAGAGCTGAATATCTTTCCCTAAAAGAGGAAAAGTTCCCTCTTCACTCCATTTTCTCTTAATACCCTTAGGGCAACCTAAGATGAGAGTGAGCATCTTTGATCTTACCTCCACAATGAACTGATTCACCGAGTTCCTTTCAAAATACATCCTTTGCTCTCTCTTGTTGAGGCACAGGGATTTCTGCTGAGTGCAGATCCCATTGCTTCCATAGAGAACAATGAAGACATCTGCATCCGTGCCAGCTCCAAAGATGTTGCTGGTGTTCTCATGATCTTGTAAGGAACAACTGATTTAGAAAATGGCAGAATATTAAAACAAACCAACAAAAGTTAGCAAGCAGTATACCAATGCTCCTAAGAACATTTTAATGAAACAAAATCTGGATTAGAAAACTCAACAGTTAAAGAGGAATAGGGTAGGAATAACACACTTGTGGTCATTTAGTTATCAAGCTGGTCAGTACTATGAGAATCCAGAGGAATTTCCTTTAACCCTATAAGGCCAATTGACCTTGATGCATGTTCATTTACTGAGATTTTGGGGTTAATCACATGATCAGAAAGCACTCAGTATATTTATACCTGCCATCTAAAGTTATTGAAACAGGATTTACTTCAACAGCTCAAGTCTTAAAGCAAAACACGAATTCACAAATTTTTGAGCAACTAGGCAGATGGATGATGTTAAGCCAACTGGAGGCAGTATATAAATATTCAAGATAGCCTTATTGATAAAAAATCTCCTATTATTTTCATTACTAAACAAGTGATGAAAATCAATCATAAGGAAAAGAAATAAAACCCTCTGCTGTCCACTCTGATCTAGTTTTCTCTTAGTACCACCTTTTCCTTAATACCAAGGCAAACAGGTTAAATTACTACCAGATCAATGGTGAATGCAGAACAGTAAGGATCAAGCCCCTAAATACTTCCTTATTCTGTTCCCTTGGTTTCTCCAGAATGCCCCATGACCCCCAAATCTGATGCCTCCTTTTGTCCTTTTCTATCTTCACAGCTTCTCAGTCCTGAGTCCTGCTGGAGCATGACTCGGACTTGCTCAGGAATAAGACTGACCCAGGAATAAGACTGGGGCTCTGTTCTGGCTCTGCTACAGATTTGCTGAATATCCTTAGTCAAGTCACTTCCCACCTCAGTTTCCAAGTTGAGATGGTGTTTAGCCCACAGAGTAAGAGACCTATGTTCAGATGTCTGCACATCAAATAGGTGTGTACATCTCCAGATGTAATCACTAAAGTCAGTGGAGTTTGGAGAAAGAGTCAGACAAGCAAATGCAGGCATCTTCCTCAGGGTCAGCTGATTCATTCTCCAAATCCACCATCTGTGAATGACCAAACATCTATTGATGATAATGGGAAATCAGACACTCCACTGTCATGAGGACATGCAAATTCAGGTGTGCCATCTGGCAAACTGAATCCCATCCCTATCTCTTTTAAATCCTTTCTGAAATCTATAGATGAAAAATGCTAGGTAAGACTTGGGCACCACTGATCAGCTGCAGGGACTTCTCCTGCCGCAGGCAGACACAATCCCTGTGGTCCACGTCGCTACCCTTAAGCACAGCCTTTGACACCCAGTGCTATCACCAGGATCCGCTCCTGGCCATCCCTCTCCCATACACCACCTACCCAGTTTCCACCGTTTCCCATCCCTCAGTACAGTCTTCTCAGCTGCTTGTCATCTGCATCCTCCTACACTGCATCGACTTCAGTCGTGTCTGCTATTTACACTACAGTACTTTGTGCTATATTTCAGATTCAGCATCTCTGTTAGGGTAGAGAGAAGGTTTCTGGCACCATATCTGTTACTGTTGGAGTAACTGATTATGCATATTGGAGACTAATCATTCATTAAAAACCAAGGCTCTCTAAATACGGCTCTCAGGAGAACAGAGATGAAGAAGTTTTCTTCTACAGAGAGTCAGCCTGGAGGTACTTAATATTCTTTCTGCCCAACTCAATGAAATCTGCTCTGCTGTGCTGCAGGTAAACTGGAATAGTTTCTCCAATATGTAAGAGGGGGGAAAAAATCCTGGAGACCAAAAATCACATGCTACACATTATGAATTAAAAATTATCTTCTCTGCTGAAGTCCGTGGAGCTTGCTTTTGTTGCTTGAATATTAACGTCAGCTTAGAACTGAATCAGCAAAGCGGGACCGTAACAAGGTCATTAGCAGCGCAACTTTCAGCTGTCAGACTCCCATTTCATTTACATGGCACTTTTAAAGTTGTATCCCCACAGGCATGATTTTAATTGGACTGCCAATGACATGTTTTCATCATTTATTCAGCGTGAAACAATTCTGGCATGAGTCATCATAAAACAAATCAAACTGTTTTAGTTACCTCTGGCAAACTGAAACCCCCAGGTTAATAGTTAGGAAACCAGAATGCAGTAAATAGCACAGTGGGAATGGTTTAAATGGTGAAACAGCCTAAGCTGACACTGTCTCTGGTGCAACCTTTTTGCTGGAGGCCTGACTATTTTCAAAGGCTGAATGTGGATGGCTGACAAAAATCAGGTTTACACAACCTATGTACTCAAAGGCACGGTATGCCAGAAACTCTTACATCATTGTAATATACGGGGACATTAATAAATTATATAGTCAACATCTGCATCAAAATATATATCGACTGGGATAAAATGGAAAAACCTGATGAGGAGCACATACAAGGTCTCTGGGTTATATTCACTCCTATGAACATATTCACTATGTCTATCTACAAATTTATTTTTTCAAACATGAAGACTGTTATTTCTTCCAGTTGACTGACAGAAGTGAGGAAGGGAGCAAAGAGTATCCATTCCTCTGCTCCAGACAGTTTAGGTAAAGAAAGCAAGACATGAGAAATAAAAAATAGCTTGGTCAAAGCATGGGGGAGGCACAAAGAGATCATTGGCAGATCCTCGGAGAAGAAAAATGATTTTAGCTTACAGACTGCAGGATATGAAGATGTGGACATTGGAGGGTAGGCCAGCCAGTGTGAAAGAGACCTTTAACATGAACCACAGTGTTGACAGTAAAAAAGAAGGAGCCAAAGCAGTTGATAGTCTTCTGTGTGATTATTCTCACAACTACTTATGAAGAAGGAAACTGAGGCAGAAAAAGAGAGATTGGGCAGCTCTAACTTTTGATGTCTAAATAAGGAACTGCAGGAGGTAAGTCTTTTGATACCATCAATGCGGATGCAATGAGATAGGAGACGTTTGGTGTGAACAACTTATCACTTGTCCAGAGTGACCTAGGAAGCACCTGGCAGGGCATGGGGTGGAAATCAACTCTCAAGTTCCAGACCTCATCCCTCATCATTGTGGCATCCAACCTAATGAAGGGAAAATGCAATTTTGATAGTTCCCTGAAGGTGGGCCAGGAAATATTTGTCAACAATTTGAAATGAGGCAGATCAGGGAGGGACAAGTCAAATACAGTCCCAGGGCTGTGAGCTCCCTGCCCACAGTCAAGGATGCACATGTGAAAAGGGAAAGAGAAGGCTACAAAATAAGAAAAATAATGTTTCCAGTCATTTATTTCAAGAAAGCCATGTTATCTGATTCTCAGTTTCCTGGAGACAGGAAAAGAAGTTGCTTGAATAGAAGAGTTTGAGGTGCCATAGCAGACTTGAAAATTATAAGCTTAGTACTTGGAAGGTGCTCCCAAAAGACACTGGGTTTACCCCATACAGTAATTTAGAGGGGAGTGAAGTGAACAGTAAGGAAAAATTGTAGAACACTAAAAGAGGCAGACTTCTACAACACTATCAGAAAAGCACCACACCGAAGAAACTCTGGAAGAGGGTCTTTCAGCAAGAGAGGGGTGTGCAATGCCAAAGGCACTGGGGGAACCAAGGCTTGGAAGCAAGACCAAAGTGTCTGCTTTGACAATAGAAACAACAATATTAGAATGGAACAAGATCAAAGGGAAACTGGAGACAAGGAAGACAGCTTGGAATGGGCTGAGGACTTGGAGATTAAAGGGCAAGAGGGAGCAAAAAGACAATCATACACAGCCACATGGCTTCTAATGACTCTCCGATTTGGGAAATACAGGAAATATTAGTCTAGAGCACTCAGAGGAACCTTCTTGTAGTAACTGGAATAGTTGGCATGTGATGTATTTATAAATTTTTCAAAGCCAATTCAAGGGAGAGGCCAAGCCTATAAAACTGCATAAGCTAGTAAGATTTTATCTTCTGTAATGATGGGTGTATCCTGGGGAAATGGCATTCTGCTCACATGGGATATATTCTGTTGTCTGCAGTTCTGCAGGGAAGATAATTCTCTCAATGGCTCCATCATCCTCTGATTTATCCAGCCAACAGCCACAAGGGAACTTGAGGCACTGTCCCAGTGATGGGGCATCAATCTCCACCCATTCCAGAAACCAGCCAGTTCAATTACCTGTAGTTGGAGAGATAACAGTGAATAACCCACAAAGCCTTTACAGACAACAGCAAATGAATCATTGCATTCCAGACCTCTGAGAAATAAATCTTCCTCTCTTTTGCCAATGGAAAAATAGAATGGATACTGTAAAGATCATTGCAAGCAATTGTCCAGGTTCGAGCTAACGTGCTTTACATTTCTATATGTGTCAGGTTAAAGATGTGCACGTGGAAGTGCTAATTACTTCATCACTTGGATTAATTTGCCTTTGTAATAAGACAGAGGAGTTATCAACAAACATGTCCCTTGGTGTCCCATAGGGAAGGGATCCATGTGTCTTTCCACTGCTTCCCTGGTTTTAAGTAGAGACACATCTATGTCTAAGAAGCAGCTGGGACTTGATGATGAAAACAACAAAAATATTGATAAAAGAAATGAGACAAGTTTATAGGTCCCATGTGGAAGAAGAAAAACTACCAGGTTTTGTGATATATGAGAAACCTCTCTAAAGATGTGGCTGCAAAACTAAAGAGCCTCTTACAGAGAGAGAGGTTGCAAAGGTACCTGCAAGTTGCCACCACTGTGCTCTTATTGCCACAGCCATGGGAATGGTATTAGCAGCAAAGATAGTAGCAGCAACAGCCAAAGTGACAGCAAGGATCTGTCACTAAAAGGTAAATTACGTTTGGGGTCTTGAAGGCAGGTTATTTTATACAGCAATGTGCCTAATGCACTAGAAACACTACATTACAAAGCAGATTATCTTACCTTTATTGTCATGGCCTATCTTGATTTTTTTCAGGTCTCCAATGTCCACAGACTCCACTGTAAACTCATCTACCTTCCCACGCTCAAATTTGTTCTTGTTAATCTTTGAGGCCTTTAGGCTGGCTATCCCTGTTGTGGTGATGCAAAAGGACATTGTTCCGCATGTCACCAAAATCGGGAACCAAACTCCTTAACACCAATGTAGTATTAAGAAGCAGGCATTCTTTATTACGGCACCGGATGCACGGGGGATTGTTCCACCTAGCGTGCATACTGCAGGTTACATCAACCAAAGCTTATATTGTCCAATTACATACATATGCATCAAATTTCCCGGAATGATCATGCATATTCATTCTATTTCCCAGAACTAATTATCATATTCACGTGGTCATTACGGATGCGTCCTTGAGCTCCGAGGGGCTTCCGTGGGGGTCTCTGGTGGTCCTTGGTGGTTGTACAGGTGTGTCCTTTAGTTGATCCCTTCTTCTGGACATACGCAATCCCACCTTGCTTATGTAACTTGCTTCCCTTCTTCATGGTGCATGGTCCCTAACAATGATTTGGCACCCTTATTCCTATTCTAACACAAACCAATTATTCTAACTACCCTCGACTCGTTGTCAAGATGGGCTGGGGCTGTACTGGGAACATAGCAGCATGTCTGTACTACTCCTCATCCAATTGTCTTTGGGCATAGTAGCATATCCATAGCCATAGATGTACAAACAAAATATTAAAGTATTGTCTATCCTGCTCCTATCTCTATGTTGCTTAGTTACAAAAGAACAAACTAATAATTTTGGTTACATCTGGTTACAAGCATGTGAAACAAATCCTCTGGGAATGTCAACAGTGGAACAGAGGAAGTGGCTAAAATGTAAAAAATGGCTTTTCACCTCAAGATCTGAGCTTTGTCCCTCCCTCCCTCTGAACCCAAACCTGTATCAACACCCAAAATATGCATAATTCCTTTCTTGAGTGATCTTCTGGTAGTGCCACAGGGACGATGCTGTTGTGCTGTGTTCACAGCTAAAGAAATTGGTCCTACCCATCGGTTCCCTGTCACTCTTGTTGGAAAATAAGTGAGGAACATGTAAAGAATAAAGTTCAAAGGGTCAACCAAGAAGAAACAAAAGAAAACCCAAGAATATCCTGGTAAAACTGGATCTTCCAGCATGTGATATTTAACAATGGAGAAAATTAAGCCTTAAAAGGAAGAATGACCCTGAATTCATGACCTGAAAAGCATGGTTTTGGGGTCTATGACCACCAGCGACCACCAGAGGACCCCCACGTGAAAAACTGAGCATGTGTTATGCTAAATCATCATTATGTAAGCTACTAATTAACATAGTCCCGCCTAGTAGTATGAAAACCTATGCATATGGAAAGATATACTGTATAAATGAACCTAGATCTGTGTAAACTGGTATGCACGTTAGGCGGAAGGATCCCCCATGCATCCAGCGGTGCAATAAAGAGAATGCCTGCTTCTTAATGCTACATTGGTGTTAAGAGGTTTATTCCCGATTTCGGTGACACTCTCACAGGCATCCAAGTCACTGCACACACAGCTCAGCTGCTTCCAAGAGGATTTGCTCATCAGCTGATTAAATACTTCTGGGCCACTGAAAGAGGCAGAGGAGAGCTGGATTTCAGGAGCATGATGATTCATTGCTGAGGAAAGCAAATCATTCAGTGCATTCACTACTCAGTAATGTAGTCCCAGTCAACTGTGCTGTTTCTATAATTGAAATTAAATCCTTTAGATCGGCAGCTGGTGCAAATCAGCATCGCAAAGTTCGACAGTGATTTACAGCAGCTGGTGTTATGCTCCCAGCTATCACGATGTACGCGGAGACAGCAAGAACATGAAGTTGTGCTAAAAAGGAGTGAGGAATGGGTATTGAGGAAACAAAAGGAAACCATGACCTGTCTTTTCAGGTATCCAGCAGTGAGGTGCTATCCTGTTCCATCACGTGAAGCCATACCTGTATCATCTTTACTTCCATAGAGAGTGATGAAGACATTGGCATCTGTCCCAACATTCTTCTTGTCCCCAGTTTTCACTTTCACAGTGTATGTTGTTGATTTAGCTGTCAGATAAAATATCTTAATTTAAGAGTGTGAAGTCTGAGCAGGAATTAACTCTACTTTTCATTGCATATGTGTGTTTGGTTTGGGTTTTATTTTGCCCAATTACAGCCACGTTGTAATCTCTAATTCCTGTTGTATGCTGTGGTAGCTCCTGGGGTAGAGCTGGGCTATCTGGTTGCAGTCTTCTACTGCTCCAGTCATTCAGTACATTGTCTGCATATCTACAGATAAGAAATGTGCTCAAGCCTTCCCATTTTCTTCCTGGGAATCTGTAAGGTTCTTCAAATCTGCCTCTGCCTATAATGCTATAATGCTATTTCGTTTAAAAAAAAAGACACATGTGTGTCTTTATTCTAATAGCACCAAATAACATATATGCATATAACACATACCAGAAAGTATGTGCACGTTGAAATATACAGTTCATATTCATGAACACACCCTTCACAACAGCATCATTAGGGAGGTTTCTATCGCACCATCATCTAGCAAGCACAGTAAACTCATAAAAATTGTGGAAAAGTCTAATATAGTCTTCACTGCACTGCAAAAACCTGCTCAAGATTTCCAAACTGGCACCTTTCTTCCATAGTTAGACACATGTTTCCAAGATGCTGCTCAGCCAGAAGGTCCTCCTGAACCTTCTATCAAAGGGCTATCCAATTTGTGGAAATTTGTTGGCTATACAACTTGTGGAAATTATTCATGTATTCGAAAGCATCTGAGGGGGGAGTTTAAGACCTTTCTCTGGCAGTGAAGCTAATGGAAGCGCTGGGCACTCAGCACCTTTCAGCATCAGACCCAGGAGTGTGTCATTGCTCTGTGGCTACCGTGCAAAATTATGTACAAGAGAGACAAAGTTATTTCAGAGGACAACGGACACAAGCAGCAAGATTGAAAGTGAGAGAAATTTAGGTCCCTTCCCTTTCTCTGGTCACATTTGCTCTCCGCTCGGTTTCACATTGAAATGTTTAACCATTCCAGTCCATGTTGTGAAATGGCTGGGATTTATGCCTTAGATATTAGCAACGAATGTGCATTTCAGTTGAGAGATGATGACTGAACATGTTATCCATCTTCCTAGCTTTCTCACTTTGGGTCCAATCTTGCAAGATGATTAAATCACCTAAAAATGAGGAGTGTCCACTCCTCGCTGGCTGACATGCACATCACACTTCATTCACACCTGAAAACTTCATGGTCGGGGCAGAATTACTCACAGTCCAGTGAACGCTAACTGCTAATGCCCTCAGCAGTGCTAATAACTTGGTTCCTTTTCAAGCCCACGCTGGAAGAAATACAAGGCTAACATAAACCTTTCTGTTCCAGGCCCAGTGTTGCAAGAGACTGGCCATCATTTTCCGAATCTTTCTTTACAAATGCTTCATCCACTGGGATCAGCTCCCTGACAATCTTCCTCAACTGCTAACCACCGCTGGCATGGAAAATAATACCTACAAGAATGACAGCAGCACCCAGCACTTACACAGGACTTCACAGGCTTTAATAACATAAACAAGCACAGATCAGAGGCTACTTAAAAAAATAAGATTATTCAAAGCTGAATAATGCATCTGTTTTCATCCTTGAGCTCTGGTATTGTTTGTGGGAACTAAATCCATAAATAGATTAGTGAGCACTTACTGAAAAGTGCTGTTTCTGAGCTGTCAGCCCCATATAATTGATTCCTTTTAGTTTTCACTCCCAGAAAAAGTTAAATAACTCGAGGGAACCTCCCATCTCCCAGGCATTTTATGTTTATGAAGAATGGACCCATCTTGAGGTCCTTATGAGCAGTCCCACCCACCAGAGCATTGTACAACTTTTAAGCATGTGACTTCAAGCAGGTTCCAGCTCAAAGGCAAGTCTGTATTTCAGGTTTCTAACAGCCTAGGCTTTGCTCATCCAGCTGTCTGTGAAAATCATGGGAGTTTTCTTAGATCAGGACTTGCTTTTGGCCCAGATCTTTGCATTAGGTAGAAAAGACAAATGAAATGTGAGGTCAGGGACTTCCAGAGTGGAGCCTTGAAAGGAAACACATGAGTGCAGGCTCTGCAAGGGGACCTCTTCAGGAGGGAGAGTCCCTCCCAGGAGAAACAGAGAAAGGCTGAGGTTTCCTTCCAAACACTGATGGTTCCCAAACTGCAGAGATGCTGGGACAGCAAAACCCCACACAGAGGTACCCCAGAATGGCCCCACACTCAGTATAACAGCATAATCATCACAAGGCTCCCAAAGGATGCTTGCTCCCTGTGAGATGGTGAGGAGCTACGACGATGCCCTTCTGCATCTCCTCTGCCTTCCCGTGGTTATGCAGGTTCCTGAGAACGTGCCCCCTTTTCTGACTGTATGAAAACGGTGCGACAGGCTGCTCATGTGGTGCTCTCGAGGTCAACAATTTCTATCCTCTCCAGGAACCAGCTTGGGCTAGCACCAGAGTTATCGTGGTGGATCTGCAGCTTCTTCAGCTCACCCAGGTCAATGGCTTTGATGGTGAACACATCCACCTGCACAGGAGGCAAAAGGTAAATGACTGTGTTTCCCAGAAAGGGGGAGAGGCAGTAACCGGGCCACAGTAATTTTTTTTTTCCATTAAAACAAAAGGTGTTTGTAAGTCTCCCTTGTATTCTTAGGGTAGATGTACTAAAATAACTACAGAGCTGTGAGCTCTCCCATTACACTCATGCTTGGCTCCTACAAGGCAGTAACAGCCATGGAGCTGCACAACCCTTCACTCCTTTCTTTACCTCATCCCCATTTCGGCTTCCTCTAGGTTTAACTCATCTCTCCTAAATCTCATTCCTTTCAAGCTTAGCATTTTCCCCCCAGATTGAGTCTGGAACTGGACACAAATGTATTGACTCCACAGAAACTCTCCCGTGCACCTCCATGTGCTTTATTTCAAACCACAGAATTTTTTCCTTTTGTCATTTACTACAACCATGAGGTTCATTTATTAGCTGTATTAGTGTGACAGAATGGACCTTGTTATCATAATACTTTAAACATCTTAATGTGATTAACTTGTTGGTAGACTTTGGGTTTCTACTCCCAAGAGCAGAGCGTGTTACATTTGCAGCTTGGAGCTCTTCCCACTGACTGAAGGTTGCAGTTTCACCGGTGCCAAGCTCATAAATCACAGCTAACAGCTTATTTAACAACCTTAGGCTCTTTTTTCTGATCTCAAGCTTTCCACAGCTGCTTATTGTTTCCATAATTTTTCATTATTCAAAATTATTCCTTGAACAATTCCTGGCTATAATAGTAGCTTGTTAATTGTTCATAAACATTTTTATGGCAAATATTCAATCTACAAGTGATGTTGTTTAATTGGATTAGATTATAATGTAATTATAGCACACTGTGTGATATTGCTTTTATTCCCTGAGTGGTAGAGTAGAACATTTAGATTCTAAATGTATTTGCAATCTAAATACTGACATATTTGACCTGCCTCACAAATGCTCTCCAATGTTAATTTAAAGTTTGTGATTTTCAAGTATTCCTGGCAGGAAACATTATTACCAGAATGCTTACAGGAAGCAGATGCAAAAGGTGGCTCCGATGTAGAATTGGTGTTCAGCTTTTTATTCAAATTAATTTCCTCCAGAAAATGTTTTGAGGCATTTTGCTTTAAATAATATATTTAAGAAATAAAACACATCCGAGCTTTAAGCTGAAAGAAGCAGCCAAGCCTTGCAGAGACGAGACTGTAATGAATGGCCAGCGTAACTGAGAGAGCTCTGCCAGCCTTCTGCTTGCTTCAGTGAGATGAGTTCATGCATTACTTGGCCCTTTTCAAACTTGAGGTTATTTGACCTTTTCAGCTGGTGCTCACCTGTGTCTCCTCTTCCTACACCATAGATGCTCAAGAAGACATTAGCATCCGTCCCAGCCCCACACACATCCCCAGTGAGAACATGAACTTCATAAGTATTCTCTGCAAGTAAAATTGCAAAGGGAGATCAGCAAGAGCCCAGAAATAGCCATATTTCATCAGATCTGTGGCTCACCATGAAAGCGGGTAGGTAGCCCAAAAATGCCAGCACAGTCAGCTTTAAGAAAGGTTTTGTCTGGAGCTTGTTAAAATGTTTGCATGTGTCTTAAAACATGAGGGGCTCCATCTTTCTCCAGCCCTTGTCATTAACCAAATAAATAGTTAAAGCTTGCTAAACTCCTAGTCACAGTGGTAACTTGTGGGACTCGCGACCCAAGTTCCCCAGACAAGCCTTGGAGAATCCTATATAGTCCTTTAGGATATTCCCATTTCAGGCTGTCTCCTCCATCCTCTGCCTGAGTTTAACCACTGTCCTCTTCCTCCTCAGAGCTGATCAACTAACTCACAGTGTAACCTACACTACGGGCCTGGGGCAATGGGATGGCTGGGGGGGCATAAATGGTCCTGCAAAAGCACCACAGTATGGTTATCGTCCTTCATGCAACTGCTGTATCCACACATACATGCACATTCCCTCTGATATTTACCTTCCAGGGAAGATTCTCCATCAGGCACCAGCTCCACCACAAGCTCCTTATCTCCTTCGTCTTTAGCCAACCAGCAGTGTGCCACAAACGTATAGATATCCATTACTTCTTCCACCTTGGTCTCCTCTTCTTCCTCCTCATCAGACTCCTTCTTTTTCTTCTTTTTATCAGACTCCTTTGTCTTCATGGCAAGCCACTTCAGCATGACACTTTCCAGGAACCAGCCATCCCCAATGCCTTTCCCATCACGGCCTATCTGAATCTTATAAATCTTGCCAACATCTGCAGCCTCTCTCTGCCACCAAGGGAAAGTCAGCACCCAAGAGGATATAAGACATCTTAACTTCATAAGGTGCATTCTTAAAAATGAGGAGCATCACCTCTATTACCCAAAATGATCTAAGCAAGGATAAGATCAATTTTTAATGCAAGTTTACCTTTACTTTTTCCTTCCTGTTTTATTCTTTCATAATTCCCATCACCAAATCTCATCTGAACAGACTGAGCTGAAGACATTCAGAACAACCATGGCGAGGATAGGAGCTGAAATCATATTTACTGGGCTCCCTACCTCTCCATTGCTCTCCTCACCAGTATTGTCTCTATGTTGGCATTAAAGGTGAATATGACAAAATATCATACTAGTTTATCAGATTCTCAGTGCCTGAGTTCTTTTTTAAATGAACTACAAGGATGTCGTGAAGTTACGCAGGGAGAAAATTAGAAGGGCCAAAGCCCAACTAGAACTTAATCTGGCTACTGCCGTAAAAGACAATAAAAAATGTTTCTATAAATACATTAGCAACAAAAGGAGGGCTAAGGAGAATCTCCACCCTTTATTGGATGCGGGGGGAAACATAGTGACAAAGAATGAGGAAAAGGCTGAGGTACTTAATGCCTTCTTTGCCTCAGTCTTTAATAGTAAGACCAGTTGTTCTCCAGGTACCCAGACCCCTGAGCTGGAAGACAGGGATGCGGAGCAGAATGAAACACCTATAATCCAAGGGAAAACAGTTAGTGACCTGCTACACCACTTAGACACTCACAAGTCTATGGGGCCGGATGGGATCCACCCAAGGGTAGTGAGGGAGCTGGTGGAAGTGCTCACCAAGCCCCTTTCAATCCTTTATCAGCAGTCCTGGCTAACTGGGGAGGTCCCTGCTGACTGGAGGTTAGCAAATGTGACACCCATCTACAAGAAGGGCCGGAAGGAGGACCCAGGGAACTACAGGCCTGTCAGCCTGACCTCGGTGCCGGGGAAGCTGATGGAGCAGATCATCCTGAGTGCCATCACACAGCATGTAGAGGATAACCAAGGGATCAAGCCCAGCCAGCATGGGTTCAGGAAAGGCAGGTCCTGCTTGACCAACCTGATCTCCTTCTATGACAAGGTGACCCGCCTAGTGGATGAGGGAAAGGCTGTGGATGTTGTCTATCTAGACTTCAGTAAAGCCTTTGACACGGTTTCCCACAGCATTCTCCTGGAGAAACTGGCTGCTCATGGCTTGGACGGGTGTACTCTTTGCTGGGTAAAGAACTGGCTGGATGGCCGGGCCCAGAGAGTGGTGGTGAATGGAGTTTACTCCAGTTGGCGGCCGGTCACAAGCGGTGTTCCCCAGGGCTCTGTGTTGGGGCCAGTCCTGTTTAATATCTCTATCAATGATCTGGACGAAGGGATCGAGTGCACCCTCAGTAAGTTTGCAGATGACACCAAGTTGTGTGGGAGTGTTGATCTGCTTGAAGGGAGGAAGGGTCTACAGAGGGACCTGGACAGGCTGGATCAATGGGCTGGGGCCAATTGTATGAGGTTCAACAAGGCTAAGTGCAAGGTCCTGCACTTGGGCCACAGCAACCCCATGCAACGCTACAGGCTTGGGGAAGAGTGGCTGGAAAGCTGCCTGGCAGAGAAGGACCTGGGGGTGTTGGTTGACAGCCGCCTGAATATGAGCCAGCAGTGTGCCCAGGTGGCTAAGAAAGCTAATGGCATCCTGGCTTGTATCAGAAATAGTGTGGCCAGCAGGACTAGGGAAGTGATTGTCCCCCTGTACTTGGCACTGGTGAGGCTGCACCTCGAATACTGTGTTCACTTTTGGGCCCCTCACTACAAGAGAGACATTGAGGTGCTGGAGTGTGTCCAGAGAAGGGCAATGAAGCTGGTGAAGGGTCTAGAGCAGAAGTCTTATGAGGAGCGGCTGAGGGAACTGGGGTTGTTTAGCCTGGAGAAAAGGAGGCTGAGGGGAGACCTTATTGCTCTCTACAACTACCTGAAAGGAGGTTGTAGAGAGGTGGGTGTCGGTCTCTTCTCCCAGGTAACAAGTGATAGGACCAGAGGAAATGGCCTCAAGTTGCGCCAGGGGAAGTTTAGATTGGATATTAGGAAAAATTTCTTCACCGATAGGCTTGTCAAGCATTGGAACAGGCTGCCCAGGGAGGTGGTTGAGTCACCATCCCTGGAAGTATTTAAAAGACATGTAGATGTGGTGCTTAGGGACATGGTGTAGTGGTGGACTTGGTAGTGCTAGGTTAACGGCTGGACTCGATGATCTTAAAGGGCTTTTCCAACCTAAACGATTCTATGATTCTAAAAGAATAATAAGATACATTTAATACTTAGCACGAGATATGAACCAAGCAAGAAGCAATAATGGTATAGCGAAAAGGCAGTAAACTTGGACTCAGATAACCTGATCTCTGACATGGACCATGGGCTTGGACTGCCCTTCTCCTTACTTCTCATCTGGAAAATTAGAAGAGTATCTTCTCACTTCGCTAGTGAGCAAAGAGGATACAATCATTAGTGATTACAATGCATCAGTGGCAGAAGGTTGTATCAGTAAGAAGATTTCCATCTCTCTAGTCAATATAGCAGATATAAAACCTTGTTGGTTTAGATTATTTGTCTGGATTACTACCTAATGAAGTTGGATAGAAGGTTTTACTCCACACAATCCTTCAACAACCAATGACTTGTTTCTGATGATTGCTTATCCTTTTAGGTAGTGTTTATGCTATAAAATTTGGAAATATTTGCTTCAGGCTGAAAACTGGCAACTTGGCATATAAGGTTTCAGTCTAGAAGCATTTTTTTTCTATAGTAGATTAAAAGAAAAGCAATTGCACACAAGATGCTTATCAGAAAACTAAAATTGATCCAGCTGTCCTGGCATAAAAAATGTGTCTTTCCTTACACCACTTTACCCTTAGATTTGCTATAATCATCCTGCATGCCCTGGTTATAACTGATGGCATTTCCTATTAGCATGTAGCTCACAGAATCTTATTCTTGCCCATATCTTTCTGTAAATATTCATATCATGAAAGAGATAGAGGGTCTGTCTATTAATGCTTCAGAGCTTCTGCCTTGTGTGCTTATAAAAAAAAATCACAGAAAATGGGCAGAACTTTTAAGTCTGGCAATAAACATCTGAGAGAGGATATAAACATGGCTATGTAAACAGAACACTGTACATATGGCTTTATTATAAATCTGATATTGGCTAATAACTTTTACTCATAAATTTTGGAAAGCTTATTTCCTTTAAAATCAGAGAAACCTAATCTTAAAATTATAGATTCTTAAAAAAGCAAGCATTTATAAGGTGCTAGTCATCTTAAATCCTAAAGAACTCATTAAAAATGGATAAACATCACTAACTCCATTCCATAAAGCAAGAAACTGAGGCAGGAGGAGGTGAACTGATCTCAAAAATATACTTTACAAAACTGTGATAAAGCTGTAGATAAAGACATCTCCATTTGGCCAGTGACAACAGGGAAGATACCCCAGTCTTGATGATTCAGAGGAGCTTCCACAACTAGCTCCAAGTAGGTGCTTAACTGTGATGAGATGGATCCCACCTCTGTTGGACTGTATATTCACAAGGAGACCTAGGCACCACTGTGGTGAGCCTTGTGCTGTGAGCACATACGACAGATGTGCCTTAAATCCTGCTTCCATCTGGACTCTGCTTTACTGTCCAGATGTTGGTGTCTCCTGAGGTTACTTCAGTACAGAAGGATGTGGCTCTGACATGCCCTGACAGTACATCCTGTCCTTGCTCTAACTCCACATCAGGGCAAGAACTAAGACCATTCCTTTCCCCCAGACCTTGGTTTCTCTGGACAGAAAAACCCAAGCAAGCAAGCCAGAAAAGGACAGCGGTCCAACGTAGCCAGGTCCCACTCAGGAGAGGATGCCCAACCACACTGCGGTGCACACCCTCTGCTCAGCCTTGTCAGCCCAGGACCTCTTGCTGGATTAGCCAGGTCCTGGCTGACACACCTGAGTTATGTCTGAGGCTTTTCATCCCTGCAAATACTCTGCTTACTGTTGGGTTGCTCAGAAAGAGGTGTGGACTCTGCAGTATAAACCTAAATGCTGGCCAGACCGATAGCTGGAGGAGTGTGCTGTACACCTTGAGTGCTGTGACTGTGCAGTGCTCGCTGGACTAGTGCTACAGGCAGTAAAATCCATGGGGCACTCACACGTTCACAGAAATTACAGCAGCAAACCTCTGCAGGGTTGGGCTGACAACATGTACCAGTGGCAAAAGGCATGTGTGACCACAGGAAAGCCAGGATTCCTTATATTCTGTATGGGGTTTCTTTTTCCCCAACTAGATAAAGAAAAAGGACAATAATGGGGTCAGGCCCAAAATATAAGTTTAAGGTCTTTTGAGATCTAACATGAGTACCTCCTTTTGAAAGTAAAGGTAAACAAATGCTATCAGACCATATTCTTCCACGACACCTTTGCTATCAGTCCCTCAGAAGATGAAAGTCACTCCACGAAACACAAAACCTCCCAAAAGAAATACAAAATCTCCCAAAAATATGGATAGAGGACAGCAGATACCAACAGACCTGGCAATTTTGTTAAAAAGTCAATTGTTTTGTATGATTGGGCTGATTAGCCTGTTGATGTCTCAGTTTTGGCCGGTCATTTCTTTCCCCTCATAGAAGCGGCAACAACTGCCTTCATCATACCTTGAAGATATCTGTGGCTCCCCATTCAAAGTTGTTTGATCTGTTTTCTAAGATGATCAATTCAGTTTTGCCAGTCTTGCCATAAATCTGCATGAAGACTTTGGCATTGGTGCCTGCAGCCTGTACATCTCTGGTAACTACAGACACCTCGTAGTTTATCACTAGTCCAAAAATAAAGCAATTAAATCAGCAGAGAAGCTCAGATAACAACATTCCCAAGGGCTCAGGTTCAAAATTAAATTACCTTGTCTTAACAAATGACCACGTAGCCGACCATTTGCTCTTATCCAAACCAAATGTGAGATAACACAACTCTTCACTGAGTTCTAACCTAATAGTTTTCCCTTTTACAAGTATAAAGCCGGTGTCAGAGGGGTGCAAAATAGAGCCTTAAACAGGAATTTCATTTCAGTATTAACTATAGAGTGATTAAATGATCTTCTTAATATAATACAAGGGAGGGAGTTACACAGAGCAGAGGAAAAACACATCTTTTCTCAGGATCCCAAGGCAAATTTTAACCATAGCCTTAAAAGAAAACAAATCTACTGATAAAAGTCAAATAGACAGTAGGGATTTGGTCCTTATTTATCAAACAGCCTCTCTCTTCCAGGCAATGGGGTAATACAAGCAGGACAGGACGTGTGCTTGTGCAGGACTGGGTCAGGTAAATGTGAAAAAAGCAGAACCCACTGATATTGTAATGAAGAAGCACAGCACCTTGTGCTGTGTTACACTGCTCAGGTTGTAAATTTTTTATACGATCTCAGGAAATTAAGATGGAAAACTCAGTAATGTTTTTCCAACTGTTTTAGAAAAAAAAACAAACAGCAGAATAATTTACTTTCCTCACCAACATAAGTTCTTTGGGACAGGGACTTTTTGGTTTTGGTGTCTAACACAGTGGTGTCCTGGTCCTTTAAGAATGCCAGTAATACAAATTTAGTCCTAGCTATAAAAAAGCACACATTTCTCAATGTGTTTTATCTCACATTTCTCAATAGGCACAATCTCACTTGGGTAGACCTCCACCTTCACCCTGCCATCAGCCTTATCTTTGTTGAGCCATCAGTTGCAGGGGAACATGTACTGCCTTCCCTGGACTGGAACCGTGATCTGGACACTGGCCAGGAACCAGCCAGACCGGAGACCCATGTTATTGTGTCCAATCAGTATCCGGTTGATCTTTAAAAAAGCAAACAAAAAACAAGAGGGCAGAAAAAAAACCCCCAACACAACAGAATTTACTTAATATATAAAAATCTCCTTCCTCGGTACTCTGTTCTTACACCATGTTCATGTAAATCATTTATATATGTATTTAACTATAAACTTAAAACACACTCTTCACATGCCAGCATGTACGCTAGACTGCCAATGTAATAGTCTATACAAAATGTATTTCTTAATCTCCAATGCAAAGGTCAGAGACTCTTACATCACATTGAATCCTTAGCTATATATTGATTCTGAATTCAGCTGCTTGCACGAAACACAGAGCCACCTGCAATTAATTCTTACCTTCCCAATATCCATCGTATCTAGAGTAAACTCATCCACGTTCAAAATAATTGCCTAGATCATTATTAGAGACTAAGAGAGGCTCTTTGCTGGAGTCTGTTTTTTCACCATAGATGAAAACTTCGGAGTCTGAGCTGGCACCTGGGATGTCTCCCGTCTTCACGCTGATGTGATAACTGACATCTAAAGTGAGATCAATGTACAAAATACAGACACGTGAGTGGCATTTCCAGTGCTCAGCCAGGCAATTGGCTTCAAACAGATATAGGGGAGGGGGGCTCCAGCTACAGACAAAGAACTTTGCTCCTCCATTCATGCATCCAGCATCTTAGAGCCACACTGGATAAGCTGTCATACCTTGGAGTTATTCACCAAAACATAAGAGACGCAGCAGTTACACTAATAAGCAGAAAATATTCCGTACTCCTCCCTCTCACTGTTAGATGATTACCAAACCATAAAAATGAGCTTGGGCAAGCGAGACGATTTCACTTTTTTTATACTTACAATTTAATTCAATAGCTTTGACTTTTTTTCTAAAACAAAACAAAAAGCATCTCAACCTGAGCTCTGTAAGCACTGTTTTCTAAAGAAAATTGTAGTATTGGAGCCCTGGTTCTCCAGAAAAGGACAATGTAATCTTTTTGGTGATTTTCTTCTGGGAACACAATGTTATTCGACAGAATTTACTCTGCTAAAGCAGTGGCAATTCAAGATCCTTCAGAGAAAGCTATATACAAGAAAGCAATTCTTAAACAAATCACGACATTAAAAATCAAAGCTTATTTCTACATATATAATGTTGCAATTATTCTCTTTTATGCAAATTAATCCCATTCATAAACTAGGATTTAAGGGTCAGAGGCATTTCCCCCCGAGTCACCTACTGC
Source organism: Mycteria americana (assembly GCF_035582795.1). Lineage (NCBI taxonomy): Eukaryota > Metazoa > Chordata > Aves > Ciconiiformes > Ciconiidae > Mycteria > Mycteria americana. Next base: position 12,182,709 of record NW_027445436.1, read on the forward strand.
AGCTTCTTGCATAAGAATGGCAAAAAAAGCCCAGTAGATTTACTGTGAACTGACATGAATCATTAAGTAGAATAAAGCAAGTAAATTTGTGCATACACAGCTCAAACCCAGACCTTCTTTTTTCCAAGCTAAACTCACTTTTTAGCATTGGTGAATCCCCAGCGGGCACTAATTCTCGGACAATCTGACCATCATCCTCATTTTTGTCAAGCAATCTGCTTTACAGCAGAAGTAAGTTATCTTTGAATAATTAGGACCTATTAGACCTTTCAAAATCTAGGGTGGCTCCACACATAGTAAAAATCCACACCATAATAAAAAAGATATTTTTACAGGGCTCTGTATCTCTGTTAACTTTGCAGGAACTTGACCAGACCCTACGGCAGTCACACCTTAAACCTCCATTTTTCCAAGAAAAGAGATCGTGAGAGCCCTGCTCACAGTAGATAAGCATCTGCTGTGATGTCCATCTGTCTGGAAAGCAAAAACTCCATAGCCACAAGTTATTCCTGTAAATGGGCAGTCTCAGTCTCTTGAAAGCATTGACCTTCACTGACCAGAAATACTTGCAGCCTTTATTACTAGCCGCCTTGATTACAACCTTTATAGCATCTAAGTTACTAAACCCCCCTTTTTTTTTAGCGTTTGCTTACTCTAGTTTATCATCACTTTTCCCTTCCTTACAGATAAGTATATAACCCTTTTTTCTCCACCAGAAAGGGGATGAATTATGTTGTTCCCATTTTCAGGGCTGGGTATGTGGAGGCAGCTGGCATCAGCAAAAGGAAGGATTTCCTTTGTTTCTCAACATTAATCTAATGATCCAACTAGACTAATTAAGAAGAAAAGCCAGGCACAAAGCAAAACATAGCATGATCTCAAGGGAAAAAAATCTGAAAGGAAAATGGAGGGGAACCAATTGCTAATCTGTTAATCTTCACAGCTACTCCTTCAACCTCAGAGATGAAGGAATTACAGCCCCCAACCCCATCATATGCCATACAGCAACTGTTGTACAACAACAGCAAGGGCCCTGGCAGAGGTTTCTCACTTTCCACTTCAAACCCAGACTGCTGCTGTACTCAGGATATTCCTGTAGGCATCTGCTTAAGGTCAGGTTTCCCATAGTGGTGCACTGGGGCCATTTCAGTCCCCAAACATTGCGTCATGAGAGCAGGCACAGTTCCCAGAAAGCACGTTGTTCCCAGGTACACAGCTATCTGCAGCAGCTTCTTTTGCAGTTAAAAATACTGCTTAAAACCAATGGGGGTGAACGAAGGACAAGTGAGTGAGCTCTGGCAGGTCACGCAAGGTATTTAAATTTCTGTAATAATTCCCAGAACTAGAAAAAGATAAACAAATCCCCAGAAACTGTTTCTTTTTAAAGGCGGCCACATAGCTATGTGAATGACACCAGACCACAGAAGACCTGCTTCTGCACAAACACATGAAGCACAGATGTACTGCAAGCTTCCTGCAATGTCGCCGTGCCACACATGTTCTCCTTGTCTGATCTTCACACCAAAAAGGAGGGGAGTTCACTTCCCATTTAAGTTTCCACTTTTGATTTTGCTGATGAGCCAGCATACATGGAAACCAGCAAACGACCCTCATAACAGGGATTTGGGGACATGAACAAATGCCTACTGAGAGCTGGATCAAACCTATGGTATCTCACTGGTAATAAGCCAGCACAGCTTACTGTCATGACAAGTTGGACTTGCCATGGTGACCAAGAAGTAACCAAATATTTTGGAAGACCAAGGATGATAGGTCTCCGTTTCATCCATCTGAAGGAAGGTTATCTTTTTAGTCTCCTCTCCCTTCCCACACACAAGAAAACAATAAGCACAAAGAAACCATGCAGAAAACCAGCACTGGAAGAGAAATCCAAACAGGAGCTAGAGCCGGCCGGTCCCAGAAGCACTAGCAGCAAAGTCCCCATGCAAAAGAGGTGCATACAGCCCCACCACAAAGACACACATCTCCACTCCCAGCTCCCCTCTAAGCTTTGGTGGGTTGTCCGGTATGCAGTCTACCCCATATTCTTCCCTTTCACTCTGTAAAGCAGGTGGCCATGTGCAGGTGGCTTGAAAAGGGCTAAAAGCTAAGGGGGGGGTCAGCATGAAGATGATGAACACGTGAACATGTGATGATCACACGAACACCATGTGAGGGCAACAGGTGCAATGTTGTGCCTCAGTGGAGGCTGAGAACTGTAGTGGGGATAGAGGAGCAGAAAAATCTGTGGGGAAGATCATGAAATTGATGTCAAGAACTGAGCAAGGGTGGAGTGCAAGGAGAGCAGAAGAGGAGCATGCCAAGACATCACATTGTCTTAAGAAAGGAAGCCTTTATTGATGTTTTGGGGTAGGGGGATTTTTTTTACCTGTTAGAACTGGTCCTTAACACCTTTGTATCATGGAGTTCTTGATGCTGGCTCAGGATTCACATCCTTGGACAGGTATCCAATGGCTAGGGGATCACATCATCCCAAAAGTCAAGATGCTTCTGTGTACATGGATGTTAACTGGGAGGACCCACAGAATTCGAGCCCGAACTCCACCACCCTAGGACCACTGAATTCAACACGGCCTTCAGGAAGGCAGAAGCTCACAAGGTAGACACACTTCTGCTCTCCTGCTGCTGGTTTTTGTGTCCTGCAAGCTGCTGTTTATGCTGCCAGTGTACATGCTGTTATTTTCTGTCACCTTTGCCATTGCTGATGTTTTAGGGAATTGTGGGATGAATCTGGGTGAAATGCTTCTGTGCCAAGGTGGCAGGATGAAAATACATCCCACAAGAAACAGATCTCTGTGTGCAGCATGGAAAATGCTAACTGCTTCAGCAGTGAGGATGGACAAGAAAAATTAATCCAAAAAGGAGGACACACCTCTAGATAAAGAAATTCCCTCTACCAATGTTGGTAGCTACTGATGGCAAGAGGAGTATGTCTTGGACTGGAAGAGGGAGGTTTATCAGCAGAAGTAGATTAAGTTACTACTTAACTTAATCTACTTACTTTGTTTCATCCACGAGAATAGTCAGAAGTGGCGGAAGCACTATTTTCTCAAGAAGATGACTTTAACTAGTGACAGAGGAAGTATTTGGATGAGCAATGCCACTGTGTTCCTTCCCTTCAGCACATATGCTGCAATATCCTAATTTTACTTCAATGTAATTCCAATAGCATATCACTGAGCAGCAGATTGCAACCAGAGGTTTATAGTCTTACACTGAACATAAATGGATTGGCATATTATAAACATATCAGGCTGCAGAAAATAAATTTTTCAGTAGAGTGCCATCATATTCCTAGTACAAAAGACCTGTCAAAACCTTTTATTTTACCAGAGCTTCCATACGATTTCAGTGCATGTAATTCACATGCCACTGTGGGTTTTGCAAGGGTGTAGTCGTGTCCTGTATCATATACTTAGTTCTAAAGAGATATTGCATGTCCAATAACCCAAAGCAGACACAAATATGACATTAAAACCACTTCAGAGAGAATTTCTAGAGGATCAGAGAGTCAGGGAAGCACTGGAAAAAAATATGGTATAGCATTTGAAATCCAGTAGATGATAGCCTGTGTGCAATTAGAATGACTAGCACATCCATTAGATTCAGAGATACATATGTATTTGTGTGTCTTTAAATATAACCTATATATATAAATGTGTAAAATAGATAGACATTTCAGTCTATTTTCAGGCAACAAAAGGAGGTTTCTCTGGATCCTTTGTATGATCTTTTGGCATTTGACTGAATAAATGTTCTTTCACAGGAGCCTCCTAGTGCATCATCCCATTCATGGTCTGTCTGTTGTTCTTCAGAGAATTAACAATGTTCCCTTATGCTTGTGCTGGAGAAAAATTAGGATGGTGCAGTCCATATGCTTAGAAAAAAAATGTAATGAAGTATCATTGAAGATTTCAGTGGAGCTGTAATGATTTATAGCATATAAAATTCTATCCTATCACGAACTCATGACTTTGCCTGATTGAAAATTCATTTCTGTCTGGGATATAAATATTATGAAAAATAGGCTATTTTAGAGAATGTCAGCTAGTCCATTCCTGGACTTCCACAGAGCCTTGAGGAGAAAAAGAAATCTGAAGAACTCAGTTCTGAGCTTCAAAAAGGTTTGGCTCCAGTTCTGAGGCAAAAGGTGAACTCCTTCATTTTGAACTTTCTAGCGGTATTCATAATCACAATACCTAAAGCACATCAGGTATTATAAGGTATAAATTGTTCAGTTGTACCACTGAATGATTCAGTGTTCAGTCCCTAAAAGCATGGATATTGTAATGTCATGTGGTCATAATACTGCAATGCATACAAGTGATGTACTAGTAATTCTGCAATAACACTTGGACAAGTTACTTGCATTTACTTCTTTGCAAGCACAGATCAAATGACCGCTTTAAAAATCACTGAATCTAAGAAGAGCTACAAGCTATTCCCTTTACAGCCAGCTGTTTTAAGCATTGAAAGCACAGGCCTGGGAGTCATTATTTCTCGATGCTCATCCTGAATCTGACACAAACTCACAATTAATCCACTTAGCTTCTCTTTCTCTCTGCTGGCTCCCTTGTACAACAAAGACAGTTCTTCTCATGGAGCTCTTGTGACTATTCGGTAATAGATGTTCCTATAGAGTCATAAAAAAGCTTTCAAATTAAAAGACAAAACATAGCCATGTATATGAATATGTAAATAACAAGAACAGAGACTTCAACGAGTTATATGCAATGAAGATCTATAAGGATATCCTACAGACATTAGTTATAGTGGAAGCTGGTTAGCCATCTGCTCTCCACATGCTGGTACAGCCTAGTTTTTACAGAGGTAAGAAGCCTGTGAAGCTTTCTGCATGGGTGAGATGTGTTTCTGCTGGAAGGCATTTTGTCCTCTAGCTGTCTCACAGTAGCAGCTAAGCGGCAGAAAGTCAATGGAATAGCTTTCAATATGGACACAGCAGCAGAAGTTGTTTTCTCCAGACCATGCAATTGTGCTGTGTAGAAGAGTGGAAGTTAATCAAGTCTTGGAGATGAAGGCAATGAGAACATCAGCATGTCCACTGGCTGGCCACAGACTGGCCAAGCATAAACAAAAGCTTCCCTGGTGTCTCCCGGATGGAGACTCTAGCTAACCCTGCTTGTATTGGCTCACTAAAAGAAGGCCGCTCTTCTTGGCCAAGCCTTCTTCAACATCTTGGCTCTGAAGAAGCAGGTGAAGCAGGCCTCTCTGAGCACCTGCCCAAGCAGTGAGGACATAAGCTGTCCTTGGCCTACAGGACTGGAGGGGAACATCCAAACGCTGCAGGTCATGGAGATGTTTATCCCTCACATGGAGGATGCAGTGGGTGAGCACCTTCACCTTCAGATATCTCCAGACTCCATGATGACACCCGTATACTGCGATGATGCCCCAGTCTCTCAAGAGACGCAGTCACCAAAGATAGTGAGAGGGAGCAGCTGTCCCTGTGTTTGGAGGTGATCAGTCATGTTACCTTCTCAATCTGAGAGGAAGAGATAATGCTGGCACAAGGACAACAAACAAAGCTGCACAAACACCACTGATATCACTTGGAAAAAGAGACATTAAGAAAGGCAAGAAGAGTGGAATTCCATCACTTGTGACTTGAAGCCTGAATGCACCCCATTAATATTTTGGGGATAAGGTCTTGGGTTTTTTTTCTCCCTCCTTTTTTAGTCCCTGGCCTGAGGGGAATGCCCTGTGGACTCTGATGCTTCTGACCCACAGGTGTAAACCTCAGGGGAAGGGGGTCATCATGCCAAGCTGAGGGAAGACACCCAATTATACAGTCAAGTAAGGAGACAATTCAAAATGAAATCTTTAAAATGAGCCAGCTGCATAGTGCAGTTAGACACAGAAATATCTCTGAGGAGTCTGAGCAAAACAGCTCTTCATGTGGACACTTCATGTCCAAGTAAAAACCTGTCTCGCTTGCCTGCTTAACTCAGTAAAACATATGGTTGTTAAATATGTATCAAGAGGCAGCAATGACAACACGGTGGTTTGTTCTTTGAAAAGGGAGAGACTGGCTTGCTTTTCACAACCAAGATGACATTGCATCTACTGCTCCGTGCTGTCTCCCCGATGAGTTTGCTCTCTGATGTGATGTGGCTTTAGCAATGCAGAGAGGCTGGGGCTGGCTCCCATTTTGTGTTTGGCTGACTCCCCTCATTATAGCGGAGTTCTTCCTGATTTACAGTGACAAGAGACAAGTAACCAGTTTAGCAGTTTTACCTTTGTTTGCAATTTAAAAATAATTGTGTTTGCGTTTTACAATTCCACTTGTCCCCCAGGAGATGACTTTTTAGAATGGGTACTTGATGTTGTTAAGTGGAGCTCAGTGGACTTCCATCTTACAGGGTGAACATCCTGAGAGGGCAAGTGGGACTTTACAGGACACTGAACTACAGTGAAGTTAGTCTTTTATGTTTGCACCCAGTTCTCTCTGGTTTGTGCTGCGATGTTGAGGCAGACCCTAGTTAGTGCCAGGACAGATGGTGCATCTCATTCCCCATGGGTAGCCTCAGTACAGCACGTTTCTTTTAGCCACTTGATTGTCTAGGAAAGAGAAGAATACATTTATAACCCACCCATAGGGGTAAGTTACAGCCCTCTGCTCTACCACTATCTCTGTCTCCACGATATGCATTTCCCTTCATGCAAGGAGCTCTCAAGATGGCAGCATAACAATTTTGCATTCTCCCAACACAAAAATAGCATCCCATTGCTCCTGGAAAGATGGGATGTGCATGTGAGGGACCAGAACCTTGTCCCACAGATGCAATAAAACTAGCAGATTGCAGTGGATTGCAGAGCATGTTTCTGCACCAGGCAATTGCAGTAACACTGGATGTACTGGAAGGTTGCATTTTACCTTTTAGAAATTCTCTGTATTACTGAGCTAATTGCTGAGAAGTTCACAATTCAGATTGCTGTTCATTTGGTAAGGGGAGTTAACCATATCTTAAACTTCCCAATCCACACTCTTTGCTTTCAGGCTTAGCAAAAATAAATTAATGAATAAATAAAAAGGATTAAGCTGTGCTCAGAAAATTTCAGTCTTGGAACAACAGCTAGGCTCTTCAAAGTCTGGCAAATGCATAGATGGAGGCATAATGTGCAAGCATTGTTTCCAGTACCTGTAGCAGGGGAATTCCACAGCCTCGCTTTCTGGCTGTCCTTCTTCCCTCACTATCACTTTGGCAAGGTACCAGCCACTGCTTCCTCCTTTGCCATCATGCCCTATCCTCACCCTCCTCACCTGCTTCAGCGTTACTGCTTCAATGAAGAATTCATCAGTCTTTGAGAAGAAGAAAAAAGGTAAGGCAATATTTCTCCTTAAAAACAAACAACCCAAATTTATTCTTGCAATCAGACCAACATCATCAGCATGCTGCAAGATAATTCTTCACAAGATGAAGGAGAAAGTATGAATTAATTTACCAAAGAATGAAAGCTTGAATATTTGCGCTAGATGTATAACATTAGATTTACAAATATATGATCTGCCAGCATTTTAAATCTCCCATGTCATTGCATGTCCTCCACAACTGTAAAAAAAGAAAAGTAATTTGATTATTAAGAAGTTCATACAGAGAGGCAGGAAATCCAAGTTCAAACCCCTGCTCAGATATCAGCTTTCTGGGAAACCCAGGGCAGATGACTTCAGACCAAATCCACAGAGGTATTTAGAGGCACAGTTCAAAGACATTACCCCATGTTAAATTCAGACAACATGGACTACTGAGCACAATTTAACCCCAGCCATTTCCTGGCATGCAAGCATTGGGCATGGCTGCACAGGGGTACTTCCAGCTGCTCCGTGAGTTGTCTTCAGAGGTTGGTGTGAACCTAACCCAGCAGCTAAATACCCTTAATACCCCACAAGAGACAGGAATTTTATGTCTTCCCCCCCCCCCAGAAAAGGGCACAAATCACCAACCTACAGATTAGCCCAAGTGGTGGCCCCTCAGGATCAGAGCTCTGTTACCCAAGATCACATTGGGAGCAGCAGTTCCTGATGGCTGAAGGAAGAAAGATGTATTAAAAGAGTGAGTTACTCCTCTGAGAATCAGGCCAGATAAGTATCTATGGTACATGTACAGATGCACACAAATGTATGGTAAATACCTGTGTAAATACACAGCATATCTGAAGCATATAGACCAACAAACAGACATGACTGCTGTGGTTACCATCTGGCTGAGATGCCTCATTAGATAAGAGAAAGCTAACCAAACACTGCGATTCATTCGTTCTTCATCTCCCAAAAGCCTGTGAAGCACATACAGTGGTAGCATATATCCAGCTAGCTCCCAGAAAGCGTGGTGGCAAGGCAATATTTATTTAAATATTTAAATTTATTAAAACAATCATAACTTTTTCCATCATTCAGGACTCCAAACTGACCTTTAAAATAAAGACAACTAAGCATACTATCACTGGTTTAAGTGTTAATGATGGACTTACATACATGAACAAGTGTTACATACTCAAAACTGCTGAATTGGGGATTTAATGTATCAAAACCTCACTGAGTCAGTCTAAGTCAATGAAGTCTAATTCATTAGGCCTGATGTTCATCTTACTTATTAATGGCTGATATAAGTTAATGAGTAAGTAACTAAATGGAACTGTATCAGAGCAAACACCTAATTTAGAGGCATCTTCAAATTTTACCTTCTATACAGGCTGTTAGTTTGCATCTGCAAGCAAACTTTTCATGTTAAATTGGTAATCAAGGTACTATTGATTTAAGTGGCTGTAGATTAGAGACCGCACTGACTTAGGTACATATCTTTTTAACAGGGTATCTGAGTTAATCAGTGTAGATATACTCATTCAGTCTCTTGAATATACGAGCTCTAAGTTTGTCAGGATCAATCCTTAAACAGCTTCCAATTCATTCACCAGCTTTCACCTCCTCATGCCAAGAGAGCAGTTTTCCATTAACAGATTCCAGTTTGGTTTATATCATCTGGATACTATTAATCACATGAATTGATTTCCAAAATTCCTTTTTTTTTTTTTCCCCTTCATGCAAGTTACCCTATACCTCATTTTTGGGAGTAAAAATAAAATAGTCATCATCTGTGTTTAAAATATTTGTATCTTCTGTGAATCAAGCATCTGTCTTTGGAACTCCATTGAAACAGTCTTCAAACCACCACCAAAGCATGACTCATTTTGCTGCCATTTTGACAAAACTAGATTTTGCCAAATGACAAAATGCTGTCCTTTACAGCTTGGACCTACCTTTTAAAAATAAAAAATCTATAATGTAAGTGCAGAGGCAAAAATATGATGTTTACAATGTCCATGTCTGCAAACCTTTATATCATTTAGAAGCAGAATGAACTTTCACACTATGTAAATGCCACATGTTTCCACGGACAGGTCTTACAGGCACAAGAAAACCTTGAAGAAAGTTCTTTTAAAGTCTAAAAAACTCAGTGATTTCAGTGAAGAATTGGAAATACTAGACAAAGGCAAATCCAATGTGTTAATCCATATTTCAGAAGCCTAAATTCAGTGGTCAGTTCTGAAAACGTGACCTCCTTTTATCCTCATTTTCTTCCCATTCCAAATCTTCAATCAAATAATGACACAAAAAATGGGAAATCTGCAGAGTTCTGTGATCAGGTTCTCAAAATCTCTTCCAGGAGATACTGATTACATTTTACCAGTCTAAGTTGGACCCTAGAGATCCAAAATGTGCCTCATAATTGAATACATATTAAGTAGGTTGACCCCATAGATCAGATCAGCACGCTATTTGCTTGTTAATGCTGCAAGGGCTTTAATTACAGTTTGACCTCTTCATTATCTCCAGCTTTCCAGGGAATAAGCTCTGTCTTCAGTGCAGGCCATTTTCACCCTCCTGCATTCAGGACACAGGCATACAAAAACATGTTGAAAACCAGACTGAAAATAAGACACAAAAATTGAGTGCAGCATGGTTGAGGGGAGACTGGAGGAAATATAAAGGAAACACATTACGCTTTCGGTTCTGATTTTCACATTAAATAAGATGCTTTTTCTTCCTTTGCCCTGGGAGCCAAAGTTTTGCCGTATTAGATGGAGGGGGAAAGGCTCCCTCTTGTTCTTGGAAGGTGGAAAGATTTCCTGGAAGCTTTCCTCAAACTGAAGATGCAATTTCAACAGTCAGTACTTACCTGGAGAGCAAACTAGGAGACTCTTTTATGAATATACCGATGTCAAGCAAGGGCACACTGTCCCTGACCTAAACCTCCCCCCCGCAGCTGCAACCTGTTATGATGCTCTGTGGACACGATTTATTTCTCCCTACTGCCCTAGCCCAAACTGGCAAGGAAATCAGCCAAGTTTCCAAATAAACGTCTCAAAAAAAAAAAAAATCTGCAAACCATCACACACATTAAAACCCATCTTAATGAGTGTCCTGGTCTCGGCTGGGATAGAGTTAATTTTCTTTCTAGTAGCTGGTATAGTGCTGTGTTTTGGATTTTAGTATGAGAATAATATTGATAACACGCTGATGTTTTGGTTGTTGCTAAGCGGTGTTTACACTGGGCAAGGACTTTTCAGCTTCCCATGCTCTGCCAGGTGCAGAAGAAGCTGGGAGGGGGCACAGCCAGGATAGTTGATTCAAACTGGCCAAAGGGCTATTCCATACCATATGATGTCATGCCCAGTACAGAAACTGGGGGGAGTTGGCCAGGGGGTAGCAATCACTGCTCGGGGACTGGCTGGGTGTAGGTCGGCGGGTGGTGAGCGGTTGTATCACTGGTGGTTTTTTTCATGGGTTTTGTTGCTCTCTCGCTCCCTTGTTATTATTTTGTTGTTGTTGTTCCAATTATTAAACTGTTCTTATCTCAACCCACAAGTTTTCTTACTTTTGCTCTTCCGATTCTCTCCCACATCCCACCATGGTGGGGGGAGGGTGAGCGAACGGCTGTGTGGTACTTAATTGCTGACGGGGGCTAAACCACAACAGTCCTTTTTGGCGCCCAGCATGGGGCTCGAAGGGTTTGAGATAATAACAGATTAACCAGAGCGTATTAAGGAATTTAGATCTGTTAGTAGTTGTGGGACGCGATATTGATTCATCCATTCTCGATATTGGTTTACCTGATCTGCACCATGCTCATTTTTTTGCTGTACATGTTAAAGATGGGTGTTGGTTTTTGCAGTTTGCTGTGCTCTGCTTTAATTGGTGATGTTTTGCCTGTGAGATTTGTTATTAAAACAGTGACCTTGGGTTTATTTTGGTATCTAAGGGCTGTACTGAAACCATTACTGTATGTCGGGTACCACCTCACGGAGACAATTAGCAATTATACTTCTTCCTCTGAGAGGTTTTTTAATGGAGGAAATACAAAATGGCACCTTCGCTACTTTCTTCTACAATGTTTCCTCCTTCATTACAATAACTTTTGAGTATCTTGAACATCCTTGGGTAGTTAAGATACATCTATTGGTATTGCTTGGGAATACTGTTTCGATTTTGTCCAAGATTACTAAGCAATTTAAGAATATCATCCAGAGATCTGCCCCAAGGCCAGATAGCTATGAGTGGCAGGGTGTGTGGGATAGCATGGGCAAATGCCTAGGACGGTGGGCACCTCCAGTGTTCTGGAACTTCACCCCTGAACAAGTGCAGAATCCTGAAAAATTAGTAGAATATTTGGAAAAAGTATGTTGTCACCCTGACAATTCTAAGGATATAAAAATCACTGCAGTGTGCTGGGGTCTGGCCCATGCCTACCGAGCCCTGTTCAACGCTACTCAGAACCCTCAAGGATATGGTGACAAAATGACAGGCACTGAGGCTGCTCTGGCCCCCCCTGCGACAGGTACTGTGGCTGCTCTGTCCCCCCCTGCGACAGCCATTGTGGCTACTCCAGCCTCCCCTGCGACAGGCACTGCGGATACTCTGGCCACCGCCGCGACAGGCACTGTGGCTACTCTGGACCCCTCTGTGACAGGCACTGCGGTCACTCCAGCCCCCTCTGCGACAGATAATGCGGTTCAACCAGGGAACCAACCTGTGTCAGTATCAGTCGCCCCTATACACAAGAAGAAATCCTGGAAGCAAAAGTCAGCTCATTTAGAAAGGGAAGATGAAAGAGCAGGGCCATCACAAGGAGAGGAAGAGGAAGAACTCGTGGATGAGATGGAAACCACCCCATCACTATTCCTGAGTGAGCTGCGAGATATGCGAAAAGATTTCAGCCATCGTCTGGGCGAGCACGTTGTCACCTGGCTGCTCTGATGCTGGGATAGCAGGGCCAGTAGCCTGGAATTAGAGGGTAAGGAAGCCAAGCAGCTGGGATCCCTTTCTAGGGAAGGGAGCATTGACAAATCGACTGGAAAAGGGGCACCAGCCCTCAGCCTCTGGAGGCGACTCCTGTCAGCTATGAAGGAAAGATATCCCTTCAAGGAAGATGTTGTATATTGCCCCGGAAAATGGACCACCATGGTATCCATCCTTTCTGGATACCAGAAAGGTATCCAGTACCTGAGGGAATTAGCCATGCTGGAGGTGATTTATGGAGACCTGGAAGATGAGTGGTTATCCAAAGATCCAGATGAGGTCCAGTGCACACGACCCACGTGGCGGAAGTTGGTACGGAACGCACCATCGTCATGTGCCAACTCATTGGCAATACTGACCTGGAAAGACAGAGAGGGTCCAACAGTGGATGAAGCAGCTAGTCAGCTCTGGGAATATGAAGAAAGTATCTCTTCCTCCCTAGTCTCAGCTGTGGAAAAACTGTCCCGGAAGGTCCAGCAACTCAAAGAGGATAGGTCCTACTCCCCACTTGTACGGACCAGTATCTCAGCTATTAGGAGTCAGCGTTCCTCTGCTCAAGAGAGAGGATATAGAGGGTACACACCACGGGGCACCCTATGGTTTTACCTGCGTGACCATGGAGAGGACATGAGGAAGTGGGATGGAAAACCTACCTCGACACTAGAGGCACGGGTATGTGAGTTGCAAGGAACAACAATCGCCAAAGGGGGTCCTTCCAGGAAAATTGCTGCTCCGGTTTCCAGTGGACAGTTCCCCAGACAGAGTAAGAGGGCTGATCTTACTCCTGATTTTAATGAAGGAACTCCTGACTCATATATACAAGAAATGTAATGAATATTATGACCAGGACTAGAGGGGCCCTGCCTCCAGCCAGGTGGAGGAAAGGGACAACCGGGTTTACTGGACTGTGTGGATTCGATGGCCTGGCACATCAGACCCACAGGAATATAAGGCTCTAGTAGACACCAGTGCACAGCGTACCCTAATGCCATCAAGCTATATAGGGGCAGAACCCATCTGTATTTCTGGAGTGACAGGGGGATCCCAACAACTGACTGTATTGGAGGCCGAAGTGAGCCTAACTGGGAATAAGTGGCAAAAGCACCCCATTGTGACTGGCCCAGAGGCTCCGTGCATCCTTGGCATAGACTACCTCAGGAGAGGGTATTCCAAGGACCCAAAAGGGTACCGGTGGGCTTTTGGTATAGCTGCCTTGGAGATGGAGGAAATTAAACAGCTGTCTACCTTGCCTGGTCTCTCAGAGGACCCTTCTGTGGTGGGGTTGCTGAGGGTCGAAGAACAACAGGTGCCAATTGCTACCACAACGGTGCACTGGAGGCAATATTGCACCAACCGAGACTCCCTGATTCCCATCCATGAGCTGATTCATCAACTGGAGAGCCAAGGAGTGATCAGTAAGACTCGTTCACCTTTTAACAGTCCTATATGGCCAGTGAGAAAGTCTAACGGAGAGTGGAGACTAACAGTAGACTATCGTGGCCTGAATGAAGTCACGCCGCCCCTGAGTGCTTCCATGCCGGACATGCTGGAACTGCAATACGAACTGGAGTCAAAAGCAGCCAAATGGTATGCTACAATTGATATTGCTAATGTGTTTTTCTCAATCCCTTTGGCAGCAGAGTGCAGGCCACAGTTTGCTTTCACTTGGAGGGGCGTTCAGTACACTTGGAATCGATTGCCCCAGGGGTGGAAACACAGCCCTACCATTTGCCATGGACTGATTCAGACAGCACTGGAACAGGGTGAAGCTCCAGAACATCTGCAATACATTGATGACATTATCGTGTGGGGCAATACAGCAGAGGAAGTTTTTGAGAAAGGGAAGACAATAGTCCAGATCCTCCTGAAAGCAGGTTTTGCCATAAAACAAAATAAGGTCAAGGGACCTGCACAGGAGATCCAGTTTCTAGGAATAAAATAGCAAGATGGACGTCATCAGATCCCAATGGATGTGATCAACAAAATAACAGCCATGTCTCCACCAACTAGCACAAAGGAAACACAAGCTTTCTTAGGCGTTGTGGGTTTTTGGAGAATGCATATTCCAAATTACAGTCTGATCATAAGCCCTCTCTACCAAGTGACCCAGAAGAAGAACAATTTCCAATGGGGCCATGAGCAACGACAAGCCTTTGAACAAATTAAACGGGAGATAGTTCATGCAGTAGCCCTTGGGCCAGTCCGGGCAGGGCCAGATGTAAAAAATGTGCTCTACACCGCAGCCAGAGTGAATGGCCCTACCTGGAGCCTCTGGCAGAAAGCACCAGGGGAGACTCGAGGTCGACCCCTTGGGTTTTGGAGTCAGGGATACAGAGGATCCGAGGCCCGCTATACTCCAAGTGAAAAAGAGATATTGGCAGCATATGAAGGGGTTTGAGCTGCTTTGGAAGTGGTTGGTACTGAAGCACAGCTCCTCCTGGCACCCCGGCTGCTCGTGCAGGGCTGGATGTTCAAAGGGAGGGTCCCCTCTACACATCATGCAACTGATGCTACGTGGAGTGAGTGGGTTGCACTGATCACACAACAGGCTCAGATAGGAAACCCCAATCGCCCAGGAATCTTGGAAGTAATTATGGACTGGCCAGAAGGCAAAGATTTCGGAATATCACCAGAGGAGGAGGTGACGCATGCTGAGGAGGCCTCAGTGTACAACAAACTACCAGAAAATGAGAAGCAATATGCACTGTTCACTGATGGGTCCTGTCGTATTGTAGGAAAACATCGGAGATGGAAAGCTGCTGTATGGAGTCCTATACAACAAGTTGTAGGAACTGCTGAAGGAGACAAGGAATCAAGCCAATTTGCAGAAGTAAAAGCCATCCTGCTGGCTTTAGACATTGCTGAATGAGAAAAGTGGCCAGCCGCCTGGGCACACTGCTGGCTCATATTCAGGCGGCTGTCAACAAACACCCCCAGGTCCTTCTCTGCCAGGCAGCTTTCCAGCCACTCTTCCCCAAGCCTGTAGCGTTGCATGGGGTTGCTGTGGCCCAAGTGCAGGACCTGGCACTTAGCCTTGTTGAACCTCCTACAATTGGCCCCAGCCCATCGATCCAGCCTGTCCAGGTCCCTCTGTAGAGCCTGCCTACTCTCCAGCAGATCAACACTCCTGCACAACTTGGTGTCATCTGCAAACTTACTGAGGGTGCACTCGATCCCTTCGTCCAGATCATTGATAAAGATATTAAACAGGACTGGCCCCAACACAGAGCCCTGGGGAACACCGCTTGTGACCGGCCGCCAACTGGAGTAAACTCCATTCACCACCACTCTTTGGGCCCGGCCATCCAGCCAGTTTTTTACCCAGTGAAGAGTACACCTGTCCGAGCCATGAGCAGCCAGTTTCTCCAGGAGAATGCTGTGGGAAACCGTGTCAAAGGCTTTACTGAAGTCTAGATAGACAACATCCACAGCCTTTCCCTCATCCACTAGGCGGGTCACCTTGTCGTAGAAGGAGATCAGGTTGGTCAAGCAGGACCTGCCTTTCCTGAACCCATGCTAGCTGGGCTTGATCCCTTGGTTTCCTCTACTTGCCGTGTGATGGCACTCAGGATGATCTGCTCCATCAGCTTCCCCGGCACCGAGGTCAGGCTGACAGCCCTGTAGTTCCCCGGGTCCTCCTTCCGGCCCTTCTTGTAGATGGGTGTCACATTTGCTAATCTAAAGGTGGCCATTGGGATTTCTCTTATTTCCACCAAAGCACCCAATGGGACTCTACACTCAGTAGACCATAAGTCCCCTGTTTTTTGAAATTTCTGATTAACTCAGTGATTTGCATGCAGCTGAGCAGTTCCTCAGAAGAGGAAGAGTGATTGTAATTGCAGATGTTATTAAAATGTAAAAAAACCTGGTTTTGAAAAGTATTTTTAATCAACTGTGGAGAGGGCTGCTTGAGTTCAAATGCAGGCACTTTCCCGTGAGGAGCAGTTGTGCTGAGTAGAGGCGAGATACAGCACCCACGTGTTGGGCTTATAGACGGGTTTCAGAGGGAGGGTGGGAGCACTGCTTCTTGTCTCTTCCCGATGCTGGAGAAAAAGGTCTCTCTCTCTTGAAGGTTGATCTGTGGGCTGATTCTTCATTGTGAAATTTCTTCTGGAAATCCTTCACCCAATGGGATGGGAGGGCAGAGATGAGGGCAGGGTCGGGGGAGGAAGGTGGCAGCTCAAAATCCATCCAGCAAAATCCTAAATAAAGATCTCAAAGGTGACAACAAGGGAAGACACAATCCAACCTCCTGCACTATGACGGTCCCAAGGAGATGGGGCCAACTTGGCTTGTCTTGCCCCATATAGCCAACATGAAGAGCCCGTTCCTCAGGTCCCTGAGCACTCAGCCCTTTTTAACTCTTTTTGTCTGCATGCCATGCCCCTGGATGCTGAAAATGATGTTTTCCCCAAACACATTGTTACAAGGTCCCCCGTCACCAGGACCCTCTCAGGAAGGCAGGAGAGGAGGTAGGAGGGCTGGGGCCCTGAGGAGGCTATGCACTCCAATTCATGAGGTTTTACCTGAAGGGGACGGCATTTTTGTGTCCTTATTTGGAGGGGGTTTATGGGTTTTCTTAACATTTCAGGACTTCCTATTTTGGCTTTTTTTCTTTTTCTAGTGATAACATGGAAGTGTAAAAGTCAATACATCAGCAGAAGTACCAACTGGAAGTATGAACACTTAAAATTAATTGCAAGTCTGTGGAAAATGCAGTAAATTTAAATGGCAATTAATTGTGTTGCTGCAAGTGTTTTATTAATATATGTCTCCACAGTGATAAAATACCGGGTGATGGTTTGCACTGGGATGGTAAGTGGGAGTGGCACAGATGCCAACATCTTTGTCTGCCTCATCAGCAACCAGGGAGACATGGGAGAACGCATTCTCCACAACTGCATCAACACTGTCAATAAATTTGAAAAAGGCAACGTAAGTTCACACAGCAGCTCCTTGTTGTGGTTTAGCCCCAGTCGGCAACCAAGTACCACACAGTTGCTCGCTCACCCTCCCCCCTCGGTGGGATGGGGGAGAGAATTGGAAGAGCAAAAGTAAGAAAACTTGTGGGTTGAGGTAAGAACAGTTTAATAATTGGAACAAAATAATAGTAATAATAATGAATTGTAATAAGAAAGAAAACAACAAGAGAGAGAGAGGAACAAAACCCAAGGGAGGGGAAAAAAAAAAATTATACAACCGCTCACCACCTGCTGACCGATGCCCAGCCACTCCCTGAGCAGTGACCGCTACCCCCTGGCCAATTCCCCCCAGTTTATATACTGTGCATGACATCATATGGTATGGAATAGCCCTTTGGTCATTTTGGATCAACTATCTTGGCTGTGCCCCCTCCCAGTTTCTTGTGCACCTGGCAGAGCATGGAGAGCTGAAAAGTCCTTGCCCAGTGTAAACACCACTTAGCAACAGCCAAAACATCAGCATGTTATCAATATTATTCTCATACTAAAATCCAAACCACAGCACTATACCAGCTACTAGGAAGAAAATTAACTGTATCCCACCTGAAACCAGGACAGCATCCACCCCTTATTCTATACCATCTACGTCATGCCCAGGTTCTACCCTTTCCAATACATTCCAATTAATCACCACCACTTTCCCTGTCTTTTGATATATACACACAGATATCATTCCCTTGGTCTATGGGCCATCCCTCTAAAATGTCCGTTGAGTTCACTTAGTCCATGACTTTGGGCTCCATCTGTCATAACAGTCCTTCAGGGCAGGAGAGATGGTGTGTGGTGTTGGGTTGTTGCATGCTGAAGCCAGTTCTGGTTCCATCACCACTGCACTTTGCTTGGTTTCATCAAAGTTCATTCTTCATTAATCTGGGAGATTCTCACTGAAATACCATTGATATGGCATGCAGCAACCATAAAAGTGATGACACACAGTATTATATAGCAATTAACATCATACCATTTAGTTCATTGGCTATTCTCACCCAAAATCAAATCCCCTTGAGGTACACATCTGACTTCCCCAAACTTTCCCATTACCCACCAAGTGCACCCGGGTCCTTGAGCAAAAGCAATCCCACGAATGGGCTTGCCTTTGCCCGAGGCAGGAGTAACCCAGACTGTCTTCCCCAGCATGTTTTTTATGTGCACTACAGGGACCTTATCCCCTTCTACAGTGCGTAAAAGTTTTGATTGGGCAGGGCCAGCTCGATTGACAGATCCCCTAGTGTTGACTAACCAGGTGGCCTTTGCTAAATGTGTATCCCAATGTTTGAATGTCCCACCACCCATTGCTCTCAGTGTAGTCTTTAACAGCACATTGTATCGTTCGATTTTCCCAGAGGCTGGTGCATGATAGGGGATGTGATATACCCACTCAATGCCATGCTCTTTGGCCCAGGTGTCTATAAGGTTGTTTTCAAAATGAGTCTCATTGTCTGACTCAATTCTTTCTGGGGTGCCATGTCGCCATAGGACTTGCTTTTCAAGGCCCAGGATAGTGTTCCGGGCAGTGGCATGGGGGACAGGATATGTTTCCAGCCATCACTGGTGCACAGTTGAAGTTGTGCAGAGTTGAGCTAGGGGATACTGAGGCAATAGGAGCCAAGAGGGAAACACCAGTGAAACACCTCAAAGCACACAAGGGGTGTTCCTCTATGAAGGAGACATGGACGGCAGCCCAGCTGAAGTGCCTCTACACCAATGCACGCATGGGAAACAAGCAGGAGGAGCTGGAAGCCATTGTACATCAGGAAAACTATGATATGGTGGCCATCACGGAAACGTGGTGGGATGACTTGCACAACTGGAGTGTGGTGGTGGATGGCTATAAACTCTTCAGGAGGGATAGGCAAGGCAGGAGAGGCAGTGGGGTAGCCCTATACGTCAGGGAGTGTCTGGATAGTTTAGAGCTTGATGATGGTGACAATAGGGTGGAGTGTCTATGGGTAAGAATCAGGGGGAAGGCCAACAAGGCAGATATTGTGGTGGGAGTCTGTTACATACCCCCCAACCAGGATGAGGAGGCAGATGAACTATTCTATAAGCAGCTGGGAGAATCCTCACGATCGCTAGCCCTTGTTCTTGTGGGGGACTTCAACCTGCCAGATGTCTGCTGGAAATACAATACAGCAGAGAGGAAACAGTCTAGGAGGTTCCTGGAGTGTGTGGCAGATAAATTCCTGACACAGCTGGTGAGTAAGCCAACGAGGGAAGGTGCCCCACTGGACCTCTTGTTCACGAACAGAGAAGGACTTGTGAGCCATGTGATGGTTGGAGGCCGTCTTGGGCAGAGTGATCACTAAGTGATAGAGTTTTTGATTCATGGAGAAGTGATGAGGGGGGTCAGCAGAACTGCCACCTTAGACTTCCGGAGGGCAGACTTTGGCTTGTTTAGGAGACTGGTCGAGAGAGTCCCCTGGGAGGCAGCCCTAAAGGGCAAAGGAGTCCAGGAAGGCTGGACATTCTTTAAGGAGGAAGTCCTAAAGGCACAAGAGCAGGCTGTCCCCAGGTGCCGAAAGACGAGCCGGCAGGGAAGAAGACTGGCCTGGCTGAATAGAGAGCTTTGGCCAGAACTCAGGAAAAAGAGGAGAGTCTATGACCTCTGGAAGAAGGCAGGCAAGTCAAGAGGACTACAAAGGTGTAGCAAGGCTGTGCAGGGAGAAAATTAGAAGGGCCAAAGCCCAACTAGAACTTAATCTGGCTACTGCCGTAAAAGACAATAAAAAATGTTTCTATAAATACATTAGCAGCAAAAGGATTGCTAAGGAGAATCTCCACCCTTTATTGGATGCAGGGGGGAAACACAGTGACAAAAGATGAGGAAAAGGCTGAGGTACTTAATGCCTTCTTTGCCTCAGTCTTTAAATAGCAGGGCCAATTGTCATCTGGGTACCCAGCCCCCTGAGCTGGAAGACAGGGATGGGGACCAGAATGGAGCCCCCATAATCCAAGGGGAAATGGTTAGTGACCTGCTACACCACTTAGACACTCACAAGTCTATGGGGCCTGATGAGATCCACCCAAGGGTACTGAAGGAAGTGGCAGAAGTGCTCACCAAGCCCTTTTCCATCATTTACCAGCAGTCCTGGCTAATTGGGGAGGTCCCTGCTGACTGGAGATTAGCTAATGTGACACCCATCTACAAGAAGGGCTGGAAGGAGGACCCGGGGAACTACAGGCCTGTCAGCCTGACCTCGGTGCCGGGGAAGCTGATGGAGCAGATCATCCTGAGTGCCATCACACAGCATGTAGAGGATAACCAAGGGATCAAGCCCAGCCAGCATGGGTTCAGGAAAGGCAGGTCCTGCTTGACCAACCTGATCTCCTTCTACGACAAGGTGACCCGCCTAGTGGATGAGGGAAAGGCTGTGGATGTTGTCTATCTAGACTTCAGTAAAGCCTTTGACACGGTTTCCCACAGCATTCTCCTGGAGAAACTGGCTGCTCATGGCTTGGACGGGTGTACTCTTCGCTGGGTAAAGAACTGGCTGGATGGCCGGGCCCAAAGAATGGTGGTGAATGGAGTTTACTCCAGTTGGCGGCCGGTCACAAGCAGTGTTCCCCAGGGCTCTGTGTTGGGGCCAGTTCTGTTTAACATCTTTATCAATGATCTGGACGAAGGGATCGAGTGCACCCTCAGTAAGTTTGCAGATGACACCAAGTTGTGTGGGAGTGTTGATCTGCTGGAGAGTAGGCAGGCTCTACAGAGGGACCTGGACAGGCTGGATCGATGGGCCGAGGTCAATTGTATGGGGTTTAACAAGGCCAAGTGCAAGGTCCTGCACTTGGGCCACAGCAACCCCATGCAACACTACAGGCTTGGGGAAGAGTGGCTGGAAAGCTGCCTGGCAGAGAAGGACCTGGGGGTGTTGGTTGACAGCCACCTGAATATGAGCCAGCAGTGTGCCCAGGTGGCCAAGAAAGCCAATGGCATCCTGGCTTGTATCAAAAATAGCGTGGCCAGCAGGACTAGGGAAGTGATCATCCCCCTGTACTCGGCAGTGGTGAGGCCGCACCTCAAATACTGTGTTCACTTTTGGGCCCCTCACTACAAGAGGGACATTGAGGTGCTGGAGCATGTCCAGAGAAGGGCAACGAAGCTGGTGAAGGGTCTGGAGCAGAAGTCTTATGAGGAGCAGCTGAGGGAACTGGGGTTGTTTAGTCTGGAGAAAAGGAGGCTGAGGGGAGACCTTATTGCTCTCTACAACTACCTGAAAGGAGGTTGTAGAGAGGTGGGTGTCGGTCTCTTCTCCCAGGTAACAAGTGATAGGACCAGAGGAAATGGCCTCAAGTTGCACCAGGGGAGGTTTAGACTGCATATGGGGAAATTTTACTTCACTGAAAGGGTTATCAAGCATTGGAACAGGCTGCCCAGGGAAGTGGTTGAGTCACCATCCCTGGAAGTATTTACAAGACATCTGGATGAGGTGCTTAGGGACATGGTATAGTGGTGGTCTTGGTAGTGTTAGGTTTACGGTTGGACTCGATGATCTTAAAGGTCTTTTCCAACCTATACGATTCTGTCATTCTGTGATTCTGAGATATTCTGCTCTCCAAAATTCTCCCTCCAAGTACATTTCGTTCTTGTGACACAAGGTCAAGACAGAAATGACCACTTCAGGAAGCCAATGCAAAGTTCTGCAGCTTTCCTTAATTAAATCTCCAGTTCAAGCATAGTTAACCCAATAGTTTGGATTGCTCATACATACTGAAAGGTGTCTATGCTCTTGCACAACTGTTCTGTGCAACTTCCTATAGTTTTATACATATAGCTGCATAAATGTGCATATAATTAAATAAAACTTTAAAGCCCAAAAATCATTGTTAAATTTTAGATTGCATTTCAGCTAAGCTTGCTTTCCATGAACATCCCTTCAAACCTGGCATTTCACATTTTAAGGGAGACTGGAAAAAAAATACAAGTTTGGAAAAAAAAATATAGCTCTGGAAGCAATTGTGCTGTGGCCAGATCTCTCCCATCTCCCACCACAGAGAAATCTGCTCAGAATAAGAGCCTGAGATTTCTGAGGCTTCATGCAGCTAATGATGCACACAGAAAATACTGCAGAGAGAAAGTGCCAGAAAGAGAAGCTAATTGAATTGCATCGGTCTGCCTGTGCATCCCTTACACAAAGAGGGTTCCTTTCTATTCAGGTCCTAAGCGAGCCCCTGCACTGAACCCGTGGCTTTCACCTGGCATGACTTCAGTCACTAGAGATCCCTCCGCAGGGAGCTCCTGCATGATCTCATTGTTGTCTTCATTTATATGTAGCCAGCGGCCACAGTTGAATGAGTATTTTTCTTTTGTCAGCATTTTTAGCAGTTACCTTCATTAAACCAAAACACTGCGTGAGTTCAGAGGCTTAAAGACAAAAAAGCAACAAGCTCCTGACAGGTTTTTTGCCTGAGAAGCAAGAGTATGTAGCAGCAGAGAAATAACACACATTAATAACAAGACCATCATTCAGATTCACACACTGCAGTGATGCACGGAGTAAAGTCCATCATAGCTGATGGCTTTTCATTCCTCCTTTCTCCAATTGCTCCACGGTGTTCTGAAAGTTTTGATGGATACTGTGGCTCTTTCTTACTAATTGCTCGTCATATCACAGAATCACAGAATCACAGAATCATATAGGTTGGAAAAGACCTTTAAGATCATCGAGTCCAACCATAAACCTAACACTGCCAAAAACCATCACTACACCATGTCTCTAAGTACCTCATCCAAACGTCCTTTAAATACCTCCAGGACTGTATATATGCCACTGTATAAATCCACAGAGCAAATCGTGGATGGCGCTTGCACTGCTGGTCCCCGCAGCTCAAAACCAGTGCATGGCACATTTAGAAAACACCCAGAAAATGGCAACAAGAATGATCAAAGATCTGCAGTAGCTACCAAAGGAGTAATGAGCAAATAAGGTGGGTCTCTGCAGATGGCTGGAGAAGCAGGTGAAGGGAGGGTATGATTAAGGTCTACAAAATCACAGGTGGCATGGAGAAGGCAGAGGCAGGGGGGTCAACTATTCACTCTTCTGCTACGAGAAATACAGGGCATCAAACGATGCTTGTAGAGTGAAGTTCAAAGGAAACAAAAGGACACAATCAACCTGTGAAGTCCTTGCCAAACTCTATTATGGTCACTAAAAGTTTAATTGTTCGAGGGGAGACTGGAACTTTTAAACAAATAAATGGAAGAGAAACCTACTAAATGCTTCGTATTTAGTAGATCTGTTCAGGAAGTAAATCTCCAACTGGAAATAGTTGAAAGCTGGAAGAATATTAGGGGAAGTATCATAAATGCTTGTCCTTTTCTTACTGTTCTCTAATCATGCACTTATGTGACACAGGAGAGAAGATGTTGGGCTAGATGGACTTTTGGCCTGACCAGTATGGCTGTTCTTGCATTCTTGTAATAGAAAATGGAAGCCTGCCCCGACATGAACCAAGCCTGGCATGAAATGCGTGAGGACTGGAACAAAGCATCGTTAAGGCTTTATCATCTAAGTTCCTAGGTGCTAAAATGGATGCACAAGTGATAGGATTCATGTGCCATGAGCCTGATGCATCCAGAAAACATCAGACTGGCTGTATACGGGCAGATTGATTTCATGCATCTTCACCAGGTTTGCTTAGACAGTTTGGCCCAAAGTGAATCTTAGACACACTGTCAGATTGCTCTTGTCCTCCCTGAACATAATTTCTGTGCAGGAAAAGAGGATTCCCCAGAGAAATGTATAGCTATGGAAGGTCTAAGCATTCTTGCTCATCATCTGTGAACAAACTAATAGAGACAATTGCAGTGGCCCAAGGTCTGACCAGCACTTTCTTTTTGATAAAGACCACAGCCAGACACCTTCTCCCACCATATGGTGAACACAGCAGTACTTGATGCCCTCTTCCCACTGGAGAGGTGTTTGGTTGCGTATGCTTTCGCAGCTCCCTGACAATGCAGGAGAGCAGAATCTCTCAAAGCACATTAGAGGCACGCGAGAAAAATCTCTAAGCGGTAAATTGTGATTTATCATCACAGTTATTTATGGCTGTGCAGCAAAGTGTATGTTTTGTTAAGTGCAGAGAACATCTTCCAAGCTCTGCAGGAGTATGGGTGAAGCCTAGAGATGAACTTGCTGCCTTGCAGACCCAGGTGAGGGCTGACAGCACTGTAACCGTTGCTGGTAAAACAAAGGACATGTGACTGAAGACCAAGCAGATCACCCTTTTTATTTCCCAAACATCACAGTGCTGCTCTCTCCTGCAAAGTCTCCACAGGCTCCTCCAGTCTGCAAGTGTCCACCTCCTGCAATGGGGCTGTCAGCATTTCAGGGCAGGTTATGCTCCACTGTACAATAGGTCTCTACCATAATCAGTTTTTTGTTATGACCAGTCTAAATAGGCCATAGAAGGAGTGGGTTTGCCTCTCTGTGCAGTAATGATGTCTAAGAATAGGAAGCTTTCTGAAGAGCAAGGGAAAACCCCCCTGCCAGCAGTGAGGGGGGACTACAGTGGTCCCCCCTCTGTACAGCTGGCAGGATGGGGAAACGTGCTTTTCGCCATCAATCCGGGCTGTTGGCAGCTGCCATTTCCCATTGCTCTCATTTCCCATACATAGCTGGGCTGAACTGAGAGGGACAGGAAGGAGGAGGAATTTCCTCCAAAAAACACACAATGAATCCTTCTCTCCCCACATATTTTTGCAAATGCTACAATGTGCTCTCTTCACATCCTGTTTTCATGTAGGATTTCCACCCCTCGGCCCGCACTGTCTGTAAAGGGAGGCACCTCTGACCACTGCACATCAAACTCAACTGCCAGCTGGGGAACGCAGTGACCCAGGACTGACACTGCACACCTCTGTGACCAATCTGGCTTTTCAGATCTACCTTCTGTTGCTGTCCTCTCACCTTATTCAGATGCCAGCCAGCAAAGGGATTTCTTTTCTCATGCCATATCCGAAGCTTGTAAAATGTGCCCAGATCAGGGAGCTCAATCTATAGAGGGAAAAAACCCCAGCATTATCTATTTCTGTAAGTCAGCAAAGCATGCACACAAAGGACACCTCTGAACATCTTTTAAGAACCAAATCAGAGAGGAGTCAAAAACTAAAGTTAAAAAACAATTACGTTCTTTAAAAGTAATAAACCCTACTCTGCAAAGATAGCTTGATGCTTCTCTTTCAGGAGAGGAGAACATATAAGTTGAATCCAAACACTTTTGATCATGAGAGCTCCTTGAAACCATTCCTCCTAGTAAGAACTAAGGCCAGTTCTCAAGCTTCAGCTCTTTCTCAAACAGGGTCTGCAAAGCACAGCCACGCTTTCTCCAGAAGGCATCTATGGCTGCTGGTGAAAATGGGTAAATGTTTTGGCTACAGCCATGCCTTAAAATCCTTTGTTTCTCAATTTTTCTCTGACCAGTCCCCAGTTAACTTTTAAACATATTTGTGCCTAAACACAAGAAGACCCTCCCCAGCCTCCAAACTCAACGTGCTGTTGAGCTCAGCTCCAAATATTCATGGAGGCTCACGTCCAAGGAGGCTGAAGACCAGATCACCACAGAGAGGAAACACAACTGCTTATTCTCCTGTAAATAGCTAATGACCACTTAGGCACTGGGGGAAAAATAGATAAATTATTAGCTTTAGAGAGACATGGTCTAAATGGGTGGAGCAGTCTATAACATGAGTGGGGCTATGCCTGAAGGGGAGACTATCTGCTTCAGGAGCCACAGAGGAGATGAGGTATTTAGTACCACTATGGCTTGAAGTCATCACCACCTGAGCACCCAGGAACACCAGCCTAAGCCCTGTTTGGAGAAGACAAGCCATATCCATAGGTGGGGAAATCATTTGCATCACCACCAAACTGAATGACTTCACCTCCACTTCAGAAGGATCTATTGAGGTAAAGATCTCATGCTGCTGATTTTCTGTACAGGGCTGAAGCTAATGCCCTGGAAAACAATACCATGCCAAATTTATCACTAGCACGAGAGTCATACCATGAACTTGTCAGTCTGTCCAGTTTCAAAGTTGTCTGAATTGTTGTCCAGCTTCATCTCGTCTGACTTCCCCTTGTCTCCATAAATCTGGAAGAAGATGGTGGCATCTGTCCCTGCATTCTTAATGTCACTTGTCCAGATCCACAGAGACCAGGGGCTTTCTACAAAGAAAGGTTCAAGACATTTTGTTTAAAGAGCAATTTTTAAAGGTGTCCTGGTAAAAAACATAATTCTCATTCTTTCCCCCGGGTGGTAGAGAGGGCAGGATGGTATGAAAGAAGACCAGGACATTTTATCTTTTTCTGCACAAACATAATCAGCTGCTACATGACATACAGGAATCAGATTGCCTGGAAATATAATTCTGTGTTTCCATCTAAAATAAAATGAGAAAACCCATAAATCACCACTTTCCAGGTGAACCATATTCTTCAATGTCATACATTACTAACAGGGTAATCCAGGGATGTGCTCCATCTCTGTAGTTTCAGTATACTTCTCCAACACCTACAACTCTAGCTTCAAAGACCATTTTAAAGCCAGGGAAATACTTTCAGCTTTCTGTCAATGAGAAAGAGTCTCCAGTTACTTGCATATGGTGCAATGCAGCTCCAGGTAGCTCCTAAAACTTGCTCCAGATGATCTGTGTCTAGAACAAGGAGGAGCATGGATACAGCCATGTATCACTTCATCCTGAGCTAATGAGCCTTCCTGAGACTGGACCAATTACCCCAGATATGTCTTTTGCAGGACAGGCTGGCTTGGAGCCCATTCAGGTATCTCTAGCCAGGCTGCATCATGTGGGGCAAACATTCTCAGAGCAATGTAAAGATATTTTTCAAAAGTTTTTAAGTTATTTAAATGCCTAAATCCCACCCGACTTCAGTTAGCACTTGCGTTACTCTAAGTGATGTGCCCAAAGATCGTGGCAAAGCTACAAAATTTTTCTCTCTTAAGTCTTCACCCAACATTTTAACTGTAAGAGCAGTCCACCTGCAGCAACTTTACATTGGTTTTCATACCAGAGGATGGTCGCACATATAAAGGTGACATTATTTCCTCTAAAGAGCCCCTCATCTGCATTCTTTATTGCTAATAACTTGTTTCACTTCTGCAGGCCTTGCAGCACCTACAGGAGAGGGAACAGGTTTCTTTCCTGACTCAAACATCAGATGAATTATTAACAAATCCTAATGAAAGAATTGCTAATCCTTTTGGTATGCCTGAGCCCGCATGAGCATGGCTTGACCTTCAGAGCCCAGAATGGAATATAAAAATACAATGACATGCATATAAATTAGATTTTTTACTGATCTACTCAGCATTTGACTGTAAAAAAGAGGCGACAGCTACTCAAAAAATGAGGGGAAAGAGGGAACTCTCTTTTAGAAAAAGTTTTGCCCTTATTTTAATAATATGCAAAATGTTGATGGCCACTCCCTTCTGAAAATCACCAGCAAGTTTTATCTGAGTAGAAATGAAGCTAAGGCAAGTTTGCGCATGGCATGTGATATAGCAGCCTGCTCTCCCTGGGGAGAAGAGCAAAGGGCAAAAGAGCAAGGGCAATTCAGACACCAGAGACTTCTCTCATCTGTCTGGTTTTGCCTCCCTGACCTCTTGTTGAAGGAAAGGAGAAGACGAGTGATGCATGCAGGGAGGCAGAAAGGGGAACTTGTACCAGAATTAAATGCTGATAGAGGGCTGTCAGGGAGAAACCACACAGGGAGAAACATGGGTGAGCTAGGTCTGCAGCTGCTGGAGGAGACCAGGCATTTCCCCAAATACCCATCATCGTCCTCCCAGGGCTCGCTGGGCACATTCCCCTGTTTCCTATCCCTTCATATCAAGGGATCCAGGTAGTTTGGAAATTCTTAGAGCCAGAGCAAATATTCCCTGGGGCACAAACACCAGGGAGGGCTAGACCTGACACAACAGTTTCCAGGATAACATTCAAGATAAGGGGAGAGAAATAAAAAAAGACTGAGAATAAATACAAGCTACACGTCGAGCTGCAATCTGCTGGGGGAACAGCTTGCAAACACTGCGCAGGGAGCCATTTCACCATGGATACCCAAAGTGAGGTTGAACCAAGCTTTGATCAGCTCTACAGAAAGGGACAGTCCTGTATGCACAGGGAGCTAGGCAAGATAACATAAAAGGTCTTTCTAACTCCAAGTCTTACGCTTCTATAATCTGGCAGCTAAAGGTCACAGATTTCTCAAGGCTAATGCTCTCTGTCTATCTGCCACAGCAGAGGAATTAGCTTGTCAATAACAATCAGAGCTGATAACAGAGGGTTAAAGGTTGCAGATGCTTTAGTTAAATGGACAGAGTCAGAGGTGCAATGTGGTTATAACACTGACTAACATTTAGATAAAGCTTATTTAAATGAACTGCTGTTTAAGCAGGAGCCCACATGAAGCATTCGGATTAAACTGTATCTATTATTCTAATTAAAACATTCTGCTTACACATACACACTGGCGCAGGCGAGACGGCAGCAATCCATTTTGCTTGGTGCAAAACCAGCCAGCGACGCTGGGTGCTGGAGCCATGTGTGGATGGATGAACATGCCAGCATGCTGCCCTACACAGCACGGAGCAGCACCTCCCAGCAAACGTGTGCCATTGCCTCCCTCTAGAGAAGAGGCTTCAAATGCAGTGCTTGTGTGCCTCAGGAGGCACGTTTGGCAGCTGGACAGGACTAAGAGCTGTTTTTTCTCTAAGGCCAAGAGTAAAAAAAGTTGAAGTGAGTGGGAAGAGTTTGGTTTTTCTTCCTGTTTTCCCCCAGGTTTGTCTTATTATATTTAGGTTTTGTTTCCATCTGGAACAGGAAAGCTTTGCTTCTGTAGTGATAAGAAACATAGGCTGGTTTGTCTGCAAAGGTGAGATGGCAGCTGAGGCAGCCCTAAGCCCAGTGAACCTAGGAAGGCTGCCAGGTCCAATTTCTTCCCTTAAGAAAATGAGTGCGATTCTTCAAAATATTTTAAAAGTTTCATTTTAAATTCCCCAAACCAGGATGTTCAAAGCTGAAACTCATGCAGGACTCAATTCACTTGAGCCTCTACTTGACCATGGGTCTACCCATGCCACGTTGCATGGGTGACACTCAGGGTGCTGTTGCATGGGGGAGGTCACAGGAGGCTCCTGGGCACTTCTACCTACTTTTCAGTCTTCTCTGGCACAGGGAGACCATTTCGTACAGCTCCCGCTCTAAGCCCCTCAGAGCTCAAGGACACATGCATAATGACCATGCAAATATGATAATTAGTTCTGGGAAATAGAATGAATATGCATGATCATTCTGGGAAATTTGATGCATATGTATGTAATTGGACAATATAAGCTTTGGTTGATGTAACCTGTGGTATGCACACTAGGTGGAATGATCCCCCGTGCATCTGGCGCCGTAATAAAGAATGCCTGCTTCTTAATACTACATTGGTGTTAAGGAGTTTGATTCCTGATTTCGGTGACAGTTTTGGCAACCCAGATGGGACCCTGCTTCTGAATTTCGACGGATCCGAGGGATAGCAGGACCTCCAGCCGGCACCGAGGGATTCTCGGGGAGAACCTCCGATCCCCAGACTGAAGAATTCTGAGCAAGATCCCCTGGAACAAGGTAATAAGGCATTCTTTCTGAGTATATGGGTAACAAGGGTTGGTTGCCTGCCTGTAAGGCACGGAGAAAGCTATGCAGGGTTGGGCTAAAAAAGGTAACTAAGGTAGCTAATCTCTGCTAGGCAAAAGCCTGTGGAGCTCTGGCTAAAGGGTCAGGGTTAGGGTCCCCAAAGGGGTTAGAGTCCCCTATAAGGTTGTGGGTTCAAGTCCCACTTAAGGGGTTAGAGTCCCCAACTGGCTATTGGTCTTCAAATTTTGGTCTGGATATTGGAACTACGGATTTGTTGTGCATTAGGATATAGTTTTTATGGTTTTGTGTTGTCATATTGGTTTTTGAATTTTGGTCTGGATATTGGAGCTACAAATTTGCTGTGTGTTCGGATATAGTCTCTATGTTTTTGTGTTGTTGTATTATTTTATAAGGGGAAGTCAGCAGTCACTGGAAAGGGAGGATCCCGAGAACATCCCCTCTAGGCTGTATATTAAGGCATTGGAAAAATCTAGGAGGAGATCCACTAACTCAGAAACAATTGACTGAATATTGTAATCATTGGTGGCCATTGTATACTTTGGATAGTGGGGAAAAATGGCCAAAGAACAGTACATTGAGGTATAATACCATCTTGCACTTAATGCTGTTTTGTAGGCGGGAGGGTAAATGGGATGAAATACCTTATGAGGTATTTATTTTTCACTTTGAGAAATCATCTGGAGTGGCAAAAACAGTGTGGGATTATCCTGCAAGATTCTATGGTATTGACTTTGGAAAAAGACAGGGAAGGAATAAGAGTTTAAGATGATGTTGCTCTACCTGTAGCACTGGGAAAAGGTGTTTGAAATGTGGAAAGGAGGAGGAGGGAAAGCAGGAATAGGTAGGGGAAGGGGAAGAGGAGGACCAGCAGGAGGAGCAGCACCTCCGTTTAGACCTCCCCGGCTAGCAGAAGATCAGTGTGCTGTCTGTAAGGAGAGGGGACATTGGAAAAGGGAATGTCCCAAAGTGAGAGAATTGGATCCTTCGCTACAGGCAATTAAGCTGATGACTCTGAATGATGAGGACTGAAGGAGACCGGGGGAGTCAACCCCAGCTGAACGCCTGGTTACATTAAAGCTGGGGAATGATGAAGTAGAATTTTTAGTTGATACAGGGGCAACATATTCGGTATTAAATATATGCAAAGGGGGGTTTAGTCACAAAACCATAAGTGTTGTTGGGGCAGCAGGGTGGAAGGAAAATCGGCCATTTCTACAACCTTTGAAATTCAAATTGGGAAAGCAATGGGTAACTCATCAATTTTTTGTATATGCCAGAATGTCCGTCATCTTTGTTAGGAAGAGATATATTGAGTACATTGAATGCACAAATAATTTTTAAAAAAATGGGGAGACTCAGCTGTTAATACCCGAATCAAAAGCTGTGGAAGCGAGAATTTTTATGTTACAGAACACACCAAGACCAAAGGAAGAAATTCCTGCAGAAGTGGAGGATGCAGTAACACCCTTGGTATGGGATAGTGGAATCCCAGGTCGGTCTAAATTGGCAGAACCAGTAAAAGTTGTTCTAAAATCTGGAAGTAAACCGGTAAGACAAAAACAGTATCCTATTAAGTGGGAAGCTAGAAAGGGGTTGGAAGAATTAATAATGAAATTTTTGAATTATGGATTATTGATAGAGTGTGAATCAGAATATAATACCCTGATATTGCTAGTGAAAAAGCAGAATGGCAAGGAATATAGGTTAGTTCAAGATTTAAGAGCCGTGAATCAGATTGTTCAAGACATTCACCCAGTAGTAGCTAACCCATATACCTTGCTGACATCCTTAAAAAAAAAACAGAAGTGGTTTACTGTACTTGATCTCAAGGATGCTTTCTTCTGCATACCTCTAGACAAAGATAGCCAGGCAATATTTGCCTTTGAATGGGAAAGCCCCACCACTGGATGCAAGACACAACTCACCTGGACGGTGCTACCTCAAGGGTTCAAAAATAGTCCTACAATATTTGGTAATCAGTTGGCAAAGGAATTGGAAGTGTGGAAAAAAGAAAATTCAGAAGGAATAATATTGCGGTATGTAGATGACATCTTGATAGCAGCAGAGACTCAGGAAGACTGTTTACAAGTGACCATCAGCTTGTTGAATTTTTTGGGACAAGCAGGATACCGAGTATCAAAAAGCAAGGCCCAGATTGGGAAAGAGACTGTGATATATTTAGGCTTTGAAATTTTGCAAGGACAAAGAAGATTGGGAGCAGGCAGAAAGGAAGCAATTTGTCAAGTTCCAGAACCCAGAACAATACAGGAATTGCGGACATTTTTGGGTATGGTCGGGTGGTGGTCGATTGTGGATCCTCAATTATGCAGCTTTGAGAGGATCCCAGGAGAATCACCTGTTGTGAACACCTGAGTGTTGGACAGCTTTTAAAAATCTGAAGAAGGCTCTGATGTCTGCACCTGCGTTAGGACTCCCAGATTTAGCAAAGCCTTTTGAATGTTTGTACATGAGCGATAACATCTTGCTTTGGGTGTGCTGACTCAAAAATTAGGAACTTGGAAACAGGCCGTTGGGTATTTTTCTAAGCAATTGGATAATGTCAGCAAGGGATGGCCTGGATGCTTGCGAGCTGTGGCAGCAACTGTACTCTTAATCCAAGAAGCAAGGAAATTAACCATGGGGCAGAAAATTACGGTTTATGTCCCACATATGGTAATTTCTGTCTTGGAGCAAAAAGGGGGGCATTGGCTGTCCCCAAGCCGCATGCTCAAATACCAGGTCACTCTCTTGAAACAGGACGATGTGGAACTTGAAACTACAGCAGCAGTGAACCCAGCAATGTTTTTGAGCTCGGAAATGGGTGAGTCTTTACACCATGATTGTTTGCAAACTATTGAACAGGTATATTCTAGCAGACAGGACCTGAAGGATGAACCGTTGCCTAATCCTGATTTGGAGCTGTTTACGGATGGAAGCAGTTTTGTCCGAGATGGAAAACGAATGGCGGGGTATGCAGTGGTCACCACCACCCAAGTGATGAAAGCTGAAGCTCTCCCTGTGAATACACCAGCACAGAAAGCAGATTCACACACATGGAGCTATCTGGAAGGAAAGAGGACTGTTGTCAGCTCAAGGATCACCCATTAAATATAAGGAAGAAATTCTTCAACTCCTCCAGGACATCCAGCAGCCCAAGGAAGTAGTGGTAATGCATTGTAAAGCACATCAATTTGGACAAACCGTGGTAAATGTGGGCAACCGATTGGCTGATAAAACTGCTAGAGAGGCAGCCGAGCAAAGCATCCTTGCCCTGGTACCAGTAAAACAGGTAAAACTTCCAACCCCAAAACCAAATTATGGTAAATTGGATAGATTATTGGCAGAACAGTTGAGAGCAGTAGAAAATGAGGATGGATGGTGGGTAACATCCACCCGACAAATCATAGTTACCCCACAAATAATGATAAAAATAGCAGAGGAAAAACAGAGAGAAACACATGGGGGAATTGAAGCGATGATTGTGGATTTACAGAAATCAAGATTGCTGTGTGCACATCCCAAATGTTACAGCTGCTTTGAATTAACAAATAGATGATATGAAGAGGGTGGCACAGCAGACTCAAGGTTTAAAGAGTGAAATGCAAACAAATTGGTTAGGCCAAATTTTGGGACATTTTGGATTTTCTCTTAAAGGATGGATAACTGAGTTGTTACAGACAATAATAATTTTGATTACAGTTGTTTTGATGATTTGTTTGGTTTATCAATGTTTAAAGAAAATGTTGACACAGACAATGTCTAGGAACTCTGTAGCAATTTTAAAATCAGTAATGAAGCATCATACACCAATGCTGGGAGAGAAGCCACCTGCTTCTGTTGAGATATGAAAGATTAAGAGTGGAAGTATTGAAAAGATGATTATTTCAAAAATTCCAAAGGGGGAAATGTAACCAGATGTAACCAAAACGATTAGTTTGTTCTTTTGTAACTAAGCAACATAGAGATAGGAGTGGGGTAGGCAATGCTTTAATGTTGTGTTTGTACACCTATGGCTATGGATGGCTATGGCTACGGCTACTATGCCCAAAGACAATTGGATGAGGAGTAGTACGGACATGCTGCTATGTTCCAGGTACAGCCCCAGCCCATCTTGACAACGAGTCGAGGGTAGTTAGAATAATTGGTTTGTGTTAAGGGTGCCAAATCATTGTTAGGGACCATGCACCATGAAGAAGGGAAGCAAGTTACATAAGCAAGGTGGGATTGCGCATGTCCAGAAGAAGGGGTCAACTAAAGGACACACCTGTATGACCACCAAGGACCACCAGAGACCCCCACGGAAGCCCCTCGGAGTTCAAGGACACATGCGTAATGACCACGCAAATATGATAATTAGTTCTGGGAAATTTGATGCATATGTATGTAATCGGACAATATAAGCTTTGGTTGATGTAACCTGTGGTATGCACGCTAGGTGGAACGATCCCCTGTGCATCCGGTGCTGTAATAAAGAATGCCTGCTTCTTAATACTACATTGGTGTTAAGGAGTTTGATTCCCGATTTCTGTGACAAGACCATCTCCTTCATCTTCATCCAGCCATTTCCCACATGGGAAGGTTTGCTCAATACCAGTGAATGGGCAGTAAACCACCACCTAGGAAAAAAGACTGGGAAGGTGAGTGTAAATATTCTGTTACTGGCAGCCCACAGGACCTTGATACTGAAAACTTAAGTAACTGAAGCAAAGACAGAGCTGGAGATCTTGGTCCAGCTCTCAAAAACAGGTTTTGTGGACCAACATGAACTGGACTGGTTGCATGATTCCCAATTTGGAGTATAGCTAGGACCCATCTGTCCTGTTATTCCCACTTTTCCAGAAGTACATCAAAATGTGTCAACCAAGAAGAGGTACAACACCACAAGGGGAAGGGAACGGGAACAGGCAGTGTGGCTGCAGGAGTCAGCGTCGTGTCAGTGTGCAGCACATGCCCTGCACCACACCAGTGCACAGTAGGGTTTTGCAGGAAACACAAGATACAAAAAGCCTTCAAACACATCCTAAGCTGATTTTGCTTTCGAGGAAAACTGCATTTCCTCCTAGCTTCGGGGTAGGCAGCTGCCTCCCTCTCCACCCTCCCATTAGCTCCTGCTGATCTTGTACACAATCTCACATCACATATTGCTCCACTACCTCCCAGTAACAGCTGTGGTCAGCCACTTTTTTTTCTGAGCTCCAAAGCAGCATCTAAAAACTTCAGGAAAGTCTGAGTATAGATAACAACTTTGAAATGCTCAGCACAATCCAAGACTGCATTTCTGTCCGGCCCCTTGGGCGAACATCTGAAGGTGCTTTTGGCACTGGGCAAACAACAATCTCTATCTTTGTGACTGCAAAGGGGCAATCAACCCAATTAGTGAGTGACTGACTTATGCATCTAATGTGCCTTTGAGGCAATCAGCTACTACCATGCATTATGTATAATATTGACTTATTAAACTGGGGATATTGTCATCCAAATAAAAGCAGATTTATTTTTTTTTAAACCGTATTTGGTTGTTGGGGTCAGGTTATGAATAGGAAACAGTCTGACAGCTGCCTACAGACAAACAGTCTCACCTTCTCACAAAACCAGCCAGAACTGATGCCGCAATTATCATGCCCAATGGTGACTCTGCTGAGAGGGCTGAGAAGAGCAGCTATCTCCATGTTAAAGAGATCTGTCCTGGCACGCTCAAATTCACCTCCTTCCAAGAAAATCTTCCCACTGTTCTTTAAGCCTTTGGAGCCGTGGAGGATTACGTGGATCTTGGAGTTTGTGCCAGCTCCTCTGATATCTCCTGTCACTACAGCAACATTGTACACAATACCTGAAGGAATCGGGAATTTGGTTAGGAAGAAAAGAAGGGAGGAAAAAAGGCTGAGTAATAATTTTTGATTGGATTTACATTGGGCTGTACTGGTTTCCCACTGGTCTTTTTAGCTTTCGACTTACACACAGTGCAATGCTTCATTTGTTTTCATTCCACGCATACAGCTACCTTCAGACTGTCCAAGAGAAACAGGTTTGTGGCAACAAATTCACTCAAAAAAAGTATGGGTTTTTTTATCACCATGTGGTGATGATTAGGTGAAGAAAGGCAAAAGATTGAATTGGCAACTAAGTTGCTTGATTTTGAGAGGTACCAAGCACCAGACATGTCAGAGGACACTTAGAGGGTGGAGGGGTATATCTTTAAACAGTGGTGGCAAGATCTGCAGCATCACAAAACTCTGAAAACATGGGATCAGCAGCCTCTGATGCTGCTGAAGCCAGAAGGACCCTCACTGCCACTCTGAGAGCCTAAAGATCTCAGCAAAGCAAGGCTTGGGAGAGGTATTAGCCCAGCTGGAAGAAAGAAAAATATTTCTGAAAGGAAGTCTATATGCATAAAAGTTCACTTGGTTTTTTTCTAGCTCTAAATGTTGGTCTAAGAAATATAACACTTCTTCCTACAAGCCTTACTTCTCAGTAGACTCATTGACAGGCATATCTTGGGGCTGTGTCATGGCATCAAATAAGGAGACACCTCTGTAACTATAACAGTGTTTTAGGGAGCATGTATAAAATAGTTGAGGTCCAAGCTAAGTTCTTCCTTTGCTTAAATCACCCAGAAATTTCAATAGGGACTTTGGACGAAGTAGAAACACCAGAACTCACTCTCTTATAAACAATCCTCTCTTTAAAGTTTTCATTTAAAATTGTATTCAGGCATGTTTTACTGTGTGTATGGAATATCTTCAACAAAACTCATGAAAGCAGGAAAAAATGCACAGTCATGAACAGTAAAAGAATAAGACAAGCTTTTAGTAAATGAATTGCTTTTTTTTAGATTTTTTTTTCCCCTGTCTTCCCCTAATTTTTCCCAACATGCATCCTGCAGTCAGGACTCTGTACCCAGACCACTTCACCTGCACACATGCGGGGAGGAGTATGAGGACTGCAGATGTTGAAAACCATGCAATAAAGTAAAGAACAGCTGTTATGTGCATAGTCAAAGTGTTTACCTTTATGCTAATGAATAAACACAGGCAGAACACTATCCAAATCATCTTCTGTGTTGTAGTAATTTGTTTTATTGACTTTACATCCAGGTTTCTTTTAACAGAGACATAACTTTTGGTTGTCTCTGCTCTAACCATGTTGGATAATCAAAAAGCCACTTTTAGGGCTCGGCACTGCCTTTCTTGTTTTGTAAAAGGATGCATAGTTCCCCAGCCAAGAACCTGAAGTACAATATGCACTACTGTGTGGCACGTTGGTGACTGTGGAAATATTAATCCACTTTCTGAAGGCTGGTGAGCAACTTGCTGAAGTACAAGCCAGATCTTTCATCCTTTGCCCATCAGCCTCTTATCTAGGTGCATCAGGTGATAAATCAGCATGTAGGTCCTGCACAGCTCCACCAGTGAGATGTGGAGGTGGGAAATGTGATGGTAGTTCAGGGACCCTCTCACAGAACTGCCTGTCACCAGCAGATGGTCCACTGCAGGTCACCCTGAGCGCAAGGCATTCAATCTTCTTAAGAAAACATGGCTAGTAGTATTAATTAGGCCTTTGTATCTTCGCATTTCCCACCATGGATTCAGCCCATGACTTTACCTGTGGCTTCAGTGCCCCCAACAAGTATGTCCCTCTGGATTTTTTCCATCATCTTCATCTAAAGCAAACCAGCATCCAACTGGGAATTGGTACACACATTTATTGCCAATGTCTTCAATGATCACCTAAGAGAAAAGAAACAGCACTTTGCAAAATACACATGGAAAAAGCAAAGGTGTTACATGAGGGGGTGACAGAAGAGCAGAAGCTTAATGTACACACTCTCACCTGATATTTAATATATTCGATACTCAAGCAGATCCCTCTCTGCTCCCTAATTAGTACTGATAGAATTTCAGACAATCAGTGAGTAAAAACCAGGCTTTTTTCTTTTCTTTTTTTATCCCATGAACTCAATCTGCATCTCTCGCAGTGTACGAGACCAGATGTCTCTGCTAGCAAGACCAGCTGGCTGGCCTGTCTTCCTTCTCTCCAGAGCCCTTTTGCTGGCTACTCTTCTCCATCAGCTGAATGGCAGCTCTTTGTTCTGCTTTGGGAACAGGCTGTCTTCTTTCTCTCTCAGTTTTAGAGCCTTGTTATGAAATAATACCAAGGAATTTTAGGACAAACCAAGACTGTCGGATCAGCTTGTGTGACCTAGTAATACCATGCTAACCCTACTCAGTTACTCCAGGATGGAACCATTGCAAAGACAGCCATGAAACCCTGTGGTAGGAAGTTTCTAATTTGGAATGATTTGGCTCTTGGCCCTACTCTAGAGACATATTCTACTGACACAAGCCAGGGAACAATCTTCACCTTTAAGCCAGTGTTACCCACTTGAAGTTTCTTGCACCTCCTGCTGAGGCATTTCTTACCAACATCTTCTTCTGGGTTCCTGAAGCTTGCCATAGAGTTACTGCAATATTTTAAACAAGCAGTGAAGAGTACTGAAGATTTTCAGCCAGAAAAGAAGAAATCAAAATCTCTACTTGCCTGCATGGCTTATATCTCAGAGAAAGAAAATTCACTATTAGGGATACAAAGTCATTGCCACTTTTCTCTGCCTTCACAGCAAACAGGGAGAATCTGAAATCTGTCCTTTCTGATAGATTTGTGAAACCATTCTCTGGGAACCAGAGCTTCCCCTCCTGTCACTCATCCCACACTGTGCTGTTGCCTGTAGCATTACCGATTCTTGTTGTACCTTCGTAGACATGGACAGCAGTGTCTGCCAGGGCTGGGATTGTCAGCATGAGAGAGCAGTGCTGTACTAGAGTGTTAGAGACTAAAATATATGAGGTTCAGGAGAAATAGCAACACTCAGATTCCCCTCTACCTGCTGATCCTCTTTGGGTTCCTGTTAATATCTTTATTCATATATTTAGAGGTAGAAAACCAGCTCTGAGTATAAGCCACACTGAAAACCCAGGAAACATGAGAAGAACTTCTAATGATGCTTAGCAAGTTCATCCAGGAGTGACAATGCTAGAGTCCCCAAATATCGGAGCAAATTAGAGAAAAACATCTACCAACAGTAGAAGATAACTGGGCTATGTTTTAGCTCATTCCTCCAAGCTTCCAGTTGAAGTTGTAAGGCTAAAGTTGCCTTTTACTTAATGACAAACATCTCGGCGGTTCCTGTGGCAGAACATAGGAGTAATGTATTGGCTGCAATGAGTCACTGCTTCAGGCTTTGGGACTTGAGCAACCTAAACAACATCAAAAATTATGTCATGCAGACTTCATCTGTAATGTGAGAATGAGGTTCCTTTTCTGTGGATTTTCCCCCCTATTTATTACAGGGAGCACAACAGCTCTGTTTTTGATCTTCTGCATTTTTCATGGACAACCAACATAACTTTTAGTGCAGCGTATGGTGACGGTGGAAAAGCATGTGCTAATATTTGCATTTGTAATACATCAAACCACCCTGTTATCTATGATTTACAAATTTGGGGTCAGATCTTCAGTGGATTAAAGCCAGCTGTGTTAAACTACACCAGCAGAGGAAAGAAAATGAGATTAGAGGAAAGAGTCATAGATTTCTCCTTTTAAAATATTCCTTCAACCATTTCACTAAAAGCTGCAATACCTTCACACCTTAGAGCAGAAGATTAAAATGAGGAGGAAAGTGGGAGTGGAAGAAAAGGATCTTTGTGGCAGGTATATCTTTTTTGCTGTGTCAATGATAAATCACTTAAATTTGGCCAAGCTATAAGTCTTTGCAAATTTGCAGTGTGAACAGACTCAACGGATATTTCTTAGACTCTGGTATCTTTACTGTCTTGGTAATGAGTTAAGTCAATGGGGGGGGGGGGGTGTCTTGGAGGACCCGGCTTGGAGAATTTCCTTTCATCTGTCAAAGAAACTGCAGTGACTGAGACAGAAAAAATATTATTAGAGCATTAGAGCAGACAAATTCAAGTCTTAACAACTGGATTTTCTCACTGCCACAAAGTCACCTGAGATGCTCGACAATTTACCTAAACCCAGAGTGTCCCTCATTTTCTAACTACCCAATTTGAATCTGCTGCAGCTGATTTAGATGCACCACACTGGCATGCACCAGGCTGCTGCCAGCACTTCATCAGCCCCCCTTTGCTCTGCAGAAAAAGCAAGTGCTGGAGAGGATACTTCTGGAAAGGTGAAAACTTGATTTGTGCCTTTCTCAGTAACCAGGAACCTGTATCGCCAGCAAACATCCTTGCATTTCTTGGCATCAAACCACCGAGAGGGTAAAAAGTGAGACATTTTGATCCCACAACATGCTTATGTTAAACATCTCAGGAGCAACTAACCTTTGCGAGGAACCAGCCAGCAGAGCCACCCTTGTTATTATGACCTATATTAATTTTCCTTAACCTTCCCAAATTTGGAGCATCGAGTGTGAACTTGTCCTCTGCTCCCTTTTCAAAGTTGTCTTTGTCCTTGTCCAGTTTCCTCACACCTGAGAAAAAATAAATATAGAAGAACCAAGGAGGAAAGGGTTACTGGCACATGCATGTTTGTAAGTGAGGAAATATTTAGGAATGTCACCACTGACTGAATCAAATATTCTCTGGGTACCAGCTCTCTGCAACCAGGATTCAAGGTAAAGGCAGAGGACTTTATATTCTAATAAAAAAGGTACCTTTTCTTGAGCACACAAAAGACCAGGATTTTCACTCTAATGTCACAGTTACTTACAGCTCTCAGAGTTTTCAGAAATATATATCCAGATGGCTCTTGCATCTTTTTTTCATACCATCACATTTCCCTTTTATTTTTAATGTCTTTAAAAATCTCCAAACTGTTTAAGAAAGACTTTGGTCACAAGCTGCAGATTTTGACATTTCAGGACATAGGATTCTTTGCTGCATCACACAGGAAGGATTTATTTTCCAATTAGGACCCAACCAGGGGTATTGGCTTTTCCTGATCTCACAGGAGCTTGCCTTTATGAAAAGTATTAAAGCACTGACCCCAGTTGCAACCAATGCTGTTCCTGTGCGAGCAATGCTGCAAGTGGGATTGAACCCGCCCAAGGCACCAGTGCAGGGAAAGGTGTCAGAGGGCAATTCATCCCGCTTACCTTAGAAGGAGATGAATCATTTTCTAGAGGTGTTATTCCTCTGTGTAGGTATGACAGAGTGCCTGGACAATCAGCTTAGATTTAGACTCCCACTTTCAGATGTCTCCAGTGAGATCAGATGAATCCCCTTGTAAAAGTCTGGAGAATTAATCAAGGATGAGACCTATCCACTAGGTTTCATAATCTGTTCAAGGACACTTGGCAGACATCATGTCATTTTTTCTTGAATTTGACAGGATAGGTGCAGTATAGAAGATAGAGAATATTTGCTAGCTGGGTCTCCAGGAATTTCCGCCCACTCTTCTCCATGGCATGACCCAGAGAGTTTGGTCTGGGCACATCTTTTAGTATTATTCAGTTAAAAATATTTTTAAAAAATTAAATTCAAGTTCCTAGGCCACTGTTGTAGTACAATCTACATTAAAAAAAAAAGCTACCACCATTAATTTAAAGCCAGCTAATATAAACCTTGGTTAGATTATCTTTGTAAATGGTCAGGCAGGCTCAGCCACAACCTGTGCCGCACTGAAAGGACAGCATTATCCATCCAGGGCCACAGAAAGATGGGACATGCAGCTCTCACTGCATGCACTGTAAATACACATTGGTGTTGGATCCCTCAGCAGACTGGCACTTACTGCACTGGTTTATGCTGGTGGTTTATGCTGCATTTTCCCAGGGTTTGATTTTTTTGGTGGTAGGTAACTTCAATCATGCTCACAGCCCAGCTATGACTGCTGCTCTGCAGACGCAGCTTCCAGGAGCTGTGGATGTGAGAAACCCCAGAGCTAACACCACCATTTGTTGTGC
This sequence comes from Mycteria americana, assembly GCF_035582795.1. NCBI lineage: Eukaryota > Metazoa > Chordata > Aves > Ciconiiformes > Ciconiidae > Mycteria > Mycteria americana. The sequence continues at coordinate 12,224,612 of NW_027445436.1, forward strand.
CTTTCACTCAGCCAAATTATTCTGCATTTGCCAGATTGCTGCTGTGTGTTGTTCAGGTCACAGGCCTGAAGAGCAGGCAGAAATATTTTAGGAAGTGATTTGCATTTGAATACCTGTGTCTCCTTTCTCACCAAAGATATTAATGAAGACATCCGCATCTGTTCCACTACTGCTAACTTCACCAGTAAAAACTCGGACCACGTATTTGTTGACTGCAAGGAGAGAGGCAGAAATCCCAATACATTAATAACTCAATGGTTTGATACAAAACATAATAGTACAAACCAATTCAGGCTGTGCTGATGCTATCTTGAAAGCATGTCTGAACCATGGCTCCTGGATCCTGTACACTGACACTCTCCTCCACAAGAGGAATAAAATCCATAGGCAGAGCTCTGACACTTTGGGTATTCGCTGCCACGGGCAAGAGGAAAAGATCACTCAGTTCCTGGCCTTGACATTGAAAGTTGAAATAGATGAGAAGAAGGTGCAAATTTTGATGTTGATACATGGCCATTAAATGAACTCGGACCTACACACCAGCCTTGCTTTTTCAAAACATCAATGAGTTACAGAGCCAGCCATCTGCCCAAGCTCAGACCTGACCCCTCTGGTCTCAATGCTATCCTAGAGCTATTCTTGCAGCTTAGCTTGTATTAAGCCTGGCTGGTAACAAGAAGTATTTTGAGGAAAGGTCAGTCACACTGCACGAGCACAAAAGTTTGAAGGTGACCACCCTGCTACTCTGCCCAGTTTAAAAAAAAAGTAATCCAGTCCTTTACATTTAATGGAGAAACAGGAGTAAAGCCCAGGAGCTGTGACACTACGAAGCTACATCATGTGTGGCACCAAGAAATGCAAAAATCACATGGGTGAGCCACACCATGAACATTTCACACATGCCGTGTCAGTGAGTTTGAGAAGCAAGTTCTTCAGAGGGATCAGGATGGGTCTAACTTGGCTCCAAAGGACAGCAAGGGTGAGCTCAGCTTCTTCTGAAACCAATGAGAAAACTCCCATGGCCTTCGCTGTGACTATATTTGGGGCAAACATGAGCAACTTTCAAAATCTACTGCCAAAGTCTACCCGACTACCTTGTTCCTCCAAGCAAAATCAGCCATGACAGATGTCTAGTGCTGTATCCTCTGTGCAGAACCAGTGCTGGAGACAGACAGCAAGACACAAAACAAAACTGATAAAGATTAATGCAAAATCTACTACTGAACAGTACATGACATCATAGATGCCCTCAACAAAGTATCTGTTATACCCTTTATTACCGAGTCCTGGCTAGCTGATACTGCAAGCTCTGTGCTACATCACCTCTTTATTTCTGAGTCCTGGGCATGCTGCTTCTGCAAAAGGGACAAATGCACAGGCCACATCACACATACCTCCCTTGCAAAAATAAAACTTTTTGCACCATGATCGATGGTGAGCAACTTTTTCCCTTTGGCAGGTGCAAAGTTAGGGGAGAAGCCTGTCTGGGCTTCCCAGCCAACACCAGAAATTAATTCCCTCAGGAGCTAGGGACCATCACAAACCCTGGATTACCACTCCCAGAGCAGGTCACCTGCCTCCTCCACCATAATCAGTGTATAAAAATTATTCTAAAAGACAGCAAGACACCTTGGTGCACGTGCTCCCCCCGAGGCAGAGGATGTGAGAGCAAGTGTATGATAAGCAGTTGTTGGACCATCCCCTGAATTAAAGAGATGCGCTCAGCTCCCGGGGTGAGGAGTACAAGGGCAGAGCCCAAACAGAAGGGAAAATCACCTGTCATGGTTTAATGAATGTTTTCTGAAAAGGCTAAAAATCGAGCTGACATTCTTGGCGCCCAATCACAAAACATGCCATTACAAATAAAATAATAATGATAAAAGTGCAATAAATACTAAATAACAAGAAAGAGGAGGACAGAGCCAGGCTCAGACAAGGGAGAAAATGCCTTAATGTTTCTCTTTAACTCTTTTGCTTCAGTTCATAGAGCTCTAACAACCTGCTAGAGATATGCCAACACCAAAGGATTTCATTTGCATTAGCCAAGGATGGAGATGGTGCAATTTACAGCTCCCATTTGGCCACTAAGCTGCTCTAACTAAAAGGGACCCACTGTACATCAGGATCTTTAATCACATGTCGTGGTTTAGCACCAGCCGGCAACTAAGCACCACACAGCTGCTCACTCACTCCCCCCCGGTGGGATGGGGGAGAGAATCTGAAGAGCAAAAGTAAGAAAACTCGTGGGTTGAGATAAGAACAGTTTAATAATTGGAACAAAATAATAGTAATAATAATAATGAATTGTAATGAGAAGGAAAACAACAAGAGAGAGAGAGGAACAAAACCCAAGGGAGGGAAAAAAAGGAAAAAAAATTTTAAAAAAAAAATGATACAACCGCTCACCACCTGCTGACCGATGCCCAGCCAGTCCCCGAGCAGCGATCGCTACCCCCCGGCCAACTCCCCCAGTTTATATACTGGGCATGACGTCATATGGTATGGAATAGCCCTTTGGCCAGTTTGGATCAACTATCCTGGCTGTGCCCCCTCCCATTTCTTGTGCACCTGGCAGAGCATGGGGAGCTGAAAAAAGTCCTTGACCAGTGTAAACACTGCTTAGCGACAGCCAAAACATCAGCGTGTTATCAATATTATTCTCATACTAAAATCCAAAGCACAGCACTATACCAGCTACTAGGAAGAAAATTAACTCTATCCCAGCCGAAACCAGGACATCACAGACCACATTTTTCAAGAAGCTTTGCTCCTTGCACTTCCTCTAGAATATTTATTTTGATGTCAGTGATTAATTTTCCACTCCACTTTTCAGGGGCCAGAAGAACCCGATGGGATAAAAGGATCCACAAAAGGACAAGCATCAGTGGCTGAACTTAGATTACCCTTGTAGGATCAGGCTTTATGCCTCTGAAGTATAGACCAGAAGGATGCCTGAACACATGCAGAGCACCAAGGAGGACATGTAGAGAACAAGTCAATGAAGAGCAATCAGCAGCAGTGACCAAAAACAGGGCAGGAAGGGCACCTTGTACAGCTTCTGCAGAAATATGTCTGGTCAGCAAGAAAAACGCTGGTAAAATTATTTGCCAGATCCAACACCTTAAAAGGTTTCTCAACATTGCTATATTTCAAATCTGAGGTTTAAAATGACATCATTTGACAACCTGCTCAGAACACCAAGTGCTCCCAAGGGCTCTCTACACACACAGTGTTGCTGTCAGAGTGTCAGCATGGAGACCCCATTGACGGAGCTGATTCCTGAGCCCGCAGAGATGGGCACTGCATTGGGTTATCACTTTGGGCTGGTGGCAATCACAGGGCACTGTGCTGCAAGGGTTTTATGTTGTCCTCTAAAATATAAGCAAGGCTGGGGTGCATGGTATGTGCTTGCATGCCTCTTCTCTGTGCTCCTTGCAGATGTGTTTCCACAGGCAAAGCTACTCCAAGAGTGTTAGTGGCCCTTGGCTTAGGTCATAGCACATCCCTGCTTCACAAACCACAGAATCATGCCTAGTGTGTGCTCACCATCCCCTTAATTTTTTTCATATGTTCCCAACTCTGAAACTGTGCACTCAAGCCAGTTCCCATATCTGCCCCACTCAGCTCTGCATGCAGGACAATTTTAGCTCCTTCATCTTCAGGAAGCAAACGGGATCAGTCCTGAGCCATGCTGAATTTTTGCCAGCACTCTCTCCCTCTCTGAGCAATTCAACACTCAGCTGCAGCAGAGAGCTCTTCATTCTGCTCAGGGGTCCTTCTGTGCTTCATACATCAGCATATCTTACGGAATTACATGGTGGATGTGCAAATTTAAATAGAAAGGGATGCTACATCTCAAAAAGACAGTGAGGATTCAGCTGCTAGAAGCACACAGGAAAAGGCTCTCATTGCAGCCAGGCAGAGATCTGGCTGAAGTCAAGCACTCTTCATTTTAAGCATGGATGGATGTTGTTCCCTCTTCTGTAAGCCCTTAATCATGCATTATTTAAAACAGTAACATCATCTTTTCAAAAATATCCAGTTGGCTTTTTTTAATCTCAATACATGGCTCTGAGTTCATCTGCAAAACAGAGATCAAGATGTTGCCTGGATATTTTTTTTTCTGAATGCTTCTCTTAGCACTGGGAACATGCAAAATGCTAATGTACGTCTGGTAAAAGCTGTGACTCCATCTAGCAGTGCAGGCTTGCTGCAGCACAGGCACAGAGAGGGGAGCTTTCCTAGAAGCAAAATTAGCAGCTTCAGAGGCACGAACTGCAAGATGCCAAGAGCAGAACAGCTAACAAAAATTCAGTAGCAAGAGCAGTAACTATTTTCTGCTGTCTTTCCTCTCCCCATTGCAACACACAAGCTCAAATGTCCTGTATGGTTACAGCACCTTCCTTTTCTCTACAGCAAGGTGTCTGCTCCGTTAGAGACGATCCAGCTCCCCCTGACATCTCTCATCCAGCACGCTGACACACACAAAGCTGTCCCAAGAAGGCATTCGGAGACGTTGCCACTCTGGGAAGCAGTGGGGTGACACTAACTGATATGACCCCACTGCATTAATTTAGCAGAGGTGTGACAGTCAAGCAGCTTGTCTGTTACTAATCAACTCAGCCACAGCTTTCAACAGCTAAGAGGGAAGATTAATATTGCACTGTGGGCTAGAGGCAGGCTCTTTCCACTGAGAGCCAAGGGGTTTATTTTGGTGAAGGGCTGTGATACCACAGGCACTCCCAGCACTGCTCCCAGGGGATGATAGGCATGGGGCTGCAGCCCTCCTACCCCCCCGTATATCCCTTCTAGGCTGGCCCCACTGCCATCTCCATCCCAAGGAGCCAGGGTGCAGCACTAGCCCAACACCTTGCCCAGGATCTTTTTATCCAGCCCCAGCACCCCTGGGTGCTCTCATGCAACCTCTCTCCTGCCTCCAACCATGGAAAATGCATGGACACATCCCAGCCAAATCCTTCCACCTGCAAGCTGCAGCTGACTGCTCAGCCATGTGATATTCATCTGTTAATGCCATTTATTTAGCAATATGATATCATGGTCACCTGAAACACCATAGGATGGAATTGCCTAAAGAAATCTTGCAGCTAATATTATTTGGGGCATTAGATAGGGTGTTTATGCACAAGCTGCTGAGTTTGTAGCAGCAGGAGCACCAGATTTAGGCAGGGAAACAAAGTCAACCGTGCTTCATTACCTAGAGTTATCACCTCCTGCAGGGCACAGTGAATTCCCTGCTAGACATCCCTGCCTACCTCCCTTGTGCATGACCTGCCGTGGAGCAGGGCAGCAGTACGGCATCCAACAACTAAGAAATGTCACAGCCTTCAGAAGCAAAACATGCTGGGTTAAAAGCAGGGAGCTAAGTCGTAGGCAGCAATGGATTTTTCTCATAAGGCAACTTTTAGCAATTATCCTTCTATTTTCACAGTGCTCCCAAGGGTGGCAATGTTTAAGATCCATCCTGTACTGCTCAGCGCTGAGCAGGCAGATTTCAGAAGGGGGGGGGACGGGTAGGGGAGAGGCAACGTTACTGTCTCTGAATTGCTGCTGGCAAAGAAATACATTTGTGGTTAGTATGAAAAGTGAAAAGAATTGTTGCTAGAGGCAAGGGGCTGGATCTGCAGGCAAGGCACAGTTTCAACCTGAGTCTGCCGCAGCCTTTTTGCATGCGCTCAGGAAGGTGGTTTAATGTCCATATGCCTCGGTTCCTCGCTGTCAGATTGAGTCAGTCATTCCAGCCCACCAGAAATTGTCTGACAAAATCTCTTATTGATGGAAAGCACTGACTTGTCAAAATGGAAGCTCCACCACTTCCGACAGCATATTCCTCAGTGACTTCTTGGTCAGAGCAACCTTAAAAGGTCAGGCAGCCTATGTTTAGGGCACAAAGCTGGGATCTGGCATCTCAAGATGGTTGATTCAGAGCAAGCATTTGAATTTAGTTCTTGTCTGTCCTGGGAAAGAGCCCATCCCACCAGGTTAACACCACCTCTTCCTAGATCAGCTTCTCCTGACCTTCTGGTGGAGATGCCTTACTGCATTTTTATACAACACAGCATTATCTCTGGAGTCTCTGCAAACACTGCAGAGAAGAAAACTCGCCCAGCCCTAATCATTACACCTGTCTCTACTGCAGTAGCAGGGACCCCAGAGATAGCTACTCAGAGCAAGACATAATGAGAACCTAAACCACCCCCTGTAAAAGCAGAGGAGCCCTGCTGAGTTTGCCAGGAGCTAGCTCTGTCTCAAAAGCATGGCCTGTTCTTGCACAAAGCAACTGCACACAGTTAAGGAAGAATTTTTTCCCCCATCCAGGAAGTGTTGAATTCAAAGTATTAGTTTAGAGCTTGAGAATAATTAATCTCTGTCAAGAGTAATTGACAACTATCTTTCTTAATGAGCTGCACCTTCAAGGTGGTGAACAGCTCCTTAAACCAAGGGTTCAAACTGGAAATGCAGATTACAAGCACACCTAGAGTGCAGGGGATGCTGATGAAGAAAGAGCTTCACATTGCTTTTGGTCATGAGCACCCCTGCCAAAACATGGTGTTAGTGGGGGAGAAAGGCTGAAGAGCCTTTGCATGGCTTTGGGGTGCATGTCATCAGAGGCAGCACTAAGGATGCAAGGCTGGTGCCACCCTGGATCAGCATTTCATTAATCTCAAAGAGCTCTCTAAAAGTGTGTTCTTAAGAAAGAGATATTATTGCTACCACCTAAGGAGGCATAAGACATGGGAAAAGGAAACGATTATGTTTGCTCTGCTGAATATTGCATTATCCTCAACCGCTGCCTCGTGCCCCTCCTATAATGAACTGAGCCACCTGGTCTCCCCATCCAGCCCAGAGACCACGAGATTCAGCCTCATTTTGTGTGGCTCTTACGTGAAATCAAAGTATGCATCCAAACAGTTAATATATTAGGATTCAGCCTGGATCATCCCTCTGCAAAGCCTGTGAGAGGCAATCTACCACATGTAGGAGTCTTTGCTTGTAGGATATGCTAAACTGATGTTCCTACTGTGACTTCAAAGTGATGATGACATTTTGAAGTGAGCTTTAAACGACCTTGCTCAAGACACAATAGTGGTTTAGTGCAGAGGCATGGAGCTTAGCATGGGGCAACCCACCTTGTGACAGCGGTGCGGAAATCCTTGTTCATCTAATTCTCCAAGATTTCTCATTATTTTTCATTAGTTCAGCCCCACAGTGGGAGTCCATGAAGAAAAAAAAAGGCAGACATTTCACAAAAGAAATATCCGCTTCCTGCTTTCCCCAGATCTGCTATTATCAAAATTGGGGAAATCACTGAAAATAATCTCTTGGGTAAAACATTTCCGCTCAGAATGAAGAGTAAAATAAATTTACAGTATTATTTAAAATCATATTATTATCACTGTACTTCAGTCTTGCTTTGTATAAATAATATATTTAAATAAAGTTACTTTATTTCAAAACTGATAGTTGAAATAATTACAATATCTAGACATAATTGGTCAAAATTATTCCCTATCTTCACAAACATGCTGTGCTATCTGTTTTGTATTGGATATGTATAGATCTATATACCAGCCACACATAGAGATGTCTCATGCCTCTCCAAATTTTTTTCTCTTGAAACATGAGGTCCTTTATATGAATTACAAATCTCTATTTCCATCCCATTTCTGAGCTCTATGCATCTTGTCTTCCTTGTCATTTACAAGTCACCAGTGTTTCTTTTTATTTCTACATTTCAGTTTCTCATTGCTCTTACCCATCTTTAGAGACAAAACAACAGGCAAAAAATACATTACAATTAAAATGTCCATAGCTAACTTGGTTTAGACATGGTAATATAAGATGGGCAAAGTTTTCAGGGAAAGTAAAATCCTTATTAGACCAACTGAAGTATTTTTGGGGGAAAAAAAAAAGACATCTTTGGATACCCAGTGTGCCAGATAGCATGACGGTTTTTTTCCATTGTTATCAATTGGGTAGTAAAAGATATTACTCCCTCTACAAGCCTTGTTTATTGAATATCTCAGCATGCAGCAAGGCTTCATCCTTAATACAGGGGGTATTCAAAAGTAAACAACACATATTTATTTAATAAATATATTTAGCTGCATTTTCCTGTGCTGATTTATATACTTCCAGTTCTCAGTGTAAATAAAGATGAGTTTTTATGAGCAGGCAACACCTATTAATATTTCATTCCCCCCCCCTCCTTCTACATCCACAGAAATAATCTTTTTAGTTTTTCTGATCATGGAAGTTTCCAAAATGTAACACCTCATATTGAATCATGACCCAGGGGAGACAGGAGAGGGACCAGTCCCACTCTCCAGGCCTGGTGCTTTGTAAAATAAGGCTGCAAAGCCCACAGGGCATCATTGACTGGTGCCTCACATCCAAAATGCTGCTCCTTATCAGAGCTTCTAGCACCAGTACGTTATTGAGAAATATTGGCCACAGCTTCAGTTCAGATCCAGTCCAACCCTTAAGGACATGCGTATCCCGTTGGGACAGGAAGGATTTAGCTACTGACTCAAAGTCAAGCATGTGCATCAATACCTGCTGCCCCAGGTCTTTCCTCAAGCCACAGCCAGGTCAGTGCCTCATAAGTCTTAAGTCAGCCAACATTAAAACTCTGAACAATGAACTGTGAAGTCTTAACACAAACATCCTTCGCAGAGGAAAGAAATAACAGAGCTCACATTCCCAGCTCAAATATATGAGTTTTAGGTCCTAGCGGATCTAAAAACCTCACAGAGTATCTAGGGCATGTTAACTCTACATGTGCTTGCACAGATGCTCTCAAAAGCATACCAGGCAGAGGTGTCCATCACAGGCTGCTTCTTTGTGTGCACAGACTGCCTTCGTAACACCTGCACGGACTGCCTTTCCTGCCTTCAAAGGAAACTGTTCTGTGGCTCTCTCTGCCTGTGGTCTTCTCCCTCTGACCCACCCTGAACACGAACTGTCCAAGTCTCCTCGGGTCATCTCATTAACTCTGCCCCAGACGAGGACAGACCAATGATTCAAAGAAACTTGTGAAAGACTAATGGATTGGGCTTGACCTGCAATTTGATTGGCTGAACTTCTCTCATTTGTAATTATAATAAATATTGTTCTCATTTTTTAAAGGCGAGACTACCCTCTGCATGCACAAGCACACGGGCACGTTTCACGACTCATCTGCCTTTACAGGAATCCAGTTCCCAATTGCTCAGTGTGACCTTACAGCCATTACCCCTTAGGACATATCCATGCAAACTCTCAGATGCACCATATATCAACCCCAAATCAGGCCAGAATTGACACAACCATCGACCTTCCAGTTCAAACAGTTCAAAGCTGGTTCTTGTCTCAGCAAGGCAGAAAACTTATGTCTGCCTGCAAAAGACCATGCAGACTTAGCCCTAGATACAGCACAGCTACACCTAATCTGGTCTTGCAATCCATTTTTGACATAATATTAATAATAACAAGAAACAATAGTTGACCAATGCCCGGAATTTTAAAGTATGGAAAAAATAAAGGCAACGCAATTGTGTTGGATGCTCCCATCCTCAAGGTCTAGGTGTGCCACGCATTGTGACTGCTCTGCTCCTCAGTACTGTGCCGTGTAACGCACCCATTGTAAACACATTCATTATTAATAGACCAAATAAGACTAAACTTTACCCAGAAAAAGTAGAGAATGGAGGAGTTTTACAGTTTGAAGTCACACACGCGGTTCTGTCCTACTGTGAATATGCAGCCTTGAAACAGTTTGACATGAGCTGCTGTCCCATGCACATTTATAGCCCATCGTGTCCAATCTTAAACAATTTCAAGGTGCTGATGGCCAAAGAGACAGCTGGAAATCAGTCCTTGTCTCTGAACCTCATTTGCAACAGGCAGGTTGGCAAGACTTGACCAAAATTTGACAGGTTAGCATAAATTGCAATTGCACAGAAGTCTGAATTAATTTTCAAGTATCTGTGCTCTTGAACATGGTTTTAAGGACCAAGTGAGTAAAGGCCCCCTTTGCAAATGAATATTCCTGCTTTCTCTCAATAAAAGAGCGAGTACAGATAATTGTTTTGATTAGGGAGTGATTTCAAGGGTAATCAAGAATAGTCAATACGTGTTGGTGATACCTGACTTTTTCCTTCATTCTGAGGAAAACTGGAGGTCACACTGCGGAGAGCCTAGACTAACCTCAACCAACTAGATAGTGATAACAGCCTGTTGTTACCCCACAGAGAGAAGATGGCCTGTGGATAATTAACATATCGCCTAACCCGACCAAACCTCATCTTCTTTTATGAATGAGGACAAAATGTAGCCTTGCAAAAATATTCCCATATGACATCTTGAGACACCCTTCAATCCACCTGAAGACCAAATCTCAGGACTCCCTGCTTTACAGCTGGGTGATAAAAGTTGTACCCTGGCCCTGGTGTCCCACCTGCAGCAGGTTCCCATGGGCAGTGCCATGCCTGGCTCCAAGGGATATCTTTCACCCCAGTGGAGCACTCATGCCATGTACTGGGCTCAGACTGGGGCTGCAGAGCAGCTCTGGGGCTGCAAACTGCCAGGGCAAGCAGGGTGAAGTCCAACCAAATGAGAGCCACCATGGGGTGGGAGACACAAGGGTCTGTCCACAGGATGGCACGAGGGATTCATGACCAGTCTGCAGATATCAAACAACGGGCTGGAAACTGGCTCCCAAATTTCATTTGCTTTTGCATCTCCGTTGGGTCAGTAGTTCTTATTAGTGCAGCTACAAGCTATTATGAATGCTCTCCTACCCCACCGCTTTGGTAGGAGACACCCCCAGAGTAATCCAAAACCCACAACACTCAAAGGAAAACCATCTCCTGACTTCAGCTTTGAGCCGGTCCCTTGCATAAAGGCTCAGCCACAGTCATACATCCTAAGCCTTCATAAAGTCAAGCAAAGCAGCATAAGGCCGAACAATAGCCCTTCCTTGTAATTAATACCTGCAATGTAAATTAATCCAGGCTGCCAATAGCAGCTGCTGGGTAAATAAGAATCTGTGGTACTATCACTGTCAAAGGGCCATGGGCATACGATGCCATGGATGTGAATACAAGGAATAGAGGATCATTCAAGCAGGAACACTTAAAATGTAACCTGTTCTCCTTGAGAAATGTGTGGCATTCAACAGGGAACCTGACAGGAGCCATTTTATTCAGATAAGTAAATGCAATCACTCAGGCATCTGCAATCACTAAGTATTCCTGCCATCCTCAGTAACTCTATTTGGATCATGAAAAGAGCTTTTGTTTTGCGTGTGCGTGTGTCCAATTTTTCAATTATATGTTGACTATTTTTTTGGAACATACTCTTTTCTGCATTTTTTAATAATGCCTCTGGTTTTTTCCTTTAAATTAACCTCTTCAAAGCTCACAGCCCTGCAGGGATTCTCTGGCTGGCCTGTGCTCCTCACCAAGAAAGAGGCTGAGTCTCCCTATAGCTTTGTAGGTTTTGGTCCAAGCACCAACAATCCCCTTCAACTATGTTTCAAATGCCTCTACAGAGCTTCAACAAAGCAAAAATATGATGAAAAATAATTTAATTCTTCTCCAGTCCACATCCCACACATATCACAGAGAAGATGCATGTCCCAGCAGTGACCTCCAGTTCAAGAGAGGAAGGTAAATCCTCATGACAAAGATGAGAAAGCTCTCCAGGAGAAGATCAAAAGCTGAAGATGTTGCAGGAGAGGGAACATGGAGGAAACCTGTATGGTTACCTCCAAAAACATACCAGACTGTGGCAGCAAAAGGAGCATGAAAGCAAAGCACGAGACTAAGGTCTGTAACAACATTGCCCGGGTGGTTTACAAAGAACTAAAGAAAAAAAGTGGAACAGTGATTGAAGAGACATGACCAAAAAGGAGAAGAGTATGGCACTGAACACTGCTAATGGCAACACAGACTTAAGAGGGAGTAACTAATTTTTCTTTACTTGCACATAAAATCACCAAACCACATAATTATTCATTTGTCTAGCAGCCTAGAAAATATTAATACTCAAAGAGTAAACACCACTGTTTAATCCATTTGAAAGAAAAAAAAACCAACAAATTTAGGGCAAATGACTTGTATGTACAAAGAAAATCATATCACAATCTTGTTTCAGACCTTTATGGATCCAGAGGGAACCAAATGAATTCAGATAAATTTACATTTGCAGTTGACAGTTCACCTCAACAGCCTAGGAATGTTTATCTTTCATTAATTATGGTTCAAGGGGAACTGCAACCTGAGATAGCTGAGCTAACCCTCTCCTCTTACAGACTCAGACCTGCTGCCTGGAAGGCATCCAACCCTTCACCCATGCTTCTGGCCTCAGCCCGGCTCCCCGCATTTATACGGACGGCCGCAGAGCATCCAGCCTGTGCCACTCAAAAGTGGGTTTTTCTATCTGATAAAGGCAATGAGAACAGATGCATTTCTGACAAATGCCTGGTTAAATCTCTTCTTTCATACTTTTAAGGCAGGAGACAATCTTATTCATATTTGTCCTGGACCAAGCACATAGTGAGCAGTTGATCTGTAACCCAAAACCACTTCTCCAGAAGAGCAAGCGCTCGGGACTAGCTTTTCAGCTGGTGAAATGCAAAGTTGCTCCAGCAATTTCATTGGAGCTGCACTGATTTTTACCAGCTGAGGGTTTAGCCCACAAATCTTTCTGCTGAGAGACAGGTGTTGAACAGGATGGAGGAAATCATATGCATTCCTTTGAATCAGCTCTCCCAGGCAGGAGCAATAATAAATTCAGATAAACTGTTGTGTCATTTAAAGATCTATTAAGACTGAATGGTTGACTTTCTCCTCGAGGGAACCTCTTGTTAATTGTGTATTGCTTTGACTCATCCACTACCTTTTCCAGAACCCTCTTGCCCCTTGAGTGTCCTTAACTCTTCCATTTCACAAACTGAACAGATAAAAGAGCAGCAAAGGACTTTGGTGCACACAGCCCCAGCAGGGTTTTTGGCAAACCATCTCCAGATGTTATCTCATTCCCCTATGGCAGCCACCCTGGAGAGGTCTGCATTTATAAAATGCTCCCACATACATTTCTTGTCAATGGATATTATTTGTGCATGCTAACTCACATGCAGTATCCTTTAATACTTACATCTTCAACATACTGAAACTGTTTTAGGAGGTTGTATCTTAATAGGGCAAAATTATTTAACAATTCAGAGACAAACTGTCATGGTGTATTGTTTTACTGTTAACTTCAAACAGGATCTCAATAAAAATAACAATACTTTGCCCTTCTAGAGCATCTATCAATGCTTAAAGCACTGTATTAAGGCTGGCAATAAACTGTTTTTACCAAAAAAAATGCTCCTAAGTGGTCATGTCAACAACATTAGCGCAAGAAATCTACTACTTATTCTCAAAAAGATGTGATACTAGCAAAACCACAAGTTTCCCCTCTTTTGCACCAAACTATACCTCTTCTTTCCCACAGACCTGTGGCTAGTGGTGGGTGTACTTCACTTTCCATGCCCAAAATTAAGCTCCCAGAAAGGAGCAGTGCATTGGTGAGGTCATCAGGAAAACAAAACTCGGTTTTCTCATTAGCACTTGCAGATAAACTGCTGACATACCACCTGAGGCCGGTTTTCTGGCTCCACTTTCATATCTCGATCGTCTTCCCACTCACATTACATGCACTATACATCACCACATGGCCTACACGCTGATATCAATTTGGGAGTACGTCTGGTTTGCAAGCTGTCCTGGCTTCGTTTCAACATCATTAGCTTAAAACCACTCTGAAAAATAGGCACCAGTTCAATATGGATATCATACACATACAGTAAACCGGTGTAGAATTACAGCGAGAGGGTTGGCTTGTTTATGGAAATTTCCTGCAGGTCGTCACCAGAGCCTGGAAACACTTAACTTTATACACAGGACTGCAACCATGTTGCCTTTTCTGATAGCACACAACGATACTGGCTACATCTTCTGGGATGGGCTGCCTCTCATCTATGTGTAGCCATTTAATCTAACTTAAAGTAGTCATCACAGATCCTTCAGTACTCAACCAACGAGTGGAGCTTCTCCAAATAGTGATTTATCCCACCCTAAGATGTCAGGTCTAACACTGGAAGAAGGAATTACCCTCTGGAGGCATCTTGCATCTTCCTATTTCTCTCTCCACTGACTATAAAGAAAACTCAAATTAGCTTAGACTACGCGATTACTTTTTATATGGCTGAAGTCATCTGAAAGTAAACCTGTCCTTTCTGACAAGGCACCAGAAAGCCGAGCTTTTTGGAAAATCCTTACTTTTGGGCACATCCATGGGATTCAGGCTGCCGATGAGGTCTCTGATGTACAGTCCATCCCTGTCCTCCTTGCTCAGCCAGTTGTTGCAGGGGAAGTAAAACCGGAGGTGAGGTCTGTTCATGTCAGTCACAATCATGCGGTCAAGGAACCAGCCCGTGTTCAGTCCAGTGTTATCATGCTCAATCCTAGAGGAAGAACAACCCTGGATTTGATATTTTGATTAAGACTGGCCACTAGCACTGTAATTTTGTGGGATATTTTATATTAGGCAAGACTAGAGCAACTATACACAAAATGCCTACTTATAACTGGCTATCCAAAGTGTTTCATAGGATTTATGGGCTTTTACAGGGTATTTTGTAAATAACAACATTTCTAATTATATATATATGTGTGCAGATATCATAGGTGATATGTGGGCCACTGTCTGCAAGAGGATGCACACAAACATACACACACCTGCATGTTCATTCAACATATGCATTCATTCACCTTCCACTACATATCTAAAACATGTGACTCTCCTCCTGCCCTGTATCCCTTCTGCTCTTTCCTCTTCTTACTTTTTTTTATCCACCTCTTCCCATTTTCCCAGCTTTCTTTGTACTACTTACTAATTTTTAATTTTATATAGGTCAGTCAGATGGTGGTTAAACATAATAATTATCATTTACATTACACTAATTTAGCAAAAGAGGATAGTGAACCCCATTTACCTCCATTGGGACATAAAAACAATCCTAAACGCCTTCCTCCATGATTGCGTATGACAGAAATACAATTCTTGGTGGGGAGCATGGATAGTTATAAGTAATACCATAGGTGATTTCATGCTTCAGTTAAAATCTTAGGCAATAAACAAGCTTTTACCACCCCTTAACTTCACCTTGATAAGAGCACGTTAACAAATAATGAATAAAACATGGCAACTCTAAAGCCTCTACAGCCTGTTATTCGATTAGCAGCTCGTGGAGCAGGTACCGTGGTAGTAACGTTGTGCGGGTACCTTATTTTCTTTATTTGTCCAACGTTGTTGGTTTTTACTTGGAACACATCTGTTTTGCTCCTCTCAAAGGCTGTGCTGCTCCTGTAATACACATGCACCAAAAGCTATGGTAAGAAAATAGCAACCTTGTCAGCAAGCACGCCTCATGGCCTGACGGAGGGCTAGTGTTTAAGGATGAAGAAATGTCATTTCTAGTACTGGATAGACCTACTTTTCAATGTCCTCTTTCCCATGAAACGTTTCGGATAGCCCTAAGTACTGACATTTAATAGACTTTTTCCCTTCTCGAGCTCTAAGAGTCCTTCCAGAAACTGAGATGGAATCTTTGGGGGAAATGCAATGCTGGCCCAAGCAGATGCAAACCTTGGATCACATTCCATATCACCTCCAAGAATAAAACATGACAAAGGTTTTTCAAAATCCTCAGCTAAATTTCCCCTAGAGGTAAGAGCTAGGGGAGCCTGTAAGACTTTCCCACCAGCAAGTGGCTTTCAGAGGTGTCTGAAAATAATCTTCGGTGAAGATATTTCAAGGCAGCGCCAATGAAGCAAAAATTACATGAAGAACTCCAGCTCTTTGGTAACACCTCATCTGTGGTTCCTCAACTCTGCTAGCCCACCCATCGGTTGCTAAAACATAGAGGTAACAGCAAAAAACATGGGGATGTTTTCAGCTGCTCCCCTCCGGGGTGGCTGGAAAGTGCTCGTTAGGAATGGTGGAGTCAGAGCTTCGTTTTGCCCTTATCGACCAGCCCTTGTTGGCCAACCAACATGGAAGACCCTGGTGAATCTGGACCCCTGCATGTCCACCTCAGTTGCTTTACAGGGCCTCAAAATGCTTTTCATCTCTGTTTCCCACTCCCAGAGGTGTTCTCTCCTGCCATCCTAGCCCCCAGGCATCAAGTGGACCCGCTCTTGGTGATGGAGCAAAGGGGTTCCATAGCCCGGCAGATTCCCTACGGAGCTGCAGATCTTCCCAGAGCTCAGCCAGAGATAAAAGCATCCAACCACATCAAAGGTTTCTTTCCATGCCCATCTTCAGACATTTTTAAATGACCACTGAAACTTCCTTTCCAGCTTTCTCCTACGATTTGTATCTCATTCAAAGCAAAACAACTGTAGGACAAGGACTAGTTTGAATTTTTGTGAAGTGTTAAGTGTGCAGTTTGTATTTCACAGGTGCAAGTGGAAGGCAATATAAAGTATATTGGCCCGGGTCACGGGATGTAGAATTGAATTCCCAGTTCTACCTCCAGCCTGTGGTGTGATCTTTGGCAGGCACCTCCATCCTTTTCGAGCTCATATTTTCCACAAAAACACTATGAATAACATCAAGGCAAAACCCATCCTTGCTCTGAAGACACAGCCTCTCCCACCTGCCCTCCCTGATGGGCCCCCATTTCACCTGGGCCGCTAAGCATTGCTACAGATGATTAAACACAGCAAAATCCAGAAGTCATATTAAAATGAACAAGAAACCACAGCACTTCAGCAGCATAAAGCCACAGTGACAAGCAGCTTGTACTCAGAAAGTTAATGAATATTAATAATCCAAGCAAGTGGGTTCAGTTTTGCTTGGCTCTCTTCTCCATGTCATTGAAGGATCTGCATGCGCCTTTGTTTAAAGGTTATTTTGTGTGTTCTGCAAATGCATGCGCAGCCCTCCTTCTCCTCCATTCTGCTATTTCAGATACCATGCCAGGAGCATCGCCACTACGTGAAAAGGCTAAAACAGTTAACCTTGCCGTGAAGACAAGGGACAATTAAATCCAGCCCAGCCTCCCCCAACCTGGCTGTCAGAGAGAAAACAGTCAGTGAGTGCGAGGCAATTAGTTTGTCAGGCTTGAGCGAGCATCGTAATGACAGTGGCTTCTCCCCGCATCGGCTCCAGAGATCGATGCAGTGCTGCAGACCGCTACGGAGATGGCACAAAAGTATTAAGTGAGACTAATTAACCCAGAGCTTTCAGTGCACCGGTCCTGGTAGCTGCTGGTTTATGGCAGTCCTGCCACTGTGCTGGGCTGTTTCGGTTGCTGGGATGGTGAGAGAGCGGTGGGGAGGAAACCCAGTGTTGGAGGAGCACCGAGTGGGCATCCAAAAGCGCCCATCGAGCAGATGCTTCATGCATCTTGAAAGACCTTGGGGAAGCATTGGGAAACATGACTGTGGTCCAGGAGTCAAACTCCTGGGAAGTCTTGCTGTCAAAAGGTAGGAAGAATTTGACAAGTCTCTTCCCTTGAGATGGATATGCAGCATCAACAGCACAAAAAAGGGGAATGTTTTAAGGAAAAATCCAGTCCTTCTAGCATTTTTCTAGCATTGTCAATTAAGTGGGAAGAGAGAGAGTGAGGGAATATCCCATGGAGAATGGCTATACTGAAGTTTATAAAAAAAAATAAAGAAAGAGAGAGAGAGAAGGAGAAATTACAGCTGGGCTGTGTCAGAGTCTGGTCCAGGCTGGGGCTGGGGTAAGAAATTCATAGCCTGATTACCATAAGGAACTTGTTACACAGAACAATGCAGCACGCTGGCTTGCACAGCTCTGGTGACAAATAAAGCAGGGAAAAATCTGACTTGGAAATTACAGCACTAAATTTCTAATGTTCAGGCTTGACTGGATTCAGACCCAGGGACTGGGCATGGCTAGCCATAAGCAAACACTTAAAGATCAGCAGAATTTCTCTTGGAGCCCTATTGTTCAGCTGGGATATCAGGCTAGGGCAACTTCAGAAATATGTTTCAATCAGGTTTTTTATTTCACATATTTAATTGGCTTTAGCAGCTCTATTTTTTTATAGTCCATTGTAGTGTTTTACCCAATTGCTTTGTGAGAAACATCCAAGGAACTTCACCAAAGATTAGTATATGAAATTCTCAAATATTTTTTGTATCTGAAGCTGTTTTCAGATTCTTTTGGTTGAATGATTGCCTGCAGGTTGCACTGCTCGTGGTACTGCAAACGTACAATGATTTAGAGCACTACATCCCCTGGTTGGGTAAGTCACGTTGCTAAAAAGCACCACAAGAACTGGTGCATATTTGAGCATAGTATTTATAAATCCCTGCGTGCATCTCTTCTGTAGACCATTGGCACAGACAACAGAGCCAGTGCCATGAGAGTTTCACTACTACTTGGTATGTTGACAACAAGAAACTATCAATGATGCAATTTTAAATGCAAAAGTACATAAAATAAACATTTGAACTAGTAAATCACCTTTTTTTTTAAATAAAGGGGAATTAACAAGAGATAATCCCACCACCTAAATGAAAGTCACATTTGAAATTGAAATTTTGAATATTTGTAGAAAATAGCCTTTACTTCTGATCAGCTAACAGCACCTTTCCAGAGCTGAGCTCTTAGGAACAGAGGGAAAACCTAGGTACTGATCACAGCAGACATAAAAATAATAACCACAACCTTTAGCAGTGATTGAGTAACCTGAACCAATTTAGCTTTGAATCACTGCATTAATGATCATTTAAATTGCCTTTCTATTAGGTGTTTTGTCTGAAAATGCTTTGTATACACAGAACCGCCTGCAAAAGCACTGTGGATGAAGGACTGCACAGAAGCACAAAGTGTTACCATGGATGTCGGTTTGAAGAAAATTTTAAAGATGCTCCATTAAATCATCAGAAAGAGTCAGTTCTGGGTGGCATCTCCCTGCAACCCTGCCCACAGGTCCGCCTGCTGCTGCCACTGACATTTAGCAGCAGCGGGAGGGAGATGGGTACCGGGGATGATTTCAGAAGGTCGCACAGCAAAAACCATCCTACAGCCTGTCACTCACTAGGAAAAAAATAATGCCATTTGGATCACCTGCTATCTCACGGGAGGCGAGTTTCTCATGGACTAGGGGTGGACTGCATAGTTTTGACATATAGAGGTGGCAGGGATGAGCACTGGTCTATCCCTATTGTTTTCCTGGCTTGAAAGTACAGACAGCTTCGCTCATCCTCAGATTATCCAATATACATTATAGACTGGGTGAATCTGTGTTATCAGGCCTCTGGCTAAGACGGCAGCTTGCCACAAGGTGCAAAAAGATATTGGAAAAATGCTTATGATGTGTTTGCCTCATTCTTCTGTTTCTCCCTACACATCCACTATCAATTACTCCTGGAGAGAGGACATTGGCCTGGATGGACTTCCGGACAGCCTAACTGCAAAAAACCAAACATATGTTCAAACCATATTTACTCTTAACACAGAGCTCCAATAGCAGCATCATTAACCTCCTTCTTGGAGCAAGGAATATTCCAGGGAGTTTGGTCTGCAAATATTTTGCCAAGACTGTTGTCATGAAGCTGACAACATCAGTCAATGGGCAGCTGGAAATACCACATAAGGCAGCATGCGTCCAAAAATACCGCAGATGGAAAAGAAACCAGATGAAGAGCACAGCAACTGCAAACATCTCTGTACCAAGGCCATTATTTTCTTTTTCTACCAATAACCTGACCAGCAGAAGGAATCCTGCTTAAACAAGCACAGAAGAATTAGTGAAAAAATGGTCCCACTTGAAAGGATTTAATTGAATGAGATAAATTACTCAGGGGTGTAGCAGCATGATGACACCCAGGAGCCAAACGCCAGCCCAAAACCATGAGAGCCTATGTCTGAACTTACACTGAAACTTTACAAAGTGCCATAGGGTACACTGAAACAGCCCCTGCCTTATCCATAAGTATTCCCAGTATAGATTTCAATAGCCTTAATGGCACACATTGGATATGTGCTCCTTCACTTTGTACTGCATGGAGCAGCAGTATCTTAATATCAGTTTTTCATCTCTGGTGGCATGATTTACATAAAGAAAATGAAACAGTGGTATTTAATTTAGATAATCTTAGCTATGCTTTATGTCTTTGTTTTCTGCAGTTTGGGGGTTATTTTCTGGAGAAACTATATACAAAGCAGATAGTGTCATGGATAACAGTGCAAAGTGTCGTGGTTTAACACCAGTCGGCAACTAAGCACCACACAGCCACTCGCTCACTCCCCCCTGGTGGGATGGGGGAGAGAATGGGAAGGGTAAAAGTGAGAAAACTCGAGGGTTGAGATAAAGACAGTTTAATAGGGAAAGCAAAAGCCACGCACACAAGCAAAGCAAAACAAGGAATTCCTTCACTACTTCCCATGGGCAGGCAGGTGTTCAGCCATCTCCAGGAAAGCAGGGCTCCATCACGCGTAATGGTTACTTGGGAAGACAAAGGCGATAACTCTGAAAGTCCCCCCCTTCCTTCTTCTTCCCCCAGCTTTATATGCTGAGCATGACGTCATATGGTATGGAATAGCCCTTTGGTCAGTTGGGGTCAGCTGTCCCAGCTGTGTCCCCTCCCAGCTTCTTGTGCACCTGGCAGAGCATGGGAAGCTGAAAAGTCCTTGATTTAGTATAAGCTCTACTTAGCAACAACCAAAACATCTCTGTATTATCAACACTGTTTTCAGCACAAATCCAAAACATAGCCCCATACTAGCTACTATAAAGAAAATTAACTCTATCCCAGCCAAAACTAGGACACAAAGGTTGCTCAGCATTTCCCAATATTAAATAACATTTTGAATTGCATCTACTTTGCCAAATTTGGGGGCAAATTTTACTTTGCTGAAAATTTCTATCCCATTCCCATGAAGAAATATTTTTGAAAATTTTAATGAGAATGAGCTCAGACATTTTTAAGACTGAGATTACTGAGTTGGGGGTAGGGGCAGGATTTTGAGCAAGGCAGAAAGGTTGAGTTTGTTCCAGGAAGGCACCTTATACTCATCCCATGGGAAAATTGGCCAGATTTTACAGTCTGAAAAATGCTGCTGGCGCTCATCAGCAGGGACCTGGTCTAACAGCTAAATTCCCTTAAAAGTCTGCCTGTTTTGAGTAAACTCCTGTTTCTCCCTCTAAGGCTTGACCTTCCTTGTAGTTGGTACCACCAGCTGCTACATGCGTAGCTGCATGTGGATTATAATTTATACATATGCCAATTCTACCAGCTCTTATCTTTGGGTTGTTCAACACCACCGCCTAAACACCCTCTCAGGTGGTTTTGTTCCTGAAATGCTAGACACAGGCTAGCCAATAAGCCTGAGTAATAGAGAGAAGAAATTTCCCACTTTGTTTCTTTTTCAGAAGTGAATATAGACTCTAAAGTGTGCTGTCGCTTAATGCTGCCCCAGATCATTAAGTCTTCAGAGCGTGGTGTAAGTGCTGCAGATTTGTACGGGCATAAATCAGAGTACAGTTAGATACATAAGCAGCTTTAAAATAGGAAACATCCCTTGTCATTAAAGGAAAGGTATTGCAACTCATCTCTGAAGAAGTGTTTCAGCAGCGATGCAAGAACTCTTCCTCCATTGCACTTGGGGTTTGTTTGCTTCCTAGCCTGAACAGCCCCTTCTGTACCAACTTTCTAACACTTTCTAACTTCTTATATTAATTATTCAGAGTAAATAAGCTTGCTTCCCTGTATTTGTTTGTTTATTCCAGAGCAGTTAAACAACAAAATCAGATCTTCTGCAACTCGGTATGGCTTAGCTGTAGTAGAGCTACAAACATTAACATCCTCTAAAGACCATCACATACATACTCTGCAATTCATGTGTATTTGCTGGCATTAGGAGCAGGAAAAGCTCTGTATAGCAACTCAAGACCAGGTAGAAGGGACTGCCAATTAAAGGTATTCAGCATAGGAAATAAAAAAAAATAAAATCCACTGCACATCCTCAAATTCAGTAAGAAGCCAGCTGTCACCAATTATTTCATCTTTCTTTCAGATTGCCTTAGCTGCTAAGTCTTTTCTATCTCTTTTTTTTTTTTTTTAAAGGAAAAATCTCTCCATGAATATTTATTGCAGTTGTCACAAGCTGGACCAGGTAAGCCTGATGCTGAAAAGTGGATTCATTTACACTAACAACAAATAAATAAATTTGCTACTAAATACTGTGAATGAGCTGGCAGCAGTGTTCCTGGCTGAGTTTTGCATTCAGTCCTCAGCCCCAGCGTGGTGGAAAGCACATGAGCAAGGAGAAATAAAACGCTATGGAGGATCAGCACTATTTGGTCAGCATTGGACCACGGAGAAGCAGCTCATGCCTGTAGGAACAGTCTCAGCGACTGCCAAAATGCCACCAAGCAATGCCTTGGTGTCCACCCATGTGCCCGTGATGGAGCCCGTGGAAAGAAACTCATTTTTGGTAGTGCTTTTAGCTTCTGGCTGAGCTGTAGCTGGTGCAGGATGGCAGGTGGTGATCCGGAGAGTTTTGTGAGCTGGGTTTTTAAGTAGGATTTTGCCAGGGCTGAGCAGCACTTTGCCAGCACCCATCCACCACCTCCAGCACCAGCCGGGAGGTGTTACCGTCCTCCCAAACTGGCAGACAGCAACTGCAAAGGAGGATTTATTCCAGTCCCTCCCAGACCTAAACACAACTTGGCTAAACCTCCTGGCCTAAATAAATGCATCTTTTGGGACAGAATTTGGGTGCTGCCACTTCCAGAACTGATGTTCCTCCTGACAAGTCATGATGAAGATTTGTGTCTGTTTTTCACAGTTACCTTATTGTTGGCAAATGTTGAAAACACATGATATTTCATCAGCTTGCCATGTCTTCCCTTTACCGCGCATGACAAAAAGATCTGAAATGTCATGTATTTCACTACCAGCACACAATCACAAAAGAAATAAGAAAAACCTATTCTAACCAGAAGCTGAAATGGTAGTACCAACTTTAGGCAATGCATGATATTTTAGCTTTCTGTCATACCCTGGGAAATGTAAACACCTATAAAATGTCATGCATTTGCAATCATAAGTAAACTCGTGTAAACATTTAGTTGAAAGATGCATGAGATTCCATCCTTTTGCCATATTCACAAAGCTGCATAATCAATTTGGGGGCAAACTGACTGTTTCATGGTTTGCTTCATATATTTAGGAGACAAGACTATCAATTAAGCAGATCTGCAGACACTCCTACACTTGGACTAGCTTTTCTCTCACTGTTCCTCGATGAAGCATTGTAATGTGCCAAGCTTTGCGGAAATTTCGCTGATGTTTGGGAAACCTCCAGTGGAAAGCTGTAGTTGCGGTTCTAACAGTCATTTCCTATGGGACCAGTTTTAAGAGCCCTGAACTGCAGAAGGTTGGCTTCCCATGCCTTTCATCCTTGCTTACCAACACTTCAGCCATCTGCTCTCTGCAGCAACAGGGACCAATCTCAAAATGCTAACCCAGGTCTGAACAAGCTCAAATTGCTGCTGCTGCAACCTAAAACCATCCCTGCGTGTCCCTTTATTTCTTTCACAAAAAAAGTGGTGAGTGCAGGAGGAAAGAGCAGGCATTCACCAGAGTGCCAGCAAAGATTACTTGTACAACCGGTAGCTCATTTAAGGTCACAGCTGATTAAGAAATCTATTATGGGGATCTCCTGACTTCTCTAAAGGACAAAGTATTTTTTTTTTTTTTAAGGTAATATTTGGATTCTTTCCATAGGCACATGCAGAAGAGCACTTTCACAATTAAATGGCTCTTTATGTAAATGCTGACCACAAGAAAACTCCCTGGAAAGCAGATGCTGCTTTGATGGCTTTGCCAAATACTACGAGGCAGCTTTGGGTGCTAGAAGCTCTTCCCCCAGCAGAGCTGCTGCTGCTCCCAGCTCTGCCACTGACCTGCTATGGGACCATATCGTCTTTTACCTCCTTGCCTCAGTTTCCTTCTCTGTTAAATCAAGAGAAACAGTATTCCACTTTATAACTTCATTGGGATGTCTAGATGGAAATCACAGAACAGAGACAAAGCACTTTGTATAGATATATCATATACAATCAGCAAGTTCTCCCTGGTGTTTCTAGAGATGCTGGGATAATAGAACTCCTTTGCCTAGCTCTGATTTCTGAATTTCAAATATGGCAAACAGGGCTGAAATCTCATGTATTTTCTTTACCATTCCCATATTTTCATTACGGACTCTCATGTTTGAATTGCTTCACTGGGAAGAGAAGCTCTTTTGAGGGTAAAATTTAAAATAGCTGCAGGTACCTCTTGTCGGTGCTGTAGAAATGGAGAAAATGTGAAGTTACCGTGTGACATTAGCACAGGATTAATAATTTCTGAAGCACATTTTCAAGAAAACTAAAACAATAAGAACACCAAAAAACAGAGACACACAGCCTCTCCTAGACCCCATGGAGAAGGGATTTCTGCTCTCTCTCAGTGCAATTGTCTGGCTAAGGGAAAATTAGTATTTGCAGAGCTGGGACTTTGTTAAAAGTCACCTTGCTTTCATGGCAGCTGAGCACCTGCTGGCCCTGATGCTCACTTTTTTTAGAAAAAAAAAAAAAGCTATTGAGAGAGTCAAAAGCCTCATAGTAGGTTCTTAAATGATAAAATATGGTTTCCACTAAGTTCAACATAGTGATAAGAATTGAGAAGTTGCATCCAGAGGGTGGCATTGGCATCAGCTGGAGCAAAACAGAACAGTGCCACCACAGCGGTGTGCAACCACAGCAGTGTGCAACCAAGCACACAGCAGATAGGATGGAAACAGCCTAAATTGGGAAACAGCTTAAATTCTTTCATTTCTGCTTGCCTCAGATTTCCTATAGCTGGGTGTAGGTGGTTACCCATCAACAACATTACTTCAAACCCACTGAGTTACTCTTCAGAAACATTCAAGGACACTTATCTCTCTGTACCTGACTTAGCATGGCGACCTCAGTGGGATTTAGGCATGCGAACATGGCCCATCATGCCCACTCCAACAAGCGATGAATATTCTCAGCTCCTAAATTGGGAGCTCCTAATTTAAGCTTTAAGAAAAGCAAGTATCCCCACACCTTGCAAGTGTGAGCCTTATATAATACATATCTGAACACACATTTCCACCTACAGAAAGGAATGCAGGTTTGCAAGGGATCTGGTAAGAAATATGCAACGGCAAAAATTCAGATTTCCCTGGTGATCTCAAAATACCTTTTGGATTTATTCCCTCCGCATCCATCAGCACAATATTATGTTTCATCAAAATGCAATAAAAGTTACTGAAGAACAGGCCTCAAAGATACAGATTTCCTTCCAGATACTTGCTTGCTTGTGAGATGAGTCTTGGGAGTAATCCCAAGCTCTCCAAAGAGAGTAACAAAGCAATTGACATCGGTTCCTGCTCCCCAGACATCTCCTGTCACTGTCACCACCTCGTAAACTGTGGAAGGAGAAAAGAAAGATCAGGACAACAGGAGAAATCCCTCACCCTATACATTATAGATCCAAGTCATCCCCAAACCTGAGCTGAAATACAGACCCCAGAGACGGATCTCTGCACCTACCACCAAAACAAACCCATCTCTTGGACAGGGCATGGTCACTGCTAAGGATCAACACAACTGGTGAAAATCATCACATCAAACTAAAACTGGTAGAGACACTTTACACAGGCAGAGAGGGATCGAGTTAGGACAGATTTTGCTGAAAATAAAGCACTTCTCTGTGAACACATTGCCTCCCCTACCGTAATGCATGTACATGTATTACATATAGCAGATGAATTTATGTGAAGTGTTAGAGTAAAGCTGTTGAGCCATTTTTCATTTATGCACATGTCAACGTAATGCACGCTTTCCTGTTTGCTCTGATAATATATTTGTATGAAGCTGAGAAATCACTACAGCCAGAAAGTTTGTGTTTCAGTTGTTCTAGAGACTTTACCAGAGATCAAATGGTAAATCATGAGGAGAATAAGGTAGGAAAATGCTTAAATTAGAGTCTCAAAGCTCTATCAATTTATCTTTGCAAGCAGTAGATTGAGTGGTGACTTTATTACCACGCATAGATATCTTCTTGGGAGAGACACAAGTTAAAAAGAGCCTTTTACTCAAGTGGAGAAAGGCATGACAAGATCCAATGTCCAGAAAGTAAAGCTAGATAAATTCAAATTACAGTCAGGCACATTTCTTAAGCAGGATGATATGTGAAGTTTGAACAAGACTTAAGGCTTGAAAACAGGTTACCTTTCTGAAGGATGTGTCTTGGTTGGCTCACTACAGAAGGAATTGGAAGAAATTATAAAACTTTGCTTATGGCCAGACCAAGCATCCTGATGGCCCTTTTTGGCTTTAGACCACATGATGGTCATTAGCCAATAACGATATCTCAGACCCAGACCTATAAGCTGGAGGAAAGGCTAAACTTTCGTTATTTCATCTTGTACAGCCTGACTGCTAAGTATGTGAATTCTCAGAACTAATGCTGTAAAAATGTCCTTCTTCACGGGTGCATCAGAACTGTTATGTTTTGATGTTAGTGCCCATCTTTATTGTTAGTGTCCATCTTTCCCTCACTACATCACATATATATTCAAAAGAGACAAAAACCATATTAGCACTCTCTACTCTGAGCATCAAATGTTCTTCCCTGCTAACACTCTTCCCTCAAAGCATCACGGAGAAGAAATTAAATCACCATTTTAACTGAAAAGCATGGAGACAGAGTGCTAGAGCAAAACCCAGGCCACTCATATAAAACTGATTAGAAACTACTCATTTCCAGCGGCTCTATTACACTGAGATAGAAAAAAATACCACAATATTTTCCTAACCTCACCTTTCCACAAATGTAAATAGGACAGCAAGGGGACATTATTATAATAAATACAGTAAGTTATGATCTGTGCTCAGCTAAATTTTAAGAATCCCTTGGCTTGGCGTATTTCATTTACAGGCTCAAAGGAAGAGGAGATTTCTTTGCAAAAAAAGAATATGAAATCCACAGCTTGCACATGAGTAATATGTATGAACAGTGTTTTCATTTCACCTTCCTCCTGTTAGCATTCACACATGCCAACAGGAGATGTTTGGCATAGCACGGAGAGACAGATGACATCCTCACATTAGCCATTAACAGGAGGAAGACTTGCAATCCACCCTGCCCCAGTGATTCACCACTGATTGCTTCATGGTTTTCAGCACTGTATCGACTCTGCTTTGGAAACAGTGAGCTTACGTCATTAAGTTATAATATTGCTGCACTCATTTATAGCAGCCTTTTATGTCTGGCCATCTCAAAGCGTATTGCAACTTATCTATACCATGGAAATAATTATCACTGTCAGAGCATCCTATAGGCATTGCCAAAGTGGCAGTTACAGCTGAGCATCCCTCTGCAAGCTTTCATTTGGGAAAAGGGCCTTTAACGCATCATCCACCCTCTCCCCACAGAGGCTCAGCAAAATTTGGCCCTGTTCCTGTTTTCAGGGGGCGAGGTCAAGTTGTGCCCAGCTTCATGCTGGTGGGCACATGGCTGAAGGCATTTTTCCTGTGAAAAGGGAGGAAAAAAAAGTCATCATAGCACTCCGTAAGTTCCCAGAGACCTTTCAAAAGCTCAGGCAGGCTTTCTAGTGAGGTGGGGTTTTTTACTGCTAGAGAAGTGCTAGAACTTACAAGTTATATGTGCAGGCAGAGTCTGCCATGTTACATCTGCCCATGTTACATCAAGTGAAACCCATTCCTGAACTGGTCTGCTGCACCTCTACGGGTATTGACACCACCTCATCTATATATTTAACCTTAATTTCCTTACAGAAGATGTAAGTCAGACTGATCTACTTCCACTTTTCAACTCCTAACAAATGAGATGATGGGATACAAGGAAATTAAGTGTCTAAGACAACTCCATCAACAAGCCACAATATTCCCCCCTTAAAAATCAAAGCCCTTCTCTAATTCCCACAATGGGAGTCTCACAGTTGCAAGAAAACACAAGCCATGAGTATATACAAATTTGCACTTTAGGTTCACAACCCCAAATTCAGCCTCCATGCACCACAGCAAGCAGGCAGCACATGGATGAGCAGTTTTTACT
Organism: Mycteria americana; assembly: GCF_035582795.1. Taxonomy (NCBI): domain Eukaryota; kingdom Metazoa; phylum Chordata; class Aves; order Ciconiiformes; family Ciconiidae; genus Mycteria; species Mycteria americana. The sequence goes on from NW_027445436.1 coordinate 12,252,799, forward strand.
GGGACAGATGTGCTGAGCCCTGCCCAAGTAGCACATGTCATTACTGAGCATACGCTGTGGTTAGCACCATTTTAATTAACTTTGCACAGAGGGACAAAAGGAGGGGCTGGGTTGGTGACACCAGCATGTCACTGCATTTGACACATGCCACGGTGCAGCCCTGGAAGGGGTAAGGAGCCCTGCCGCCCCTTCTCCAGCACTACAGCTGTGTGGCCAGCTATGCAAGTAAATGATGTCCCAGCTTTCCAGTGATGTTATGGACGCAGGGCCCATGACTTTCTTTGCAGGAAGAAAATAAAAGTTCAATACTAATATCAGTGCTAGCTCTTTCTGGAAAAGGCACCTGTAGACAAACGCAGCTTATTTAGCCACTTCCTTTGAAGGCATGAAAGTTCAGCAGTCTGGATCCAGGATTGTTTCCTTTCTTTGCATTTATTTTATTTTTGATCAACCACTGACAGCTGATGGGTGTCATCTTTGCTGGGAGCATCTCTGCAGCTTGAGGACCCAGCAGGCAGAAAAGGATACAGTGCTGTGGGGGCAGTATTTTGTACCCCAGGCCCCTTCGCTGGGAACAATGTCCATGATATAAGATGACAAGAACTGTAGACTAGTGACATTTCTTAACCACCCCAGGAGTTTGCTCCCGAATAATTGGATATTCTGGCTTTGAGAGAACATGTCCAACCTTAGCAAATCCCAAGCATAAGCATCTTGTACTTTATGATTTGGGACAATAAAGCCGAATTAGCTGAAAAGCTTGAAATTGGATTTCTGTGGAAGTCACACTTCTAACCAAGGGTGGAATCTGGGCTAGAAAGATCAATTTTTCTACTTCAGTGCCCCAGCTGTGAAGGGGAAGATTAAGAAAATACAGAAGTTAAATATCTCAAGTATCATATCTGTTTCATCATGCAAGCTAGGTCTTCCCTTCCCACCAAGTTCCTTCCTTTCTTTTTGGATGTTCTCATGGGATTTCCAATCTTCTCCTCATTTTGAGTCCCCATTTTTCAAACCACTCTCCACCATTCAAGAGATTTGAATTGCCTACTGAGGATTCACCTCCATCACTGCTGTAAATATTCTCAGGATCACGGGCGTTAATGCTCACCAAAGACTTGCCTCAACAGTGCAAAAATGCCAGCCCTTAAAACCCCTCCACTGGCAGAAAATATCTACCCAAATTCTCCAGAATCTCCCAAATAATTTTTAACAGGGGCAGTGTGTTAATAAATTTGGCCACCTGTTTATTCACTTTTCTTATCTTCCACCTGCATCAGTTTCACATGGAATATATGCTTATTATCAGGCAAAGTTAAAAAATAAAATAATCCATCCAGTTTATATTGTCAAATGGAAGGGTAAAAAACAAAACAACAACAACAAAAAAAACCCCAAAAAACAACAACCAACCCACAACAAAACTGCAATATTTCTTTTCAAAGTAATGAAATAGAAAGGTTGCTATTTTCCCATCCTTTGACGCTGATGCACATAGTTCAAGATTTTTTGGGGGGCTGTTGCTCGGTCCAACAGCTAAAGACAAATTATAGCAAAGTTTTTCAGGATAGAATGAGGTTTTGGTATATCACTCCAGTGCATCCACAAAGTCTCCCTCTTCCCTTACTAATTTATGGGATGTCATTATGTAGCAGCTTTGCTTTTAGCTGTCTGACATCGTTGAGAGTTATAGCAGGGAACCTTTATGCTCCTCAAAGAGATCTGCTCTCATAGTGGAGTTTGGGAGGGCTGGTTCAACCCCATTGACATCTCCTCCACAGAGTCAGCTGAGAGACCAGTCCTAAGCAGACACTGCAATGGTTTACCAGCTGCACATCTCAAGAGTTTCTAGTTTTCCCTGTCTTGGTCAGCAGGACTTGAAACATGAACTTTCTTCAGAGCTTTGCAATAACTTCTGGCTTCCGTGATGTGAAAAACAACTCCTTATATGTATTCCTGCTGGTTTTACACATCGAGATGTACTTGGGCAGAGATCTCTTAGCCTCTCCATGGATGGATAGCTTTGTACCCACCATACCCCTATTTCCTTCTTTGTCAAACATAAGGTGCAAGCCATGACATTCCCATGTCCCCATGTCAAATATTGGCATTGGTCTTCCGCCTCCCTTCAAACATGGACAGGATGCCCCAAATGTCCATGCCTCTTCACCCAAACTGCTGCTTGGTCAGGTCATTAAGCCAGTGTTAAGATGCTCCTGCCCATCTGTGCTACTCCTTAACACTTTTCTTACCAGTGTTGGCTGAGTTCATCATGCACCGTCAGTAGAGGAGCCCCAAAGAGAGGTCACAAAAAGCAAAAGGGAGAGTACTGGATCCCACTTTGAACATCGTCTTGCTGCATGGGCCACTGCTCACAGGAAGACACCTACATTTAGGTGCTTTTAATTGGCAAACAATCTCACCCCCAAGGTCAAGGTAAGTCTATTTTGAGTGCCAAGAACATGGCCAAGTTACAGTAATCTACAGTGTTATTATGGAAATGCTTGACTTTCAGGCCAGTCTCCAAATCTTGCTTTTCTCCCAATGGGCTAGGCAGAGTCAATACAAAGCTTTTAATACAGCCACTGATACAGACTCTTTTGTTCCAAATATTATCTCAATCAAGTGGAATTTGGTTCACTTATCTCATCTAGTAGATATTGAATCACCAGCTGACTCCACTGTTCAGCTATCCGGCATGAAGACTTCGGAAACTGGTGAAAGTTTCAGCAAGCTAAACAGAACTGATTTGCTATGGACTGCAAACCTATTACTGTTCTTCACAGGCATATACAAGCTCAATAAAGGAAATAATAGACACTAGTTTCTTTGCTGAAAATAAGCATTCAAAAATGGTCATTTCAAGTGCAAGATACAGACAGCATAAAATCATATCAAGTTACATTGCAGCATCACTGGAAGAACTTACATCTGTTTCCCTGTCTTGCAGAAAGAGCTGATACTATAAATCTGTCCTATTCAATGGCCAGAGTAGAGAAACACTCCCTTCAAAATGGTTGCTAAAATTATTGTAAAGCTGTAAAGACTGACAAGTGGAGACTGAGGTCCTCTAGCTAAGAGAATGCAAAATTCCCTTAGCTCCACAAGGAAGGAATATCTTCAGGGCAGAAGAGTGCAAACCTGATAAATTCAGGTTTTTCTGACTCCAACAACATGGGACTGCTTAGCACCAATTATGGCAGTGACTGAAAATCCCTTCAGGTCATGTTCTCATACGGTGAATATGGAGAACTGAGCTGGAGCTCATGATGGTACCTAACTGTTGTCTAGCAAGAGTGACCCTTGGTAGAAAAAAATTAAGGCTTATGCCACAAGAATGATTAAACAGGTGGAATAAGACAGCAAAGCTAGTGAGGAGTCAAAGACTTTGGGTAAGGAAGAGGGAAAGCAGAAACAAGAGCTGAGCCATGCTGTGAGCATGGGCAGGGAAACAGAGGGGGTGAAAGCTCCAAGGTGGCTGCAGACATGAAACATCCCAGTGTGCACAGAAGCACCAGTGTCTTGGAGGCAGCCTTCCACCTTCCAGTATCTCTGCCTTTTACTCCTCTCTGAGCTGATCTATCACATACCATCATACACCACACCCATGGCAAACCTCATCTCCCTCATCACTACCTGCTTCCTCAAAGATCTGCAAACCCATACCTCCAGGCTGCATGCACAAGGCGAGCAAGAACTAAACTCTCCTACACCAAAGCAATGGAAGAAACTGTCAAAATGCTGTCTTCATCTTGAATATAAACCCAAACCAACACAAACGGCTTTGAAGCTATGGCTGTCAGAGCTACCTTCAGATGCATCCATTTAGCAGGATGCATTTACCTCAGCAGCAGTAATGGTTGTTTGCACTTCACTGTATTTCCAGTTAGGAATTCACTGATTATTCTCAATATTCACTTAATTCATGCAAAGCACCAATCACTCCGGCTCCTACTGAAGCACTTCAGCGTATGTTTGTCTTGGAGCACCTGAAGAGTACCTTGACATTTATGCAAAATACTTGGAAGTTTTTAAGGGTCTGTGCTGACTGTTACAGGTTATGTTTGCCAAAATGATGCTCTATACACATGAACACACCAGTTAAATACTTACTATGGTTATAGTTTTATCAGGACCATCCTTTACCCACCGTGAAGATGGGCCTTTGAAATCAGCGCTTGTTCGTTTTTATCAAGCCATAATTTGAGCGATAATCTCTTGTCATACACAAAATGAGTCAAATTCTTCTCTCATTCACTCTGGGGCAGATCCTGACTAACTCCATTGACTTGATCACAATGACTTTGGATTCATATTGGCAAAACTGTGAATAGATTTGGGCCTCACACACTATGAGAGATTGCTTGCTCTTTATATACTTTAGTGAAAGCAGCTTTTGAGTCCGGCATGGATGCCAAATTAATTATTCAAAGCAAAAGAGAGGAATTTTTTCCATAAATATTTGGACTGTCTGCACACTGTTATACATTTTGTTATTCATAGATTATATAAAGAATTAATAGTATCTTGCATTTTGAGACACTTCACGGACATGAATTAGGGAAGTTTCCTGCAAATTTATCACTAGTACACACAGATAGCATTATCTTGAGCTCTGAAACATCATTTATCTCTTAAAATATAAATCCAAAGCTGAATACTGTCCTGTCTGTTCCCACAGGCAGAGTAGATGTGGTTTAGAGTTTGTTTTACCTCATCAGCTATTGCAAAATCAACATCTCATTCTCATGTACAGTAGGAAGCCAAACTCAATTCATCTGGTGCTCCAGCTATCACTTAAAAGTGCTTTTTCCTTAGCACCACCAGAAAAAACATCTCAGTTCTTATTGGAACAGCAAAGTAGAATTAGTTTAGCAATCGACATCTTGTTATTCAAGTTTAAATTGCACTGGAGGAAAACACTGTGCCTCAGGGGAGAGAAACATTTGAGAAAAACCTGTTCCATTTCTTTCATTATCTTTTGGAGACAGGGAGGGCCTGCCAGGACACGGGTATCTCTGAATCACAACTGTGGACAACAACATTAGACGTTACTATCCAATGGGAAGTGTAAAATGCAGCCTGGGTAAAGTATTATATAGATTTTACCTGCAACATTGAGCAAGCAAAGTCTGCGGTAGAGCAATGTGTCTGCAGAACACAACTGGAAGTAATTCCCTGCTGTCTGTCATGTCATCCCAAGACCAGATTCAAATAAGAGCCCCACTTTCTTCTAGTTGTCTAGGCAGCAGGACAACCAAGAGCAAGGAGAGATGCTCTCCTTGCTGCCAGCTCTGACCCCCAATACCCAGGTAGTGGGAAGAGCAATTTCACCAAAGATCATTTTTTTGCTGAGCCCCCAGCATCCTTGGTCTGGAGGCATTGCAGGTGTTGGATGCTGGGTGTTCCCTGACATGAGCAGGGCATTTCTCCCAGTTTGTTTCTACAGAACAGCCGAGTTGTTTTTGCAGAGAAAAACATGCCGACAACATGTTTCAAAACCGCTTGGCCTGAGGCAGTAAATCCAGCAGGATCATGTTCAGGAGTCAGCTCCTGAACAAAGAACAACAGCTGGCAAAGCCACCAGCAGGCAAGGACCGCATGATGCCGTGAGCAGGGACAGTCATCCCATGGCGGGCACACCGTCTGTAAGCCAGAGGGTAACACTGCGCCCTTGGCAGCTCTCAGCTGAGGAACCAGCACCTTTTTCTCCCAAGACCTGATTTCCAGCTGCATTTCAGGTTGATGCTTGGCATAATCAGGGACTGATACCTGTCAGAAGCTTGTTATAAATACAAGTTATGTGTGTTACCTATATTTACATGCACATTGTTAGATGTCATTATGAATTAATCATAACTCCCCAACTTAATCATTCATGATGGACAGTTATTACTATCCAAACAGCACCTTAAAAAAGACTTTAAAAAAAAAAAAAAGAATTGATATAACCTATGACTTTCCCACCTCCTACCTCTTCCTTCTTTACAAATATCTCCTGATTAACACTTACAGCTCACAGAGCAAGTCTGATAGAGATACTACTATGATACAGTGTCGTGGTTTAGCCCCAGCCGGCAACTGAGCACCACGCAGCCTCTCATTCACTCCCCCTCAGTGGGATGGGGAAGAGACTCGGAAGAGCAAAAGTAAGAAAACTTGAGGGTTGAGATAAAAACAGTTTAATAGGTAAAGCAAAAGCCGCACACGCAAGCAAAGCAAAGCAAGGAATTCATTCACTACTTCCCATGGGCAGGCAGGTGTTCAGCCATCTCCAGGAAAGCAGGGCTCCATCACGCGTAATGGTTACTTGGGAAGACAAACGCCATCACTCCAAATGTCCCCCCTTCCTTCTTCTTCCCCAGCTTTATATACTGAGCATGACGTCATATGGTATGGAATAGCCCTTTGGTCAGTTTGGATCAACTGTCCTGGCTGTGTCCCCTCCCAGCTTCTTCTGCACCTGGCAGAGCACGGGAAGCTGAAAAGTCCTTGACTAGTACAGCAGCAACTAAAACATCTCTGTATTATCAACATTGTCTTCAGCACAAATCCAAAACATAGCCCCATACCAGCCACTATAAAGAAAATTAACTCTATCTCAACTGAAACCAGGACATACAGACGTGTATAAAATGGAGGACACCAAACTGATGTGGAAAAATACAGCAGATCTGAACATCGGGGGGTGAAGTGCCAAAAAGACTGACGGTTTCCAACAGCCACATCAATTACAGCAACAAAGAACAACTACTTTGTGATACATGTCCAGTGAGTCTTGTAGTACATGTAAATCCATCAACAGAAGGCACAATTATTATTTTCAGTCTGTTTTTAAGTGTTGCCACTCAGGTGTTTGTGACATTGTGTTGCACAGCAGTGTCCAGCAAGGAAGAAAAACCAAAGGCAGAAGAAAAACCCCTCTGACAATGCCTGGGGAAATATCTGCACCAGCAAGGCACTGAGAATAAACAAATATTTGTTGGAGCAGCAATAGTCAGCCAAGAGGAGGCCTTAACCAGACAAAAAGTGTGTTGTGAGCTTATCTGGAAGTAACATCCTAGTTGCATCCTCAACAGCTGACACAGAAACCCCCAGTAAATCATAGCATCCCAGCAGCAGTCAGAGGCTCTTGACACCAACCCTACTGCAAGTCTCTGCTTTCCTGGGGCTCAGATGGATAAACCACCTCACCTGAGGCTGTGGGGATTGACCTAAGCTGGAATAAAAACCTGGTTTGCCCTGGTTCCCTCTCTGTGCTTAGTCCCTTATAGCTCAGTATGATTTTCTGCCCAGGCTTTCCATCCAGATGGAGGCAATTCTGCTGTTTTGATGGACCAGTATTCAGATACTTGTCCAAATACTCAGGGACAGCTTCACAGAGAGCCCAGAAGACGTATATTTAGCATATAATTGGGAACAAAACTAATGATCCTTAAAATACCAATGCAGTCCTGAAACTGGGAATTTGATGCACCAGTGGAGGGAACTGCTGTACCTGTGAGTAAAAGCAGCTCCTCAGTTTTCTTTCTGTAACCAGAGAATGAAAAACTACCCAGGCAAATCTTGGATTTTCTAAAAACACAGGAGTCTCACTTAGTTTCTTAAAGGTTAAAAGAAAATAAAAGGGAAAAGAAAATGAAAAAAAAACCCAAATCTTCTTGAATTATTCTAATGTGATCAAGTTCTAGTCCTGCATCCTCTAAAAGTCACCTTCCTCAGAGAGGACACCTTGCCCTACACCTTGGATGTTACAGATCATTAAATCCAGGCTGATGGGACACATGGGTTGGGGGGAACACATCTAGAATTGAATATATTAACCTGCATTTAACATCTGCTTCTCAGGGAAATCTTGTTCAGTTTCTCTTCAGGAACTCAGATATTTTCTTTTAAAGTCCAAACCCCAAACATTCAGTCTAAAAAGTAGCCACAGACAATCAAGGATATAAAACTGAACTTGCCATTCCATTCAGATTTAAGTATTTTGGATGTGAGGAGAGCAGCAATATTGGAAAACTGCAGCCCTCACAGGTGTGGGTTTTACAGGCATCAGCCAGCACATCAGCTGTGCCGTGCGTTTGGCAGCCTGGCACCTACAGCTGTTCCTCAATGCTGTTTTCGGTGCTGCCAGCTGGGCTGAGCCATCCCAAATGGATCGTGTGTGCGTAACAAGGATGGCTTCTGCATATGCTTGGGGCTGCTGGGTCCTGCCCGGGGAGAGGGAGAGGTGGGGGTAACACAAGCATTCACTCCCCCCAGCCCTGTGCCTGCACTTGCTGAGCACACACCTGCAAATGAAAGGAGACATCTGCAAGGGCCTAAACCTTCAGATACCAGTGAGGGCTTGCTCCAAAAGGTTTATTTGCACTCCTCTGCTTTACAATACTGATTTTCCATACCAATGACTAGCAGCAGCCCTGCTGCAGGTCAATGGCCAACCATGGAGGTCAAAGATGAAGAGCCACTGTGATTCCTTGCAAAGCCCCAGCCGCAGCATTTTAACTACTTATTTCCAATTTGTAAGACTCCATTTCAGCATGACACCTCCAGGCAACTTTAACTCTCCAGTGGGACTACACAGGTGTGTAGTGGGGGGTGTCTAATAGCCAGGCCAAAGATTTTTCGGTGCCTACATAAAAACATTAGCAAGTGCTCCTGCAACTTAATCAACACTTCAAGATCACAATTAGTTTAGTGTTGGCTTGTTCTGTCACACAAGCTGATAGTTTCTGGGTACACTCATCTAACAAACTCTAAAAGTGATCTAAACTTTTCAAAATTCATATTTCATGCGGCCATTTGTAACTATGGAAAATGCTGAGATGCAAACAGGTGCAATCTACCACATCTCCAAGACAGGTGCAGCACCACCTTCTCTCAGTAGCATGCTTTGCATGTCCCACTGGATCACAAGACATAAAATTGCCACTGGTACAAAAGTCTTCTCTGAATGTTTTATGCCTAAAACCAAAGCTCATTTTAGCAGTAAGGAGAAAAAAAAAAAAAAATCTGTCTTCCAAAGAGGAGTCCTTGTTCCTTCCAATCTGGAATATTAATCAAAGCCTCGGTTTGGGAAGATCAGTGGGTGCAGGGTACAGATGAGGCAATTTTGCAACTGATGATCATCTATCATAAAATTATGTGATACATCTCTCCAGTTCTGTATATAGCACAGGGAGAGAGCTGGCAACCACACAGCACTTGCTCTCCTCCTCCATTCCGCTGCTAAATTACATTAAGCAGAACTTAGCAATAAACTCAGCGTGTCCTGAATGCATCTTCTGTGTAACCTTTTGCTGCAGTTGCTAAAGGAACACGATGTGATAAATGTAACACAATAAATGATGGCACACATCAGAAGAAATGATGAGTGGCTTGTATATCTATTTACAAATCAACAGTGGCCATTTTCCTCCTCCCATCACCATTTGAGACAATGTGTTAAAAACATGCATTTCTTGAGTAGCTTTCTTCATTTTATAATAATTATCAGCACTGCCAAGATCACTGAAGTCCAGCTTCACCCTTTGTGCAATATGGACAAACCAGCAGTGTTTCATACAAAGTGCTCAGTATCTGTCCCTGGAAGAGATGACTGCAGCCTCAAAGTACTGCATCTCCTGGGAGCTAATCCAAGCTTTGCTCCCTTGCATGGGAGTGTAAGTTTCCCATGGACCTCTACGGTGTCTTTATCATCATGAGTCACCTAAGCTTTCCTAGCCATTTACTGTCACACAGACCTGCCATTTAAGAGATTGCATGTATGGAAGTGCCTTATCCTTCATCCTCCGTGAAACAGTCCTGGGAACCTTGGCCCTGGAGATGGTGACCAAGTGAGCATAGTGCAGCAGGTCTGACTACATTGACTACATGCTACAGTAAAACTTCCAAGAGACAAGGAAAACCCACTAGAGGATTTGTTTATCTTTAAAGGAAAGATACCCACTTCTTAATATCCAAATCTGAAACTTGGCAGGAAAAAAAGAGGGGAGAAAAGAAAAAAAAAAGATTATTTTATCATCAATAGGACCCAAAAAAGATTGTTTTCCTCTGAAATGAGATATGCCTCTTGGTGAGCTACAGCTATGCAAAGAGGGAAGCCCCAAGATCTCCTGAGTCAGCAGCACTTTACTGTGACACAGTACAGGAGGGAGCTTTCCACCATCTGCCACGGCCCGTGAATGTCTCAGGGCTGGAGTCACCAAGCCAGCAGCTACCAGCTCAGCCAGAGGGAAGACTCAGTTAATGGCATAAAAGCAAGTTTGGAGAAGGAAACATTTTCTTTCTTCCTACCAACCCAGAGATATCCATGGCTTTGGCAGAAGTGACCCAGAAAACATAGTGACGCTTGGTCCCTTCCTTCATGGTTCTCTGACCCCAAACCTGAGCAGGAGGATAAATAACCATGCCAGTCTCCCTCTTCCCTATCACAGACAAGATTCGAGATATATTGAGAAAGGTATGGAGAAAGAAAGAGATGGAGTTCCTGCAAAGGGTTGGTTTCAGGTCTCGGACATCCACTCTGAACCTCAGGTATCTGGTACCTATAGAAGCTTTAATGATGGTTTAGGCAACCAGGGTGCTATATGAACAGTCTCTGGATACCTACTGCACTTTAAATCTACTGATTCCACTGATTAAGTTTACATTACACAGTGTGCCCTGTTTGCACTATTATTGGCAATTCAAGATCGTAGAATCATAGAATGGTTTGGGTTGGAAGGGACCATTAAAGATCACCTAATCCAACCCCCCCTGCCATGGGCAGGGACATCTCTCACTAGATCAGGTTGCTCAAAGCCCTGTCCAACCTGACCCTGAACACTTTCAGGGATGGGGCATCCACAAATTCTCTGGGCAACCTGTTCCAGTGTCTCATCACCCTCATTGTAAAAAATTTCTTCCTTATGTCCAATCTAAACCTACTGTCTTTCAGTTTAAAACCATTGCCCCTTGTCATGTCACTACAGGCCTTGGTAAAAAGTCTCTCTCCATCTTTCTTATAAGCCCTCTTTAAGTATTGAAAGGCCGCAATAAGGTCTCCCCAGAGCCTTCCGTACTGTACTGTAGAAGTAACTTTACAAATACTTATTAATAAATAACTAATCTCATTAACGCCAGGATCACAGGAATGGACAACAGCTGCAATTTAGTTAAAAATGCCTGCTATCTCTGGTATAATTTTCTCAGATACACTATCATCCAGTCACTTGATATCTTTTGTTTTCCTATCCCCAGGAGCTGGATTTGCCTTGTTCTTCAGTCATCGATCGAATGTGAGGGGGGGGGGGGGGTCCCTTCTCCTGTTTGCTAATACAATAAGATAAAGAGGACATCAGATGACAGAGGCACCATTGACTCCCTGCTTATAAAACATTTACAACATCACTCTCTTCTTTTTACAGCAAAAGGAATCACAGCTTGTGGACTGGAAATATATCTCTACTGAATATTCACCAGTACCAAAGGCAGCTGACATCCCCAAAGCTTCTGGGAGGCTTTTTGCAGAAGTTACATGTTTCTCAAAAGCCTGACCAACAACTGTCACTTCACTCAATGGTCCTTTGGAAGAAAAGCAGCAGTGGCCTCTAAGTCACACAAAAAAAATCTGCTGTTCTAAATCAAAATAGGAAGAGCAGCAGCACAGTGCATGGCAGAGGGAATAGCTGAAACTCAAGCAAGAGGATAGGGCAGTTAGAGTTTGCTCCTGAGCTTTTGCTTTTTGGTGCCAAATGGCCCAGTAGCAGGTTTTCACTGGTGGAAAACCTCAGTGGCTCATTGATTGCGTATGTCCTACCCAACATCCTTCTCCTCTCCCTTGCCCTCTGTTTCTTCCCTCACATACGTGTGCACTCGCTTCCATAAATATCTGGAAATTGAGGGTGCAAAATACTGAGACACAGCTCAAGGAGGAGAATCCATGATCCAAGGGAGCAACCAGTGGTTCACCCTTGGGACTTTTGGCCATGTGACAAGTTTCTTGGAGGTCCTGGGGCTGTCATGATAGTAAGTGTTGCAAGTTTTGGACCAAGCTTTTTAATTTCTGATAGGGACCATAAGAATCAAGTCCCTGCTTAATTCATTCCCCAGTGTTTCAACCACAAGCTATTACCTTCCCTGCAGAAACTGTTGAGAAAACTAAGCAGAAGACCACATAGAGATTATTACAAACATTTGCTGGAACTTCTCTCTTTGAAAAGTGCAACAGTTATTATTCCTCTACTATAAAAAAATTGTGGTATGAGGGGAGACAACCTCTCTCCCCCTAAAGAGCCATCACAAATTAAGTAGGTTATGTGCATGGCCTAAATACAGTATATATGGGAGGGCCTTGCTTCTCTTGCATCAGAGCAGTTGAATCATTTTTCTTTTCCCAGTACAGCCATATGGCACCATTACAGAAGTCATCAGTTATAGTTAACCTATAACCACACCGCAAGCGTGAGATGCTTTACAAGATTCCTTAGGCACACTCAGTTCTCCAAATTGCCACATACAAGATGTGTTATTACTAATTAACTGATGGGGAAACCACAGTGCTGAGAGGTTAAGTGTCTTGCCCCAGTCATGCCAAGATCCAGTTGCACAGGTTATGGGTGGCCAGTGTCACCCCTCAGCAGTCCATTACCTCTTTGCTGCCCACCTCTCTGATAAGGAGATAACCTTGCTGTGCTTGGGAGCATCCTCCTACATATCAAGGGCTTTTTCTTTTAATCATGGAGCTACACCATGGGTCTTTGCTGCTCACCTTGCGGTTTCCTCACTTCTCTGCCACAGTGCTGCAGGTTTGCTGGGGGTGGGATCACTAGCTGCCACCCAGCAGATAAAATGCTAAAGTACAGTCTTTTTCCACAAGCTGTCTAGATGGTGCCAGGCTGATGGCTGCAATCCTTCTCCAGACCATGGTCTTCTAATGAAACTGAGTGCATCTAAAACCTTAAGTCACTGTGCAGCTCACCATGCATTGAACTAAAGTACCCTGTGCATATAAAACGAGTGGACTATTTATTGTACCGACACAGTATTAAGGTTTAGAGACAACTAGCAATATTTCCCCAGCCTATTTGGTTACTTACAACAGCCAGAGAGACGGTGTGCTGGACCTCCTGTTTCTACATCAATCCTAAGCGGTCCACTGCCTGCTCATCTGATTGCTGAAATCACTGGCACACTCCTGCTGCATATGCTTGAGGAGGACTGTGCATCTTTGCTATGTATCCTACTTACACAAGGGGAGTTATCATAGAATACCAGGTTGGAAGGGACCTCAAGGATCATCTGGTCCAACCTTTCTTGGCAAAAGCACAGTCTAGACAAGATGGTCCAGCACCCTGTCCAGCCGAATCTTAAAAGTGTCCAATGTTGGGGAATCCACCACTTCCCTGGAGAGATTATTCCAATGGCTGATTGTTCTCATTGTGAAAAATTTTCCTCTTGTGTCCAATCTGAATCCCCCCAGGAGTAACTTGTCCCCATTACCCCTTGTCTTTTTCATGTGACTCCTTGTAAAAAGGGAATCTCCATCTTCTTTGTAGCCACCCTTTAAATACTGGAATATGGTGATAAGGTCCCCCCTAAGCCTTCTTTTGTCAAGACTGAACAAACCCAGTTCTCTCAGCCTTTCCTCATATGGCAGGCTTCCCAGTCCTTTGATCATCTTTGTGGCCCTTCTCTGGACCCTCTCCAGCCTGTCCACATCTGATGATTGCAGCTTCTGAATGGCACCATAATGCAAATATTAATTAGGAGAATGTAATTACAGCAGTACCATGCACAGGGCAAAGTGATTTCATAAACTGAAAAGCTAATACAGACACAATCTGTCAGTGCCATCTCACATAGTAAAAATTCTTATTTAATTAGAAATATTCCCCACATGGGAAAGACAAGTGCCTGCCCCCCCAGGAGGGTCCCGAGACGGGCATCCGCAGGGCCAACAGCATAACTGCCTGCTCAAGAGGGGAGATGAGAAACGATGGATCTGACCTTTTTTTTGTTGTACTCATCTTCTGTCACATTGGAGGAGTCCGAATGGTAGTCCCAAAGCTCCTGTTCATATATCTCCAAAAAATTCTCATCTGTCTTTCCTTTCTTGGACTTGTCACCTTTTTTCTTCTTTTCTTTGCCTTTTTTTGCCTTTTTTCTTCTTTCTCTTTCTGCGCTCATAGTCATCCTCATCCTCACTGCTATAGTCTCTTTGCTTGGTTTTTTTCTTTTTCTTCACTTCCCCATCATTCTCCGAGTCCTCGGACTTAGATTTCTTTTTGCTTTTTTTCTCCCAGCTTTTATCTTCCCCATCTTCCTCAATTACCTCCTCAACTACCTCTTCCACTACCTCCTCTTCCTCGTCCTCCTCCTCTTCTACTTTGTTCTTTCTCGTCTTTTCTTTCATGTCATTGTTTTTCACCCCTACACTTTTAACAACGCTCTATGATCGCCTTAACCTGACTTCTGCCACCTACCCTGGCTCCTTTACCGATTGCCAAAGTCCTTTAGTCCTCCTCTCCCTGCCTAGGGCTGGGCTGCCCTTGTTTCACAGTGTCCTTCCTCCTCCCCGGCTCAACGTAGGTATGTCCTGGAGTCCCTTGTCCTTCTCAGCCCACGGGTGCCAACAGCTCACCTCCTTCTGACTCTTCCTGCCTTCCTTCACCTCTTTGACTGAGGCACCTTCCTCTCTTTTGTCTCTCCTGGTCTTTGGGTTTTCTCCTTTTCGTTATTATTATTTATTCATTGGTCTGTGCTGAGAACTTTCTCTTTTTTTCAGAGCTGCCCCAGCCTCCGCTCAGGCTCAGTTGACAATCTGGGTCTATGGTATCAGGACATACCAATCAAGGTTGTATCTCCCTGGAAAAATCGGTCAGATGAGAGCACATGGTCAAGTCGTTTCTTGTCCTTCACATGCCAGCTCAGGACAGGATAAAACAGAGGCATTTCTCCTCCTCATAACATATAGCAGCTTCAGAAACCTCATGAAAAATTACTTAGTGCTATCCAGTCATGTGGTTATAAGACAGATAAGCAGGTGAAAAAAGAGACCCACCAAGCAACCATATTGCACTGGTCTGCATTTCCTCTCCATTATTCATGGTATCAGGATCACCTTACTGATAACAAAGGTCTCAACTTTACATGGATTTTTTTTTTTTACCATCCAGGCCAGTGACCAGAAAAAACAAACACCTCCAGGATCTCTGTCTGGAGACCTTCAGCACCAGCAAGACGCTCCTGCATCCAGCTCCTCCATCCCCCAGTTACTGTGCTGCACCTCCAACCAAATGAAAAATCGATGCTCAATAAATAAATACAACAGTCAGAAGACACTGAATGTGCTTTACACAAGGTGCCCTTATAACAGCCCATCTTGGCCAACCAAAGAGAAATAAAACTTAGATCAATAACTGAGCACAAGCACAAATATACCCATCTGACAGCTCTCATGGGCAAATGTTGAAGTGAGATAGGTAGAGGATGGGAAAAATAAATGATGTAACATCATGGTTGGAAGGACACCACAGCATGAAGCATGCCCAGCACCCAGCTTGTGCCCAGGGATGTCAGCATGGGGCTCACCCAATGTCTAGTACATGCAACTCCCATGCCCAGAGATAGATATGCCAGCAGGAGATAGGACGGGACTGAGAGTCCTTCGATCTCTCTCTTCCCACCTGAGCCACCAGTGCAGCCGTGGTCCAAGCCCCACGACAGTGTAAGCATACAGTCCCAACTGTTCAGCCTGGATTGGCATGCAGCCCTGCAGAGGCTCCGGCAGGCTCTCATGGCAAGTAAGGGAAGGACAAACACCATGAGACCGGGTCAATCCCAGCTGCAGTCAGGAGCAGATGATTTAAAGTCTGATTGAGAACAGGAAGAAAAAAAAGAAGAAAAATAATCTCTTCTTCTTCAAAGGTGCTGTTATGGGTTTTCTCATAGAAAATTAAGTTTAATTAGAAATTGTGATATAGAAAACCATACTGAATTTCTCTGGTGTAGCTCAAGTGTACATAAACCAAGCAGGGCAGTCAGCCTGGCACTAAATCACACTAATGGAAGAAGCGAGAGCTGAATTTATGGCAGGGCTGTAGGATGATGATACAGAGCCTCCTTCTACCACCTGCCCTGCCTGTGGGATAACTCAGCCCACAGCTTCCTCAAATGATAAATTAAGTGTGATTTGCTTGGTGGTATGCTGCCCAAGTTAATGATACCGTAAGTATTGGTAAGTCAGAGGGTTTGGCCATGCTAAGTCTTTAATGCACATGATTTAAAACTCTTCCTAGATAAATCTGGGGGTTTCCAGGAGCCAGCCTGGAAGGGGGGGATGGCATCAGCGGTGGGTTATCAGGAACATGAGTAACAGATGTTTTGATGGCAGGATGTGCGGCATTGCCCCTGGCAGGAGTGGATGGGAAGCACCAGGCCCAGAGGATCCAGGGTTGGTGGGGGTCTGTCCCACCCTCCTTAGCAGGTGTTTGGCACCAGTCTCCAACAATTTAATGTGAATAATAATTTTTAAAAAGCACTGTATTTTTTATGGTCTCTGTTGCTGAATGGAAATCTTTCTATTAAGCATCATAAAGTGAATTATTCAGGGACAGCTTCCAAGTAGGTTAAAGCACAGGTTTGGGATGAAACACAAGAATGGCTTTTCCAAGGTCTTAAAATCATAAAGAAAAAAAGAAAAAAAAAAAAATCACTGTCCTTCCTTACGATACAGCTCTCACTTGCCAAACTCCTGGGACATCAGCACCACAGGACCTGCACCGTGCCTGAAATCCCCTGTTTACTTTCAGGTCTTTATTTTCTGGAAAGCAGCAGAAAGGCACATAGTGCTTCTCTGCATGGCACTTCTGAGAGCGAGCATGGGATGGCTGGCTCAGGAGGCACCAAGGGCACGCTGCTCCAAAGGGAACCGTCCAGGCTCGTGGATGCTGCCAGTCCCGAGGAGCTCAGGGATCCTGCAGAGATATTTGATGATGCAGCACATTTTCCCAGACAGATTCTTTGCAGTGCACTACATTCATAACTGTTACCCTTCCCCTCTCTGGGACAGCTGTCAGCCCACAGCAGAAATCACAGGCACAAACATTTCAGCTTAAAGCTGGGAGCTGGATTTAGGTTTTGGCTGCAGAAAAGCCAGCCCTTTCCTCCAAAAAAAAAAAAAAATCCCACAGAACAGAACAAAAACATGCCTTCAGAAAAAGATAAATCATGGGATCTCTCAGAAAAGCAAAGCTCATATCTTTGTTATGCTTTTGCAAGGTAAACACTTCATCACACCGAGTCCCTGAGTGCTGCTGCTCTGAACAGCATAGGCTCCAGCTCTACGCAGCAAAATGCTGACAGCATCAACATCTAAGGCCAAAAGGCAGTATTATGATTACTCAGGACAAGTCATCCAGGTGCAAGATTGGTCCCTTCTAGCCCTAAAAATAGTTTTCCTAATATCTGCTTACCCCCACCCCCATAGTAAGTTACCTGCCTTTGACAGCAGAGCTGTTGGGGTAGAAGAAATGCCTTCCTTCCCCCCCCCTCCCCGCACTGGGAGATTCAGTTTTAGGATGCTCAGGGCACCTCTGGGAGCAGCCTCAGGCTGATACAGCCCCAGCAAGGGCTGAGGCCATGCACCAGTCCCAGCTACACTTGCAGAGATACCCCAATTAATGAGTCATGTCAGGAAGAAACATCTGTGGCACTAAAGGCACCAGTGGGACACCATGGTAGTTGCCCCAGTGAGAACCACCCCTCTGAGCTACCTCTAGCCTTGCACTTCGCTTTCTCCTGGTGCAGCAGAGCAGGACCTCAGGTATAAGCCACAAAAAAAAAAATCACTCCTATCAAATGGGCTAAAATGATGGGGGAGAAGAGATATTTACCATGTCTCATTCAAACTTAACTCCGTACACTTCCTTCGTCTGTTGTTTTAATTAAAAAGAAATGTGCCAAGAACGCTCCAGCTCGCTTTTGTTCTTTTTGTGAATAACATCTGGGAGAAGAACAATGGGGTTTATTGGCACATAAAGAACTACCAGGAAAGCAACCAAGCTATTGGTGAGAACCATTAGTTAAAACTGTCAACAATATGTATATGGGTTTATATTCTTACCCTGCATTCAGCAAGCGATTCCCCCAAATCCTCCCTCCCAAAAAGACTTGGGCCAGAACCCACCAGAGCGCCGTGAGCCCAGGGTGACTTCTTGAATTATAACAGATTTGGTGGAGTACAAGAGAACATGTGGAGTTTGGTGGAGTACAATCAGAATTTGGCTCTTTGAGGTCCTAACTCACCTGTAACCTTTTTTTTCTGGGCTGTTAAAAGCTGTACAATGCTTGACCTGGAATTATCCCATTATTAGGTAATGAGATTATTATTATTAATTATTAGGTAGATATTAGGCAAGGCATGAACACACCTTTTCTTTAGTTCATTCCCTTCTATGTCTTTCCTATTTTGCACTTATTACCATAAAATCCAGATGTCCTGTACCCAGGCACCATGCAACACAGCTGACATATCCCAAAGAAACATTTGTTCTAGTCTCCTTCCCAAGGCAGATGCAGTGAAGCCTCTTGTTTCAGAAGAGATTATTTTTCAATACATGCTGCTCTGCACTTATGGTTAGAGAAATCTGTAATCCTCGTTGCACAGTCTGGGGGCAATTTAAAGAAAAAGTTGGTGTCTGCATGCATGGTCTGTATTTGGATGCTCTTTTGGTGACCAACACACCCCATGGAGATGAGGGTAAAGAAACTGGCTGCGAAGGACAGACAACAAGATATAGGTCAGATATAGGCAAAGCAGTTTTCCAGATGTTTTATGAACCAACTGTTTGAGTCAACCTCCCCTACTGCTCCTGTGGTGTTCAGGTTGGGGTATAATCCAGAAAAAAAGGGCATCCTTGAACTCCAGCTGAATTACCACAGGTAGCAGAGCTTCAGGGGGCTTTGAATCACACGATGCTCTGCCCAGGGCACCTGCCAGCCCCGGGGAACGGCAGGGCAGGCAGAGTTGGCAGCCGCTGCCTCAGCTTTAGTACTGCAGGATTTCTTTTTTTTTTTTTTTATGCATATACTTGGCAGTAGGGCAGGATCTACCCCCATCTCTGGATAGTTTCTTGAAAATACTCCCTGCAGACCAGCACACCATATACTTATATATATATATACACACACAGTCTATCTCCTTCAGAAAATAAATGTATTTAATGCCACAGAAATAAATACCAAAGGATTCCTTTAATGGAGCCATTTCATTTCTCTCCCATGTACATGAGTAATGCACAAGATTACACCAGGCTGGGCAGAGGAGGTGCTGCAGCAGCCGCTTGCCAGTGTTGCAGCATCAGTCATTACAGATTTAATCAGACCTCATGGTGCCTACTAAGAGCTTTGCTTTTTCTTCCAGCCCCAGTTGACTACTCATTACTTTTTAAATTTTTTTACTCAAATAACAAAATCTGCATCTGCATTGCAATCCCATCAGCCCAACAGCTCAGCGAGAAGCAGTTGGGGATACTGGGGTACAGAGTCCAATCCATCTCAAAGACAGGCTGGAAAGGTTTTAATATGTCCATGGGCTTCAGTGGGAGCTCACTGCCTTCAAGCGTATGGGCATGACGGCCTCTGCTGGTAAAATGGGGTTTAGCCAAGAGAAATATTTCCCTAGTAAATGCTATGAGAGATGCTACGTGTCCCGCAAGGAGATGAGCAGCAGTCCCTGGTCCCCAGGAGCTGCAGGCACCCATCAGCAGGGACACGCTTATAGACCCTGAGCCCTCAAAAGCCTCGAAACAGCAGCTCCTGTAGCCATCTCAAACTCAGGACTGGGGAAACTGCTTTACTCAAGGTCGTAAGAAAAAGTCTTGAAAACAGGAATAAAGCATGAGGGCTCTTAACAGAATTTGCCTGAAAAGAAAAATATATACCAGCTCTTTCAAGAACAGGTGATTGAAGTTGGGGGTCTTAAATCCATATCAAGATAGGGATTTGTGTGACTCTTCCACAATGCAGAATGAAGTCTCTCCCATTGCCTGAACAAGCAGGCACCAGAGCACAGACCCCACCAGCATCCCTGGCACCTCCTGGAGCTGACCTGCACCTCCTAGGACATAGCTAAGCAGGCATTAAACATTACCTATCCAGCTTCAGGTGCCAGAGGAGCTGCAGGAGCAGAGTCAATGTTGGTTCAACACCCAAGCATTTCCCAGAGGTTTTTACCCTGATGACACTTCTGATTGAAATAAGGAGGTGCTGGGAGAGTGCAATGCCCTTGTCTACTTTTCCCTGGGGCTATGGTACCTCTGATTTGAGGGCTCTTGTCAGACATGTAGGATCTGCTCCAGATACCCACAGCTGGCAAGTTATGCATGCAGTAATCCATTAAAGTTTATTCACAGCCATAAGTTGTTTTAAAAGCTACAAGCCTGCGAAAAAACAGTATCTTAATGCTGCTAGGATAAAACAGAGCCCTTACAAGAAGTGTGTAAGGCTGGTGAAAGAGGTGCTCTTTTTTATCAATGTAATTCACAAGGTTTAAGCACTGCTAAGAATTAATTAGTGACAATTAAAAATGGATTGAACTGTGATTATGGCTGTGATTATGTGTCCTTAGAAAGTCAAGCTGAGCCTACATGTACTCAGCAAATACAAGAAGCTTGCAGAAAATCTCTATTTGCAGCTTTTTGCATAAACAGAGGGGTCTCAAAGCTGAGAAGTCAACCTCTGTCACCAAAGGAGCTGTGCAACATGGGTTTGGGAAGAATGTAATCCAAGACTTCTTGTTCAAGGGAGTTTTGCAACAGCAGAAAACGGGAAAGGAGCTGACTGCATTTTCACCTGCTTCTCCAACTGCCTTTTCACAAAGCAATAAGAAAATAAGACCCACAGAGATCAGGAATTTCAAGTGTACATAGATACGCTCCAATGCATAAGGGACTAGACTATCAGCTAAACAAATTAAAGGACATTATTTCTGTTTAAACCAGCTGTGCAGCCAGCCCTGATTAAGGCATTAGCTACAATTACTAGTATTGCATGTGGTTTCCTATTGAAGAGACTTTTCCTTAAAGACTAACAGTTTGAGCCTTGCCGAGTCCAAGAGAATGAGAGATTCAGCCCCAAGACTGTAATTCATCTGTTCCTTTTGATCATAATATACATTAGCCCAACCACCAAAAGTGGGAAGAGGGATTCAGAGCACCAGCCACTTCTGTACCAAGTACTAAGCATTCCCACAGATGGTGAGGCTCCTTCATCATCTTGTACAGGAGTTATTTTAAGTTTCCCCCAGGAAGGATCAACCTACCTCCTTGCATCCTAAAACTTTCTGACATATCTGTTCTGCCAGAAGGCTATAAAATTCAGTGTTTCTTAAAAGACTGTGACTCACATCAACTTTAAGTATTTCAAAGGACACTGTTCTTTCCCCCCAGTGAAGAACACCACAGATCACAACGAGAGGCAGCAGCAGAAGTGACTAAGCGGCAGGGATACAAGGAGGAAAGCACCTATCTTCAGGCACTGCAGCAGGGTAAAGAACCAAAAGGGTTCAGTTTTGCAAGGTATTGAGCACGGTGACATTTAAAGCATGAGTAGAAACACTGAAGTCAATGGGATCAATCGATGCATCAATGTGATGAATCAATGCCCCACCTGAATCAGAGCAGATCCAAGCAAACCCGAGAGCTTTGCTCCCATCCCAGTGGCACAGAACATGTCACTGCTGCCTGCATCCATGTGGCTGCTTCTCCCTGCAGAGCCTAAGCACAGCTCTGCTTGCTCCCTGCCCAGCTCCCAGCCTCCACGGCTCAAGAAACCAGCTGCAGCACCAGGTCCTACATTCACTCGGCTTCTCCCTTGCCAAGGCACCAGGAAAGCTCAGGAGTGGGAATTTGAGCCCATATCAAGTCATCCCATACCACCCTGATGACCTACTGCCTGCAGTGGAGGCCAGGCACCACCCCAGCCCCATGTCCCCAACACCCCAAGCTTCCCCCTTCTCACTCCAGTACCATCTTCAGCAAGGACAGATGGACACCACAACCAACCCAGTGCCCATTGCCCCAGCCCTGATCTTCTGCATTCCCAGCTCAGTCCCTTTTTCTCCATCCAGAAGAATCAAAGCCATCCCTGATCTCCAAGGTGCATGTCTTTCACACCTCTCCCCAGCTTAGGTTTATAACCCCCTACCCATCTATACACAGGGCTGCCACTTCCACTGGGGAGAGGAGATTTAAAGAGAAAAAAGGGGTGGAGGGGTGCCAGATCCACACTCTCCTGCTAATTCCTACCAAAGGACCAGGCTGCATTTCCACCCATCTTCTAGCTGCATCATGAGCAGCACGTCTTTGCTACATTGGCTCATCATCTGCAGATATAATCATCCTTTTAATTAACCTGGCTGCTCCTGGGACTAGATCTTCCCCTGAAAAGTGCTATGAAACCAGTTACAAGCCAAAGGGCATGTTTAGGGAGCACTGAGGTGGACAAGTCTTCTGCAAATCATCTCACTTGAACTTGCCTTCTCTTTTAAAGGCTGGAGGAGGACCCAAGAGCAAACGGTGACTGCACTGTGTAGCAGCATTAGCCTAAGATGCACAAAAAGAGGATTTTAAGGTTGGCTATGAGAAACAATAAGGTCAAGAGGGCAGAAACATCAACTGTCTGCTGTCCTCCCTAGGGCAGAGGTTGCTCATAGTGGACTAGAGACTGATGCAGAAGAGAAGATGGGAGAGAGAGGGGGAATCAGCTAGCACTTCCCACCTCTACTTCACCGAGTATCTCTCACTTTCCCACATCCCCAGTTGGCATTTCCCTGGGGAATGGAGGCTCATGCACAAGCCTACAGGACATTGCGAGGCAGAGCCAACTGCAGAGGAACCAACCTGCTCCCGCATGTGCAAACACCCTGCTCATCGGCGGGCCAGGGAAAGAGATTCTTTGGAACACCTCCTCCTTTGAAAAACATATTAATGGCATTCATTAGGGAGCTAGCCAGGAAACTAGGTAATTTAATTTCTCAAGTACACAATATCAGAAAAGATAATGGGCCAAAAGCCAGTGCTGCCAACAAGGTGAACTGTTTTCCTGGCTAACTGGGGAGGTCCCTGCTGACTGGAGATTAGCAAATGTGACACCCATCTTCAAGAAGGGCCAGAAGGAGGACCCGGGGAACTACAGGCCTGTCAGCTTGACCTTGGTGCCGGGGAAGCTGATGGAGCAGATCATCCTGAGTGCTATCACATGGCATGTAGAGGATAACCAAGGGATCAAGCCCAGCCAGCATGGGTTCAGGAAAGGCAGGTCCTGCTTGACCAACCTGATCTCCTTCTACGACAAGGTGACCTGCCTAGTGGATGAGGGAAAGGCTGTGGATGTTGTCTATCTAGACTTCAGTAAAGCCTTTGACATGGTTTCCCACAGCATTCTCCTGGAGAAACTGGCTGCTCATGGCTTGGACGGGTGTACTCTTCGCTGGGTAAAGAACTGGCTGGACGGCCGGGCCCAAAGAGTGGTGGGGAATCGAGTTTACTCCAGTTGGCGGCCAGTCACAAGCGGTGTTCCCCAGGGCTCTGTGTTGGGGCCAGTCCTGTTTAACATCTTTATCAATGATCTGGACGAAGGGATCGAGTGCACCCTCAGTAAGTTTGCAGATGACACCAAGTTGTGTGGGAGTGTTGATCTGCTTGAGGGTAGGAAGGGTCTACAGAGGGACCTGGACAGGCTGGATCGATGGGCCGAGGCCAATTGTATGAGGTTTAACAAGGCCAAGTGCAAGGTCCTGCACTTGGGCCACAGCAACCCCATGCAACACTACAGGCTTGGGGAAGAGTGGCTGGAAAGCTGCCTGGCAGAAAAGGACCTGGGGGTGTTGGTTGACAGCCGCCTGAATATGAGCCAGCAGCGTGCCCAGGCGGCCAAGAAAGCCAATGGCATCCTGGCTTGTATCAAAAATAGCGTGGCCAGCAGGACTAGGGAAGTGATCGTGCCCCTGTACTCGGCGCTGGTGAGGCCGCACCTCGAATACTGTGTTCACTTTTGGGCCCCCCACTACAAGAGAGACATTGAGGTGCTGGAGTGTGTCCAGAGAAGGGCAGAGAAGCTGGTGAAGGGTCTGGAGCAGAAGTCTTATGAGGAGCAGCTGAGGGAACTGGGGTTGTTTAGCCTGGAGAAAAGGAGGCTGAGGGGAGACCTTATTGCTCTCTACAACTACCTGAAAGGAGGTTGTAGAGAGGTGGGGGTCGGTCTCTTCTCCCAGGTAACAAGTGATAGGACAAGAGGAAATGGCCTCAAGTTGCGCCAGGGGAGGTTTAGACTGGATATTAGGAAATTTTTCTTCACTGAAAGGGTTATCAAGCATTGGAACAGGCTGCCCAGGGAAGTGGTTGAGTCGCCATCCCTGGAGGTATTTAAAGGACATTTGGATGAGGTGCTTAGGGACATGGTATAGTGGTGGTCTTGGTAGTGTTAGGTTTACGGTTGGAGTTGATGATCTTAAAGGTCTTTTCCAACCTATACGATTCTGTGATTCTGTGAAACCTCTTTCATTTATTATCCGAGAGGTGGGGAAGTCAAGCATGAACATCAGAGTGTCACTAGAGAAACCAGATACACTGAGCAAGTACTAAATTATCCAAATGAGTCCATTATATCTATTGCTGTCATGCACCGCCTGAGGGAGATGGGAAAAGTCTCCCAGCTCACCAGTGATGCCATGGGCCAGTACTCTCCTGCAGGTGAGAGGCTTTGCTGGGCTAGACACCACACAGAGTAAGTCAATAATTCTAGAGAGAAGAAAAAAGAAAAACCGACCAGCCAGCAATTTGCCATGGGAAATCATGAGCAAATAAAAATTCAAATAACATTCCTCTAAAAGATGTTGATGCCCATGAAATGCTGATTTAACCAAGAGCTACAAAAATGGTTTTAAATCCCCAGACTAGTTTGCAAGTGTTAAATGCACAGGGAGGCTGGGTCAGTTGTCCCTGCCAAGAGATGCCCCATCTGGGCTGTGTTTGGGGAAACAATGGAAAAATCAGGCCAGGTGACTTTCTTGCCATCATCTACATAAAAAGTGATGGAAACAATCAAGCTTATTCATTTTGCTGTGCATCTCTGGTTTTCTTCCAAACATATCAGAGAACTTAAAATACAAATCAATCCTTACAGCAAGTAGTCAAGCCAGAAAGCTCTGCCACCCTCTGAACAGGTAATTTGGGGCTTGGAGAGATAATGGGTTTATTACAGAACTTGCCCAAGCTGATTTAGCAAAGCAGGGCTAGAGACATGAGCAAAGGAGCCCAATCTCACCCCCTTCCTCGGCATAAGAGTTGAGCGTTTGCACCTCGGGCTGACGTAGCCTTCCCTTTCCAGGGACCAGGCAGGTAACTCCAAAGCACCAGATTCAGCAGGAGGCAGCACCTGGCCAGCACTAGGAGGCTCATTTTGACTTAGCAAGGCATGGTCTCAGCTCTAGAAGTGCTTTATGGAAAGAGATGTTTTACATTTTATTTATTTATTTTAAAATACAAACTTAGAAATGGCAAGAGACTACCAGCACAATCAGTCTAGGACACCATGACTCTTTAAAAAGACTTGAGGCTCTGGGGGAGAAGAAAAAAAACCACTGCCCCCCCAATTTTAGAAGGTGTAAGAACAGTATACATACACCCATCTACTGGTTCCCAGCACACCCTGAGGAGTCCAAGACAATGCTCTGGCAGCACATCCTGCAGTGGTCAGTGGAAGTGAGACTGCCTCAAAACAAGCAAGTACAGGGCAGTTCTCATTCCTTTCCCACCCCTAGAGAAATGTAAACACGTTTTTTTTTCCCTTAAAGATCAGCCACATCAGTACATTATTTTTTGTAATTAACAACGTGACAGTGCACCATTAAATTCTCCTAATTCATAAAAAGGACTGCACTATAACACTATGTCCACTGGGGGAAATATATTATTTCATTTAGGACAGGTCTGAAATTACTTTTGGATACATCTAACCCCTTTAAAATTGGAAATCAAGTAATTTCACTGAAACCCTGTTTGGTTTTTATATTCAGGAACAGAAACCCTATTCTGTACATACCTCCAAGGGAAAACATTACTGTTATCCAAAATGGCATTAAGATTTAATACAAACAACACTAATTCAGCCTTTTAAAATTCGATAATGGCTCCTGTGATTTGACACATAGTGAAGCTGATTGCAGAACTACCATTAACTTCAGTGATTTTGAATTTGTCAGGAAGCTTGCAGCCAAATTACATCCAAATCACAAAACATCATAATAAATTATGTAAGCTATTATACAGTAAATTAAAATCAAAGCTAACAGATGTTTCTACAGCTCTGTTTACTTAAAAGTTACACAACTAAAGAACACCATTTTTAATTTTTTATTTAAACCTATGCACAGGCTACTGAATCTAAGTACATTTCATATTTAATGCAAACAGTATGATCCCTAAGAGAATTTAGTGCTGCCAGTGAAGCCAGTACCACTGTTGACAATAGACAGCAGGAGTGTTTGCAGAGTTCAGACCCGTAATTGATGTAATGACAGTAAATATGCAGGTCCTGATGCATGTCCTCCAACTTCAACAGAGTTAAGCTTCCAAGAGGCAAGCCGGGATTTCTATATCAGATCCACGTATCAGAGACCAGAAGAGCAGCAATGATTAAGGCCTGTAGTACACAGCTTGTTGTTGAATTTGGGGACATTTGCAGCAAATGTGTCAATTCTGTAAGCTACCTTCACCTCCCTTGCTAAAATAGAAGGATCTAATTCAATAAACCCAGAAGGGCTCAAACGCTCAGCTCTTCAGACGCTGCCAAATTGGCTCTGCAATAGTCATTGATTTCCTCTCCTGCACACCCACAGCCTCCTCGAAGCCTGCGGCAGGGCTGCCAAAATATCGCTCAGCATCCCTGTGCTGCCTCTGACCCTCCTGCCCTGGGGAATGGAGAAGCTGCATGGCCCAACTGCACCCATGCACATACATGGGCAGAAATTTCCTGGCAGCAATGCCCAGACACACCTGTGTTTTATACCTTAAATACCTTCCTGTGCTGCAAATGTTGTTTTACCTTTTAAGATGGTCATTAGCAACGTAATCAGCACCAGAGAAGCCTCTGCGTACTCTGTTCCCAGATAATGGGGAAAAAAATGGGTTTATTTGTTATTTCATATTTGCTCTGCAGTGACATTAGAGTTCCCAGCTGAGACTGGGTCCCTGCTGTGCTGAACGCTGCAATAACCACATTGAGAGGGAAAGTCCTTGCCCCAAAGGCTCTATATAGACAGGAGAGACACAGAGCTAATAGGAAAAGGGCAGGAGCACAGCCACGATCACCGAGCAACTCACCACAGCCAAGCTGGGGCATCTCCTGACTCCATTACCTGCCCTGCTTCAGTAATCACTGAGCCACTAGCAACAACATGCACCAAAACCCCAAAGTTTACTGTCTTCACATCTTCCTTGCTGCATGCAGCCACCTGTGTGTAGGGAAGCAGGCTCAGGGGGGTAATAGATGCTCTTCACAAACAACTAAAGAACTATTCAAGCAGTGGTGGCTCCTGAACAAGCTGATCATGAGCAAGTTTAAGGTTTTCAACATCAGAGCAGG
Source organism: Mycteria americana (assembly GCF_035582795.1). Taxonomy (NCBI): domain Eukaryota; kingdom Metazoa; phylum Chordata; class Aves; order Ciconiiformes; family Ciconiidae; genus Mycteria; species Mycteria americana. Next base: position 12,280,426 of record NW_027445436.1, read on the forward strand.
GAGGTTCTCAAACAGCCCCCCCAAAAACAGTAGTGGGCACAAACCCACGGCTGGATTCAGCAGGGGCTTGCAGCCTTCATGGATTAAGTACTTCATGGGTTAAGCTGGAACTAGACTTTGTGATGCATGTGGTCCCTTGCAACCCTGCATTCTCCAAAATAATCACTTTGTGAGCAGGTGACGTTACTGTGGCATGTCACAAAATAAATACTTCATCGATGGCCCAGGGCTCATCGTCCTGGCATTGACTTATCAGTACTGTCTGTCTTGATGGCACTTCACCATTCCCAGGGCCTGATCCAGAGATCATTTACACCAATTACAATATAGCAGCACTTGCCCCACCAGTGGACTTGTCCCCACCAATGTGTACCTGGTCATAGAATCATAGAATGGTTTGGGTTGGAAGGGACCTTTAAAGGTCTTCTAGTCCAACCCCCCTGCAATGAGCAGGGACATCTTCAACTAGATCAGGTTGCTCAGAGCCCCATCCAACCTGACCTTGAATGTTTCCTGGTGACAGAGTCAGGCACTCAGACAGAAGATCGCTGGCCCCAGCTCACCTACCATCAGCCAAAGCCTTGCAGATGAACACTTTGATGCAAAGGCAGGTCCTTCGCATCAGTAGCTCAGCTACCAAGCTGCGAGTCCTGCTCTTCCTTCAGGTCCAGCTGCTGCCTTGTGACACACATGTCCATGCACCTGAACAGGGCTGCCCGCATGGGGCTCGTCTCACCTAGATGTGTGCTATAGATGTCCACACCCCAGCAACCCACCCCACACCTCTGCCAGGGTTGATGGATGACTGCTAAGATGAGGCGTCTCCATACACAGGGATGGATCCCACCCAAGAAAATGCAAGGGTGGCCCTGGCTTTTCCAAATCCAGGAGATGTAGAAGTGCTAATGAAGAAATTGTGATGCTGTGGTCATCTACTGAAGGAACTGCTTTCTGCCCATCACACACCTTCATGCTGTTCTCCAACCTGCCAGAAGTTTTCTGCTATTGCTATACAGATTGGCTCCTTTCTTCCTTTTTCTTGGGGACAGGGTAATATCCCATCACTGATTTGAGGCAGGCAGCTTGCAGGAACAGCTCTGATCACAGACAGACACAGGTGTCAAACATATTCTACAAGGAAATTCAAAAATCCTACAAATACTTTACATACATCTGCTAGCACCCACTGGAGAACCCAAAGTGACACAGCTACTTTCATCTCTAAATCCCAGAAAAAATAACAACCAGCTCTTTGCAGACAGGGCCTCAAAGAGGGAAGGTCAAATGTCTTGCCAAAAGTCTGGGGTAAAGATGGCATCCTTTTTCAGTGCATGACACTGTCTCAGCTGTTAAAAACAATCATTTCTTTGCACAGCACCTTGGAAGTGAAGCACACCAAACATTTGGCATCTTTCCTTTCAGATTTAGGTGTTCAGCACAATGCAACAGCTATTGATCAACCACAGCTGAAAATCTTGTGCATTAACTCTGCTCTAGGAGAGATCAGAGAGGATGGAGAGCTGAGAACAGCTGCAAAACTGCTGGGTTTTTATTTCCTTTTAAAATAAAAAAAAATCAAAGCTTTGTTTTTGCTGTACAAACATGTGTGTTCTCTTCATCTTTTCACCCTTTCAAACACTAATCATCCCCAGAAAGTTTACGACACAGGTAAGGGCTGAATTTCCAAGACCCGTTGTTAGGAAGCAACCAAAGCAAGCCTTTTGCAGTGCTTTTGCAGGCTGGAAATGCTATCGCTCCTACAAACCCCATCCAAACTATGATATGGGATTTCAAGTGGTAATTGTGAGTCTGCTTACACACACATGGGCTGAATGGGTTTATTTCTCTCTTTTTATTCACACCAAATCTGAGTCACCCTAGTAGCATTGCCTACCTCTCATAATTCCATCCTCATCCTCCTCCTCCCAAGGATCCTTATCTTGAAGAACTAAGGCTTTGCAGCACACAAACTACTCAAGACAGGCACTGAAATAAAGTCAACTTTTGGCCAAAGTTTCTTAGAATCATAGAATCATTAAGGTTGGAAAAGACCTCTAGGATCATCTAGTCCAACCATTCTTCACTCAGATATTTTTTTGCCTCCATTCTTGTATCAGCAATAAAATTATCACCAACAAAAATTTTTTTGCTAAGAGAATTAGTTTAGAAGATTTCTGCCAAGGAGGATTAGAGACATTGTTACAAGCTGCCAAGAAACAAGAGTGCAAGTGTATATACGTGTGTCTGGGAAAGGGTAAAAGTAAAATAATTGCAGCTGAACTTGCCCAGATAACACCAAATAAATACAAAACTTTCTGTTAAGCTGACATAAAAATAGAAAAGCTCTCAGAGTTACAGGGATCCAGACCTAACCCAAGAAATATTAATACCCCTTATCTGTCTGTGCCATGGATTTACTCTCAGGCTGTCAGAGTTGATCTAGTTATTTCCCACAGGACTTGCTGCTTGCTATACCTTATCTGAATACAGCTGTAAGTAGCTGTAAGCATGCAAATAAGCTTCCCTAAAATGCACTACACCAATTCCCTCCCCAAATATCCTCTGTATTATTTGTCCATAGGTGACTCCATCACAGCTGCACAAGTGGTCTTCATCCCATGATGGTGAACAAGATGCAAACACTCAGGTCCACATGTAATGTTAAGGAACCAGATAACCAGCCTGCCCTGAACTTTATTTCTGAGCCTGATTGATTTCCTGCCCCCTCTGAAATCAAACCACCCTCCACCATTACAAATCTAATGGGCCACCCAGAGATAAAGCTCTGCTTCAAGACAAAACACGCTTGGCTACCTCCTGCCAGCAGAACAACTAATAAATTATATTACAGCACAGGTGAACAGCAATCCAAGTTTAACACCTATTTGCACTGACACTTCTACCTCTCATGGTAAACAGCTGGATTTTGGTCTAGTGATCCCAGGTCCTACTGCTCATACAGCATTGAGACTGGTCAGATTGGATGGCAACATTTATACCTGTAGTTAAATAGTTTTTTTAAAAAACAAAGCTTCCAATATTGGAGTTCAGCATAGTCACAATAATGGTTCATCATCTCCCCTGGTGATTATCTCCCATGTCTGACTTCAGTTTCCAACAACATCTTTTGTATTGATGCCTGCTAGACTGAAGCAAGACTGACTTTGGGTGCCCAGGAAGGCACCAGCACACAGGGACTGTGCCGAGATAAACTAAGGTGCTTGACTTGTTAGTTTTCAGGCACATTTCCAGTCTTTTCACTATTCTCATTTGAACTCTCTAACATTTTGCACGCTTAACATTGAGACTACTGCAGGGGTGTTATGTCAGAGCCACACAGGGAGGTGCTCCCACACAGGGACCCCTATTTCCACAGGGACACTTCCCACTGCAGAAGGAGTTCATGGTAAACCTTCTTTCATACCTGTGGACTTGTTTCATGTCACTGTGTGTATTGAAGATCAGCAGAGAGATTTTTCACCCCATAAAATGTAAATTAAGAGTACCAAAAGTACCTAACTGAGAGTTTGACTCAAAACCCAACCCACTGAGCCTCCTGAGAAGGTTTTGCACCAGCCCTGGCATACTTTGCATGCAGAAGTACCTGGGCAGAAATCCCCACTGCTCTGTGTTGTAGCACCAGGTACACAGCTGTTAAAAAGCAAACAAGCAATGATTTTTTTTTTTCCATGCTGTTAGCTTTGAAATTAGATTCCTGGAAATACTGTTTTAAACCCAATCCCCAAAATCCACCTAAATGATGATAAATAAGCATTGCATTACTACACAGCTGAACTCCAGAAACAAGAGCAAAGTGACAGTTACTTGTATTTCCTATCTTCTAGGAGAAAGGGATAACATGGCAGGAGCAAAGAGAGCTTGTATATGTGCATATATATATATATATACACACACACACACAGAGAGAGTACACAAGGACCGACAGCAACTGAAGCATATACACAAACAGAAAGGAGAGAGAAAAGTAACCCAGCCCAGCCAGCACTGTCTTTGCAATAGACTACAGCACACAAAGGATGAACGTGAACAAGCAAAGCAGATGTACAATATCAAACAGGTGAAATAATCTGCTACAAAAAAAATGTAGAGGGCACCTTTACGAGAAGAGATAAAGAGGGAAATGTTATTTCTGCATGCCCCCAGTCTGGGAGTCATAAATAAGTCATAATCCACGCTGAGATCAGCTCTGCCGACTAATTGAACTGAAAAGCCAACTGAAAGCAATCTAATTCCCAGCATTTTCTAGGGGGCAAAGGCTCAGTTCAGAAAGCACTTTTGCAGCTGATCAACTCTAAGCGTGTAATTAGACCCGCAGGGTAAAATCCTGGCCTTAGTGACAAGCTCTTATGAACCGGATTAAGGTAGGATTTTGCCTCTTGGACTTTGTGAGCACTTGGAGGCTTCCCTGAATCCAGATGGGAATTTCAGCTCTTTGCAGAGAAAGCATTTGTGCAATTTCTTTCTATTCCCTTCACAAAGAAGTTGCACAAGGCCAACATTTCCAAATGGTGTCCTAAACTGAGGCATGTTTTGCACTGTTTTCACTGGGGCTGGACAACTGCAGCCCCCATCTTCTCAGACCCATCCTGCCATAAGCCAGCACCTTGCAGCCAGGTGTGGTTCCCAGCTTTAGCACCTCAGGGGTGGCATTTTGTGACTTGGCTTGAGACTTAATTTCAACCCATCAAAATAATTATCTCCTTCACTGCAAACCTGTCAGCAGTCTCACTGGAGCTAGCACATGCCAAACTAAACAGCCCTTTAAGCGTTATGGTGGATGAAGTTCACAGCTGTGTCCTTTGTGGGGAGCGTGATGCTCTTTGGAGCACATAATAGTGTTGGATATGCAGCCACTTAATGCATTCAGCTGTTTAACCAGAAGACAATTTTTTTTTTCCCCCTTTGTGTAAATTCTTCAAGTCAGAAGGTTTTCTGGAAAAATTCCCCAGGACATCACTGACTGATGTTTTCTTCAGACAAAGGCCACCAGTGCCTGCTGGTGTCACTAGAAGAGCAGCCTGTGCACTCCTGAAGGGCTCTGGGCAGAGCTGAGGACATACTTCCCCCTCGTTACCTCTTGCCACAACATGGAACAGTTGCCAAGATATTCAAAACCCATCAAAAAATCCCTGCCTTGGAGGTGACAAGCAACATATGGTATTTTGTGGAATTCTTAAAGTTGAGCTATCAAAACCCCCTCATACCTGCATTAACTTTTTTGCAACACACTTAACCAAGAACTATCATCAAAGGATAACTTTAGCTAACCTAGACCATGGCACCCCACCCACCATGGGAGGTCAGTGATTAGGACCATGCAACACTGTGTCTCCTCCATCCTCTGCTTGGGTTCCAGGCCAGCAGCACACCTGAGATGTGCTTAAAATTAAGCCTCAGACCCCAGAGTCCAAACTAGGGATTTCAGTGGTGACATTAGAGCTGTTCGAAGAACAGGGCATTGCTCCAAAATTCAACAGTATGTTGTCTCCAACACATAAAGAACAAATCATGCCTTTATTTGAAAGACACATCTTTTCATGAGAAGCTACAAAGCAGAATAATTCAAATATACAGTTAATAAATGGCTTGTGGAAGTATAATTCTTCTTGGTCTTTTGACGGAGACTAAGATTTACTAGCACACCACTTCACATGCAAATAGAGAGAAATAAAGCAGGGAAAGCACAAAAGGCTCCTCACCCTTTACCATTTTACTACCAAGATTTTCAGCACAGTTCAGCCCTCATTGCCAGGGCCAGATCTTCAAGTCTGTATTAGTCTGCATTATTTCATTTAAGATATTAAACAATAAACCTCTTATTTCATACTGCAGCAGCCTAGCCTATGCACGCATGCATGCACACACACACACCCCCATCATATGGATTTGGGGAAGCTTATTATAATCATAAGCTATCAAGTCATCATATAAGTTTTTATTTCCCCATTATTAACTTATGTAAATTCAGCTCCTTTGAGAACAAAGCTGTGGTAGAGGAGTGAACAGGGTACTCTGCTACTCTTTGCCCCAATTTATGCATATTCTTACAGATATCCTCCACCTGTGCTAAAGAGCAGCACTCATTTTTTATCTCATCTGTCTTCTCCTGCAGAGGACAATGTGGTGAGACTTTAAAGAAATGGTACCAGTTTAGGTTTTCTACCTGACTGCAAAATATTGGCATCAGGCTCAAGATAAACAGAAGCTATTACGGCATTCCTTTGCATGCCTCCAGCCTCAAGACTTTTTATCTACATATTTTAACTACTTTCTCCTTACAGAAATAAAAGATTCTTAAGGTATTTTTTTTCTCTGTAATTATAGCAGGAAAAAAAAAGTCACATTATAACTTTTGGATATACCTCAAATTGACATTGTTGGGGCTCACTTTCAGGAGGGAGGGAAAAGGAGTCTGTGTGCATCTAGAGTTTGGGGTATAAAAGACAGAAAGGTGAAAATCATTACCCTACCAGCACACCTTCTTCCCCCACCACATGGTGACAGCTCTTGCTCTAATGGCAATCAGCTGATTCCCTTCTTCAGCTCCTGGTTGCAGATTGCTAAATGAAGCCACCCGGGAGAGAAAACTTTCTTCCCAAGGTCTCAGGTGTCCTCAGCAGAGGAACTGGCCGAGGCAGTCGGGAGGGGAGTCAGGGTATTTATGTGCCAAAGGCAGTCAGCTGAGAGCCCCATCAGAGTTAATGAGGGCTTTAAAAAAATAAGAAGCCAGCAAGGACCTATCGACCTCTGAGAGATGGTGGGGAGATAACGAGGGGAGAAGAAAAAAAAAAGGAGGAATAACTAATTGCATATTAAGCAGATGTTCTGCCATTGCAGGCTTCACCCATAATTTAATTTCTCCCATTTAACTCACCTTGACTTTCTCCATATACTACAGACTAGATCCATTTTATCTTTTCATACAAAGGAGGAAAAAACCCTCCAGTTTCTGACTTTTAACATGAGTACAAAGAACAGTAAAATCCCCTTCTCAAGGCACAGACCAGGTTTGTTTGATGGAGTCTATCCTGAGAATATCTTCAGTCCTGAAGTTAAATGGACCTTAAGGTATTTTTTTGCTTTTCAGTATTCAGACTTGAGCACAGATTTCCTCCCTCTTTCCCAAGCATTTTCTACTTGGGCAAAGCAACAAAGGATGACTGGGGAGAGCTGTGCATGATGGCCAGCTTCACCTGCACTTGGCCAAAGGACAGGTCACCACTGCTTTGCAATAGAAACAAAATTAGGTCAGTGCAGAAGCCTTAGGAAAATCTGATCCAGAAACTCTGCTTTGAAGATACCATCTGCAGTTCTTCCTCAGGTCACAACTCATCAGATGCACTTTCTTTTGGAAAAGGAAAAGTTTTCACTGTAATTAAAATACTAAATAAAGAATTACGGAGCTGGTTTCATGAAGATCTGGCCATCACTGCAGGCCAACAGCAAACTAGAACAAGTGATGTCTCATGAAGTCTCTTTGGAAGAGCAACCTTTAAGGCTTAATATTCAACTTTGAAGACATTAAACATATCAACCCTGCCACAGGGTGCTGCAGGGGGTGTTAGAGGAGTTTCTGCTCAAGCACTAGATGGGGTGGCACTGCCAGCCTGTGATGCAGCATGGACCAGCAGGTCCCAGCCAGGCATGTTCACCCTACAGCATACCATACCTCAGAGAGAAAATACTGAATTTAGGCCTTGTTTTGGTTTACTTATTATGATGGCAAAGCACTTTTCCACAAATGGTTGTTTATGAACATGCCCCAGTTTTCGAAGCTTGTGTATATGTGAGCACATATTGAAATAGTCTTTGCTTTATTGGCTTTTGTAAACTCAAAAAGAAAAATCTTGAAACAAATAATGTTAGTGAACTCAACTGCTTCAAAGAGCTAAAGGACCAAAGTTTGGAGGCAGCTGGGAAATTTTTTGAGTCAGAAGTTCAAAGCTTATTGTTTCAGATCTAAATCATAAGTAAACAGGGTGATGGGAGACATATTCCAAAAGTCAGTCTGAGTTAGACTTTGGAGGTTAATAAAGAATAAGATATATTGCAACATAGATTTCTAAAGAGAGAGGGTGCCTGACTAAACTGAATTCTCTCTCCGATTATTGACTATTTTTTAAGAAATGAAAATGTGCCAGCTCTCTTATATTTGTAAGTTAGTCTGTTATGGAATAAGTTGCAATGTGGAAAATAACTTAATTCAGCTACGGAAGGTGTGGACTGATTCAAGCATAATTGGGCAGTGAAGGGGAGACAAGGGGTTTTGCTGAAAGGAGAATAAATGAAACAGAGCTTATCAAATGGAAACCCAGTGTGTGTGTGAATGAAAGGCGCGGACCTAATTTAAAAAAAACATTACAGGAATCATCAATATGAAAGAAAAGGTCTTTTCATTCCTTTGGATGAAAGTATGCTCCAAGCATATGGAGCAGCTCCAAGCACATGGGACCAGTGCCAGCCTGCCCACCTCATCCTTCTCACCTTGGGCTTCCTATCTGGCAGCTGACCATTGGGTTGGGTTGGGTTCTTTTGCTTTTTTAGGTGTTTTTCATATCAGTCCCACAATGTGATAATGAGAGGAAAAATGCTACTCAGGTGCTGCATTAGTATCCTCATTGAATAATAAAATTTTTCCTTGGGAAAGTTTTAAATGTGGTTCATTTGGCATCCTTTTGATCTGGCAATAGTTACCCCTTCTAGATATATTTGCATCACCAGAGAAAACTCCCAAAAAAGAAAGAAATGTGGAAAAGCATGCAGACTACCCTCGCTCAGACCAGAGAGCAAGATAACGGTGGGGTGAAGGTGATGGTTCATCACACGAGCAGCAAAGCCATTGCAATCTTGAGCTGTTGAATTCAGCAAAGAGCAGAGGAACTGTGCTGCATCGCCCTCATTTACACAGAGCACCCACCTAAATCCAGTACAGCTGACTGGCTTGGGGACAGTATCTTAGATATTTTGCCATTAAAGCCAGACTTTCTGCATGGTTGTGAGCTAATGACCATGGGGAGCCAAGCTCTTTGCCTGTACAGCCAGGATGGGTGGCCCAGCAACAGACTGATGGACCCACAAGTGCCATGAGAGGGTACTGACATCCCAAACTGTCTCACATACAGCCAGAATTGGGCTTTTTTTGAGTAGCCTCCATCCGACACAAGCATCGGTTACCTCAAGCTATAATCAAACAGTGATAGAGGTGATTGTCCTTGTGTGCCTCAGGGCTCCCCAAGTAGCACAGGTGGAGATACAGAATGGTGAAGGACCTGTCCTTGGAAAGATAAAGGCAGAAAAGACATGCTTAGAGCAAGGAAAACAATGCAGCGGTGGTGAGCAGGGACACTATCAGCCTCAAACATGCACAGGGCAAATTACAAATGATGACCAGAAATGTCTCTGCACAGCATTCTGCTGCTTTCCCTCCCTGGGCTTTTCTTTGCCCAGGCTGGTCCTGCCTCCTCTCGCCAGAGGTAATGATGAGCTTACTACATTGATATTTTGAGTTAGATTTTAAGCCAATGAAGCTCCCACACTCCCCCCAGCCCATTCCAGTCTGTAATTTCGCTTTGAAGAAAATCAGAGTAATCTGAAATCCCACACTAACAGTTTTCTGCAGGGTGATATTATTATATATACAATTTCTGGACTGTGGATTGCAAAGGTATTAACTGACTCTAGTGAGAGTTTGAAGACTAATGTTGCCTCAGTCACTGTTGATCCAATCATCTTTGGTGTGCATGTCTTGCTCTGTTTTCCCTTCAAGCCCTTCTCCTGAAGAAATACTTAGGAAACATGTAAGACATATCTCTGCGTTATAAATAAAGCAGCAGCATTAATACTTAAAGTACTTAATAACCATCTATCAAGATATGGCAATAAAGTAAATTAATACTCCGAAGTCCTGATCTGGATCTCACTTACACTGGTGTTACAGGACTAAAACTATTGGTTTCAGTTGGGTCATTTACAGTCGAATAACTGAGGTTAGCCTGACCTTGTATTGCTCTAATAAATACATTACAGTAACAACAGATCTGGAGTCAAAAGGAGTTTGCCATTGGTTGCAACAGTAGCATAGTGTAAATAATACATGGATATTAGAAAAGCAATTACGTCCCAATATCAGAGCCCAGATCATGAGCACAGACTGCTCTGCAACACAAGCTGGCTCTATTGGGATGAATGAGCTTTCTAAATTACAGCATTACAGGTCAACTAGATATTCACTTTGTTTCTGTAGTTATGCAAAACAGGAGACTGCTCCAAGTTTAAGGTCAGCCTGATTTGATTTTTTTAAAATAGATCTCTTTAAGGACATGAGTTCATCTTTCAGAGAAAACAAAGCCTAACCTTGGCATTGGACAGGCGCAGGATGACATCTCCATTTAGCTCTAGTCCCTCCTGGGTGATGCAGAGGAGGGAGAGGAAAGGCAGGATGAGGTGCTCTCAGAAAAACTGCTATCAGTCTGATGCCATTTTGGAGGAACAAAACTAATACCTGGCCTAAGCTGGTAAATTTGGTGCATGTTTCTACAAACAGAGCCCTGGCAAGGAGCTCACCTATAGGCTCTACGCTGGAGATGCCTAAAATTAGGAGAGATTAATTTCACACTAAGTATTGTATTGTTGCTTTGTATTTGCAGGAGGTGCAGACTCAACTTTTCTCTGTCTCTGTTTTTCCATCTATAAACTGAGAATATGAATAATATACAGCTAAGTTCATTAATGCCACTCATGCTGTTGGAGATCAATGGCCAAAGAGACAAGTTCTCACCTCTTCATTTGTCAGGGTCTTACCATGTTGGGGTTGTGTCACAAATGGTCAACAAGCAAGACCTTGACCTCAGCTTTGGACAAAGCCATTTGCTACTTGGCAGAGATCTCATTTGCCACTCAAAAATGATGAAACTTAACACTCTGAGATGAGCCACATTCAGTCGTCTTGTGCAAAGAGTATGATTGGGCTTAAAAAGAGACAGTCAAGGCTAAAAACCCAACCAGACCCATCTAAGTCTATGTGATTTATGGTTGGATTACTGGGAGAGTTTAACAAATACCTCTCCTTTGTAGCAAGCCCCTTTAAATAGCCATAATCATGGTATAAAATTATGCAGCAGAAAACAATAATTTTTTTATCAAAATAATATTGGCTAGGATAAGGGGGCAGGGCCAAACTATTTTAATGTCTTCTGAAGCATCCACTGTAAAAACATATATTTCATTGCTCAGTGAATGCATCTTGTTTGCTTTTCCTGCTGGTTATTAGTATAAAATTAACAATCAAAAGGCTAATAGATGAAAAAGTTGTTAAAGTATACATTAATTAATCCCCAGAAATTAAATCTTTTGCTCATGCAGCTACAAAGTTTGCTAATCATAAAAATACATTTTTCAAGCAAAAGCTTAGCAATACTTACTAAAAATTTGCACTAGGGGTGGTCAAAAACACTCAGCACAGAAGATGGAAATGAGCTGTGCCACAAAGACCCACAGCTGATGAAAGCTCAGTGCATTAAAGACCCTGCAGAGGACAGTCAGCATCTGGTGAGCTAGTTGAAAACTCACCCAAAAACTTTAATAATAAGAGCTTATAAAGATGCAAATGCTTGCTTCTTTGCCAACTGAATCATCAAGTTACACTTGTATGTGTCTTATCATCCTCTTCTCTGTGACAAACAGTTTAGCATCAGCCTGGCAAAGTGTCTGCAAATCCACTGGGATAAAAAAATAAGATAGCAGAGCAGTTATCAGGCAAGTACTTAATATTTTGGGGTCAATATTGCCTGTTGACATGATTTCTTATAGAAAGGGTTGTGTAAGCCCCCTGCCTGTGTCTGTCTGCCAGCCCCTCCCTTCTGCCTTCCAACTCCTGAGCTAAATTTCAATCAAGGCTGAGAGCAAGTCAGTGCTTCCAGAGACAGTCTCTTCCTAGATAGTTTATGGAACATTTTAGGGAAATAAAGAGCTATTGTGGATACTGCATGTATACTTGTGCTTTCATTATACTGGAGAACTTGCAAAGAGGAGAAATCCCAACCAAGGAGGGGGGTCTCTGGTGTCTAACATGGTAGAAAATCTGATTTAGTCTCTTCTGTTCATGTAAGCATTCGTAACATCTCTCTGCTGGGTCAGTCCTCCAAGGTCTAATATGGGATAAACCCACTGCTGCACTTATTTAAAAAAAATAATCTGCCCACCATGATCCATAAATCCAGAAGAAGATAATTTTCCTCAGCTCCACTGCTCATAAAACTGTTCTGGATGTGGTTTAGATGTTTTCAGCTTGTGGACATGCATGGTTCCTCCTGTGGTGATGTGTAAACACTTAATTCTGCTAGCAGACTAAATAAAGTGATACCAGCAGGGGTTTTTTTTATAGAATAAGAGGCCTGTGCAGACACAGAGTCAAGATCTGCTCTCTGTAGAATATTGTATACATTGATTTTTACTAATTTCTTTATTCAGATGAGTGAGGTAACACACTGATCAGATATAATCATATAAACAGAACCAGATAGTCTGTCTGTAACAGCAGATAAAGAAATACTGAAAGGCAAAAGGTGTTTTTCTGCCAGTGTTAACAGGTCTGTGATTTGAGATGAAACAACTCCAAACCTCCAATTAAAGCAGCTACTAGATATGAGCTAGTCATTATGGTTGTCCTTCTTTATCCCTAAGAGTTTATAATAAATAAGAATGACAAATTAGCATTTAGCTCTAGGAGAAGTGAGTGGTTTGGGGAAATAAAGAGTGTTTGTTCCTAGGTGAGCTGGAGAAGCACCTGGAGGGTGGGTTGTACCCCTGCAGCCTACGTGTCCTCAGCATGCAAGGGGACAACCCTCAACCCTTATATTCACCAACAAATATAGTATTGGCTTATGTACTGCTGCCGCAGCTGATCCTGAAGCAACAGGAGGACAGCGGGGCTTCTCTGCTTCCATGAGCATGGAAAAACCCAGGGAAATCCATCTAATCCCAACATCTGCATTGCTACATACAAGTCATTGTATATGGTCACAAGGCAAGAGAGACTAAAGAGCCATAAAACCGTGAGTGTTAAGGAGAAAATGAAATGCATTAGAAAAATGCATCTTCATTAGAAAAGAAGGTGGCTCGAGCAAGACCAGGAACCTCCTGGGGTAGGTAGCAAAGGTGCCAGGTGAGAATGGCTTTTAAATTTTCTCAGTGGCAGGCAGCAAGGCAGAAGTTCAGACCAAGTCTGGCTCTGAGACTGGTGCAGAGTGATGTGCAGAGGCTCTGCAGCATCCTCCTGCCTCCCTTCGGCTGCTGGGAAAAAAGAAGCAGAGAGATACCCCAGGCCATTGTAGCGGTGTGCTCCCCCCCTGCTCCCTGCACAAGCAGTAACCATCAGTGGGAGTCATCCTGATAGCTGCATCCAGCTTATGCTGGACCTTGAGGACAAATGGCAACAAAGTAAACAAGGACTGCCTGAAGCAGTGATCTAAACGTCTTGCTGATATGCAAATATGACCATAAGTCAATCATCTTACTCCTTAAATAGTGGACAGACCAGGGCCCTTTGAGCTCTCCTGCACGGCAGCGGGCTGCACGCCAGGATCTCCCCTTGAGCAGGGACGCCTCTCAAGGTTACTCCTCGAGGTTGAGAGATTCCTTGCCGCAACAGATCCTCGGTAAGTGACTAATAGCATGCTAAACTTTGAAACCTTAGCTAAGTGATATAAAGGATTGATTGCCACATATAATCCTTTAGACATAAACCGTTGACCAAGTCTGGGACTAGGACTGGATCTAGCTGCACCTAGACTCCTCTCTGAGAAGGAGTTTAGAAAGCAAGGGGATCCTTTTCCGAACCTCATGACTCAACAGGAGGGTCTCCCTGACAGTTTTGTCTGACCCTGTCCTCTATGCAGTAAATAATCAGGTGTACCTCGCCATCGAATCTTGTTAAAACACTGTCGCATTGAACTTTGTTAACTCCCTATTCTGTATCAATAAACTATATTTTTACTTCTCTCTTGCGAGTGCAGTGCACGCTCACTCCATCCGCGACAAATTGGCGTAGTCGGCAGGATGGCAAGTAGTATCACCAATTTTTTACGGAGGCATGGAGTGAATCTGAGTCCCAAATTCTCAGCAGAATGGACTCGTGACAATTGGCATAATTGGGAAGCCATTGAAGAACACCTAAAAGTAACTAGAGGTCGCACAAAGGATGGAAAAGGGAAAGGAGTTATCTGCAAGATGCTAGGTGCCTGTTTAGAAGCTGCACATCAGGAAAGTGTTGCCGTGAAAAGCCGAAATCAGGACTCAGTAGTCGGGATGACTACTAAGCAGGTATTCTTTATTGCAGCGCTGGGCAGCACTGGGAATCGCTCCGCCACAAGTGCTCCGCCAGGTTAGCACAACTCATCAGTTCATATACAGAAAAATCATACATATTCATCCGATTTCCTGAAAAGGGCAGTTTTATGGTGATGAGTTCCCGGAATTCATTTACATAGTCCAAGCATGCGCAGTAAAATTAGGGTTAGGGTCTTTTCACCCTCCCGGTGGTCTTCCATAGTCTTCCTCACGTTGTCCGCTAGTTGAACTTTGGGCTTCCTTTGTCCATATATAGTCATTGAGTTAGCTCATCAGTCCTTCGGCCTCGGAATGTTACAAGGGGGTCGATTTAAGCTAGTTCTTTGGTGCTTATCTTCGGCACAATCATCCTGAGTTCCTGTTATCGGTGATTTCATTAGGAAGCCTAACGAGCTTGCTCAAGGCCTGTTTAGTCCTATCAGGTAAGAAGTCACAGGAAATGTCCTATCATCAACTCTGCTCAGCAGGTAACTAAAACTGTCTTTGCAGGGGAAGAGAACAAAAGAGAACAAGGATTGGAGTGAAACTAAAAAAAATGCAAGTCTATGTATCACAGTAAGGTCTTAGGGATTGTCAGGGACTTAACCCTTTCAAAAGAGAGAACAGAAATAAAAAGGAGCAGGACCTAGAGAAAAAAATAGAAGGTAGAAAGGCAACTGAGTTGTTACTGTCTTTAAAAATTGAACAACTGCAGAAACAGTTACAGGAGGAAAAGGACAAAAGTTGGGAGAAAAGGTCGAGATGATGCTTATACAGGCTCCCCGCCCCCCCGACATCGTACAGATTAGGAAACTAATAGTATCCCCTGAAGATTGGGATGGAGACATCTGGGGTGATCCCGATGGTAGCGAGCCAGAAGATGACGACCCTTTGTTCCCCACAAATCCTCCTGAGTATGAAGCCAGACCCATTGTTAAAACAGAAAGAACTGTGGGTCCTTGGGGTGGTCATCTGTGACATACTACACGAACCATCCCCTGGGATCCGTTGCAATTGACAAATTTGCAAGAGAGATATAGCAGAAAACCAGGTGAAACTGAAACGGAATACTTGTGGCGAGTATGCCTCAGTGGCCGTGACCGAATAATTGAGTGAGGATGAAGCAAGCGGCTATTGGGGTCCAGGAGTTTTCTTAAATTTAGGACCCAACCCGACAAGTACACCTCATTCTATCACCAGCCGAGTAGCTTATTGGGCTGGAGGAATAGACACCATGGAGCGAGGTGAACCCTCCATAATTCCCATTAAATCTCTAAGCGAGCTCTCTACAGC
The DNA here is from genome assembly GCF_035582795.1 of Mycteria americana. Taxonomy (NCBI): domain Eukaryota; kingdom Metazoa; phylum Chordata; class Aves; order Ciconiiformes; family Ciconiidae; genus Mycteria; species Mycteria americana. The sequence continues at coordinate 12,296,065 of NW_027445436.1, forward strand.
CATCACAAAAGCCGCTTGCATACAAGCCATGCACAAACGAGGGTCCCATGATGTCCCACTGTCTGCTACAGTAGATTTCGCAATGTTAAAACCACTGATTAGAGGAGCCCCGGCAATTCTTAAATCCCATTTAGTTGCAAAATGAGATGAGATCAAGAAAGACACAGAACACAATGAGGGACTAGGTGATAACGCTCAAAATGCCCACAAGCAGCTCCCTACCTGGGCAGAACTGATGCACGGCATTGTTAACTACAGCCCTGAGATGGGCTGGGAAGATGCACCAGCTGAAAAACAAAACCTGAAGCCCCGGGGAGGAGATCACAAAGTAAGACCCATGAAACAGGGAACAGAAACTAGATCGAAGGGAAACAAATTTAAAATCCCCCAAACAGAATCTCGAGAACAGAGGAATGAATTGTGGAGGAATGCATTAGCCCTAGGCATTCCCAGAGCCCTGATTCAAGATCAACCTACTGGCATTATTTTGAGTCTAATTGAAGCATTCCAGAAACGAGATAACGGTGAAAGGAAGGACCATATTTCAACTCCTCCTGCGCCAGACCCCAGAAGGGGAGATAACCCCTTCCTCCCCCTTAGGGAGGAACTTCAGGACATGAAGTCAAAAAACGAGTAGTGTCCAGAAGGCAACTGGGCCTGCCTGTCCGGAAAGTGGAGGCTTATCAGTGGATAAGTGATAATGGCCCATACATTTTAATTCCAGTTGGTCCTTGTCCTGGTTTCAGTTGAGATAGAGTTAATTTTCTTTATAGTGGCTGGTATGGGGCTATGTTTTGGATTTGTGCTGAAGACAATGTTGATAACACAGAGATGTTTTAGTTGTTGCTGCACTAGTCAAGGACTTTTCAGCTTCCCGTGCTCTGCTAGGTGCCCAAGAAGCTGGGAGGGGACACAGCCAGGATAGTTGATCCAAACTGACCAAAGGGCTATTCCATACCATATGACGTCATGCTCAGTATATAAAGCTGGGGAAGAAGAAGGAAGGGGGGACATTTGGAGTGATGGCGTTTGTCTTCCCAAGTAACCATTACGCGTGATGGAGCCCTGCTTTCCTGGAGATGGCTGAACACCTGCCTGCCCATGGGAAGTAGTGAATGAATTCCTTGCTTTTGCTTTGCTTGCGTGCGCGGCTTTTGCTTTACCTATTAAACTGTTTTTATCTCAACCCTCGAGTTTTCTTGCTTTTGCTCTTCCGATTCTCTCCCTCATCCCACCAGGGGGGAGTGAATGAGCGGCTGTGTGGTGCTTAGTTGCCGGCTGGGGCTAAACCACAACAGTCCTCAAAGACAATTGGTAAAGTTTTTAATAGATACGGGAGCACAAATTTCACTATTAACACAACAAGATGCCGAGAAGCTGGGCGTACGACCCAGACGGCAAAGAGTTAAAATTACCGGTGTGAACGGAGCGAGTGTGCAGTGCCAAACTGCCAAGGTCAATTTATGGCTCCCGGGCGAGAAGCGCATGTTGGGTACTTGCTTTGCAATTAAAGATTGCAAAGGAAAGGTCAGGCACCAAGTAAAGAAGTAAAATTTTTAGGTACTTGGTGGATAGCAGGCAGTGCAGTGATTCCTCCAGATACCTTAAGAAAAATCGAAGAGCTGCGAATGCCCCAATCAAGGAAGGAGTTACAACAATTAATGGGAACTTTAGGATATTGGAGGAAACATGTGCCTGGATTTTCTATCATTTCCCGCCTGGATTTTTCTATCATTTCTATTGTTGCCGTGAAAAGCCGAAATCAGGACTCAGTAGTCGGGATGACTACTAAGCAGGTATTCTTTATTGCAGCGCTGGGCAGCACTGGGAATCGCTCCGCCACAAGTGCTCCGCCAGGTTAGCACAACTCATCAGTTCATATACAGAAAAATCATACATATTCATCCGATTTCCTGAAAAGGGCAGTTTTATGGTGATGAGTTCCCGGAATTCATTTACATAGTCCAAGCATGCGCAGTAAAATTAGGGTTAGGGTCTTTTCACCCTCCCAGTGGTCTTCCATAGTCTTCCTCACGTTGTCCGCTAGTTGAACTTTGGGCTTCCTTTGTCCATATATAGTCATTGAGTTAGCTCATCAGTCCTTCGGCCTCGGAATGTTACAAGGGGGTCGATTTAAGCTAGTTCTTTGGTGCTTATCTTCGGCACAATCATCCTGAGTTCCTGTTATCGGTGATTTCATTAGGAAGCCTAACGAGCTTGCTCAAGGCCTGTTTAGTCCTATCAGGTAAGAAGTCACAGGAAATGTCCTATCATCAACTCTGCTCAGCAGGTAACCAAAACTGTCTTTGCAGGGGAAGAGAACAAAAGAGAACAAGGATGCAAGTGAAACTAAAAAAAATGCAAGTATCACAGTAAGGTCTTAGTCAGGGATTGTCAGGGATTTAACCCTTTCACTATCATACTCACTCTTATGGAAAGGCAAACCCTGGGAGTGGAAATTAGAACATAAAGAGGCAGTCAAAACTCTAACTGAAGAGTTAAAAACATATCAGTCACTGGGACCAGTACACCCCCGCGACCCTATTATAGCCGAATGGGGTTTCGCCGAACATGCTACTTACTGTAACCTGTTCCAAACTGGGCCCAATGGGCCAAAAAGACCTTTATTGTTTAGCTCAACTGCATTTAAAGAAACAGAACAATGATAATCTGAATGGGAAAAGGGACTTTTATCTTTAGTCCAAGCAGTTAAACAAGTTGAGAAAATACATCAGGGACAACCTGTGCAAACTAGAGGACCATTTAATTTACTAGAAGCAGTCCTAAAGGGGACTGCTCCCCCAGAAGGAGTTGCACAAAAACCCACTGTCCGAAAATGGTATGCCTACCTAACAGGAGTTGCAGAAAATATGCAACTAACTGAAGGACACACTAAGGTTTCCAAATTGCAGATGCCCATAAACACAGACCCTTTAGCATTACAACAACCCTTTAAACCTTCACCCATTCTGGATGCAGCACCCCTCACTGAGGGTACAGCAACAGAAAACATTTGGTTTACAGATGCTTCAGCAAAAAGGGTAAATGGTAAATGGCAATATAAGGCTGTTGCATTAGATATTACCACCGGCAGACAAGTAGTAGAAGAAGGTGAAGGCAGTGCACAAGTAGGAGAAATAAGAGCAGTTGTTTTGGCAGCACAGAATGGAGCAAAAATCATATATGTAGACTCTTATGCTGTGTGGGCTGGTGCCACACAGTGTCTCTGTCAATGGGAAACCTTGAATTGGGAAGTAAATAGATCCCCAGTTTGGAGAAACAAAGATTGGCAATTATTACTAGATATAGCCAGGAAAACACCTTTCAAGATGGGATGGGTAAAAGCTCATGCTAAAGGTAATCAACCAGCCACACAGTGGAATCAAAAGGTAGATGAGCTAACTAAAATTAGGAAAATCACCTTAAATCCTGAGTGGTATCAACTGGGAGAATGGTTACATCAAAGCCTAGGCCACACAGGTAAAGAAGCACTTTACTTTGCTGCACAGAGTAAAGGCTGGCCTATAAATAGGAAAACTTGTGAAATTATTCTTACAGAATGTCCTCAGTGTAGACTGAAATTACAAGCAGATCATCCTGCTAAAGCACCACCTTTACATATCAATGAAGGGAAAGCTTTATGGTCTACATGGCAAATTGATTATATCGGACCATTCAAATCCTCTGCAGGATATCGATACATCCTTACAGGAGTGGAAGTAGTCTCCGGCTTGCTTATGGCGACTAAATGTCGGAAAGCCGATGGGCGAAATACAGTGCGAGGGCTATCAGTTTGGTTCTCAAATCTACCTACTCCTGATGTTATCCAGAGTGATAATGGCTCACACTTTTCGTGTAAGGAAGTGCAAGATTGGGCAAAACAAGAGGGAATTAGATGGGTATTCCACACCCCATACTACCCTCAATCAAATGGGATGGTAGAAAGAGCTAATGGCTTGTTGAAAAAGGAATCTCAAACCACAGGAAGCTCAATGGGATACAGACTTCCCAAAGTACTCCATCAATTAAATAATTGATACAGGCCTACTGGAAGCCCTGTAAGCCGAGCATTCTTTGCAAAAACTGAGCTTAGCGCTCCACCTACTAGGAAAAGAGAATATCCAATGACATTACAGCCAGGACAGCCTGTGACAGTCAATTTACCATCCATCGGTACTGTGCCTATGACTTTAACTAAACCTCGTGGCCCACTTGCCTGGGAAGCTACTGATAGCAGTGGTGCAAAACACAGAATTAGTTCACGATGGATTTTTCCTTCTTCTTAATGGGGTAACCTGTTCAGACTGTCCCCACTGAAACAAATCTCTATTTTCTCTTACAGCACCCCACAAGATGGCAGACAGAAATGCTGTGTTCGTGTTACTATTCCAAACCCTAACAATGCTGCTTTTCTTAGCCTGTGGTCAAAGAACCCTAGAATGGCCACGGTCTCAAGCTCGTGTTAAGTACACTGGAAGTATGGGAATACACTCTAGTAAGGGAGATTTAAAGCTTTCCACCGTGGTCATGCACGGAACTGAAACATACTTAGAAAATGAACGGAGCTGGGATAAAGATGAAGCTGATGATAAAGTTCCCTGACTTCAGGGAACAGCAGGGAAAGAAATTAAAATAGGATGCTGGATGATCATTGGGTCTACCCATGAGAAGGCATCTCAGATTTCTGTGTACAACATTACATCAAAGCCAATAGCCAAAGATACAAAACTTTGCGCCTTTGAAAGACTGGACTGTTGGTACAATTTTACCTTAGTACAACCTGTTTTTGTAGTCTGCCTCTGGGCTCACCATAGCGTGGGATTATCCTTTAAATTTAAAATAGACATTATTGAGCCTAGCACAACATCCGCCCTGACTGTAAAGGATGAGAAAATTCTATCCCCACAGATTTCTGAAGTTGGACCATATGTGATCAAAAATACAGGCCAACAACAAGTGTTATTTAACCCATCATGGTCTCTTAAACGAGTAGAACTCCTGATGCAAATTAATATGTCTGCAATCAAACCGACCTGTTCACCATTCCTAGGTACGTCCTATGCAGGATGGTTAGCATGGTTACATGGGCGAACCCTCACCTCTCCAAGACGAACAAGGAGAGATGTGACCGGTATCATAGGGACAGGATTGGGAGTCTTAAATAGTATCGATGCCGAAGTACTCGTAAACAAACTGAGCGCAACAACAAGTGATTTAAACAAATTAGAACACCCATTGTGGTCTTCTCTATTAGCATTGGGAACTAACCAATGGCTCTTATCTGATATATTACCTCAGTGGGAAAGAATTAATGAAAGGGACCACCAACTGATTGTGGATGCACTTGGTGTAGCCCAAAACAATGTTTCTCTAGCTCTTAGTTGTATCCAAGCTCAACTGTGGATGCAATCTATGGTAGCAGCAATTATAAGAGAAGGTGAAGAGGGCACCTTACCCACTGAAATTCGAAAGGTAATTTGGGATAATGCAACTGAATTTGAGAAAGAATTCCAGTCCTGGTGGTATTTAGCCAATTTCACTTATGACCCCATTAGCAACAAGGCCACAGCTTTTGTCTTAACAATACACAATGCTTCGGTATACACCATATACCCAATCATTGCGTTGGGATTAAATCACAATGGAACTATATCCATTAGAACATAGAGTATGGGCCCACCGAAACAGAAACAAATGGCAAACTGTTGATGTTAATGCATGCGTTGTACGGGAACAACAAGGATTTATTTGTGAGAGTAACACCCTCAAAGCCCAAGACATTTGTCTTGACACTGAACAAAATGTTTGTCATTTTGAAATACAGCCTGATGAAGTCCCTGAAACTGTACTTGTATATATTGGAAAAGGATGTGTTTGTATGAGAACCCTCTGTGATTTTATATTTGTAGATAATGTTACTGTAGATACAAGCAATCGCTCGAATATTTGTGTTTGTAACTTTACTAAAATTGTGGGATGTGACTTCAATTATTCAGCTCCTGTTGCGTCTTATCAATTGTTACAATCTAACTATACATTGAGTCAAGATTTATTGCCTACCCCCATTGGAATGAATCTTACATTGGTGAAGAAACTACTACAACACGATGACCTGTGTCAACTGCTAGAACGCATCCAAAACAATGGACACAAAACTCTGATCACCATTCATCATGATGCAGAAGAGATACACCATGTCTTGGAAAGAGTGAAGAAGGATGAAGAAAACCATTGGTGGGAAACTCTTCTTGGATGGTCACCAACAGCAAGTGTTTAATCTTATGCTTCACCCAGTTGTTATTTTACTGACTCTAACATTAATGTGTCTATTGCTTATAATTACATTGTATATAAAGGTTTGGCACATGATAAAGCAAATAACCCAACTTCAACCACCCAAAACATACAAATTAACGCATAACAACTAGCAGTGCTTCACTGTCTACTTACCATGGATCTATAAGCGCACAAACTATCAATATACTATTTATGGCACAGAGGCAAGAGGTGACCGTACGACCACTCTGTGAAGGTAAGATGAATTGACTATAGTCACGGGGTGGAGTGTGGTTGTGTGCTCCCCCCCTGCTCCCTGCACAAGCAGTAACCATCAGTGGGAGTCATCCTGATAGCTGCATCCAGCTTATGCTGGACCTTGAGGACAAATGGCAACAAAGTAGCCAAGGGCTGCCTGAAGCAGTGATCTAAATGTCTTGCTGATATGCAAATATGACCATAAGTCAATCATCTTACTCCTTAAAAAGTGGACGGCCCAGGGCCCTTTGAGCTCTCCTGCACGGCAGCGGGCTGCACGCCAGGATCTCCCCTTGAGCAGGGACGCCTCTCAAGGTTACTCCTTGAGGCTGAGAGATTCCTTGCCGCAACAGATCCTTGGTAAGTGACTAATAGCATGCTAAACTTTGAAATCTTAGCTAAGTGATATAAAGGATTGATTGCACGCATATAATCCTTTAGACATAAACCGTTGACCAAGTCTGGGACTAGGACTGGATCTAGCCGCACCTAGACTCCTCTCTGAGAAGGAGTTTAGAAAGCAAGGGGGTCCTTTTCGGAACCTCATGACTCAACGGGAGGGTCTCCCTGACAGTTTTGTCTGACCCTGTCCTCTATGCAGTAAATAATCAAGTGTACCTTGCCATCGAATCTTGCTAAAACTCTGTCGCATTGAACTTTGTTAACTCCCTATTCTGTATCAATAAACTATATTTTTACTTCTCTCTTGCGAGTGCAGTGCACGCTCACTCCATCCGCGACAGCCATAAACAGCAGCCTGGAGATTGCTGTGGACAAGTTTTTCTAGAGTTATGTGGTCTGGCAGAACAAGGAGGGACCCCTCGCCACTTCCATATTACCTTGTAGAGAAAGCAAACAAGATTCCCAGAAAAAGGCAGGAGGAACAGTGAGACTCATCCCACTTCAGCAAGGGAAGGGAGGTGGTGGACAAAGCAGCTTGCACCACGCTATGATATTCCCTTCGAGGGGTTGTGGGTGCACGTCACCCACCCTAAATCTCAGCAGGAGAGAGGGCATGCACATGTCGAACCACCTGGTTATGGGGGGCTCCACACACATGGGGTGGACAGGGGGAAAAAGCCACCATCACCCCCAGGGGTCTCATCCTGCAGGTGGCAAATCTGGGTCCCACCACCCATGGGACCTTCAGTGGAGGCGAGCCAGTCATAAAATGGGCATGTCAGGTGAACAGAGAAGGATATTCAGCCAAATTCCCTCGCTGCTCCAGAGACATGGCTATCCTTTCTCCAAAATATGTTAACTTTAACCAGTTTTATCTATGGGATACTTGGACCATCAGAATTGGAGGGGAAAAAGAGACCATCTCCTCTGGTTGCAAGGATAGCACCAGTTCTGCATAAGTAACTGATAGTCCATAAAGGAGAAAGAGAAATATCTGATGGTGGTTAATTTTCATTCTCACCATCATTCAAAGAGCCTACTCAATCAGTTTTCCACGTAGTGCGATACTGAAATCCATCACTGTTGCATAACCTTTCCCAAATGTTGCCATGTGAAGCAAAGTTTCTGAGAGATTTATTAAAGACGTGATTGAGGAGACACTTCTGAAACAAAAAAAACCATTCTCAGTACACAGTACTTCATGAAACACCTATACAGGAAGTCAAAAATGCCATTAATCTTTTCAAGTGAAAGGGACGCATATTCCATATTTATCATCCTGCACCACATGCTCATGGAAACATCCAAAGAGCACGGCATTAGGGACTCAAGTATAAAGAGCACGGCATTAGGGACTCAAGTATTTTATTTTATCACCTGATGGCATTTGCTTTGAGCAGCAAAGATGGCAAATTATTTGCAAAATTATCAGACTCCCTCAGTGCCTCAGCACTTCTCAAGGGAAATAATGTGCTTAGAAACACAGATGTTGCCAAGATTAACTTCCACTGCCTGAAAGGCGTTTGCCTGCCTGACCTGACTGCAGCCCACAGTTTTATTAAGTGCCGCTAAGCAAACAGGCAGTGAGATGAAAACGCTCCCATGAAGCTCCAGGCATCAGCTCAGATGCCTCAACGGTATTTCATTCACCTTGTCTGGGAAAAGGATGAACTTCATTTTCCAAAAACTGACTCTAAGTCCAGCAAGGCAGAAAGACTGCTAAAACTGACAGTGTGACAGTCCTGGCTGTTAGTACATCTGACAAGATCTATTCCTTGCAAAAATAAACAAAAGATGCCCTGTGAAAGGGAAACAGTGGACTGAGTCCTTTTTTTCTTTCCAAAGATGCAAAGAAGCCCAGAGAAAGCTTTTGTTTGTTGATGAATTTTATCATTCTCTATCGGACCAGTTGGCCTGGCAGCAAACCTTGCATCTGGGAGACCCTTTATATATCAGCATTTCTGGAGGTCTCAAAAGGCAGCACCGAATCACAGGAACTGGGATGAACAGGGTCCAAGAGCCCCTTGTCCTTCCCATGCAGGACCAGCTACCCCAACAGCAAGGACCTCTGTACAACCTGATTTCTGACCCACTGGTGACAGAGAATTCAGTGGCTCCCCAGGAAACCTTTTCCAGTGCCAAGCACTCGTTATCTTTCTGATAAGTCCCTGCCAGGTGCTGCCAGAGGAAGAGGGGTTGCAGGCAAGGGATGGAGCAGGCAAAGATGTCCCCATCGGCCCCAAGGTGCTGGAGGATGCAGGCAGAGAGGGGTGAGCACCTGGAGGGATGCTGTCAACAAGGAGGGAGGACATTAGTGCCACGGTGTTTTTCTACAGCTTTGGGCAGAAAAGAGCAGGTGAGGTGTTCTGGACCTCCGATTTCACCTCCACGAGTTGTAATGAAATGCAAAACAAAGCTGGTGATGACAAGCTGAAATAACTGCCCATTGATTTTACAGGTTTGTGAAATGATATCCGACACATCCAAGAGAGAAAGAGAGTGCTGGTGTACTGGGTAAAACTGTGGGCTTAGGTGATAAGAATAATCTGAGTGTGTTGGGGGATGTGTACATCACTCATTCAAAAGCAGAGCAAGAAAAGGATTATTCTGTTAAATATTTCAGAGTTCTGTTTTGCATCTCTGCCTTTCTACCTACAGATGTCTACTTAGGGCTATCACAGTTGCTATCAAACACCTAGTGAGACACCCTCCTGTAGCATTTCTGTTGATTCAGTGGTAGGATTGGAGGTCTGTATTATTGTCTCTGAGGTCTACATAGCCATCTATTTTCTACATCCCACCTTCAACAAAATACCCATGCTCCCAACTCTTGGTTAAGACCTGAACTTGCTAACTCAATAGTTTTCAAGTGTATAAAAAAATTAGCAGGGTCTGAGTTTCTACACGTAGGAAGCTTTGGTATTGACATCCTTGTAACCAGGGTGTCTTCTCCACCTGAAAAGGTGCCTGTGGCAGCAGTTATACACACTTAATGGAATATTTTCCCTCTCTGTGATGGACAATAGCTCCTTTATGGATTTAAATGGTTTATTCCTCTAGCCAGACCCACTGGGAGGGCTTAGAGATGACTGAAGCCTTAGAGCAAGAAAACAACTAAGTGATAAAAATTACCTGATGGCTAGCACTTCACCACCCAGGAGTAGATTCTGCTTAGCAGTGCTCATCACAGCTCTAGAGCTGGTTGGAAAAAAAAAGAAAAAAAGATAAATAGAGATTCATAAAGCTTTTATTCCAAGATGTGATGCCTGTGATGCCTGTGGTGGAAGAAGGGAGGTCAGTATGTGCCCTGGCTCCACCTAGCAGGTCCCACAACCCAAAGACATCTTGCTGGGTGCCCTTGGAATAAAGGAGCAGCTCACAAAAGCAAAAGGAATCACTTCATCACACGAGCACAGAGGTAAAATCTGACACTTGGTACCACATAGCGTTGCTGAGGCCAAAAATACAAACTGGCAATACCAGTTTGAGGGAATACCAGCAGAAGGGCCATTTATTGCTTTCGCTATTTCTTCTGCTCTTTCCCTAAGTATCCACTCCTGGGCACTGTCAGAGACAGACTGTGGTGAAACATCTCTGTAATTCACTATGGCTTTTTATTGAGACTTCCTCAGAGGAAAGGCTGCAAACGCCACAAAGGAAAATGACAGATGCTGCAGTCTTTAGGAAATGAACCATTCTTTGATTGCTTGCTTAGCTGAGCAATTTGCAACGTGACAGGCAGCAATTATATCATCCAGTGTCAATTTGTCTATTCATTTTTCCCTCTCCATGTTTCCTCTTCTTGATTGAATAATCACTAACAATAATCACAAGCAGCTGGGGGAAGGAAGTACATACATCAGTTTTAATGTCAGCAAGAATGAGAACTGATTCCTCCAGCATTCACCACAGCTCTGCATCTTCAAAGTCATTTATATTTTCCTTATACCAGTGCTAATATCAAGATCATATTATTTCTATTACCTACTCCTATTTCAGTTTATAATCTAGGAACAATAGAATGCCACAGGAAAATACCCAATTTCAAAAAATACATGGTTGTTTCATCTGCTATTCTGTATTCCCACAAATATTTTTACATTTATGTTTTAAATCTCCTGATGCTGAGAATATTGATGGAAGTGTAAGCTTGTAAGGCTGCAGCTACGTAAGATAGACCAGACCTGAGGAAGATGAGTTTATGTAAAGGGTGAGGACAGTAAGAGACAGAACTGTTAGGAAGGTGTAAATAGGCAAAACCCATGGATTGCAGAGGCTTTTCAAAGCTTGTCTGCATACAGATTGCTACTTCTAGTAATAAATTACCTTACTGTGCCCATATATATTGTAGGCTACAATCCAGAATGTAACATTAAACGTCCAGTGATAAATTCTCAATTTTTATCATCATATAGCCCTATACATACTTTTACATATCTGTATACATATATGATGTTATATCATCATATAATTCTACAGTGGTATTCTCTAGTTATACGAACCAATTTCTATCAGCTGAGCTTCCAACTCTCTCTGTTCAGAGACACAGAACAGCAGAAAATACAAAATGAGTTTGAAGGCATAAAAAGTAGCCCAAAGATTGCCTTTCCCATAAAACTGTTAAAGTAGTTTATTCAACATAATTAAATCATCTTTCAAACACAGTGACACAGACCAAAAAAATACCCTGATTACTGTTTTAGTTATGGCTTACATCAATTGATAGGCTTTCTATTACAACCATAATACAGCTACAGAAACAATAAGCAAAAATTACAGGGCAGAAGGTTGAAAAAAGAAAGGTGAGTCAATGGACACGAGGGATTAACATCAGCATGAAACTACCATGACCCTGCTTGGATTTCTCCACCCTCACCGTCACCACCTTACAGAAATAACAAACATGAAATAAGCTTTATTTTTGTAATATCCCAAGCTCCCCTAGTGTGAAGACACACAGTTTTGCTCCAGTATTTCCAAACTAAGCATTTGTTTTCCACCAAGTGAAAATGGGGGACAGCAGCTGTTCAATACAATTTACACGGGCTGAACACAGAGGTTTGATCAGGGACCTCATGGTTGGCAATAAGGAGGACCCAGAAATGAAGCAAAATTCACCATGTACTGTCCCAGATGGAGCAGGTACAGGCAGTTTTGCTCGTCTCTAAGGGGACAGGCTCTAGTGTCACACGTAAATGTGTATAATGTGGCCAACACAAGGTTAACAAACAGGGATTAATTCAATTCTGCTTGCTCCCCACTGCTAAAATGGGTAATAACCGGAGTCTTCATAAGCTGTATGGAGCACTGGAGATACTTCAGTGTCTTGGTCCATCAGACAGTTTCAGGTAGAACAGACATTTCAAGAACTAGCCAACACAGTATCTGATTTTGCTGGCTTAATTTGTCACCATTTTACATGCTAACACATTTTACAGTGATTAGTACAGTTAAAAACGTACATCAACTTACCCAAAGATCAAACACCAAGAACATTTATGGCTTCTAAAGGGAAAGTCAGACATGTCGGTAACATATTTACAGCTTTCAATCCTTGAAGTGCTGAGGCAGATTTGTCTTTCTTTAAGTTTCCCACTATGGCCCAGTCCCACATTTCTGATGTTTCTCAGATGCTCAGGGCTTCAGGGAGTGTTGGAGGTGCTGACAGCCTGGGACTCAAGCTCTCTCACTTTAACATCTAGCGTACATTTGGATTTCCCTTAAGTTTATTTAAAAAAGCACTTAAGTACAATTGCTTGTTGATTTTGAATACCACACAGACAACACGGGGATGCCCAGCAGCCTCACCCACATTAGACAGGATGATAGTAAGACATAAAATAATAATCTGGGAGGGTTTTTTTGGAGATGCAGGTTATTGGCTTGACTTACAAGCATTGGACCAGATGTTTTTTTCTATTGAAGCCAAATGCGAACGTTGTGCTGGCTTCAAAGGAAACGGGATGAATCCTGCCTTGAACACATTCATATCACTGATGAATTCCACGCTGGTATTTTAAAGCAAGCAGAAAAACACCTCTTTTCTCAAGGCATGTGATTCGCATACATACAGTTAGGTACAGAGGGTTCATTTGTAATTTGATATGGCGATTTATACTATCGCAATGAAATGCTTTGCATAGATGAGTTTGAAAAGATGAAAAGTGCCGAAATCTGGAAGGGAGAGTGACAGTCACAATATTTCTGCTTCCAGATAAGTTTGTTCTTTATGCACACCATTAAAACCACAGTATTGCTACTGCACCGTATCTACAATATTTTAAAAAATGTATCTGAAATCAAGTGAGTAAGAAACAAAAGGCTGCTCTTCCTGCCCATGATCAGACCCTGTTTCTGGAGGCTTGCTCTGAAGTACACTGAACTTTCCACAGACTTCACTGGATTTTGGAAAAGGCTGTAAGCATAAATACTGACTCCTTTATTCCTAAAACCTCAGCTCACTCCAGAATTTCCCAGGGAATTTGGCCCTTAGGGACTGCCGAATTTTGCTGTTTCCTTCTCCAAATACATGTAGAAGTTCCAAAGTTCTCTGCACGCTCGGATGCAAGCAAGATGAGAGAAAGGACCATTTCAGAGCTCTCCATTTTCACTACGCAAGCTTGTGCTCTCTACAATCAGAGCTTTGCTGACAAGCCACCAGGCCTCAGAAGATTAAAAAGGACAGATTCCCTCTCGCTCCATGTCTCAGTGTTTTATCCACCCTGGTTTCCCTCACACGTAAACCAGAGATTGTTCCTTCCTGCCATGTAAAGCCAAGCATGGGCAGTCCGCCCACGTAGCTATGTGACCACCACTGTTTTTGCCTTCAAGGTCTGAGCAACATTTCTACTGATTCACCAAACCCCCACAGAGTGGACTATTCTTAGAGTTGATTTCCTTCCGTCTACTACATCTAACCATCCCGAGTGAACATCACCTTTAATTTATCGTCAGTTGAGGCTGCATGGGGGTAGCTTTTGACAGGGACTAGGGGAGCTACTCCTGGCCGTTGCAAGCTGTGAAGGAATAGTTGCAAGCTGTGAGGTGGTGCTCACTAACATGTGGTATAACTCTAAGACCAAAAGCACAACAACACAAATATATAAAGCTTAAGCACAGGTCCTTCATCTACCCCTGGCTGGTATTTCCCAAGTGAGCTCTGACACCTTTATCAAGGATATTGGTTGCTTTTAAAGTAATCAGACCTCTGGAGTCTAGTGTAAAGTTAAGGAAATACACTCTCACATACCGTCCAGGTCACTGCTGGTCAGTAGGGACTTTTGAAATGGTGACGATCGTGCTTCACTTCCTTTTTGATCATTTTATCTGTAGCGTGAGCAACTTTCACAGCTCTCAGCATAGCACAGAGGCTTTTAAAAGAAGCTTTGTGCATTCATGCATTACAAAATCAAAATCCAAGTCCAGATTTGGATTTAAATCCTCTCCCCTCTCCCCAAAAAAGTATCCCTCATCTAGAACTAGCACTTTAAACTCCAAATCCTTGATCAAAGATCTTGTAATCTAAGACAAGGCACTGGACAACAGCCCAAGTGCTTCAGACTAAGAATTTATATGAGGAAACTCTGTCCTTTTACTATCCTAATAACATTATCACCATATAAAAATGCCACATTAAGACATCTGACATCTTGAGATGAATAATTTTAAAATAAGCATCATAATCAAAGCCACAAAGTATCTTCACTGTATTTTAACTTCATTTCCTGCCAGCACTTATCACAGATACCTGACAGTATTTAACTCGACCTGCACAACAGTGAATCAACATTCAGATACTCTTACAAAGTCTTTAATAAAAATCAAAGAGGAAATGCCTTTTTCTATCTTATGCTGTGATATTTGAACCAAAAAATCAACTCAGAAAATATAACTACGTAATCTCTTTGCTATTCAGCCTGGGAAAAGCTTGCAGAAGTGTGAAGGAGCATGTTTCTTCAATAAGGACTCCAATCTGAAGCTGAGATGGTCACTGTGGAAGGAAGTACACACACTGCTCATGCGTTAGCTAGAAGGAAAGCATTACAGACAATGAGAAAGAAAACATGATCAGCAGAGGAGTCCAGAAATATAAGACACAAGAAGGAAGAAGAAAGAAGCTCTAAAACAATTGCAGACCATGATCAACACAGTTACCTCTTGCTGTGAATGGGAGTTTAACATTCTCGTCTATCCTGGCTGAAAAATTTCATAAAGTGATCTTGTTTATTCCTATCAATCACATCTATCTGCTATTTTTCACCAATACCTTGTGACATTACAGAACAAAGATCTCAAGTTACATACTTCCCCTTAAAACTATAATGCTAAAGAGTATTTTCAAAAGCCCAAATGCCAGAGAACAGTGCTTTCAATAAAATCTGGCAATGCCCAAAGGTACTCGATTCAGAAACCTATGTAAAGTCATACAGTCTATGCTAAAATTCTCCACCACTGATTCTCCTCAAAAGTTTGGTGTTTTTCTTCATAGTGAAATGATAACTATATTAATGTGCTCTGTTTATCCCTAAACCTATTGGAAATGTGCTTCTTATCTGACTTGCTTTCCAGGGCAGTGTATACCCTGGGACAGAGGAGTTTTGCTTCTCCCACACTGTTACAGACCCAACTCTGCTAGCAGGAAAGGTGCTGGTATCCTAGATCTTATGGGATATAATGCCTTAGGGAAATTTATATAAATTATTGCATAATCTCAGGGTGTAATAAAACCTACACCATACACAGGCATTGAGTTCCTGTTACACTTTGCATCAGAGGAAGTGTCCCTGTCAACAGCAGCTACAGGTCCCTGTATGAACCCGCAGGATCCCCTTGCTGTGCATGTGGAGGAAGTTGAAGATTTCCAAGGGCATAGCATGAAAACCAGGGCGAGGTTTCACATTGTCATAGTAGTGGTGAGTTATAAAAATCCCTGAGGGGTTCATGGGGAAGGCCCAAAAGCCAAAAAGGTGGACCTCTTCGCAGAGCTCCAGGGCAGCAGTCACCAGGATCAGTCCAGTGCTAATCCGCTTGGCCCGCACCCCTTGGCCAAGCCAGTAGTGTGAGATGTTGATGAGATACTGGGGGTGAAAGTAATAAACAGCTTGCTGAGATTCAAAATCATCCAGGACATATTTGACCCGGATTGAGACGTCCATGTTGCGAGTGTTGTAGAAAGCTGGCAGCAGCACGGAAGCGTTCTCGTAGACCTGGAGCACGTCGTAGAAGGGTTTCCTCCATTTTTCCAGCTTATGAAATCTAAAGGGAAAAGGATGCGAGTGATGGTCAGACCAACACGGACTCAGTCTGGACCCAGCAGACAAGAAACCTCCAATGGGCTTTTACTGAAACATTTCTGATACAATTGAAATGATGTTTCAGTTAACAAGGGGAATATATTTAGATTTGTAGCTAAAGCATCAGTATGAAATGTAGGGCAAAAATGCAAGGGATAAAAAAATACATATTCTCCTATTCTCCTCTCTTTTGGCAATACATTCATTAAACAGTGGACAAACTTTGTAGACATTTCTGATCATGTCTCACTTCTCATTTTATTATGAGAAGTATGTCATTTTTCCAAGGTGGGGACAGCTGTATAGTGCACTATGCAGTACAGAACTGTATAAAAAAGTGGCAAATACCAAAGCAGAGCAAATGTCTAACTAATGGATTTAAAATAAATCCAAAATGCAAGCAAATGATTTTACGTTGCTTGAGAAAAGAAACACATTCCCCCAGCAAGAACGGAAAGCAGTAATTAGCCCCATGGCCCCAAACCTGTCAGCAAGGTGGCATTAAGGTATTAACAAATTTAAAGTTAAAATCACCCAGTCAATCCTGGCTACAAAGTTTAACCGGCATTTTTTAAAAACATATGACAATGTGTGTTACTTTATTTAAGCATTTAGGGTGGGATCCAGTTGCTTCCACCCTGAATGTTTCTGAGACATTTTCCTGGGGCTTGCAAGACTTCCAGGGGAAGGATGGCTCTGCTGTTATAATTTTGGCTCATCAGCTTCCTACTTTCTATCACCAATGTGCAGGTCTAAGTGTTTAACTTATTTCTATATGTTACTGATTCCATATACTGAATAACTTCAATTCAGAATGAAACGTATGATTCATAGTGTCAGTTTAAAGTAATATTGGGAAAAAATTCTCTGTAACAGTTAGAATTAAGTGAAAGGTAGATTTGGAAAAGCAATAGAGATGAAAATACAAAAAAAAAACAGAAATGACCTCTCAGTAATTATACTGGGATTGACAGTCACGACATCCGTCTTTACCCCAACATCCGTGAAGTATTTCTCAGATATAGGAGGCAAATTGCATCTATAAAGGAAAGAAATTAGTAAGAAAGTTTAAAAAATCCTTGCACCTTTTCAGGACTAGAAAGTAGAATTGATTTAAGCATTTCCTCCAAGCAACAAATCCAGAAACAGATTGAGAATTTAAAATTGTATCAAAACATATTGATGCCCAAACTGTGCATTAAAGTAACAAGTTCTTAGGGGCTGTATGAAGACCTCTCTTCTTCCCTGAGTCTGTGAGAGATGACCCCTTTTTGCAGATGTAGCCAATGCTCACTCATTTTGCTTCCTTAATAGCAGTTCAGCTATTTGGCAGTTTAGGACAAGAAATGGGATCAAGCCCCAAGGACAATCAGCCTATAAAATCAACAGCAACAGCTGAGCTGTATTCAATAATTAATAGATAAAATATATCTATAACATTGCCTTTAACATGCTTTGTTTTATACCCAAGAGAATTTAGGAGAAATGCTCCACAAGAGAGAAATCAGTCCAGTCCTAATTAATCCAAAACTGTCTGCTTCCCTTTATATGTATCTCCCAGCGCAGTGTAAGAGCAGCAATTCTGACTCTACAGATTCACCAGAGGATGTCAAAGCTATTAGGAGCAAACTTGTGAAGATTTGCAAACCTTGACTTTGCCCAGCCTCCACTCACCTTGGCCTTGACCTAGATTCATCATCTCAAAAAATTTAGAGCATCCCTCAAGAGATGCTGAAGTTACTGAAACACACACACATACACACAATCTATCACACAAGCTTCGCTTCCATAGGAAACCCAGCTAAAAAAAAGCTTCAGCATGCGTTATCAGAGGCAACATAAGTGGCCTTGCAACTAGTTTTACACTCAGTTTAAGCTAGCATTAGATATTTGCTGACATTCTGAAAACTTTTTGAAGTGATCTACAAGCCACAACAAAAGCCATCACTGTTAAGATCCCCACATCTCAAAAATACTGCTGTGCTTAATTCCCAAACATCTCCATATTTTTGAAGATCAGGGCTGAATAGGAGAAAACCGTGAAGGTATTTAGGATAAGTGATGCTCAGTGTTTTCACAATACTACAGTTCAGCTGCCATCATAATTTCTCAATCACAGGGAGAGGGCAAGTGGGGGAGCAGAGGAACACACAAAAATCCTTCAAAGTCCTTCTCAGATTCAGGAGGTTCACATCTACCTCCCAGAGAGTCCCTCTTTATCAGGTCAAAGAATTTTTTTTTAGCCACCTCATCCTTCTCATAGGCAATGTTTATTTCCAGCACTTTTCTCTGCTAGGTCATGCAGTGTCCTTCTGAAGTCCTCTAGCATCCTCAGTTCCACCTAGCACTGGGCACTACTCATTAGATTATATTTGAAAAAGGTTTTCAAATATTCAGCTTCAACGTTTTCAAACAGTATACTCCCACCAGGATTAAGAAAGAATGAATTTGTTGAAAGTGATAATTCCTTATAAAAATGATACAATCTGCATAAACTGTACTTTTGTCATAAGACTCCAAAAATTCATCCCTGCAAAGAGAGTAGTCCCATCTCTAAATGCACCCAATGTTTCATCACAGATCTCTACTCTGGCCAGTAGATGGAGATAGACAATAACAACTAGTAAATGCAATTCATGTGTGTATTTTATATATTCTATTGTAATATAATTAATTGCTATCAGAATTCCTTTTATAGAAAAATCTTGGTTGCATCCTGCTGACCACAAGCTTCCTGACAATAAAAGATTTTCCCAGGTGTCCTGAAGGTATCACTGAATGTTAGCAGTGCTCCATAGGCAGTTTTTGAAACATTTTAAAGAATTGTTTTGTTGGTGACCAAGATGGTGATTCCTGACAGTTTGGTGAACTGGTGTCAGACTGGAAAGTGGATGTGTTCAGACCTGACCTTAAACACAAGCTTTACTTTAAAATTGATGTCAGCAGACCTTAAGCTCTTAAACACTAGCATGTCTTTGTGCCTAACACTGGTCCCACATGTTTTGGAGGTGGTGAACCAGGGGGTTTTTTGCACAAGTACTGATGTACTTATTCATATTTCAGTTCTACTTAAGCCTCTACTTAATTAATTACTGGTACCAAAAGCAATTTCTAAGTTCTGTACTGCTCTTTTTATGCAGTTGTGGTACAGTTCAAGAAAGAGCAACAGTGGTAAAGAGGGACCTCCACTGAAAGTTCTTATACATAAATGATGACATTTGCTGCCCATATTTCCACTTCCACTCAAGAATTTGTCACCTCCACATGTAACGTACCTTTCATTTCAACCATACTGATAGCTGTGATCCAGCACAACATAAGGGAATCTACAATAACTATTTAATGTATATAGGGTACACTAGGCTTTTAAGAAGCAAATTATGTGAAGCCTGGACTGTTTCACAGATTAAAATAAGGCAATAGTTTTCTATAAAATGGGCACAAAAGGCAGACACAAGGGGTCTGAAAATAATGGTAAAGATAGGACCAGTAAAATTTTATTTCTCATTCGATGCCAAATTAAATTAAGAATGCAATGAGCCAAAATATGACCTAATTTTTGCTGGTATGCAATCAGAGAAATTCATTTATTTATGCACAGTTATTCTAAACTGATAGGAACATACCTAAGATCAGAAAATAGGCCAACAGAACTAAAAAGATTTTTCTTTTCTACAGAACAGGTCATGAATTTCTGAGCTAGCTGTCATATGCCACGACCTGGGAAAAGAGCTTAACAGGATTTAGAGAGGGATTAGTCATGCATATGAAAAATTGTGGTGGGTTGACCCTGGCTGGACACCAGGTGCCCACCAAAGCTGCTCTATCACTCCCCCTCCTAAACTGGACAGGAGAGAGAAAATATAACGAAAGGCTTGTGGGTCAAGATAAGGACAGGGAGATCACTCAGCAATTACCATCATGGGCAAAACAGACTCAACTCAGGGGAAATCAATTTATTACCAATCAAATCAGAGTAGAATAATGAGAAATAAAAACTAAATCTTAAAACACCTTCCCCCCACCCCTCCCTTCTTCCTGGGCTCAGCTTTACTCCCGAATTCTCTACCTCTTCCCCCAGCAGTGCAGGGGGATGGGGAATGGGGGTTGCGGTCAGTTCATCACACGTTGTCTCTGCCGCTCCTTCCTCCTCAGGGGGAAGACTCCTCACACTCTTCCCCTGCTTCAGCGTGGGGTCCCTCCCACAGGAGACAGTCCTCCATGAACTTCTCCAACGTGAGTCCTTCCCACGGGCTGCAGTTCTTCACAAAATGCTCCAGCATGGGCTCCTCTTTCCACAGGTCCTGCCAGGAGCCTGCTCCAGCACAGGCTTCCCATGGGGTCACAGCCTCCTTCGGGCATCTACCTGCTCCAGCGTGGGGTCCTCCATGGGCTGCAGGTGAATATCTGCTCCACCGTTAATCAACATGGGCTGCAGGGGGACAGCCTGACTCACCATGGTCTTCACCACGGGCTGCAGGGGAATCTCTGCTCTGGCGCCTGGAGCACCTCCTCCCCCCCCT
Organism: Mycteria americana; assembly: GCF_035582795.1. Taxonomy (NCBI): domain Eukaryota; kingdom Metazoa; phylum Chordata; class Aves; order Ciconiiformes; family Ciconiidae; genus Mycteria; species Mycteria americana. The sequence goes on from NW_027445436.1 coordinate 12,316,817, forward strand.
CCTTCTTCACTGACCTTGGTGTCTGCAGAGTTGTTCCTCGCACATATTCTCACTCCTCTCTCTGGCTGCAGTTGCACAGGTTTTTTTCCCCCTTCTTAAATATATTATTGCAGAGGCGCTACCACCGTCGCTGATGGGCTCAGCCTTGGCCAGTGGCGGGTCCGTCTTGGAGCCAGCTGGCACTGGCTCTATCAGACATAGGGGAAGCTTCTAGCAGCTTCTCACAGAAGCCACCCCTGTAGCCCCCCTGCTACCAAAACCTTGCCACACAAACCCAATACAATAATAAAAAAATCTTTCCCATATACATTAAGGAGGATAAAAGTGCTGCTAAACTCCGTTATCCAGGGACACAAGTCGTGGGACATCTCAGTCTATGCAAAACCTGGATAACTCCACATATGGTGGGGGGCACAATATGAAGACACTCAACCTTCAAAGTTATTCAGGCGTCTCTGCACACCCTGGAGTCTACAGTACTGATTACTGTAACTCGTATTATCCAGCACTTGAGCTCTGCACCACTTCAGAAACACACCTCTGAGGCACGTGAGCTGCATAGCGTGGAGCTATTAACATCTGGCCAAGCTGCTTGTCATGCAATAGAGGTTGTACCTCTGGTTTAGAGCTGCCCCAGAAAATCATGGCCATGTTCACAGGACACTGCTCCTGGGCTAATGTCCACAGAAGGATAAATCCACAACCTGAGTAACAGGGGATGTCCTGAATGAGGACATCAAACTTTGTCAGTAAGTCAATGATTAACCACATGGAGTTAGGGAGAAATAATTCCTCAAAGCATAATTTTAAAATAAATATTATACAGTGAGGTGGTTTTTTTGAAACATGTGCAAGAAGCAGGCTTGATATGGCCAGTTTGGCAAATCCCATGTTTCCATGTGAGAGAGAATAGCTTTACAATCCTTTATTTGTCATTAAAACAGGCAAAAAGAAAAATGGTGCTGTGGTGATTACCGAAACACGAAGTCTGCACTGTCAATCTCCCGGCCACATCTGCTGTTCTTCAGAATTCCTCCATTCCCAACCACCGCACATTTCTTAAACTGGGAGCGGTGGTACGGCATATCCTGCAACATCACAGCAAGGAAACAGATAAATATCCCAAAACATGGAGGCAACAAGTCTCTTTTTTACTTTTTCCTTTTTTTTATGCAGCTGCATCTTGCTGCAGATGCACTAATCATAGGAAGTTGACACTGGTTCTGGCCCGCAGTATTCTCATGGTGTACATAAATAGATGGGATTGCTTTCTGTGCAATTAAAGATAGTATGGGCAACTAACTCAGAGGGGAAAAAAAGCAATAACCTGGTTTTGTCCAGACTTAACAGAATAATCCATTTTAGAAACTTGCTTTCCCTTCTGATTTCCACATGAGGGCATGAACCATAAAATTAGCGTACCCCAGGCATTGCCTTCTGAGCTGCCTACAAACTGCTCGCTCCTCAGGCTCTGATGTCCTGCTTTTGAGAAGTCTGCACACATAGTTCCAGAGCAGCTAGTAAAGACCAAGAAGGCTCTCTAAGTCAGACAGCCCATTACAGCTATTTATCAGAACGTAGCCCAAATTTTAGTGCTTGCTACCACTAATTGTACTAATAGCATTAATGATTATTAATTAGCGCTTGTACTACCAGGAGTGCCTAGAGCCTTTGGTCAGGCACCTTTTTGGACTCGTGTAGGACACATCTTTCTGCAATCTTCGGGCAAAATTCTGTCTTCATATGCAGCTGCTGCCGAAGCAGGAGAGAGTGAAAATCACATCTCTGAGAACAGAACCGGGCCATTAGGGTGAGAGGGTTGTGATGCAGAACTGAGCCGCGCTACACCTTATGAATATGTAGAGATGTGCTTATATAAGCATGAGAGCACTTGTTTTGGTACATACATATTTTATCAATAATTTCATACTGCAAACTACAGAGAGATGCGATAGTGGCATGACGTTACTAGGTGGTTATTCCCAGGATCTTTCCATAGCATTCATAAGCCATGAGGCAAAAGGGCATGCAATTACACCTGTTTGAGAAAAGCAGCAGCTGTCTAACAGAGAGGGATTATAGAGTTGTCTGTGCTTTATCCAGTGATTTCTTAACACAAAATGTCTTGGCAGTCCCTTTCAGGGAGATCAGAAGCCAGGTCTCTGCACTCAGCACAAGGCTCTTGCCCTTACAGTCTTGCTCCCATGCTTTCAGCCCTTTATCTCCTACATTTGCCATGCTGCAGCCCTGCTCCTAGGCAGAGGGTGGCTTTGGCCACATAGCTGCTGCCCAGTGAATCCCAAAGACACTTTGGCATGGAATAGAGCCTGCAAAGCATCCTCAAGGCATACCTGGATAAATACAACAGTAGCTATAGGACACTCCTAGCAAAAGCATAGGCATCTAGTCTTTCATGCATTCATCTGCGCAATCAGGCAGGGTTTTGAGGATTATACTCCTGGACTTTGATGTACCCACTCTTTGCATGTCTGCAGATGCCGAAGTGCTTTCCTGGATCTGAGCCTTTCCCCTGCTCTGCCCCAGTTCCCTATGTGCACGTTTAGATAACAGCACTACCCTACCTCTTAGTAATGCTCTGAAAGCAAACGGGTTAAAAGTGGTTAGACCCTGAAGGACAACGTTAATGACACAAATCTAAGTACTTAACTTGAATATTTTTCTGACTTTCTGAAAGGGATAAATTTCAGTTATCCCCTTCAAATACACCATTTAAAATTCATGAGGTGTGCTCCATGATAAATCAGTAGTCACATAAGCCCATTTCTGCACATCAGTCACTATGTGCAATGGGAATTGCCCACTGGTTATAACTTTGAATGTCCCTCAGGTCAAGGATTATTTGCTGAAAAGGTTTTGAATAATCATTATGATTAATATATTTAAAAATTGTGCAGTCTGTTCACAAATAAGCTGCAAACAGAAATAAGTATAAAAAGTTAGTCATTGTGAATATGAATTATAAAATAATCATGCCCCTAAAAAAGCAGACCTTCTCCAAATGTTGGATTTATTGTATGTGAGTATTGTACTTTTAAAAAGTTCTGATCAGTAAGTGCCTCTTTTATTCAGCTTTCTTAAGTTATTTCATTAGCCGCTTTGCTGCTAGGTCAGTAATATTCTGCAGGAAAATATATATATATTGCATACTAGAGCAGATGACCACTAGAAAATAGGATAATCAACTAAAATATCATATCAAAAATAAACATTTTCAAAGTATAAGCAATGAAGTTTGTAGAAATGTCAAACAGCCAACTGCTAAATGCTTGGCTATAGGATAGCATCTAATACAGCAAGTAGAGTGAAGTTGATTCTGCAAATGGACAGAGGCATGAGACACCTTTGGAAACATTTTGAAGATTTCTTGGCTGATATGGAAGATTCCACTAGTATCCACTTCATATTTCAGTTTAGTTCCCAAGGGAGTATTTTTCTGGGTGGTAAACAGAAAGGCAGGGGCATTGCAACACCTTGACAAAGTAGACCTGTAAAATGAAAAAGAGAGAAATAAGATCAAGGAGCTGATAGCATGCTTTAGGATTTTCAATTACTATCACTCCTAACAAGGCCTTTTTCAGCAAAAAGAAACTTTTTAGCTGTAGAAGGGGTAAAATGGTGGTTTGCTGGATTTTCCTTTAGAAAATTTCAGATTCAGTGAAATGTTTCTTTATTGAGGAACTTATGGTAAAAAAAAAAACCAGAAGAAATGAGATCCCTGTACCTGTCTCTTCTAGGCTGCAGGAAATACATGTGCAAATTCTGCCCTGCTCCAGACCCCAAAGCTGAGCTTCTGCCCTCAATATCCTGGGGAAACCATCCTAATGAATTAGTCCCTCTCTGCTTTAGAGGTCTTCCACTTTTTGTAAATTATTTACTCATCACTGGGCAGGAAACACAGGGGTTAAAGTATTCATCTGGGAATGTGGAAGCTTGGCAGGGCAGGGACTTAAACACAGCAATACCTAAAGACACTACCCCACTTACCAGACTACTGTGGAGCATGGCACACTTTGATTACAAAAAACACTTTTAAAGGTCTTACTTTTGCCTTTGACCTTGCATATGTGCATCAGGAAGACGATGTGGCCCCGACAGATGGGTGCCAGGCAGACTGGTCATGGCTACAACTCCAAAATCTCAGACAAATGGCCAAAATTTTCTTTGCCACTGGGACAAAATGGCAGGCATTCCAATGTAAACAAGAACTGTTTCGAAATCTCAAAAATGGGGTTCTTGGCATGAGAGAAAACCCATTCAGCCGAATAAACCCATTCTGATATGAAATTTAAATAGGAAAAAAGGGGTCCATTTCTTAACTCCCATCTTTCCCTGAATGCTTTTGTCCTTTTACTGGTGGAACTGAAAGCCCTGACTTCAGCTTACTCTTATTCCAGAGCCGGTTTGTTTCTCAGTCAATGCATCTTATACCTTTAATGAAAAATACATGTCATGGCAAATGCACAAGCATGAAGACAAAGCCAAATGGCTCTCAAATAACCTAGATTACATACCTTGCCTCTCGGGTATGTGGCCTCATTATGAGTTGGAAGAATAAGCCAGTCTTCTTTATGGGCTTTATTACAAGCACCAGAAAGCAAATACAGAATTATGCAAACATTTCAGTGATGTCCAATTACTATTATATACTTGACTCATGCAGAATGACACAATATGATGATCAGATCAAGGCAGCAATTGAGACTGAATAAGTCAATGAATAATTTCTAATAACAAAATCATTAAATAATTACAAGCAGGTAGTGGGATTGAATTGTGATATTTGAGATATGAAAAAACTCTTCATTAGTTCTGCATTAAGGAATTGAAAGAGATGTTGTTCTTTAATCTACTGTCCAACTGGTTTTCCAGAGGCACGTTCCTTAATGTAAATGTCTGATATCTGATGGAGTAAGACTGTCAAAGAAATTGTTTTCCTTAGTCTCCAGATAGATACAAAAGCTAGTGTGATTTTTGTGCTTCCTCCCTCCCTGCTGCTTAAGTAGCTGCCATTTAACTTTTGCTGGATTCTCCCCATCTCATCTGATGGTCCAGAACTGGCAAAGTTTGAAAGCCCACAACTCAGTGTTGCTAGACCACCACCTTTTAGCCTCCTACTAGTCTACCTCCAAACTCAGAGACTTTGGTCTGCTTTTAAGGGACTACAGTTTCCCCACACATTCACACACTGAAGTCTCTGTCCCATAAGACAAAAATGAAACAGACTTTGAACTTCTTTTTTTCATGACTAGCATGATTATTTTTCCTGGAACCAGCTAACAAAGGTTAGGTTACATCTAGGTGCCAGTGGGAATTTCTTAAGCAGTGATATATCAGTCAGGCAGGTATAGCCAGTGACTGGAGTCTTTCATCTCTTCTTTCTCTCAATGCACTGTCTAGGATAGAGAGGGGTTCTTTGCTTAACATGCTGGTGTTGGTGGCCTGAGAGACAGTGATGGTTCTCCTGATGGTCTTTAGATAGTCCTTTCTCATTGCTCCCACCTCTGGGCTGGCCTCCATACTTCAATGTGCTCCTTGCACTCTGGGCACAATCATTAGTTCTCTTACTCCAAGCAGTTTTTAAGATAGTAGGCTCTAATCCTGAATGGCTCTTGTCTTCAAAATAGGCTCTGATAATTGCCCATCAAGTAATTTCCAGAAAAAAACATACTAAAAAAAACCCCTAAAATACTTATGTGTGGAACTCATGTTGGAAAAACTGCTATGAGCCTGGGACTAACAATTAGTTATTTTTAAAGATGTTAATGACTAACTCAGCACATGCATTCTCACATTCTCTCAATTAACTCGTGACAGCTATTTCCTGGAATCATGCAACAGAATTTGGGAGAAAGTTGTGGGGCTTTATTCTAAGCAACAGCTCTGAATCATGCCAGTAACTTACAGACTTAACCAGTCTATATTCCACTTATTCTGAAATAATGTGGTTTCTCTAGACCTACTCAAATATGGCCCTTGAATATACCAATATACAACATTCAAATATTGTTTTGGCTTCATTCTACTATTGCCTTCACAAGACGAATTTCAAAAGTTGTATCTTGAAAGGGCCATGGAGGACCTTCAGAAAAGAGGAAGTCATGTGAAGGAAGACAGTACTACAGAAACAAACTGCAGAGGTCTCTGAAGACCAGAGAAAATATCTAAATAGTCAGGGAGTAATAGCTGAGAAGCCATTAAAAAAAAGGAAGTAATAAACAAGGCCTGACAGTACCTAATACACTACAGAAAAAAATCCAGTTTGAGTATTTTGTAGGCCAAATTTGCAGTGTCACCAGTGATACTACCATTTTACACCACCAGAGAGTTAGGTTGATGTATCAGGTGCAGCCATTAAGTCTTGGCTCCATCCTCACTTCTGCCTGAATCATACCTGGAAACGTCTTTCCCATACCAAATTACCTGCCTTTCCTGGGAAGACTGTCCCACATGCCAGAAGAGCTCTCTTTCACTCTTGCTGTTGACTTTTTTAAAGTAGAAAAAAGTCCATATTTATTCAAAAGGATGGTACTCCAACAGTAACAGTGTTATAATGCTTACTCTTGCTATCCATATGAAGGTTTGATCTCTCTACAGGAAGCTAAACTCAAACTAAAGTAAATCTTACTCAGTCTCATTCATGTGGACCATTCTTACTTGAATAAATTAGCTTCTGTGACATTCATCTCCCATTTGCACATCTGTAGGCTCTTCCATCTGTCAAACAATTCAGTTTGTTTCACCCTAAAAAATAAAAATAAAAATTCACTTTATTACAAGGGCTTAATTTCCTAAAACAGCTGCAGCCAGGGTACCATGCAGTAGGCTTTTGATAGGGCAAACCAGTCAGTCTATCCAGTGCAAAATTTATCATTTTTATTTCTTTTTCTGCTCAGACATAGCAACTCTAAGCCATGTATACCCAGGTACTGACGGATGGCTCTTCAGATGTTTGGGACTGATTTCTATTCCCTGATGCAGAGGAGGTATTGGAAAAGAGGATACTTCAGATAATTTGGCCAACTACCATTATATTTGGGTGAGGTTATCTTAATCTGTGAGATCCTACAGAACAGCACTGTTGGTAAATCCATTTTATAAACTGCAATAGCACATGTATAGGGATAAGCATCTGTGACGGTAAGAGGACATGAAAAGCTCTTTACATAAGGATCTCTCCCTCCCTCTCTGTTAATAAATATACTTTTAATTATATCAAAAAATGACACCCCTACTTCCACTAGGCTAATACAGGATGACACATTTTTGGTGATATCATTCCAACCACTTCTACCTTAGAGTTCATACATATTCTTCTGCATTTGGACAACAGAGATAACGAAGGCCTTGCAGATATCTAGAGCTAGGGAGCAATGTCTTAATCTGGCTGGGACTTCTGAGATAATTATATATTTAAAGTGAGTAGAACTTAGGATTTCCCAGGCTGTGGAAGTTACAGGAAGGAATTAGGTCATATTGTACTTTCTGTAGCCCACCAGAGCACATTAACTTGGAAATCTTCCATTACTGGAAGGGCTGACTTAGGAAATGTAGCATGTTAGAAGCAAGCACATCAGAAGAACCCAGCATAGTAAAAGAACTTAACGTCAAATGGCATCTATCGTAAAAGTAAGGCTAACTCTATCCAGCTGAGCAGGAGTCCACTACCTTCTATGTGCCATTGGATAAGATGAACAGAAATGAGTAATTCTCTGTACCATCTGATAAGTATGCAGAAAAGCAATTCAAAACTCCCCATCTTCAGCAGAACATTGGCAGAAGTGTCACATTCTCACCCCTTCTTTTTATTTTTAAGCACTGCAAGTCAGCAAGGAGTGCAAAGTTGTTACTCATGTATCCTTCATCCAGTACCAAATACAGAAGACAAGGACATAACCTACATTTTGCTGTGCACAAAGTCAGCAAGGGAGACATGCTCAACATTCATGCGGACCTGGAGCAACAAATTGTATTTGCTGTAGCCTTGATTGCGTAATGCTATGTGCTTGTATAGCTGCACTTTCAATTGAGATTCTCAGTGCACTTTACAGACCTTAATAAGCCTTGTGGATTGTCGGTAAGATTACTAAACCACTGGTTTTAGATATGGTAATGCATTAGGCATAATCTAAGCACCTAAATTCAGTGCAATGCTGAAAATGCAAAAGGGCAACACAAAAATACCCTGCTTTGCTCTGTCCAATGAGCTCTATTGGCAACCTCACTTTTTTGCCTGATTCCATCTCCATGGCTTCATGGATATATCTCATTCAACTCATTAGTTTTCTGATGTACATATAGGACCACAAAAGACAAAATATAGATATTTTATTATTTCTCAGAATCGCATTTTCCTACTTCTTAGTGAGTGTTATTAACTTGTGAAACTCGCTGCTGCAGGAAATTGTGGAGGTCAAAAGTACAAACGGGCTCAGCAAAGATCTAAACAAATTAACAGAGAGGTCTATTGTCTACTCTGACTACTGTAGTCTAGTCACCACCTACGACTCAGCAAGTCCCCATGCCAGTATTTGTTATCAGGAAAGGCTAACCTTTTTGCTTCATTTCTTAGCCTTCACTGCTGGCCACTGTCAATGACAGAGCCTTGGGCTAGATGGACACTCACTATGAGTCAGTCTGGCTGTTCTTACTCTTCAATTACCCTCAGTAGAGGACCTGGAATATAATATTTCAAATAATATTACACTGTATTTCATTCCAAACAGTGATACTGGGCCTGACCAAAATGCCTCAATGTATGTGAAATGCCTCCAGTTTTTTCAAATGGATCTCAGATAAAATTTAAATATGACTACTTCCACATATAAGAGAACCTCAGGAATCCCTGATGAGATTCCTATTGATGGGATCTCTTAAGCCTTGTATCTTTGACAATCTTATTGTAAGCTATCATTTTCATCCTGCCTGAGAAGCAACCTTTTAGCAAACATTCATTCATACTTACATAGACAAAACCTTCACCTCAATGATGTCCTGCCGTAATTCCAGGCATTTGGTAGAGTTGTATTCCAAAGGCCCTTCATAAAACTCAAAATACCTGAAGAAGGACAAGAAAAAAAGATTATAAATAAGCCTTAGACTGGAATACTTGTCTTACACATCAATGGAAATTTGCTTAAAGTTGTCATTTATGATTTCTGCCTAACTTGAGACTACACTGTCTGGCCCATAGGCAGGTTATTACTTCACAGGAAAACACAGATGTTGTTGCTGATTGTAGAACAGCCACCCATGTCCAGTTTGTCCATCCCTACAAGAGTTCATCTATCTTGTAGGCACCAACAAGGACCAGCTACCTTTTCCAGCAGTCAGCACATGGCAGCTGCCACTGAAAATCAGTGGAAAAGCACTGATCACTTAAGGAACACTGTTCCCATCCTTTAGGTGTCTGAATGCGCTCAGAGTTTAAAAATCAGTTCCTTAAATTTTGCTCTGAAGTGGAAAGCAAAGTGCTGGAGGTTGCATCTTGTCTGTGGAGACTGTTGCATACCTCTACGCAATTGAGCTTTTCGTTGGGATTTACTCTTTTGGTATATTTGGAGGGGAAGGGGAGCTAGGATTTTCTTCTCAAAAAATTGGAGATGGTTTTTAGAACAAAAGCATTTGAATGCTCAGGCACAGCACAAATGACAGTGCTATTCTTAATTCAAATATAGACATAAATATTTACTTTCTTGGTTAAATTCCTCCACCTTAGCCATCAGACTGGAGTGAAGGGGAAACAAAACACAACGGTAGCTACTCATGTTTAGGGGCCAGAGAAAGCCCAGGCTGTCCAGTGAATTCAATGAGACTGTATTGAAATGACAAAAAAGATTTAGAGTTTAAACCAAGCTCTGTATCAGTTTCACCACTTATCATTAGAAGTCTATATTAAAACCTAATACCTAAGAACTGTGCATACCCATACAGCAGTTATGAGCATAATGAAGAAATATGAGGAGACGACCTGGAGGAATAGGTATTATGACCAAGGCTAGAGCAAGTTATTTTGATGGATCCTTTAAAATCTCAGAATTCATGAGACTAACTCCAAACTATCTTTTGAATTTTCAATATGAAAGAAAAATACAAGATTCCTGGAAGAGCTTTATTTAAACCATCATTGGAAATGTAATATTATGGGTTTGTGTCATTTTTAAATAACATCAAAATTCCTGTTTGACCCGAATGTCTGTTCAGTTCTGAATATTTAACCCTTAAGCAGGAAGGCCTTGTTAGTTTCCTTAGTAGTTCATGTTTACAGTTAATATCAAAATTTTAGGGGATCCAAAGTTTGATCTGTTCTGGAGAAGTGCTAAGCATTCACACCTCCCAGGGGAACTGCAGGAACGGAGAGAGTCCAGAAAATAACATCTCCAGGTATCTCCAACAGGACCTCCAAAGGCCAGAAGCATCTAAAACCAAACAGCTTCTGAATTTTGCCTTGTAAGTACATCCAGAAATCAATCTGATAAAGCAGGGAAGAGACAAACCTACAGAAGGGAGAAAGGGAATATAGTATGCAACTGGAAAAAGCCCAAGAGCTTCCCAAAGCAATCTGCTACCAACTGGGAACGTTACTATCCTGTAAAATGCTGCTTTAGGATGTGTCTCCTTCACCTCTCCCTGAGGTTTTCACCACCTCAGCTTTGCCAAATCCCAAACCAATCATTTCTGTGATCCAGTGAGAGGCAAAAACCTTGAGACTGAAAGGAAGAAGTCCATGCCTAGAAGTTGGCAGGAGAACATCACAAATTCCTAATAAAGAAGTAAACTGATTACTGTCAGAAAAAAACAATACCTCAGCAGTCTTTAAAAAAATGTGACTATTGGGAATTGTGTTTGCATAGTCTTCAAGGCAACAAATATATTTTTATGAGTTTTGCAGAGGAAATTATGTATTTAAAGTGCTCCATAATCAGTCACAAATCTGGGAAAAGACTTCCTCAGCCTCCAGAAGGGAGGTAAAGTTCATGTAACACGAACCTTCATCTGATCTCTCACCAAAAGGCTTGGGCTCTCCTTCCAACTCAATTGTTCACCTGGACATTCAGCCTTTACTAAAGAGTAGCTGAAATCCATTGCACTGGCACATCTCCTGCGTGCTTGGCTTGTTGAGCTGGAGCTGAGCAACTTGAGTATTTTGAAAGCTGCTCCAATTGAAATTGGATTAAGAGCTCCCCTGGTTGCACCAGGCCAGAGCCCTGTGTGGATGTACTCCAGATAAATTTCGAAAAACTAAACTGAAATTTCTCTCTGTGGAGCGAACACGATAGGACTTCTTGCTGGTCACAGAATTTTACAGGGGTAAAGGAGTCCCCTCTGGCTACCAGTTGTCCTGGTTTCGGCTGGGATAGAGTTAATTTTCTATCTAGTAGCTAATATAGTGTTGTGTTTTGGATTTAGTATGAGAATAATACTGATAACACGCTGATGTTTTGGCTGTTGCTAAGCGGTGTTTACACTGGGCAAGGACTTTTCAGCGTCCCATGCTCTGCCAGGCGCACAAGAAACTGGGAGGGGGCACAGCCAGGATAGTTGATCCAAACTGGCCAAAGGGCTATTCCATACCATATGATGTCATGCTCAGCATATAAAGCTGGGGGAAGAAGAAGGAAAGGGGGGGACATTCGGAGTAATGGCGTTTGTCTTCCCAAGTAACCATTACGCGTGATGGAGCCCTGCTTTCCTGGAGATGGCTGGACACCTGCCTGCCCATGGGAAGTAGTGAATGAATTCCTTGCTTTGCTTTGCTTGTGTGCGCGGCTTTTGCTTTACCAATTAAACTGTCTTTATCTCAACCCACGAGTGTTCTCACTTTTACCCTTCTGATTCTCTCCCCCATCCTACCAGGGGTGAGTGAGCGAGTGGCTGTGTGGTGCTTAGTTGCCGGCCGAGGTTAAACCACGACACTGCCTTGGAGATGGAGGAAATTAAACAGCTGTCCACCCTGCCCAGTCTTTCGGAGGACCCTTCTGTTGTGGGGCTGCTGAGGGTTGAAGAACAACAGGTGCCAATTGCTACACCAATGGTGCACTGGCAGCAATATCGCACCAACCGAGACTCGCTGATTGCCATCCATAAGCTGATTTGTTGCCTGGAGAGCCAAGGAGTGATCAGCAAGACTCGTTCACCTTTTAACAGTCCTATATGGCCAGTGCAAAAGTCTAATGGAGAGTGGAGACTAACAGTAGACTATCGTGGACTGAATGAAGTCACGCCGCCGCTGAGCGCTGCCATGCCAGACATGCTGGAACTTAAATACGAACTGGAGCCAAAAGCAGACAAGTGGTATACTACAAATGATATTGCTCATAAGTTTTTCTGAATCCCTTTGGCAGCAGAGTGCAGGCCACAGTTTGCTTTCACTTGGAGGGGCGTTCAGTACACTTGGAATCGATTGCCCCAGGGGTGGAAACACAGCCCCACCATTTGCCATGGACTGATCCAGACTGCACTGGAACAGGGTGAAGCTCCAGAACATCTGCAATACATAGATGACATTGTCGTGTGGGGCAATACAGCAGAGGAAGTTTTTGAGAAAGGGAAGAAAATAGTCCAGATCCTCCTGAAAGCAGGTTTTGCCATAAAACAAAGTAAGGTCAAGGGACCTGCACAGGAGATCCAGTTTCTAGGAATAAAATGGCAAGATGGACATCGTCAGATCCCAATGGATGTGATAAACAAAACAACAGCCATGTCTCCACCAACTAGCAAAAAGGAAACACAAGCTTTCTCAGGCATTGTGGGTTTTTGGAGAATGCATATTCCAAACTACAGTCTGATCGTAAGCCCTCTCTACCAAGTGACCCGGAAGAAGAACGATTTTAAATGGGGCCCTGAGCAATGACAAGCCTTTGAACAAATTAAACGGGAGATAGTTCATGCAGTAGCCCTTGGGCCAGTCCGGGCAGGGCAAGACGTAAAAAATGTGCTCTACACCGCAGCCGGGGAGAATGGCCCTACCTGGAGCCTCTGGAAGAAAGCACCAGGGGAGACTCGAGGTCAACCCCTGGGGTTTTGGAGTCGGGGATACAGAGGATCCGAGGCCTGCTATACTCCAACTGAAAAAGAGATATTGGCAGCATATGAAGGGGTTTGAGCTGCTTCAGAAGTGGTTGGTACTGAAGCACAACTCCTCTTGGCACCCCGACTGCTGGTGCTGGGCTGGATGTTCAAAGGGAGGGTCCCCTCTACACATCATGCAACTGATGCTACGTGGAGTGAGTGGGTTGCACTGATCACACAACGGGCTCGGATAGGAAACCCCAATCGCCCAGGAATCTTGGAAGTAATTATGGACTGGCCAGAAGGCAAAGATTTCGGAACATCGCCAGAGGAGGAGGTGATGCGTGCTGAGGAGGCCCCCCTGTACAATAAACTACCAGAAAATGAGAAGCAATATGCCCTGTTCACTGATGGGTCCTGTCGTATTGTAGGAAAACATCGGAGATGGAAAGCTGCTGTATGGAGTCCTATACGACAAGTGGTAGAAACTGCTGAAGCAGAAGGTGAATCGAGCCAATTTGCAGAAGTGAAGGCCATCCAGCTGGCTTTAGACATTGCTGAATGAGAAAAGTGGCCAGTGCTCTATCTCTGTACTGACTCATGGATGGTGGCAAATGCCCTGTGGGGGTGGTTACAGCAATGGAAGCAGAACAATTGGCAGCGCAGAGGCAAACCCATCTGGGCTGCAGCATTGTGGCAAGATATTGCTGCCCGGGTAGAGAACCTGCTTGTCAAAGTACGTCACGTAGATGCTCATGTACCCAAGAGTCAGGCCACTGAGGAACATCAAAACAACCAGCAGGTGGATCAGGCTGCTAAGATTGAAGAGGCTCAGGTGGATCTGGACTGGCAACATAAGGGTGAAATATTTATAGCTGGGTGGGCCCATGACCCCTCAGGCCATCAAGGAAGAGATGCAACATAGAGATGGGCTCGTGATCGAGGGGTGGACTTGACCATGGACACTATTGCACAGGTTACCCATGAATGTGAAACATGCGCTGCAATTAAACAAGCCAAGCGGTTAAAGCCTCTGTGGTATGGAGGGCAATGGCTGAAATATAAATAGGGGGAGGCCTGGCAGATCGATTCTATCACGCTCCCACAAACCCGCCAAGGCAAGCGCTATGTGCTTACAATGGTGGAAGCAACCACCGGATGGCTGGAAACATATCCTGTGCCCCATGCCACCGCCCGGAACACTATCCTGGGCCGTGAAATGCAAGTCCTATGGCGACATGGCACCCCAGAGAGAATTGAGTCAGACAATGGGACTCATTTGTGAAACAACCTCATAGACACCTGGGCCAAAGAGCATGGCATTGAGTGGGTATATCACATCCCCTATCATGCACCAGCCTCTGGGAAAATCGAACGATACAATGTGCTGTTAAAGACTACACTGCAAGCAATGGGTGGTGAGACATTCAAACATTGGGATACATATTTAGCAAAGGCCACCTGGTTAGTCAACACTAGGGGATCTGTCAATCGAGCTGGCCCTGCCCAATCAAAACTTTTATGCACTGTAGAAGGGGATAAGGTCCCTGTAGTGCACATAAAAAACATGCTGGGGAAGACAGTCTGGGTTACTCCTGCCTCGGGCAAAGGCAAGCCCATTCGTGGGATTGCTTTTGCTCAAGGACCCGGGTGCACTTGGTGGGTAATGCGAGAGGATGGGCAAGTCAGATGTGTACCTCAAGGGGATTTGATTTTGGGTGAGAATAGCCAATGAACTAAATGGTATGATGGTAATTGCTATATAATACTGTATGTCATCTCTTTTATGGTGGCTATATGCCATATCAATGGTATTTCAGTGAGAATCTCCCAGATTAATGAAGAATGAACTTTGATGAAAGCAAGCAAAGTGCAGTGGTGATGGAACCAGAACTGGCTTCAGCATGCAACAACCCAACACCACACACCATCTCTCCTGCCCTGAAGGACTGTTATGACAGATGGAACCCAAAGTCATGGACTAAATGACCTCAACAGACATTTTAGAGGGATGGCCCATAGACCAAGGGAATGATAGCTGTGTGTATATATCAAAAGACAGGGAAAGTGGTGGTGATTAATTGGAATGTATTAGAAAGGGTAGAACCTGGGCATGACGTAGATGGTATAGAATAAGGGGTGGATGCTGTCCTGGTTTCAGCTGGGATAGAGTTAATTTTCTTCCTAGTAGCTGGTATAGTGCTGTGTTTTGGGTTTTAGTATGTCCTGGTTTCAGCTGGGATAGAGTTGATTTCCTTCCTAGTGGCTGGTGTAGCGCTGTGTTTTGGGTTTTGGTAATATTGATAACACGCTGATGTTTTGGCTGTTGCTAAGTGGTATTTACACTTGTCAAGGACTTTTTTTCCCAGCTTCCCATGCTCTGCCAGGTGCCCAAGAAGCTGGGAGGGGAGACAGCCAGGATTGTTGATCCAAACTGACCAAAGGGCTATTCCATACCATATGACGTCATGCTCAGTATATAAAGCTGGGGAAGAAGAAGGAAGGGGGGGACATTCGGAGTGATGGTGTTTGTCTTCCCAAGTAACCATTACGCGTGAGGGAGCCCTGCTTTCCTGGAGATGGCTGGACACCTGCCTGCCCATGGGAAGTAGTGAATGAATTCCTTGCTTCGCTTTGCTCGCGCGCGCGGCTTTTGCGTTCCCTATTAAACAGTCCTTATCTCAACCCACGAGTGTTCTCACTTTTACTCTTCCGATTCTCTTCCCCATCCCACCGTGGGGGGAGTGAGCGAGCGGCTGTGTGGTGCTTAGTTGCCGTCTGGGGCTAAACCACGACAGAATAATATTGATAACACACTGATGTTTTGGCTGTTGCTAAGTGGTGTTCACACTGGTCAAGTACTTTTCAGCTTCCCATGCTCTGCCAGGTGCACAAGAAACTGGGAGGGGACACAGCCAGGATAGTTGATCCAAACTGACCAAATGCTATTCCATACCATATGACGTCATGCTCAGCATATAAAGCTGGGGGCAGTTTGCCAGGGGGGTAGCAATCGCTGCTCGGGGACTGGCTGGGCGTCGGTCGGCGGGTGGTGAGCAGTTGTATCACTTGTTTTTTCCCCTGGGTTTTGTTCCTCTCTCGCTCTCTTGTTGTTTTCCTTTTCATTACAATTTTTTGTGTGTGTGTGTTCCAATTATTAAACTGTTCTTATCTCAACCCACGAGTTTTCTTACTTTTGCTCTTCCGATTCTCTCCCCCATCCCACTGGGGGGGAGGGTGAGCGAGCGGCTGCATGGTGCTTAGTTACGGACTGAAGCTAAACCACGACACAGTCCAGACAACTTTTTCGTCATTTTGCAATACTCATTTTTCTTACTGTATTTTGCAGTATCCATTCTATACTTTGGTTCTTTGAGTCAGACAAGACTGGGACCCCGAACGTGCATGTTCTACACAATAGCTAGAGGCAGGTATACATCCCCACGCAACACAGCATGTTACACACCACTCCTACCGCTTTGGGCATAAGTGGGATAGCAATGGCTATCATCAGCCTCATCCTCGCCTTTCACCTAACACTGGATTTCAGTACCTTGTATGTGTCTTAGGACAGATAAGAATGGCAAAAATCTAGATTAACATGTATTTTTATCTTTCCCGTGCACTTCTGGCTCTGCTTCTAAGTTAGAGAACTGCAGCTCAGATGTCAAACAGCACATGCTATCACATGGGAATGCCACAGCAGGGGAAAGCTGGCTTTCATAAAAGACAAAGATGTCATTTTATGAAACAGAGATGAATTTTCCTGAGTCCCAGAGATTCCCTTTGATCATTGCCTGTTTACCCAATCCACAAACCAAAAATAGAAATGAAAAAGGATGTGTTACCAAAGAGGCAGAAGGGTAAGGAGGAAAGGATTAGGTAAAAATAAACCACTTCTGGATCTGAAATGAAATCCATGAGGCAGCACTGCATTTGTAGTGAAAAGAGCTAAAATCCCCAAAGACAAAAAGAAATGTTGTAAATATCTTGGGTGCTCAATGTTTCCTTTTAGTTTCCCGTTCGCAGATAATTTGGCCTAGCTTGCCAGTATTGTTGGCCTTAAGTAAGGAAGCTTAGATAGTAGAATTGCTAACGAGCATTCTTTATTTGACCTAATCATTAGAGTAAGAATGCTTTGCCTGTGTTAAATCCTTGGTTAGCTGAGATAGTTGCAATGTAGATAGATAAAAAGGAATTCTTCAGGCCCTGTGTCCCTGGAAAGGGCTGATAAGGAGAAACTACACAAGAACCACCTGGTTTTGGATATGCAAGGAAGGTATGAGCAAGACAAAGATGGACTGAGCATGCGTAAAGACAAAGTTCAGTCAGCGGTCAGAGTGATGAAGACTACTGACTTCCTCCAACGACCACCAGAGGATCCCTAACGACCACCTAAGGACTTAAGTACGCATGCGTCAGGGACATTTACATATATTAATGAGTTCCAAGAAATCTCATGTTTATATAAATTAATCTTATGAATATGTATGATTTTGCAACATATAACCTCTGCGATCTTGCTTGTTTGTCGGAGCACTTATGGTGGAGCGATCCCCAGTGCTGCCCAGCGCTGTAATAAAGGATGCCTGCTTAATAGTAACTCCGTTGCTATTGAGTTTTATTTCGGGAACACTCTGAAACTCCAATTCACCTGTTGGGAGATTTGGATTTTAAAGGGTAGTCTCCACGAATTTTGTTTCAGTAGGAGAGTTATTCTATTAGCCTACAGCTTCGAAAAGCACAGGACTGTCCTGCAAGTCTCTAACTCTCACAATAGCTCCAGCTTTTCCAGCAGAGTCACTGGGAGTGTTGAATTCACCATTTGGCACTTTGTGGAAGTGCAGAGGGAGGACCCATGAAACAGGCTGGATGACATGTGGCCGATGGGACACGTGCCTCCTGCAGCAAAGGCAGGGGACACCAATGGCGGTGTCACTTCTGCACCGCGTGGAGAGAAGATGCTACTAGCCACGGGGTGAGCTCGATTGAAACTAACTCAGTGTGCCTGAGCCAGTGAATAATCATCATCTGGGCTGTCATTCATAAGCCCTGAACCACATCTGAAGCAGACAGCCGGACACTAAGCCTCCTTAGTGTTAGTGCTACTGATGCTGCAGCACTTAGGTTGCAAGTATTAATGATGCTACAACAGCATTAAGGAATTTGCAAGACAGTATCTGATCGATAGACTAAAAAAAAAAAAAAAATGTTTCCTCTCTTTCTCCGAGGAGTGTTCATGCTATTTATTTGCTTCACAGCAATCCCCCTCCTGCTACAGACACTGAGGCAAATTATCAGAGGCAGCTCCCTGGAACACCGGCCAACCTCTTCCCACAGAAGTGCTTCACGTTTTACTTTTCCAGAATACAGCTTTTGCACAACACCGGGCTCTAGCACAAGGAACATGGGTTCCCTCAACCCCCATGGATGTCCTTTAAACCCAGCTCCTCCGCTTGGCAGGGTCTGGTCCTGCTGGGAGTGTTTAGAGACCAGCCCCCCGCACTCTCCCAGAGGAAGCATCAGTTTCACCCACTCCCTGGGCTCTGAGTGCTGCTTCTGCCTATTAACTCCCACTCTAAACCATGTAGTTCCCTGTGAATGAAGATATATTTGCCTGTCAAAAAGCTTAATTAGCACAAATGGAAACTGTCCTCCCCATCATCTTCCTCAGTCTGATATCCAGCTAAGGAGCAAGGGTGCAGTGCAGTTTATCTTGATTTATGCTCTTGATTAGTGACAAGTGACAAACATGACTACGCTACTACTTTTGCTATGGAAAAGGGCTGTGTTTCAGCTTTACACGAATGACAGTCATGTTTTATATCCATAAAACAGAGTTGATACGTCACCGCCAGAATGTCCTCTCCCTGCATTGCCTTCGCTTCCCCTGCTGAAATCTAAATAACTTTTATCCCTCAAAGGTCACAAGTCTACAGGAAAACCAACACAAGAATGCATGATTCTTTACAATAGGGAACACAACTACAACCAAATCACAACAAACCACACAGTTGCATGTGGGATTGCATTTTCCCAGGGTACCGGGCACTACACATGACTCACTGCTCTATGTCCATGTCCTGGTTTCAGCTGAGATAGAGTTAATTTTCTTTATAGTGGCTGGTATGGGGCTATGTGAAGTAGTGAATGGGAAGTAGTGGGACCGTGGGAAGTAGTGAAGGAATTCCTTGCTTTGCTTCACTTGCGTGTGTGGCTTTTGCTTTACTGTCGTGGTTTAGCCCCAGCCGGCAGCCAAGCACCACGCAGCCGCTCGCTCACTCCCCCCCCCCCCCCCAGTGGGATGGGGGAGAGAAGCGAAAGAGCAAAAGTAAGAAAACTCGTGGGTTGAGATAAGAACAGTTTAATAATTGGAACAAAATAATAGTAATAATAATAATGAATTATAATGAGAGGGAAAAAAAACAATGAGAGAGAGAGAGAGGAACAAAACCCAAGGGAGGGGAAAAAAGGGAAAATATATATATAAAAAAAAAAATACAACCGCTCACCACCCGCCGACCGACGCCCAGCCAGTCCCCGAGCAGTGATCGCTACCCCCCGGCCAACTCCCCCCAGTTTATATACTGGGCATGACGTCATATGGTATGGAATAGCCCTTTGGTCAGTTTGGATCAACTATCCTGGCTGTGCCCCCTCCCATTTCTTGGGCACCTGGCAGAGCATGGGGAGCTGAAGGGGGGGAAGAATCCTTGACCAATGTAAACACCGCTTAGCGACAGCCAAAACATCAGCGTGTTATCAATATTATTCTTATACTAAAATCCAAAGCACAGCACTATACCAGCTACTAGGAAGAAAATTAACTCTATCCCAGCCGAAACCAGGACAGTATCCACCCCTTATTCTATACCATCTACGTCATGCCCAGGTTCTACCTTTTCTAATACAATTAATCACCACCACTTTTCCTGTCTCTTGGTATGTATATCTATATATGTACACACAGTTATCATTCCCTTGGTCTATGGGCCATCCTTCTAAAATGTTTATTAAGTTCATTTAGTCCATGACTTTGGGCTCCATCTGTCATAATAGTCCTTCATGGCAGAAGAGATGGTGTGTGGTGTTGGGTTGTTGCATGCTGAAGCCAGTTCTGGTTCCATCACCACTGCACTTTGCTTGCTTTCATCAAAGTTCATTCTTCACTAATCTGGGTGATCCTTATTGAAATACCATTGATATGGTGTATAGTAATCATACAAGTGATGACACACAGATTATATAGCAGTTAACATCATACCATCTAGTTCAGTGGCTATTCTCACCCAAAATCAAATCCCCTTGAGGTACACATCTGACTTCCCCATCCTTTCGCATTACCCACCAAGTGCACCCGGGTCCTTGAGCAAAAGCAATCCCACGAATGGGCTTGCCTTTGCCCGAGGCAGGAGTAACCCAGACTGTCTTCCCCAGCATGTTTTTTATGTGCACTACAGGGACCTTATCCCCTTCGACAGTGCGTAAAAGTTTTGATTGGGCAGGGCCAGCTCGAATGACAGATCCCCTAGTGTTGACTAACCAGGTGGCCTTTGCTAAATGTGTATCCCAATGTTTGAATGTCCCACCACCCATTGCTTGCAGTGTAGTCTTTAACAGCACATTGTATCGTTCGATTTTCCCAGAGGCTGGTGCATGATAGGGGATGTGATATACCCACTCAATGCCATGCTCTTTGGCCCAGGTGTCTATGAGGTTGTTTCACAAATGAGTCCCGTTGTCTGACTCAGTTCTCTCTGGGGTGCCATGTCGCCATAGGACTTGCTTTTCAAGGCCCAGGATAGCGTTCCGGGCAGTGGCATGGGGCACAGGATACGTTTACAGGCATCCGGTGGTTGCTTCCACCATGGTGAGCACATAGTGCTTGCCTTGGCGGGTTTGTGGGAGTGTGATAGAATCGATCTGCCAGGCCTCCCCCTATTTATATTTCAGCCATCGCCCTCCATACCACAGAGGCTTTAACCACTTGGCTTGTTTAATTGCAGCGCATGTTTCACATTCATGGGTAACCTGTGCAATAGTGTCCATGGTCAAGTCCACCCCTCGATCACGAGCCCATCTCTATGTTGCATCTCTTCCTTGATGGCCTGAGGTGTCATGGGCCCACTCAGCTATAAATAATTCACCCTTATGTTGCCAGTCCAGATCCACTTGAGCCTCTTCAATCTTAGCAGCCTGATCCACCTGCTGGTTGTTTTGATGTTCCTCAGTGGCCTGACTCTTGGGTACGTGAGCATCTACGTGACGTACTTTTACAACCAGGTTCTCTACTCGGGCAGCAATATCTTGCCACAATGCTGCAGCCCAGATGGGTTTGCCTCTGCGCTGCCAATTGTTCTGCTTCCATTGCTGTAACCACCCCCACAGGGCATTTGCCACCATCCATGAATCAGTATAGAGATAGATCACTGGCCACTTTTCTCGTTCAGCAATGTCTAAAGCCAGCTGAATGGCTTTAACTTCTGCAAATTGGCTTGATTCACCATCTCCTTCAGCAGTTTCTACCACTTGTTGTATAGGACTCCATACAGCAGCCTTCCACCTCCGATGCTTTCCTCCAATACGACAGGACCCATCAGTGAACAGGGCATATTGCTTCTCATTTTCTGGTTGTTTATTGTACAGGGGGGCCTCCTCAGCATGCATCACCTCCTCCTCTGGCGATATTCCGAAATCTTTGCCTTCTGGCCAGTCCATAATTACTTCCAAGATTCCTGGGCGATTGGGGTTTCCTATCCGAGCCCGTTGTGTGATCAGTGCAACCCACTCACTCCACGTAGCATCACTTGCATGATGTGTAGAGGGGACCCTCCCTTTGAACATCCAACCCAGCACCGGCAGTCGAGGTGCCAAGAGGAGTTGTGCTTCAGTACCAACCACTTCTGAAGCAGCTCAAACCCCTTCATATGCTGCCAATATCTCTTTTTCAGTTGGAGTATAGCAGGCCTCGGATCCTCTGTATCCCCGACTCCAAAACCCTAAGGGTCGACCTCGAGTCTCCCTGGGTGCTTTCTTCCAGAGGCTCCAGGTAGGGCCATTCTCCCCGGCTGTGGTGTAGAGCACATTTTTTACGTCTTGCCCTGCCCGGACTGGCCCAAGGGCTACTGCATGAACTATCTCTCGTTTAATTTGTTCAAAGGCTTGTCGTTGCTCAGGGCCCCATTGGAAATCATTCTTCTTCCAGGTCACTTGGTAGAGAGGGCTTACGATCAGACTGTAATTTGGAATATGCATTCTCCAAAAACCCACAATGCCTGAGAAAGCTTGTGTTTCCTTTTTGCTAGTTGGTGGAGACATGGCTGTTATTTTGTTGATCACATCCATTGCGATCTGACGGCGTCCATCTTGCCATCTTATTCCTAAAAACTGGATTTCCTGTGCAGGTCCCTTGACCTTACTTTGTTTTATGGCAAAGCCGGCTTTCAGGAGGATCTGGACTATTTTCTTCCCTTTCTCAAAAACTTCCTCTGCTGTATTGCCCCACACGATAATGTCATCAATATATTGCAGATGCTCTGGAGCTTCACCCTGTTCCAATGCAGTCTGGATCAGTCCATGGCAAATGGTAGGGCTGTGTTTCCACCCCTGGGGCAGTCGATTCCAGGTGTACTGAACGCCCCTCCAAGTGAAAGCAAACTGTGGCCTGCACTCTGCTGCCAAAGGGATTGAGAAAAACGCATTAGCAATATCATTTGTAGCATACCATTTGGCTGCTTTTGACTCCAGTTCGTATTGCAGTTCCAGCATGTCCGGCACGGCAGCACTCAGTGGCGGCGTGACTTCCTTCAGGCCACGATAGTCTACTGTTAGTCTCCACTCTCCATTAGACTTTCTCACTGGCCATATAGGACTGTTAAAAGGTGAACGAGTCTTACTGATCACTCCTTGGCTCTCCAGGCAACAAATCAGCTCATGGATGGCAATCAGAGAGTCTCGGTTGGTGCGATATTGCCTCCGGTGCACTGTTGTGGTAGCAATTGGCACCTGTTGTTCTTCAACCCTCAGCAACCCCACAACAGAAGGGTCCTCTGAAAGACCAGGCAAGGTAGACAGCTGTTTAATTTCCTCCGTCTCCAAGGCAGCTATACCAAAAGCCCACCGGTACCCTTTTGGGTCCTTGAAATACCCTCTCCTGAGGTAGTCTATGCCAAGGATGCACGGAGCCTCTGGGCCAGTCACAATGGGGTGCTTTTGCCACTCATTCCCAGTTAGGCTCACTTCAGCCTCCAATACAGTCAGTTGTTGGGATCCCCCTGTCACTCCACAAATACAGATGGGTTCTGCCCCTGTATAGCTTGATGGCATTAGGGGACACTGTGCACCGGTGTCTACTAGAGCCTTATACTCCTGTGGGTCTGATGTGCCAGGCCATCGAATCCACACAGTCCAGTAAACCCGGTTGTCCCTTTCCTCCACCTGGCTGGAGGCAGGGCCGCCCTAATCCTGGTCATAATATTCATTACCCTTTTCTTGTGTATATGAGTCAGGAATTTCTTCATTAAAATCAGGAGTAAAATCAGCCCTCTTACTCTGTCTGGGGAACTGTCCACTGGAAACCGGAGCAGCAATTTTCCTGGAAGAACTCCCTTTGGCGATTGTTTTTCCTTGCAACTCACGTACCCGTGCCTCTAGGGTTGAGGTAGGTTTTCCATCCCACTTCCTCATGTCCTCTCCGTGGTCACGCAAGTAAAACCATAGGGTGCCCCGTGGTGTGTACCCTCTATATCCTCTCTCTTGAGCAGAAGAACGCTGACTCCTAATAGCTGAGACACTGGTCTGTATAGGTAGGGAGTAGGACAAATCCTCTTTGAACCGTTTGAACTCCTGGGACAGTTCCCGCACAGCTGAGACAAAGGAGGAAGAGATACTTTCTTCATATTCTCGGAGGTTACTAGCAGCTTCATTCACTGTTGGACCGTCTCGATCTTTCCAGGTCAGTATTGCCAGTGAGTTGGCACACGACGGTGGCGCGTTTCATACCAACTTCCGCCACATGGGTCTTGTGCACTGGACCTCATCTGGATCTATGGGTGACCACACGTTGTTCAGGTCACCATAAATCACTTCCAGCACAGCTAATTCCCTCAGGTACTGGATACCTTTCTCCATGGTGGTCCATTTCCTGGAGCGGTATACAACATCTTCCTTGAAGGGATATCTTTCTCTTATAGCTGACAGGAGTCGCCTCCAGAGGCTGAGGGCTGGTGACCCTTTTCCAATCGCTTTGTCAGTGCCCCCTTCCCTAGAAAGGGATCCCAGCTGCTTGGCTTCCTTACCCTCTAATTCCAGGCTACTGGCCCCGCTATCCCAGCATCGGAGCAGCCAGGTGACAATGTGCTCCCCTGGATGACGGCTGAAATCTTTTCGCATATCTCGCAGCTCACTCAGGGATAGGGATCGGGTGGTTTCGGTCTCATTTACGAGTTCTTCCTCTTCCTCTTCCTCTCCCTCTCCCTGTGATGGCCCTGCTCCTTCATCTTCCCTTTCTAAACGAGCTGACTTTCGCTTCCAGGATTTCTTTTTATGTATAGGGGCGACTGATACTGACATGGGTTCGTTCCCTGTTTGAACCGCAATGCTTGTAACAGAGTTGTTCGGTGCAGCTGCAGCCGCAGTGCCTGTCGCAGGGGGAATCGGAGCAGCCGCAGTGCCTGTCGCAGGGGGAATCGGAACAGCCGGAGTGCCTGTCGCAGGGGGAACTGGAGCAGCCGGAGTGCCTGTCGTGGGGGGGCTGGAGCAACCGCAGTGCCTGTTGTTTTGTCACCAGATCCTTGAGGGTTCTGAGTAGCGTTAAACAGGGCTCGGTAGGCATGGGCCAGACCCCAGCACATTGCAGTGATTTGTATCTCCTTAGAATTGCCAGGGTCACAGCATACTTTTTCCAAATATTCTACTAATTTTTCCGGATTCAGCACTTGTTCAGGGGTGAAGTTCCAAAACACTGGAGGTGCCCACCGCCCTAGGCATTTGCCCATGCTATTCCACACACCCTGCCACTCATAACTATCTGGCCTTGGGGCAGACCTCTGGATGATATTCTTAAATTGCTTACTAACCCTGGACAAGATCGAAACAATATTCCCAAACAATACCAATACAAGTATCTTAACTACCCAAGGTTGTTCAAAATACTGAAAAGTTACTGTAATGAAGGAGGAAGCATTGTAGAAGAAAGTAGTGAAGGTACAATTCTGCATTTCCTCCATAAAAAACCTCTCAGAGGAAGAAGTATAATTGCGAATTGTCTCCATAAGATCATACCCGACATACAGTAACGGTTTCAGTACAGCACTTAGATACCAAAATAAACACAAGGTCACTGTTTTAATAACAAATCTCACAGGCAAAACATCACCAATTAAAGCAGAGCACAGCAAACTGCAAAAACCAACACCCATCTTTAACATGTACGGCAAAGAAATGAGCATGGTGCAGATCAGGTAAACCGATGCTAGGAACAAATGGATCAATATCACGTCCCACAACTACTAACAGATCTAAATTCCTTAATACACACTGGTTAATCTGTTATTATCTCAAACCCTTTGTGCCCCATGTTGTTGGGCGCCAAAAAGGACTGTCGTGGTTTAGCCCCAGCCGGCAGCCAAGCACCACGCAGCCGCTCGCTCACTTCCCCCCCCCGGTGGGATGGGGGAGAGAATCGAAAGAGCAAAAGTAAGAAAACTCGTGGGTTGAGAAAATAACAGTTAAATAATAGGAACAAAATAATAGTAATAATAATAATGAATTATAATGAGAGGGAAAAAAACCAACGAGAGAGAGAGAGAGGAACAAAACCCAAGGGAGGGGAAAAAAGGGAAAATATATATATAAAAAAAAAAATACAACCGCTCACCACCCGCCGACCGACACCCAGCCAGTCCCCGAGCAGTGATCGCTACCCCCCGGCCAACTCCCCCCAGTTTATATACTGGGCATGACGTCATATGGTATGGAATAGCCCTTTGGTCAGTTTGGATCAACTATCCTGGCTGTGCCCCCTCCCATTTCTTGGGCACCTGGCAGAGCATGGGGAGCTGAAGGGGGGGAAGAATCCTTGACCAATGTAAACACCGCTTAGCGACAGCCAAAACATCAGCGTGTTATCAATATTATTCTTATACTAAAATCCAAAGCACAGCACTATACCAGCTACTAGGAAGAAAATTAACTCTATCCTAGCCGAAACCAGGACATTTACTTATTAAACTGTCTTTATCTCAACCCTCGAGTTTTCTCACTTTTGCTCTTCCGATTCTCTCCCCCATCCCACCGGGGGGGCGGTGAGCGAGCGGCTGCGTGGTGCTTAGCTGCTGGCTGGGGTTAAACCACGATAGTCCGTTCAGTTCAATTGTAGCTTTCATATCTACAACATTGTTCCAGGATTAAATCCTGTATCTGAACACCACACAAGCTGCAAGTACTCAGAGAGGACTCTTTTTTTATGGCTCTCAGTACTGAATGCCCAGAAATGAGATGCTATTCACTCTGTAATTTTCCATTTTTGACTGAGACTTTCTTCTTTTCTAACCTTCATGTCTCCCATTGCAACCTCACTTCCAGCTGAGCAGCTTAATGAGCTCACTAGTGAGAGACAGATTTGGTTTCCCAGTACACCAGCTAACTCTTAGGTCTTTGATCATCTACAGTTGGGCTGCTCCTGCTTTGATCAAAAGTTACCTTTTCTTGATCATGCTACATGAATTAAAAAGCCTGAGACTTCAATCCTGCCTTCAAGTGACACTTGGATTGAGGCACTGATTTGTCTGATATATTGAACAAAGGTTTTAAAATATAATTGAGTGTAATTGTCAGGCATCTTTTAAACAAGACCATTTTCTCCTGCACAAGCCACCTTCCCATTTTGCTCATTCCTGCACTGCTGGTTCTGCACTGTTCGCAGTGAGGCTGCAGCACTTACACTGCAAGAGAGCAGAGTATCGCAGGAAGGATTCCACCTACCCTGCAGGAAAAACAAAGATCTTTACAAAAATACATGTTATCCAGTGACTAAGAAATAAGAATAAATTAACCAAGCCCTTCAGGCTTCTACTAAATACTTATTAAGAGAACTGTCCAATTAGCAGTCCCTGTACTCATCAGTATGGGCAGATCCATGGCCAGCCTCAGGTCTAGATTCACCTTCCCTACTCAGGAACCTTGCAAGTGTGCCAGAGCACACTCCCCAAAGCATGCAGGGACTCACGTTCATCTGGCAGGGCCAGCATGGGATCTTCAGACCCATGTAGCAAAAATACTGCTGAGGTGGAACATATCATGGCTATAGGGGCTCTGGAAAACTCATTCAGAGCAGAGCAAACTAGGTGTTGACATCATTAGAGAGTCCATTGTGAGTGAGCCACCAAATCCTGCTAGCCTTTGCTTCTATTAATATTTCTATGCGACAACATCAAAAACTACAAGATTTGGTCAAAAGGTTTAAGGGCCTGATATCAATACAGTGATCTTTTTCCCTCAAAGAGTGCATCCTACCACTTCGCATGGCATATTCTCCTAAGATTACTTTGACCCCATTTGAAGGCACGATCACTGTTTGGCAGATAAAGAAGCTGATGTAGAGGCTGATTGACAGGTAAGTCCGTGGCAGGCAGGAACGGGGACCTTGGGCTCTGCTCTCATAGACACTGCCTAGACTACACGATTACCACCAAGAACAAGAGCAGCCTCTGAAGTTGATGGAAATCATAATGACCTTTCACACTACACCTTGTAAAAGAAAACACCTGTGGATGTACTGATGTTAAATGAGAACCCCCTGCTCTGAGAATTGGCAAGTGAAGCAGAAATGTTTGATGCCCTTAGATTAATTTACACTTCACTAGGGCTGTGGCACAAAAAATCACATTGCTGCATGTGTTGTTTCTGCTGTTTGAGAGCCTGTGTTGACTTGTCCACACCAGGATGGTGCTTGAAAGACTGAACTGAGAGAGAAGGTGCTGTGGGCATGAAGGAGGAGGCTGGAGAAGCAATAGTCTTCTCCTATATGGGTTGGTGAAACTATTTGACTATCTCCTCCTTGGGGACAACAAATATAAAAAATGTGGTCCTCCTGGCTACCACCTGCTGATGCAATGTCACTGGCATTAACTGGTTTAAATCTTTTACCACCTTCATCTCTAATGCTAATAGATGTAGTAGATGTCTAATTGATCATGAACTTTCAGTATGTGGCTGTAGCTGGGAACAAAATGTGTCATTATAAACTGTGTCATGTAAAAAAAAAAGAAAATATAAGCAAGAGAAAATGGTCATACATCTTTGTATACATTATGTGGTAACAGCTCTTCTGAATTACTGCATCCAGTTCTTTCAAGTTTGAGGGTTTGAGACACTGGCAAGAGTTACGAAAGAACCTGCAGAAATTATTTAGGTTCCAAAAAGTATGAGAGGCTTATGAAGCTTAATCTAAACATATGGTGACTGAGTAGGGAGACACTGCACGAGGAAACAATTGCTAGTAGCAGGAAGCTTTTCAATACAGCATAGCAAGGAAGGAAAAATTGTATCTGATGCTTGGAAGCTGAAGATAGAAATGGCATTGTCGTGGTTTAGCCCCAGCCAGCAACTAAGCACCATGCAGCCGCTCGCTCACTCCCCCTCGGTGGGATGGGGGAGAGAATCGGAAGAGCAAAAGTGAGAAAACTTGAGGGTTGAGATAAAAACAGTTTAATAGGGAAAGTAAAAGCCGTGCACGCAAGCAAAGCAAAGCAAGGAATTAATTCACTACTTCCCATGGGCAGGCAGGTGTTCAGCCATCTCCAGGGAAGCAGGGCTCCATCACGCGTAACGGTTACTTGGGAAGACAAACGCCATCACTCCAAATGTCCCCCCTTCCTTCTTCTTCCCCAGCTTTATATACTGAGCATGACGTCATGTGGTATGGAATAGCCCTTTGGTCAGTTTGGATCAACTGTCCTGGCTGTGTCCCCTCCCAGCTTCTTCTGCACCTGGCAGAGCACGGGAAGCTGAAAAGTCCTTGACTAGTACAGCAACAACTAAAACATCTCTGTATTATCAACACTGCCTTCAGCACAAATCCAAAACGTAGCCCCATACCAGTCACTATAAAGAAAATTATCTCAGCTGAAACCAGGACAGGCATCTTTAGTTAAAGGTTGGTTTTCTTTCTAGAAGAACCAGAGTAAACAAACGAAAGTCAGGAGCTGGAATTCTTGTACAGGGACTCATGCTTCCCAAGAGATTTATGTAAGGTTAAAAGCTGAGGTTAAAAGCTATTAACTCATGAACCTCCTGATCTTCCATCTAGGATATTTTGAAATGTTTGGCTAGATTTGTGTCCTTACAGTGTCACAAGTTTTTCTGAGTTTTGGTAATAGATGGCATCAGAAATGTCCATCCACCAAGACAAGGGCAGTTTTCCAAGATACCCTGCCTATCTTCCAAATTAAAGATTTTTACATTAAAAAAACCAAAAGTGCTTCCACAAACCAGACTTAAATTCATAAGTTTGATCTTCCACAGAAGAGGAGAGGCTTTTATATTTCTGTCCTTTAAAAGCAGTTCATTGATAGCTCTATGTACCTCCCAAGTAACCTTAGAAAACCTTAGAAAATCCATCTGTCATATCTCAGAGGTGCTCCTTTTCTGGATTCCTTATTTGATCTGGTCCCATGACTTCACAGACAGTTTACACATCTGTACAGTTATGATTGCTGTAATACCCTGAGGATATGTTTTTCATCACGACTATGAAAGCTCCTGGCAAACTAGCACTGGCTGCTCTCTGCCATTCTGATTTTGATCTCCTGTCTTCATGTCTCAACACACAGACCATTTGGGATTGCTTGGCTCTGCTGTCCAATGCCACATCAGCAGTGTGAATTGACCAAACATCCACTCCAGCCAATGCCATGTTGTTCCCTTCTCATCCGTCCACTTACTTGGGAGCCAAGTCTCTCCAAAATTTCAGTCTAATATACTACCCAATACAGCTCTACTGCAACAGCTGTGGGTCTAACAGCAGGAGCTAAAGCAGAAACAGCCCTAAATGACATAGCAAAGTCCAGGCTACCTCCTGCAGTTTGTTCACCCACCTGGGATACGCCCACCTTGCAGACCATACTTCTGAATCAACACCACTACCCCCTGTGCTTCCTGGGTCTTCTCTCACACAGACTGCCATGCATCTTTGTTTAGAAGTTTTCCCACTGTACAATGTGTCACCCCTAGAATGATTTATTGGAGAGTATATTGAATTCTAGTTTTAGGGACACTTTGGTGTTTCTTTTCTTTCACAGTCACTGTATCAAAACAACATTGGCTCCTGACAAGCAGAGTGGGGTATGCTGCAGGGAGTCCTATTTTACCAATGTCATTTCAGAACTCTTCCAATTTTTAATAAACTGCTGTGTGGCTGTTTTAATCAAGCCCATTCCCATCACTGATTGAAATAAGCTGCTGATGTTGTTATCCATATGACCACCCCACCTGGGAGGCATAACAAAACACATGACAACATTTACACATCAATAACATCTCAAAAAACACATTTTAGTTTATCATTGCAACAGCTTTTTCTTTTTCTGGTGATTCTCAAGATTTTAGTATCTTTGTATGAAAAGTTCAGCACTATGACTTAAGGAACATCTTCAGCTACTGTCCTGGCCAATGAGGTCTGATGTCTCAAGCCCTTACATTCATTCTTATAAAATGTGTATTTGATGAATCCAACTGGTTATACTTTCTATTTTGTAGCCACAGGGGACAAAGCTCCAGATTTGTCATACTGGAGAATTCAGTGTACAAACTGACAGGCCCAAAAGTATAAAGCTCACATCTCCTCTCACCCGTCAAAGGCTTCTGCGGTCTCACCACCTAAGTCCTACACTGAAACTTATCTTCAGCTCAGATGGACTGAAGGTGGCAGAGAACACCATAACCCAACTAATATGGCAGATAGATCATCACATCATTAAGGCAGCTTCTTGGCAATGAAAAATGCTTTAAGCATGAAGACTCACAAATCCCAGTAAGTTGCAAAACATATTAAAAGGAGAACAGAGGAATCAGGGCTCTAGGAAGTAGTTTCATATATTACTTCTCATAACCAGCATCAGATAGAACCCTTTACTTGATTCCCCACAAGGATGTTGTAAGATTTATAATACTTAGCACAAGATAAAAAACAAAAGGTAGAAATCTAAGCAATGGCTGATATTGCTGAGATGGCTGATATTGCTGAGATTGCTGAGATGGCTGATATGGCTGAATGGCTGAGAACCAAAAATAAGCCAGTATTTGACAATTGGTTGACATTGCATCTGAGTGAGGGTTTCAAAGACCCTGCAGCCCATCTAGTCCTCCTTTAGTTGAAAGTACACATCCCTATGGCTTTGGGGAGTTGTTGAGTGTTTCACTTTTACTTCTTGAAACTATTCACAACTTCTTTGCTACCTAGAAGACCTGCAGCAATGCAATATGCATCAAAATGAAGCTTTTGGTGCCCAAAAAGCCTCAGCAAATAGAGATCTCTGTCGGGCATCTACCCACAGCAATATTAGATGCCACAAACATGATCCACACTCTCAGTTGTACCACATACTAAGCCGAGCTCATGATATTAGCTTTTATCTCCATGGACTGGTTCTATACAATCTGAAGAAGTGTCTTATGCACTGGGATGAAAAGCCTTGGTTAGCTTGGTTACTCTGGCACAGTGGAACTGTCTGCAATCAGAGCAAGGCTCATTTGCCGAAACTGTGTAATGAACTCCCCTGGACAGTAAAAAATATTCCAATTGCAAGCCTGTCCTGGTTTCGGCTGGGATAGAGTTGATTTCCTTCCTAGTGGCTGGTGTAGTGCTGTGTTTTGGGTTTTAGTATGAGAATAATATTGATAACACGCTGATGTTTTGGCTGTTGCTAAGCGGTATTTACACTGGGCAAGGACTTTTTTTTCAGCTCCCCATGCTCTGCCAGGTGCCCAAGAAGCTGGGAGGGGGCACAGCCAGGATTGTTGATCCAAACTGGCCAAAGGGCTATTCCATACCATATGACATCATGCTCAGTATATAAAGCTGGGGAAGCAGAAGGAAGGGGGGGACATTCGGAGTGATGGCGTTTATCTTCCCAAGTAACCATTACGCGTGATGGAGCCCTGCTTTCCTGGAGATGGCTGAACACCTGCCTGCCCATGGGAAGTAGTGAATGAATTCCTTGCTTCGCTTTGCTCGCGCGTGCGGCTTTTGCGTTCCCTATTAAACTGTCCTTATCTCAACCCACGAGTGTTCTCACTTTTACTCTTCCGATTCTCTTCCCCATCCCACCACGGGGGGAGTGAGCGAGCGGCTGCGTGGTGCTTAGTTGCCATCTGGGGCTAAACCACGACAAAGCCACACTTTAACTTCGTACATTAGTTAAGGTCTGAATCAGTTTCTACTGAAATCAGATAACATGGCATTCTTCATTTCTGTCCTACTTGATCCTTTTCATGCAATGTTTAATCTTCACTGTTCATTGGTTTTGATATGGCCACTACTCTTGTGAAGTCTGGCTGTCTTGCAATTCTAATGCACTTATTCTCAGTGTGCCTTTGCTTTCGAAGTCCTTCATTTTTATCTAATAAATCACTCCTACAGAATGAGTTGTCACTGTCTCTACACCATGTATTAAGTTACATGATTAAAAGATAAAGAGTAGTTATAGAATATACATGGATTGATACCACATATGTATGAATAAACATGTATCTATATACATATAGATATATAAATTATATAAGCTAATGAAAAGCATATTAATATCTATTTCAATTAATATCTTTAAACACCAAACCTTTCACAAGGAGGTGATAACACACAATAAACTGCAGAGCCATGCAGTGAAATGTATTTACTGTGCATATGCTGACATATAATTAGTTTTGTGCACTTCAGACATCTCTCTGGAGACATGTAAATATATACGAGTAAAATCAGGTCAGTAAAATGTAGTCTGCAAGTTTTCCATTTGGTGGAAAGAATTATTCATTAGAGGAAGGCTTGTTTTCAATTGATATCAACAGCCTGAAGTTGGGTGTCAGATTAAGACTCTCAGGAGATGTCTAGTGATAACACAGTAAGAAAGGTGATCAAAGGTAAACAGTAAACAATTTATGACATAGCTCTGCAGTTATTCACCACACAGTCTCACCTCCACATTTATACAGTTCTTTGTTATTTTGCTGTATTCTCAGCTTTCAGACAGTAGACAAATGGATAAATAATATCCATAATACACTTATGTGCAATATATGTTGCAGCTAGACTTACCCCTAACTCAAAATCCTAATCTTTCAGCTCCACAGTCATTAACATGACACAGACTTTGAAATTTGCATCTTTTATTGATATTATAACCTTTGAAATTTATACCTAACTTATGCAGTTTGAGCCTGTTTGTATAAAAAACACTTGCATCCTGAACCTCTTTGTCTTTGAAGGGGCTAAACAGATTGAGAATAGTACTGTCATTCGGTGCCTCACAACTAGTATGTATTTTGCAGCCAAGGGTTTTGGTTCCCCGTCCTGCAATCAACAATGGTTCAATTGTCTCTGTCAAGGGTGCCTAGAGGGGGAAATCTATATTTATTAATTCTCTCATGTCTTCAAGAAGATGTCTTTGTGCCACATTCAGTTCTTTTATATGCCAAGTGCCTAAACTGAAGACTTTGCATATACAGACAGTAGATGCATACACAAACAAGGCAACAAAAGTAGAGATAGATAGACAGACAGATAGATAGGTACACACATACATACATATATACATACATACATAGAATGAATCATTTTTCCCTTGCTCTGAGTGAAAAACTGCAGCTTAAGCTGGTTCTTTATAAAAAGAACCTTAACTAGTTAAACCAGCCGAGTGGCAGGTAGCACTCATACAGGATCACACTACAGCGAAGAGCCATAACAGGAATTGCAGCATTGCTGCGGTTCAGTGAGACTGGATGATTTTTGGCAGGTCAGACTCTGTACTTCCGCTTGCCTTTGAAATGCTATCAGCTCCACAGCTGTAGTGGCATATGGTTACCAAAATATACTGTGATGATATTTTAAACAAAATATGTAATTTATCCAAAGATAGTTTTATTTATACATAGGTATTAAATGTAAGCTTCTTTTAATTATTTTATTTTTTCTTTAACTTACAGTCTTTCTAAGATTACCCTGCTACTTATTGAACTTGATAGTACACATGACTCAGGATTTTTAACCTCTACAGCTGAGGTTCCAGGAAGATACCCCAAATATTCGCCCTATGCCTGTACCTGGATTTATGCAGATGGCCTGCAATAGCCACGGAGCTCTTTAGGCACAACTGCAGCCAGTTACCTGACTATGAATATGGCTCTTCATGACCCTTCAAATATGTGTCAGTCAAAAGGATCCTACTACAAATTAATAAGTACAAAAAGTGCAATGGCACATCAGTGCTTCTCATATTTTCAAAATAGTGTAAGTAAAGGAAATACTCCATTCTTCCCCTGCTAGGCCCTGGAAAGATTTCAAGTTAAACTATGTTTTCTTAGAATACATATTCTATTATAAAGAAAACCTTGGGCCAGATTCTCCAGTGTGCTCTGCGTGCATCAATACTGTCATGTTGCGACATTGCCCACCCAAGTCCCACTCTCCCACACTGCCACATATTGACACATAGCATTGGTGGGGGAATGGAAATAGGAGAGGCCAGGACACAGAAGTCACCCTCCTGCATACTGCATGGATGCTTATGGCATATTCCAGAATGGCCCCAAGGCCTTGAAGGGGGAAAACAGCACAGCACTTGGGCATCCCTGGCATCTTCTGTGCCATGCAGAACAGTACCGAGCAGCCAAAGCAAGCTGCAAATCTCATTTTTCATACAGCCTGTGCTCATATTTGTGGTTCATACAAAGAGAGAGAGATGTCTGTAGTCATTCCCTTGGGTGTTGGTACCTGGTGCCTGTGTCACTGCCACTCTTCACTGCTCCATCATCCGTGAAATTAAAGGTGCCGGTCCAATTTGCCAATTCCTCTCCATTCTGCCAGCTAAACTGCAGCCCTCTAGCAAGAAAACGAGGCAGTTGATATTTGATATCATTCATTAGGTTAAGTCTATCAGCATGAGTTCTCATGTCCTTTTTCTTAACACAGAAATGTGACTATGACACATTCATCAAAACCAATAAAAAGATACCAAGAACCACAAGACATCATCTTACTAGTGGAAACAATTAATTTTCACTTCCCATAGACTCTTCAAGTCCTTGGCTGAAAACAACACCAGACTCCCCAACCAAATTGGAAGGCAATAAACAACATACATATGTGCTTATAAACAACATACATATGTGTGGAGCAAGGTGGAAATTTCATTCCCAGAGACGCAAGTGCAAAAAGCTGGAGACTTATGTGGAAAACTGCAGGGCCAAAGAAGTAAACCTTCCAAACTTCAATTTTACATCTACAATAGTTGTTAAATGTGGTGGGCATTGAGTCCTTCCTCTGATTTGTTGGCCATGCTAGCAAAGGATTTGTCATTTGATGACTTCTCTAAGTCACACTATATTGCTTCTTTTCCCTGTTTGGGAAGATGACATTTTTTAAGCCAATGCATATCACAGTCATCACAACTCCCTGTTTTCCAAACTTTCACAAATTAATTCCAAGGCCTATGATGCCTGCAGTCTTCTGGAAACTACACCTATAGTTGGGTAGAAATCTCACATGTATTTAAAAAAGCTGGGTCTGAAGAAACATTTGACAACACAAGTCAAATCCTTCCCTTAGCTCAGAAGTCAACAAAAAAGAATCTCGCAGATTGTTATTTTTAATCTTCTCCATTTTAACCCAATTTCATTATTTCAGAAGCCTGGCAGCTGAGTTGTGAACATTTGGTACTGCCAATACTGAAAGTTAACTTCCCGGCTGGGCTGTGCGGGGACAGCCAGGAAGCAATCTGCCAGCCTGCTTTGCCCAAAAGAAAGGGCATCCAGGACCCCGCTAGTTTTCTTGGTCAACAGGCTTATTACAAGGACTGGAGAATCTCTCAGACTCTAGTCTAATTGGCAGCAGTTATAAGCATAGGAAATTAAGAAGGAACATGGGGCATTAAAATAAGGCCTCTTTGCTTCCTGCAGCAGAAAAGGGGAGTAGCTCTAAACAGCTCCAAAAACATATAGTAGGAGTTTACTTGTTCTGTATTGTGGAAATGTGTGCACATAACTTCTTGTTGTCATTGTTTTAAGACAACCTTATCTAACTTCAAGTATCTGCAGTGCAGGCATTTCCACATGAGCTAATTGTCTTTGTTCTTAAAAATCAGTAGAGATTGGCTCAGTACAGTTAGTTTAGGAAAAGATTCACCCGATCAAAGGCTGGTCTTCACCCTAGGGTGAACTGATCCATCCCCCAAACTCTTCTTCCATCAACAGTACAGGGAGCCCGGGGTTGCTTGTAGTGTGGGCATGCATGACAGAAGGATCCCACCACCCAAGTGCAGTGCAGTGTATGTCACCACAAATGTTTTTTCTGACCTAAAACCAAGATATTTTGAAAGAATTTAAGAAGTTTATTCTTGTATGTTTTGTGCCTTTTAATCTTTTTGTTTGTTTTTTTTTATTATTATTATTGAAAACAGACTTTTTAGTAAAGGCATTTTGAGGGAGAAGGAATTCTGAAGAAGGTAGAGAGCCATTTCAACACTGTGAACTGAGGAAAGAGCTAGCCTCCTAAACTGCCCCCTCCCCTCCCAAGCTGCCTCCCACCACAAAAGGTGGGAGAAAAGCACTATGAAAATATTGAAAATCTTCCTCTGAATCTTTCAAATGCATTTTCATTTCTTGCATGTTCTCCAGTGGTCAAATTTTGCTTTTTAAAAGAAAAACTTTTAAAGTATAAAAATGGGAACATTTCAAATACAGAAGCCAATTTTTTGCTCATAGGAGACCCATTCTGATTACTTCTTAGTTAAATACATTGATGCAATTCTCCTGTTTTCCAAAAAATCAGAACAAGTGGAAGAGACTATCCTGATTGCCATAAGCAAAATGAGATGATATCGCACACTTACATCTTACATTCAGCTTGGAGAGAGCTACTTTGGTGATCAATTTGGAGAATCGCATCAAAGGGTGTATAGGTTATGCTATAATGGCTATAGGGTAATGCAGTGCTATGGCTTGTCAGGGAGTCCCATACCTTCTACATTGCTCTGACAGATTTTAATCAGCTGAGGCTGCCCAAGGTACAACTTCTGAGTAGAATATCGGTGTGAAGAAAATATGAGAAAATTCTCACTTTTACTAAGACACCTTCACTTTTAGGCTTGTTGAAATAAACACTTGTGATTCTCTCCCATGTACCACAGTCTAACGCATTTTTTGCCACACTGTAACTGGTATGGAAACATGTTTCTTTTGAATGCGTATGTCTTTGTAAAAGGCATCTAAATATATGACCTTAAAAATATGTTTTAATTGCTACGGGCAGCACTGAATGATACATGGGGAGAGAGAGTAGAAGTGTAGGAAAACCAAGCTGGAATTGTACTTTTTAATTGGATTTAAATTAGATATTTTGGGCTTAGATATTAACTTGCAAACTGAAATAGAGAGCATTAATCTAGATAAATAGCTGGTGTCGGTGTGTCCTTCAGAGGTGAGCTCTCCTAAAGCATAGCCAATATTCAGGCAGATGAAATGAAGAATTAAAACATTCAGTAAAGTCCTTTCCCTTTGTACATCTTCACTCCACATGTAACAGCTGGAAGGAAAGCTAAGTAAATGCTCAAAGGCGGAGGCAGGTGAATCTGTCCATAAAGCAAAAGAAATGATAAAACCATTCTTTAATGCCCTCCTCTCATCAAGCCTTTTTTTGGAACAGTGTGTCCTGCAGCTGAGGCACCAAGTTTAAAGGAGGACATGCACATTTTGGGTAAGATCCAAGAGGAGTTCAGGAAGACTAACACTGAGGAATGATAGATATGTCTTATGATGAACAGCTTAAAATACTTAGCTTTGAAACGGCAGAATGGGGGATCTAATTGAGGTACAAAAATATCTAACGAGGGCAAGCAAGGGTCTGGGTATGACACTTCTACATGGTAAGGACAAAGTACAAAGTTGTGAGCTGAGCTTAGGGTCAGGAGCAAGCTAAGTGTCCGACCCTGAACCAGACAGGGAAAGGGGACAACACAGTGCTCTTCTTCCAACAGGTACTCCAGAGGTTAACAACACATAGACTTATATATACACAAAACACACCACCGAAGAAACATTACACAGCTCATCTCACTGTGAGTCTGCAAGACTGAGACCAAGCTGTTGCACTGCATTTTCTGGAGTGATGGTACAATAAACCTCTTCCTCCTAGAAAGAACAACTCCCATGAATAATAGTTTGTAGTATTAGGACTGAGTAGAAACCAAGGATGAGACATTTAAAAACACTGACCTGAATTAATTCTGTTCCTAACAAGATTACTGAGAGTTTTACCATTGATTTCAATCAGCCTTGAGTTGGGAGATTTCAATTTTAAAAATACAAAATTTTCTAATCCTCTCAGTTGTGAGTCATAAGTGTTCATAAAAGCTGTCTGGCCAAATTTGCAAACAGCCTGAGAAAATAGAACAGAGACATGAACTGCTCCATCAGTATATTTCTTTGGCATATTATGTAGTTAAATTCTAACACGTTCACTCTCAGCACTAACTACATTTTAACAGGTAAACAAAGAAGAGGTAAATTAAGCTTCTGTGAATCAGAAGTGCAATAGAAAAGCACATGCAGGATGGAAACACAGAAAAGGAAGAGAAAAAGAAGCAGAACAAAAAAGAGGGTAAGGAAAGGTTAAAAGAGGGTAAGGAAAGGTTAAAAGAAGGGAAGGAAAGCAGAGGAAATTACTTAGACGTAGAGGTCTCCTATGTAATTTAGACAGTTCATGTCAAAGAGTTTAAAAAAAAAAAAGCTAATTTTAAGCCTGGGATCATTACCAATGATTACCAATGGTGGAACTTCACCATTTGCTCAATTTGCCCTAATGTTATTTCCTTCTAAAATTAGTACGTTTCCCCAATGCGTGATACTGATGATGACAAGGGAAGACTTTATAAAAGATGTAATAACCAGAAACACTCTTAGTGCAGAGATGCTATGTTTTGCCCATTCACTGTAAGCAAATTTCTCATCAAGGTTTATGGACATCATTAATCACAGGACTTACCCCTAACAAATAAGAGTATGAGCAACGTTGTGCCTTGCGTTAGAGAAACTCCGTTAAGTTGGATGTCTTCGCAATAAAGACCTTGAGTTTCAGGTAAATGTCAAAGCAATATTTTGATCCTAATTGGTAACTGTAAATGTTGAATCAGTATGTGGTCAAATAAACACTGGCATAATGTAAGAATAGCAGGAGGGTGTGAAAAAAACAGAAAATTAACAAAGCAGCAGTAATTCTGAAGGGCTTGTCAAGACCGGCTGTCAAGAAGCAGCAGGAAGCAAAGCAAAAAGCCTGTTGCCACAATCCAAACAAGAAACAACTCCTGCACAAGCGGAGGTTTTAATAGCAGAGGATGTCAAACAATTATGAGTTTTTTGAACTATAAGGCAAGAATGAACAAGTGAATAGACTGCAGCAAGAAGCTTCGTATCCATGCTGCTGTCACACTGAGATCCCACCTCAGGAGCGTCTCATTGCCTTTCTAAAGCGCGAAGGCAAGGTGAAAATTCAGCTCAGACAAGAAGGCAAGGCTTTTAAAAGGGAGCTATTCTACAGCTAATAAATGGAGAAGACCCAAAAGACTTTAAGCACAGCTGGCAGTCCTGTCTGGGCTCTAACCAGAGAGCAGGCCGTGACCACATATGCAGCAGAATTTATTCAGGAGAGACCCACGTGCTTTCAAGGCATAAGAGCAGTTTGGTGCAAGTGGCTGAGTAACACAGTGATCGGTACCTATGGGTAACGAGGACTGAGTGGCAACGGGGGCATCACACAGGTGGTGCAAGGAGAGGGCATGGAAGAGCACCTGCCACTCCAGTGCCAACCCATTCCCCCAAAACCACCAGCTCATCTCATTTAATCCCAGCCAGCAGGCTATTTCCACTCATTTTTCAAGGTGACAGCTACCACTACCCCCATCCTGCATCTACCAGAGGCAGACTAAACCCAAAAGCAAGCAAAACCAGACAGAAACCAGTGTCATTTTATATTGGTGAAGCTAAGCCAAAATCTGACTCAGCTTGCTGGCCTACCACAGATGGTCAAGCAAGGGGAAGCAGAGGAGTCTATAGACTCCTTCTTTGAAGGGGTGAAAGGAAGATATGAATGTCCCCAAGAGCAAGGCAAATTACTTCATTTTCTTTCTGAGCTCCCTCTCTTATTTGTCTTCACTTTTCCTGCTCTTTCTTTCTAGCAGTTCTCATATTCCTTCTCTATATGCATTCTCCCTAGCAAAGAGGTCATTAGGAGGTGACAGCAAGCCCAGCTTTTGTGACTCCAGCTCCTGTTTAAGTTATAAGCTAATAGTATATACATTAATTCTGTATACACCATTAATTTTATAATCATATTTCTACAGGCCTGGTCATGGTGCTGCACTACACTGTTATATACTACCCAAACACAGAAGCCATATACAGTCCCTGCCCTGACAGACAGTCCAGGCTATGTATAGGCTTCCTAAAGTCAGTGGAAAATCACTTACTTTCACTGTACCTCAGTTTCCCTGTTTCATAATTCTTGTGCCCTTGAGAGGAGGAACTGAAGACTTCAGTGTTAAATGATCACACTACCCTCTTTGAAAATGGAAAGTGATGCCCCTAGTCTACTAACAGGGATGTCACAGAGGTATAGGAAAGTCAGATGGTTAATCTTGCTGAAGATCCAGTTCCTTCTTTCTGCAAAATAAGGCAAATATGACTCACTGTGTCCACAGGGTGTATGGAAAATAAAACTAAAACAGTGGCGTGCATGAATGACCTGCAGATGAGAGTGACTGAAAACACTCACTAAAATGGATCAGAGAGTAAGAGGAGGTTGGGTAAGAAAGGGGAATATCAGGAGTGTCCAATGTGACAGACTGCTGCACAAGTGAAGACAAGCATAAGAGCCAACAGAGATAACAATAAGAGGAGTTTTGGAGAAAAAACAAGGATCCGTTTTTTTTTTCGCGCAGGCCAGAAACAGCAAGTTTATTTACACTGCACTTGAAAAGACATCAGAGGGGCTCGAAAGGAGTAAAACATCCACTAGGTAACAATGAGATGCTGAGATCAAACCCAACCCAGCAGAGTCAAGGCAGACCAGCCTCTGTGTCCAAAAACTCCCCTTTCCTGACAAAAGGGCCAGACTCAGTCCCTGAAAACAAAGAAGTTAGATGACAAGAGAAAGGCAAATGCTTACTTGAATGGTTTAATTCAAACTTCAAACACTCCAATCCATTTTGAAATAACTATTCAAGGCACAGCAATCTAGAAAGACACAACACAGATGAAAGAAAGAAACGTAAATCTGCCTGTAGCAGTCCAGGTCCAATTCACCTGTGCTATAATGCCAGAAAAATACCATGTGTGCCTTGGCCTCTTTCAGTGAAGAATCCATGGGCATAACCCTACCAGATACAGCACAAAGAAATAAAACATTTCTGGGGCCAACTCATGTACTTGAGCAGGATGCTCCCCTTCTTATGTGAGTCCATAATAAAACTCACGTTTGCATTCAGTGGAAGCAGAGCTGAATCTGACCAGTCCAGTTTAGAAAAATACTTGTTTCTCCAGTAAAATTAGCAAAATGCGAGTTTTAGTCTGGATACATACACATACATACTTCTGCTCCCTGCATTGATAGAGACCAACCCTTGTCTCAATGACCTATGGCTTTGCAAGTTGACTGACAGTGGGTAACTGCTGAGCTGATTGCTTGCTATCTTATTGGGAGAGAACCCTTAGAAAAGGTTTTGAAAATGTATTGAAAATATGTGGGAGAGCAGGAATGGTATATTCACAACAAAAGGAAGAAGTGAAATTATATGGTTCCCATGAAAAGCAAAATATGGATGGAGGCTGTGGGAAATGGGCATGTCTGGTTACACCACACACTTGGCCATACAGTATTATACCAGGGACAAGCTTGGCTCTACATGTTGGAGGGAAATGGTAGTAATAAAGTGGTGGAAGAGTATATTTTGACTAACACAAAGAGCAAAATTGGAAACATAGGTGGGAAGCTTCTGGATTACAACCACTATTATACAGAAAAAAAGTTTTATTTCATGTAGCACATTTCACATTTGGGTTAAACCTTGTATCAGATACTCACACGCGACATCTGAAAAACCTGATCTAAAATCACTTCCCAAGAAAGATAAAATAGACTCAACACCAACATTCAACTAGTCTGCTTAAACGGGATGAAGTGTTGACTAGGACATCAAGGATGTTGAAGGATACCTTTCCTTTTCTCATCTGTGGCTGGAAGATAAACATCCAAGGAGTAATAGATAATCTGTATCAATTCTATTTGTAATAATTATTCATAATTAAAATATTATTATTTGTAATAATTAGGGGCAACACAAGACCCACAACAGAATGAGTTGACATTGAGGCAGGTTGTGAACTTTTCAAGAAAAAAGGCCCATCAAGCCCCAAGCACAGAGGCTCACAGGAAATCCCAAATATTTTAAGATACCAGCAAATTCTGACATTTGAGACAGTAGCTCAGTGCAGCGTGGGTACCACAAG
This sequence comes from Mycteria americana, assembly GCF_035582795.1. Taxonomy (NCBI): domain Eukaryota; kingdom Metazoa; phylum Chordata; class Aves; order Ciconiiformes; family Ciconiidae; genus Mycteria; species Mycteria americana. Next base: position 12,359,615 of record NW_027445436.1, read on the forward strand.
CAATCTCACCATAGCATTAGAGATCTCAGTGAGCTAATTGCTTTGCATCTCATGTTTCCAAAACTAATATATTTAGCACCAGGTCAAGTGTCCCTACACTGCACTATATTCTTCTGTATAAACATACCCACAGAGCCCCAATTGCACTGAGGACTCATGCTGAAGACAATGAGCAAAATGCCATTTAGAGTCAATGTGTCTGTACCCAGTATCAGCCACAGGAGTAGGCAATATTCCCTCTCTCCACACACAGAAGTGGAAGGTGCAATCTCCTCCTACTATTTGTGCAAGCCCTACAAACTGTTGACTGCCCAAGATTTTCAGCTGGGATTGTGAAAAACCTAGCCTTGGCTGTATTTGTTCTTATGGAAAGTGCTATGAAACTACCAGTGACAGAGATTGCTTTTAAGGTTTTCATCATGAGAACTAAAGCATAAAACTAACTAAATAAAGAGGATGTGGAAGGACAGTGACTATCTGTGGGGCTGATGAAAAAGCAAAATGGATGCAAGCAACAGAGGCCAAGGATGCCTCAAAGAAATGAGAGGTTAAATCCACAATTTGCTTGAGGGAGGCACGGACTGCTGAGCAATGAATACATTTGAATTAAAAAATGAGAAATGAAATGAAAAAGCAATCAACGGTAAGAATGAGGCACAGTGAAACTAAGAAAATACAAAGCTTTGCACAGCGATTACGTCTGAACCAAATTCAGCAAGTGTAAGAACGATCAGGAAACTCCAATCAGGTCAAAAATAAAAGACCAAATTACCAGGAGGTCTGCAACACTGGCCACGGAGGTCAGCGGTCACGGATGTGATCGCTCACAGCTGGAGTTGTGGGGGGGACAGGCGTAGCACAACTCAAAACAAGAAGACTGGGTTTGGCTTTTGACAAACATAGGTAAGACTGAACTTTGTATCTGCCCATACACATAGAGGGCAAGCAGCTAATTTTTTCAAAATGACATAAAACATGTTGATGGCAGGTTATAACAGAGATGTTTTTGAAAGAAATGTCACGGGGTTTAAACCACTTTGGATGAAAGGGCTTTGATTCACAGGTGTTGAATGCTGGGCATTGGCAAAACTCAGCCATTACTTTGTCATACAGAGGCAACAGATCTGTGTAAAGTGCAGAAAGCAGAGTTAGCCTAGACATTCAGCCAAATATTCAAAAAGAGCTGTTTGCATGGATAGAAGTAGGCCTAGATCCCCACACAACAAAGTTAGAGACTGAAGCAAGCTGCTACTGGGTATTATGTGAATTAGAATTAGGATTTAATTGTCTCTGTATTAATCAGTGAGGATAATGGCCACCTTTTGGCTGGTAAACAGGACACCTATAATTCACCAATCCCAGGCAAGAAGATTCTGAAGAGCTCCTACAGCCCAACATGATTCAAACCCTAGACAAACCAACCACTCCTGTGCAGCGTGGGCTTGTGGGAACTGAATTAAGGGACTGCCAGGTGGCCACAGCCACAGCGAAAGGGGCAAGCGTCTGTAGGTCACTCTGTAGTGATTCACATCCCCCGTGGTTTGAGCTCAGGAAGGACCATGGTGTAACACACCAGGGAATGACACACTCAGGATAATGCAATTTGCACATGTAAAATATTGAAATAACTGACTTTCATTACCTTAATTTACTGTCATCTGGGGAATGGAGAAGGCCTGGCAATTCACAGACTAAATCAGCAAGTTTTTTTGCCATCTTAACAGCAGAGGTGCAACACAACAATGCTAGAAATAAAGCAAGTCTAGAGGGAGCAGGGATTCAAACCCTGCCTGTTTTCTGCATCAGAGCCATAGAGAGCACTGCCAGGGAGCACAAGAGAGGAAGTAACACACCCTCATGCTCTGGTACTAAAACTTCAGCCACTTGATGCTTTTCTTTAAAAGCAAATTAAAATTATGAGTCAGAAAAAAACTCAAGTAGCAGAAGGTAAGATTTTGGTTTCGGGACACTTTTCACAATAAAAGTCTCTGTTGCAGCCTGTGATAGAGCTGTGGTTTGCAAATTTTTGCAGAGCTTTAATTCACATGCCACGTACTTGTGAGCTCTCTCCTTTTATTTGATGTGGGGAGACAGGAGCATTATGTAAAGCAACCAACATCAGCAATGAGAAAGGGAATGGGATGACCAGTGGGGGATGACTTTGCAGGCAGCTGAGTTAATCTATCAGCTCCCTGTTTGTTCTGCCCCCTCCATCCCATTGCCATCTCTCCCCTGAGCTCTCCCCCAGCACAGGCCCCAGTGCTCCTCTGACCTCTCAGGGAGCTGATTCAGCTCCTTGACTTTGCAAGGTTAGTTAGGCACGATGGGGATGCCAGCACCCTGGTCCCCATCCCCTTGAAATGCTCTTGGGAATACCCTGTAGCAAGAACAGCATGGCTGGAGTCTCAGCTTCTCCTGCTATGCTAGACTAGATCCGGTCACTTTAAGGTGATGGCCATATCCCATACATACACATATTGCTGTATATAGCTTCAAGACTTTGCTGTCTCCTGAACTTTCCAGTGCTCTTCTCTGAAGAAAACCGACCAAAACCAAGACCTGCTCTGCAGCCCCGTCAGGGATTCAGCGAGGTGACTCACGGGTTGTACGTCATTTCGCTGGGATAATATTTCACTCTGGTTAGAAACGGAGGGGGCACAGAGCTGTGTGTTAAGAGAGATGACTCACTAGGTGACCTACAGCTTATGTCTCTTGGGAAAAATATTTAAATAGAAAGAAACTTTTAACACTGGAATAGATGGTCTTAGGTTACGGTTAACATCTTCACAGGGTGTTATGAACAGGCCAGAGGAGCACATGCCAGGTATGGAGCAGGAGCTCTCAACTGACATGAGTTGGCTGCAGTTCCTCAAGAGTCCAGCTTAGGACAAAATAAAACTCACGCCATATGCAGCCTCCGTGTCCACATCACAACTACTGCTGTCGCTAGTATAAGTTAGATATGATCTTGTCTTATAGCACAGTACAGACTAAATGATCTCTCAAGGTGTAGTCCAGGTTTATTTTCTGTGGGTTTATTCCTTATTTGCCCATGCTGTGCAAAAAATTATCATAAGCTATATTTCTTATACAGTAAGGAAAGGGGTAAAGATGTCTGGGGATTGATTTGCAACTGTTGAATAAAAGCTGCTTCAGAAATACCAAAATGGTGGTATAACCTCAAGTTGTGAGAGTCTGATATTAATTATAGGGTACACACACATAGGAGTGATGTTTTATTCTCATTTAAAAGATGTAAAGCTTTCAAATAATGCAGGCTGCCTGCATGGGAAGGTTTGCTGTTTCTTGCTGTATGATTCTTTGAGTTATTGTACGTCCCCCCTCTGACAGACCCCAGGGTAATCTTTGTTTAAAGTCTTTAATAGCTTTGAAAATGTGTTCTCTTCACTTGGCTGAAAAAAATAGTTTTAAAGGGGCAGATTCCCTTCTTCAGCTGACTCTCACCCTGTGCAGAAGTCAGGCTGTTAAAAAAACAGTATTTAGTGAATTCCCTGCCAATAGAATATTGGTATATAGCAAAGTATTGCTCTGATATTTTTCCCTTGCCAAAGCAGGCAAGGACCGTCCTATTGATCTCTCCCATGCTACAGGTTGGGAGATGAAGACAGGGACCATTTCAACATTTTTTACTATAGTGGCAGTTTCCTGATGTAATCCAAAATTATTCCCTGCTGGCCAAACAAGAGCTCACAAAAAAAGGCCAGCCCTCAGCTGAGCATCTGATTAAAAAAAAAAATTCAGCTGAAAGCTGAGCACCGCAAAGATGAGTCAATACAAAAGCAAGCGGCAGCTCTAGATTTAAGCAGAAGTCCACAGCATTTAACCTGCTTTAGCGGATCAATGCAGTGGATTTTTAATCATCACATTAATCCTAAGATAAAAATAATTACCCCAGAGATCCATATTAAAGTCCTTTAATTATATCTCATTTCATCATCCTTTTTACTCAGGATCAGGAGCTACAGAGACCAGAGCTTCCCGATGTCATTCTCCAGCTTGCAGTTTAACTCTCTCGTTAGGACTTTAGCTGCTACTATGGGGACGAGGCATTGGCCTTGCTGAGAGCACCCACATCCATCCCACTTGGGGGAAAACTAAAAAAGGTGGGCAGGATTCTGCTTTCCAATGTACAAAACAGCAGGGGAAGGAGCAGAGAACATTATATGGTGGGTGAAAAATGTGTGAATACATAGAAATTCAATCTCTACGTTCTCCCCTTCTTCCAGCAATGCCAGGAGCTCATTAAGATCTCATTAAGGGGAAAGAGAGGACTTGACCAGAGGCTGGGCCCCTTATCACATTTCACTGAGCAGAGTTTATTTCCTGGAGCATCCTCTCCTGCCTGCAGTCCTGCCATCTCCACAGCCAGGCTTTGGGAGCATGGCCGTGGGCAAACGCAGGACCATGAGCCTCCATGGCACCCTCCATGGAGAGCTTCAGGTGGGTTTTTATGGCAATAAAACCAGCCCATTCCCTGCTTGTAAGGGCAAGTGGCATGGCACAGCTTACAGCCATACAGCTAACTTTTCCATCTTTCTCCCAGAAAAGGATGCCTCTGTCCACACCGCTTATTGGGACCAGTCCCTAGTCTATGCTGTCCCCTGCGTTGTGCCCAAGCTGCTTGTTTTAGGTCAAATTCCCCCTGCCTTGCTGGCCTTTACCCATTTCCACCATCTTCTTGCAGAGAAACAAGCTAGCCCTGTGTTATATTTAGGCTTAAAAGCATTGTACATTTACTGGAATAGTACTTCAGGGCAATTTTCAGGTTTCTCTAAATACACTAGGGAATTTCTTCCCGTTGCCTTGGGAAGAGGCCCAGAGGCCTGTTACTGTTGCAGATGTTGGGATGCAAGCAAAGGCTATCATAAAACAAGCAGCATGTTGAATCCTAGCGAATAAATGGTTTTAGGTTTAGGCAGCGTCCCCAAGCTCCAGCTTGGCAAGCAGCACCAAAGCTATAAATATCTAAATAATATCTATAAATGCAAGGATGCTCTCCAAAACCACCAGCTCCACCGTGGTCCCTGGAGGTGCAAGCTATAACGTGTTCAAGGAACCTCACAGCCGGCATCAGCTTCTAACAGGGGACTTAACACAGGAGGTTTGTGAAAGAAAAGTGTAATTAAAGGTTACAGACACCCCTGCACAGAGCAGACTGGCAATCAAACTTCCCGGGAATGGTCACCATAATGTACTGCAGGGCATAAGAGTGAGAGAGGGAAAGAAAAAGTGAAAAAGTACCTTCATGATAATATTATGGTAATGATGTAGGCTGCTATGTAAATCACCTTTCTATCATTAATAACTGACAGCCTGAGACTGCCACATCCTGCATTTTTATTTCCATGAAAGATGGGAACTACCACTTCCCAGCAGAAATGGGTCAAAGTGCTTTTTCCCTGCACTGAGTGGGGGGAACCCTCTTTGAGACTCTTTCATGTGATAAAAAAAAAGGAAAAGAAATAAATCATTACAAGCTGGAATAAAAAAATAAATAAACAGTGTTTTCCAGTCAAAGTGACAAAATGTATGTACATCTCCCTGCTTAAGCCCCTTTGATGGAAGAGTGCTCAGAACCAGACTTTCTCCTAGCAAGCCTAGGAATCAGACATCACCCTTTTTTGCATTCCCTGCAGCCCACTGACAGGAGAGGCTCCCAGGGCACAAGGCAGGACAGAGACTGGCCACAGAGATCACTCAGTGGAAGAGTTTTAGTTGCATCTTCTCACCATTTTACCTTTACTTTGCTACTTTTCATTTCAATCTATACTTTGGATTTATTTTTCATTGCTGTAATTCTGTTGCAGTCATTTCAACTTAGAACAGCAAGTATTGGTAGGGCTGCAAGGCCTCTAGGACAAATGGGAAAAACTGAGAAAATAAGGCAAGATGAGACCTGAACTGGTCATAAAGTCATCCTCTCAACACCAAGGCAGCTTGGTACTACCCTTGTCTACCTAAAAGGTTCCTGAAGCCCCCAAAGATGGAGATTTTATACCTCCTCAGGTAGCCTTATTCTTTAAAAGTTTCCCTTCATGGTTAAAACCAAATTTTTCCTGCTGCAACTTAAGCCCATGACTTCTTGTCATCTCATGAGTCTTCACAGGGGTGCGTTTACTACCTTCCTCTTGGCAGAAATAGTTTGGGTGTTTCAAGACAGTTATCATATCTCCCCTCAATTTTCTCCAAGCCAAACACACACGTTTTCTACACCTCTGCTCATTCTTGCGGCTTTCCTTTGGCTCCTTCCGAGTCACATCTTTCTGGAAGTGAGGTGCCCAAAACCAGACAGAGTCCCCCAGCCAAGGCCTCACTGCTAAGCAAGGCACACAAATTGCTCTGTGGATAAACTACAACACTCCTGTCTAGACATATTAATATCACGCTTGCTGTTCCCTCCCAGCAAGAAATATTTGCTGATTTGTCAGCATTTTGCTTGCTCTTCACAGAATCACAGAATCGTATAGGTTGGAAAAGACCTTTAAGATCATCAAGGCCAACCGTAAACCTAACACTACCAAGACCACCACTATACCATGTCCCTAAGCACCTCATCCAAACGTCCTTTAAATACCTCCAGGGATGGCGACTCAACCACCTCCCTGGGCAGCCTGTTCCAATGCTTGATAACCCTTTCAGTGAAGAAAAATTTCCTAATATCCAGTCTAAACCTCCCCTGGCGCAACTTGAGGCCGTTTCCTCTTGTCCTATCACTTGTTACCTGGGAGAAGAGACCGACACCCACCTCTCTACAACCTCCTTTCAGGTAGTTGTAGAGAGCAATAAGGTCTCCCCTCAGCCTCCTTTTCTCCAGGCTAAACAACCCCAGTTCCCTCAGCTGCTCCTCATAGGACTTCTGCTCCAGACCCTTCACCAGCTTCGTTGCCCTTCTCTGGACACGCTCCAGCACCTCAATGTCTCTCTTGTAGTGAGGGGCCCAAAAGTGAACACAGTATTCGAGGTGCGGCCTCACCAGTGCTGAGTATAGGGGCACGATCACTTCCCTAGTCCTGCTGGCCACACTATTTTTGATACAAGCCAGGATGCCATTGGCCTTCTTGGCCACCTGGGCACACTGCTGGCTCATATTCAGGTGGCTGTCAACCAACACCCCCAGGTCCTTCTCTGCCAGGCAGCTTTCCAGCCACTCTTCCCCAAGCCTGTAGTGTTGCATGGGGTTGCTGTGGCCCAAGTGCAGGACCTTGCACTTAGCGTTGTTAAACCTCATACAATTGACCTCGGCCCATTGATCCAGCCTGTCCAGGTCCCTCTGCAGAGCCTTCCTACCCTCAAGCAGATCAACACTCCCTCCCAATTTGGTGTTATCTGCAAACTTACTGAGGGTGCACTCAATCCCTTCGTCCAGATCATTGATAAAGATATTAAACAGAACTGGCCCCAACACAGAGCCCTGGGGAACATCGCTTGTGACCAGCCGCCAACTGGAGTAAACTCCATTCACCACCACTCTCTGGGCCCGGCCATCCAGCCAGTTCTTTACCCAGCAAAGAGTACACCCATCCAAGCCATGAGCAGCCAGTTTCTCCAGGAGAATGCTGTGGGAAACCATGCCAAAGGCTTTACTGAAGTCTAGATAGACAACATCCACAGCCTTTCCCTCATCTACTAGGCAGGTCACCTTGTCGTAGAAGGAGATCAGGTTGGTCAAGCAGGACCTGCCTTTCCTGAACCCATGCTGGCTGGGCTTGATCCCTTGGTTATCCTCTACATGCCATGTGATAGCACTCAGGATGATCTGCTCCATCAGCTTCCCCGGCACCGAGGTCAGGCTGACAGGCCTGTAGTTCCCCGGGTCCTCCTTCTGGCCCTTCTTGTAGATGGGTGTCACATTCGCTAATCTCCAGTCAGCAGGGACCTCCCCAATTAGCCAGGACTGCTGGTAAATGATGGAAAGGGGCTTGGTGAGCACTTCTGCCAGCTCCTTCAGTACTCTCGGGTGGATCTCATCAGGCCCCATAGACTTGTGAGTGTCTAAGTGGTGTAGCAGGTCACTAACCATTTCCCCCTGGATTATGGGGGCTCCATTCTGGTCCCCGTTCCTATCTTCCAACTCAGGGGGCTGGGTACCCAGAGAACAATTGACCCTGCTATTAAAGACTGAGGCAAAGAAGGCATTAAGTACCTCAGCCTTTTCCTCATCCTTGGTCACTGTGTTCCCTCCCCCGTCTACTAGGGGCTGGAGATTCTCCTTAGCTCTCCTTTTGCTGCTAATGTATTTGAAGAAGTATTTTTTGTTGTCTTTTACAGCAGCAGGCAGATTTAGCTCTAGCTCAGTTTTGGCCCTTCTAATTTTCTCCCTGCACAGCCTTGCTACACCTTTGTAGTCCTCCTGAGTTGCCTGCCCCTTCTTCCAGAGGTCATAGACTCTCCTCTTTTTCCTGAGTTCGAGCCAGAGCTCTCTAGTCAGCCAGGCCAGTCTTCTTCCCCGCCAGCTCGTCTTTCGGCACCTGGGGACAGCCTGCTCTTGTGCCTTTAGGACTTCCTCCTTAAAGAATGTCCAGCCTTCCTGGACCCCTTTGCCCATAAGGGCTGCCTCCCAGGGGACTCTCTCGACCAGTCTCCTAGACAGGCCAAAGTCTGCCCTCTGGAAGTCTAAGGTGGCAGTTTTGCTGACCCCCCTCGCCGCTTCTCCACATATCAAAAACTCTATCATTTCGTGATCACTCTGCCCAAGACAGCCTCCAACCATCACATGGCTCACAAGTCCTTCTCTGTTCGTGAACAAGAGGTCCAGCGGGGCACCTTCCCTAGTTGGCTCACTCACCAGCTGTGTCAGGAAGTTATCTTCCACACACTCCAGGAACCTCCTAGACTGTTTCCTCTCTGCTGAATTGTATTTCCAGCAGACATCCGGCAGGTTGAAGTCCCCCACAAGAACAAGGGCTAGCGATCGTGAGGCTTCTCCCAGCTGCTTATAGAATAGTTCATCTGCCTCCTCATCCTGGTTGGGTGGTCTGTAACAGACTCCCACCACAATACCTGCCTTGTTGGCCTTCCCCCTGATTCTCACCCATAGACACTCCACCCTATTGTCACCATCATCGAGCTCTAAACTATCCAGACTCTCCCTGACATATAGGGCTACCCCACCACCTCTCCTGCCTCGCCTATCCCTCCTGAAGAGTTTATAGCCATCCATCGCTGCACTCCAGTTGTGTGAGTCATCCCACCACGTTTCTGTGATGGCAACCATATCATAGTTTTCCTGATGTACAATGGCTTCCAACTCCTCCTGCTTGTTGCCCACGCTGCGTGCATTGGTGTAGAGGCACTTCAACTGGGCTGTCGTCCGTGTCTCCTTCATAGAGGAACACCCCTTGCGTGCTTTGAGGCGTTTCACTGGCGTTTCCCTCTTGGCTCCCGTTGCCTCAGTATCCCCTAGCTCAACTCTGTACAATTTCAACTGTGCCCCAGCGTACCCCGCACATCTCAGAGACACAGGCCGAGTGCCCTCGCTGGCACCCGCTTCCTCTAACCGTGGCATGTCGTCCCTCAGCTTCCTTCGGGCAAGCCTGATATTACTCCCCTCCCCCTTCGGGTCTAGTTTAAAGCTCTGTCGATGAGCCCCGCAAGTTCCTGAGCAAAGATTCTCTTTCCCCTTTGAGAAAGATGAATCCCATCAGACGCCAGCAAACCTGGTGCTGTGTAGGCCATCCCATTGTCAAAAAAACCAAATCAGTGGCGATGACACCAGCCACAGAGCCATGAGTTAATAGATTGGGTACCTCTGTTCCTTCTTGTGTCGCTGCCCACAACTGGAAGGAGAGAGGAGAAAATAACCTGGGCTCCAGAGTCCCTTACTAGCCATCCCAAGGCCCTGAAGTCTCTTTTGATTGCCCTAGGACTTCATGTTGCAGCTTCATCGCCCCCCACATGGAAGAGCAGTAGGGGGTAATAGTCCGAGGGCCGTACCAGGCTAGGGAGTATCCTCGTGACATCCTTCACGCGGGCCCCAGGGAGGCAGCAGACTTCCCTAAGAGGAGGGTCCGTCCGGCATATCAGACCCTCGGTTCCCTTCAGAAGGGAGTCACCCACAACTATAACCCGTCTTCTCTTCCTTATGGAGGTGGTGTTAATACGAGAGGTACGTTCTTCTGACCTGGGCGACACCTCTGGTGTAGATAGACTGTCGTCCCCATTCTCCATTGACTGGCCTTCCACCTCCAGGGCCTCATACCTGTACTCTTGGCACAAGGCAAACAACTACATGAGTTGCAAACCAGGCAAGAACCAAACCATTTATCTCTTCTGGCAAAATGGAGTTAAATTCCAATAAAAAATTCCTCAGCAGCCGCCTACACTACTGAAACCCACTTACCTCAAAGCATGTAAGAGAAACATTCCCCTTTATAAAAATCATACAAGCCATAACATCTCAAACTAGATTTAAGTAATATAAATTCTGCATGGGTCAAGGTTAAACACTTGAAGGTCCCCACTGGTGTTTGCTGTAAAAAGAGCAGTACCATTTTCAGATCAAAGACTGATGTGCTCTACAACAAAGCAGTCTCAGCAGTAAATTCATGAGAATACAGCAGTGAAAAAATAAAGTGCTCTCTCTGTTATTTGGAACACTAATATTGCCACTTTGATTTTAGGAATTTCACATGCATGTTTGTTTCTAAAGACATTAAAGTTTAGGCAATGAGCATGCTACCTTAATTCAACCTCTCAAGCCATTTCAGCTTGAACTTACATAGGGTGAAAAGCCTATATGGCAGGGTCTGATCAGGAGCAAATACTCAGGTGGTACAAGTCAGTCTAGCTTAAGTTAAGTAAGACTTAGATTTTTACAACAGCTGACAACTAAAACACAATCTAAGAAACACACAAATCATTATATTCTGCCTAACATTCTCCTTTATTAATAATCTAACAGACATTACAGATGCTAGATGTACCTTCCCAGATTGACAAGATGTTAATATTGTCAGCACAACACCGAAAAGTGGTTTGAACCGGTATAATGGTATGGCTGGATCTCTGTCTCCATTCAGCCACATCAGACAACTTTTCCTGTTCCCTCAAATCCCCCCTTACCTTTTGAGATAGTTTCTCCCATAGAGGATCTGCTGCAGCAAGGTGACCACGGCAAAGGCGCAGATGAATATGAAGAACAAAGTTCTGTTTCCCAGCAAATCCCTGCTTGATGAAGGGTCAGTGTATCCCATCCTTCTTAAAAGCCACTGAAGCTCCGCTGGGTAAAATTCAGTTCATTGTCACCTTCATGCCCTTTTTGCTGGGAAGCGGAGGGGAACACTTGCTGGCTTTTCTCTGAGCAATCCAAGGACAAAGTATCCCATTGTTTGGCCCTGCTGCTCTTTCCTTGCCCCTTTTGGATGTTGGCTCCAGGATTGTGCGCAATGGCTTGCTTCCACGGTAAAGTTTCCAGGAGATTCAGACGTGGGTAACATCTAAAATCATCTTTCAGAGCTCTTTCAGTGCAGGCAGCCTGTGCTGTGCAAGAGGCATTTTGTTCCCTCTAAGCCTCTCTTGAAAACCCGCTGCTAGCAATTACCTACTTCAATCCCATTTTCATATTCCAGATGGGGGAAGCTGCAAATAAACCAGAAAACTGCAGCCAATGGCAAACGCAGGGCTCCGGCAACCCGCGTTGGAAACACAGTCGTCAGCTCTTCTTTGCTTCTGCTCAGTGATTCCAACGAAGTGTGCTTGCAAGGAGACGTGACTGGGGTGTGCTATTATTGAACAAGCATGTAACGATCATGAGGATTTCATTCAGTCCCCTGCAAAAAACAACAGCAGCAATCTGGTCAGGCTAGCAGGAAAGCTGCATTTTGTGTAGCAGCGTGCCATCTGTACCGTGCCTTCAGTACTGTAGCATTTGCATGCAAAATGCAGTGCCTTTAGTCATAGACCGCTCACTATTTGGGCTCCTATATTTCCCCTGGTTATTCCTCCAGAGTAAGGACAAGCAAGGTCACTGTGCATCTCTTCAAGGGCAGAGCTCTCAGTTCCTGCATTCTGATTTATTGGAGGCTCTGAGTAGCCTCACAGCCGCAGAGAGGGAGACTGCCTCTCAGTGCAGGCTCTAAGAACCATTCATTTAAAGAGACAAATATTCTGATTGTTCCTCCACCAGAAACAGTTCTTTTTTGAAAGGGTAAAGCAACAAGACCTTGTCCACAGCCATCATAACTCCTCTAAAAATCTCCTCGTTGTCAGGAGAGGCTCGATTCAGCTCACAGGGAAATCAATGGAAGTTTTGTTGCTGATTTCACTGGGAGCAAAATCTGCCCCCAACCCTCAGCTTCTTAAAACAAGTTCCAATGAAAGCTTTATCCATGAATGAAACATCCTGGCTAGGAGGTTGTTTTGCCCCAATAACAGATGGGAAAAGGATTTTGACAACAAAATGTGGAAAAAAAAATCCTTTGTCTAAGAGAATGGGAAGATTTTTGTGTGAATAAATTTTCCAACAGTTAAATCAGTGTATGCAAAATGTTCTAGTGTGCCAGCAGCCCAGCTGTGTGAAGCAGCAAACAGGGACTGTTTCTGGACTTTGTCTCAGCTGTAATTGGTGCTGCATGGGAAGAAGGGCCAAAGGTAACTTTGTGCAACCCTTTCAACCCAGTTCCTGTTGCCAGGGCTAGTCCTCAGCATGACCTATGGCATTTCAGGAAAGACAATCAAGGGCTAAAGCAGGCTTTGCCTTACCTAATTTTCAGCAACAAAAGTATCAAAAGTGTTTAAGGTAGGAACCTGGTCACCCTGAACTCCTGCAGGCAGGAACCCCCAGGGAAGACCAGCCCTTCAGACACCCTTGACTTTGCAGAGAAGGTGCAGGGATCCAGCCTCTGACACATCCTTCTTCAGTCCCTTCCAAAGCTCCCACACATGCATTTATGAACCCTGCTAAATGCTTCAGTTATCACCTGTGCATATAAAAAGAGTGGTCATCCCAGGTCAGATCAAAGATTATCCAGCCCAGTGCCTTGTCCCTGACAGTGGCCAGTGATGGATACACAGGGAAAAGTAGAAGAGGACAAGGACATACAGATACTTCCTTGGAAACGCTCTCCCACCAGTTTGTGGTTCAGGGTCTTCCTGAACCAGGGGAAGAAAAACAATATTTTGGTTAGAAAAATAACTGAGTTGGATGCACTCATTTGTACTGTACTGGGAATAATACACATACCAGGGGACTGCAAATTAAATAGCAAAAGCAGTTTGATTCCCTCTTGTCAAAGTCATCAGCTCTAGGGCCAAATATGTTTCTTTTAACAATCAGTTCATGTAAGCCCATATAATACGAGAGTGTTTCCATATAGGAACCGTACCATTTAGATGGATCTAACCACATACCCTTCTCAGTAACAGGAAAAGCAGTATGGCCATCAGAAATCCCAGGCTGGGACCCCACAAGATACTACACAGGCAGATTTGTATGGGGAAGCTGAGAGGTAAGGCCAGCAAGGGCAGATGTGAAGGAAAAGGTACTTAATGCTTTGATTTATTGGATTTTTACTGATAGCTTTGAAAATCCTCTCCAAGAAATTTGTCTCAGTTGCTCCAGGAGTTATTTTACAATAACAGCAAAGTATCAGAGAACAGAATTTGGCTACTTATGACCTTCTATGGGTGTGATGCCAGTTTTGCAGATTTTAGTATCACCTAGGTTTTGGTGAAAACACTTTCAGCCTTTCTTACTCTATTCCCCTCCATTCAAAGTGATTTTTTTCTTGAGATATCTGTGCTGTAGTGCACCAAACTCATGAGCCTAGCAGCTATTCTTTCTCCTGGACTGATGGTCAGCCTGAGCTGCAGTAAACAGCCCGGAAGCGCCATGTACTCTCAGTCAGCCTTTGATTTTCTGTGTCCTCTCATCCTTCTCTGCTGTATCAGAGCTGGCCAGAAGATACAGCACCTGAGAGGCCTATGTGCAGGAGAGCTGCACGCCTAAAGCAAAAAGCAAAGTGCAAAGATATATATTACAAGTAAAGAAGGTTTTCTGTGCCAGATCTTGCACAGACACCATTCCTGTTGTCATATGTAACAGAAATCTGTTTGCTGCCTTCAGCCCAGTACTACAATAACACTGCAGAACTGGAAGCAGAGAAGCTCTGTGCAAGCATAAAGAAATAGGATGTCTATCGACAAATTTTCAAAGGATGCTCAAGGTTGCCTGCAATATTTGTTGTGAGTGAAAACAGTCACATAGTGCATGCAGAAGGGCTGAATGAGCAATGCCAGCACTTCCCAGGGACCCTTTGAGAGTTTGACTTGTCAACTACAGGCCTCCTTGAAAGCATCAGGCCTCTGCAGAGAACAATTTAAATTTTTTAAAATTATTTTACACCTTGCACTTAAGCAATGGGCAACAAAAGAGCCCCTCCAGATTTTGAGAAGGGCTTGGGGAAAAGGACATTACAGTAAGTTGTGTTGCAAACACAGATTTGCTGGGCATGACTGGGCCTCAAGTGCTGTGTACAGCACTGACTGCTAGTCACATAGGCATTGACCCTGCAACAGGCAATGTAGCTACAATGACACTGGTAACATACAGGGAGTCCAGGCCACATCATGCTATACTCCAGTCAGCATCATGCCAGAGCACAGGAACCCAGTAAATAAGATCTCTTCCATCACCAGAGGATCAAGTATCACTTAACTAGTATCGGCTACTCAAAATACCTCTTATGAGATGGTGAGAGAGAGATGGATAAGCTGCATGATATGCACAAGCTCAGAAAGGGTATTCCTATATTGTTTCTTGGAGTATAGACTTCAGAGGCTAAAGCAAAAGTGGCAAAATGGAACTGCTCACAGCCTATCATAATATGAAGCTGCCAGAAGCAGTCTGTCTTACACATTGCTGGCCTTTATTTGTTGTATGTGAGCTGCTTGATAAATATCATCAGAGATAATCTATCAATCACAAGAAACTCCTCCAGCCTGAATAGTGAGACTCTGAGCCCTCTAACACAAACATGAATATGTTTCAGACAGTGATAGCCTCCAATGGGAGCTCATTGTTTGCTCTTAAGTCCACATGAAGTAAATCTGAATTTAAAAAAAAAAAAAAAAAGTTAAAATTGAATCTCAAAGACAAAGAAATCTTGGCTAACCACCAAGACCATGTTTCTGAAGCTCCACACAAGGAAAGCTGAATTAGCAAAAGGACAAAACCTGGTAGGAGTCAGACTCTACTTCTCTTGTGCAGGGAACAAGAACATCTCTCTCTGCTGAAAGGACAACATGCAGCCCTTAATTCTAAGCTGCAGTTTATTTTTCAAAGCAAATGAAACAGAAAAATTCACTTCTGATGAGCAGGTCTGATTGGGAATTTCCTTAAGTACCTTTCACTGAACCTGTCATTTGAATCAGTGTTTGACCAATTATGCATTCTAATTTCAGCTGAAAGCAAGGGCATTTAGTGTCTTGGGTAGCAGGATCTGTCTGTTGGTTGTTTAAATCACGGTATACATAACTGAACATGTTAAACTCACAGTATTGTACAGGTTCAGAGTAAAGCAAAACATGCTTCACATTCCCCTTCAGGATTTTTTCTCTCCCTGCCTGCTCAGCCACTCTCCACTCCTCTTCATGACTGTTAAGCAGATTAAAGAACTTCACACACAGCACAGCAGAATACTATGGGCTGTAAAAGGTTTTAGTAGACCACTTTTTACATCTCATTTTTTCCCCTAAATTAAAATTAAATCAAGTCTATTTAGTTTCTACAATGCCTGTGTCAACTGCTAGATCCCTGATTTTGTGAAGCACTGGCACATAGGTATGTGCCTGGAAGGTTCTGCTGAATATGAAACTCATAAACATATGCTTATCAATATTAATTCTTTTGCAGATATAAAACATGAATTTATTAGCATAATCTAGTGCTTAACACAATGTCTAGTCCCCCATCACTGCCACAAATCCATATGCCTTAAACTGGGATATTGAAGGAAGCTGAAAGGATTCAGCTAAGATGTAAACATTTATTTCCTTCTGAGTTGGGCTAGGCCACGAGGAGATGACAATGGCTAATTTGGCACCAGGCCTCCTACCTGTGGAGCTGCCTGAATTAGAGGAAGTGTCCTGAAGATAACATATTGTTTGTACACTGGATATACATTACATCATCTATTGAATCATGACCAGTTTCCTTCCAATTATGGGTCACATAGGCACTGGAGAATAAATGACCTCAGTGCATAAAATATCCCTTTTTTACACTGCTGACACCATCTCTGTTGGAAAAGGAATGAGGTCTTCCTCTCGCTGGTAGGAAGCTCTAATGCAGAGGCTGCCATGGCTATAGTGCTGTATGTTTACTATTAACAGTTCCTTATAGCAGGGCTTGCTAAAACATATAGCAAAGTGCAAAACTAAGCTGGGCTTGATGCTAGGGACAGCCTTGCTTCCCCAGTGGCGTTTCCAGATTCCTAGAAAATATAGGAAGTTTAGTGTGATTGCTATGATCCTGTACAGGCTCACAACAACCCTAAAAATAATTGAGAACAATGGAAGCTCAGTTTCTCTACAGGGAAAAAGAAACAGGACCAAATTGCTTTTACAGGAATCATCTGTGAAAAGCATTAGTTTGATTTCGGAGCACTGCATGGGAGCCCTGGATTTAGCACCAAATCAACAGGACTGAGATGCTGGCAGAACCATGGAGTGGTCAAAGGGTTTCCATGGCTGACATTTGCTCTCAGAATAGGAACGTGATCCTGCCTCTATCCCAAGCAAGTCATAACTCCCACCTAGTTAATCAAAACCAAACTTAAAACCTTCTAGTGAAAGCCTGGAAAGTGCTGGAGTCAGTGGCACTCACTTTACAAGTTTAATGGCAGTTGAAAGTTTTGACATTTCTTTTCCCTGAAAATATTCTAGTATTAACACTACAATGAACAAATATTTCCTATGGTCAGAATAAGGATCACACATTATCTAATGCTGAAAAACCCAATTAATAATTATTTCACTATTTTAACAATACATTTTTACAGAAAAAAATGTTAATCTGAGATATTTTAAAAATCTATAATACAGCATATAAAGTTAGATTTAATTCACAGAGACAATGAATCTGATCTTGGAATGTTTTGCTGTGTCAGTGAGTAGTACTAATCAGAATGGGGGTAAATATGAAAAAGAAAATATTCCTCTGAATAATCAGCTAAGTACGTACTTCAAAAATTTTACACTATGCTTATAATCAAGATGTACAAGAGACCTATTATAGAAAATTATTTAGGAAAAATTACCTTTGCCTTTTTACCACAGTTCTGCATTGATTTTGCATTCAAAGGAATGAAGTATATTCCTCTTGAATTAACCATCAGCTTCAATTCACACGAACTTTCAAGCAGTCCAGGCATTCAGCTTTCAAACCATTCTTCATGATGTCCTCCTACAGCACTGATTACATTACTAACTACACGCCATAGGCAACAAGTGTTGTCTTGGGTAGTCTACCTGTTTACCTGAGTTACTCTTCCAGGCAAAGCCAATATGTTTTCAGACACATCATGATTTTTTAAATACTCCATGCTAGTCCATGCTTAGTTCAGTCCATGACAAAAATTATAAATAAAAAAAATCCAGCTGGCTTCTGCAGTCTTCAAAAATCCCCACTCTTCCTGAAATACATTTTATTTCGTTCTTCTGGCACTGTGGAAGTGCTCACTGGAAATCTGGACAACCAACCCTAAAGAAAGAAATCTCTATCCCTACAGTACTGTGACTAGGCACATCTTTCTGCCCCTCCTGTGATAGCGTGGATTCAGCTTTTAAGCTCTGCACAGTGTCCGGTCTGACCTGCATGTGGTTACAGAGATGGCTATTAATAAAACTGGTGACCTTTTCAAATTCCTTCCTTTGGATCGGCGATCTGCCATGAATTCCTGGGTCATGCTTATCTGTGTTAGGTAGCAAATAGAGACCACTCCTGGAACAGGACTGTGTTAGACACTGTGGCTGGGCATTAGCAGAGCCAGTTCTTGCCATGAGAATTTATAATTTAAGCAGGCAAGAAGGAAAGGTGAGAGAGGGATTTGTTAGTCCCTTTGACAAAGAGCAGGAATTGTGGTGATGTTTGAGAGTATGCAACTTGCTCAGCTTGCAAACATGTACTAGGATGCAAACCCAAGGTGATGATGCTCCATTTTGCTGACAAACAAGTCTGGGAGTCCTGAGGGGACAGTCGGCCACCCAGACCAAGAAACTCATCCGTAGACAAGGCCTGGATCACCCCTAACCTCTACCAGCAGTTTGAGCTTTGCTGGCTCTGTGAACATAAATGTCACAGCACTACCACAGGCAGTGCTGACATGGGCATGGAGATTGAAGGCTGCAGCCAAACAGGTATTTAAGCATCTTCCTCCTCTTGAAATTTTGAGAGTTAAATGAAAATCCTTGTTTGGCTCTTGGCTGCAGTGAATTGTCCAGGGCTACAATTCAGATAAGGACTTAGAGTAAGATCTTAAACTCAACCAAAGCTTGGGGCTAGCTTGGGAGTTGTTCTGACCTGAACACGGCATAGCCCTTGGGGAAATTGCAGCTACCCATGACCCATGAGACCCATTACACTGGCATGAGTCTAAAAACACTCCCCAGGCTGAAGGTAGTGATCCATGCTTTCCCTGCTTGCACACCCAAACATGCCATGAGCACAGCTGACAAATTTTTAAAAGTATCACTAGTTATCACTAATGAATGTCTGATCAGACTTGCATCCTCCACAACATACTGTGCCAAGAAGAAACCCCATAACTGACCCCATTGTCATCTGCTATATTACACCTACTTCCAGTGCTTACTTCTCTCTAGAGTAGGACCACCAGTACAGCCTCCTTTCCATCGGCCAGAAAGTTTTGCATGTTTATCGGCAGTCTTTGTTGGTGGTGTTGACCTTTTGCTAGAGAGCCTGCAACAGGTTATTTATTTAAATAGCCGAGTACAGCCACTCAGTTGTGTTTTTTCTTTAAAAACCTAAAATGGGGAAGACAGAGTGGTAGTTTATCCACAGCCTATTAATCTCCAATGCAGGGAGTTGCAACAGCATCTGGCCTACAGGATCCAGTGCTCTACAAGCAAGCATTAAAGAAATGCCTTTGACAGGGAGAAACATCCCCAGGAGAGCTCTCCTCTGAGGAGAGGGAAGCACAGCATGGCATTTAGCCAGAATAGGGTTTTTCTGCAGAACATTCCCATCATCATCACCTTTATTTAAACTTCACTTTCAATCAGCTTTTTTATTTTCTTCCAGGTGTATCCAGCAGCTTCTCTGGAGCGAAGAAGTTTGTGTGTGGGTTTTTTTCATGCAGTGTGGGTAGGAAGGTATGTGGGAACTGTAATTCAGTCACTTTAAATCACATAAAGCTGAAGCTTGAAAGGAAAAATAATAATAAATGGTTCAAATTGTCAGGCTCAGTGCAATTCTCAATCAATTAAAGCTTATTTTAGCATCAGGGCAGTTTATTTTTAAAAAGTTCTCCTGGCACTTTGATGCTTTCATGTTACTGTGTAGCTAAAAAGGTCTTGCTGGGAACAAATTACTCTTGGTAAAGCATTTTCTGAACTGCATTTTTAGTTTCTATCAAATGAAAATAAATAAGATCCACGTGAGCAAACAGCAGCAACAAAATAGCTAGTGGCAGTCAGGGAGTAAGGCTTTGGACCTGGGTAAAGGAGGAAGATAAAGCTGGGACTCAAGCACAGTAAAAACATGGTTTGGGCTCAGAGTCTACAAACGTATTCTTCAATGCATCTAACTTTCAATTGTGATTCAGTATGTTGGGACATTAAACGGCAAAAAGTCACCAATGAAGGTATTCTACATCAGACAGTTGCTTTTTTTCACAATTAGTTTAAAATTAAATATTGTATCTGCGTTTTGGATCTTCATTTTGTGATGTTATCTTGGTTCCCATTTCACAGGTGTGGATGACACAGGAACAGCCAAATCAGTATTCCTCTTTTGTAATCCATGCAGCATTTAAGAAAACAAACCACAGTGCCAGATTCACACTGAAAGTTTCACAAGTCCAAAAGTTGGCTAATTGATGAGGAAAGCTCTTCCCTGATGTGATAAAAAAAATCATAACTAGTACTGTTTGTGGGTCCTTGCAGTCTATGAGAGTAGCTGGTAAACAAGAACAATGCTGTGAGTTCACCTCCGTTGGAATCACAGACAAAATATTTGCTTAATAAAAGGGGCAATAATCACACTAAATTCTCAATGTTTTTTTTACTGTGGCAAAGACAAAGAGATTATGGAGGATATATGCTATACTGTTGCATACTGTCATTATAAACTGATTAAACTTTTGCTCCAAGGTTTAACAGACAAGGAAATTAAAAGAAAGGTTGAAAGGGTGTATGAAGACTGTCCCTTACCCGTTTTTAATTTGCAACTTTCTAGCCTCCCACTGCCTGCGAGTTCCTGCTTTCTCTTGCTTTTCCTCCTTCAGGCCTGGAGCCATCCCTCACATACACCACCCTGGGTAGCGTTTTTCCATTCACTTTTCCCAATTGGAAAAATGCACCATATCAAATACAAAGCAATAGGGAACTTAAGGCCTTTCAGCGCAGCAGGGAACCATGGCACGGTCATCAGTTTCCCTCTGACAGCTCATGTTCAGGTGCTATCCCCTCACCTGGGATACCACGACAGGTTTGGCTTGGAAATCCAAGGAAGCTGTAGTTCAGATCTATATGTATAGCATCCACCTGCTTTGGGCAAAGGAAGGACATGCCTTTTTCCTCAGCATTGCTCCTTCCAGTTGATGAAGCAGAGGAATTGGCTGGCACTGCAAAAATCAGTGCTTTCACAATAAACATTGTGCTGTGGCACATGATCTTAGTTTAGACGGTCACCAACTTCACAGGAATACATATCTTGCTCTGGGCCACATACCTGGTAAATCCATGCAAGCTCTGACCGGCCCTACACAGAGCAGAGCTTGACTTTGAATGTTAAATACATACTTGAATTCACCAGCTGCTGCCTGGAACCAGCACGTCACCCTTCCCTAAAATATGCAGGAAAGCCATTAACTCTGCATTTCATGTCTGCTGCCCTTCCTTGCTATCCCCACTCTCCCATCACGGCACATCTGTGCTCCAGAACTTACATGTTCCTGTTAAAAGTATTATCTTCCCAGCAGCTAGTGAAAAGTTACAGAGCTACAAAAAAGTTACAGTTCAATAATATCCATCCAAGCTGACTTCAAACATAAGCTCCAAGTGTTCATACCTTGTTGGTTTTAATAGGTTATTAATATTAAAAGAGATTCAATTAAAAAATCATTAACTATTCCCTAGTTTGCTATTTTTGCAGAACTATCCAGTCCTTTTTTAACGTAAAACCCTAAACTTCCTCCCAGCAGGCCAAAAGCCAAGTTCATCCTTATCCTCATCCTCATCCCAGGGGGGACAACAGCCTTAACTATCCTTTGCTAATTAGGAGGAGGTTTGGGCTCAGCTCCATGTTTCACCAGGCTTCCTTCATGACTTCAGGCAGAGCTACGCCGCAGTGCTGAGATCTCCAAGCTGGCTTGGGAAGGCAAAACAGCACTTCTGCAAAAGCATGGCTGCTTCCAGCACTTGAACTGTGATTTCTGCATGGTGCGGTAGAGTCATCTACCGCTTAGTCACCTCACCTTACACTCCATATGCCATGCAGATGAGTATCTTTACCCTCCTCAGCATCTCTTCCCTCATTTCTGAACTAGCAATCATAGCATTTCTTGGCCTTGCAGGTGTATTGCAGGAGTAACAAGGACAACTGTATGAAGCTTTCCACATCGCGTAAGGCCTTTTAAGGTATGACTTTGTCAGTCTGCGGACTGCAAGAGCAGGATCCACCTGACTGGGCACAGGATTCAGTTCCCTAAGCGCTGCCATCCTGAACTACTTGACATGCCCCAGGATCATCTGGTTAAGACAGACAAGTATCTCACACAGCTCATGGGAACCCTGCTATAGTGGCAACCAGGAAATCTAGGTATTAATAGCACGAAACATAGATGTACCTGACTCCCACCATAAATGTATGTGCCTACAGCCTACTGAAACCCTCCATGCAGTTAGCTGAGATTTAGTCAAAACACTCCATGGAGACTAGCAGTTCTTTTCATCCTAAAGTAAATTTCTAAGCTATGTCAAATGAATCACATCCTAAAACTGCCTTTGTCTTTCCTGACTATAATGGGAGCTTGGGATGACCAGTTCAGTTGCAGGCATCTGCATGGTGGATGCCTAAATGTTGGTGAGAGGGCCAAGTGTGAAAACAGCATGAAAACAAGTTGAAGTTAATGCCAAGTAAACAACATAAGGAAGTGAGCTATGAATGTTTCCCCCTTAATATTTAATCCACTGAAAGTGCCTATATTAATTCCAGTGAAACTGTCACAGAAACACATTTCCTGCAGCCACCTGCCATTGAAGGGGGACAAAGCTACAGAATTTCACCTAGATTTCCAGTTTTACTCTGGTCCCCTTTTTTCTCTCTCATAGCTACTGTAGCTGATCATCAGCAAATGAATAAAACATATTTTCATGAGAATGAAACTACATGTGCCAGCTTTGCTGCTGGCGTTCTGTCCACATGACTAGCACTCCCCTTTGCTAACCCTCCTCTCACAGTCAAAAGGAAGACAAGGCAAATCTGGGGAGTCGTGATATTTCTTCCTCCCAGTAACATTCAAAAATGGTCTGGGGTGAGGAGAGGGGGGGAGTTACATTTCCAGACAATAAAAGAAAATCAGATACTTTAAAATACCATTTCTCCTAGAACTGAAAGAATTTTAAAAGCAACAAAAATGAAATCATTTGAAACTATTAAAAGGAAATGCCCAGTTATATAGCACATAGCTTTTGGAAGTCCCTGCCACATGGCAAAGTACTTACTGAGATTCAAAAACTCCTTTGATGACCTATGCAAAGGTTAAGAGCATTGACAGCTTCACAGACTGCGTACTAACACCCCAGAATCACTGTGTGAGCCACTCAAAACTTCCTCAGCTAGGCTATTCTGTAATCATCTGTCAGGAAGGTGGGAGATAGGAACAGCCTGCATGACCTGAAGCATTTATTATTCAACATTCCCTTATTTTCATGCCCTTCGCTAAGATGCCTGACCTCCAGGTTTCCCCACAGGGATGGCAGGGAATGGTGACAGGAATATAAAATGAAAAAAATACTCACGTTTGCATAATTCGGCCCCTGGATGAAATCTGAGAGTGAAATCAGTGAAGTTAAGGACTGTTAAGAGAATCTGCCCTGGTTTTTAGGTTATATTTCACCCTTTGGTCATCTCACTTGGCTGCAGACTAAATACCACCTGCTATGGCAATAACAAATACAGCTTACTGGGGCTACAGCTCCTGGTACACTGCTTTATTTGCTACGAACACTTCAGGAAAAGGAATCAAAAGGCCTGCAAAAGAAATCTTTATTTGCTGCACCATTTGAAGGTTAGCAGAGAAAACCTCAAACAGCAAGCAGCTAACGATTGGGTAAATGCCAGTTTTCACTGAGTTGTGCCAGGGACGTATTTGGCCATGTATTTTTCATTTGTACATCCCCCATAAAGTTGAATCATCAGGCAAATTCTGCATTACTGCTTAATCAGAATCAGAGCCAGTATGTGCTTAAATCAATGAGAGGCAATCTTGATTTCCAAGGGAGGAAGCAGAATCTAAATCACTTTATTACCAATTCAGACTCACTTTTTTTTTTGTTCTCACAGCAAAATCTACTGTGCAGATGGCTTTAACCTACCCCTGTTACCATCAGTAATAGAGATCCTTAATCCAGCAACTGGCTGAGCACCCACAAGCTCTTTTAAAGCCCTAGGGAAAGCTTAGAGCAATCCTGGGAAGCATCCAATATCATATTGGACTGATATGTAGAATAGCTATTTCAAGCTTTCTTTCCCTATTTGTTACCATGCCGGATAGATAAAAAACCTAATTATTTTAATTGCATTTTTTGTAGTATTTCTCATGGGACCTGGACCGCAGCTGCGTCAGCTTGATCCCATCTGGCTGGGGGATGGGAAGCTATTATAAAATGTGTTTTCCCCAGAGTGAATAGGACTTTCTGCTGCAGCTGTCTTTATGGAGGTGGGGGAGCTATTAGAAACAGGTATATTGCACATAAATGCTCCCTGGTTTGAAACTATCTAATAGACTCCAGCAGGAAAACTTCAATCAACTCCACAGAATCAAAACCAGCCTAACTCCCATCCCCCTTTTTTGTAGGGGGGGAAAACACACAATGATTACTTTTAAAAGAAGAACATATACCTTTGTGGAGCTGATGTCTTGAAAAGGTATTTATGGCTTTCCAACAAGAATTTTATTAGTTCCTGAAGGCAAAATATTGCAACTTTTTGGAGCAGTCGTGGTCTTGCAGGCGATGAATTATCTGCAACAAGATTAAGATCACTTATGGAAAAATATGCTGTTAGGAATGAAGGAAAACACCCCCACACAAACCTGATTAATCAAGTACAATTGGCAGCAAGCATAGAAGAGAAAGTGTGTTCTTTAGGAGACATTTTTTAGTGCAGACGAGTTTTTGCTTGGCTCCAAGTGACGTTGTCATGTTTTCCCTACTCCTATTCCTGTTTCAGACCTTGTCAAAGGCTCTGTTGGTACCTCAAACCCCACATGTCCCCACATGTTATTTTGCTTGGGCTTTTACAGATGCTTGGTGACAAGTAAGAGGGAAGGTAATTGGGATCTTCAGTGGTCCCAACCAGGCTATTGCTGCTAAAAATCTGCATTTCCCCCTGAAAATCCTGCTCGTGTTAAAGATGAGCTACATCGGTATAACGGGCACTGAGCTGGGTATAAGGCATTCCCAGGAGCTGGTCAGACCCTGTTCTCCAGAGGATCCATGATAACATAACCTCCTGAACATGCTACTGGGAACCTCTTTGTGCCCAACTCTTTTGGGGTAGGCTAGAGGGTGAAGTTTCCCCCCTCACAGTTAGAATTTGATAGCCAGAAGTGGATATCGCTCCTTCTCCATGTCTGATGTCAGGGAGTTAACTTTTTTCCCCCTGTGTTATTTTACTTCCTTTTCTGAACATATAACAGATGTGCCCAGAGCCCAGAAAAGGAGCATTAGGAAACATTTCTGTTTTTTCACTAAACAAATTCTGACAAGTCGAACATCCAAAGTACAACAGCTCCCTTTCCCTTTCTGACCTCTGCTTCCCAGCTTGGGGAGGCTGTCAAAGGCCTTTTCTCCTCCCCTCACATTTTCTGCATCCGCAGCCTGGTCTGTGCACTGTGTTACCGCTTGCATGCTACCCTGAGGTGACACAGCATCTCCTGACTCTGGAAGAGACTAAATTATATCATTTGGGGTACAGGAAGTGTTTTCTTTGACTCTCCTACGTCTCTGCACAGTTGCTTAATGAAAGCGCAGCATCTGGTCTAACAGGCCCTAATTAAAAAAAAAAAAAAAAAAACACTTTCTCAAACATTTCCAACTAGCTGTTCCAGACTACATTATTTTATGGAAATGTTCATGGTGTGCCAGGACAGAATGATTTTTTAATGGCTGAAGATAACATGAAGCTTCAGTATTACAAGTACTACAACCTGGCCTAAGCTGGTATCACCAACAGAAAAAGCAAACTTGTCCTGCTCTCAGCTACCCGTCTTTGCTGTTGCACTGCTCCTTCCCTTGTATAGCATTAGTGTTTGCATGGATGTGTCATCACTATCAGAAAGGTAATCCAGTTTAGAGTAAACCCAGCAGAAAAAGAATTTAAAAGGTTAGTTTTCAAATGGATCAGCTTCCCGGTGCGTGCACAAGCACACAAACACTCCCAGAAATCAGGAGAGGGGATGCTACATGGGAGGCATGAGCAGGGAAGCTGGAGATGAAGGGATGAGAAGAATGGACTCTTTTGACAGCTGTGCTGGCTTTTGTCAGCTGAAAGTGTTTGCAAAATGATGGCCTGAATAAGTGACTTGTGGCATTCTCAAGCAAGCCCTGTTGAAATCTTTGGACAACATCGTATCACGTGACTCCCTATTTTTGCACAGCACAGGCCGATTTTCCAACAAAACCAGTCTGTTCAAGTAGGCAGAAGGATAAAGACATGTCACACAAATGGCCAGGACAAAAAGCCTAAGAGCCATGTAGAGATGGGGGATTTTAACCGCAGGAGAGCTACTGCCTCACTGTGTAACCTTGGGAGAGGTGCTTGGCCTCAATTTGCCTTAGCTGGAAACCTGGTGGGGAGGGATGTGTGGGTGCACAGGCCTGACAGCATGATGCCGTGGCTGAGCTAGGCTTTGTTGGATGTTGTGTAGCTGCTCGTGGGCAATCATGTACAAAATCACAACAGTGATGCTAGAAAGCTCCAGGCATCTTCACCAGATTTTGCTGGCCATTAATCCAGCAGAAGGCTGCTAATGGCATCTCATGGCTTTCTTTGTGCTGCTGCCATTTAAGGTCACTCTGAAGGACACAAACTCTTCTATATTTTACAGTGTGAGATTCAGGCAAAATAATAACCATGGGTTTCAGAGAATGAGTTCTCAAAATGACAATAAACTAACGAGATGTGAATTTTATTAAGTCTCTAGCCATGAACTGAAAAGGAATAAACTCTTGAAAAGCAAGGATCTCTGATGATAAATGAAATACCACCTAGTGAGAATGGATGAAGAATTCACCCGTGACACTTCCATTACTAAAAACCTTTAGAACAACCCTCTGATTATGAACCCCACCCACTGGAAAGCTCTACTGCAGTGCAGCTCTTGCATGTCCACCTGGCATCACTGCACATGGAGAAGTGCACGCCATCCACCGGGGAGTTCACAACATGCCAGTGTGCCGCAGAGATTTTCAATATGGGTCAGAGAGGGATGTACCAGCACAGGAGTAAGGGCAGCCAGCAGCGTGCTTCACATCATCCATGCACAGAGAGGACCAGACCTGCCAGCTCCAGCTGGGCAAACTTTCAACATCAGGAGTTGGTATCAAGCTTAAGAGTCTTTCTAGTCCAGCCTTTGGAAAATGACTTTTAGTCAGTGTGGTTATGCAGTGGTCAACGCTGGCTATGGTGGGTTATTATGATTTGTTCCTTCCCAGCAAAGGTAACAGACACATCATTCATTGCCTGATTTGAAAAGACCTCACACAGCAACCCAGAGCCATTGACTTCAACTGTTGCTCAAGTGTTGCCCTAACGTCAGAGGGTAACAGCTCTTTCTCATAGCCAGGAGAGTCAACTATCATGTGCAAAAAGAGCAAAAATAGAGCCAAGCTAGAGGGCGAAAAGAGAGGCAGGACCTTGCCTATCTTGACACTTCGGCAGCTCCTTACAGCCTCAAGGAAAGAGTTAATCTGACTCAGAATGGATGGTGAGCATCACCACAGGGTTAGTTTGCAAAGAGATGTAGCTTCCCTATAGCTGAAGACAGTGATAATGAGATTGTGTCACTCAGTATGCGTACCAATGCCTGCCTTCCTGTTTGTCCCCAGGAGGGGTTAAGCTAGAAGCCCAGATTGATCCCTCCTGCCCTGCATAAGGAAAACTCTGAGGGAGTAGGTGTAAGAAGCTAGGAGGGTACCTGAAAGTCAGAGGCACCAGCTAAATGGCATGAACCAGCCAGACTGAAAAATCCCACATCCTATGGAACAGCTCCAATACAGGACTAGGTTAGGAACAATTACTCAGCTCTGCCCAGATCTCTTTAAAACACATTTTAAAACACTTAAAAATTGGGGGGGGTTTATTACAGACTAGTGAATGTCCAGAGGGAAAACTAACCAGCTTATATAGCAAGTGAGTCTCACAATTTAAGTCAAACACAATATTTCATATGGCTTGTAGTCAAAGGAGGATCCAAATGGTGTACTGAATCCTACCTTCACAAGTACATAGGACAGAAGTATAGTTGAGAGCAAAATTTGATTGGAAAAAAGGAGTGAACTGGCCATTTCAATCCCTGCTGTAAGCATTCCTGATTAACCACAGCTGATTGTTTTAGAATTGTAGGTCTGAGGATTAAAGTATTATGTAGGCTGAAAACACCTTGTCACATCTCTAAAATTACTTTGCTTTGTATCATTTAATACTCTGCATACTTTTAGGATCAATTCTTAGGTCCTCATTCACTAATGGGAACCTCCACCTCAAATCTAGTTAATGTTTAGGGTTACTCACTCGCTCTCAGAGGCTTTTATAAGAGATTCTGCCTCCAACTCTGCTTTATCATATTTTCTTGTTTGTACTCTTCAAATCCTACCTTAATGGTTTCCCTGGGAACCAATGAACATCCCACATGTAGATTAAGAACTACAAACCCTATTTTTTCTTTACGTGGATAATTCTTAACACAAAATAGTAATGCAATGTCCATTCACTCAAATATCTTAACTGTAAGACTATCAGACTACCTTCTGATAAAAAAATTGCATTAAAATGTACCCAGCTCCTAAAGTTCATAATCCAAATGTCCTCTTTTTACATGTTCAACTTCCAGAGTTCAGGCACTAGACTGCTTTACCTGTGGGACTTCGCTCTGTTTAATGCAAATAATAGAAACTAAATTTTCTGGGTGTCACATTATACAGAGATAGAAAAAAAAGCATATTTATTAAAAGTGGCAAATAAAAAGTCTGATTAATGCTCAATCTTTATAGCATTAATTACATATACATCTAATTAAGGATATATATTGTGCTTTTTCTGAACTGAAATTTTAAAAAAATTAAATCCAGCTTCCCTTCTGGAGGAAACATGCACTGGCTCTTGCTATGGGCCTGCTCAGAACATGTGTGTGGTATGTAAAATGCAGAATTCATTTGATTGAATGTTAGCTCTCTCAGTGACAGATCTCTAGAAGAGCTGTTCACCTGACTCCAGCTATAGCTGGCAGATGAAAACAGGCATCTCCAGAAATGTTTCATTGCTTTTTAAGGTAGACAGACAGGCAAATCAGCCATTGGGAGTGCTTCTCTCTCCCCACTGACTACAGAAAGTGCTTAAATGACTAGCCTAGACTAGACATCTAGCTTCTTTACAATTTAAACTAAGTGAGATTAATCCCAGCTTGATTCAAAGATCACCAAAGACGGTGCAGAAACTACTATTAACATTCTTGAACTCTGGTTCTTTACATTACTGAGAGGTGAATAAGGCCTCATTCACTTCTTTTTGACACCTTGTAGCAACTTTGACTCCTACTCAATGTCAAAATGAGGCACCATGAGTTTACACAATGATGCAGAAGAGCAGAGAGAGAGAGAGATACGTATATATGGCTGTAGGAAATACATTGCAGCCTCCTACATCGCTATGTGCCAGAGTTCACCTCAGCCTTCTGTCTTTGTAGCCTGGTGGCTGGACTGAGCTCAGGTAAGGGCACTCCCGTGCCCCTGATCTCTGAGCTGGCTTGGTGCCCACAGCACAAATTTACCTGTAGAAAGCTTCATCCCCAAGCCATGGGCAGGTTAAGGCATCTAGAGATAGAGTGACTTGCTCAAGACCCCATAAGGTAGAAGTGGCAGAGCCAAGACTACACCTAACATGGATTAACCCAAAGTACAGATGACATTGTCACCCATCCAAACCACCTTCCTTCCTTCTTATATCTTTGTTTTAATTTCTTTCCTCTTTTAAAAAGCATTCTAGTTGTTATTGGTAGGGAGAGAAACCAAGAAAACAGGATGCTTTCATCTAAAGGTCATCATTTAATTTAAATGTCATCATTTAAAATTCCATCGTCACCCAAAAACTCCTGGAAGAAAGGAGAGGTACCAAGCTGGAGAAGCTTTATGGAATGAATGGTGAACACCAAAGGACAGACTGGGAGCATCAATACTGGCTAAATACTCTCTGAATATGTAATGGGAAAGAAGATCAGGTTGACACATCTACTCGGCTCAAACTATGAGATCCCTTGGCTAAACTGGGGTTTAAACTCTCATTCATAGAGCCAAAACCTCATACAATCACAGATTAATTTACAATGGAAGGAACTTCTGGAGGTCCTCTAGTCTAACCCGCCACTCAGAGCAAGGCCTACTCTGAAATTGTGACAGGTTGCCTGGGGCCTTCACCAGTGAAGTTTTGAGTATCTCCAAGGATGGAGATTCCACAGTCTCTTCTAGCAGCCTCTTGTAATGTTTGAATGAATGCTCCCAGGAGTCCACTTAATAAATTTGCTTTGAAATTCTACAATACTTTAGTAATTTGCCTCAGGACAGATTTTCTTTCCTCTCTATCTATCTATGTAGTGCTGCCAAAAATTAATCAGTGGTTAAAAAATCATATAAGAAATAATTTTCTAAGTGACCCAGAAAATCTAACAAGTTTTGAGGTCTAGGACCACAAGCAATTTGCTTTCACCCCTAACTCAAATCATTTTTTTTTCACATAATGAAAAGCACTGCAGGGTGAATTCATTTACCTAACCAATACCTCTCATACCTCAAATACCTCTCATTCTGTTCTAAGCCTTAAGAGATGTCAAAAGCTTAGATGAAAAGCAGTAGGAGCCATGCCAGCTTTGCTGAGCTCAAAATGTTTTGCAAGAAACAATATTCCTGGTTTTCATGTGATTTTAATTCCAGAGCATAGCACACTAAAAGCTCTGGATTACTCCAAAATATATCAATATTTTTGGGTTTCATCATAAAGAATACAAACTTCTTGCAAAATAGATCTACTGAGGTGTGAAGGGGATAAATATCTACAGTACTTTCAATCTGCTCTTTGAAACTGATATATTTATTATTAGCTGTCTAACTGGAAAGTATATCAATTTCAGCTGCAGGTCTAGGAAGCTGCCCATGCTAAGAAAATTCCATTGGTTGTAGTCTTATTTCCAAAAATTAGATATCCATTGAACTGGAGGTTCTTAATGTATATGTGGTTATCTTTACATCAATAAGTACAAACATAGACATCCACTAAAACTGAATGATACTTGCTTTTCTTTTCAGAACAGAATGTTGCACTCTAGAAATGTCATAAACTACACAACTCAAGCAAGGAAAGAATATTGATAAAAGCCCCTTACTAGAATACTGAAAAATATATCAGAATTGAAATATTAAAAGTAATAAAATTTTAAAATTAACTGTAAAATAAATATGATTGAAAAATAAGAAATTGCTTTAAAAGAGGAGATAGCAGTTAATAGTTCGGGAACTACAAAACACTGAATGCTTGCCAGGATCACATGGAACGTACAGTCCCTCCAACAAAGATGATCACGCACAATTTTTACATGTATCATTACACTTATGGGATATTGACAGAAGCAGCATCAAAACAGAACTGATAACTGAGCACATAGTTCTCACATTGCCAGTAAAAACAGGCCAACAGCCATTTCTTTCTCAGATCTCAAGTTAGGATATACATAACTGAGTTCACAAATTGGGACTGCTGATTTGTCCAGTGTTATAGGTCCAAAAAGAGGCATTTTGCTAAAAGCACACAAGTAGCTAAGAATGCAGAAATACTGTCAGTGTTCAAACTTGTCACACAGAAAGATGCTCTTCTAACTTAGCATTAAAGGGCAAAGACAGTAGGGTGAGATTTCACTTCAGAGGTTGTACTTCTCTTTCTGTTCTTGAAAGAGAGAGCTAAAAGCTCCTCAGTGGGTCTACATCCTCGCTGGTAAGACACAGAGACCCCCAGTGAGATTCTTAGTAAGCTATTTTTATTGTACTAATTAAAACTAATTTTCCTAACAGAGACTGTATTGACAGTTATAAACAATAAATTTAAATATTTTACAACAATCCTTTTCACATCTTAATACCCAAATAGTAAGAATCACACTCTTGAGAGTTTTGTAAGGCAAATGCACCCTAATTCTTTGTGGAATCATTGGAAAGTTGATAAATGAATGCTAAGGGTTATAACTGATGATGAGGAAGAAATGCAATAAAAAGTAATTTTCTTGGTCTGTGACTCTGAGTCCCATTAGAACAATTCACCTGACCTGCAGCACCGCCTCTGGCACTCTCTTTCCCAGTGATGAACTATTGATTACACCTATATTCTGTCACTTTCAGTGACCTAATAAGCCTCCCACATCCCAATTTGAAAAATACCTTTTAAGGAAAAGCTGGCCTGAAAAGGAGCTAGAGGTAAAATTAGCAAGCTGACATTCCCAGAATTCAATAAAAAGGGGTTATTCTAATGAAATCCTATACCAATACTGTCTATGGTACCAAAGCTGTACTGATCCAATTGTCAAAGCTCTAGACAGACTTGAGCTCTAAAAGCTATCTGGCAACTTTGCAACAACTTAAGGCTGTCCCTTCTTTCATGAATGGCTCCCCAGGTATCATCCAGAATACATCGTGCCTATGGGTCAGACAATGAACAGCTGAACTATTTAATGAGATAGACTGTTTTCCATTTTTCCAAGTTTCCTTTCCCATGTAAATCCTGGAGGTCAGAGTTTCCTGGCTGCATCTCCTTCATCACATTCAGTGTAGTCGGTGATAGATCTGCAGATATCACACAACATTTTACTGAAAATTCCCTGGATCTTGGGCAACTTAGTATTTTCAAAGTGCTTCTATATCCTTTGAGAGAAGATGCTATGTAAATGCAAATACTGACTCACTTTTCTCACTTTTTCTGACAGGAAAACACTGCTGGTTTTCAATACTTTAGAAATACACACTTGTTCCTGAAATATGAAATAGACTTCTAAAAGTAAGTTAATATTACAGTAAATAGAATAACAGCCAAGAATAAAATCACTCTGCAAAAGCAGATGTTTTCTTTGCACAACCTATAAGAATTTAGGTCTGGAGGAAACCAACACTGGTGGTCAAAAATACCTGTAGTCTTCAAATACCTTAGTCAAAAATAGTTGCAGTCTTTCAAAACCACGATGCATTCACATATTCACATGCTTTAGAAATCTTAGAATTATTCTAGAAACAGGTTTAGGTGCTTCTGTACATTGATCCTAAACCAAGCTTATTTTGGCCCTGCCCATTACAAAATTTGGATCATTTCTGAGCAAAAATCAAGTTGTTTGGTTACTGTTAATTTAAAATACTACACCTAATTACTCTATCAAATACCTCATTCTGATATATCTGTGAAAAAGTCTTTTGAGAAGGTACATAAGCATCCTGGCCTTCTGCCCAGAGACAGGGTGCAAAACAGTGCTGAGCACAGGGCTGAATGGATGGCTGGAGAGTCATTTAGTTCTTCAAAGCAAAGCTGTAGTAGGACATGGGTGATGCATCATGCCTCTGAAGAGCAATTATTTGCAACTACTGCAGCCTGTGTTTGTGGTTTCTGCATTCCTTCAGGAATACCTAAGCATTCTTTTTTGCCCATGAAACAAGCACAAAATGAAACAAGCTGCATTTTCTCTATTGGAGTTTATCTGGGAAGTCCTGGTTTGTCATTTTTTTAAATCTTAGCTTTTATCTTTTTCTCTTTTCTGTGATGTTTCAGCACTCTTAAAAAGCTTGCATGTAATTAGAGCGTGTAATGTCAGAGAGGTGCAGTGCTGCTAGCAGCCTCCCCTGGATGTGATGGAAAGATTCATTATTGCAATCTCTCAACATATTGGTGAATAGTGGATACTAGATCCTAGATAAGAGATTTACTTGGAAACAGGAAATAAGATCTTAAATCTCTTTCTTCAAGGGCAGAGACAATGTCACATTTGTAGGGTCAGATGCTAAGATACAGGTTCCTTTCTTCTCCCATTCCCATCCACACACTGGATCATTTGCACTGCTATTTAGTTTAATGGGGTCCCGTATAATCTGCAGCCTCAGCAAATGCCCTGATCACTCATCCCTAAAACTCATGCTCGTGCTCAAATGACTATTCTTTTGATTAACTTGGCAGCATCTGCACAATGCTCAAATACTATTTAGGTAGCACAGGAAAAAACACCCTGCAACCCCAGAGAAGTCAAGTTAAGGCAAATCATATCTGAGTCAGATTTAATAGGACTTAATTTTACTTCTGTTTTGTTTACATTTCATCACACAGTCAGTTTCCATTATGATCCCTCTTTATTTCCTAATTCTATAATTCCACACCATTCTCTTAACATATGAAACTATTATTAGAGTTAGTTAAATACTCCAAGATTTTTTGGCAACTATGTTCAGTGCAAGTGTTAACAGCTTGCTAGCACATCTAAAGGAAGCAATCTAAAGCACACATGAAGTTCAGCAGCTAACTGCAAGTGATCTTTAGCTTGCAATACGCCCTCCCATAACACGCATGCATCTTACAGATGTGCCATGCCTGTCTCTGAACTCTCGTTTTCTTCCATACAAATGCATTTTCCTTTAAAAAAAAAATCACCATTTGAAAACGATTTTTTTTGTGTTTGGAGTTGATTCACAATTTTTAAAAAAGCTTTTAGATTATTGCAGAACACTATGGAGCTAGATTTCCTGTAAAGGTTTGCACGAATGTATCGGAAATGTGCTGTAGAGAGAACAGCACATACCATCTGCAAGAAATCCAGCCAGACCAGGAGAGCAGCAGCAACCAGACGTTTTCCAATCAAATTGCCCCTTATTTTACTGTAATTACTGATTTACCTTCTACACATGCTGTGTCTGCCTTCCTATTATGCCAGATTGCCCCTTTCTCTCTGTTTCTCCCCCACTGCCACTCATGGACTCCTGCTTCTTTCGCTCTTTGAATCGCAGGCTGTCCCCCTCTTTCACCTCCCCTAAGCATCAAGCCAGATCCAGCCTTCATCTCTGCATCACAGACAGCTTCCACCAATGCTGGGTTTCAATCTCCTCCTGATGTCAAATTTCAGCCCAGCCCATGAAACCCACCCCCTGCCTTGGCTCTTGCATCGTGAGCTGGAAAGTCCTCCTATGCTCAAGACTTTGTAAGTGATGTTTGCAGGGAAGCAGCAGTTTTATTCACTCTGTACTTTATGTCCTATTTCTTTTGTGGCTTTTCTCTCTTATGTGACAAGAAACAGCTGTTTGTGTTGGGGGAAGCCTCTTTCTTGAGCTAAATCCTTGCCTTTGCTGGAAACAGCTCTTTCAGTTGCTCCAGTGGCACTGAAATCCCCTGGAGTCAATAAAACTTCTCTAAGGAGCATTTCTACTATCAAGCTTTATTTTTGTATCTAAAAGAAGCATTTAGACTGTCTTTGAAGAGGTTTATTTCTCTTAAAATATGAACAAGATTCTAAATCTAAAATTCTAAATCAATGCAACTTTTTATAGGTACGACTGCTGAAAAGCAAAAAAAGGGGCAGAAGACTTCTTTCCTGCATAATTTCAAGTTAAACGCTGAATCTACAGGTTAATCCTGCAAACTGTCTCATGAGTAACTTGACTCAAACACTGACCTGTTTGGGGCCACTCAGATGAGTATAGTGTTAACCTATTTTGTGTTACAATTTGCAGAATCTGGGCTATTAGATTAATAGCTAATTGAGGCCAGGACTGCCTGCTACTGTTTAACACACAGCACAAAGCAGCTTTCTACTCCTGCTAAGAGCCTCCAGGTAGATCTCCAGTAAGACTGAACAATAACAACAGATTGCTGATGACATCTGGAGCAACGTCCCTGCCCTATGAACTCTCCGTCACATTTTACACCTCAAATCAGGTTTGAAGTTTTAAAGCTGGATAAATGTGCAAGCTTGGTTAGATACACTCACATAGATAAGATAATGGGCAAGAAGTTACATTGCAGGACTTCTCAGTTTCTGGTACAATTTGCGATCTCTGTAATTCTGTCATAACTTACCAGTTTACTTGACATTCCCACTTAGAAAGTGCTTTCCCCAAGCTCTGGGCAACTCATTCTGTTTAAAACATACCACCACTAAATCTGTACTCTAACACAGTGAAATTAATGACCGTACCGTACTCCAACTTTCACATTGGTAGACTAGAACTCCCAAACCAGATACATTTTCAGGATTCCCTGGGAGAAAAGGGAATAGGAGCGATAAAATGTTTCTCTGCCACCCAAGTATGCACTTGATGGAGAAGAGTCGGTGGTCATAAGGAGCTCCCAGCACCCTAGGCCCCACAATAAACTCACCTCAGAGCCCTCAGAGCCATACAGTTTATGGGAATATTTCTCAAAACTTCTCATGAAAGAGTTGGTTTTTATCAGAATTGTGAAGGTTTTCTATATATGTTTCTCCCTGTGCTTTTACTCCTTACTGTGTTTACACTTATACAAATATGACTTCATCCTTTATTTACCACCATCACCACCACCAGATAACAGTGGGCCAGGAGGAGATGGACAGAAGGGATTATAAACTCCTTAAGGTGACATTTCTGAATTTTTCAGAATTTTGTTTCCTCCCACAGAAAAGGCAGTAAAAAGGAAAGGGAGAACGATGTTTTCATCAGATCCCAAGGATCAAGGAGAAATAGCAAGTCCAGACTAAGTAACTCAAGAGTGATTATTCACAGAGAGATATCCCTCAAAGAAGCAAAGCAGATTAAAAGACATCAATGTTGAAAATGCTGTAAAGGTGCTTATGAGCAGGGACAAGATGAGGTCCTACTGCTTCCAAGGGATATTGTTATCAACATAGCAGTGTCCACTGTTACCATTAGAAAACCTTGCTACCTTCTTTTGCTCTGGTTGTGGAGCAGTACCCTGACCACAGAGAAAAACATTAAAATATAACACCCAATAGAATTAAAAACTCAGTAGATGGAGAGTGCTAATAGAGCATGCACTTTCTGGGAAAGCAAGATGATGCTGCCATTTTGCTATTAATGTCACAAATGACATTCCCATAAATGTTGCCAACTCTGTTCTGCTCAATATTTGTGAAATAAGAGAAAGTATTTTGTCTAGAACACAGCAATGATGATGATGCCCAGTTCATTCAACCAGTATATACAGGTGTCAACAACGGCATGGCAATAGGGCAGATAGATAAACAATCTGAGGAATGCTCTGCGTGCTACTGCCAAGTCACATCGGGTGATGCTCACAAGTTACTGCCTGGAAGAACGATTCAGACTCCACTTTATAACAGAATCTGCAATATTTATTTTGCATCTACTGTGCGTGAGTTTGAGTTAGTTTGCATTACTTTGCATTTTCAGCTTCTGGGGGCAACAGGCAAGAAGGAGATAAGAAGGCAAGGCAAGGAAGAAGAGAGATAGAGGCACAGCTAGTTTTAGGAACATAGTGAACAACTCAGTATTTCAGCCCTGTTACTTACAGCTGTACTACAACCACACTGCAAAGCTGGCAGATTACATCCTTGCCCAAATATGCGTCCACAACTTCCTTTCAGCCACGCTGGCAAACACAGCTTCAGGTTGCTAACTGTTTGGACACCACAATGCAGAAAGCCTGTGGTGTAGAAATACCCTCAGTGGTATATGTACAGGGAACTTTGTAAGGGGTTAATTTTGCTCTAAGGGATTTTCTGCAGATAGAAATCACAGAGGTCAAAAGCCTAATAGGATTTTTTCAAAGGATTGGACAATGCAAATACCCACAGTTACATTAGAGATAATAGCTCTAGAGATAATAATGATATGTTTTATAAGACATAAAACCCCCTCCAGCTTCAGAATAGAAGCCAGCCATTAAACTGCTTATGATGACAGACAAACGTACCTGCATGGGCTTCTTATTTCAAAACTGTCAAGTGCCAGAGATTTATGCCTTTTTCCTCAGAAGCCGCAAGCAACAGCCTCACTCAGAAACTGTATTCTATGCTGACCTGATACTGAAAGATGATACTGAAACAAATATAACTACTTCTACTTTTTGCTATAATCTCTGATTACACATGCATCTGAAGCATTTCACTGGATTCCACACAAATGAAGGCCCTGGAGATGTGAAGCTCTCTGTGTAGTCCTAGACATGCCTGGCCAAGCACAGGAGAGCATGATGATAGGAACTCAGGTTTTGCTAACATTTCTGCAGCATCATGCCCCAAAGAGTGCACTGAGAAAGTTAAACAATAAATAATACATTCTGAAATGCAATACTTTCCATGCAGTCACCTCCAAGGCTAGGAAGGAAGCCCTGAGACCAAGCCAACTGCAGCTCAGCATTACTGCAGGGGCACAAAAATTGGCTGAGGACCAGCACTGTTTGTCTTTGGAGCAGCTACCGCTTCAAGATGGGGAGAGATTCCTTCTCCTGGAATTCCAGCATCCTAAAGTCTCCATTAAGGCCATTGAAATCCAAGCCTTCGTAACCTCTTCTACATTATAAAGGTGGTTCAGATAATTAGTGAGGAAATTTTTCATACCTCTTCTGTTTCTTCTGGGGTTCTCTCTGAAGTGGGACCTAATCTAATACGTAGTTTTGATGATGGAAGGAGCACTCTATTCCTAGGCACAAAAAGAATAGTTGAATATAAATTAGAATCATCATATTTGCCAGAGAAGACAGGAGAAGGAAAATTCACAGTCAGAGCTGGAATATTATTGCACCATATGCTTTCCAACAGCCAAGCACAACAGGGTCCCTCCACAATCCTTGCCTTACTGCACCCTGTTGTATTTCCACCTGGAAAGACATATGGCAGTGCCTAAGAGAGAAATGCTTCCTTTTTCTTTTTTTGGTGTTAATGTAATTTCCCAGCTTTAAAGGAACATTTGATTATGAAACACGCTCAGGCCAAGGATAAAAAAAAGCTCTTATAACTATCCTATCATCACTCAGATAAGCAGAAATATTTAACAGTGGTATTATTGTAGCAGTAATGCTTTTCACCTCCCCACAGTAGCTCTAAGAGAGTTATCTTGGATCACTTCTGCTTGAAGAGGGCTATATTGAGTCACTTTTTCAAAAAAAAGTCCATAAAGTTGATTTTTACAAGCCTCACCATAGTTGTGGTATGAGAGGAAGATGGTGAAATTCTGGATTTGCTTCATCAGCCTGGATTAATATGATTATTGTGGAGGGTTGTTCCACAGCCACCCCCCTTTAGTGAGGGTGCCCTTCCTCCGGTTGTCTCACACTGCACCTTAGCCCTGTGATATCCATCTGCCTTGGCAGGCTGTAGCCAGAGATAAAGTTTGAATGCCCCAGGCAGCTGATCCAACTGGGCTTTGAAGTATCAACTCCTCCATCCCAGACTTGAAAGTGCTCACAGTGGTTTTACCAATGAAGGAACCTGGCTGCCAGGTCTGGCTCAAGCTGGGAGCTTTCAGTCTTAATCTGTTCGCTTCCTGAGTAATAAAGATCCAGAGACTCCTTAGAGACTTCAAACCCTGTACATATGAGTTTACCAAGACTGCTCATTCCTGATAGAGCTTCTTGAAATTGTGTTTACTTCTGCATTGGCTTTGCTCAGGGCAGCCTTATTGCATTGCCACTTGGCCTATGCCATTCTTTTCAATCAATTACAAAACATATCCTGCTCCCAGATAAACAGATGTGACCTTTTCAGTGCAATTTGGCAGATGTTCTCAATGTAGCAAAGTATCTCATCCCGCTTGGTGGGTTGCGAGATGGGTGAATCTTTTCGATTCTCCGACAGTTTGTGTACTGACAAAAGCCGATCTCTGCTCGGCAGAGCCGCGTGGTCGGTAGAGTCACGACAATGACTCAGAAGAACAGTCTGGCCAGCAACTTTATTAACTGGCGAATTCCACAAACGGACAAACTTAACGACCTGGCAAGCCTAACGAACGAACAGAGGCGATTTGGCAATGGAGCTATTTTCCAGGCAACCCGTCACAATTTATCCCAAACTTGCATATATTGGAAGAGTAGAGGAAGAGAGAAGCGAGAAAAGGAAAGGAAAAGAGAGGAGGAAAGAGAAAGGAAAAGTATCACCACCTTGGAGATGGAGATGACGATGACGATGACGATGACGATGACGATGACGATGACGATGACGATGACGGACGTGGCAATCCTCCAATGGTGGGCGCGCGTGGTTCCCTGGGGGGCGTGTCTTTAATAGGCTAATCCCTGCCTCCAGGTACGCCCCTTCAGGACTTACATGGTTCTTGTTCTAGAAAGTTCTCAATCTTCTGCGCAGGCGCTGGGGAAGGGGGGTGGTCGCAAGCCCCTTCCTCAGATCAGCTCTGTGTGACCTCTGGCCATACATAGTAAGGTCCGGCGGAACCCGGAACCGCGCATCCTCCGATGCACTCTCCATGTCCCGCACGTCCCCCTCTCGCTCTCCCCCACCCCGTGCTCGCCGACCTGCTGCCGCCATGCAAATAGCGCCTCAAGTCGCCACAATGTTTGAGACGTTAACTCTTTCAGTCTCTCACACAAAGTTACCAGAAAGCTGAGCAGTAGCCCTTATTTAATTGACTGGAGAAAATCTGCCTGCATTCTTCCTGAAGCAGAAAAACACTTCATTCCTTGTACTTTCCCTTCCTTTTCATTCTGTTTTAAAACCAGAATTGAATGAACACTACGACTAAACTTTCTTGAATCTTTGATAAAACATAACTACTTCTACATCCATATCACCATATTTAATATTATAATATAATTTAAAATAATCATATTTAATTATAAGTATTGTAACGATAAATTATGATAAGGTAGGGAAGCATTATTAATTTCATTCACAAGCATGGACCTCCTAGCAAAAAGATTATGTAATTTTCCAGCAATGTCTTTCATTTATTTCCTAAAGTCAGGTGCCTTATTTATGAGACCAACCCTCAACTCTAAATGAACTTGGTTCAGTTATGTTCTTGTTCATTTGGTATATGTAGACAAGCAAGTGTGTTTCACTAGCACAAATGATCACACGATCCATTTCACATTTACACATACCGGTCTTTGCAAAATGCTAATTTTTACAGCTTGGGTTTTCAAAAACAGTCATTTTGGGCCAAACTATTTCAAACCAACGACAACAGCAATCTCACTGATTTAAGGAGAAAAGAATAAAGGCAACACAGAGACAGTACTTTTGAAAATAATATGCGCTGCTTTTATGTGTTAGTATCAATACCAGATATTCTTGCAAACCTTCCAGTGAAGGAGCAGAAATAATATCATGTGGCATATTCTACTAGTCATTCAGTCACAACAAATCACAGGCAAACAAAAAGCTGAAATGCCTTCCTGAAGTGCCTGTCTCTCTTCATTGCGAAGTAAGGCCTCCAATGTAGATATCTTTGTTAAATGCCTAATATTTTGTGAGATGGACCCAGGCATGTCTGAAGCGCAGGCAAAATCTGAAGAGATCGCTTGACTATAGCCAATGCATAATTTAAAAAAAAGTAGCAAAAGAAGTCATCAGCTTTCTGATTAATAGTTTTAAAGGAATTGCATACTGTTAGGAAAAAGCCTATGAGGAAAAGAAAAGTTAAAGTCACACAATATATAACTATATACCCTTGATTATCTGAATTTCAAGATGAAATTAAGTTTAGTGGGACAGTCAAGGGTTCAAACCCACAGGCTACTTGAGATGAGAGGTTACAAAGTTAAAAAAATCTATGGCAACAGATTAAGGAAACTTTCAGCTTTAAAAGCAGTGCTACCCTGGAAAATCCCAAAAGTTTGTAGTGAAATTATTCATTGCCTTTCAAAGATTATTATACCATACAGCTTCAACTTACAACTAGTAGGATTTTCTTTCCACAGTCCTGAAAATCAACACAAATTTTAGACTTTTTCTACTCTTTACAAGGTTTACTGGCATCAGTTTCACAGATTTTCTAACACTGTATTGGTCAGGTACCTTTTTGCTGCCATGAGCGCATCCATCACAGGCTTTTATTCATATAGAAATATTGTAAAGCAGAAGATTCACAGTGGTATTTTGAGGTAAATGGTCCACTGCTTGCTTGATGAAAAATTTGCAGGACTGGTCCCTGTTAGTGGTCCAAAAATTATGTGAATCATTAGTTGTAAAGAAAGAGTTGCCCCATCAGGCATTTTACAACAGCAAAAGCTTTTGTTGTAGAGTGGCTTAGTAATAAAGTTGCATTTTTTTCTTCTCATGCATCATTACTAGAAATCAGATCCAAATAGTTAATCTACTGAAACATGCATAAACCTGCTGTCTTCAGAGGATCCCCTCAGAGGTGTTAATGGTAGGTTTAGAGAAGTGTGATTGGTAAATAAAACAAATAGGCTACAGATTGATCTCAGTTAACTGCAGTGTCTTAACAGTACTAATACTGCAAATGAGAAAATATTTTAGTCAATACATTTGAACAAGACACAAATAAAACCCTGGATTTACAGACCAAGATAAGTTGTTGGCTAAAGTGGTGCCATTCTTATCTAGGCAGGGTTCAAATTTTAACTGTTCTGGGGAAAATCCTATATACAAGCAGGC
The DNA here is from genome assembly GCF_035582795.1 of Mycteria americana. Classification (NCBI taxonomy): domain Eukaryota; kingdom Metazoa; phylum Chordata; class Aves; order Ciconiiformes; family Ciconiidae; genus Mycteria; species Mycteria americana. Next base: position 12,401,914 of record NW_027445436.1, read on the forward strand.
AAAGACAGTCTTGAGCTCTTCAGATGCACTCGAAACTCTCAAGATCTGAGGCAACAGCAGCGTGGAAGCTATACAATAATGATAATGGAGTGCCACCCCTGAGTTAACACACTCCCTGAGAAAAGACAGACATTATTAGCTCAAAACCAGACCAAATGGGCTATCTGACTTTCAGGTCAGAGCTGCCTTCTGCTTGACTAACCTGGATGATAGCCAGAGAAGGTCCTGCCTGCCTACACAAGTCCATGTACAAATAACCTTTTATAACACCCATCCTCCAAAACACTGAATGTTATCAAAATTAATTTGTATAGACGATGGGACCATTTGGCTCAGTTACAGCCATGGAAAACCAAGAACTCCATGCACTACAAAGCAAGCCAAATCTATCTGAACTGAATAGAAAGCAGAATCTAGACCAAAGTGCATCAGGCACTACATAGGAAAAACCTATGCATGTGTATGAGAAAGAGCAGATCCAGAGCAAAACAGGGCAAGTGAAAATGGATTAAAAACTCTGAGAAACACTGGAAGCAGGAAATGGCTCCTCCTGTTCCATCATGGCTTCTCCTGCCACACAGGTATTAACTAGCAAAGCAATCTTTTTCCTGCTCCAATAAGGCTTACTGAATAAAGACTCTGGCTCTGTACTCTCAATACAACGGTGAAGCAATACTGGGTACAGTTTGGTCCAACTTCTTTTCATGAAGCCTCAGCCACACTTTTACAAACCTCTTTTCAAAGTTTTTCAAATCTCCAAAATTTTCTGCTGTCTACCCTTACTTATGCTGCTGTAAACACAGAACAATTAATCACTTACATGAAATCATTTTAGATTCTCCTAGGCCATATCACAACATATGAATAAATTCAAGTCAGTGCAGAAGGCAGGTACAAAAATAATATATCACTTTGATTTCACTTATGCCCTTAAAATGTGTGCTGAATGGCACACAGCCCTTGGGCTGAGCTATTAGGAAGCATTTCTTTACCGAGAAGGTGGTCCAAACACTGGAACAGGCTTCCTAGAGAGGTGGTCAATGCCCCATGCTTGTCAGTGTTTAAGAGGCATTTGGACAATGCCCTTAATAACATGCTTTAACTTGGTCAGCCCTGAAGTGGTCAGGCAGTTGGACTAGATGATCGTTGCAGGTCCCTTCCAACTGAAATAGTCTACTCCTATTCTATTCTATTCTATTCTATTCTATTCTATTCTATTCTATTCTATTCTATTCTATTCTATTCTATTTCTATAGGCACAACTTTCATTCTTCAGGCACAATTTAGTTGACTCTATTGATTGGTTTTAGTGAAGTTACAACCAGAAGGGGTTTAGTACAGCACTCTTCATATCCATGGCTGAAGGTTATGCTGTGGAGGAGAGAATAAGGACAGTAATTGCTCCAGAAATATGAAAGAAGGCTGTGCTCTTAGTAAAAAAAATGTGGGAAGAGGAATGGTTAGCACCTGTAAGAAAATTTTGTAGGTAGTGTATAGGCTGAAAGATACTTTGTGTAAAAGTTGTTATTTTTAAATGGAAAGGAGGTCATGTAAAGAATAAAATGCCCATAAAGATGGCAAGCCAGTAAACACTGAGGTTTTTTTTCAGGGAGCCTGTTAATTTGGAAACTATTCAACAGTTTTATAAGGTTTGTTTTCCCGCACAGATTGGCATAAATTGGGATGCAATACAAGACAGAGAAAAATAAAGTTAATTTCAATGATATTTATAGGATCATGGCTGAGCACCAGCTGTGCAAAATAGTCCTTAAATTGTGTGTGTGCATGCACACAGGCACAAGGAAAAAGTTTTGTAATCAGCCATCAGGTCTTCAGAAAGAACTCTCCATGTTGACAGAGAACTGTGCACAGAGCTGAAGTTCAGTCTGCGTATGGAAGTCCATACGAGTGTGCCCCGTTCTTCAGAACAAAACAACAGTGCTTTTCCTCTGTTGTGACACAACCAGGTTGATTAAAGGAAGCTATTTTATGTCTGCTTCACAACCCCTGAAAGATATGCTAAAAGAAAAATGAGCCTTTGGGTAGAAAAAGCTTGCCAGTGAAGTATCTGGTGAATATTTCCTCTTGTTCAGAGAAAACAGATGAATAAAACAGCACGTGTAAAGTCACAGGGGCTGAATGGCAAGAAGCTCTCAGCCTTTTTCTTTCTTGGCCAAGTAAAGGACTTTGGTTAAATAGATTATTTTGTTTCAAACACAGTTACTGACTACTGACAAGGCAGCAAAAGCATTGGGCTTACAGTCTATTCAGTGTGACGTTGCTAAGCGTCTGGCCGAAGGAGGTCTGGAGCTCTCATATCTAGCTTTTCCTCTGTTATAGTATTGCTTTGAGGAGTATGGTGCAACTAAAACCTGCTCTTTGATAAAATGAGTAATGCCTTTGAGGCAACATGTAATTCTGAACTCCTGCTGGCCATTTATGACCATTGAAATTGCTGTTTAATTAAAAAAAAAAGTGCAGGCCAGAATTTGCTAATCACATTCCCACTTTCTGCTCCTTCTTGAGTGCTTGCTGTTACTACTTTGATATCTTAAATGTATTTGATTGTATTAAACTTTATCTAATTGAGTAAAATCCTGCAAGTTCTCTTTGGGCAGAAGCCCTGTTGAAAGTAACAGGACAGTATTTTTCCACGCCTGAGGCTGGAAGTGGTTTCTGACAAGGACCATTCATTCTGTATGGCTGATACAGCCATTTATTCCATCCATAGTGCTTTATACATAATAATATGCTTGCATAATAGTTTGATTTGATATTCTTTTCTGATCTTCAATTCTTAGGAAGTACTACTGTATAAATTTTCCTTTAGTTTGATCCCAGAAGTTGGTGCTTTCAGTGAAGACATTCATGCACTCACTCTGTGCTTCGCAATTTAATTACCTAATATTTCTAAAAGACATTTTCAGGTGAAAGTCTGTATTAAAAATGTGAAGTGCTGTTATTACTTTAGTGTCTTTCATGTCAGCAAGTTATTTTTAAAGGGGTGCGATGTCATCTTTGCATTTCAACAGGGAACCGATCAGTCATTTAACTTATTTTTAAAACTAACTAATAAGGGGTTATGGCACCGAGCCTGACTACCTGTTCAAAGCAAGCAATCAAACCTGCCGCTCTGCCACTAAACATCCCAAGAGGGAAAACCTACCGGGGCGGCCCTCGCAGCAGCAGAGCAGTAAAACACCACGGCCGCCTTGGCATCCCCCCCGCAGGTCTCGCTGAGGGGAAGGGACGGGGCTCCATCTAACGTTTCCCTGACAGAGCCTGAACGAGTGACGGAGAATTAGCGTGATGGCCGGAGTCGGGACTCTCTTCCATCTCCACACAGCACGCAGTAACCTGGAGTTCACAGCCACGGGGCTATCACGGGAGAATTAATAAACCCAGGGACACCATAAGCCCCTGTGGTGGCGGGGGTGCCCGCGCCCAGCCTGCCACCGCCTCCCCGCGCCCTCCAGGGGCTCCCGTCCCCTCTAGTACCCCGGGAGCCGCCGCCGCCGCCCCTCCGAGGGACGCGGGAGACCCTTGGGGGCCGGGCGATGGCTGGGGGTCATGGCGGCGTTAGGGGTCCGGGCCACCGTTGGGAAAGAGCTCCGGGGAGGAGTGGCCAGGAGGCTCGCAGCGGGAGCGGGCAGCTCGCCTCCGGGGAAGGGTGGCAGCGGGAGCAGGGACCCCCCCCGGCCCCGCCGCCGTGAGGGGAGGCCGTCCTCCCCTCAGCACACCATGGGCATCGGCCAAACTGAGGAGCGCTCGGCGGGGGGAGTGGGGGGGGATGCTCGAGCGCGCCAACAGCTGATCTCGGCTCGTTCCCGCCTCCCGCAGCCCAGCTGAGGCGGCGGCAGATGGGATCCGGAGCCATCCGCTATGATAGTAAGTGCTCCCGCGGGGAGGAGGCCAGGCCAGGCGCGGTGCCGCCCGGGGGGTGGCCAAGCCACCGACCCACAGCGGTGCTCTGATGCAGCCGGGCTCTGCCCGCGCCTTAACAGAGGGCAGCTGCCGGGGACGGGGATCACGGCGGCCATCTTTCTCGCCATGCCTGTCACAGCGCTGCCTGTCAGGCGCAGCGGGCTGGGAAAGGGGTGGCGGGTCGGAGCAGCCCAGCTAGCCCTCGCCGAAGCACGGTACTTTTCAGGAGCTTCTCCTTATTCTCTCTCAGCCCTGGGGGCTGACCGAGTAGGGGGAGGTGGTTCCCACCCTCCTGGTGCTGACAGGAGTCCGGGGAGGCGGCGGCGCCTGGTAGCGCTGAGGCGGTCCTGACCGCGTCCCTTTCTGCCCAGCTGTGGGACTTGGGCACCGCTGAGCTTATTTATTTGTTTTTATCGCCCCCATGCTCTTTTATTAAAAGGGTGCCAGGTGCACGGGTCAGGAGGGTGTTGCTGCTTCTCTCTTTCTCCTCCTTTTGCAGATACGGGAAGTGCACCTTGTCACTGTGGGTCACAGATTTGAACGTTTCTGTGTTTTGCCCACCAACATGCGTAGTGAATTCAAGTGTAAGCTTTGAGCTTAAATCCCGATTATCAGTGTTTATAAGGGTAGGAGATAAAAGCATTTTCAATGAGGCTTGGAAAAGGCTACGCATATGTGTGAATTATACAGGGCTGCACTATACTAATCTTGAGGAAGGATGGTCTGACCTGAATCAGATCAGCAGCATTTTCTCAGGGAAATCAATCTGTTAGAAACACTGCAGGGTAGGTTGTGTTGTTTTGTTTTTAATTTATTTTTCACCTTAGCAAGCCTGCCCCATTATTTTAACTCCCTGCAGTTCTGGTAATGCATTTCACCTGTTTTGAGTCTCTTTTTATTCTAGTGAATCAGAATTTACCAGCCTGTTTCTGTGATAAACAGATGCTTGTACATGTTTGCATTTCTTGATGATTAATGGTATTGGAACCCTTTCCTTTTTTTTTTTTTTTAAATCTTGTAGTCTTTCATTGTATAAGTATTATGGTTTACTGAAATGGACATTCTAGTTACCTATGTCAGCTTCAATAAGTGTTTTCATTTGTCTTTGTTTTTAGAATATGTATTTCAGAATTGAAGCTATGTAATGGTTCATTACAATAAGAATTAACATCTTTAAGAGAAAGAGATGCCTTGCAGAAGAGGAAGGCAGTCTACTCTGGAGGCGTTACTGATAGCCAGAGATAAGCAACACTGCAGTATGGGCTACCCAAATGATGTAATGCAGTAGTTAAAAGGAGCAAGGTCGTTGTCTGGCTGTAGTGGCCTTGAAACTTGAGGGTTTTGGCAAAAGTGATGTTCTGCTTGGGATAACACTTGTAATAAAGCGGTGATGTTTCTCTCTTCTACAAATACTGCTTTCATCTCCTTCATTTTTTGCTTGCTGTTGCACATAGAAGACCTTAACCCCTCTGCAGCAAGCATTTCATAGCAAGATAACTTTGATCCGGTTGCTGTCTATCACAGCAGAACAGAAACTCTGTAACAGCTCTCTAATGAAAAACATTTAAAATTAAAACTGCTATTAATTTTTAATCTGGCTTTGTGTTTTCCATTGTATTTATGGCAAAAAAAAAATTGTGATGCCAGTGCCCCTCTCTCTTATAGAACAGCACATATGGTAAACTCTGTTTTGGCATTTGTGTAAATGAAGTGGTAAATAAAATGTTTGGAAGTGGATAGCATTTATTAATACATAATCCTGAAGTTCCTGCCAGAAGGCCTGGTAAGACATTAATATTAATGCTTGAATTGAGCTCTTTATCTTTTCTAATATACTATATTTTTTTAATGAGCTGATTAGCAGAAACTTAAGAATGGTTTACCCAGTTACATTAATAAGAACAGCTGCTATGATATAACAAAGTGAATTAAAAGTGAGCTAGCAGTGTTAAGCTCTTAAAAATACTCATTTAGGCCAAGGGATGAACCAAACAATAATAAAGGAGTGCCACTTACCTAAACTTGGCTCTCAGTATTAACTTCCTACAGGCTGAAAGCTTTGTGCCCAGGTGTATTATATTGTTGTAGGCCTGGCAAAAAGTACTAATGCAGTAATATCTAAGACACCGGACCTTCGGTTTCTGGGAAGGGATGCAGTCTTGTACTTGAGCAAAAGGATGGAAAGTTTGAAATAAAAATATGTTCATGTTGTTGGCATTGGCTTGCCATGAGACTTGTCAGCAGAAGCTTTGAGGTCACTTATGGAGGCCTGCCTCTTTACCTCCTTGACTGCGATGACTTCTTTTGAGGTATAATATTGTAGAGCTTTGGGTCCCACAGCCCATCTAATCACTTAAACTTGGTTGTAGATTCTCCTTGTCTTTGCCTTACCCCCCCCTCCTACCCCAGTACTGTCTGACCCTGCTCTTCTCTCATTGTGCTTCTTGGCTCTCCTTTCCTTTGCCATGACTTAGTGATTCTTTTCCATCTCAAACCCAAGTTGCTCCAGCTCCACCACAAAGCGATAGTAATATATTAATGACTTCTTGAAATACCAAGCAACTAAACCCATAAAACTAACATTTTACATGCATGTCTTATATAATGGTCACTCCGTGTATCTGTTTTCATTCTACTTTTGTAACAGTGGGACATAATTATCCCAGCTGGAGGGTAAGGCTCCATTGTTTTTAGGCACAAATCAAGGTTTTTACAACTCCAATACCATCCTTTCTCAGATTATATGAATAGCTTCAACAGTCCATAGGAGAACAGCCAGTCCCTTCAGAGGAACATGTGCATGAAGTTTACATTTAGAATTAATGTAAATGGACATGCGTAGGAGGCCTGTATGCTTAAAATATGAGGAAGAAATAAACTGTTATGGTCATCTCTGCTCCTTGCCCCAAAAGAAAACTACAATGTAGCCTGTGTATATAAATGTATTGGAAACTTGGAGACAACGGAAAAAATACAGGTTTCAGTTCAAAATGTGATATCTGTGCTAGTTAAATATTTATCAGAAGTAAATTTCACTTGTTCCATTAAGAAAGTGTATAATTAGCAAATACAGAGAGCATGTAGGTATACTTCTCAACACTTATGCTTATTTTATAATGTAAATAAATACTTATGTAGCACAGCTCTAGCACTGCGCTTAATTCTCGCCAAGAGTACTGTGTTTTTTTTTTTTTTTAGCACAGCACAATTTAAAAACAGGGAAAATTATAAAAGTAGAAAAGAAAAGTAGTGGTGCTGTTTTCTCTAAATGGAAAAGAAAGAGAAGAAAGAAATATTTCAAGGTCTCAGAAGAAGTATGTAAATTTTGCTGTGAGACTTTGGATGCCAGGACACCCTAGAACATTCTAGAAAAGAAATATCATTGTTTTTTATTAAACTGAAGAATAAGCTAACAGAACAAATTCAGAAATGAAGTGCCTTCATTTGAGGTGGATCACTGACAAAACCGTAAGCATACTCTAAAAATTTTCTTGTTTGTACTAAATTTTCTTTAGCAGAAAAAAAAAGGGGGTGGGTTGGTTGTTTTCTCCACTGCAGACTTTGAGGTAAGAAAGAAACTATAAATGTAGGAAGAGTGGGGAAATAATACATTTTGGGGGAAGAGGCCAGGCTGCTGCTTAGTTTGGGTATTTCTCATCTCTAAAAAGAACTTGACTATTTTAACTAGAAGTATTCCTTTTTTTAATAAGAACCATTTTCTTGAGAAAATGTATAATGAAAAGTTGAACTGAAGATCCAAAGTTAGTATGAGAATATGCACTAATAAGATATATATCAGAAGTGTATCTGTTCATGTAAAAAAAAAAAAAGGTTTGTCTCCTATATATAATTATATTTTGAGCTGGTCTGTGGTTTTGTTTTTTTTTTTAATTAATATCTTATCCTTGCAAGAAGACAGGCTCCCTGTGTTCAGATGCACTCATTAAGACCCAGACTGTGTTGGAAACCTTTGTTGGTGTAGCGATAGTAATGCATGTTTCATTATTTCTGTGTCATTTGCAACTCAAACACAGATGAGGAACCTATTTAAGTGTTTCTTATGGTATATTTTTCTTCACTTGAGCAACTAGTATAAACTACTGATGTGGTATGTGATTTTTGTGTTTGTTTGTTTAATATTCCCCATCATTTTTTCCTCCCAATTCTGTCTTTTTCTGTGTCCCTATGAAGCACTTCATGTATTAAAGGGATTTGCAAGAATAACCACGTTGACTGCACTCCTGTGACCTACAGGTGACTCTCATTACAGAATGAGACAGGCTCAGATTAGTAAGATCTCATCTTCCTTTGCTAAGTTGTCATGTATTTAATAGATAATTACCAGGGCTTCTGAGGGTCAAGGATTTTTTTCTGCAAATTGAAGGAGGGGAATTGTTCTTAGCAAGAGATAGAAGAATTATGGAAATAAGAAAAATTTCTTTCTGGGATATCATTTGTGAGAGGGGCTCTACAAATTTTGCACTTGGCTAATTAAAGTCTTTAAAGAGGTTTTTGACTGAGCTGGACCACCAGTTTCTAGAGCTGGTATGTTGGCTACAAAAGGAGAAGACCCAGCCTCTTCTTGAAACCAGGAAGTGGCTCACCTGAAAAGCCCTGGTGAAAAGAGCTAAAATCCCCAAAGACAAAAAGAAATGTTGTAAATATCTTGGTTGCTCAATGTTTCCTTTTAGTTTCCCTTTCGCAGATAATTTAGCCTAGCTTGCCAGTATTGTTGGCCTTAAGTAAGGAAGTTTAGATAGTAGAATTGCTAACGAGCATTCTTTATTTGAAGGAAACCTACATATGGTCTTTTCCCCCCCAATAATAATCATTAGAGTAAGAATGCTTTGCCTGTGTTAAATCCTTGGTTAGCTGAGATAGTTGCAATGTAGATAGATAAAAAGGAATTCTTCAGGCCCTGTGTCCCTGGAAAGGGCTGATAAGGAGAAGCTGCACAAGAAGCACCTGATTTTGGATATGCAAGGAAGGTATGAGCAAGACAAAGATGGACTGAGCATGCGTAAAGACAAAGTTCAGTCAGCGGTCAGAGTGATGAAGACTACTGACTTCCTCCAACGACCACCAGAGGATCCCTAACGACCACCTAAGGACTTAAGTACGCATGCGTCAGGGACATTTACATATATTAATGAGTTCCAAGAAATCTCATGTTTATATAAATTAATCTTATGAATATGTATGATTTTGCAACATATAACCTCTGCGATCTTGCTTGTTTGTCGGAGCACTTATGGTGGAGCGATCCCCAGCGCTGCCCAGCGCTGTAATAAAGGATGCCTGCTTAATAGTAATTCCGTTGCTATTGAGTTTTAATTTCGGGAACACTCTGAAACTCTGATTCACCTGTTGGGAGGTTTGGATTTTAAAGGGTAGTCTCCACGAATTTTGTTTCACTGGGAGATGGAGAGCAGGTATGGGAGGAAGACTTGGCAAAGTGAGGGGCAGTGGTGGGAGGAGAGAAGGATGCCTGCGGAAGCTCTGATGAGAGCTGCAGCTTGCAGTTGTGTGCATTAACCCTCCTGTAACATTTGGCAGGGATGAGCTGTTCTGTCTCTGCAGGTGGATTCTTCATTTTTGTGGCAGTTGACATTTTGTGATATGAAATCTAAGCCATATTTTAAGTTATGCCTCCACTCTTTGTACTTACAAAAACATGCCAAAAATGTGAACAACTATTTGTAATACTAAGCTTAAAAGTATGAACAGCTTCATTTCTCCTTTGGATTGTGAATTTAATAAGAAATAGCAAAAGTTTAAAATGTCACATAGAAGTTTGTATGATTTAAAAGGAAACAATAGCTGGTTTTCTTTTTTTTTTTTCTCCCTCATCCAGGTGAATTTCACAGTAGACCAGATCCGAGCAATCATGGACAAGAAGTCAAATATTAGGAATATGTCTGCGATTGCTCATGTTGATCATGGCAAATCAACCTTGACAGACTCCTTGGTGTGTAAAGCGGACATCATTGCTTCAGCCAGAGCAGGAGAAAGGCAATTCACGGACACACGGAAAGATGAGCAAGAAAGATATATCACAATCAAGTCTATGTAAGAATTTGTTTGTATCTTTCTTTTTTCTTTCTTTCTTTTTAGTCTGAAGACAGAAAAATGGTCTGCTCAAGCCTTGCATCTTGTCAGATCTTTTTTAAGTTGACATGTGAATCAAGCTGTGCATTACAGAACAGAAGTTCACAGTCTTCGGAGTGCAATCTGGGCAATATTGGAGTAGAGCTTGTAAGTGATATCTAGCAACCACTCTTACCTGCTTCTCACTATGGAGAAAGATGCTTTCAGGAAGATTTTTAGTAGTAACTTTCATTTTTATTGGATTGCTTACAGACTAATACCCTGTTCCTCCAAGCCACTGTGGTGGGCTGTGTCTTATTGTTCCTCTGTCTTTGATGTCTGCAACTGCAAAGTTAACAAGTTGTAAAGTGATTTGGAGCACGACTCTACAAGTGTCTGACAGCGATATTATGCTGTGACTACTATCCTGAGGTGTTGATTTTGAATAAGAATAAAAATTAATTACACCCAAAGGAGAATTTTAGATCCTAAGAACTTTAGAAATTGAAATATTGAAGTCTTCTTGTGGTTTTTCCTTTATCAAGAAATATTGGCACTGTAATAGAACAGGTATAGTTGCCTGACCAATGCAAATGTTTAAATCAGCAAATTATGAAACATTATTAAATTATTAAAATGAATTGTCTTCTCTTACAGGGCAATTTCTATGTATTATGAACTCTCAGACAACGACTTGGCCTTCATCAAACAGTGTAGGGATGGTTCAGGTTTTCTTATTAACTTAATTGACTCCCCCGGACATGTTGATTTCTCCTCTGAAGTTACAGCAGCTCTCCGTGTCACTGATGGTGCCCTTGTTGTGGTGGACTGTGTTTCAGGTAAGCATGCTCTTCTAATTAGAAAGACCTCAGTGTATTTTATCTTCTTCCTCTTAAGAAAAAAAAAATCATGAGTGATGGAAGAAGCTTCTTTCTCTGAAAGTTTGACTTCTAATGGTATGAATTCTGATTTGCAGTCTCAGCCCATGGTCTTTCCTGTATCTTAGAGGATTATATCCACTTTGTATCCAGCTTGTGGGTTGAATATAGAGTAACTGAGGAAATAAAGTCAACCTTCAGTAAAATCCTAGGGAATGGAGCTGCCTGTCATTCTCCTCCTTCAGTTAGAAAATGGAGCGATACATGCAACTGAGTAATGACGGTTTCAGGGAGCACCGAGACTACCACCAAATTTCCAGTTTGAATTTCCCAGTCACCACTGTACAAAGTAGATTAGAGATCTTGCCCATATATATCATGCATGTTTTAATTGTGCTTGTATTTTTTAAGGGGTTTGTGTACAGACAGAGACTGTTCTGCGGCAGGCTATTGCAGAACATATCAAACCAGTACTGATGATGAACAGAATGGATCATGCTTTGCTGGAATTGCAGCTGGAGCCTGAGGAACTTTACCAGACATTTCAGCATATTGTGGAAAATGTCAATGTCATCATCATTTCCACCTATGGAGAGGGTAAAACTGGACCAATGGGTAATATTATGGTAAAGAAAACTTAAAATTTTGCTGTGGTTGAAATCCTATTTTGGAGAATACCAGCCTTGATATGAAACAATTGCATACATTTATAGCAGTTCAAATCTCTGGCCAACCTGAAGGAGCCATTCTTCAGTTCCCTTCCACCCCCACTGTTTCATACTTTTTCTTTTGGGGATATTATTTCAGACCAACCAACTGGGGAGCAAAAGCAACTAGGAGAGAGGAGAGAATTCATAAAGCAGATCATCCTCTAGTGATACTTTCTCACTAACAAAACGTGTAACCTCAAGCCAGTTGCTCAGTGTCATTCAAACATCAAATGTCAGATATTTGCCTGGGGCAAACTGCTGAAGGGAAGCTATGGTTGAAAATTTAAGGCAAAGGACCAGAAGCCAGAAGATTAGCTTTCTGTGCCTGACTTTGCTGCTTATGTCACTTACATGACAAGAAATGTAGCCTTTCTGCTATTCCTGACTGATGTTTAATTTGTTCTTTTCTGATCTGAAGATGTAGGTCTCTGCTATTCTACCAGTAATTATATTATAATATGCTGGATATCTCTGGAAGGATGGTTTGAAACTAGAAAGACAAATAGTATTTCCTATATTGCAGCTGAGAATTGTAAAATAAAAAAACCAAAGTCAACTGCAAGTCTTCTCTGATGGTCCAGCTGTTAGAGAAAGGAATTGTCAGAATCAGGCTGCTTCAGATATTATTTTTTCCATGAAATAGCTACAAGACAGACCTTCTCACCAGAGTTTTCAGACCTGGTTCCCTTTGTTTAAATGTGATCATCCTGTACTAGTTTGTTTTATGGCTAAAATTGACTGCAGCTTAATCTAGTTACTGGAACAAAGGACTCTTGGCTAGGATTGTATTCTGATTCTTATAGTCCATGAATTTCAGCCATTCTTAAGTCAGACCAGTTTTATCTGTGTGGCAGGAATGAGCCACCTATATTTTAATTTCCAGAGAAAGTTCACTAACAACTCAATATTCTTTACAAAGTCATAATCCTCCAAATCCTACTTAGCACTTTACAGATATATTTCTGAAGTTTTTATTTTAGCCTTTGATATAAATATTTCCACTGTGCGGGACAAAGTAAGATTCTTGCTTCAAAGTAGTATTCAATAGACCCATTTTAGGGGAGATATTTCCTTGTTCTATGTTTCAGAAAATATTTGGCATCTTTACTGATCCTACCTGTCATTGAAAGCAATTCATACATTTCGAAGCAGTGTTTTGTGAAATGCATTCACTTTTTTTCCCCTTTTAAAGGTTAATCCAGTTATCGGTACTGTTGGGTTTGGCTCTGGTCTGCATGGCTGGGCATTTACTCTGAAGCAGTTTGCTGAGATGTATGTAACCAAATTTGCTGCCAAAGGTGAAAAAGCACAACTCCCTCCAGTTGAGTGTTCAAAGAAAGTGGAAGATATGATGAAAAAACTCTGGGGCGATAAGTAAGTAACACAGTACGCATGGAATGAATATAGATATATGCTTAGATACCACAGTGATACTCTAAGGATATCAGTGATGCATACCAGATGTATACATGTTGAGTTTGTGCTTCTGTAAAACTAAGCTTTCATAGACAGCTTAGAAAGCTAGTTAGAGACGTGAGTTTGTAACTCTTACAACAAAAATATGTATCTGAGAAACAGCATATCTGCATTACAAGCAATTGCCTATGTGCCTTCTATGGTGAGTTCTGATAACCTGCTCCATAAGAGCAGAGAGAGAAGATTCACTCTCAGAACTTCAGAACATAAATGCTTTTATTGAACTGCATAGTTAAAATTAATACACAACACAAGATTATGGACCAAATCCAGTCTTTTGATACCAATGAGTATTTCTGTGAGTTTAATGAACCTTAAATTGTATCTCATAGACAATGGAATTAATTTCCTATTAGAGATCTACACAACTTCCTGTTAACTGAATGCTTTATACATGTGTGAAAGCTCAATATATTTGCTTGTCTTCTGATGCCTTATAATAAATTAACCTACCTTGACTCATTTAGCTCATAGGGTACTCAAGATTTATCTTGTATGGTATTTAAAAGACAGTTATAGATAACAGGGTGGAGTAAGAGAATTCTTGGCAACAGGTTTGCTTACAGTGCCTAGTTCCCTGTAAAAGCCTAAAAATGCACGTTGAAGTCAGTGTTTTTAAGTTGTCCTGGTTTTGGCTGGGATAGAGTTAATTTTCTTCCTAGTAGCTAATATAGTGCTGTGTTTTGGATTTAGTATGAGAATAATATTGATAACACAATGATGTTTTAGTTCCTCCTAAGTAATGCTTATAATCAAGGACTTTTCAGCTTCCCGTGCTCTGCCAGGCACACAAGAAGCTGGGAGGGGGCACAGCCAAGATAGTTGATCCAAACTGACCAAAGGGCTATTCCGTACCATATGACATCATGCTCAGTATATAAACTGGGGGGAGTTGGCCGGGGGGTAGCAATCACTGCTTGGGGACTGGCTGGGCATCAGTCAGCGGGTGGTGAGCGGTTGCATCACTTGGGGTTTTTTGTATGTTTGGGTTTTTTTTCACTGGGTTTTGTTCCTCTGTCTCTCTCCCTCTCTCATTATTTTCCTTTTCATTACAATTTTTATTATTATTATTGTTATTATTATTATTATTATTTTTTTTTTCAATTATTAAACTGTTCTTATCTCAGCCCACGAGTTTTCTTACTTGTGCTTTTCCGATTCTCTCCCCCATCCCACCCGGGGGGGGGGGAGGGTGAGCAAGCAGCTGTGTGGTGCTTAGTTGCTGACTGGGGTTAAACCATGACATAAGTGTAGTAAAAAACCTCAAAAACCTAAACAAAAAAGCCATACTTTGCCTCCCCAAACATCTAACAGTTATTGCTACATTCAAATAAGGATTAGCCACTCTTCTGCTATTTTAATCTCTGCTTAAATGTGAAACTTTACAAAGTTTTCTTTTAAAAATAACTAAGCAGAAATTTGCAGGAAAAGTGGATACTCCTCAAGTTCAAACTGGATGAGTAAAAATAAACAACATCTTTAGATATTTGGTCCAGCAACTGGAAAATTCATCAAGTCAGCCACTAGCCCAGATGGAAAGAAGTTGCCAAGGACATTTTGCCAGCTAGTTCTGAATCCTATCTTTAAGGTAAAGCAATATTTTGTCTTGATTTGATTGCAAGGGTGTAAGGGGAGACTTTTTTTAATTTAGCAGGTTAGCTCTTAGGAAAGCCATCCCTCTTTATAAAGTAGGTCCATACTTTCTATAGAGACTAGAAAAATTCTGCAGTATAAGAAGAATGTGCAAAAGGTGGGACAGAAGTAGAAGGCAGCAAATCTGAATAGTCTGTTCACTGAAATAACATATTCTGCATATCATTAGATTAAAGATTTGTGTGTCTTGTGTGTGAACCTCTTCTGATAGGAATTTGGAATTTCCTTTGGAATTAGAAACATTCGATATAATTTGTGAATCTTGAGCTGTATGATCCTTGCGAATAGTTTCTCAAACAAAAGCCCAGAACAGAGAAATCAGAGGGTTTTCAGATGTAAAACATGTTTAAGATAACAGAGACAGGTTTTGCTTACCATTTATATTACTTACTCCAGTCGCTATAAACTTGTTTCAGATCTTTGATGCCATTATGAATTTTAAGAAGGAAGAGACAGCCAAACTGATAGAGAAACTTAATATCAAGGTAGACATTGAAGATCGAGATAAAGAGGGGAAAACCCCTTCTTAAGATAACTTGGCCTTTCTACTTCATTAGAATTGCCAGTGTGGTAGCATTTCTTACCCTTGAGCCGTGTAACAAGAACAGTCTTTTAGGTCTTTCTAAAATACACAGAAACTTACCTTAATTGTCTTTTTATAATCTGGTCAATGGTTAATTTTTGCATCAGGAAAGGGAAGAAAATAGTCCAGATCCTCCTGAAAGCAGGTTTTGCCATAAAACAAAGTAAGGTCAAGGGACCTGCACAGGAGATCCAGTTTTTAGGAATAAAATAGCAAGATGGACATCGTCAGATCCCAATGGATGTGATCAACAAAATAACAGCCGTGTCTCCACCAACTAGCAAAAAGGAAACACAAGCTTTCTCAGGCATTGTGGGTTTTTGGAGGATGCATATTCCAAACTACAGTCTGACTGTAAGCCCTCCCTACCAAGTGGCCTGGAAGAAGAATGATTTCCAATGGGGCCCTGAGCAACGACAAGCCTTTGAACAAATTAAATGGGAGATAGTTCATGCAGTAGCCCTTGGGCCAGTCCGGGCAGGGCCAGATGTAAAGAATGTGCTCTACACTGCAGGCAGGGAGAATGGCCCTACCTGGAGCCTCTGGCAGAAAGCACCAGGGGAGACTTGAGGTTGACCCCTTGGGTTTTGGAGTCGGGGATACAGAGGATCCGAGGTCTGCTATACTCCAACTGAAAAAGAGATATTGGCAGCATATGAAGGGGTTTGAGCTGCTTTGGAAGTGGTTGGTACTGAAGCACAGCTCCTCCTGGCACCTCGACTGCCGGTGCAGGGCTGGATGTTCAAAGGGAGGGTCCCCTCTACACATCATGCAACTGATGCTACGTGGAGTGAGTGGGTTGCACTGATCGCACAACGGGCTCGAATAGGAAACCCCAATTGCCCAGGAATCTTGGAAGTAATTATGGACTGGCCAGAAGGCAAAGATTTCAGAATATCACCAGAGGAGGAGGTGATGCGTGCTGAGGAGGCCCCCCTGTACAACAAACAACCAGAAAATGAGAAGTAATATGCCCTGTTCACTGATGGGTCCTGTCGTATTGTAGGAAAGCATTGGAGGTGGAAGGCTGCTGTATGGAGTCCTATACGACAAGTGGTAGAAACTGCTGAAGGAGACAAGGAATCAAGCCAATTTGCAGAAGTAAAAGCCATTCAGCTGGCTTTAGACATTGCTGAATGAGAAAAGTGGCCAGTGCTCTATCTCTGTACTGACTCATGGATGGTGGCAAATGCCCTGTGGGGGTGGTTACAGCAATGGAAGCAGAACAATTGGCAGCGCAGAGGCAAACCCATCTGGGCTGCAGCATTGTGGCAAGATATTGCTGCCCAGGTAGAGAACCTGGTTGTAAAAGTATGTAAAGTAGATGCTCATGTACCCACTGAGGAACATCAAAACAACCAGCAGGTGGATCAGGCTGCTAAGATTGAAGTGGCTCAGGTGGATCTGGACTGGCAACATAAGGGTGAATTGTTTATAGCTGGGTGGGCCCATGACCCCTCAGGCCATCAAGGAAGAGATGCAACATAGAGATGGGCTCGTGATCGAGGGGTGGACTTAACCATGGACACTATTGCACAGGTTATCCATGAATGTGAAACATGCGCTGCAATTAATCAAGCCAAGCAGTTAAAGCCTCTGTGGTATGGAGGGCGATGGCTGAAATATAAATAGGGGGAGGCCTGGCAGATCGATTCTATCACACTCCCACAAACCCGCCAAGACTAGCGCTATGTGCTTAGAATGGTGGAAGCAACCACCGGATGGCTGGAAACATATCCTGTGCCCCATGCCACCACCCAGAACACTATCCTGGGCCTTGAAATGCAAGTCCTATGGCGACATGGCACCCCAGAGAGAATTGAGTCAGACAACAGGACTCATTTCCGAAACAACCTCATAGACACTTCGGCCGAAGAACATGCCATTGAGTGGGTATATCACATCCCCTATCATGCACCAGCCTCCAGGAAAATCGAACAATACAATGGGCTGTTAAAGACTACACTGAGAGCAATGGGTGGTGGGACATTCAAACATTGGGATACACATTTAGCAAAGGCCACCTGGTTAGTCAACACTAGGGGATCTGTCAATCGAGCTGGCCCTGCCCAATCAAAACTTTTACGCACTGTCGAAGGGGATAAGGTCCCTGTAGTGCACATAAAAAACATGCTGGGGAAGACAGTCTGGGTTACTCCTGCCTCAGGCAAAGGCAAGCCCATTCGTGGGATTGCTTTTGCTCAAGGACCTGGGAGCACTTGGTGGGTAATGGGAAAGGATGGGGAAGTCAGATGTGTACCTCAAGGGGATTTGATTTTGGGTGAGAATAGCCAATGAACTAAATGGTATGATGGTAATTGCTATATAATACTGTGTGTCATCACTTTTATGGTTGCTACATGCCATATCAATGGTATTTCAGTGAGAATCTCCCAGATTAATGAAGAATGAACTTTGATGAAAGCAAGCAAAGTGCAGCAGTGATGGAACCAGAACTGGCTTCAGCATGCAACAACCCAACACCACACACCATCTCTTCTGCCCTGAAGGACTGTTATGACAGATGGAGCCCAAAGTCATGGACTAAATGACCTCAACAGACGTTTTAGAGGGATGGCCCATAGACCAAGGGAATGATATCTGTGTGTATATATCAAAAGACAGGGAAAGTGGTGGTGATTAATTGGAATGTATTGGAAAGGGTAGAGCCTGGGCATGATGTAGATGGTATAGAATAAGGGGTGGATGCTGTCCTGGTTTCGGCTGGGATAGAGTTAATTTTCTTCCTAGTAGCTGGTATAGTGCTGTGCTTTGGATTTTAGTATGAGAATAATATTGATAACACGCTGATGTTTTGGCTGTTGCTAAGTGGTGTTTACACTGGTCAAGGACTTTTCAGCTTCCCCTGCTCTGCCAGTTGCACAAGAAGCTGGGAGGGGGCACAGCCGGGATAGTTGATCCAAACTGGCCAAAGGGCTATTCCATACCATATGACATCATGCCCAGTACAGAAACTGGGGGGAGTTGGCCGGGGGGTAGCAATTGCTGCTTGGGGACTGGCTGGGCATCGGTCGGTGGGTGGTGAGTGGTTGTATCACTTGGTTTTTTTCCTGGGTTTTTTTCCTCTCTTGCTCTCTTGTTGTTTTCCTTTTCATTACAATTTATTATTATTATTATTGTTCCAATTATTAAACTGTTCTTATCTCAACCCATGAGTTTTCTTACTTTTTGCTCTTCCAATTCTCTCCCCCATCCCACTGGGGTGGGGGGAGGGTGAGTGAGTGGCTGTGTGGTACTTAATTGTCGACTGCGGCTAAACCACAACACTCTTGAACTTGGCTCCTGCTAGCTTCAACTGATGCTTCCTTTGTATCTTTATCCACTGTGTCCACGTTGCTTAATGTTTAGCCTTTTCTGTCCATTCTGCTCCATTGCTGGTCTTTCCATGCTGAGGAGTCCTAACTTGCTAAGCAAGTTTCTTTGCATGGAAGCCAGTTCAGGGCTTTGGTCACCTGTATTCCCCTTCTCGGAACCTTTTCTGCAGTAACTGCTTTTATAATAAAGGAACTACAACTGCACAACTCTCTTATAAAGGTGCAGGCTTTCACTGGACATAACATTTTGTTTTCTGTACAGGTACTAGCACTTGATTTCTCATTTTGACTGCTTCTAAACACTGAACTAACATTTCTGTACTACTTACCATAACCCGAAGATCTCAAACTGAGCCATAGTGATTGGTTCAGGTCCTGAGATATATAAAACATCACTTTCCCCATATACTTTTCTATCTATCTGAATTTTGTTTGTCTTTTTATTGCAATTTACTTGGTCACATGAGATCTTTCTGCAGTTCTTTGGAGTTGGCCTCATTTTTACCTGCTTCAAAGTATTACCTGCAAAGCAGCAGTTTCTTAACAGTACCGTACCCAGGTTCTAGAAGAGTGTTTTTTAGGGTTTTGTCTATGCAGAAATTCACAAGAAACCAGTTTTATTTTTTCCTGTAGCTGGCTCATCCCTTTTTAATTTTTATTTTTTTCTTTCCCACTGGGCTTTACCACCGACTTGAGATCCATCACTGATGGCCAGGCTTTTCTACAGTGTGTCTTTGATCACTGACACATTTTGCCTGGAGATCCTTATGATGCAAATTCTCGTCCTTGGCAAGTTGTGGCTGAAACACGTAAACACAAAGGCTTGAAGGAGGGTATTCGACCTCTGGATCACTTCCTAGATAAGTTATAATCACTTCTTTTTCTTGTTGTGTGATGCACTGCCCAGTTTTGTCCTGATACCATTTCCTCATAAAACCAGGAAGGAAAGGGAAAGTTTTTAGTGTCACATTGAATACACAGACAGTGTTAACGTGTTGTGATGATGGCATGATCACATACTAAAAAAAGAAATAAAAATGACATGCTAATTTGACTTATGGGGTTGTTGTTGCCTGTATCTTGTCTGTGATCACTGATGCCTGTGTCAAAAATACACATAAAAAAAAAAAATCAGTTGCCTAGGACTAACAGTGTTCTTTACAGTTTGCCTAATCCACAGTTGTCTTTTAACCTAGGAAGCAGCTCCCTTTGTTTTTGCTCTTGCAGAAATTCTTGTTGAACTGTCAGGTTTTGTTCTCTCAGCCAGATGCATTTTTTCCTTTCCAAACTTGAATCCTCTGCTCTTGAAGACTGAGTGAAAGGCTTGCAGTGACAGGTAAGCTTTCTAGCACCTAGATTTAAAGGCAGATACAGAAAATCTCCACTAATGTTGGAAATGCCTGAATTCTTGCTGCCAACAGGTGCAGAATTTCCTGGGGCTGGACCATTGGGCAGCAAAGTCCTGCCTACGTGGCTCACAGTTGTTTCAGACAGCTTTATCGGATCTGGAAGTATGAAAATCAGAAGCTGGCTCATGCTAATAGTCTTCAGGTGTATAGGTATAGCCTTTCTGTAACAAGCATTTTAGCAGCTAACTCACTTCCAGAAAATGCAGAAAGCAATGTAGCAAAGGGATGGGTGGGAAAAAAAAAGGGCTAGCTCTTACTGCGTAACTTTCATTGCATGTTGGTTAGCTGCACAGTCAAGGGACTTTGTATTAGTTTCATAAGCTTTATTTTCCTTTTACAGTTGGTTTGAAGGTATCTTTGATATAGTCCACTCAAAGCGGTAACCAGATACTTCCATAGTGGAAACAAAGTAGAAAAGTCATCTCACCTTTTCTTCAAGATTTTTCTTGTGTTAGAAGTTCTTGGATAGACATTCTGATGCATTTTATAACTTGTTGAAGGAAAAATAAACCAAAAACTCATCTAGCTACAGTGGACAGGTTTGCTTAGAGCAGGGCTAGAGTTGTACAGGCCTTGATTATGTTGCAACACCCCATCCCCTCTCCACCCACCACTGCTTAAGTAAATTCTTTGTTGTCTCGTGGAAAAAGGCATGTCAAATGGGTGACATGACTGCACTGCAGCACTCCAGCCCCTTGGTACACATCATCCACAGACTCAAGTGAATTGGCATTTAGGCATTACACGAGCCTAGTAGTTACCTACTGTGTGTACATCAGCATTGCAGGAAAGCTATATTGTTTACCTGAACACTCACCTCACCTCACCACAGCCTACGACAATCTAGCGCTCTCAACCAGGTAAGGCTCAAATGCCTTAAGTCTGCATTTGACCTGGCTGCCATGGCTCTAGAAGGTTTAAGGCTAAATGCAGCTGCAAAACTCTTGCCCAAAACAGCTGGAGAACACAACCCTACCTCAGCCCTAACAGCACAATAATTAACTTAAAATTCCAGCCATATTTTATAATACCATGAATGGTTTAGAGCACATCCTGAAAATGGCACTCACCCTTATTTAACTTTTTTCTGATGTACATATGGGATGTTTACAGAAGTTCAGCAATTGCCCAAGTCATGCTTCAGTTTGGCATTAAGAGTACAAACAGCATCTTCAGCAACGGCTACCACTTTTAAACACTTTATTCAAAATGACTCTATTTATAGTTCAAGTCACTGCAATTGTGATGTAGAAAGCACTGATCTGCTGCAGGCCATTAAGAAAAAACTTCATGAGTAGCATGGCTTTATTGGAAATAAATCATGCTAAAAATTGATCCTTAACAGGTACAAAAAATTCAACAGATAAGGGAAGGAGAAGAAAGACTGGATGCAATATTAAGACCAATGTGTGAATTGAAGACTGCTGTGAAAGATCATACAAGAAAGGCAATGAGGAATAGTAATGCAGCATTAAAGGTGGGAGTACAGGGCAGATGAGTTACAATACATCCTGCTTCAATATTTCTTATCCATGTACTTTGTTCAAATACTGTAACAGTAATGGAAGGCAAAAAGCACCAGACATCTGACTAAAGAAATAAGAAAAAAGGAACACAAAATTAGGAAAAAGTGAAAGCTGGTTAAGTGAATGGAATACTCAACAGAAATACAACACTTGGAAAAGCTGCTGTGTCAATATATACAGACAATACCATTATTCCAGCTCTATGGAAATGACTTTATTTTCCTGGTCTGTAACCTCTTCCACATACAGTACTGCTGAGGTTATCTTTGGAGGTATGGGGGGGGAGACACTGCATACACACAACAAAGCAGCAGATTCAGAGGAGTAAAACAGGAGGAAGTTACTCCCATTGAATTAGAAAAGCCATGAAATGTGGGACAAAGCATGATTAAGCCCTAAACACATAATTCCAGTTAGGTGGGAACACTGTGCAGCTACAGCTTTTATCTTCCAAAAAGCCAAGCCTCCCCTGTGGCAAGCCAGAGTGCAGTATTCCCAAACAGCATACAGCAGTTACTGAAGTGACAGAAGCCACATGCAAGAGATCCTAGAAAATAATCCTGCACTGGAGAAAGTAATTCCTATTTTGTCTTCTTACAGCTACCATAGAAAGCATACACTTCACTTGATCATCTGGTGAGGGGTAGCAGTTTCAAAAAGGGCCAACCAAGGACTTTATGATCTAAATTTGAGTTTAAGAGGTAATAGAAAAAAAAGCCTTTAAAGTTATCAAACCAGAAATTCAACTATAGTTCAACTGTGCATGACATGACAGCACAGAGTGTGTGTGATGCAGGGTTTGCATAGATAGTTTGTCCCCTCCCCACCCCAAAGAACATTAAGAAGTCACAGCTTCGGATTTTGTTGCATTTGGGAAAAACATGAAATCAGGAACAAAAAAAAAAAAAATTCCCCATTTACAGAGGCTTCCCCTACATCCCCAGGTAAGGGGGAAGTGGGGAACAAGAGACATACAACACGAGTCATGGCTATTTCAAAGCTTCATTGTCTTAAATGAAGTTTATTATTACAGGCCCCAGTGAAAATATTAAAAATTCACCAATGTATACACTTCTGCACCTTTGTCCAGGTTGTTGTTCTCAAGTGGTTAAGTGTCTTTTTTATTAAAGTTTTTGTTTGTTTTTACATTATTGCTGTGTTTTACAACAAAATTAAGAGCCAGTTGTGGAATGCACCCAGCAACAAAAAGTCAGTTTCCCCAGAACAAGCCAAAAGCATAAAAGCATGTCCTGAAGGGGCCTTTTCTATACCAGCTATTTAATGAGCAAGAAAAAAAAAAAAAAAAAAATCTATCACTTCTGTTCCTAGCATAGCTGAATTTACTCCATTTACCAGAAGGCAAATCCTTTCAATAAATATCAGAATAACTTCTGAGATGCTTAAGTTCCAGAGATAGAAGCAGCAGCTCTGTGCAAGTTTTCCTGGAGTCCCATGCTGCCCCTTGTTTCAGTCCAGTGATATGATGTCAGGAGCACTGCCTCCGCTGCTGGTTATCGCCCCTGTCTCACTCCTGCTGGAGGAGCTAATGTGCATGCTGCTCTCGTGGTGACTGGTCGATGTGATGATGCTGCCAGGCGTGCTGCTTGTTAAGGTTGAGGTGAGACTATCCAAAAACATAGGAGGACAGTACTGCTTGAAACAAACAATGAAGAGACTAACTGCACAAGGGAAATGTATGCTCTGAAGATACATCTTCCCTACAACAAGCACAAAACACATTACTAGCGTGTCCTAATTTTGGCTGGGATAGAGTTAATTTTCTTTATAGTGGCTGGTATGGGGCTATGTTTTGGATTTGTGCTGAAAACAGTGTTGATAACACACTGATGTTTTAGTTGTTGCTGCACTGGTCAAGGACTTTTCAGCTTCCTGTGCTCTGCCAGGTACAGAAGAAGCTGGGAGGGGACACAGCCAGGATAGTTGATCCAAACTGACCAAAGGGCTATTCCATACCATATGATGTCATGCTCAGTATATAAAGCTGGGGAGGAAGAAGGAAGGGGGGAGATTTGGAGTGATGGCGTTTGTCTTCCCAAGTAACCATTACGCGTGAGGGAGCCCTGCTTTCCTGGAGATGGCTGGACACCTGCCTGCCCATGGGAAGGAGTGAATGAATTCCTTGCTTTGCTTGTGCGCACGGTTTTTGCTTTCCCTATTAAACTGTCTTTATCTCAACCCACAAGTTTTCTCACTTTTACTCTTCCGATTCTCTTCCCCATCCCACCAAGGGGGAGTGAGCGAGCAGCTGCGTGGTGCTTAGTTGCTGGATGGGGTTAAACCATGACATAGCAGAACCTCGTTAACACGTACATAGCAAGAACCAGAGTTCTGCAAACCAGCAAGTAAGCAAGCAGAGATGATAGCCACAAGCCCTTCTCCCTCATCCTCCCTTTTTTTTTTTTTTTTTACTAACTGGTTAGCTTGAGCATTTACTAGCACATTAAGAAGCACTACCGTGACCACATGATGATCACAAAAAACCCTTCAGCATTTGGAGAGTGTTCACTGCCCATAGCTACTGGGCACAACTGCATATTTCAAGCTCCTTTCATCACAAAAGGCAGCAGAATGTTTTTTGCTACTTCAATGGAGGTTAGAATAATTTCATCCCCCCAAATGGCAGCAGTTGTACTAATCAACATTTTCATAGTATATACCTGCAATGATACATGCAGGTCTCAACATTTTAGCAGTGATAAATGAGCCCTGATCAAGTCTGATTATGAAATCAACTTAATAATTTTTCTATTTCCTGAAGTGGAAGACAAGCCTTCTCAAAGCAGAGCTAAACATTTTAAGCATTTAGGAACAGAACAAGGTTGCCAGGTGTCAAAGAAGAGGATAATTAAGACACCCCCACATGTGTACACACACACACATTGTTCAACACATCTTACTTTCTCTTACCCTGTGGATTCCAATCTTGGGCATATGTTTAGAACTGAGCCTGAACTGTTTGAACTGTCCAAAGTGGACACTTCATAGCAGCATACCTGCTTCCAGTCTCCCACATGAACAAACTTCTCCTAGTCCCACTTTTGGCAGTTCAGATCTCAAGGTCAGGCACAGAGTATTGCAAGATGCAGCAAGTGGAAAGAAAAGGAGGAAGTTCATCCTTTGTTTTTAAGGCACCAGAAAGTCAACTCTACAGTAGAGTTCTATTACTGTCATCTTCTAGTGACAGAGAGAGGAAACAGAGGGTCTGCTTCAGATCCTCTTGTCTTAGTTTAGGGAGCCAATATTCCCCCACATTTCAAGGCTGTAGTCTGTCTAAGAATCTAGTTACAGTAAGAATCATTCTCCCTAACTGTGTAAAGTTTAAATTTCCAGGGAAGGAAAAACACTGCCTAGTTACTTTTGACCTACAAAGTTTCCATATAATCCAAAGCCAATGGGGTTTAGGTGTTACATGGAGGGATTTATTATAAAAGTGTTCAGTCATGCACCCATCAAATTAATGATGATATTTTCTTTAAAACTTAATCTCCTACTAATATCAAAACCAAGAGAAACAGCAATCAGTGAAGTATGTTTACAGAGCTTAATCTGGCCTACAGATACACAGTATGAACTAGGAGCATGAAGTACATGATGAGTGTATTCAAGTTAGTGCTGTGCAAGTATCCGCTTTAGAAAGGCAAACTATCAATAAAGAGCAAGTTTCCACACCTGGATTTACCCCAAGTGAGGCTAAACTGAATCCTCCCTTAATGCATCTTCATCATGACCTCTTGCTGGGAAATGGATTTTCCTGGTCTGTGGTTAGGTCTAAGCAAGTGGACTGCAAACATAGTATGGATGATGACAGCACCCTGATAGTTACTCAAGCAGTGTGTCACAAAAACCAGACTTGGAAATTAACCCCATAGCAGTTCAGAAACATACCTGTGAATCAACTGGGATTAGTGAAAGAAAATCCAGACCTAGAAAGAAGGATAATAAATTGATGAGTCTTTCTTTTATTCATACACAACAAATTTAAGGAATTTTGTGGTCGTAGAACAGATTTTGCAATTGTTACACAGTTTCTAAGTGGAATATACCACTGACACATCACACTCAACGACTATTTCAGGCAGCAGCAAAACGAGTTACCTAGTCCAAGTGGCTCTTTTTAAGAATGAGAATGACAATGATGTATTATTCATTGGATATTGCAGGGTGGTTCAATGTGGTTGCTTAGATGGAGGTTGCCATTTGGAGCTGTTGGTTCATAATGCAAGTTTCACTGCATATTGTACCTGACTTGGCCAAACTGGGACATGAAGAGTGTCATCACATTAAAGATGCTGGAATGAAGTAAAGTCACAACATGCACAAGTCCAAAAACAAGCAGCAGGTCTCTTCCTCCACCCGCGGGCAGCCAATAAGGAAACATTTCTAATATCATCCCCGTTTTGTGTCTAGACAAATAAAAGGAACGAAGAAGAGGAAACTACAAGTAGTTCAACATATATCCTCTAAGAGCAGCGACAACTAGCGTCCGTCTTATACACCATTAGCGTGTAAGCATTTAGGGCAAGATGTTTAAAGTTATGAAACCAATGAGAAATTACAGCCTTTTTTGTTTTGTTTCTAAATATTGGCCTTGTGTTTGCTATGTCAACAGAAAGAAACGGTAAACTTCCTCCCTCCCTCATCTCCAAATCTGTTCTGACTAGTGGCATCTCTCCTCCTCTTCTCCATTAGAGAAAAATTTTGAAGGAGATTTAAGCTCAGCTGCTTTTACAGAATTGACAGCTTCTTTTGTTCTTGCACATTCTAGAACTTCAGTTGATAGAGGTGGACAACAGTTCTAGACTTCCATTCTCTCATCTTACTCTCCTATCCAATTTGGGAAGACAACAGATTTCTTAACAAGGGAGAAGTGGAGGGAGGGAGCAGTAAGGGAACCAAAATGGACAGAGAAACAAGGGGAATGATATCCATCCCATTGCCAAACTGGTGCTGAAAGAAGAGGAAAAAACCCAGAGATGTTGCAGGGGAGAAATGGAAACAGGCAACGGAGGGGGGAAGAGGGAAGTATAGGAGGCCAACATGACACCTGTCACCACAAGTCACCATTTCCTGGGCTCGTTACAGCCAGCAAAGAGAACCCCCAGAGCCCCTATATACAGTGTTCTTTTCAAGGAGCCAGGATAGAAAACAATCAGTATCCCCACCTTTTGTCTGATATTTAGCAGCAGTGTTGAAGAATACATCATAGGCATTTAGGGTATGTCTAGGTAAAGAAAGTCAATAGAGGTCAGCTTACATATTGTAGCTCACCTTAGCCTTTTTCATACAGTCTAGACAGAGCACCACTAGAATCAGCTAGCAGAGTATCTCTACATCTAGGGTTGGGAGGAGTCAGTACCATCACACATCTATAACTTAAATAAGCAGCTACTCTCCCTCACATCTACAACACAACTGGATGTTTACACAAAAATCTAACTGAATATAGCAAGAAGTGTTTCTGGCTGCCATTCCAAAGTGCCAATTTGTACCCCAGAAGCAATGTTTTTTGCATCACTGTTGCAAAGTGCAATCTGAAACTGGAAAGACAGCCTGTACTGGACTTGTCTAGACATCACATCAGTGCAATACTGCATATAGTCTTGTTCCATTAAAAAGTTGATCAATTCTCCAATTTTTACCCACCCCACAAATTAATAAGGCTGTCAGAATACACATTAGAAATAGCCACCACCTACCTGGCAAGTCTGATGAAATACTAGATATTGGTGGATGATGGAATGGTACTGGGTAGTCTGTTAATGAAGGAGGAATAGCAGCAGCATCGACCGTTGTCACACTGGGCACTCTGACAGTAGATGGCTGATACATGAGAACCCTGTTTTAAACAGCATGGGAAATTACAAACAGCCTGGCTGTTAGTTACAGAAGAGAAATTATGTACTGCTGTGCACTCTCATTCACAAGGTAACTATGTTACAACACAACTATAGCGTGGCTACTCACTACACAGTATTCCTCTCTAATTTCCTCTTTCATAACAGTCTTCATAATAACATGACCATATCTTGGCTCTCAACAGCAGCTGTGACATAAGAGCAAGTTGGCATTAAAACAAAGTATAGCGCTGGAGTCATTAATAACAGTCTACCATTCGGAGACAGAAATGGAAATCTGTATCTGTGGAGCACCCTGGGAGGGATGTGCAGGTAGCCAGAGCCAGGAGGAGAGCACTCATTTAAATTTCTCCACATAACTGTTCCTCAGTGCTAATCCATCCCGCCAAGGGCATGACTGACCATTATTCACAGCCCCTGGAGCACAGATTACACACGTGGGAGTTAAATATCAAACCCATCTTTACTCACAGCCTGAACCCAAGCTAAGTTCAGCTCTCCAGGAACATGCAACCAGTTAAAACCCTTCTGCATCCCCACCTTCTGCCTGATTACTTCACAGCACTGTTAAAGATGATACCACAGGCATTCAGGCACCAGCCACAGGCATAAAATATTTCAGAAAGTCCAAGTCAGGTGGAAACACCCAGAGTCCTGCTCCCAGCTGCTCCGCATCACTCCCTCCAGCCCACCAGCCACAAGTGTTATCCACTCACATCTTGCTCCCCAGACTGCTGCATTGGTGCATTTATGCTACTTCTGATTTCAGAAGCTTGGATTTCAGACCCTCCCTTCTCAAGCACCTCTTATACTTCAGCCTATGTCGCTTCTGCCTATAGGAAGACACCCCACAGTTTTGCCAAAACTAGTATTCAGGCAACATTGTTTACAGGAGATAAGCTATTCCCCAAAAGCCTGGCTTTGACTTGGATTTGAAGAATGAAAACATGCCATTTCCATACCCAAACAGTAAGGAAAATACATTGGTCACAGATAGACAAGAAAACTCAGTTCTACAATTATGGTTGCAGGTAGCCATCTCAGACAAACACAGGAGCATGGAAGAAAGTCTTGGTGACTTCTGAAGCTTCATTAAGAGATGTATTTGTAGCTAGAGTCTCTTACAGAATGACTCTTCCACACTCCTCACAAAAAGCAACAGCATTTCAGTATCACTGCTGAAAGTTGTTGAAGATGACCAACTATTTGCTCACCAAAACCCACACATTCCTGTGGGCTAGACACACAGTACACCTGCTCATTACTTCAAGAGCTGGCAAAACAGAAGGGGTTTGTTTTTATTACTATTATTTTAGTACAAGACATAGGCCACTACGCTGAGACACACACCTCATGCATGCAGCAACACTAAGCCATTACTAAAAAGCTGATGCTTGGAATCACCTCATGGAGCAGTGACTGCTGGTAAGCCTAACCAGTGCCCCTCTCTCCCTGCAGGTCTCCCGTACCCTACGGGCCAAGAGCAAGAACTTTACGGAAGCCTCAAACAGTAACTGCAGCTCAGTTACACAGATTGGGACAGACAAAAGGTGGCACAACAGTAAAGAAGCTGGTTAAGTCTGCCGCTGAAGTCAGGCATGACTACAAAGATGGAGCAGTTGACAGAGGACTTGGGAAGTCATTGGTTGTGCTAACCAAGGTGCAGGACTGACTGATAACCATGGCCAACAACAGTGTCCAAAACATTCCGGAGTTTAACAGAGAGATGAAGGAAAAGCTTGTCTTGATTCAAAACAGCAAAGTGCCTCTCTTCCAAGACTGACAGGATGGATGAAACACACAACACAGCCTACTTTCCTGGGCACCAGAGCAGATTAGATAAAGGGTATAACAGACAGCAAGAGGAAAGCCTTTAAGATGACGCTAACTTAGCAAGAATGCATAAAGCTCCTCCACTTGGCATAATCTGCTTTCTCAGGAGAATCCTGTCCATTAGCTTAATCAGCTTCCTTTTCTATGGAGAAATATCCCTGCAAACACAGCAACAGTCAGCACGAGTCTTTTGTGAGATGTAAAACTATTTAATACTGTTTTGCCTGTACAAAGGTACTGTATCAATACAACCTTCTGCAAGGAGAGGCCTAGAAATTCTCCTCTGGAGGTGTGGAGCTGGATCCTGAAGAGAGATTACAAACCGATGTGTAGACAAATGGACTTATCTGAGACATTACAGAATAACATCTAACTTTAAAATTGACAAACCCTTTGTTTGGGCTTCCTTGTGTTTCAGACATAAATATGCACTTCCTTTTGGCAGGAGGATCTTCCTCTTCATCAGAAGAGCTTTCTATTGTTAAGTCAATAACATCAACTTTCTTCTTGTTTACCTCATTGGCCACTGTCACAGAACACTGTTTGCTAACAACACTGGAACCTAAAAAAGAAAATAAGATATCACTGTTTTTTAAAGGCTGTTGACATCAGCAGTTTCTATTTGCAACAGAACCAGGAACTCAAATCCTGTTTTAGCTCATCTTCCTGGCCACTACAGAGAATGTTACAGCCCAGGAACTGTTTTATTAGTATTCTGTATCATGTTGATAATATTAAAGCACAAGCTTTGATCTTCACTTATCAGTTTAAGGACCTAAAACAAGAGCAACCTTTCATTTTCTTAACTGCTATTATAAAGAGCAAAGACAAAGCCCCAAAACACACACTTTTAGAGATACAACCCTTTCTTTTTAGTTTAAATGACAAGAAGGTTAGAAGTATTAAGCCCTCCACAAAACAAACATTAACATCTATACACATTATCCAAGCTACAACTAAGTCCCCAAGACTTTTTGTTGGTTTGCAACCAGTACCCAGATGTACATACTTTCTATTTTGGTGCACTGTGGACTTGAGACTTTCACAGCTTCTTTCTTTGGCCTCATAGGGCACCAGGAGCCATCTTCTTGGAATTTGATCTCATCCACATCTGAACATTCATTAAGGATTTCCATAAAGAGCCTGAAAAATAAAGCAGAGTGGTTTCATTTTAGAATTAAAAAAAATTCACTTGGAATCAAAGTGAAAAGGAGACACAGTTGAAAAGGTAATTATGATCACCTTCAACCCATTGCATGTCTTCTCTTCCTATTTCATCTTACCTGAGTACAGCCTTCACAGACATCAAAACTTAAGAGATTATCCCAACCTACCCATATTCCATTCCAACATTACTGCAATTCAGATTTCCATACAGAAGCAGAAATCATCCTTTGAATCAAGTTTGACTCTTGTTTATGAGTTAAAGTAAAATTTTGAAGTTAATAGCTTCAGAGATAGGGTCATGTAAAAGGGAGACCTATCCTTAGATGTCACATTTGGATTTCTCCAGAGGAAATATACTGAGGCTCAAGAGTTTGATGATGCAGTTAAGAGATAAACTTACTTAGTTCGTTACATGGGAATAGAAACTAACAGAGTCTAACGGTTCATCCCAGTCTAAAGTATTTTGACAAAGAAAATAGTATGAAATGGCTAAACCTCAAGTCACAAAAGTAGCTATCAAGTACATCATGAAAAATTTTAAGTAATTGTGTAATCTGCAAACCCAGTCTCTTACCCATCTAATATTAGGCTCTCATAAGCTGCCTTTTTGTCACAGACAGGGCAGATCCAGGTAGCCTTCTTTTCATTCATTTGAAGATAAAGAGCAGCATCAAAACATTGCAGGTGTGTGCAAGTAACAGCCCGGCATGGAATTGTCAGTCTCATTTTTCCCAGCTGCAGGAGATGCATTTAAAGAGTGTCAGAACAGAAGACAGTGAAGTAGGCCTGGATGGCTAACAATGAAATCAGAGGCAGTTGGTGAAGTAACTGTCTCTTCTCACTACAGAGGTGCCCAGTGCTAAGGTCACTGCAGGCAAATCCACCCTATCAAAGCACATACAGTGCACTTAAAGGAACAACAAAGCCATCCTCAAAGTCTTCACCGAGTTGAAAACAGTCAGAAACATTTCTAATGGACCTGCATCAATAAAAATAAAATCCTAGAAATAACATTAAAAGACCTACTGAAGCACTTGCTTTATCATTTTCTTTTAGCCAAATATTTCAAGCAGTTTTGTGAGCTCCAGTTATGTTAGACTCAGAATGGCATTACACCCATTTTAATGTTTGACTTAACAGACTAATCACTAACACAAGGCCAGTTTCTACCTGGGAAGAGAAATCCCAAAGCAGTGTTACCTTGTTACACAGTGATCAATTTTTTTGTTTGTTATAGTAGCTGGCAGTATAAGCAATACCACCAAGATAAGGAGATCCAAAGTTTTATTTATCACTGTGCCCTTTAATTATTCTGTCACCCTACCCAATTAGTCTCAACACACAAGATTACTCCTTCTAAAGGCCTCACTATACACACGAGTAGCAACTTGATTCTGACCACATTACAATTGAGGCATTCACAGTTCTAAATCATAGGTGGTTGAATGCTGCTACAATCAGGTACTTGTAAGTGCACCCTTCTCCCCCCTATTTTATATTAATGAATCAGTATAAACCAAAAGCCAGTTAAGTTCCTAAAGCAGGGCCTTTTAAAAGCAGACCAACTCTGCACTAAAAATAAGTACACAAATCTGTATATAGTAATTTCCAGCCATACTTACAGGACACATCAGAGATACCCGCAGACTGGTTGTGGCAATCTCACTATCAGGATCTGCAGTTAGTTTTTCTTTAACTATCAAAATAAATTAAGTTAAATAAAGTTATACAGACATCATTATTTAAAATACTAATCTTGATTCACCAGTACGTGTACTTTATTTCCAGCTATCTAAAAAAATTAAGCATCTAGGAAACTAGTTCATAGCAATATCAAACAATAGTTTCACTACTTATAAGCAACTGGCAAGCAAACGCTGCATCACAAGATTGTTTGATGTGCAGCAGATGCAAACAGCCACAATGGTTAGTAGAGCAAACTCAACCCAACATTCAAAGAGATAAATAAAATAATCATCAGTAAGTGAGGTACAAAGACAAAAGACAATCAGCATCACATACAAGTGAAGAGAACCCATGTTTAGGACATCTACCTGCACCTCACAGCCCACCACAGTAAGTGGTGCTCATGGCATTCCCATAAGAACATTTCAGATGAGATCTCTAGGTGTGCCTCCCTACAGGCTCAGGGACCCTCACTGAAAAAGTGCATGATGCCTCAGCAACAACAAAGGGAACCTTTGATATCTGGGCATGAACTTTCTTTTCAAAATGCTGCAAATCCCCCAAATATTACCAGTTCTAGTTTTAAAGAGCCACCAACCACCCTCAAAAAGTACAGACAGGCAAGTTAGACTTACTTAGTGCTCTGGAATGATCAGGGTTTCTGATACCTTTCATTTTTAACCTCTGCAAAAGCATAGCTGAAGTGAGCTGACGAACGAGATACACGGACATGGAGTAATTCTACAAAAAGAGTGATTAAAGATTAAATATTGATTTCATACAGTACTTCCACTATGACACATTACTATTTACACTAGTTGTAGCATACAGTAAAAAAAAAAACCACAAAAAAAGCCAATTTTTTGCTTAATACTTATGAAAAGCATTGACAGATGACTTCATTACTGTGAAAGAGTCCAATACTCTGCCAGAGTTCTCCTGCCAATCAAGTCCAATTGTCCTACTCCAGTTGTGACTTAATTAAGAAGAATAACTCCACAACCAAGAGACAATCTGGGCTCTTTTCTTGGAAAGATGCTTTAGACTGGTGACACACCTTCTCATACATGCAGTCTTTAAGAACTTTTCACATTTGTCTCCTAAATCCTTCCCTTTTTTTCCAGTGTCAATCTGTTAGCCAGGAGCTCAAAGACAATCACATGACAAAAGAAAAGATGAATGCTCTTTCAGGTGCAAACACACCACCTTCAAATGGCACACAGCTGCACCGATTTCTTTGTACCTTTTCTTTAGCTTGGTCTGCACTTTTAAGCCAAGCCTCATTACACCACATCCACTCCTCTGAGGCTGGCCACATTCCCTAGCATTTACTACTCTTCCTTAGTTCACATCACTTGCCAGCTTCTTTTGTTCAGTGTTCACTCTCTCTTCAAGGTCACTAACGAAGAGAAAATTCTGCAAGTCCCACTACTGCAGAATAATAATGGTTTCATCTGTATAACAAACAACACCTGCAATCTCTTATTTCCACTCCCTGCCAGCCACCTTCTTATGGCTCCTATACTGTCTGGGTACTGCACAAGAATTTTAAACAAGAACACCTAATGCCCTTTACCACCTATAGGAAAACCAGCTCTTACCTAGATGAGCAAAGTTATCCAAATGCATGGGAAACCACTAAAAAAAAACCCACATATTTTTTTTTCCTTAAAGAATGACCATACATTGCACTGTTTATTGCCTACAGAAAGAATTCTATAGGCTTAAGTCTGACCACCTCTGTGGGATTAATGCCTCCTTTGCTCAGAAGCCCTCCGCTATCAGTCAAGTACATGCCAATAAGCCATTACCATGTAAGCCCATTGACACTCCACACTGTCCCCAAGGATCTCATTTAGAGGATGAATAGCGACGGCTGCTATGTGAGTTCTGATACTTAGAGCAGAGCACCAACATTAAACCAGAAAACTCACTTTACCTCTCAGGGCAAGGGGGAATGCTGGGACCACCTCAGATTCATCTGCTTCCATAAGAATATGTTTTGGCAGATACAGGGGAGGAAGAAAGCAGGGGTCAGTGGGAGAGGCCGAGACCACACACAACACTGCAGTCATTTCAAGATTCTTGTGCTTTATGATTGGGAGGCAATGGCTTAGATCTTTCCCTCCACCTCTTTTAGAAAGAAAAACAACCCAAACACATACAAAAAAACCCCACACACCACAAACCACAAAACAAAACACCCTTTGCTGTCAGCACTGCCCTTCATTTATTTTCTGAACATTAGCCTCCTCTCCAATTTCTTTTTTAAATTTTAATTAGTGTATAAAAGCTTATACTGAGTCTCACTTAGACACATGTGGTGTCTCTGGTCCACAGATTTTGAAGAGAGGTAAGCTACTTTGATAATTGAATCCAGAAGGATTTACACAACTAGTCACAGGTAGAAAAATAAGTAGTTCTTGACTTACCAACAGCTGAAAGGGCTGCTGCAACAGCTATTTAAACCTAGGAAGAATTCAGAAATTCCTCACACTCTCCCTTTCTTAGTAAATCCATAGGGGGATTTCTAAACAGCCACACAGCCATTTTAAAGGCTAATACCTTTTCAACTATGATTAATGACTGCAGGCACTAGAAAGCAACAGGTATCACATTTCAGTCACCACCTCCTTTATCTCCTGCCACCTGAAGTCTAGCATGCTTTTCCACCACTGCAGCTTTCCATGAAGTTTAGAATTGCATTATGAAGAGGCTTCAATTTTCATTTTTTTTTTCCTAGCTCTCCATCCTTCCCCACATTGGGTGACTTCAGGGAGAAGTGACTCAAACTTCCAGAATACTCTTCATTTGCAAGAAAACACACACTGCTCAGATTATCCTGTATTACACACACACACACACCACACAAGTATGGTCCAACCAAGCATGTTTGGGATCCATCAAGCCCAGAAACAGCTGACACCAGCAGCCTGACACCTCCCCAGTAAACCCTTCCCCACAGCCTGCCATTTAAGAGCTTTCTGAGCTGGAAATTCCACCCCTGTTTTGGTTTATCTGCAAGTACAATTTTAAATCAACTCAGAGAGGCCATTTTCATGTAAAAAAGGAATCTCAAAAGAATAGAGATGGAAATATCCATTAACCAGTTCTTCCTATGAAATAAAAATTGCTTTTGTATAATTACTTAGTATTACTTGGTTAGAAAATACAAAAACCTCAGAAGGAAATGCCTGTCTCCAACCCCCATGGCCTTGGCACATCTGGTCAGTTTAAAAAGCCTTCTCCAATGGACAGTTACAGACACCGAGAAGTGTTATTTCATCATATCTGAACTGTTTTGTACTATTTACACCACAAAAAGATTTTGGTATTTTTGACACACATTTCAGGCAGCCCCTAACAGCAGGCTTTCTAATGTGAATTCTATAAGGAAGTCTTTGAAGTCTGTATGCAAGTTTTAATGTACATTACTGTAAACTATCATACTTCTAGAGCAAACCTTGTTTCCTGGAACCGATAATAAGTTCGGCCACCTAATACTACACACTTGCTGGTGTATGCCTTGCCAGCAACATCAGGCAGCAGGGGAGAAGGAACGCTAGACAAGGTTATTTAGACAACTTTCCACATCCTACAGAACATACACTTTACCTTTCCAATTTCAGAAGCCCAGGAAATGGAAATCTGGTTTGGCACTGCTGACGACAACCTAACTAGAGATGTTATATTCAAAGGGCGCCCAGGTCGCTTCTGTTCAATTCCATTTTTTGGTGGTGGAGCATATCCCTATGGGAAGAAAGGACAATAAAAGTGTTACCAAGCCTCCCTGCTGTACTCTGAAACCTGCTGAAACAGACTTGTTAGTTTTAAACAGATCTATGGGAAGCAGGTAAACCTAGAGGCTCTCTAGGCTAGAGACTAAGTTGTACACTCACTCTGAGAAATGTCAGTCTTTGACAGTCTGATACCATAAGTCAACCACAATTTTAAAGCATTTTTTGTTTTAAAGTAGTTTTACAGAAGTGCTGAAAAGGTGGAAGAGAACACAGTTTTGGTCCAGGTAAGTTCACTGAAAAGAGTAAAAAGTAATGTTGATGCTTTGTCCTTTTTTCCCCCCACCCCACCAAAAGAGAGTGGAACATCGCAAGGATGTCACAGCCTTAGTGACAAACACAGCAAGCCATAAAGAGTTAATTCAGTGTTTCACACCCAGAAAACACTTCATTGATTCTATTTAAGAAACAATAAAGTCTTGTTCCAAGAGCTCTACATCTCCTTGGTGGCTGCTTTGCCTCACATCAACTACACCTAGCCCCATTAGCAACAGGTTGTCATCTGTAATCTGGCAAGGCCCCAAAGAAGGGCTGTACATGGAATATCAGCTGTATTTAAGACCTAATAGGCTTTGCTGTTGTCTGCAGAAACAAAATAAACCAAGTATTGTTTGCTCAGCTTTGATGAAGAATTTCATAACCTGGACAGCTTTTCTCTGTAGTTTTATTTCCTATATGATGTTTGCGAATTGACTCAGGAGCCATCCAGTTCCCTTTTGCTTCTAGGCCAGCACATAATCTCCAGCATATCATGAGCAGAAAGTACTTGTGCTATGTGAAGGAGCACACAGCCTAACTGCAGCTTATTCATCTCACCCTGCATCTGTCACTATGAAAGCAAGCCAGCCTGTAACAGGAACTCTGAGAATCTCTGTTTTGAGCTCACACAGCCTGCAGTCCACTCATCTCAAAAACTCATCCTGCACCAGAAGGATACCAATAAAAGATTGCAGCCCTATGTCTTGCACAGAATTGACTGCCAGATTTCATTCAGTTCAAGACAGTGTTGTTCTATACAAGAAACTCTCCCAGAAAGGATATACTGGAGAAACACACACATTCACAGCCTTGGAAAAAAGTTACTTTGAAAGATGCTAAGTCTGAAAATAAAACACAGAAAACCAGCCTCTTCCACACACTAGCCAAGTATACCATAGGATAATCACTGCCTTTAATCCAAGGAGGACTTGATAGTTGTCACATCATTTCTTAGGTTTCCAAAGCAGCTCTATTACTAGTCCATATGTTTCACCTGACAACCAAGCCCTGGCTGTGCCTCACCACTGCCCTTTATTAATTTCAGACAGGACTCTTGCTTGCAGTGACAGAACAGGGACTCAGAGCTTCTACAGGCAGGTCTGCCAGACCAGAGCAGCAGACAGCAATTGCTGAAGAACTCTCTCTAAAATGGTTCTCACCCCAGATGATGAGTGACCCAGTAGCTATCAGGAACCTTACCATGCGTACTTTATCGCAGAACATAGAGGCAGCAGATGTATGGGGACTGCTGACAATTTCACATTTAAAATAATTAATGATTTGCCATTTCTTTAATCAGACATAACAGCTGCAGCCATTTATAGAGTATATATGCCAATTGCTTTGCTGTAGTAGGCCTTTCTCTACTATGGTGACTTTACAATGAGCTTATGTGGACGAATACACCATCCCTGCAATATTTAGGAGAGTATTTCCACACATACTGTACCAGCCACAATAATCCTGCTGGTCTCCAACCTAAAATGAAGCTGCCTTGCTTTCAAGAGAGCAAGGATGCAAGTTCTCTTATATTTCCCAAATTTTTTTTTTTTTTTTTTGAGACAGACTCTGCAGCACACATGCTTCATTTCAGTCAAGCTTTTGATGTTTTCTTCCACAGAGCAATGACCTTAAGATCAGATTCAATCTTGTACTCCTAGAACACTTTAAAACCTTCCCTTCCTAGCCTTCCAGGACTTGGGTAAAGAGCACTCTGCTTGCCTATCACAACCAGCATGGTCTAGCACTGTTTAGTTAGGCTGCCAATTCTAGTGGCTAGCAAGTGCCAACATTATTTGGGTCTTCAAGTCTTCCACATTTCTTGCAAGAACCATATTGGTTAAAGCAGGTAGAATCTGCTATAGCCAGAAAAATCTATCAACAGAAAGTGTGATTGCTCTTCTATCTGGCTATTTCCAACCTGACCTGACATATTTGATTTCATCCTTTGAAAGAGACCTGCAGTAGTCTATGGAGGTCCCCTGAGAAGAAAAGCAAGTCACCTTTTTGGACTTTTGCATTTTGTCTTGCCTACAAGAGAAGTTAACAGGAGAACCACCTGCTGTAGTTCATTATGTATAAAATCCCTGTTACTTGCCAAGACACCAGCATGCAAGGCTCTACATTTACTCCTTTTAAGTCAGAACCAACACTAAGAGGACACAGTCATAGGAATACAAGAAAACACCATGTTAACATGAGATGGCACAACCTGAAGCAGTGCTAGCACACTGACAGCATTTCTCTGAAGTTTCTGGGAAGGATTTCAGCCAAGGAGATGACCAAGAAGATGACCAAGAATAATTTAGACATCTGCAGAGGCATGAACTGCTCTACCAGGGAAAGACAGAACAGTACTCACTTAAGAATTGTACAAGTTGGCAATAGAGGCTGGCATCACTGATTAATTACCTAACCCCAACACTACTGAGTTGAACAGTGGTCTTTGAGGCAAAGATGTTATCTTACATTTCCTGCAACAGAAAAAAAAAAATGTTTGCGGGAGCACTCGGACTGAGTCTATATTTGTCATTCAGCTCATACTGAAGGAGGAGAGGAAAGGAAGTTGCCAAGACAATAGTCATTTATTCACTTTCTCACCTAAAGTTTCTGCTGAACAGATTAAAGAGTTATCTTATGATGTACAGGAAGAACCTACAGGGTTTAGATCTAAAGCAAAGCAAAAATCCAAGATTACAAACAATTTTTGCTACAACTGTGACGTATGTTACACACAAAATGGATAGTATAACACAGCATAGCAGGGCATAAACTATATTAGCAAGACTGAGAATCAGCAGACATTAATGTCCACAGGATAACATCAGACCCAATTCTTTTTGGTGGGTTGCTTAAAGAAAGGAAGACAATCTGCGGAAGAAAGAGAAAATTCTGCAAGTTTATCACAGAAAACATAACCGGCATTTGCAGAAAATACTGACCAGAAAACATATGAAAGAAATCCTCTTACACACTGAAGACAGACAGAAGAACAGTGATGCAATGGTTAAAGTAGGGGGAAGAGAAGCTAGAGGGTCATTTAAGCTGAATAGAGGCAAAAAAAGCAGTCATGGTTGCATATGGCAGGAGAGAGGGTACAGGACAACACATCTGACACACTAAGAAGGTGAAAACATTCTGAAAAAAAAAAAAAGAGGTTTCACACCTCCTCTCTCCACACAGCATTTTTCCAAACCCACTGCTGAGAGAGACCTCTGTACTACTTTTTCCATCTTCTATAGCTTCCAGAACTATTTCAGAATAGGTTGCATAATAGTTTCTGTTCTGTTGTACAGCGATACCCATTCCAGAGATTTTTTTTCAAGAATAATGAGAGTGCTTTTCCCTTTTTGTATAGAATCACAGAATCGTTTAGGTTGGAAAAGACCTTTAAGATCATCGAGTCCAACCGTAAACCTAACACTACCAAGACCACCACTATACCATGTCCCTAGGCACTTCATCCAAACGTCCTTTAAATACCTCCAGGGATGGTGACTCAATCACTTCCCTGGGCAGCCTGTTCCAATGCTTGACCACCCTTTTAGTAAATAATTTTTTCCTAATATCCAGTCTAAACCTCCCCTGGTGCAACTTGAGGCCATTTCCTCTTGTCCTATCACTTGTTACTTGGGAAAAGAGACTGACACCCACCTTGCTACAACCTCAGGTAGTTGTAGAGAGCAATAAGGTCTCCCCTCAGCCTCCTTTTCTCCAGGCTAAACAACCCCAGTTCCCTGAGCCGCTCCCCATAAGACTTGTGTATATATTCAAGCCTTGAGGTGACCCTGCCTATGTACTAACTTTTGCAACATCAGACACCAATAAAGCGTATGACTGCCAACAGTGTTCTGTTCCAGTATCAGCAAGTGCTAGGAACCCTAAAATGTGTCTGTTCTTCATCCCCGCAATGAATTCTGCTCTAACCAGACAGATGCAGAGCAGCGTACAAACTTGTATGCAAGAAAGTGATACCATTCCCTCGTAACAAGAAGGAACTCAAGCCAATCACAAATATAGATAGCCCAAACAGCAAGGGCTACTACCAATCAAGTCAAATAAACTCAGTTTGAAGACCTATGAGGATTCCCCATGCAGACATTGGTTTGTTTTTGATCTATTTTGTTGTGTTAACTGGAACAGATGTGTTTTAGCCACCTATAGCAAACCTCAATTAATCCATGCAGTGGATGTAACATGATTAATAGTAGTAATGGCTATCTCACACAGCAAATGTATAAACCATACACCTAATGTTAGTAACTAGAGAAATTTGAGTAATAACAATAAACAGCTTGATTAAGCAAGCTAACATTACAGAAAACACACACACACACCCCGCAAGTCACAAAGAAGCCACAAATACCTACAAACAAGCTTACCGGCAACGGAAACAGCTTCCCATTTACTTTAATACACAAACTATTAGGGTAATTATCTTCTTGAGGGCAGCTTGTCTCTGCTAGGCATAACCTATATCCCCAAAAAGAGAAAGCATCATTTTCAAGTGTCACCACATTCATATGTCCCCACAAACATCTAGACTTATGTTACATTAGCCAATTAAGAAGTTATAAGAGAACACTATGAAAAAGGTACCTTAGCTGAACTTGGACTGTGTAATCTCTCCTGCCCCCTGGCAAGAAGTCCCTGTGACAAAGAAAGAAAAAAAGAGAAGTACCCACTTAAACAGCAGATCTCATATTCCAGTCATATGCAGAAAGAACTGGCACACCTGCCCCAACATCACTAAACTTTGCTCTTATTTTTCTTTTATTGAGCTATGAACAAGCCTTACGAGCAACACCTCCGTTTAGCTACTGCAAAGTTAAACAGGACTTTAGGATCAGCATCCTCTGTCAAGAGTTTATAGTAACAATAAAGTATGATGTTGCCAGAGAGGAAAAACACCCTATGAATTCTCTTGGCTTACACCATAGGTCTTGCAACAACACAAACCCTGGGACAAAAGATAAAAGCAGCCTTCCATTCCTGCAGCCAGGAAACATGCAGGGAAGAAAAGCTTACCACCTCTCTAAATAGTCACAATTATTTGGAACAGAGTAATTGTTAACTCTTTAGTGACATAGGATTTACCCCAACTGCACATAAATTCTATGCACAGTAGTTCCTGAAGAAAAGGGAATGGATAAACTCAGCATAACTTCAGTGAGGATTATCACTCTGCATCTGCAAGCTTATGCAATGCATAAAATGAACCAAAAATCCACACTTCCTCCTGAAATTTTGCAAAAGTTTACCTACACTATGCCACACACTTACTTCTTACCTGGAAATACAGATTTCTCTGACCTGCTGAGGTGTTAAAGCAAAGATAAAAAACTTCTCCTGGAACCTCTGAATACTGCTCTGTACTAGAAAGAGAGACACAAAGAGGTTTAACCATGGTGATTAAAGTCATTGATTAAAACAGGATCTGCAATTGAGTTTTTTCCAGGAAAAGGCATGTGTCACTTAATATAATCAAATTATGGTTGAACTGTATGTAACTGTCAACAGGAAAGCAATGGAACAAGTCATTCATTCAACTATATTCAGATGGCTTAATATCACATTACACTTCAGTACTAAAGAAGCTTGGCAAGCCGCGTTATAATCTTTCTCCCTTGGGAGAAAGGTTCAAAAACACACACAACACAAAATATAACACTGGATACCTGACAAAAAGAGTACCACAGAGAAGATGTTTACAACTATTTTAATGTACTACAAGAAGAGAACGTGCACCAAAAGTTATTAATGGACAGCTGGAAAATTACTCAATTCAGAAACAGCTAAAGGTAACAGCCTTTGGGGAAGAAGGGAGGGAGCACAACCCCTCATGCCAGAGAAGCCAGCTAAACTTCATATCTGGGAATTACCCCTCAGTAGCATTTGGAAAAAAATAAATAAATACAACTTTCATATCAGAATCCTACTTGTCTGTCAGTGATAGGAAGCAGTAATATTTTAGTATTAAGGGTTCATAGTATGTACATGTTACTTTTCTACTTTCTTTCAACTTGAGAAATTAGAAGTCTTGACCTGAAATAAAGGTAGATTGGACTTGTCCAACAGTTTAAAGTAACCAGTAAGGAGGACAAATGCAAAAATAGCACAAATAAACCAGACAAATTTGGAAGTGCTAGGCTGTCTTGTACACTGTGACATTCAGAGAATGATGATCTCTATGCCCAGAAAACACACACAAAGGACACAAACACAAAATAGAACCCAGGTAGAGCAAACACAGACCAAGTTCCTCAAACAATTCAAAACAGCTACATTGTGTATGTATGTGCACACACATCCCCCCATAAACAGCATTTTATATTTTAATATTTGAGCACATGTAAAAGATCATGGAAATATTTTATTGAATTGAGCGTGGGTTAAAACTAAACCCCACGCCTACACCTGCTCTTGTGTTCTCATATTAGCACAAAATACCTACACTCATCCTTTTTAAAGAGTCACAGTGAAGCAGACTATACTCCTAGCTCTCTGACCTATTTGGTTTCTGAATC
Organism: Mycteria americana; assembly: GCF_035582795.1. Taxonomy (NCBI): domain Eukaryota; kingdom Metazoa; phylum Chordata; class Aves; order Ciconiiformes; family Ciconiidae; genus Mycteria; species Mycteria americana. Next base: position 12,444,639 of record NW_027445436.1, read on the forward strand.
CTTAATTCTCAAACACAAACAAACTTTTGTTCCATGTCCCAGTCACCCAAGTCTATTAACTGGGACTATAAACTATCTAAAAATATTAAATAACGTCTCATTTCCACATTTGCTTGTGAATCCATGTTAGAGTGATTTTCAGCCAATGTTCATATCTTTCTAACATCAGAAGGGCCCATTATTTGCATATCAAGCCATTCCTCACATCTCATTTCCCCGCTCCTCCTCACACATATCCACACAGCTCCGGCTGCTGCCACCTTCAGGTACTGTGCTCTGGAAAGAGTTTGAAGGCAAGCAAGTACTCAGTTAAATTAATCTTGTCCCCCTCACCCATGTCCTAAGAGGACCCAAATGTTACAGGACTAGATAATCCTCACTCCTATGAAAACTGGGAAACATGCAAAGAGCCTACAGTCTTCAAGGGAAAGAGGAATTTACATGCAGCTCTAACTATAACATGGTGACACCCCTAAGGAAGCATTCTCCTTTCAGAAGAAAAGGATCATTTCCAAAGTTGAAAAAAAACCAGCTGTTAGGGAAGTGTCTAGCATATCACCGCCACCTCTAGAGGTCATTGACCAGGAAATAAAAGGTAACTGCATAGCAGAAATATAGTGCAAAGCACATGTTGCATTATATGGGACAGAGTGACTATGTGGCTGGCAACCAATCTGGTTAATTATGAGCCAACAGTTGTCCCGTAACACAGACTAATTCAGGAAGCTAGTTAAGATACTCAGCTACTGCACAGAGTGAACATAAGCAGGAGTTAACCAGGACATCATGGCACTGACAGATTATCTCTGTAAAGGTAATGGCAGTGTGAGCCATAGAGCTGTCCAACACCACAGCAGCTACTGTACCAATACACAGGTTAGATACTAAATTCTTCTCTAACAGGGTGTCACGACACACACAGAAGTGACAACAGGCATTGTAAACAATGCTTGTTAGTAATGTTTGCTGCTGTAGGTACTGGAGGATGACCAATTATCTATATGCACCTCACTGAAGTACAAGTCACAGCCTAAAAGGCTCTATTATCAGTTAAGAAACTGAAGCATTTAAGAGGATGCAAACAGCTTGCAAAATGCTGAAGTGTTTCTAAACAATATTATTAAATAGTTAGGGAACATTTTCTACCATGCAAGATAAGACAGGTTGACTTTCAAGACAGAAAACAATGTATTTCCAAATAAATATGTTTAAGAGTGAGGCGTCTGAGGAAGCTAAACTGAGATTTCAGGTTATTTGGAAGACAAAGGTCCACTTTACATTTTAGAGTATGGCAACACCACCAGTAGGCTGAGAAAACCATCACCGAGTACAACACTGAACATTTGTTGCACAAGTTATCTATTTCAGCGTTAGATGCAACCTGCAGAATTGTTGCAGTGAGATAAATACAAGCTAACAAACCAGTGAACTTGTTCTCCTTATGTTGTTGCAACTTATTAATTACTGACCCTGAAATTCTCTTCCCATTGGCCCCGACAGATGTGTTCCTCACTTGTACCAGGCAGAGACTTCAGGTCCAAATCTTTCAGCCAAAAGTGGAGGTTCAGACTAGATATTAGGAAACATTTCTTTACCGAGAGGGTGGTCAAACACCAGAACAGGCTTCCTAGAGACATGGTCGATGCCCCAAGCCTGTCAGTGTTTAAGAAGCATTTGGACAGTGCCCTTAACAACATGCTTTAACTTTTGGTCAGCTCTGAAGTGGTCAGGCAGTTAGATGAGTTAGAGAGATTGGGCAGGAGTGTTGATCTGCTTGAGGGTAGGCAGGCTCTGCAGAGGGACCTGGACAGGCTGGATCGATGGGCTGGAGCCAACTGTATGAGGTTTAATAAGGCCAAGTGCCAGGTCCTACACTTGGGCCACAAGCAACCCCATACAATGCTACAGGCTTGGGGAAGAGTGGCTGGAAAGCTGCCAGGCAGAAAAGGACCTGGGGGTGTTGGTTGACAGCCACCTGAATATGAGCCAGCAGCGTGCCCAGGCGGCCAAGAAGGCCAATGGCATCCTGGCTTGTATCAAAAATAGCGTGGCCAGCAGGACTAGGGAAGTGATCGTGCCCCTGTACTCAGCACTAGTGAGGCCGCACCTCGAATACTGTGTTCAGTTTTGGGCCCCTCACTACAAGAGAGACATTGAGGCGCTGGAGCGTGTCCAGAGAAGGGCAATGAAGCTGGTGAAGGGTCTGGAGAACAAGTCCTATGAGGAGTTTCTGAGGGAACTGGGGTTGTTTAGCCTGGAGAAAAGGAGGCTGAGGGGAGACCTTATTGCTCTCTACATCTACCTGAAAGGAGGTTGTAGAGAGGTGGGGGTCGGTCTCTTCTCCCACGTAGCAACTGATAGGACAAGAGGAAATGGCCTCAAGTTGCACCAGGGGAGGTTTAGATTGGATATTAGGAAATTTTACTTCACTGAAAGGGTGGTCAAGCATTGGAACAGGCTGCCCAGAGGTGGTGGAGTCACCATCCCTGGAGGAGTTCAAAAAAACCACGTAGATATGGCACTTCAGGACATGGTTTAGTAGGCACAGAGGTGTTGGGTTGACAGTTGGACTAGATGATCTTAGAATCATTAAGGTTGGAAAAGACCTTTTCCAATGATTCTATGATCTATGATTCAATGATTCTATGAATATTCCAATGATTCTATGATCATTGTAGGTACCTTCCAACTGAACTATTCTACTCTATTATTTAATATTCAAAAGACAAAGCTCTTTAATCATATAATATTTACAGAAGAAAACACTATTTTCTGAAGTGTGGCTTGGCACTTTTGGGGACAAGTGGTGGAGAGGGCAAGGGTAGAAATGAGAAGGGAAGGGAATTTCCACTTTTCCCCAGCTGCAAAAAGCCATTTGAGTCTGGACTTAGTACTGTCATAAGCAACACCTATTTCATGAATTAAGCAACCTGCAGAACTATTAAACACTTACCTAGACTTGTAGGTTTTATGAGCACATCAAGCACATCATAAAAAGGTAGGCTTTTCAGCTGAACATCGGGATGAACAGGTGGAATTGGAGGGGATGGCTGCTGCATCTCAAAGTGGGGCTTAGTGTCTTGGAGGAGCACAGAACTGACAGGCGAGGAAGGAGACTGAGGCGTGACTGAAGTAGAAGGGAGTGGGTGAATGCCAGCAACAGCCAGGTCAGGCTCAACAGGAGAGGAACTACTGTCCAAATTGAAAGCCACAGGTTTTATAGCTGATAAGTCTGAAAGTCCTTCAATCGTCCTTGGGTACCGACGCCTATAGAGTTCTCGGATTTTTATCTGAACTGCTGGGCTGCAGCCACTCTTCAGTAAGTGCAGTGCCCTCATCAGGAGGTCATGTTTCCGCCCACTTTTATTGCGTCCAGCAAACCCCAACAACACTTGTAGTTCAGAAACACGAAAACTTGATACCATATTCTAGAAAGAAGAGAGAGATAAGCACAGGTGAACCAACAGTACCCCAAGAAGGCCTTTCTGAGGAACATGGTGAAGCATCTGAACTTCCATCATTCTAGTTTCACATTTGTCATCTTAAGTACTACCCATACCCTTACCCAACACAAGAGTATAGTTAGTTTAAAGCAAAGAAACAAAGTATCCAGGATGAAGGTTGAGTTTGGTTGTGTTACTGATTTCAAAGACTTCTAATTATTTCCACACTCAAACAATAGCAACAACAACAAAATCTTAATGCAACCCATGCAGGGCTATCTTAAATTCACAGACAGAAGCATAAGCTCTAACATAAAATCTGTCTCAATTAAACAAAAATCAGATGAATCAGTATTATCACTCGTCTTCCAACACAATTTAAGAAAGAAAATAAGCAACTGTAAGTTCTGCATAGTTTATTCTGAAACATCCTTTATTTTGGGCAGCATGTTAAATGCATGCATGGACAGAGACGGGCACATCAGGTTTCACTCTTGAAAGGATGGCACAGCAAGGTAGATGCTTTTTAAAAAGCTACATTATTTCATACTAACAAACTGTTTGGCCAACATAATTCACTCTTCCAGAATGTGACAGAAAACTTCCTGTCCTTTTCTTATCATGTTCTGGTATCATGGGACATTGAAAGTGTCTTCAAAGGAAATAATACTATTTACTTGGTTATCAGAGTTAGTTACGGAAGACTGAGGATTGAACTACAAAGTTCATAAACAGAAAGATTCCCATTAAAAAAATCCCAAGAAATAAAAAAGCCCACTAGGCAAGAGGAAGTGATCTTCTCCCCCCATTACTAGAAACTAGTAATTTGGCATAGGTGCATCATCTCACATTTTTGTGAGCAAGCTCTCTTTTCAGAGAGGTATACAATTGTCCAGAATTCTTCTAAGCAATTTCCTTCCTATTTCTTGGGACTCTTCCATCGTAACAAGGAGGTTAAGTTTTAAAGATGAAAGAACATCTGACTTCAATCTGTGCTACTGTACTATACCAGCTCCAGACTCAAGGACTAGCAGCTGAAGGCCCTAACAGAAAGTACAAAGTAGTAGACATCTGGGATCATAAAAAAGATTTTTAAAAACAGTTCAAAAGTGCATTGTTGAATTTTAAATGGTAGTCTAATATACAACATTTAAAGCTTTGGGCATTGATTTCAGAAGGGATACAACTCAAAACACGATGTTTTGGGTTTACCTTCCCTAATCCTTACTATACAGTTACAGAGTTTATGCCCATGTATTCTAATATAGATCTGATCTCAGCTGAAGTTTTTGCACAACTATGCTACAACCACACAGTCAGCCACCAAAAAAAGTCTGAACTCCCCCTATGCGCTTGCTCCCTATTCTCTCCTTAATATTGAGAAAATTGTTTTTACAGTAAGACAGATCAGGAAATTGAGCCAGATGAAAACTGAACTTGTGCCATTACAAGACAGCAGGAGAAAGTAGCCAGGACGTTCCTTTTCAGGGGCCATGTTATTGGTGCATATCAGAACCACCATCTAAAATACTATGGTAGTACTCTCCTCAGGCACATGCTTTCCTCATTGTTGAAGGGACAAGGTTATCCTATTTCAGATACTGAGTTTCAACATTTCCATACCCAAACTGGCTGTCTGGTGATGCTTCTATCAAGTAGCCATCAGGGAGCTAACCCAGCAGTCTTCAAACTGGTATTCCCCCAACACCCCATCTATAAATGCACCACAGATACAATTGCCAGTGAAAGCAGTGTCACATGAGGTGTTGAGTGGCTCACCCTAACTTCTGAAGAAGAGACCAACAGCAGATGTCACCTTAATTTCATCCCAGCAACTTCTCTCAACAGCAAAACAATACAAGAAAAGAGGAGATGGAGACAGAACTCCATCCAGTTTGCAAGCTGCTGGAGAAGGTTAGTTTCCACCTGGCATTCCCCTGCTACTTTAGTCTCACAGTCAAACAGGGTGAAGAAAATAGTGTTTCAGTATTCATAAAAAATAGCTTGAAGCAGTATAACAGTTTTAGTCATGCCACATAAGAGAAATTATTAAAAGATAATACTGATATTCAAGAATTTACTGAATTTCATGTTGCATGCTTCCATAGTTAGTTGCATAAGCTTGATAGCAACGTCAGCTCCTTTATTTCAGATGCAGGCAGTAAGCACAATTCTGGATTCCATAATTAGAATGCAAATGAATAAATCCTTTACATTAAGGAAACAGCATGTATTGCAAAATACTGTCTATTATCCTGCCTGCTGCCTTCTGTGCATTCCTGCAAGTTAATCAAGGTGAAACGTACAGTCAATCACGCCTTGAAACAACTAACATTTTATGTGGAAATTCCACAAACTAGCATTTTGCTACAAGATGGATTTCATTTTATTAGAAGACACAGGCTGGCTTCAATACCATAGTCAGCAAGATTTTAAATTGACACCTTCATTAAAAATGCTTGGGAGTATATAAAAAAAATACATAGTTTTGTCCATCAACACAAGAATCTTACATATGCTTTTTAAAGAAGTCTTGCAAAAGTGAGTTTTACTGGAAGGAATTAAACAATGGCTTTTGCAACATTTTCCCCCTAAAGCAGATTCTACATCCCCTTTAAGGCAACAACAACCATGTGCGTGGAAATGCAGCTAGTCCGATCTGCACATTTTAGCTTATTACTCCATTTACAGATATATCAAAGTGGACACTTGTTATAATCAACAAGGTTTTATGGAGGCATAACATGCTTAGGAGCATTTATAATCATGGTGAAAAACAGATATTACTTCCAAACAAACCCTACCAAGTTATTTTCTTTTGGGGTTCCAGCAATATTGCAGAAGACTGCAGCCTAGCTATTAGCATGCTTTTTACATCACTGAATTAAGATTAGACATTCAAGTTGTGTCATGTAGATGCCATCAATTTTCTCTTGAGAAGTTCTTTACAGCTGCACAGCCCAATAAAAAGTTTTTTTAACACAGAAGACCAAAGCCATTTTATTTTTAACGTTTCTCCATGAACACAAAGAGTAGTTTGACAGAACTTTAAGGAAGGAAATCAGACTGGATAATTCAAGTACTTTATATTCCAGAAACATTTTTTCACCCCAAAATTCATACTTGAAGGTCATAAGAAGTTTCACAGGGTTTTTTATTTCTTATTGTTAAACTATAGCAACCATGATTCATAAGCAGAAATATTGTTCTAAAGCATTAAGCCGTAGGTGTATCTGGCATGGCATTCATTTTACAGGGATGATGATGTTAAAGAGTCCAAGAAATGCTGACATGCTGCTGAAATTAAGGGCAGGCATGTTTCAGAGCAAAGTAAGGGATCAAACATCTCTCTCAAACAAGAGGTATGTGATTCTCCACACTCCCCCTGCCAAAGCTACCTGCAGTTTTAACAGTCATTGTACTTACATATATGAATGAAAGGTAACCAAGAGCACCTGTTAAACTCTGACATACGTCTACAATAAGCACCAATGACTGTAGCTTCTAGGGCAACCTCAACTGCTCAAGTAGTGAACCCTACATTTGAACCCGCAGAAGCCATCCAAGTCGACTCAAAAGTTCTAGTCAGTCTTCACCTAAGAGCTCTGCTTCAGCCCCACTGGCTTCCAGACGTTTTCTGAAGTGTCTGAATGCTATATAGGGAAGGGACGCACCAAGGACCAACCCCACAAATCCTCACTCCTGACTAAGCCCTTTTCTGGGCACTCATAGCAGAGAAGCACATTTGTGACATCTTTTGCAATACATTTGCATACATGCTGATTTACAGCAGGCTAGAAATGTGTAATACTAGTAAGAAAGAGCAACTTGTGTCTTAGGATGGTTGAATACCTCTATGCTAACCCTAAATACAAATATAAATGTATTCTGGAAACTGATGTAACTATAGATAAAACTGCAAGTCCTGGGAAAGAATGAAGATGTCACTAGTTAAATCTGTATAAGTAGTACAGCACAGTAAGAACAGCTCTGAAGAGCACAACAGCCGATACAAACAGCATGACCATCAGGTCCTCAGTATTATGAGGATTTTTCTTTGGACTAACTCTAGCCTGGCTCCTAAATTAGGCATTAGTCTTCAAAGTTGCATGCACTTAATATAACAGTGGAAACCCTAAATTGAATACTTGCGTTAATTTCACATAAGACACTCAAAACAAAGCTTGACCAATTTCATTGCAGCCTCATTTTTTAAGTACCATAAACTACATTATCTCCTTCTTCTCCCCCATCACTGTATCTCAGCACAGTCATTAATTGTTAATTATTCTAGATACAATGAACTTTTAAGGTACCACAATAAGCCTCACTGGTCTGAAAAAGTGACTATGCATCTAGGAAGAACAGGGGAATTACATACAGATACAAGATAACAGTATATTATCATAGGTTATTAACATTATTTTATCAGAGGTTATTTAATATACTCAGTGTTAATTGCAACCTAAATATCACTACACCACCAACAGAAACTTTTCAATATCTATTCTTGTCCATCATTTTAAGTTTACTCCAGATCAACACGCAGAATTTTATTTCTACATGAAACCCCCAAACTGGTCAGCATATACAATACAATGTTATTAACACAGCTAAAATAAAACAGTACAACATAGCATTTGGCAATGAGCTCAAAGAGGACACGTGAAAATAGCTCTCAGTGTTTTCTTCTTCGCTAACAATTTAGCACTAAGCACTGCTTCACCTGGTAAAGAGGCAAACACTGTCCATTCAGACTGGAAAAATAAAGCAAGAGGAGTGGAAAGACACCAAGTCTGGTATGAACAAGAGATCCGATACATACAAGAATGAGACTTCAATTTCTGTATTTTAATATGGTATCTGAACCATATTGCTTTTCACATTTGAATTGCATGACTTCAGTACTGGGTGTGCAAAAGCAAAAATTAGAAGTGGAACTTACTTTCAGCATTTATAAACCCCAATTTTCCAGTAAATTTTGTGTAATCTCCCCTTCCACATAGGACATATGAGCACACTTCCACCTCTTCTCACCAAAATGAGTTTTTTTCCACAAAGGCCATGAAACTAATGTGTGTCTCACAAATTAGTTTTGGCACAGGCATATTCATTTGCCTATAAAGAATGCTTTTTTTTCCATAAAGATGAAACTAACACATTACTTCAAAAGCCAATTAAATACAAACTATGAGACTGAAGCTGTTATCTTCTAAACTAGGGATGTGCAATGTTTCAAGGACAGCATGCGCTCTATATTATTTGTTTCCAAATTAGAGTCAGGATGCCAGGGAACCCAAGAGATGTTCTCTCTCTCTCTCTCTCCCCCCAAGTAATACTATAACACCAATCCTCTTATCTGCAGTATTTTGCTGGGATGCAAACCATAGCTTCAAGCCAAATCTCAGCAAGTTCAGAATTTGTTGGGAGCTGGAATTGTTTTCTCACAGATGGCTCTCAGAAGAAGCTGTAGTTTCCCACTCCTGGGCCAATTCTGTTCAAAAATGTGTTCACATGCCATCTCTGGTCTCCACACCAGACTGCTGACTTCTGTTCCACGTCCTTCTATACCTATGTAATCCCTTTGACATTCATCGGCCTGCTCGTGAGTGAGGATTATAGATAAAGGTATGAGCCATGTTTAAAACACACATCTGTGAACAGCAGGTCTGGAAATCGTATCTCAAAATACAAGAAAGATACAGTTGTGCTCACCACATCTTTTCAGCAACTTCCTAATATTCCAGAAACTGGTAACCTACAGAATTCAATAAACACTACTAATTAATTAAGGGTTAATCTGAAGGTCTGGACAGGTAAGCCTTATACTGGACATTTTCACCAATATCTTGAAAAATAGCGACCGTGGTTACAGCTACTTCCGAATCCTTTAACAAAATTGAAGATTTCCAAAAGGCATGATGTAACAGCAGGTTCCTTTGAGTCTCTTTGTTTTCTTTCACTACAGCCTCTCAGTTATAACCCTTTGGTCATAGCTCCCCAGAACTTTTACTCTAAAGATCCAGAGGATGGCAGGGATGGTACTAACAAATATTAAAACGATCCTTTGCCCCGAGAATAGAAGAATGCTACCCCTGCATGTTTCCTTCAAAAACAGGATTTAAGAAAAAACTCTGACCTCCTGCCTTTAGTCAGTCCTTAATGATTTACTAAAATAAATTAAATTCTCCAAATTGCCCTAGTGGCCTTTTATAAGGCAGGTAGAGATCACATACTACAGGAAATTACAATCAACGAGAGCAGCAAACAATACTGCCATAAAAATGTCCTGTACGTTAATCTATAAAGCAGCAGTTTAAGATCACTCCTAAAGGTCAAGCCATAAAAATCTACTGGGGGTGGGGAGGAGTATCTCTCTTCTTTGGTCAAAAGCAGGAAGAATTGGTTGTCTGAAAAACAACTTGAACCTGCAAACCAAGTGCCTAGTATTCAAGCAGATACATCCAAGTGTATCTTTTTTAAAAAAAAAAAAAAAAAAAGCCTTGAAGACACAAGGCAGTCTACTATATTCTCTTCCAAAAAATATCTAGAGCTTTCCCAAAATGGACCATGAATTATTATCAGCTGGATGTTGAACAGACATTTAGAGAAGCTCCAGGCTAGCAGATTCATTTCACAGGCACTCCAATCTATAAATAAGATGAATGGGAACATCAAAAGACATTTCTTCAGACTAGTTTTTAACTACCGATACCTATTCTTTTGAGTGATGAAAGGGCAGTCCTGTAGCTGGCCTGAAACCCAGTTCCCTTTTCCCCCCATACCTCCTGTGTTACTTTTGGCAAGCAACTACTCGGGTATATATATCATTTCAAAGGTATTTAGGTACCCAATTCCCAGAGTCTATCAATACTTATGCATATCTAGATAAGCGATTATAGCACTTTGGAAAATGCAGATCACAGCTCCGGCTCAAGCCTAGAGAAGAGGAGCTACGCTAAGAAGAGTTCTCTGCTACAAAGTTTACACTGGGGGTTTAGCCACCTATGTAGCTACACCCTTTGAGAGACCTTGGAAAGAGGGCTGAAAATGAGTGGAGGACACTAAACAAGAAAAACATGTAAACACAAACAAGTTAAAAACAACCCCAACATTTAACTTAAGAAAAAATAAGCCAACCCTTCTTAAACCCAAGATTGAAATAGAGCACTGTTGTCCTCAAATAAAGAAACTCAGTTCTTTCCATGAGATTTTTATAACTGAGCTCCTCAGCTACACTACAGCCACTTCAACCCAAGCAGCGTTAGTGCTGAAGAAACCTTAGTGTAGGAAATTCTCTGGTGAGTGCTGCATGTTTCCCACTGTTGGTCAGACTACATTCAGTTCAGCTATCAGACCTTTCTCTACATCAAAGCCTAACTCACAGTGGTTCCTATTTAACTGACTTTTATTCCTTCTGTAGGAAAGTCTAGGTCAGGGGGGTTCACAGTGTGCATGTAGTATTCCCTTGGCAGCACTTCTGGTGTGAATGCTGCAGAAGGACAACATTCTCCTTCCAAACAAAGATACTCACAGATTGTTCAAGAAACATAAGGAAAAACAGAAACAGTGTAGTCAGCTCTGTGTACACACCTTAAAATATGAAAGGCCACCCCCCACCGAAAAAATCTGTTACAGAAAGTCCACAAGTGCGATATAAAAGCATGCAATTGAAGATAAAACAGGTCTTAAAAGAAATACTGGATTTCACGCTTCATAGGCACAGTTTTCCCAGTTAGAAAATGGTTAATGAATTTTCAAAAAATTCAATAATGATTAGCATTTTTTAAAGTTCAGTAATTATTCGGCATTCTCCCTTCAGTTCGCAGTAAGGGCATCACAGCGCTGGGCCCTCCCGAGGGCACGGAGCCCCGCCAGGCGCCATGCGAGCCTCCGGCACCGGGCCGGGGCCCAGCTTCTCCCCCGGTCGGGCCGCACGCAACAGCCAGAACGGCTTTTAAACTGTCCGCGGGGGGGGGGGGGCGGGCCAACCAACATCACAACCCACGCGGGGAAGATGGAAAGCGGGCTCCCCGAGCCCCCCCTCCCGGGACAGGGACAGGGAGGGTTTTCCTCGGGCAGAGCCAGCAGCGCCGCCTGCTCCCGCCGCCCCCCGACCGCGTTTCAGGGTTGGCCCAGGGAAGGCGCAGACGGCCGCGGGGCCCCAGTGGTTTCCGGCCGGCCGTTACGGGCTGCCGCCTCAGCGAGAGGCGCTGACGGCTCACCGCCCCGCTCCCCCCCCCCCCCCCCCCCGCAAGCACCGAGGGGTGCGGCGGGGGCTCCCCGTGAGGCAAGGCCAGGTGAGGGGGGTGGGCGAGGGGCCCCCCGCCGCGAGAACGACCGGGCGACGTCTTGTCCCGCGTCTCCCCCGCCGCCTCTCCCCCTCCTCACCCGCAGCTCCTCGAAATCCGCCATTTTCTACCCGCTGCTGCTGCTGCCGCCGCCGCCGAGCCCCGCCGCCACCATCGTGCACCCTGTGCGCGCCCCCGGCACGTGACGGGGGAGGGCGGCTCCGGCAGCGGGTGGAGGAGAAGGGGGCTCCGCGCCGCCTCCTGGGGCCGCCTCTCCCTCCAAGGGGGCAGCAGTCCTGAGGGAAATCCAGCCTTTTTTTGTACACACACCCGCCAGTAGCGGTCCGCAGTGCCCCTTACCGAGCCCAGCCCCTCCGCGACCCCCGAGGTTCCTTGCAGGCCCAAACCCGCAGGGCGGTAGGGAAGAGGTAGCTCCTCAGGCCCAGCGGGGCTCCAGCAGCAGCTCCAGGCCTGGCATGAAAGCCAAGTGCTCCGGGAACGTTTGTATGAGAAGGGAGCACCCGGCAGGATCGCACCCACCGGGGCTGCCGCTTTCCCTCTCTCCAGAATTAACACCGCGGAGGACATATTCACTTAGCAGTTAAACAGAATTATTATATACACAAAAAAGGAAGAACAGCAAATAATACAGTCTTGCAATTGAAGTGTATTAAATGGAAAGGTTGGACTCGTGCTGTGATTTGCTAGCTTTCTTAGTTTTATCCATCTCATCAAAAACATTCTCATAATTTGTGTTATAATGATGTGACATTTTATTAATAAAAATGAAGCAAAAATGTCACTGGCAGTAAGCTTCAAAACTGGATAATGGGTTTCCTGCTGTAAGGGAAATGTTGAGACATTTACAGAAAAATAAACATCGAGGTGCAGCTGAGAATATTATTTTCAAAAGCAGCCAGAGATCATTATCTAGTCACAATATTCAGTTTCATTAGCAACTGGGCCATAAAACCAAGCAACTGATTTATTGCAATAAAAAAGGCAAAAACTGAGTCAACGAACAGGCAAGCAGCCAAACTGACTCAAATGAGAAACTGAAGAGAGACAAAAGGCAGCCGTTTTTGCACAATTGATGGATTCAGAGTGGTAACTACAACCATAAGATATCTCAGAACAAATACGAGTGCACTACACCAGGAGCTTCTTAACAGGCCAAGAGACAGGCCATGTCGGCAGCAAGCTCCGATAAGAGGGATTCTGGCAGACAATTTTGGAAACAAATAGCTGAGCTTTCGTAGAGGGTACTGATGCCTGCCGTACACATTGGCTATAGTCACTCAATATTGCTACAAGATCTGGACACGTAGGAACTTAATTATTAACATTATTAGTGGTAATTTTGCAATAGCCTTTTGAGGCAGGCTTTACTTTTTATTTACTATCAGCTAGTCCAAGATAAACCCTTAGTCCTGCTAAAGTTTTTAACCATAGCCACAGCTAAATAGTCCTTCTCCGCATAAACTGGTTCTGTGCTTGGTCTTATAATAGTCATTTCCTTGAAGATTTAAGGATAAGGACTTTAACTTCAAACCTCTTTTGTTAGTCAAAACCAGGAATTCGCAGCCAAATAAAGCAGGCTGTCTGCCGTACCACTGCAGAAGTTCAACGCACAAGTTCAACTCCCAAGTCCATCAAACATTTCTTTTTCCCTGCAATTCAATATCAGACTAAAGGGGCAAGCTGCAGGTTAAGATCTCTTAGATCATTGAAGCACACACCAGCACAGGCCAGATCAAAGCCTTCTCTCTTCTTCTTTCAGCACACCCTCACGTGTTTCTTCCTTCAAATACACCAGGAGAGACATCAATGTTTAAGCTCACATCAGAGCCAGGCATTTCTTTTCTCACGTATACTGACCTCTCACTTCATAACCACATCTTTCAACCTTCCTATTCATCTCATCCCCAATATCTGCTGGGATAAGAGCAAACAGATTATAGTTTGTGTTTTAACACCTCACATGCATAAGATAATAAGAGTTTACATATTAGCTTATCCTAATTTTTTGCTTGAAGAAAAGAGTTCTTCTTTTCATCATGTTTTGTTTTCCCCCAGCTTTCCCTCACCACCTTTCTCCTACTCATCACTAGGGCCATACCCTTGAAGTAACACATACTGCATACTTATAGTCCTCCTCAAGCTTTTTCCTAGGTCCCTATTCCATAAAAGCATAGGGCACAGGCCTATCCTCTCCCACTCTGTTATCTTATCTCTATACCAAGGTTTCTCTCAAGTCTCCCTCCCCTGTTTTTTCCAGTAACTAGAATCAGTCTCCCCTTTTGTTCTAGTTCTTCAAAATCCTACTGGTTTTTCAAAACTCCTCACACACACATCAGCTCCAGACTTACACTCCCCAGATACCAGGCCATCTTAGCAGCTTACCAAAGTTTCAACCTTTCCAACATTTCTCTTTCCACCAAACTTTTAAGAAACCTACCTCAAGCATCAGACATTCTTCCAGCTTCTGATACTTCTGCTGTTTCTTGCACCTCCACTTCCAATACTTCTTCCTTCCCCTCCTCTTTCTCCTCTCACAGCCCCCTGCTGCAGCTCCTAAAGCACTTCCCACACTCTCCCCTTTAACCCTTTCTGATTTTGCAATACAAGCTTTAAAACTCAGCCCAGCACTAGCCATTGAAGGAGCAGACAACCTGCCCTTCTTTAAGGCAGCCACTTCATACTCCCATCTGATAGGATATCACTGTAGCAATTGGTTTCTTTTCCCAATAGGCTCTAATTAGGGCAAAAAGGGAGCCTATAGGTGCTAAGCATCCTGCCCCCTAAATTGAGTTAGGCTTGTTAGGAAAAAAAAAAAAAAAATACATCTGGGCTTCAACCTTCTCTAGTAATCTTTCTAGGACTATGAACAGTATGTGTCCATACAAGCCCTGACTCTTCCCACAGCTGTATTACCTACAGAAATAGGGACATCTCATCATCTAAATAAACTCTCCCCACTTCCCACAAACACACTGCAGACAGTTCAAAACAAAACAACAACCCCCCCCTCCCCCATCCTACAGCTGCTCCCAGCATTGCAGCAATTACACTCATCAGCATTAGACCTCAGCAAGCTCCTCCTGTGCTGCTTAACCAGCTGCTAATAGACAACTGAATATGAATTACAAGCAGCAATAGGATTGGGGGGAGGGTCTGGGTCTGGGTCAACTGGCTCAAAGGTAGATTTTTTTCTGTGTGCTTAAAGGAAAGAACTTTATGAGGCCAGTCTGAGGCTTCTCCATTGTCTTTCCTATCCTATAGCCATTTATTTTTTAATGTAACACTAGAGAAAGTGGATGGCAAAAATGTAATGGGGTGGTGCTCAATGCCCACACCCCTCTTGTGTTAGGTCTAGAACTGTCAAAGCATGGAGGCTCACAGGCCCCCTTAATTGCTCTGCTGCCCATAAAAATATGGGCTCTGCTTACAAGACAAGATGTTCTGAGTTGGATACTTACTGTATTTATTGGAAAGAAATTGTACATGTGGGTGCTTTGTATCTGCACTTTCCATGCAGCTAATTGACAAAACAGAGCTTAGATGGGAAATAATCTTCTATCTACTATGTCAAGACATATAGTGAAGTTATATTAACTAAAGCGATGTCAGACTCAGTAGATATATAGAGACAAAATGTAAATTAGAAATCTGATTTGTTCTTTGTTTATTTTTATATTCCAATCAGTTTTGATGATGAAATACATGTTAATTAGTTTTGCTTGCCTATCTTAACATACCAGGGTGATACACCTATATTTTGGTTATAAGCACAGCAGGGAAATATTTAAATGTTTGCTATAAAGTTGTTTACCTGACTATTATTATTTTTATTAAATGATGTCTATTGAATGTAAGGCCTAGGTAATGAGTGCCCTAGCAAGGTTTCTTTGTAGGTTCTTGAGTTGCTTGGGGACACCTTGATCCTGCCAACCAGCACCGTTCAGCTACAGAAGTCTGCCCTTGCAGATTTGACCACCTGAGCTTTCATGGGGATTTCACAGTCCCTGACTGTGAGTGTGTGTTTGTCTCTAAGGGCAGTTTGAAAGATTCATTCACAAACATAGGGTGAAAATTACCCTTAAGTTTGTGTTCTAAGGATTGAACCTCTCTCTTTATCCATCAAAACAGTAGCAAACCACATATTAAGATACCACTACCCCTTTAAGAGACATGGTAGAAAACTCTCCAGTCAAGCAAAGCCAAGAACCCAGGCTATTCTCTCAACAGTAATGATATGATCTTGGAAACCTAATTGGGATGGCTTGAATCCTAACTTCAATTATAGGAACTTCTCTTTCACAGCCATAAAACAGAAGCACCCAATAATGGAAAACAAATGCATTACCTACTCTACTATCACATTAAGGCCACAAAATTAAACACAAAGTCTAGTAGGAGAGGACCTAAGTTGGATGCAGGAATGTTAATCTGATCCACTTTGAAAACTTCATGTTTTACGGGACGAATGTAATAAAAAAGATACGTATTAAATCACATGCTTAACAAGATGAAAGTACGTTACATTTGCAGCGCAACTGAGCAGTTAACATGCTGAAGTCCTGTTTTTGCTTAGGACATCCTTGAGATTAAGACACTGAAAGACATTGAAAGGAGAGAGAGAAGGGTTATAAGAGATATGTGCAGTTGGAGATACTTAGCAAAGGGAGCTTGAGGGAACAGAGAGCTTGAGTTGGCATATACTGGATTGGGAAGGTTTAAGAAAAGGGCTGGAGAAACATTCCTGAGTAGGAACAGGGTTGTACCAAAAGGATAAGGCCTTCTGGGATATTGATGGTTATACTGAGGAGACAGCATTTGGAAGAAGGTCTGGATGTCTGGAGAACATGGGTTTGAAGATGCTAAGCAAGTGTAGCATGGCATGCATGTGAAGAATCTGGTAGTTACCCTGTCCAAGAACAGCTGGTGGAACTGAGTAGCTGTTGGTCTCCAACAGGCAGGACATGGGAAGAGCTTGCACCTGCAGCTGCCTGGCTGGGAAGCGCTCACATACCAGAGGACAGGGTGTTTCCAGATTGCTCTTCCTCATTTTGACCATTGCTGTCCTGCTTTGTGCCCTGTTGTGGCTGTCACCAAGCAAGCCTTTTGCATGCTCTAACTTCCCTTTCATGTATTTTCAGGGATTTTTTCTTTTTTTAATATTCTCCTCCAGCTGGACTGAAACCAAACAGTATCCGACAGGCACAACTCACCCCACCAGTAATTCACATCCTGAACCCAGGAGGCTGCAGCAATCAGGCAGTCAAGTTTAACAACAGCTTTCAGGTGCTCTGAAGAGGGCCCTTCTCACAGCCCTGCATTCCCTCAGTGCCAGCATGCCGGCAGCCTCCATTTCAAGGCCCACCACCATCCCTGACATGAGGGGCAGACTGCACTCTGCTTCTTCTCGGGCACACCTCGCCTGTCTGGGTGAGCTGGACATGTTTAACAGTGGGGTGGGGTGGGGCGGGGTGAGCTGAGCTGAGCTGAGCTGAGCTGAGCTGGAGCGCCTCCAGCCACCTCAGCTCAACATCCCCATCACTCCCCTCACAGCCCGACAAACTATTCTGCCTCTCTGTTCAGGTGAGCCTAGAGGCGATTGGCCGACACTACTGTCAGCTCCGCCTCTCCTCCCCACCGTGATTGGCCCATCCTTTAAACGGCTACCCCCTACTCCACTCGTTATTGGTCAGTTCTTCGGGCAATCTTTCACCCTTCGGCGTCTCGATTGGCTGCGTGAGGGAGGTGGGACGGGTCTCTCCTTCCCGGCGCCCGCTGGCCTCCGCGGGGTGTGGGGCCGGGCGCTGCCAAGAGCTCGCTGAGTCCCGCGGGTTGTACCTGCCCGTGGCCCGCTGCCCGCCGCCCGCCTCGATGGAGCGCTCCTGCCAAACGCTCTACCAGGCGAGGGAAACACCTACCAGGCGAGGGAAGCAGTAAGAACCGGCAGGACGGGCGGCCGCGCGTCCCCGTTGCTATGGAAATCGCGTGGCGGGCACTTCTGCGCAGGCGCGGGGGAGCAGTGCGCACGCGCGTGGGAGAGGTGGCGGGGCCATGGCGGCCGAGACAGGGCCGGTCGTGTATGGGGAGGGCCGAGTCTGGAGGCCCTCGGGGTCATCGGCATGACGGCGGTCCTGGCTCTCCTTAAGGGTGGAGGCTTCCCACGCCCCCCCCCCCCCCCCCCCCCCTTCTTGTTTCCCTTCCCTTTGTAGGAGGAAAGTGCTTCTTGTCCTGTCGGCTCCTCAGGGCAGGGCAGGCCCCCTTGCTCTCCTCAGCCCCTGTCCATTGCATGGTCATGGCAGGAGCAGATACAATGAAAGGGGACAAGTCCGTATTCCTTCCTCCCTCAGCTCCCTTTTCCATAAGTCAGGGCTGTACAGTCCCACCGTGTCTCCATCTCGCGGATGGGTCGAGCTCCAGGAAGCCCAGAAGGAGCAGGATTTTGCTAAATTTCTTAACCTGTTCTTTTGCTTCCATCTGCTGGTCAAATTCAACTGGAGTAAGATAGACTCTAGGGCTGCACTGCAGGACTGCTAAAAACCCTTCCCAGAAAGGCGTTAGGTGCTCTGTATGCATACACAAATCCCCACTGTGCGTGAATAGGACAGGATTGCTCACAAAAAGGTAGTTTTGGGAGGGGTTCTGAGACTGAGTTTTAGGTTATGTCAACCTCTTAGATTAGTAGATTATATATTTACCTAGGAATGGGAGCCTCCAGCACAGTCTCTTTCTGAGCCCTAAAGTGGATTCAGATCCCAACCACTGAGAATGGTGCCCTAAGGTGTGGTATTGAAATGGTGTTAATGTGCAGAAGGAAGACAGGAGAAAAAGGGGTCTAATTTGTAACCTCACCAATGGGGATTTGGGTGGCCCTGGTCCCAGGACTGGTTTTGACTGCTAAATGCAGAAACATTTGTGGGAATAGGACCTGGAGCTCAAGAACTCTTCCCCCTGAGCTGTACCACTGGGTTTGGGTTGGTTTGCTTTGTAAGCTGACTTCTCCATAGCCTTTTGGCAGGATGGATGTGAAGATCAGATTTTATATTTTGGGTACAGAGTAGAGGGAGGTGTTCATATTTTGCAGAGGGGAAGAAGTTTGGAACCTACTTTGTTTAAGCTAGTCAGTGATTAAGGAACAACTTGAAGCTGCCAAGAGGATTTTTTTGGTTCTTGAGTTCTGTGGAGGGAGCCTAGATACTTAATTTTGGGTTTCTGAATTCCAGTATTCCAATGCAGTATCTAAAAGTTAGGCTGCTACATCTTTAATTTGTAGCACTAAATAATTACTGGAATTCCTGGTTCCCTAGCTCTGTCCTTATCTGTATTGCATTTTTCTGTTAATCTGTTCTATAGAATGGAGATTATTATTTCCTACCAGTTTGGGGAAAAGTGTTTCAAAAAATAAATTCCTATATAAATTCCTATATGCATTACAATTCTTATGGCTGTTCACAGCTACCCAGTGTAGTCTTACAATCAAAGAAATTTGTTTTGTGAGGCATTTCACTGTTTTTAATTGTTAAATATTTTCTATGTTTGTTGTGTAAATCACTATTGAAAAGTAAGATTATTGTAATCTGCAGTAGAACTTTGCAAATTCATACAAATGAGTGGGAGAATTAATACTTATTAATTAATTTGTAAATTCAGCATCCTTAATTTGTATTGTTTAATAATTCACCATACTTTGCATCCATTCATTTTTATGTATTCATAACACATATCACTTCAAATTAGTGAAGTCTTGGCAGTGTAAAACCTGGCTTCAGCAATGTTCCTGTTAAAAGAGGGAGATAATAGTGGTCTGTGAGTGGCTCTTAGCATCGGAGCATGAATTAATGAAAGACAGCATGTAACTATTGCAATGGGGGGAGAAATCAGAAGGTTTCTGTTTTCAGTGCACCAAACTCAAATTGTAAAATGTCTTTAGATTTTAAACGTAACACCTCTCGGATGTATCCTAGTGTTACTACTAGAACAGCCATAACTTCTGTGGTGAACTTGCTGTATGTCTTTAATTATGAAAGCTATTTGTAATCCTTCTTGAGAAACTTTGCCAAATCTATTGTTTGCAGCAGGCTTGTATAATTTGGAAGAGAGAAGAGAGTAAAGAAGCGCCTTTTCTTTGTGCTGGGAAATTCTATTCAATGGCAGCCAAGTTATACATTGTTTAAAACTCACCATTTCCCTTCTCTGCTTGTGTTTCTCAAAAAATACCGTCAGCAAGCCAAACAATAATTGAACATCAGCCTTCTAAAAAGCCTGGCAAGGCTGCAAATATAAGCAGCAAAGGGCTAGGGGAGAGGGAAAGCTGTGGGGATATGGGGTGGTGGAGGGAGGAGGAAAACTGGGTGAGTCCATCATGCCTCAGCTACTCTATCCTGGCACATGGTGCCAGCTTGATCTTGAGGAACCCCATACTTGGCAGCCAGCCTGAGATCCCAAAGGAAAAAGAGGGAAGGGACACTGCATGTGTATTACGATAAGATCTTTCCCTGTGTGATTACAGAGCTAACTGCTTGCTTCTTATCTGAATTCCTGATCATAGATCCCTCTGAACTCAACTTATTGACTGCCTCAGTTGGATGTACAAGGGCACAATGTTACAGCAGCATAATTCTTATTTCCAAGCTTTCCAGACTGTGACTTACTTTGTAACTTTTTTCTTCATTCTATGGAATATATTCATGCAGAAATATAGGGTCAAATGATAATGAAACATTATAGGGTTAAATTAATCTTTTAGTAGGTCCATTAATTTGATGGAATTACACAAGCGACTAGGTTGATTTATAATGTAAATGCATTTTAGTAAAAGGTATGGAAATGACTAAACGAACAATTGCATTTAAAGATGCATGACTCCATTAGAGAATTTAATTTTAAATGGCTCAAAGAAAGGAATACGTACCACTTTTGTTAAGCTAGAAATAAATAAAATACACTATAAGTGTTGGAGCTAATTAGTTAAGTGCTCAACTATTTAGTTTTTAAAACAAGATCACGCTTAAGTGCCTTAAGATTTTATTAATTGCATGGACCCCAAAATCCCCTGTAGTAATTGAAAATTTAATTACATACATTTTTTGTTCTTTTAAGAATGGAAGCTTATTAAACTTTAAACACTTAAACATCTATTGAAATACCAGTGGCTATAAACAACATGCAATTGTTGTTGCATAAATACTAATTAATATAATAATACTAATACTAATTAGTATTAAATACTAATTAGCATTAAATACTAATTAGTATTAAACAACTAATTAGTACTAAATACTAATTTAAACTAAGTACTAAATTAAAGTACTAATTTAGTACTAAACTAAGTACTAAATACTAATTTAAACTAAGTACTAAATTAAACTAATTAGTACTAAATACTAATTAAACAGGAAGGCTAAATCACTGTAAAGCTAAACTGAATTTTAAGTAACTTTGCACTCGTAAGTACTCCTATTTGTTTCATGCCATATAAGATTTACCATTTCTTCTCTAAACACAGCAGAAGTCCTGGGCAGTGTTAGTATCTGTCTGTACTGTGGCAGGCATATTGTTTTGTGGACATATTTGCAGTGGGGGTCAGTCCCTAGAGAACAAACTGGAGTTCAGGAAAGGAGACCAGTGTGGACAGAGAGCTGTTTAAGTGGACAGCTAAAGCTGCTGGTGGCACTGACGCGCAGAGGTTCATATACCTCTTGGAAAGGGTACATGGTAGGCTAAGACTGGTGAAAGGCAGGGAGATGTGGCTTTGTGGGGCTGGTCAAGAAAGCAGTGGTCTGTGCACTACTGACTCACAAGACTTATGATTTGGTAACAGTTACATGTTGAAAGGTCCTTAATTTTTCTTTCTTTTATAGAAACTTCACAGAACTGGGACCAGAGATATTGCTATCTCTTTTCTGTTTTTCAGATCCAATCTAATGCAAGTCTTTGTCAGTTGATCAACTGATTAATGGCTTAGTTAATTTTCTTTGGACAGATGTCTGACTTCTCAAAATTAACCATTGCTGTTTGTATTCTTATTAACACAAGATAAAGACAGAATGAACCTCTCAGTCTAAACTATCTTCTGATTTTAAATGGGGCTCTTTTTTTAATGTAAAGGTTCACTTTTGCTTCTGCTTGGTCAACACAACAAGAAGAACATTACTATGTTAAGGTTGAAGTGGGTTGCTCATACATAGACATGATGTTATCCTATACTGCCTAAAGCAAGTCTCTATCTAGAAGAGTATTTGAGATGCTGCCCATCACTGTATCACTGTCTATACTAGAACTTAAAATGCCTTTAGGGATAGCAGAAGTAACCTGGTGGGATTAACAGCAGCAGAAGACACACCAGAATACAAATTATTTTCAAGGAAAGTTCCAAGCATGAATTTTGAGCCCTGTCAGTTTATCAGGCAGACACAATTCCTCTCTCATCAGAGTATTACTGTAAATACTCAAACATGAAACACTTGATGTGTTTGTCTTCTGTGGCAACCGCTGTGTTTTTGTACTGTGTTTAAATATTCAGAGGTAGCTGTGATCTTGCCTTTTGATATGTGGGCAAACACAACAGTTAATTTTTCTCAGCATAAAACAGCAGGAGCAGTTGGATTTAGATGAATGTACAGGTGGGATTCTCAGCAAGTGATGACTCCAGCTTCCTTCTTGCACCTCCAACCTTGTTTTGGAAGATTCAGATCATCCAGGAGAAATGGTAAAAGGTCCACAATTCAAAATCTGTTTTCCAAACACCAGCACCTCAAAACAATAAGAAGGAAAAGATCCTTTCATCCCAGGGTGCCAGTGTTTTCTCTTTGCTCGTGACAGTTCTCAGAATTGGTTCATTTCTTGTTGCAGCACCTCTCAGGAACCAATCTACTTCATTCAAGAGTTACTGATCTACCAAGCATTTGCACAGCACTCTTCCTCCCTAAAATGGTTTAGAAAAATCATCTTTGTACCACCACTGAAAGGCAAACGGTATTGTAGCTTCCTTATGGACTCAGAGAGCAGCTGCGTAACTTTATCAAGACAATAAAAAGTAGTAAAGGCTAGAAGTAGGGTATGCATTCTTCCTTTTTCCCCAGCCAGTTTGATTCTTTTCTCTAGAAAACCAGAATGAAGATTCTACCAATCTTTTTATTAATATGTGAAATACAAATACACTTTCACCCCGCAGGAAACGTTGTTAAGAGCAAACCCCAGCCCTTTCCTAGTTGTGTCACTAGATGGCCCTGCGTCTGAAGCAAACATCCCAGAAAATATCTGCTATACTGGGAGACCTTTTGCCTGCTCTACACAGTACTTTTTACAGGTTGGCAAACACACGGAGAGGTATTAGTTTTAAAATAAAACAATAGCTGATTGTGCTATCTCAAGTGTTTAAATTAGTCGCAGAATGCTATATGATATCCACTGCTGTGTACAGAGCAGAGGGAGCAGATAGGTCTAATCTGACAAAGGAAAGGCATGCTAAAGAGGTAAGTTGGTTTTGCAGTACATTGCACCACCCAAAAGCACCGTTGCTTGTAGGAATAAATGATTCTCCAGTATCTGCAGTTTACTATAATGATGCTTCCTTCCGAGAGACCGGGAAGGATAGGGTAATTGTCTTTCCGTATGGATATTCCTTTTACACATCTTGTGGGATTTAAAAACTTAAGCCTTGGTCAGTAGTAATTCTTTGGCTTGTTTGTGTGCCAGGCACTGGCAGAGAGCAGCAGAAGTCATTGCTACAGATGCTGGGGCTCTATTTCCAGTGCGAAGGGGGCAAATATTTGTGGGTTTGTCTCCTGGAGGTCCCTAACACTTGGGCTAGGCTTTTTCTCAGGGATGGATGCAGGCACTATTTGATTGGCATAGAAGAGAGGGAAACTGGGGGTGGGAGTCTGTATATGCATTAATGTGCAATGTGATCAGGAATATATATGTGCTATGCAAGCAACATAAACTACTGCTCTTTCCCTATCCACTGAATAAGTGCCACCTGAATAAGAGTCACCTAAATCAGCTGTTTGATAACAGTTGAATAATTCTGAGTACCACGAACTACTCTTTAAAGGCATGCTGCTTTTCAAATTCTAAGATTAAACAATTTGAAGATGTTTCTTAAGAAATCACACCACCTTCTATTTTGCAAGGGAAAAATCCCATACTACTGTTCCCCAAATCTTCAACTTTACTCCTGCAGACTCCAATATGCAGCCCAAGACCAAAACAACTAGGAAGAGGCTGAATTGCAGAGTGAAAATGTATTAAAATCTTTTCAGCTTGACAGCCTGTGCTGGTTTTGGCTGGGATAGAGTTAATTTTCTTCATAGTAGCTAGTATGGGGCTATGTTTTGGATTTGTGCTGGAAACAATGTTGATGATAACACAGGGATGTTTTCGTTATTGCTGAGCAGTGCTTACAGAGTCAAGGCCTTTTCTGCATCTCACCCCACCCCACCAGCGAGTAGGCTGGGGGTGCACAAGAAGTTGGGAGGGGACACGGCTGGGACAGCTGACCCCAACTGACCAAAGGGCTATTCCATACCATATGGCATCATGCTCAGTATATAAAGCTGGGGGAAAAAGAAGGAAGGGGGGGGACATTCGGAGTTATCGCCTTTGTCTTCCCCAGTAACCATTACGCGTGATGGAGCCCTGCTTTCCTGGAGATGGCTGAACACCTGCCTGCCCATGGGAAGTAGTGAAGGAATTGTTTTGCTTTGCTTGTGTGCATGGCTTTTGCTTTCCCTATTAAACTGTCTTTATCTCAGCCCACGAGTTTTCTCACTTTTACTCTTCTGATTCTCTCCCCCATCCCACTGTGGGGGGAGTGAGTGAGTGGCTGGGTGGTGCTTAGTTGCTGGCTGGGGTTAAACCACGACACAGACCAAAGTTGATATGCTCATTTCTAGAGCTTTCCTTGTAGCAACTTCTGTTATGATCCTAAAATCTCTGGGTTTCTCTGCAGGCACTCAGCATATATGGCATGTTTCATCAGAGTAAGACTTTGTTCCAGTATCTTATGAGATTTCTGTTTCCAGTGTCCCTTTTGCTATACTTGATAATTGCACTTTATGCTCTCCCAGATGTAGTTTCACTGAATCATGGCAAAGATGTTTTACGCTGCCTTGTTTTTATTGCTGAACCATTTGTGAATGACTTTGGGTTCTCCAATCTGTGTGAAGAAATCCATGGGACTGACTCCATATTGAAATTTCTGCATGTTGGGACCTGACTTTGGTCACTCCTGTGTTAAAATTGGGCAAGTTTGGTGTTATCCCAAACTACTAATTCTTCAAGTACTCTGTATTTCACTTGTGTTTATAATCAAGGTCCATGAATTGGGAAGTGCCAACAGTGTACAGCTGGTCTTTGTAGTGTAGTTATGCAGATCCCAGACCTTTTCTCCATCCCCCCTTCTCCAAGCACTCAGAAAATGGGTTTCTAGTTGCAAGGGAAGGACACAGCCACGCTGGAGCACGATGTTTCCTTGCACAGCCCTTGGAGACATTGTGCATGAGGTCTATGAGAGTCCTACCCTGAAATTCTCAGCAGCCTGAACATGTTGGAGATCCATTACCATAGTAAGGGAAGTAAGTTATTTTTTCAACCTCAAAGTAATTTTCTCTAGGAAAAGGTTTCTACCCATCCAGTAGCCCTGATAATGTGTAAGAAAAATTACATTGAAAACCACTTTCCTTCTGTTTATTAACAGTGAGTTATTTTACAGTTCTTACATGCTGTTGTCTTAATTTGTTTGTTTCCACAGGCTACATTTAGATGCTGTTTACAGCAATAAAGAGAATATTACATTTGATCTAGACTTCTATCTTAATTCACAAGATGAGATGCGAACAGTAGCTCGTCGAAAAAATCTCCTCATTCTAATTTTGCATTATTTAATGGAAGAAGGGTATGTTTTTTAAATAAGAGTGCTTTACATTTGTGGATTTGTGTGTATCTGACCTCCTGTAATGTGTCCTTCTGTCCTCTGTTGGGTGGATGGACAGCATGGCCCTTTGGTTTGATGTGAGAAAGAGGTAAACTACTATTACATATCTTGGCAGTTTACTTTGCTAAATTGTTTCAGTTTCTGGAACAAAAATGTCCTATATACTTTAAAAATACTTTAGAGCAATCAGCAAAGGGTTTTTAAATAGAGTTTATGCTTTTATAATAAATAGAGTTGTGGACAGGTTAAAAATACCATATATTTACTAATGCTATTGTTTGCTTTTTCTCTCAAAAATCAGAATAAGATAATGACTCTCAGTTTTTTGATCTTTGTTTCTTTTGAAATTACCAGGTATGTCGATGCTGCAAATGCTTTGGAACAAGAGACAAAATTAAGTTTACGTGGCTTTGAAGTTTGTGACAACATTGATCTTGAGATGATTTTGATGGAATATGAAAGCTATTACTTTGTAAAATTTCAGAAGTATCCTAAAATTACCAAAAAAGTCCTGGACACTGGTATGTGGCTGTTTTCCAAAAATAAAGCTTTTGTTTCTCAAAGCCTAAAATGTGTATTTGCCTGATATACTCACCACACTTCTTGTCTATGTCAGCGTTTAATGTTTGAACTCTCTTACAGTTACAGAGCTATAGTTCTAGCACATAGGACATAAGAATTGAGAGATGGAGCTTTGAGCCCTTCTTCTCTTCCTTCTCTCTTTATGTAGAGGAACAAGAAGGTGGTATTTTTCTGTCTTTTAAAAACTGCTTTGATATTGGAAAATGCCATGTAAGTGCAAAGTATTATGGCATAGATATATTCACTTTCTTCTCATGGGGAGAGAATAGTAAGTCTGTTCTATTTTGGATTTAATTTTTAAATTAAAATAATCCACTTAAATGAAATACTATATCTTAGCTCATCCAAGCTAGTGCTTAAAAGTTTATCACCACTAGTCTCATTAACCATTTATTTTGCACATTTTCATATACTAAAGATAATGTGCCAAACAAGTAATAGGTTTATTTGCTCCAAAGAACTTAAAGTCTGAGGTATAAATGAATGATACAGAATAAAGCAAATCAGAATATGAGCATTCTGTTATGACCCTGAGAGCCTGAATGGTTTTGTAATTGAGCACAAAATGTAACTTATGGAAGCCATAAGAACAACTGTATAAGAATCAATTATGAAGAGCTTGGAGGGTACAGAAAACACCAACATCTCTACCTATTTGTCTTGTAAGAAAAATACAATCATCAGAGAAGGGGATGATTGGCCAGGGAACATCTCTGAGCAGTTGTCATTGTTTCATATGGATGCCAGCAACTTTGAAATCACAGGTAAATGAAACATTATATAAATATAATAAAATTACCTGTATAGGTGAAATGATTTTGAAAGGTACTAAAGCTACTAGTCATCATTACATTCACAGTGATGTAGAAGATCAGTACTAGCTGGAAGCTAGTAAAAAAAGAGATTTACGGCTAGAACATATTGATTGGCGTTAATACAAAGAGGAGCAGCCTTGCAGGACAAAACCAAAGGGATTTTTTATGAATCAAGAAGGAAAATGTATTACAAAGCATTTATCACATCATACTTATTCTTAGTCAAACGGAGTGGTAGTCAAGGCTGGATCCGTGAACTTAGATCCATGTGAACAATTCCCAAAAAGCCAGTAAATCTCTTAGACACTTACAAGCTCTCAGTACCCATTTTTTGGTCAGTAAAGCTACTCAGACAGGGGGTACTCTGCCATTACCCAAGCCCAGAATTGCAACCATGCCAGCAGGGATGTATCATCCTTTTTCCCTGAAGCCTAAACAGCCTCCCTCCTGCATGAGGGAGCCGCCTCCAGCCTCCCTCTCTTGAGAAGCTGCTGCCTGGTAGTTTGCGACCTGCCTGAAATTGTGTCTAATGTCAGATCGTGGTATACACAGGCTAAACAAAATTATTAGTGTGGCGCTCCTTCCTACTAAATTCTTTGTAATACTCTCAGCAAGTCCTACAGAACCAACTCATTTCCATGCTGAATTGCAGTTTGCAGTGTTGTAGATGTACCTGCAGGATTACAAGTTTCACGCATGGGCTCTGCTGCCTCTAAGTACACTGTGTCCCCCAGCTCTTTCAGTGAAACAGCTGTTTGGGAAGGATTATTTTATGTAAGTGTATGAGAATCTGGGTGCAAGAGCGTTGTACAGAGAACACTGATAGGAGATGTATTTTGGAACAACTAGGTGCATGCTAGTATGATACAAACTCTCGGCTTTATGAGTTCACATCTGGGCTTTGTGAGTTCGACATTTTGTAAAAAAACCTTTTCTTTGACAGAAATTGTTTCAAATTATATAAGTGCAAAAAATAACATAGTTTGATAACCACCATTGCAATGTGACATTTATGCTGTCTTGGTATATTGAACATGATAAAATTACTATTAAGAAGAGTGAGGTAAATTCTTATTTCCCAATTCAGCAATGAAAAAATTATTAGTATTAAATAAGCATTCTGTGTGATATATTAAATTAGTTTATTGTGCTTGATCTAATTTCTGGTAGTGTCCATTTTACTGTGAAAATGATATTGGTTTTAAAATGTAAGCAAAGAAACAAAAGACTGAATGAGCCTAAAATTTAACAAGCCTGAAGCCAAACTGCTCTCTCCAATATCAGTTTGTTTTCAAAATATTTTTGCAAGCTTGCATTGCTTATAATCATGCTGTTCCTCTTTATGCATTGTTATTTCCAAGGTCATTAATGTGTGCTCAAAAATATGTTTGAAGGGGAAAGAAAAAATCAAGTTGCCCTTTTTTATATCCTTAATTATTTTCCATTTTAATATTAATTTTGCCACAGCAGAAAATAAACAACAGCTGAGAACTGGAGGAAGACCAAGAAGGTAAGAGAAATGCGTGGGGTTTTTTCTGGGCAGAACATTTTCCTATAAAAGCAATATGCAGTGTGGTTAAAATAATGTTGTGATACTATAGGAATACTAAAGCCTAGAGTCATGCTGCTGACTGCGTGGTGCATTTTTCTGTATCTTTTAGAGGAAAATAGAGACTTATTTCCCAAATGGAGATGCAGACAATTTACAAAGTTTCTGCAGTGTGGATAAGGTAGGGTGGCGTGTTTGAAAGCAGTAAGCATTGAACTTTGCTGTGATTGAAATTGATGCCTTAACTTCAGTGGGAGCAAAGTTAGCCCAAAACTGCTTTATTTGAAAACTCTGCCTTTTAATCTTTTGGTATTTTGAAGGAAAAAAGAAGTTGTGAAACCCTTTCAAGGTATTATTTTTTTAATTCTAGGGCAGCAAGGTCTTCTTAGAATCTCCCAAGGCTCAAACATCAGACAGCACAACAACCATTGTCAAAAACTTCACCTGGGAGCACAACAGAACTTAAATCATCCACCACAGAGAGCCCCAAACAGGTTTAAACGTGTTTTATCTTGGCAGCATTACAGTTGGAATTAATGTGATTTTATTTTGAGAGGCTATAGGCAGCAAGAGGATGCGAGTTACACAATTAATAATTGTGTAAAATTTTTAATTAGTTGTGTATTTTAATTGTGTAATTAATGGGTTTTACTAATTATGTAATTTAAGGATTATAGATGCAAGACTTCAGGAGAATATGCTTTCTGGCTGTGAGTTAGGGAGCAAGTCACAGGCAAAAATTAGAGGAAAAGGAGTCATATAATCCAACCTATACTGAAAGAAACGAGTTTTCCCATTAATACTAGTAGATTCATCCTTTAGTGCCAGAAAGCAAGACAAACAAACCAAGTAGAAAATCTGGTGTCAGTTGTAAGCATCTTCACAGTGCATAAGGTGTTTGAGATTGGGGAAGTAATTTGGCTCTGTAATTTTCAGTTTTGTGAGTCTTGGTAAGATTGCTGTGAAAACTACTTTATTACCATCCCTTACAGAGGATGGAGCAGGAACAGCAGGCTGGTGGGCAAGCACAGTGTCTGTTATAGCTTTTGAGGAACTGGGTGAAGGAGAACCTTTTTCTTTCTTTTTTTTTTTTTTTTAAAGTCCTTGTCTATATTCCTGCGTAGGGAGGAGCTCATCTCTGACCAGTTCTCACCCTTAAAAAAAAAACCCATTAGCTTTTGGATTTTACAGCAATAACTGCTGTGAAGTGAATGTCAAAGTAACTTATAATTCTAAAATGGCTCCTCATTTCTGAGTTGACATGCAGTGCCTTATACTTGCCTGTCGTTTCCACTGTTCATAAGTGTTTCTTCTCATAGCTATGTAAAATGCAGATTTCTACAACTTAAAATGGAAGCTCTGTGCATGAAATAACTTGAATGCTGAGCTCTAGAGCCATGGCTTTCACCACTGCTGTCACCAGTCAGATGAAGTCTAACTAAATATACAACGGTGTTTGTCTGACAAATATGGGACTACTGTTGCAACTTCCATGTAATGATACAGTTCATCTGGGCATGTATGAAGAGGTGGGATGATACCTATAATGGAATGATATCTGCAACTCATCTACTTGGCAACACATGTGTTTTAAAATTGATTTTT
Organism: Mycteria americana; assembly: GCF_035582795.1. Taxonomy (NCBI): domain Eukaryota; kingdom Metazoa; phylum Chordata; class Aves; order Ciconiiformes; family Ciconiidae; genus Mycteria; species Mycteria americana. The sequence goes on from NW_027445436.1 coordinate 12,474,875, forward strand.
CTTTAGAATAATGATAGTGCAGTTACTCTGTAGCTATCTGACTTTGGCTTAAGCATCTCAGCAATCAACAAAACTGGAGGAGACAGCGCTCACCCAAGAAGGGTTGGTGGAAACCTAGTATGTGATTTATGATAGAAATGTGTATGTAGAAAAAACACATGAAAGTTTTTCACAAATATCAAATGCGAGCTTTTTGTGTCTATTTTTATATAAAATGTTCCTGTATAATTAGCTGAAGGGTCAATTTTATGATTTGGGCAGTAATTCTTGCATAGGAGGCTCTGCTTGCATTAAATAGTATTTCAAACATTGTCAAAAAGGAAAAATATTTCTGTTTTTAAAACCCAGTGGTAATAGCTAAAATTGAAGATAAATTTCAAATTCCTGAATGAGATGATAAGAGGCTCTGCAGTTAAATTGTTGCACTGACTGAGATGTGCGTTCTTTTCCCATTGCTACCAAAGATTCTGTGGTCAGTTTTTGCCATATTTAGGACTGTATGTGCAGTAAGGAAACTCATTGCTGTAATGGCAAGCAAAATTTGGCCCAATGCATTTTTAACAGTAGAGCTACCATCATGGTAAAGCCTATCACAACATTATTTTCTCCTTTAGGGCCAATTGACTTCCATGGGATGATTCAGGATGCTGTCAAAGTATCATCAAATGGAATAGCCTTGAACAGCCTTAATTGTGATCCAGATCCATCAGTAAGTGTTTCTGTTCATATTTCCATCCAATGAATATGAACATCAGTTTTACATAATCAGGAACAAAATAAAATACCACAACGATGTTGTCTTTGTTCCCAAGTGCTAAAAAAGGGCTTAGATTTCTGAGTGGTGTATTTCCTTCTTGAATGGACAGTCATACTTGATACTGGTCTAATTTGTTGACAGTTGTTTACTCTTTGAACATGAAAGTAGGCAACAAATACAAATGATACCTTATGATTCACAAAAAATAAAAAAAAATTGCAGAAACCCACAGAACTTCTGAGGGTGAAATTCTGGTTCCTTTGAATTCAGTATGTTATTTAGCGTTCGCCTCAGCTGAGATAAGAACAGAGTTTAGATGGTCAAGATTTTCAGTAATCACTCCTTGACACAAGCTATAGCTTCTCAGACAGTGCATCCAACTTACGTGGTGCCAGTCTGCCTGGCAACTGCTACACTTGAAGAGACTTTTAAAACAGAGAATGTGACAATGCGGTGACCCATAGTTATATTTTTCACTCCTCTTAATCTATGTAGGGCATGTTTAGGACTACATGTGCAATAAGAGAGCTGCTCATTTTAATGTTAATTCAGGATTAGATTCTGTCAGATGAAAAGATGAGTTACTGCAAATATGGCTTACTTCAAAATCTTTATTATTATCCATATTTTTACAGCTTTAAAAGTTGATATTATGATTACCAGCTTTTTTGAAACTATTTTATAGTTCGTCTGTTTAAAAATAATTGAAGTCTGACAAGAACTTATGTTTGTCTTTTTTAGGAACGATTACTGAAACCTCTTAGTGCTTTTATTGGCATGACTGGTGAGATGAGAGAACTTGCAACGGTTGTAAGCAAAGTAAGATCGGATCTCCATTTCGGTTGTATAGAGATCTTGGTTATCTTTGTCATCAGAGAATGCTGTTTGTTTCTTTTTACTGTCACTGATAGTGCTTATTCTTGAATGTGCAAGCTATTTTTCTTATCATGCGACTCCCAACAAGTAATTTCTTTACATGTAACGATGTTTCTTTCTGATACACAATGGGAGGAAGTAATTAAGACCATTCCTTTCTAATGGGGAACATGTAATCTAATCATGCTGTACCCATGAGACTGTCGTAGCTTTTCCCTTTGTTCTTATTGCTACAGAAAATGTACAATACTTCACTGAAAAGAGAGATTTAAATATATTAGCTAATACCAACTATTATCTAATGTATTATCTAATTGTGATCAAATGTTGGGAAAAACCCTGATTCAACTCTGTGGGTGCAGTTTCCATTCAAGGCATTGGGCTGTATTCAGTGTGGATGGTGTGCCAGCATCACAGCAATATCCTGATTCTGAGTGTATCTACTAGATACCATGTACCAAAATTATTAAACCCTGATATTCCCACGTTCTTTTTAATACTGGTCCTGTGCCTTGCATTGCACTGCCTGCATGATCTGGATTCCTTGTCTTTTCTCACTTGGCGCAGTTGAGATATGCTATTACTGTAGGCTCTGCAAGCAGTGCCCTTCTCTCATCCCAGCACAGGAGCTGCATGGGCAGCATCAATAATACACTGTATCCCAGGGCAGACTGGGGATTCTTCCAGGATGGGCAGTTTGGCACATGGAGGGAATCCCAACATCATCAGCACCATTTCATTTCACTTGTGAGTTGAGGTGCAGTCTAGCAAATGGGCCCTGGGCTACTGGGGATCAGCCTGGCTACAAAGCAGGTAAATGCTTTGCATGCATCACCTCCCAAACCCTGCTAGGCACTTGTCCAAAAAGCTTCATAGTATCACAATATTTGATAGTGTTCTGACTCTTTCTGGATATAAGTATCAGAAATGGTATCAGCTGTTGCTCCCACATACTTAAAATCAGCTGTTTAAAAAGCCTGGAAGTCTTTTGCTGACTGATTTTTATAGCTGTGTATGGCCCAAATTCTTGGTCTGCAAGTTTTGCATTTGCAATTTAGTAGAACTGAAGTCTAAGAAATTTCCAACCTTAAAGTAAGAAAATTCTCGTTCATTTCAATTCCTGTCTGGTTTTTCATTTATGGTAAACCTTTAAAATAGTAGCGTTCTTGCTACTACTTTAACAAAAAGCAATAGGGTTGCTTTAGCCTTTGTTACGGTATGTTTTTTAAATTGTGCTGGTATGTTCCTAGTTGCTATGGTAATCAACACTGTGTAAATCAATAAAAATAAATAGCATGTGGTATCTATTTGAGAGGAAGAGGAAGAATTTGTGGATGAGATGGAAACCACCTGATCCCTATCCCTGAGTGAGCTGCGAGATATGTGAAAAGATTTCAGCCGTCATCCAGGGGAGCATGTTGTCACCTGGCTGCTCCGATGCTGGGATAGCGGGGCCAGTAGCCTGGAATTAGAGGGTAAGGAAGCCAAACAGCTGGGATCCCTTTCTAGGGAAGGGGGCATTGACAAAGCGATTGGGAAAGGGGCACCAGCCCACAGCCTCTGGAGCCTCTGAGTGCTGCCGTGCTGGACGTGCTGGAACTTCAATACGAACTGGAGTCAAAAGCAGCCAAGTGGTATGCTACAAGTGATATCACTAATGCATTTTTCTCAATCCCTTTGGCAGCAGAGTGCAGGCCACAGTTTGCTTTCACTTGGAGGGGCGTTCAGTACACTTGGAATTGATTGCCCCAGGGGTGGAAACACAGCCCCACCATTTGCCATGGACTGATCCAGACGGCACTGGAACAGGGTGAAGCTCCAGAACATCTGCAATACATTGATGACATTGTCGTGTGGGGCAATACAGCAGAGGAAGTTTTTGAGAAAGGGAAGAAAATAGTCCAGATCCTCCTGAAAGCAGATTTTGCCATAAAACAAAATAAGGTTAAGGGACCTGCACAGGAGATCCAGTTTCTAGGAATAAAATAGCAAGATGGACGCCGTCAGATCCCAATGGATGTGATCAACAAAATAACAGCCATGTCTCCACCAACTAGCAAAAAGGAAACACAAGCTTTCTCAGGCATTGTGGGTTTTTGGAGGATGCATATTCCAAATGACAGTCTGATCGTAAGCCCTCTCTACCAAGTGACCTGGAAGAAGAATTATTTCCAATGGGGCCCTGAGCAATGACAAGCCTTTGAACAAATTAAATGGGAGATAGTTCATGCAGTAGCCCTTGGGCCAGTCCGGGCAGGGCCAGATGTAAAGAATGTGCTCTACACGGCAGCCGGGGAGAATGGCCCTACCTGGAGCCTCTGGCAGAAAGCACCAGGGGAGACTCGAGGTCAACCCCTTGGGTTTTGGAGTCGGGGATACAGAGGATCCGAGGCCTGCTATACTCCAACTGAAAAAGAGATATTGGCAGCATATGAAGGGGTTTGAGCTGCTTCAGAAGTGGTTGGTACTGAAGCACAACTCCTCCTGGCACCTCGACTGCCGGTGCAGGGCTGGATGTTCAAAGGGAGGGTCCCCTCTACACATCATGCAACTGATGCTACGTGGAGTGAGTGGGTTTCACTGATCGCACAACGGGCTCGAATAGGAAACCCCAATTGCCCAGGAATCTTGGAAGTAATTATGGACTGGCCAGAAGGCAAAGATTTCGGAATATCGCCAGAGGAGGAGGTGACGCGTGCTGAGGAGGCCCCAGTGTACAATAAACTACCAGAAAATGAGAAGCAATATGCCCTGTTCACTGATGGGTCCTGTCGTATTGTAGGAAAGCATCGGAGATGGAAAGCTGCTGTATGGAGTCCTATACGACAAGTGGTAGAAACTGCTGAAGGAGACAAGGAATCAAGCCAATTTGCAGAAGTGAAGGCCATCCAGCTGGCTTTAGACATTGCTGAATGAGAAAAGTGGCCAGTGCTCTATCTCTATACTGACTCATGGATGGTGGCAAATGTCCTGTGGGGGTGGTTACAGCAATGGAAGCAGGGCAACTGGCAGCGCAGAGGCAAACCCATCTGGGCTGCAGCATTGTGGCAAGATATTGCTGCCCGAGTAGAGAACCTGGTTGTAAAAGTATGTCACGTAGATGCTCATGTACCCAAGAGTCAGGCCACTGAGGAACATCAAAACAACCAGCAGGTGGATCAGGCTGCTAAGATGGAAGTGGCTCAGGTGGATCTGGACTGGCAACATAAGGGTGAAATATTTATAGCTGGGTGGGCCCATGACCCCTCAGGCCATCAAGGAAGAGATGCAACGTAGAGATGGGCTCGTGATCGAGGGGTGGACTTAACCATGGACACTATTGCACAGGTTACCCATGAATGTGAAACATGCGCTGCAATTAATCAAGCCAAGCGGTTAAAGCCTCTGTGGTATGGAGGGCGATGGCTGAAATATAAATAGGGGGAGGCCTGGCAGATCAATTCTATCACACTCCCACAAACCCGCCAAGGCAAGCGCTATGTGCTTAGAATGGTGGAAGCAACCACCGGATGGCTGGAAACATATCCTGTGCCCCATGCCACTGCCCGGAACACTATCCTGGGCCTTGAAAAGCAAGTCCTATGGCGACATGGCACCCCAGAGAGAATTGAGTCAGACAATGGGACTCATTTGTGAAACAACCTCATAGACACCTGGGCCAAAGAGCATGGCATTGAGTGGGTGTATCACATCCCCTATCATGCACCAGCCTCTGGGAAAATCGAACGATACAATGTGCTGTTAAAGACTACACTGCGAGCAATGGGTGGTGGGACATTCAAACATTGGGATACACATTTAGCAAAGGCCACCTGGTTAGTCAACACTAGGGGATCTGTCAATTGAGTTGGCCCTGCCCAATCAAAACTTTTACGCACTGTAGAAGGGGATAAGGTCCCTGTAGTACACAAAAAAACACGCTGGGGAAGACAGTCTGGGTTACTCCTGCCTCAGGCAAAGGCAAGCCCATTCGTGGGATTGCTTTTGCTCAAGGACCCGGGTGCACTTGGTGGGTAATGCGAAAGTGTGGGGAAGTCAGATGTGTACCTCAAGGGGATTTGATTTTGGGTGAGAATAGCCAATGAACTAAATGGTATGATGTTAACTGCTATATAATACTGTATGTCATCTCTTTTATGGTGGCTATATGCCATATCAATGGTATTTCAGTGAGAATCTCCCAGATTAGTGAAGAATGAACTTTGACAAAACCAAGCAAAGTGCAGCAGTGATGGAACCAGAACTGGCTTCAGCATGCAACAATCCAACACCACACACCATCTCTTCTGCCCTGAAGGACTGTTATGACAGATGGAGCTCAAAGTCATGGACTAAATGAACTTAACGGACATTTTAGAAGGATGGCCCATAGACCAAGGGAATGATATCTGTGTGTATATATCAAAAGACAGGGAAAGTGGTGGTGATTAATTGGAATGTATTGGAAATGGTAGAACCTGGGCATGACGTAGATGGTATAGAATAAGAGGGTGGATGCTGTCCTGGTTTTGGCTGGGACAGAGTTAATTTTCTTCCTAGTAGCTGGTATAGTGCTGTGTTTTGGATTTTAGTATGAGAATAATATTGATAACATGCTGATGTTTTGGCTGTTGCTAAGTGGTGTTTACACTGGGCAAGGACTTTTCAGCTCCCCATGCTCTGCCAGGTGCACAAGAAGCTGGGAGGGGGCACAGCCAGGATAGTTGATCCAAACTGGCCAAAGGGCTATTCCATACCATATGATGTCATGCCCAGTACAGAAACTGGGGGGAGTTGGCCGGGGGGTAGCAATTGCTGCTCGGGGACTGGCTGGGCATCGGTCGGTGGGTGGTGAGCGGTTGTATCACTTGGTTTTTTCCCTTGGGTTTTGTTCCTCTCTTGCTCTCTTGTCGTTTTCCTTTCTTTACGATTTTTATTATTATTATTCCAATTATTAAACTCTTCTTATTTCAACCCACGAGTTTTCTTACTTTTGCTCTTCTGATTCTCTCCCCCATCCCACTGGGGTGGGGGAAGGGTGAGTGAGTGGCTGTGTGGTACTTAATTGTCGACTGGGGCTAAACCACAACACTCAACACAATCTAATTTAACTTGGAAACAGTTATGGAAGTCTCTACTTAGTATCATAAATCTGATTCATCTTAATTTGCTGTTAATAGTAAGGGAAAGTGTAATCTACTCTATATAAATAATTTTTCTAATTATGTTAAATAATATTTTCCCCTTGGATATAAGCACATAATTTTTCTTCGGTCTCTGGGACTGCCTGTTTTTATTGGAGAGCAGAATTTATCCCAAGTATTTGTATTGAGGATATGGTATTTTCTGCAGAACAATTAGTCTTGAATGCAAAGCCACCCAGTATTACTAAGGCAAATGGAAAGATTCGTATAAGATTTGGAAAATGTGATGAATTAAATGAAATTAATTTAGTGAGTGCTTCAGGGCATAGACTAATTACCGACTATCTTTTGATAGATGCTTAAGGGAAAATGTTCTTTCTGTTACAGAGCTTCTTGCACTTTTTTTTGCAGCGTATAAAATCTTGAATAGTGTGGAGTAAATAGTAATTTTTCTACTGTTACTTATAACATAAGTAATAACATAAGTAATAGGTGCAGCCATAAATGTACTGAGCATCAAGTTTAAAACAAAAGTATTTGCACGTTGCACATGAATAAACTGTGGAACTCATTACTAAAGAATAAGCATGTTCAAAAAAGAGGTAAGAGAAATTCACTGAAGAATGAATGTTCAAAGGGTGTTTGAACTCAAAGACTAAGATGTAATTTTAATTATCTAAGTCCTTCGGTTGCAGATTTTGGTGGATGTAAATATGAACTAACATGTCACTCCTATTGCTTATACTTTTTTTTTTTTTAAACATCCAATACTTGCCAGCATCAGAGACAATGTATTAGGCTTGGTGAACCTTCATATCATGATAGCTCCTCATATGTTAGCTGGTTACTAAAACCAACTAACAGAAAACAGATCTGAGAAACAGATCTGCTTGGCATATACATTTGGCGGTGTATATGCTTTTAGGGAAACTAGGGGCTTGAGGGGAAGCAAGGCACAATGTAGCAGTTCTGTAGAAATGATTGCTGTGTAAGCTTTTCTCTTGTGAGGTCCATAGTTCTTAGGGTTAAATAATACAGTTTGTATCACTTAATAGCACTCTTACTTTATAACTGAGTTGATTCTTTTACTTTGCCAGAGGTTATTATCCTAGTGCAGAAAAAGTTTTACTAACAGGATGCGATGTATGCCAACTAGGGAAGGTGCCCCGCTGGACCTCTTGTTCACGAACAGAGAAGGACTTGTGAGCCATGTGATGGTTGGAGGCTGTCTTGGGCAGAGTGATCACGAAATGATAGAGTTTTTGATTCATGGAGAAGTGACGAGGGGGGTCAGCAAAACTGCCACCTTAGACTTCCAGAGGGCAGACTTTGGCCTGTCTAGGAGACTGGTCGAGAGAGTCCCCTGGGAGGCAGCCCTTATGGGCAAAGGAGTCCAGGAAGGCTGGACATTCTTTAAGGAGGAAGTCCTAAAGGCACAAGAGCAGGCTGTCCCCAGGTGCCGAAAGACGAGCTGGCGGGGAAGAAGACTGGCCTGGCTGACTAGAGAGCTCTAGCTAGAACTCAGGAAAAAGAGGAGAGTCTACGACCTCTGGAAGAAGGGGCAGGCAACTCAGGAGGACTACAAAGGTGTAGCAAGGTTGTGCAGGGAGAAAACTAGAAGGGCCAAAGCTGCGCTAGAGCTCAATCTGCCTGCTGCTGTAAAAGACAACAAAAAACACTTCTTCAAATACATTAGCAGCAAAAGGAGAGCTAAGGAGAATCTCCAGCCCCTAGTAGACGGGGGAGGGAACACAGTGACCAAGGATGAGGAAAAGGCTGAGGTACTTAATGCCTTCTTTGCCTCAGTCTTTAATAGCAGGGCCAATTGTTCTCTGGGTACCCAGTCCCCTGAGTTGGAAGATAGGGACGGGGACCAGAATGGAGCCCCCATAATCCAGGGGGAAATGGTTAGTGACCTGCTACACCACTTAGACACTCACAAGTCTATGGGGCCGGATGGGATCCACCCGAGAGTACTGAAGGAGCTGGCAGAAGTGCTCACCAAGCCCCTTTCCATCATTTACCAGCAGTCCTGGCTAACTGGGGAGGTCCCTGCTGACTGGAGATTAGCGAATGTGACACCCATCTACAAGAAGGGCCAGAAGGAGGACCCGGGGAACTACAGGCCTGTCAGCCTGACCTCGCTACCGGGAAAGCTGATGGAGCAGATCATCCTGAGTGCTATCACACGGCATGTAGAGGATAACCAAGGGATCAAGCCCAGCCAGCATGGGTTCAGGAAAGGCAGGTCCTGCTTGACCAACCTGATCTCCTTCTATGACAAGGTGACCCGCCTAATGGATGAGGGAAAGGCTGTGGATGTTGTCTATCTAGACTTCAGTAAAGCCTTTGACACGGTTTCCCACAGCATTCTCCTGGAGAAACTGGCTGCTCATGGCTTGGACGGGTGTACTCTTTGCTGGGTAAAGAACTGGCTGGATGGCCGGGCCCAGAGAGTGGTGGTGAATGGAGTTTACTCCAGTTGGCGGCCGGTCACAAGCGGTGTTCCCCAGGGCTCTGTGTTGGGGCCAGTTCTGTTTAATATCTTTATCAATGATCTGGACGAAGGGATCGAGTGCACCCTCAGTAAGTTTGCAGATGACACCAAGTTGTGTGGGAGTGTTGATCTGCTTGAGGGTAGGAAGGCTCTGCAGAGGGACCTGGACAGGCTGGATCGATGGGCTGGGGCCAATTGTATGGGGTTCAACAAGGCTAAGTGCAAGGTCCTGCACTTGGGCCACAGCAACCCCATGCAACACTACAGGCTTGGAGAAGAGTGGCTGGAAAGCTGCCAGGCAGAGAAGGACCTGGGGGTGTTGGTTGACAGCTGCCTGAATATGAGCCAGCAGCGTGCCCAGGTGGCCAAGAAAGCCAATGGCATCCTGGCTTGTATCAAAAATAGCGTGGCCAGCAGGACTAGGGAAGTGATCGTGCCCCTGTACTCGGCACTGGTGAGGCCGCACCTCGAATACTGTGTTCACTTTTGGGCCCCTCACTACAAGAGAGACATTGAGGTGCTGGAGTGTGTCCAGAGAAGGGCAGCAAAGCTGGTGAAGGCTCTGGAGCAGAAGTCTTATGAGGAGCGGCTGAGGGAACTGGGGTTGTTTAGTCTGGAGAAAAGGAGGCTGAGGGGAGACCTTATCGCTCTCTACAACTACCTGAAAGGAGGTTGTAGAGAGGTGGGGGTCGGTCTCTTCTCCCAGGTAACAAGTGATAGGACAAGAGGAAATGGCCTCAAGTTGCACCAGGGGAGGTTTAGCCTGGATATTAGGAAATTTTTCTTCACTGAAAGGGTCATCAAGCATTGGAACAGGCTGCCCAGGGAAGTGGTTGAGTCGCCATCCCTGGAGGTATTTAAAGGACGTTTGGATGAGGTGCTTAGGGACATGGTGTAGTGGTGGTCTTGGTAGTGTTAGGTTTATGGTTGGCCTCGATGATCTTAAAGGTCTTTTCCAACCTATACGATTCTGTGATTCTGTATTCCTCTGATACTCATAATCTTTCATGTCTTGGACAAAACATGTGAATCTGTTCATATCTAGTTCTTAAAATGGGAATAACATCACTTCTGCAGAAGCCTCACAATGGATTCTTGCTGTGGAATTTTAGTTCTGTAATGCAAGATGAAGCAGATGTCCTGAAGGCAGCAAAGATTTTTGACTCGCTGAATAAGAGACAGGCAAGCAGAGTTCCTAACTAAAATAGTGTTTGCTTAGTGACCCCTTCAAAGCGCTTCACATCCTTTCTGCAAGGGTTGGCTCCTAGTCTCCCTACAAAATGTTATTTAGATTCCCAAATTTGCTACTATTCTTAGTCTTCAGGGCACAGAATTGGCAAAGAATTCCCTTGTCACAAAGATCTTACAGTCAAACACAGATGTAATGTTGTTTTAAGGAAGTTAGTTTGATGGTAAATGGGTAAATGTATTTTTGCATATAGACTAGCAAGTAGCATTCGTGGCTCAACTGTGGTACAAAAAATTTCAGGGATTCAGGTGTAGCATCCTTGCCCTAAGATGCCCATCCTAATCTCTCCGTAATGTCTACCATTTCAGTGTAAGAAATCCACAAGCTCTTAGCCTTCCTTTACGCTCATCTCTTAGGCTACGCTTTGCATAGATGCAGAGCTCTTGAAAAGGAATAATCGTAACAGATTCCACTCGGCGAATGGCATTACAAGCATTGTTAATCTCTCTTGAAATTTAGGCAATGTCTGCAACATAATTATTCTTCATGTGTCCTTTGTCCTTTAAAATGGCACATTTTTCTTCTGACATTCACCTCCTATGTTATTGATCCTCTTGACATCTGTCTCAGTAGCTTCCTAGAAGTTTCCCTTCTGGCAGGAGTAGGAATGGGACAGTCTGTTTTTTGACACCACTATCCAGAAGGGTTTTTGTGAACATGCTGCAGCATTTGCAATTATATTGAATTTGTGGCATTTCACCCTTAGTTGAGTTTTTGGCAGAATCCAGAAATTTAGTAAGATTGTGGATTGGGACAGCTCTAAGAAAAGTATTGTGTGAATTTATATCCTAAAGTCACATGAGGCTGGTGCAGGAGTTTTCTGAAGTTTTGTGAAGTATATGTGGGTTTTGTGGTCATTTGGAGGCATGTCCACTCATCCTGTTTTCCTCAGTTCTCAGCTGTATTGGTGTGATTTTATATTTTAGATTTGTAGTAAAATTGTAGACTTGTCATGGATTACTTGTGACTCTGGGCAAATAATTTAAACCCTGTGCTTCATATCCAAAGTGTAGAAAATAATATATATATTTTGAAATTTGTTTTTTTTTAAGTGTTCAGATTAAAAAGTGCTGGATTAATACATATTATTCATTATATTTATTTAAAAACTCAAAGAATACTTCACCAAAGAAGAACCAACAATATGTTCTTACTGCTAATATAAGCCTCTCCATGTTTACAGAAAAATAGATGAAACTTCTTTCTCCAAAGGGCAGACCCAGATTTTTTGTGTCAGCTTAATATTCCATTTTTTAATCTTGATTATTCAAGCAGTTTATGTTTGTTTTCATGAGGAAAAACATAAGAACTGCTTGATTCTTATCAAGAGAATCAGTCCATTTTCTTTCATTATGGTTCAGCTGATTTTTAATTTTTTTTTTCTCAAATCCTTATTTAAAAAACTAAAAATGGAGCAACAACAAAAGACGGATGTTTAATCTCTGATAACAATTTAGGAGTTCCCAGAATCCTCTGATGGATCATTTTCTTCTATCCCATTATTTGCAGGGTACTCTGATAGGATTTAGCCAGAAAGATTTACATATAAAGACAGGATTACAAGCCTGTGTTCTTTATATCTCCTTTACAAACCTTTCAGAATTTGAGAGGATTCAGGGACCCTTAGCCTATCCAGAGCTTTTTCCCAGCAGATATCCCTTTTTTTCCTAGAAGTTTGAAATGTGGCTACTGTTATTTATCTTCTGTGCCAGTGGCCCTTAATGCTTTTTTGTGTTAGTTTATCTTTTCTTTCACATTTACTTTTCTCTCTAAACAGGTGTTATTTGAGCTTGCCTGGTACCATGCTCCTTCCACAATTTTCTTGGATGAGCTGGAGTCAGTTATGAGTCAGAGGCACTGCTTCTGGGTAACTGATGAGAGCACTTCCTATGGCTTTAGGAGAATATTTGTCCCCCTTTTACTGCATCTTTTCAATAGTGTGTGTGTGTTCAGGTGCTGACCAATGTTTAATCACAGAATCACAGAATCGTATAGGTTGGAAAAGACCTTTAAGATCATCAACTCCAACCGTAAACCTAACACTACCAAGACCACCACTATACCATGTCCCTAAGCACCTCATCCAAATGTCTTTTAAATACCTCCAGGGATGGCAACTCAACCACCTCCCTGGGCAGCCTGTTCCAATGCTTGATAACCCTTTCAGTGAAGTAAAATTTCCTAATATCCAGGCTAAACCTCCCCTGGTGCAACTTGAGGCCATTTCCTCTTGTCCTATCACTTGTTACCTGGGAGAAGAGACCGACCCCCACCTCTCTACAACCTCCTTTCAGGTAGTTGTAGAGAGCGATAAGGTCTCCCCTCACCCTCCTTTTCTCCAGGCTAAACAATCCCAGCTCCCTCAGCCGCTCCTCATAAGACTTCTGCTCCAGAGCCTTCACCAGCTTCATTGCCCTTCTCTGGACACGCTAATCATAATAGATTATTATTATATCATTATATAATATATATATATAAAATATATATAATATATATTATATTATATTAACGTTAATCATAGAGTGTACCCATTAGAAACAAATCTTAGATAAACTGAAGTCTGAGGCTACTCTATAAACTTCAACCAGAGCATGATTGGGCCCCTGAAAGACTTGTCTTTTAGATTTTATTGACATTATAATTACTTCAAGTGATAATGGTAATTTTCTTGACTTTTTATTAAGCAATTTTTCTTTTGTTCTGTTGTCAACTATAGGAGCCTCACAGTGTGTTATTGTCAGAATGTCTATCAGCTCTGAAAGTACCGCTTCATGGAAGCGTTGCATATGCTGTGGGGATTTAAAGAGTGAGATGTAGTGGTTGTTTCATTCACAATAGATGAGATCAGTAGAGAAGCAAGCGTGAAAGACAGGTCGTGTGAAGATTAGCAAGGGACTATGGGTCCAGCAAGACTGTGAGAAGGAGGGAGGTGCAAGAGTGTATAACTAGTGGTGCTGTACTTTCAAATAAGGGTTTTGAAGTGGAAATAAAAGCAGTGGGGGGGAAACAACAGATGACTTGAGATGACTTGTTAGAGGCGAGTAAGAAGCAGCTGATTTTGTGACACTTTGGACAGGCTTAGGCGTAGCAGGGTAAGATGGAGTGTACACAGTGGAATGGCATTTTCATTAATGGGACAAATTTTGGTGGCATTGTCAGGACTTCCAGATGCAGGAATGGGAGGATGTTATTCTTGTCATCCATGGTGTAGACAGTTTATAGTTAAAAACATATTGAAAAGGTTAGGGATGGGGAAGAAGCAGGAGAAATATAAAAATATTGTTAGAACCATTAGGAGCCCATTACAGTGGATTTTATGTACTGTATATTATATGCTCACAAAGATTTATAAATAGAATATGCCATATCGTAAAGATACAACTTGTAATAATTGTCAGTTAATAGCTATAAATTATGGGCCAAATTCTGCCTTCATATATACTTTTAAAAGCTCTCATTAACATTACTGGATTATATATTTTAATAAGGATTTTTCTCTAAGATTATGTAGTTATTTTTACATATCCTTATTAAATATTGACTTGGCACCGATGTGTGGATGCCTTTGCAGAAATAAGCCATTAAACCTGAATTTTAGCTCTTACCATCTAAGGCCCTGATGTTTTTTCTGGGTTTGATCTAGGAGTTTCCAAGAACTCCACATCTGGGACCAAGAGTTCAAATTGGTTTCCTGCAAAATTGGTTACCTGGATCAGGGCCAGAATTCTTAGCACTTTGCTTAAGTTCCCCTTCTCTTTTTGAGGAAGGATCCTTTCTGTGTGGTCTCTGCCCCATTTTTAAATTCATTTCAATATGGCATATTTTTCTGTTTGCTTTTGATAGAACATTTTGCAAAATATTGAATTCAATAGTAGGTGTATCTTCTTGTGGCCACTTAACATTCACTCACAGAAAAATGCCAGTAGTTGTCCCGAATAGGTAGGAGTGTTAGTTATTTAATGGCAACTATCACATTATAAAAATTCTCTTATATAGATCAATCAATCAAAGCCTTAGCTGTTTTCCAGTATACGTCAACGTTGCGTGGAGATTAATGTGAAGGAAAAAAAAAATTTCTTTGGATTCAGTAATAGTGAATTCTCCTCACTTTAATGCACTGAAAAGAGTCCATTTAAGTAATCATTAGAAAGCTTGGTTTTAATGCTTAGATGTTAGCTAATGGAGCTTAATCATGCTTTGAACTGGGGCAGAACTGTGACAAGGGCTCAGTTGCTGTGAATGACACTGTATAAATAAAGATGATTACTTTAATACACTGAGCAAATAATATTTCTCTGAATATTGGTAGTGGTGAACATGAAGGAAGTCGATGGATGAAAACAGAATTACTGGTTGTCCTGGTTTCAGTTGAGATAGAGTGAGCGAGCGGCTGCGTGGTGCTTAGTTGCCGGCTGGGGCTAAACCACGACAGTCCTTTTTGGCGCCCAACGTGGGGCACGAAGGGTTTGAGATAATGACAGATTTGATTGGAATGTGCCAGATGATAGAATTTATAGCTGTTATTGCTGTTTAGCTATTAATCAGCAGGCTTCTCTGCTTGCCATGGGGCTTGCTTGCCTTACTGTATATTAGATTCTAGGGCTCGTTAGTGGCTGCTTTTTGCTTTCACTGCTTGCCGTGCTGCTGTACTGCTTATCACCTTACTCTGCTGTGCCTGGGAACATTTTGATAACAGCAATGGCCATGCGCCTGGGCTGGCAGATGGCCAGGGCATTGCTGCTGTTTCTGTGCTGCTGTACTGGACAGGCTGGAACTCTGGTGTGAACTCGAGTCAAAGGGACTGTGACCTGTGGATGAATCCACATGGGAGCAGGACACCCCAAAGCGTCTGTGCCCATGGATTAGCCCATGCCAGAGCAGGTATACCTTGAAATGTCTGTGGCCATGGTTATGTCTGTGCCACAGCAGGTATAGCTCTGAAGGGATTGTGGTCCAAGGATAAGTCCATGCTGGATAAGGTGCGCCTCGAAGCATCTGTGGCTGTGGACGAAGTCCATGCTGCAGCAGGTATACCTTGAAGCATCAGTGGCTGTGCATGAGGCCATGTTAGAGCAAGTTTACTTCTGAAGGTACTGCATTCTGTGGATAAGTCCAAGCTGGAGCAGGGGCAAGGGGAGGACTTCATTGCAATGTTAAACCTGATGGTCTGTCCAAAGGGACCAGGGGTGGAGATTGTAATGGAAATACCTTTAAATTGTTGTATCCCGGGATTTGAGTTGCATGTTGTGGGAATTACTATAGCAGGAACCCCTTGTTGCTAGCCAGGCTAGGAGCAAGGGGAGGAGTTCATTGCAATGTTAAACCCTATATCCTGGCCCAAAAGGACCAGGGGTGGACATTGTAATAGATATACCTTTAAATTGTTGTAACCCATGATTTGAGTTGCATGTTATAGGAATTACTACAGCCGGAACCACCTGAACCAATGGAGGAGAAGCCTTACAAGAAGCAGTGCAAGTGCAGCAGTGACCTGACCTGAGCTGTCTTTGGTGCCCAATAACTCCAAGCAACACACCACCTCTCCTGTCCTGAGTAACAACCATAACAGATGGAGCCCAAAGTCATGGACTAAATGAACTCAGTGGACATTTTGTGGACATTTGTGGACATTTATGGACATTTTACAAATATTTTGTAGGGGTGGTCCATAGACTAAGGGAATGATATGTGTGTATTATATCAAAGGATGGGAAGGGCGATGGTGGGTAATGAGAATGTATTGGATCGTGTGAGACTTGAGCATGACGTAAATGGTATGGAATAAGGGGTGGATACTGTCCTGGTTTCAGTTGAGATAGAGTTAATTTTCTTTATAGTGGCTGGTATGGGGCTATGTTTTGGATTTGTGCTGAAGACAATGTTGATAATACAGAGATGTTTTAGTTGTTGCTGTACTAGTCAAGGACTTTTCAGCTTCCCGTGCTCTGCCAGGTGCAGAAGAAGCTGGGAGGGGACACAGCCAGGATAGTTGATCCAAACTGACCAAAGGGCTATTCCATACCACATGACGTCATGCTCAGTATATAAAGCTGGGGAAGAAGAAGGAAGGGGGGACATTTGGAGTGATGGCGTTTGTCTTCCCAAGGAACCGTTACGCATGATGGAGCCCTGCTTCCCTGGAGATGGCTGAACACCTGCCTGCCCATGGGAAGTAGTGAATTAATTCCTTGCTTTGCTTTGCTTGCGTGCGCGGCTTTTGCTTTACCTATTAAACTGTTTTTATCTCAACCCTCAAGTTTTCTTACTTTTGCTCTTCCGAGTCTCTTCCCCATCCCACTGAGGGGGAGTGAGCGAGCGGCTGCATGGTGCTTAGTTGCTGGCTGGGGCTAAACCACGACACTGGTGCAGATGGATGGCTTGGCCCGATCTGATGATCTTGTATTTGTTTTAGCAGCTTCCAATCTGCCATGGTAAGAGATCCAGAGAATACATTTTGAATACATTTGCATGAGCTTCTAAGCATGGATAAAAATTTTATTTAGACTTTTGCAGAAAAAGCCTTGATATTTGGTTAAAGCATTTAAAGATTAATTTGGAGCTTTTACTTTTAAACTCTACAATTCTTGCTATTTGTGCCACATGAGAATAATCCATAATAAAGTCAACATATGCTGATGCTACCAGCTGCTAATATTTAAAATGGAGTATTTGACTTTATAGGCAAGTTATTTACTATGTTTAAGCTAAGAAGGGTTTCAGCCTGGAACTGTAAGGTGCTTAAAACATCTACTGCTTAGAAGGATACTCCATAAATAGGAATGTTGGATTTTATCAATTATTTATCAAATGTGACTTTTAAAAGTTGAGGGACAAAATTCTTCAGTTTCTTTAACATAATTTAGAATAGAAGAATAAACAGTTTAAGACTGGAACTAGGGCACTTCATCATGTTGGTTCTCAAAATGGGCAGGACATGTATTGAGAACAAGACAGACGGGAGAGGATGAGGTAGGGAGGTAACATTTGTAGTGTAACTACTGTGGATGCTCAGGGGAGTCCAACAGACAGCAGAAAATGGCCAGCAGAAAATGGTGATCATCATAGCATTGAGGTCTTTCTTGATATCTGTGTCCCTAAAGGCATGCAGACCTAAGTGGGCCTATTCACCTCTCACATGTAGAGGAGGTTTAAATGCTAAATGAGGTTTAAATGTAGAGGAGGTTTAAATGCTAAATTTCTCCTCCAATGAGCAAGCCATTTCAAAACATGTTGGTGCTGAGAAGCCTGAGTCCTTCAGATGGATGTGGGTTCCCCAAGTCTCCACGGCTCTGTGGATGGCTCTACCATACAGTATTTCCTGCATGATGAGCAAAGGGGTGTTTTACCCCAGTCCGTCTTCTTTCATGAACTTTGTGGGCAGTATTCACATCACATAATTTTGGCACCTAAGGTAGAAGGCAAGTTTCCCCTGCTATGAGACAGTCAACAGCAAAACAACAGATGCAGCAATTCAGAGCAATTGGGAGACTCACGGGGGTCAGTGCTGTTTAACATCTTCATCAATGACTTGGATGATGGGACAGAGCGCACCCTCAGCAAGTTTGCAGATGATATAAAACTGGGAGGAGTAGTTGATAGACCAGAGAGTTGTGCTGCCGTTCAGAGGGACCTCAACAGGCTGGAGGAATGAGCCCACAGGAATTTCATGAAAGCTCAAGTGCGGGTGATCAAACACTGGCACAGGTTGCTCAGGGAGGTTGTGGAGTCTCCATCCTTGGAGATGCTCAAAACCTGACTGGATGCAGCCCTGAGCAACCTGCTCTGGCTGACCCCAATTTGAGCAGGGGGTTGGACTAAATGATCGCCAAGAGATGCCTTCCAACCTCAGCCATTCTGTGATGCTGTAAATCAAAGCAGGGGCCTAGTCTAGGTACCATGAGAGTAATTAAAAGTATTTCTCTCTCCTGAATGTAAGAAAGCCTAAGGAGAATGGTCTTCGAAGTTAGGCATAGAGGCACAGTTGCTGCATAAAAACAGGCAGTGTGTTACCCTTCGGTATCCTTCATTAAAATTAGATAAATTAAAATAAATACCTAAGAAGTCACTTGAGAATTACTCCGTTCTTCTCTGATGTAAAGGCTGGAGTTTCTGTCCATCATGGGAAGAGATCCAGTCTGCCTCTTTCTACAAGCCTGTCTTTCCCTCTACATTTTCTTTCCTAATGCAAAGCCTTATGTTCCCCATACAATCAAAGAAGGATGCTTCTGAGAACCACCAGGCAGACATCTTACCTGCTGAAATTCAAGTGCCAAAGCGGCAACATATTCAGAGGCTTTCATCTGCCTCTCTCCATGGCCTGCCCAGGGCTTTTAGGCTCTTTAACTAGGAGAATGGCTGTGTGGGCACCTAAAATTTATGTAGAAATTAGATGTACAAGTTAGGCTGGTTCCTACCCTGGCCCAACAGTGTGAGTACAAAGCCATTGCTGACTTTTATATCCATAATAGCAGAGTCTGTGTGTTGGTTTGGGGGATTTATGCCTTGGACAAACTCATAAATTTAAATCAGTACAAAATCCACCCCATTTTGTGTTACAGTATCTACATGAACAGAATTTGATTTAATTATGTTCCAGTTGTGTAAGAAAATGCTGAAAAATAAATAGCTACTGTGTGTGTGAAGTTAAGTTTGAAAGAGAATTAATACATTAATAATCCATTTGTCTCTTTATGGTTCATTAGTAATACACTATAAATGTTTATGTTATTGTAGCATCATTACCCTTTTAGAAAGAGAAACTCTGAGCAGTGCATTGCACTTTTCCATGGTCTCTTAAATTATCCTGTGAGTAGCTAAGCTTCACACGTAATGCTGCAGCATGGCAGTATTAAAAGGGATCAGATGTCTTTAGAGGATCCGTGTCTTTCTACTCTTGCACACTGGTTTGAAAGAAAAAATTGGGTATTTGAAACCCACTGAGGAAGAGTTCAGAGATAGCAACTGGTCTGAAGGTCACTGTGTGGCTGGTGCTGGATCTAGGGATCTTGGAGATGTGTTAATGTAAGTGTGAGGCTGACCTCTCTCTGCTTCTGCAGGAAGAGATTCCTGCATGTGTCTTGTTACCATGTGTCTGTCTTATGCAACCAATAAACTCTTTCTGGAAAGTCATGCAAAAATTACAGAATACAGTTTTGAGTGTTTTACATATTTGATTTTGGATCATTTTGCAATTCTGAAGTGCTAATTTCTGAAAAATTGCTTCTTTGAAACATCAAAAATGACACAGCTTTTTTAAGGTAGATCCAAAATGACAAGATTTCTATTTTGGGGGGGAACTGCTCCCACATAAAGCTGGCAATCTCTGTTGGTATGAGGGTGGCAGCTGAGCTGTTGTGAA
This sequence comes from Mycteria americana, assembly GCF_035582795.1. Taxonomy (NCBI): domain Eukaryota; kingdom Metazoa; phylum Chordata; class Aves; order Ciconiiformes; family Ciconiidae; genus Mycteria; species Mycteria americana. The sequence goes on from NW_027445436.1 coordinate 12,494,735, forward strand.
AAGCCAGCTCCCGCTTTCGAAAGTTTTATACCTGAGAGCTTAAAATTTCCTTTTGGACTTTCTCAACATTGCTCATGGGCAGGTTGGATTTTGCCCTCTCTTAAGCAAATCCAACCTATGAGTGTAATGACTAGGTTGTCTGGCAGAAATGTGCCTACTGCAGAGAATATGCTTTAAGACGTGGCTGAGCGTATGCTTAGAAAGGTGTTTTAGGGGGATGGAAAGCTAGTGAAAGCCATGAGCATCTTACATCGTCATTGAGGCTCACAGCCTCGAGGAATTTGGGAGTATCTGATTCCAGAGAGGTCGGCGGGGTTTGAACCCCCTTTAAGATCTCAACTATATGTTTACAGATTATTTTTATGTGTATTAGGTGACATTCAGTCCTACTGTAGGACCCCAGACTTCAGCTGCATAGGGATATTTCATAAAAAAGTTTCAAAATACTTAGTACTACAGTCTGAGGTTGTGGCTTCACAGCACAGCCCTTTGTTCTTGCAAACATTTGGTATTAAGCTGGATTTCAAGAGATTTGTTTAACTTGGATATTTATTGATCATGAAAAAAATTAGTACCAAGCTGCTTTTTAGATGAATGAAAAGAAGCCTAAACAAAGCTCTTTACGTTGTCCTAAGCTGCACTGCAGCTATTGATCTTCCTCTTCAGCCAGTGCTTGCTGCCCAGCCTCGCCTCCTGCTGCTCATCAGCAAGGCACTTTCTATTGACAAATTACTTGTTGAAATGATTCAATGTAATTAAATAAAATAAAGGCCTCGTTAGTGAAGAAATAAAGTGATCCTTAACCACGTAGTGAATGTTTCCTAACGTATTAGTGCATTTAATTTGACTTCCATTGCAGTGCTGCTTTCTTCTCCCTCCCTACCCTTGGGATGGGTGAATCATAAAATCATTTAGGTTGGAAAAGACCCTTAAGATCATTGAGTCCAACCATTAACCTAACACTACCAAGTCCACCACTAAACCATGTCCCTAAGCACCATATCCACACATCTTTTAAATACCTCCAGGGATGGTGACTCAACCACCTCCCTGGGCAGCCTGTTCCAATGCTTGACAACCCTTTCGGTGAAGACATTTTTCCTAATATCCAATCTAAACCTCCTGTCTCATCCCACTCGGTGGGTTGTGAGAGGGGTGAATCTTTTTGATTCCCCGATGGTTTGTGTACCGACAAAAGCCGATCTCTGCTCAGCAGAGCCGCGTGGTCGGTAGAGTCACGACAATGACTCAGAAGAACAGGCTGGCCAGCAACTTTATTAACTGGCGAATTCCACGAATGGACAAACTTAACAAACTGGCAAGCCTAACGAACAAACAAAGGCAATTTGGCAATGGAGCTATTTTCTGGGCAACCCGTCACAATTTATCCCAAACTTGCATATATTGGAAGAGTAGAGGAAGAGAGAAGCAAGAAAAGGAAAGGAGAAGAGAGGAGGAAAGAGAAAGAAAAAGTATCACCACCCTTGGATCCCACGATGATGATGACAGACGTGGCAATCCTCCAGTGGTGGGCGTGCGTGGTTCCCTGGGGGGCGTGTCTTTTATAGGCTAATCCCTGCCTCCAGGTACGCCCCTTCAGGACTTACATGGTTCTTGTTCTAGAAAGTTCTCAATCTTCTGCGCAGGCGCTGGGGGTGGTCGCAAGGGGTCTCTCAGGTGGTCACAAGCCCCTTCCTCAGATCAGCTCTGTGTGATCTCTGGCCGTATATGGTAAGGTCCGGCGGAACCCGGAACTGTGCATCCTCCTACGTGCTCTCCACGTCCCACTCTCATTCTCCCCCACCCTGTGCTTGCCGATCTGCCGTCGCCATGCAAATAGCGCCTCGCCTCACCACAATGTTTGAGACATTAACTCTTTCAGTCTCTCACACCACCCCGTGGCTCAAACGTCTATATAATCTTCATCCAGGGCGACGATTTTCACATAGAGAAGATTGAGAAGAGATAGTTTGCAATATCGTACATTTTCAACGAGAGTTGGCAGAGGGTCCTTGATTTTGTCTTCCAGGGTGGTGATATGAACATAGTGAACAGCAGGAGAAAAGAGAATGAAAGCAGAAACAAGCAGATGGGTAATCATACATTAAACAATAGCTATGCCAGTCATAAGGAACAGGAATCCAGCCAACAGGGTTATTCCAATTTGCATTAACCATTTCCCCCACCCTGTGAGTCCCCAGGATTGTAGGAGGGAAGTGAACCAAGATCCGGGTGCATGCCCATCAAAACAGTCTTTCGGTTGGAGTGATCGAAATAATTCAGCAGCTTGGTCAGCAATTTCTTTCCTTTTGGTCCGTGCTGCCTCTATAGTAGTACTGACATTGTGAGTGTAGTAGTAGTAGAGTGCAGTAGCAGAGTGCAGTAGTACTGGAGTTGTGAGATGGACAATGTTATACAACATTTTCCATCACTTAAATTCAGCATCGAGTTTTTCGGGGCTTCTGCCACTTCCCAGCACACTCACCAGGGAGGGGCGGTGAAACTGAAAACACGAGATGGGCATAAGGATGGGATGACTAATCCACATTTCAGACCAGCGTGATACTTCAATGTTAAGCAGGAATAAAATTTCCCGTTAGAACATCCCCAAATGAGTCCCAAGGGGGCCGGGGATATGCTAATTTTACAGGTATGTCAGGTTTTGCAGTGAGCGGCAGGCTCTGCAAAGGGTAGTGTGTACGGGGTATGCCACAATACTTGACTCTGCCATAAGTCTTGTTGCACAGAACATCCCGGTTTCTATATCCGCAGGAAGGATAACCCCAACAAATACACATGTCCCTTATCAGAACCCTTACTCTCTCCAAGAGCCAGGTCTCAGGGGGGTCCCCAGGACCAGTGTCATAGTTAAGAACTTTTCCAAGTTATACATAATATTGCAACAAAACCCACAACCATCACCACCACCAAATCTCAATCCTTGTTCGGTTGACTGGGGAAGGGCAACACATATCCCTTGGTCAGTTCTACTCCAGATTCTAGTAAACACATGAATTAGTTCCCACACAAGCTTCTAAGGAATATGGTTTCCACTCCCCCCGTGTCCTCCTTTCCTGGAGGAGAGGAGGACCACCGTCCATATGAAAAATCTTAAATACATATTAGGACTATTATTACAACATTGGCAGTATTCATCGAGGTCCGACGCTCCTCCGACGAGGTCGGTACGCTTTAGCAGGCGACGGTCTGGTTCTCCCCCTGCAAAAGAAAAGGAAAACTCGGTCCCTTTTTGGACCGGTTTTAAAAGGAAGGGATTATCAGGAGGTCTTCCGACGGGTAGGCCTTTTAAAGGCCGATTGTCTAATCCCGTTCTCCTAACCGCAGCTTTACCCCTTTGTTCCCCTCCGGAGATTCCCACGTTGCGGCTATAATTGATCAGCTCCTGCGCAACCCCTCCCCAGGTGAGGGGGAATTCCACTGGAGTGGACCGTGTTTGGTTTCTCCCTGGTGTTAGCATTTCTGTTAAACGCTCCTGAATTGGGAGCGCTGCCCTTTGGCGGTCCTGGATTTGTATGGCATATAGCTTTAGGGGATCAGGAAGGCCTTTTATCAGGGGTTTCATTCAATTGGGGTCAGCTTTTAGCAACATCGGGGAGGGTGGATGGGGTATTAACTGCCTGTCATGCACGAGCTGGAGGCAGGTGGCTTTCTGCACGCTCTCAGTAATTTGATCCAGTCCCGGAGTGGGGATGGTCACCGGATCTCCCCGTTCCAAGGGGTCTAGCCCTCCAGCCCAGTATGCCGCCCTTTGAGGGAGGGACCAGGGGGCTCGAGTGTTGGGGACGGTTAGAAACACGCCTGGACCCCAGTATCCCTGCGCCTCCTCAGAAAGTTTAATTCTGTGTGTGTGTCCCCCCATGAGGGAGACCCTCCACACATATTCCGTCTCCGTTTCTCTAGGGAGCCTACTATATCTTTGTTGTAATTTTGCCAATTCAGTTGCACTATAGGGTATTTCTTTCGTTACAATTTCCAGCGCGGCATCAGCACCCCCTTCATATTGAAATTCCGTTTTAAGAAGTGGGTGAAGTTGAGGAGCTGTTCTCTCGTCACATTAGCACTTTGCCTGTTCCATTTCCTCCCAGGGGTAGTGGCCAGCTACCCCCCTGTCAACTAGCTCACATTCCTTAGACAGGCTGGAGTGCCCACACTTGCTCTCCAGATCCTCCCTGACAAAAGCATCATGCAACTGATTCTGCAACCTATTCGCTGCTGTTTCCGCTCACACCCGTTTTTTCCGCTCAGCTTCCAGCTCCGCTTGCAAGCTTTTAACCAAATCTTGTAACGATTCGCTCACCTCTCGCTCAGCCCATTTTACCGTGAAGAGTAGAGGGAGAGAGAAGCGAGAAAAGGAAAGGAAAAGAGAGGAGGAAAGAGAAAGGAAAAGTATCACCACCCTTGGATCCCACGATGACGATGACAGACGTGGCAATTCTCCAGTGGTGGGCGCGCGTGGTTCCCTGGAGGGCGTGACTTTTATAAGCTAATCCCTGCCTCCAGGTACGCCCCTTCAGGACTTACATGGTTCTTGTTCTAGAAAGTTCTCAATCTTCTGCGCAGGCGCTGGGGGAGGGGGGTGGTCGCGAGGGGTCTCTCGGGCAGTTGCTTTTCACCCGCTTTTATAGGTCCTGTACAGCTTTGTGTATCTTTTCATGAGCATTTATTAATACTTTTATTGGCTATTATTTCAGAGAATATTTTGGTTGGCTCAGTGCTTATTATTCTATTCTGGTTAATGTCACTTAACCTTGCATTTGATCACTAACAAAACAATTTAGCAAACAACCTAAACACTTAAGATAACAAAAATATTACGTCTTTATTTTCCTCTTTAGCCAACAAGCAGGGTCACTGTAACATTTCTGGATAAATAGAGCAACCTCTGTGTATCAGGGGACTTATTTACAGAACATGGCTAGGGAGCTCATGAAACTGTGATCTTGGGGGACACCCCAGGAGTGCTCTGAAGCAGGAGGAGTGATGGAGTGATGAAAAATGTCATCATTTAGAGGATTTGTAGGGTATTTGCAGAGACTCTGGCTGTGGTTGTCCTTTGCCTGCAAGGGCAGTTTAGAGTACCTGCATGGGTACCTCTAAAACCCTGAGAACTTTTGCTCTGTTTATGCAGAGGATGGTAATATGGGTAAATAACAGCCAGGGGGTTGGTCAGCCAGAGAGTAATTATTTCCAGCCAAGCAAAACAATTTTGAGGAGAAGCTGATCTGAAAAATACATTTGGAAGGAGAGCGGGGACTAAAATGGTTCTTTGTCTGGTCTGGGTGGAACCCTGTGTGAGAGGCGTTGCACTGAATGTTGGACGGCATCTTAAACAGCCTAAAAATATCAATAATAATTTCAATATACCAACAGCCATTGATTACCAAACTCTGGTATTTACTTCTGAGGCCTTGATTAGAAATACTGGGATGGATCTGAGTGAATTCTTGTTGTCCTCTGAGTTCCTATTGATCTGGTTTTCTAATCTTTGCTTTCATTGCCCTTGGCTCAGTGCATGTGGAACAAGCTCTCCCAAACTGAGAGGTCCTTTCTGGGGAGAGAGGTGCTTCTGCTCCCACTGAGCCAGGCATGCTGAGGTCTGTGGGAAACCTCAACAGGCACCTAGATGGGGATTTGGGAGCCCATTTTTGGTTTTCTTTATCATGTGCTATGCCAGTAGAAAACATTTGCTATTAAAATAAAGGACAAGTCACCAAAGGTGACAGAAATAAGCTCTGTTGGTGTGCTACAGGTCTATCCTGAGCTGGCAGTTTGAGCTCCCTGTAAATTAAAGAGGGGTTTCATAGAAGAAGCATTACTTCAATGTTGACTTTGCTGGCAAAAGGATTTCACTCAGGGAATTGGGAAAGGTAGAGGCAGGTTTATTTAAGTGTATCTATGGTCCCAGATTGCAGGTGCAGTCCTCCAACAGCTGGCTCCTTCTGCTCAGCCGACAAGGGTGGAATGGTGCTTTAGGGCTCCTGTTTTTCTGTCTGTACAAGACACATTGAAGTGTGTTTCCCCTTGATGAGAGTTTCTCGGCAGGTATGAGGACTGAATTATATTTTAAACCAAAATAACAAGTCTGTGACTGAATGGGGCCAGTAGAGAAAGATTGGTACAGCACTTGGAAGGATAACAGCTCAGAGCAGCTCCTGGAAGACACCAGAGACTTATGAGTGAGTAAATATTTTGTAGCAGCTATTTATTCTTGAAAATTGTATGGATGACTGGGGTACTTGTAGACCATTCCCATTACACAAGTGACAAGGGATGAACTGGAGTAGGAATTTGTATTCAGTTGTTTGGTTGTGTTACTGTTAGATGCAAACAACTGAAAAGCACTTGGGAAAAAATAGATTAAAATGAACTGTTTGGATGCATGTCTGAGAGGAGCTGGTGCGCCGGGCATACCAGGACTTCTGACACTTGACAGAATCGGTGGTGCTGACAAGAAGGGCTATTTCTAGATGGTGATGAAATACATTGAGAAAGGAACAGAAAGAAACATTCATTTTTCTTTCAAGCTTCCTTTGTACATCACAAGCAAGTAAAAATGAAGAGTAGTCCCAATCTTTTGTATTTTTCTTTTTTCTTTTTTCTTTTTTTTCTTTTTTTTCCTTTTTTTTCTTTTCTTTTTCTTTTTTCTTTTAGGCAAAACACTTTTATCAGTGTTGATGTTGACAGCATCATGGTATCCAGCCTGTCCGTCCTTCACATGATCCTTTTTATAAGGATACTTTCCTTTGTGGCTGTATTATTTATAATTTGTATTGCAGGAGCAGTCTCAGATTGACATCTTGTTCTGCCATAAACATGGCCCTCGCATCCAAGACCTTCAGTCTGTGTTTTATACCTACAAAACATCCCTTGCACAGTAGCAATTAATTAGCCCTGACAGTGCCCCAGACAGACAATTTGTAGTGTCTCCTTAATAGCAAAGGGAGAAAGGGAGAGGTTATTGCTGATGAGACATGCTGCAGATGAGTATCAGAGCCAGGGAAGATAACTACAACTTCTGATTGTTATTGTTAAGCCTCATTGTCACAAGCCAGCGTATCGCTAACACGCTGAACAGGAATACACTGGATAATTAATCCTTTTTCTTCCCCCCCCCCCCCCCCCTTAGGTTGACACAGTTACAGGTGGGGTTGAAAAATATCAGTCCCTGCAGCGAGGAGCTTGCTGTCAAAGCCATGTCTCCGCAACAAGATGTGCTGAGATGATTCCTCTCCTCCTTTGCTTGCAGGGAGTTAGATTCTGCCATGTTGTGGTGGTTGGAGAAGAGGATTTTGGTTGACCTCCCAAGTAAAGAGGGTGATGATCCAGCACTGGCTGCCCCCTCTGAGCAACAGCAGAGGAGTGGAACTGAGAACAGATATGGACTACAGCTTGCTGGGCCAGGTGAGAGCACTGCAGCAGGGACAATGCCCACTCGGTGCTTGAGGTCTTTCAGGGTGGGAACTGTAAGCAGGAGTGACATACATCACTGACAGCGGTGGCATTATGTTGTGGCAGAAGAGGTCCAAAGCAGAGGGTTGGGACAGCACCTCTGTATAGAGCAATTGTGACATACAGAGCTGGGGGAAGGACCTCAGCTCAGTTTGAGGCTCCAGCCAAAGGGAGACCAGCGAGACACGGGGCTGAGCATTTCACAGGCACATACCTGGCCGTGGAAATCACTGGTTTCACATAGCTCTGCTTGCAAAATGGTGTATTCTGATCCTCTCTGTTGGGCCAACTTTTCAGCCTTAAAGACAGGGAGACTTCCAGCAACAGTATATTTTATCACTCTTCTCACCAGGCTGGGAGCACTTCCAATTCATCGGGGTAATGAACAGTTAATTGTGTAGGGAAGGTTTGTCACAGCTCTACTGCTGTGGGAGAAAAGAGCTTTTAGACAGTGAAGAGATTCACTAGATACCCAGGCTTTCTTCATTTAGCCCTTTGTCACATCCTGAATTCTTTGAAAATATCTTACAGCTTACCCAGTTGGCCCTTTTTACATCTGTTCACAGAGACAATACTGCTCAGTTTTTGTTTCATAAATGTTAATGAGGAAATATAGTTATTTTATTAACAGGGAAGCTGGGAACAGATACAGAAAGATGAGGTTTTTGACCTACAGAAAATTGCCCTTTAGAAAGAAAATGCCCAGTATTTTCCTTGCTCCTACAAGGTACTGTAGGTATTCAAAACAAGAACAAGCAACATAATGTTGAGGGGAGGGTACACATAAAAATATATATGTGTGTGTATGTGTATATATATACACATATAAATATATTTCAGACAGGAATAGACTTTACAAATATTTTATATAAATATATATAAAATATATATGCTTGTAAATGCCATTCCTGTCCGATTTGTAAGCCTATAAGCTGTAATGTATCATTCTGATCCCGTCACAGGAAACAGACAGGTACTCCAGCTCAGACATAAAACTCATGTGCAAGGAAGCAGCCATGAGACCAGTGAGGAAAATTTTTGATGCTCTTGAAAATCATCAGCCAGGTACCACAGCTCTGAGTAGAGAATCCAATCTGGGAAATGCTGATCTAGTGCTGTAACTCTAGAAATTATAATGTTAACCCCAGCAGGTGGAGTTCTGTTTTCTGCTTAGAAAAGTTTTAAACTGTACATTTCTAAAACATCTACCCAAGCTAACATTTCTGAAAATCGGGCCTTTTTTAAAGCTGTCAGTATCTGTGCACAAATACAAATTTTTCTTTATCTCACTAGGTTTATTCTGTTGTTTTTGTATATTAAGTGTTGCATTAGGCAGGGACATAAAAGAATGTCTTTTGGTAATAATAACAGTATTTAATCAATTCTCTTTTCTTTAGGTAACAGTAACTTACCTGTGATCCGATTAGACACGATCACAACAGCATATTTCCTGGATGTGATCACCCATACCAAGCCATCAGCAAAGAATCTAAGCCAGAAGTACACAGCTTGGCAGGGAGAATTTGAGTCAGTTTGAAAAGAAAAACCCCAAAAGATTGAAACCTTCCAAGACTTTTGCTATCCAAAATGGCATTGCCTTGCCTCCAAAGGATCGAATGGTGATGGGGAAGGAAGTGCTGTTGTTTCCAGGAAAGAATGCAGTGAGAAATGTCAGGGGGAAATCTTCACTTTCAAAATTTAAAAATTTTGGGGAGGGGGTTGTTTGGTTATTTTTTATTAGCCATTTTCAATGACCATTCAAAAAACATTCTTCATGGAAATAATGTAATGGCAGTTGCTATGTAATGAAGACTCCAGCCTTAATTTTATGTATAAAGACTTAGAGATTGCTCGCTTGTCAGTCTTTATTCATGACAGTTGTTTACAGGTTTGGGGTGGAAGAACTGGAGCAGAAAGCTTAAGAACAGTTAGATGATTAGTGTAATTCTCCCTTTCTGAGACTCACTAGAGCATCACAATCAGCGTAGCTTTACCAGCAGAGACCTGCACCCTTTTTAATGAAACGTAAGTCACTGCTTTCAGTGAAATTCGGGACCTTAGCAGTGCCTTGTATATTTGGTTAGTTTGTCATCGTTTTCAGCTGAGATTGCTGAAACCCAGTTGATTTGGGGTATTTCCAAGGTGGAAAAGGCAAGGAAATAGAGGAACTTGGAGACATTGTAGAAAATCAGCAGATTTAGGCTAATCTAACTAGAAACTGGATTGGGGTGGTTACCCACTGGTTCGCAGCCAGCCATAAAATGCAAACAGCGAGTCTTTGCAGCGCAGTGGTAAATACTAGCCAAGTTGGAGACTTTTCTGCTTATAAACATGGCCAGATAACCAGTCAGGACTGCCACAACTCCTTTAATCTTTTAATTAGAAATTCTAATCAGTCATGTTTTCAGGCTCTCAGGTCTCATGGCTGCCCCTCTCTTACCCACCCTCTTGCTTGGCAAGACAGCTATCCTCTTTGCAGTTCTCCCAGTGTTTTCCTTGCATGGACTTGTGCGCAGCTGCTTTTCTAAGTACCACAGTCTTGCATGCTTTCCAGCACACTCCAGGACCTCTAAAGCGCTGACAGTCTCTTTTTGTTCCAGCATCAGTCACGTTGTCAGACGTCTTTATGGGAAATGTCTTCACAGGATTTTGCTTATAGATCTCTCACCTCCTGAACCTGACTCTGACTACAGGCCAAAGACCTCCCTTGCGTACTCCAAGCAGAAACCAACGCAGGTTGAGAATTGTTGGCATGAACACTAGGTGTGTGAATTTATTCAAAACTGTAGGTTACAATTTATGAGGGCACACAAACAGTATCTAAAGATGGCCTTTCTTCCTGGGGGGTTTATTGTTTCTTGTATTTTTGCTGCAGAGTCTATTCCATCCACATTTTCTGTCTCGGACAGAGATTAAATCTGAATGTAGGTAACCACCCACCAAGTGAGACTGCAGATAGACAATCTTTCATGTAAGGAGAGCTTCCCATTCATTCATCATGATGATTTTTCTTAACAAGAACGAGCATGGCTCATTAACACAAAACTATATTTTCAATAAGGTTAATACTCCAGTAATGTGTCATTACAATCTAATAATTTAACACTCAGGAGCACTGTAAAACAACTGTAAAGGACTTTGATTATTACAGTTCACAAATGGACCAGAAAAGCTATTTACCATCATTACAAAGTTGGTTCATGTTGGTGGATTTAGCGCATAGGAAAAGCACTGTGTACCACAGAATTAAATTTCATTTGACAGCTCTACTAACCAACTGTGTAAAAACTAGAATCTGTCCCCATGGCTTGTGAAGGATTTTTCCCATAACATTAAAAAGAAACAAAAAACCCCCCAATAATAGTGAAATTTTGCAACTGTAGCATTAATAGGACCCTGCTGAAGTCTAATTTCAAAAATTCACAGTCTCTAAGGCATTTAATACCAGATTTTTGTTTCTGCACCGTTCTTTTTAATAACAGCATCTAATTAAAACATCTGTAAAATGCTGACAGTTTTAATTTTATGTAAAATTTGAAAAACAAAACCCAGGATCTGTTCTAATGAGAGGCAAGATATCAACAGTAGTTATTATTAAACAATAGTGATACTTTAATTTAAAAGTCACTTCTAAATGTGCCTAATCTCTACCTTTAAATTAGAGCAGAGCAGAGACCTACTCAGTGAAATCACTACAGGCTGACTAAGGCTCTGTTAGTCTTTGAGGTTTATTTACTTGAGTATTTCCAGTGCATTTTTTCAGTTTAGCTTAGTCAGCAGAAGAACGTGACACTTTCCAGACAGGGCTTTTCATCAGTTATTTCTTGAAAACTGAAAATAAACAGAACTCTCTGCCATGCTCCCTATGTCATTCAGGAAAGCAGCTGTGTTGGTTGTAGCCTTTCTGTCTCACCACCTGGGTATCCGCTGTCACTCATCACATCCTCGAGAAACTACTACAGGAAAAGGGCTTTGCCGTGACTGGGCCGGGGCCCACACCGATCCTCTGCCCTTTCACAACTCGAGTGGAAGGAGCTCATGGCTAGGTTTCTGATGCAATGCATGCATTGATCCTGTGACCTTAATTTTTGAAGCAAGAGTAAAGGAAATTATGTGAAACAGATGTTTCTTCAAACTAACTATTCCCTTTCTCATAGCAGATGCTCTAGGATATGTTCCACTGCCTCTGGGAAATTCTCACAGGTTAAGTAAGGAGCTGGATTGATTTTGTCTTCATCTGCCAGTCAATGTTTACCTGTAACAGATTAACAAAATAATGCATTTACCAAGCTCCTTTGAGTATCCTCTTTTTCCCTGAAAATTACAGCCTCCTTGGATCAGTAACAACCAGACACGATAGGAGGAATGCCCATCTGAGGTTCTCCTGCAACAAACATCCCACAAGTCTTCCCTAAACAAACACCAAGCCTTACTGAAGATTCCTCCAGGGACGGCTCTGGCTCAAAATTCGTGTTACTTACGCACTGGTTTCACTCTACTGTACTGGCACTATTCTTTCACTGACTATTCAGATATTCGTGTTGTAGGTTCTTGAAATAATGTTATCATCTTCCCTTCTGGGTTTTATGAGGAAGAGTAGGATTACTTGCTTTCATTTTCAACATAATGGACTGTGTGGCATGAGCAGCTGCCACCTCAGAAAGACCTTACCCAGTCCATGGTACCATCAATAACATTGATAATACCTGTCAGTCCCTTAAAGGTTCCACATTTGTCTGAAGTAAAATTACTTTTATAATTACCAGTGTAATTACTAGGGAATGCCATCAGAGTTCCTGAATGATTAGAGGTTACATTGCTATGACTGATTTTGGCAATCTAAGATGGCACAGTAACAGTTCTCTCTGTTCTTTGACTAGTGCTCAGGATTTTAGAGTCATTAGAGCAAAAAATTCACACCTACAAGATCAGCCACCCCCATCTATTACTTCATATCATTGTGCTATCAGTTCGGGGTCCGTGCTCTAGCCCTGTTGTTGAAACATTAAATATAATGGTCTATCCTGACTTAATTGCAATCTACTGCTCGACAGGCTACCATGCTGCAGCTGAGGAAATGTATCTATCTATCTGCTGCATTCACCCCAAAATGAATGGGTTGATGGACTCGGGGTCTCCCAGCAGCCCCTTGGTGTAACAAACCACAGGAATAGTGGGCCTTTCTCTACAAAGCACCAGGGCTAGACCCAGGGCTCAGAGCGTACCTTCGCTTTGGGCACAGGGGCTACCAGTACCCAGGGCCAGATCACTGAATGCACCACTGTCTCCCAAAATGACCGATCCATCGAGTACTCCCCCATCCCACCAGGGGGGAGTGAGCGAGCGGCTGTGTGGTGCTTAGTTGCCGGCTGGGCTTAAACTACGACAGTTGATGACACTGACTTTCATGAAGCCCCAAATTATAATGCAAGCTAGCATTCATTTGGAGAGTTAAATAAAGTTCCTTCCTTTCTTTTCCCCAGAAACAGCTAATAAATCCCCCAAATAAAGAATTTATTATCTTGAGGATTTTAACAGGTAACTATTTTTAAATCCTGTCTATATCTCTCATGCAATTAGGTCCATTACTCTAAGCAGCCTCACTTTTCACTAAGGCAAACATCCTAACATTAGAACCCATCTGATTTCCCCACACAAATATTTTAAAATATATTAACCACAGGTAGTGGCTGTAGGTAGCAGTTTGATGGCCACAGCCTTCACCTCCTTGCCTGGACTCAGAACACAGCAGTGCTTTCAGGATGCTGCTGCCAAGAAATCTACAGCCCAGCAGTTCTTGGGGCTGTTGGTATCACCTGTAACAGTCGAACAGCTATCTGTTTCCAGCAGAGATGGGTGTTCAGGTGAGTCCCAGGTAGAAGGTGAATCATTTAACCTTAATTTATATTTTAACGTTGGAGGAATTACAATAACAAGTTACACGAAAAGGCACAAAGATATTAGGTGCATTCATATCCCACCAAATTCCACAGTTAACAGCGCTATTACTGAGCCTTTTAGAAACAAAGCTGGATTTGAGCTCCTTGCTATTTGGAACCAAAAATTCCAAGTGGAAGCTAGGTCAAAGCAACAAGTCAGCAGATTCCTAACACTTCTGAGTACAATAAAAGGGTCACAGAATAAGGGTCATAATGCATGGTATGGTGGTGTTACAGGAGGGTCTTGGCTGGGCACAGGACCTGGGAGCCTCAGGAAGCGAGTGCAGCAGTGGTCTGAGAGACGGGGAATTGCTCCCTGCCCAACAGCTCCCACCTTCCACGGGCCCATTTCTGCCCTGACACACCAGCATGCACCCTCCTCGGGGTTCCACAGACAGCATCTCTGCCTGTCAGCTGACCTACCTGTTAAAAACCTGCAAGAACATGGGATTGTCTGGAGTGGGTGGAAAAACGTAAGGGAAGAAGTAATTAAGAAACCGCTGTTGCTCCACCGATCTCAGTCAGTGCCTCCTTAGCCTTGCTACCCTGTCTCCCCTGTCAATACACTTCATGTCTGCTTGAGGGCTCTTGTCTAACGCTTGCCTTGTAAAACCCTTGTGGCAGGGAGCGCGTCTCGTTAGCACACACAGTGCCTGAACAGTGGACCCGTGACATCAAAGTAATAAATGGGAGTTTGCGAGGGCTTGCTTTCACAGAATCTGGACCTAATCTTTGATTCTTCCATTTCTGTTACCTGTCTGGTAGTTTTTCTTTACAGCAGACAGAGCAGCTACCTGTCCTGCAGCAAAGGGAAGCCTGCGTAGCTGCTGCGCTAGAGGAATCCTCCTGGTACTACCAAGCACAGCAACATTATTGCAGTCCTCCCCCACCCCAGCCTCAGTTTCAGTGCAACAAAAGCCCTCCAGAAAGTATCTATAAAAGTTGAGGTAATGACTGCCAAACGCTTCCCGTTCGATTTTACAGCACCTTCTTCAGGTACTGCAGGCAACTCCAGTCTTTATCACAACAGGTAGGAATGTAACTAGCAAAGCTGGGGGATAGAGGAGAAACATTGGCTGTTATCTTCAGGGCAGAAAGGACAATTTCTTTTCCCCTTAACCCCACCTGATTTAAAAAAAAAAGCCTTTAAGAAAACAGAATCTTGCTTTGCCCCTTCACTGCCTTTCTGGAGCTCTGCTGTGGCTCTGCTCAAAGAGGCTGCCTTAGGTGAGTTGTATGCTCCTTGGAGGACGTCTGCTCCTTCCCACACGCTTGCAGAGCAGCCTGGGTACTCTGAGCAGTACATAAATTATAATATTTCATTTCACTTAATTACCACAAAACACTTCTATTGAATCAATGTGTTCCAAAGTAAGCTCAACAAGAAGAGAGCTGGCGTGTATCTGTGAGCAGCCAGGTATGTTCACGATGGGAGGATGCCTCTAGGATACAGAAAAATTTAATTTGACAGCAGCACCACAACCACTTACATTCAGCAGTTTGCAGGGAAGATCTCACCTGAGAGAATTATTTTAAATGTGGCATCAAAATCCCATATATACAAAAAGAGAAATTTAGTCTCAGTCATTTCAGAGAATGGCTGTGAATTTCATTCTCAGTGCCTAGAGAATGGCCTTACTCTGTGTATCTCATTTGGGGACTCATATCGGATTAGATTTACCTAACCTAATGTTGGATATCAACCAAGTAGTTGCCTACCAGTCAGCCTGGGCTCTTCACAGTCAGTAGAGAGGAAAAAGCACTTCTAGGGCACAGTTCAACTGTCCTATTTTAAGCACTACTAGGGGAAAAATGAATGATGCCTTACAAGTGCCTCCTCTCTCCCTCAGGAGCCCAGGTCACCAGCTCAGATACAGGCATTGGCACTGTAGATATCTGCATTTAATCAGATTCACCTTAAAGTTTTGCTATGAGCAATGCAAATCCCAAGTGACTTAATTATCTGAGCAGTAAAGGACAAGGAATAAAGTAAAGGACACAGCATAAGGCTCAAGAAGAAGAGAATGCAGCCAGTAGTTAATATTTCTATTAGACCAAACAAAACTGACACCAGCAAAACAGTTTACCCTCAATAGAGGACTGGGGGAAAAACCCAGAACAAGTCAGCAAGATGTTAAAGATCAGACAGAGCCCATCCTAGGGCCTCTGCCCAGCCTGAAACACAGGACCAGGAAAACACTGGGCAAATCCAGGACAGATTCACAGAGGATGAAATCTTCCTCCAGGCAGACAAGTCAGCCAAACGGCTGGGAATGCATTTGTCACAAGGCAAGGTGAGCTGAAGGACTCAGCCTTGCTCAATACTCAGCTGCACCACCCAGACAGCCCTGGATATAGGATGCTCAGGCAGCATGCACTCCATGCTACCCCCTTGAATACATGTCTCTCTTGGGCAGCAAGGCCATGTCGCATCCACTGCCCACTGCAGGGGACTGGATTTGGCCTTCAACACCTTCCTTCCCTTGCCAGAGCAAGTGTCCAATTCTGTGTTTAATGCAAAAAGCCCAAATCCAGCCTGGGATAACCTCGCCCACCTCCACAGGGCCAGTTCTGCAGGCTTTCCTGCGTGTGCTGGCCTGGGGAAGGCTGGGGCCCTCAGGGACTCTGAATGGGATGACTGGTTTCTTGTTTTAAATGTTCAGGTCTCCAGCCCAAGGCAGCTAATGACTATTATTCAACGGTTAATATATTCATGACAGAAATATCAATAAATAAAATTATATAAGCACTGGAATACATGATGGGTTAAGTTCATGCAGTTGTGAAACTAGAGTCCACTCACGAGTACGCTGTAAAATTCTAAAATCAATGCCATTGGCAACATGCACTAATGAGGCTGCCAGAGAATCAGTTTGGATCAATACATGTTCTTATGACATAGAACTGGCATGCAGATAAGGACAGCATTGGCTTCCTACTCCAAGGAGCCTCCATAAGATACTGGTGAGCAGTAAATGATACTCCCTCTTCGGATTTAGTGGTTATAAAGACAGATTAAGGTGCTTGAGATCAGTTTTTTCAAATTCCAAGGTGAAAAATTGTGTGGTAGCCATCATCCCGTGAGCAAAGAGTGGAAAGGACTCATCGCATGTATCATAGCACAGCAGGGAGTTATCCAGGGTGTTATGAGATGTCCTCTTTAGCTCTGAGATAGCACTAAAGTTGGTTACCAGCTGTCTGCAGGGGTTAGCACTCCCACAGCTGGGATAGGCTGTGCAGGTGGGTGCTCCTCCTCTGTTACAAGGCCAGGCTGATCAGCTGGGCCTAAACCGCTGCTGAAGGACAGCGGGTTGAGAGAGCTCCCAGCGAAATGAAACAGAGGCACAGCAGGCTCTGTTGGGGTGCAGGGGAGGTGGGATGTTCAGACAACCTTTCTCTGCGCATTTCACAACAGACAAAAGGCACATCACTGGGGCTAAACTCAGCAACAGGTTCATGTTCAAGTCTTTGAAGGTTTTTTTCAAGTTAAAATCGAGTGCTGTGCTGAGCTAGAACTAGAGAGAAGGACGCATGGCTATGCACCTCTGCACACACTATTGCATCTTGGCTCCTGTACAGTCACAGATAAATTTTATCTGATTTACCCCTTAACACACAAAACGAAGAGCTTTAGAAATAAGACAGACCGGATCAGATCCATAGTTCATCTAGCCCAGCATATTGTGCTGGCTACTCCTGAACACAAGATGCTTCAGAAGAAATTGCTAGAAATCCTGTACTAGGTAGATAAGGAATAATCTGCCCTAAATACTGGATTTCCTTCCCTATAATATTTGAGCTCTGAAGGCTGAGGTTTGAACATGGAAACCGTCTCCCAAATACTTCCTAACATCCTTGGTTTTGCGTATTTCTTCTTGAAGCATTGGTAACTTTTTCACCTCAATGACAACCGTGACTGTACTTCTATAGTTTATTTACAGACTGAAAGCTATGAAAACCAGGGCTGGACTGCCTGAAGTTCATGGTTAAGGTCCCAAATCCACCAAGGTTAGTGGCTCTCTCTCAGACACGGAGGAAGACACCATAATCACGCTACGTAACAGTGATATTGCTACCACCCTCTTCTTCCCATACAAGAAGGATTTCCTCGCCTATGTAGAGGTACAAAGCACAGCACAAGACAGCCACCATTCAAGAAGCCACGAGGAGGGGCTGACTTACTGAAACACTCTGTTCATCATCTCATAGTGAAAGTGCTCAGGAGCCAGTCCTACCACCACTGCATTGGGGTCATCAGTGGCTATCCCTGGAAAATCAAAACATGACTCTGAGCGAACAGAATTTTATTCATACTTAGTACACAGTCAACAAGTGCAATTAATCACTTTACAGCAAAAATGAGCATTTTCTGACACAGACACATCACATAGACTAGTTCTATGTCTTTTAGAAATGAGGAAAGCATCTGTGGAAAAGGTGTTGATCTATCCAGACTCTGCCATCCTTCATGATGAACACAACTCTGCAGCTGGACAGTCTTAACAGCAACTGTTGAACAGTGATTCTCTCACTGCCTCCACTGAAATGCAGCAGACAGCACAAATCACTTTAACTGAATGACTTTTTGTTATCTAAGAATCTCTTTCCACATATATTCATCTGCTTTGTAAGACAGTAAAGCAGGAAGACTAGTGAATTCCATCCAGTTTTTCTATTCCCTCTAGTCACAGAAAACTGCACTTAGAGTAAAAAGCCTGACTGTTGTTCTACATATCAGTCTGGTTACGATGGCAAAGACGGTATTGCAGCATGACCTAGAAGTTGTTACACTAGATTAGTTTTGGCTCTTCTGGAAGGTCTTTTTTTAATGTGGATTAGTCCCCTCGAGAACAGCTTGCACCTCCTTTGTCCTGCACTGCTCTGGAGGAGCATGGCTGTTTTTACATGGCAGTGCCACCTCTGAACAGAACCAGCAATGGAAGCAGAGTAACATCCACAGGAGAAGCAGGAGTATCAGAGAGTTTTATTTAGGACAGGTTAAGTATCAGCTGCATCCTGCACTTGCTAGGGTTTTGTTCTGCCTTCACACAGCATATCCTCTACACCTTTACTGGGATAACTAGAGCTCCTGGGTCTCCAGAGGGCGTCATCGCAGCCTGCTGCCTGATGTCTCCTGCCGCATGTCCTTCAGTTAGCTCAGACAGCAAAATATACACTCAGAGATCCCACGTGGATTTGTGACACCATCCAAATGCATCTGGGTCCTTTAACCAAGAACAGATTACATTCATCCATCTGTGACCAACTTTATAGAGAGATTAGCCAAGAATAGTTCAATAGCAGCCATTAACAGGAATTTAAAACATTCTCCATTGTACTTAAATGTTTCAAGAGCAGCACTGAGAGAATATGAGCAAAACCACTTGTAGCAAAAAGAAACAAAACAATCCATTCCAGATCCAAGCAACACAGAAAATGCCACCAATGTACTCCGCTGATACCTCTATCTTTGCCATCCTTTACAAAATTAGCATCAGCTACTGTAAAACTGGTGGAAAGATCCCAAATACATGGAGACTAAACTGATTTAACCACCTTTGGTGAAATAGCTGCTGTCTCTGCTGTTTCTGACCCAAGAAAGCCTTCCTGAGAACACAAATACAGAATATTGCTAGGGGCGTATTTCTCTGGATACAATGTTAGCTGGAACAGATTACCAGGTTTCATTGCTCTCGGAGCCCACAGAGGCTTTTCTCCTGAACATTTATCTTTCTGAAGATTACTGACTAGACTATGGCACTAAAATTTAACAGGAAATGTCTAGCTCCTAGCAAGATTAGAACCTATTTAAATTACACAGCCATAAGGATTTCAGTTCATAAGGCAAGGGGCAGGGTGCAGTGGTAAGCCATCCACATTTTTGCTGCCTTGACCTTAAATGAAAGTCTGAATATACAATATACAGTTTTCAGCTCTGAGTACGTTAAAAATGTGGGTATCTTCACTACTCTTGAAACAACGATGTGGTTAAGTCAAGGACTAACTGTCCTAGCTTCAGGCACCTGACAGACATGTCCAAGTTAGAACATATTCTACTCCCCTTATTGTTGAGGGAGGGAAATGGGAACATCTGAAAGTAAAGCAAGTTTTAACCAGGTCTTTAGAGATGACAATCTAGAGAAGTCAGGGTGATGAACCTTCTCTCACCAATTAAGGTATCAAAGTACATGGAGTGAGACCTAGATGTTCAAGATAAGTAACAATAACTACCTGGAGATTTTACATTTAATAATAATCTATTAAGAGAGAAATAGCCTCCTGCGTGTGCCTACACACTGGCTTTTCAGCTCTTTATGAGCAAAACCTCTGTACAATAGCTGAGGGAAACCTGATTTCCAACAAATTGACACATCCTTGCTATAAAACAAATCAGCACTGGTAGGTGCAATAAATCTCCAATGATCTAGTGATAAGTATTACTTTTTTTTTTTTACACTGGAAATTTATAAAAAGTATCGAGTTTTACCCAAATTCCTGACTATTTGAAGGCTTTGGCTGCCATTTCCACTACTCCTCAAGAAGCTATGACTTCAGACTGTTAATTTAAAAAGAAGAAAGGACCTTTATGACTCTGGAGAGTTCCACATTTCAGGCTTCATCATAGCTAGTGGTATATATATGATTGTCATTCTACAAAACAGAGAGCACTATGTTTCCTTAGTTGTTCAGTAACTTCCCCCATGCTGTTCTCTGACCACCTCACCTGTGAAATCAGGCAGAGCCTTATCGTCCACCAGGAGGAGAGGCCACACCTGCTTTTGCTCCAGAAAATTTCTGGCTGCTGTCAGAGACGTGAAGATCTCATTTTCTGCAATGTCAAATCCCAGTTTCGTCAGCCTCTCCAGCAGGTCTCTCTTGCACTCCTTCGTTGTGTTCATCACAAATCGAATGGTAACCGGAGCGCTGCGCAGCCTGATGGATGAAGAGCAAAGGCAAATTGGCCACAGCATCCTTCTGTTTACACACTTGTATGTCTCTTTGGGACTGAAAAAGGACCATTTGTCTAAAGGCTGCAGATTAAAAGACTGTATACATCCCAGAGTACTGGTGCCACACAAGAACCATGAGGTTGTTAATTCCTGTGGACTGGAGGGCAATGCGAAACAGATAGCAAGAATTACAGCTACCAGAACAAGACCAAGTCTCCCCTGCTTTGCTTCTACCAGGAAAAGTCTGGAAGAAAATGGTGATTCCAAACTCCATCTTCATAGTAGTAGCAAACACATCTATGATCAACAACAACTAGTTTGAAAAGCCTTTTAATTCAAACTAGATAATAAATAAACCAGCCCTGTATTCTGGATCTGCATTCTGAACCAAAATAAATAAACAAAAGAACCTTGTTGCTAAATTAATATATTGAACTCCACATGCCAGGTGAATTTCACAGCAGCTGTGGCTCATTCAGAGATGCAGGATACTCTAGGAGCCTGTTACCTGTGTGGCGATTTTGTGTCAGCTTTTGCAGCCATTTCTCCCTTTACTGAGGAACACCGATATCACATAAAACCACTTTATTGCCCTACACTGACAGTACATGCTACCAAACAGTCAAATAATTTTAAGTGACAATTTCAACAGCGTTCCCTTTAATTATTCCCCCCCCATCACTTTCTCTGTTTGTTGCTATAGAAACAAACACTGGCATCAGAACATCAGAATAAAGTTGGTCAACGCTTGAGACTTGCTTGCACCTGCCACTTCTTTCTCTTGTTTGTCAGACACACTGACCCTTCACAAGTATGAACTGGTAAAAAAGTCCCCTGGTTGCTAATAAAATAAAAATTAATATTTTTTTTCCTATGGACCTCAATACTGAGAAGTAACCCTAAAAATGGAATCTATCCATTTGTTCCCTAAGCAAGCTGCATGCCAATCATTTCAGTGTCTCTTTAGACAATTACATGGATTGGCAGAAAAGAGCATGAGAAAATATTTTTTTCAAATCTCTAAGCAAAAAGACCTGGCTATTCTTAGCAGTGAAATGACACCTGCTCTCCATACCTGTGACAGCAGGTTGAAGCTGACAAACAGCACCAGACTCTCTCTGCACCTTATCCCTTCTATAACCCCCTCCCTTGCCAAAGCCAGTACAGGTCCTGCATGAGCACAGCTCAGTAGGAATCAAGCAGAAGCAGAAGACAAGGGAGAATCAGTGGCTTTATAAATCAGTCTTCTGATTCTACAGAAGCCATTTCTTCTGTCCAGTCTACTGCCTGGAGGTTTGGAGGTGAGCAGCAGACAGGACAGATACTGAGCTCTTCTTGACAATATCACCACTGTTATATACATATATATATGGATTTTCAAGAATGCTGACTCTCACCTGGCACAAGTTCTCCCTGCAGCATGAAACACCAGGCAGACGAGGTCCAGTGAATGAATGGGTAATGAATGAGTACCCAATGCTTTAGCAGTTTTTACTTCCTTGCAATTTGACATCTTTAGGAGATAATTATTTCCACAGAATTATTTGTGAAAAGGAATGCAGAGTTTCCTAATCCCTCTGTGAACTTTTCCTCTGAGCAACAGTCTAGCTTTATAAAAATCTAAGCGGCTAATACAACTCCAGTAAACACTTCTCATCCTTAATTCAACCCTATTCCTCTCTCCTGATTAATTCTTATTGTCCCAGCATCTTAAGGTATCCTCCCTCACTCATCATAATAGCATATATCACTTTGTGTTTTATTTTATCCATTGCAAGATGTCTTCTCCAGGAAAACAGTGTCATAACACAGTACAAAGATCCCTGGGGTTGCGTATCCTATTTTGCCACTGACTCGGCCAGATTAAGTCATTTTACTATGCCTCAGTTTCTTTAGGCACCCTTTCATCAGAAGAGAAAGAGGTACTTACTTAACTGTCCTGTTTATTAACATATTGAAATTCCTACAAAAGATGGGCTGTATTATCAAATGTTTCTCAAACTAAAAAATGACTGAGGTTGTTTACCTAGCAGAAAGAAACTTTAAAAATAATAAAGCAAAGCCTTGGCTGAAAGACCAAATGAAATGAGAACTCTGCAAAGGATGCCTTGCTCACTAAGCCAAGTTATTCTCTCTGTTATTCCACTTTAGCTCACCACAGACCTAAGGGCTCAGACAAACAATCGGGTTCCTGTAGTTAAACAAAGCACGGAGGAACAGCTCAGCTGAAGTGACTTTAGTGTACATGGGGTAATTCAGGTTAACTTAACTACTTTCCACTTTGGCTAAGGCTGTAGTCCCATATGAATTAGCGGAAACACTCTGAATATTGTCATCTTCTATCTAGAAAAGACTTAGAAAAGACCTAGAGAGCAACTTAGGAAAGCTGTGGGGGGTCAGGTGATACATGGCAACTTTTCAATATCTAGGCCCTTTGCTGATTTCTCTTGGTATTAATACAGGCGTAAATAAAAGCAGAATTTGGCTGCATATTTGCTTATCCACAACAGTGTAAAAAGGCAGAAGCTTCAGGCCTGTTTACTTAAAGAAGCATCTTTGTGCAAACAGCGCTGACATAACCTATCAGAGGAAATCAAAAAAGGTAGCTTGCCTTTTAAGAGCTTCCTGCGTGCCTGGCACAGCTGAGTCTTCAATGTGAAGTGTGCTGCTGAGATCCACCAAGACAGCTTTCAACACACACCAAGCTTCCATCCTTCCTTCCCCAGGGAAAAGGCTAATAAATGAAACAACAAAAAACTGGTTAGCAGACAATGGATAATAAAAATAAGGAACTCAGTTAAGCGCCTCATTTGTGCCAAGCCCGGTATTACTCAGAACATTACTCGCAGTATTAAATGGGCCCCTTTAGACAGAGAAATAAAAGGCAGTGTTTAAAAAAAATACATAATTGACGGGGTGGTATTTTCCCAAAGACTCTATATATGGAAATCAGGTGCTATTTGTTTTTTAAGTGCCTTTATTTGTACACATCAAAAAATTCTCTAAACAACTAAGACTGTTGGGAAGAGAATCATTAGGTCTGGTATTGCTGGTTCAAGGCCTCAGCAAGCACATTTCGTCAAGTCCCATTGACACCAATGGCGCTGTTCAAGTAAAAATAAATACAATACTACTAAGTGATGATACAGTGCTCTGACTATAAAGCTCAAAAAGCTCTGCAAAAGTGGATATTGTTAATTTTATTTTTGTAAGCGAGATCTACGGTGATCCAGCCCACAACACAATTCAGGTGCCCTAACTCTTAGGTTATTCAGTGGTCGACTGCCTGTGTGCCAGCATGGATTTAGCCTGGAAGCTCTCAGGGCTCAAGGATATTCAGCACCCCAAAGGGTTACTTCCTCCTCTTGCAAAGGGGACAGTCAAGCAGTTTTTCTACAGCAAGCTTCTGTGTCACACAAAAGGAGACTTAGCCCAAAATAGAAGCCAGCATTCAAAGGGTAAAGGCACTGGGGAAGAAAACAGTGAGGTCATGTGCAAGTCATCTGGCTAAAAAGCTGTCTTCAGAAACTAGTACTTCTCCTTATGTGCGCTGCAAGGGCTGTATTTGGCTCCACAAGAAAGTTTGCTGAGCTATTTCTTAGCAAATGTCCAATATGGAAGCTTTTCTCCTGTTTGTTAGACAATAATGATTATCACTAGCAAGTCATCATGATTTTATGTTGAGCCCTCTTGGTTACAGACAGAACATGTAACATACAGAGTAGTCAACACCATGATTAGAACCTGCCTTAATAAATTTAATTTTCTATTAGGATAGTTTTATCTTTGCAGACAGTTTTATCAATTATCAAGATCACGTGAACTTGATATCTCAGGTACAAGACACGCAGAAAACTTTGAGATTCCATTTTCATTACTCCTGCTGGCTCTCTGCAATAAGAAAAAAAAAAAAAAGCTTATTTTATAGTATGGCTGTTGCTACACAGGCCAAGGTTAAAAGTCTATGATAAAGAGCTGATAATAGAACTCCTAAGGGAAAAGAGGGCACCAGGTTTCTAAGACATCTTCTCCAAGTAAAATACCTAGTGCAGACAAAGTGCCTGAACAGAATGGAATTTGCATGACTCCACATTATCTCTGTGACAAAAAAACCTCTCTTCCCTCTGGCACTTCAACTCTAGCACAGGGAATTTTGAGTGCTGAGAGAGATTAAAAAGAGGACTGAAGAAGGTGCTATTATATAAATTCTCTATCCAAAGACACATGACTGCAGAGCAACCGCACTGTGCCTGCATGGATAGCACAGCTAAGGACGGGGATAGAATATCCTAGGTTAGCAGAAATGGGATTTTTTTTTATTCCTCTTTTACCCTAGATCTCCATTGGTTCTCCTATTCACAATGTATTTATTCAGGTGGTATGGAAGTTATTTGCAGAGCCAGTTTTCAGCATAGCTGATTTTAAGTATAAAGCTCACAGCCTAGCAAGAAAGTCCTGAAAAACTTCAGTACCTCAGTTTTCATAATCGCAGCTCAACACATTAGGGGAACCTCACCTTCGTGCTGGCATTACAGCTACAGCAACGGAATGAAGCCATACAATAATTCAGGCTGGTCAGGACGTGAGGGACCATCCAGTTCAACTCCCACCTGGTCTTTGGCAGTCTAAGGGGCCTACATGCTGTATAGGGACACAAGGTGCTCACAACCTACGTGAAAGAGGCCGCATCCCCTTGCAGGAAGGCTTGTAATGGCACAGATGTGTTGGGGCCACAGAGGGGCTGCTCTCCATGGCAGAGGTGCCCGGCACTGCCCTGCACAGGGCTGGCCTCCCCCAGCTCCTGTTCCTCCTCTCCCCTAGATCCCACCACTAGGCCACCCCACAGGGCCTGCACAGTGCCGCCAGCGAAGGCCAGGCCTTTCCCTCGGACAACGGCACAAGCCAGGCAGCAAAGCTGGAGCCCCTGAAACCACTGGCGAGCCCCAGGACAAGGCAGCAGAGCGGCCCAGGCCCGGGGCCGGCTGCACTGAGGGGAGTGGGGCCTCAGGCTCCAGGGCCACCCACCCAGCCCCACAGAGAGCCCACACGGCCTCCCCTGTGGGCCTGCCATTGTCCCCTGAGGAGCCGGGGGCCGTGAGCGTCTCCCTGCTCGCTGGGGAGCCCCGGGGCCGCTCCCCTGCCCCACAACGCCTTCGAGGACGGATGCCTTCCCCTCCCCTCGCCATACTGGAAAGGACATGAGGGCACAACTACCTTCCCCATCCCCAGCCAAGGAGATGGTACCGCCTCTTTCCGTCAGTTTACAATGGGCAGGTGGACTGGTCCATTCTCTCGGGGGAGTCTCCGAGCTCGGCGGGCTCCCCTTTCCCGTGACACGGATGGTTCCGCCCACCCGTTCGTGCTCGAAGAAGGCGGGCGGGCCCACTCGGAAGAGAGGGGAGAGCAGCTTGGCAGCAGCCCCCCCTCCCCGAGACTAACCTGGCTCCAGCCGCCCCGCCGCCGGGCCCTCGCGGAGCCGGGGCTGCCCGGCCGAGCGCCGGTGCCCGCCTGCTACCGGCGCGGCAGCCACAGCCGCGACCAGGCATGGAACCACTGCAGCGCTCAGCCCTCAAGGGCCGGTGTCCCCGGCTGGCCTCCGGCAGTCGCCGACAGGCAGTGCGGCGGGCAGCCCGCGGCGGCACTGAGGGGCAAAGGGCGCGCGGTGCCTCAGCGGGGAGGGCGGGAACTGCTCTCCGCCAGCGGCAGGCCGGCCCTGCGGCCCGGAGCGGCGCGCTGAGGGGGTGTGAATAGCCGCCCTATGCCCCAGCGGGCCTGGTCTTCTGCGGGTACGGCTCCTGTGCGCTTCCCGGCTGAAGCCGCCCAGCGAGATAGTTGTGGACATTTTGAAGACCAGCTTCCTACAGCTGCTCTGTTGGAAACATATAACTGTAAGGACTGTGCTTCGCCTGTGACAGTAGCAAGCCCCAGTCTGTGGAGACCCCTCTCTACCTGTGATGGTGGTGGAGCGTGCCATGCTCATCTGCAGGAGAGGCAACATACAGAAAACGTGGTCAGATGCAATTGCATTTTAAGCTATTGCAGTTAGGATTTCATAAGAAATGAGGGCACATCAATGAATTAAGTATGATATACATTCACAGTTTTATATTGTGATGGTACATCAAAAAAATCCAAGGTATATAAGATAGGTTGCAATGTTATTAATTTAAATTTGTACTAAGGTGAGATGTCAAAGATAATTCAAGTGAGTTTGAGATTCCTTTACTCATGTACAAACCCATTACCTTCTTACTTTTCCCTTCGCCTGTCCCCATGCCCTTCAAAACAAAACCTTTAACAGTACAAGTATACAGAATTGATCCCTTATTCCTGTCTGTATTTGCACTAAAGACTGCGTGAAGTGTCCCACAAGCTTCCTTTTCACCACACAGCCAGCCACGACTGCAATCTACTGCTGTGAAAGCATCTTCTGTTTACAAATCCTTACTAGAAATGAGCCAATTATTCTACACTGGAAAGTCATAGTCCTCATCCTGATCTGTAAAATGTTCTGGCTATTGTCATTTCTGTGCCAGGTATGAGTGATAATGCTCTTCATGGTTTGAAGAGACTACTAGATCGCAGGCTACTTTGCATGCAGAGTTCTTTGCCAGGTGGAAACTTTTTTGCATATTCCCTGTTACTGAAGAACCCGAGCCCCTGCCAGGTTTGAGGTGCTTCGCCTTGTTCAAACTTAGTCACAGCAGAACTGCTCAAAGCCATATGAGGAGGCAGCAGCAGTGTAGTTACTCCCTTGCTGTTTCTCTACACCCCTTCCTTCTCTGCCTGTTTGCTGTCTACCCTTTTGCCCTCATCCCTGCTCATTACCTGGGAGACCTAATCTTCAGCTGCTGCTCCACTCTGAATCACTGTTTTGCATCTGCCAGGTAAAACATGTCCCAGCTTTGCCTCAAATGCAGGATTCCTGCTGCACAGAACCGCTGCTCCCTTTTACTGCATGTGCCTAATTGATTTTGAAATGATCTATCCATGTGCTGTAAGCCATGCATTGAAACTTCAGCCTTTCTGAAAGGACAGGAAGATGGGGGAAATCACTTTTTACCCATTTTTAAAGCTGCTGCTTGTAATCTTTAGTACTGGCTTTTATTTTAGTAAGAACTAGCGTTTTAACAGTCAATACATACGAGAAGGAAATGATACACAAGCTGTGCTTCAAATAATTCAGTACTCCAGTCCAATGCATCAGCAATGGAAACATCTACCACTGCTTTTTTACAAAAACTTTACAAAAATACAAAAAGGCCTGCATACCTTCCATGTTTTATCTGTTCCACATACATACTGTCCGGTTTCCATGAAAGACAGATATATGAAAATAACTGATCCAGACTGTACCCTCATCACCTCTGAATTACACGAAGATTATTATAATGAATACTTTATAATAGATCTACCTACTCTAGAATTTAAAGACTACCATGATCCTGTTCTGCCTCAGGCCAATGTTACCACAGCTCATTAGGTTTGCTACATAAACCAAAATACAACTTCATAGCAGAGAGAGGATACTCAAAAGTGCCACAGGGATGAGAAAAAAAGTATTTCATGTAAGAACAGTAACTCTGGTATCTGGAACAGGATGAAGCTGAGTTTTGAGATACTCCCACTGTACACAGATATAGAGCGAGTTATGAAAGAGAGTGCTTAACTTAGAAATTCAGAATTTATTTACAAGTTTTCACTAAAAAAAGGAAACAACATAAAACTCTCCTGAACATACTCTGCTCTGCAAAACACTGCAATTGAAGATCATTAAATTAATTTACACATTTTACAGATTTATCTTTGTATACAACAGCGTATGCTTTAGTCATCAAGACAAAGAGATGATAAACTAAGCTGTTTTAAAATAATGAAACTGCCAGGTTTCCTTTGGCCTTCCCCACTTTAAAAATAAGCTAAAACACTTTAGCAGAGGAACAGACATAAGACTTCTAACTTTTCTAAAAAGGTACATGAGAATCAGCCTTCTTCAATTCAGACTTGCTATATAACATTGGACCTAACTCAGCAGTCTTAACTGAGACAAGATCTATACCAAAGCAATTAGCAATATTCTCTGCAACAGAACTGCAAGATCATACCCATAGTTTCAATTTCAGTAAGCTGTTAATTTAACAAAGGAAGATGGAGAGTGGGGGAAGAAGCAGCAGTAATAGAAGAGGCTGCAAATTTGCTGGTTTTAACAAAGAATTGCATTTGAAGAGGGCACAGTACTCCCACGTTTCCCAAGCAGCTCAGAATACAAATGGTTCCCCACTTCCAACACGCTAATCACCACACAGAAGTTTAACACACATTTTAAAAAGTATAATAATCCTTGACAGAACAGTAACAAATGCTAATCACTAATATCACCTGCTAGTCTAAATTAACACAGAGTTGCCCAGCTTTAGGTACAGCTTTTTTAGATTTTGCATAGCAATTGCACCGATTTTCAACTTGCATCAGCATGAAACATTATTGGTTTTAAAAGACCACCAAACACCAAGAGAAAAATCCTGTTCTCGATCAAACCAGGAACATTCGACTTCCAATGTGAACTGAATCAGGACTTTACCCAGCTAGTTTTGTCTCCCTCAATATCACAACCGTACTTCAGTAATTTGTAACATGTTTGTAGAGCCTAATTCGTATTTTCTTAAATAGTACTGTGGTAGTAATTGAAATAAACAACACTGTTGTTTTTCTTAATTTAAAAATAAACTGGAAAGTGTACTGAAGGAAATTCATCCCTGAGTAACGAGACATTTAAAAACTGCATCCTCTCGACAATCATTGCAGTATGTTACAACACGTACTCTAACAGTCAACGCTATTAACAGGCAGCAACAGAACTTGTCATAGTCCAATATATTTGCAGCGTTGTCGCATTGATCCCATTATCTTGTTTAATGAAACTGCAAGTGAACATGAGGAAAATAGGATAAATAGAAATAGTGTCTTTATTATTATAAGTTGAATGTCAAATTGACAGCTAAACCGTGCTGGATCCCAGAAAACTCAGAGCAGTGATGGTTAGCAACTTGCTTCTTTGAATGTCCAAAAGATTTCACAACAGGTATCTTCAACCAAACAACAGGAGAAGAACGATTGTAATGGAGTTCACTGCTATTAATGGCACTGTAGAAAAAAAAAAAAAAAAAAAAAGAAGAGCAATTGTGAAAATTTTCTTCTGCACAACACAAAGTGACAGAACTTCTTATTATCTTGGGAGACTACCTTTTAAGGAGCAAAATCAATCAAAATTTTAAAAATACACTGAATTTTCTTAAGCAAAAATCAGGATTAGTGGAAGGAGCCAGGATCAAAGCCTAGGATACTAAAAATTAGTAGGAAGCAACAGCATAAATATTTTTCTACGGCCCATCATGTTTTAACTTTAACCCAAACAACCCTTTCTCCAAATGAAACTAAACCATCCTAAAGTCAGTTTCTACCCTTGGCTTTACTGTGATTTAGAAAAAAAGTATCAGTTTTTACTCTGTGGTGAGCAAGACAGGTAAGATTTGTTAATTCCTGTTTATCATCACCTATAAAAGGAATTTTTGGTGTGCTTTATAGTGAAAAACTATCAGTAACTTAGAAATTAAAGTCCATTTTTTCCCCATCCTTCAAGGCACGTAAGCCTGACTTACGTTTAAGAATCCCAGGAATTACATTTCCCTCACCAGATACTTCACATAAAATTGAATTTAGCCAAGGTGAAGCTAATTGCACACTCTGACTGATCACCAAGCTTCCCCCCAGCTCCCAAACGCCGAGGAAAGACAAGATGCAGCAGCAGCACCACAAGCCAGAGTCAGGGAATGCTTTACACTTTATCAAACTTTGGGCACCTTAGCTGGGACCTGCACCCTCCCCTCCATGTCCACGCGCGAAAGAAGGATAGATTGGAAACAACAAGCAGAAATAGCAGCTGTTTGGTAAAAGAAAAGAGTTAAAATACTGATGTTATTTCATTGAAGTCCAGAAACAAAACTTTACAGACAATAATGTTTAAACAAAAGAGCGTCACCTTACCTCTCATAACAGTTCGTACAGATCGAACAAGGTTCGTTAGCTGGGCTTTAATTCCTGGTTCCTCTCCAAATCCTCCAATCCCTTGATCACTTCCCCAGCCAACTGTGTCACATAAAAACAGCCAGACATGTTAGAAAAAAAAACCCAAACCACACAACAAACGCTATCAGCAATATTAATGAGCGATCTATCTTGAATATGGTTAAGTTTATCACTAACATAGAAAAACAAACTACAAACCAATTCGCTTTATTTCAAGATCAGATTTTAAAACAATATACTGAAAACTGTTAAACCTTTTAATGAACGCAACAGTAATGACAGATCAATGTTTCTATAAAGGAAACCCTTACCTTTTTAATACACTACTATTCCCTGCATGCCAGAGAAACAAATGAGTTTATTTGGGCTTCAGAAAAACACCCGCCAAAATAAAACCAAACAAACTACATCTGTTCATAGTCCTTTACCAGAAGGTAAAACATCAAATAATTGTTGGGTATGAAGTGATGCTTCAGCACTGAGAAACAAGCTGCATGATGGAAAACAGCACAGATTCCAAATCAGGATGATGATTTTTGTTAACTGCTATGAAAAAAAAAATTACTTGGGAACTTTTCAGAGGGCGATTGAAGTACTGAAGGTTTACAGAGCCCTTCAAGGGAGAAACCCTCCCCTACCCACTGTGGTGAGGCAGAGTATGTGGTCCCAGTGACGGGACCAGGGATTTTTGAGTCCTGCTGGTTTGGGGATGAGCAGAGCAGGGAAGGGAGCAGCTGTTGGTATTCGAAGCTGCACTGTGCAACCTGTGAGTTTCTTTTCTCCAGAGACAACTTTTGAGTGATTTTTTTCCCTTTCTTCTCACCCTCACTCTGCTGGCACCGAGCTGGGGGCAGTAGGTGAGTCCTCTCCCTCACTAGCCTTGCCAGCCACTGCTTCCCACTCGGATGAGCTTGGAGTTATTCCAGTCTCCCGAGTCCCCTGGGGCCAACAAGTGGCTTGGCCCATCCTGTTAGTCCTCACATCTCCCTTTTCCTCGAGCTGCTGCTCATCAGGACAGCAAAAGAAAACCCCAAACTGAGCAGGTCCCTCACAGTGAATCCTACTGGGGAATGGGAGAAAGGGATAACTATCTGCACCCCTGCCAAAAATCCAAGCTCAGCCTGACTTGGAGAAGTCAGGACTCTCTGGATCAGGAAATTGGGAAACCTTGGATCATAGGTAATTTTTTCTGGGGCTTTGCAGATCTTTTGTGTCAGTGGCTTTTCTGTGTTTTGGGGGTTTTATTTTCTTTTAAAGGGCAAGGATGCCCAACTTTGGGGACCTTTCTTCAGTACCACAGAAACGTGAGCGTGAACATGCAAAGACTAAGAAGTGCTCTCTCATCAAAAAAAAGGCATGACAAGATGAAAGAAACCACCACACGCTATCACAACATCCTGACGTGTGGCACAAATGGAGACGGAATAGTAGAAGTGTAAAAAAAAAAAAAAGAAAACCATGGAAAAAAAGAGAGAGAGACAAAACAATGACAGGAGCGACGTCAACCACACCGGCAGAAAATTCAACTTCAAGACCGAAAACCTCAAAGCAATCCCTTGCATATTGATACTCAACACCGGCAAGGAAAAGCTGCGGGGGGGCCGCAGCACCGGGTCCCACGAAGCCCGGCGGGTCGGGAGGGGCCTCCGCGACACCGGGCGGCCTTCCCGCGCCCGCGGAGCCCGCTACGAGCATCCCCGGGCTCGCCGAGAGCCAGGCGGCCGCGGCCGAATACCGCCAGCTGGGCCCCGGCCGGGCCAGGGCGGCGGGGGTGGACGCGTCGCCGCGCCCGGGCCTGGCCCGATCCCCCCCCTCCCGCTCCCCGCAGTCGGTCCGTCGCTGGCGGCTCACCGTGTCGGAGGAAGCGCTCCTCATGCAGCACGGCGACAGCATTGACGATGAGGAGCGCGGCCTGCAGCAGCGAGTACAGCGTGAACGCCATGGCCCTCCACCGCCACGATGCGCCGCCGGGGTGGGACCCGGCGCCCGAGCGGGACGTGGCGGGGCGGGGGGCGTGGCCTCCCCCCCCCGCGCAGCCGTGGCCGGGCGCTAGGTTTCCCCCGCGGTCGCGGGGCCACGTTGAGTTTTCGGGGAGGTGGGAATCACGCGTGCCCACGCACCCCACAGCACACGTGGCCGAAGAGCCCGCCTTTACCCGTGGAAAGCTCTGCAAGTGGCCGCTTAGCAAGTGGCCTTTTGTTTCAGTCCGGGTTCAACGACGGAGGAAGGTGCATCCTTACCTTTCTTCATCAGTAATTTTAATGTTGCATCTTCCAAATAGCGGGAACTGGCAGGGAAACATCATCTCGGTGTGGGGCTGCAAGGTCGCCCTCATGGACATCACGTATCAATAATCTAATATTAGTAGAATTAGTCAAAAACATAAACCACTTTATATGCAAAAATACGGGGTTTTATATTTAATTTTATGGACAATATCTGTTTTTTTCCCCTGTATTTTTTCAATACATGTTGATTTACGTTTTTGTTCTAGCAGGAAATCAGCTCAGATCCCAATTGTTTATCCAAAATGTAATGACTGCAGAAGTCAAGATTCTTAGCAGAATCCAAAAGAAAACAATTATATTTTATATCAGATTGATCGGGGCCTCTGGGTACTTCTGCAGTCAAATAACAAAAATAATAATAACTGGAGCTCAGGGATACTGTATAGTTATTGATGCATAAATACACATTTTTTTCCCTTGCATCTTTCAGTCTGATTGGCTGAAGGGGTTGATTTGCATAATCACTCTGATTTTATTTCTCAGTAATCATACAATATGCAAACCCCTTAACTCTGGATGGTTGATAGCTTTTGTTACTCAATCAGGGTACAATGATTTGCATAATCACTGCGCTTTGATGGTTATTAGACTCATTCGCCATGATAGAAATGATAACTGTGCTTCATGTGGAGGACTGGCGAGACCCCATCTTGATTCCTTGCCCTGCCACAGACTTCTAATACGATCTGGGTAAATTATTCACAGTTTATCAATATATCTCCATGCTTCAGCTCTGGGTTAAGATCAACTCACCAGCAAGCGTGAGATGATCCAATACTCCAGCAGTGAATCAAGCATCGGGACCATACGATCGATAGACACTCACACCATGTGAATTAGCCACAAAGAAACCCACACCTCAGCTTCTTCTTGTCTCCAGCTTTCCTTTCCGAAACACTTGCTTTAGTATAATCGATGACGTAGTATTGTGCATCTAAATAATCATTACTATTAAATTACATTATGTTTTAACAGCTGGAACTGGAAGCAAGAGAAAGCACCCCATCACCAGAGCCATAGCATATTTTGTTACTAACTTACCCCCCAAATTACTAATATTAAATAAGTGAGATAGAATAGAGAACAAAAATCAAACACATTTGTCAGAGTTTTGTCATCTGGTCAAAAGTATTTGTCATTTCAGTCTTGAAAAGAAATATAGTCTCAATTCAGGGAAGCGAGTAAAACATATATTGGAATTCCAGTGAGATCAATATTATTTAAGCATATACTGAAGTGTTTTGTTTTATGAAAGCTCAAAATATTTCCAAATGTTGGCTCTGATTCTGCAAACACTTATGTGTATGATTAACTTCAGGTATGCCAGCAGTTAGTGGGAATACTCGAGTGTACTGGCACATGTGAACACACACTTGCAAGCTCAGGAATTCCAACATAACTTCTTTATTTCTCACCTAGATTTTTAAATTGGGTGTAACTACAAACCTCCTAAAAACGATCAGTTTAACATTTTAAAAATGGAGCCATTTCTAGTTACCCAGGGGCCCCCAAAGTTTGCAAAAAGCTTTTTTTAATCATTCAAACCATCTTTTTCCATGTGTCTATAAATAATAAAAAAGGCTGATATTTATTTTTACCAAACTCCACACACAGAGAGAAAGTCAATATTGGGCTGAAAAGATTTCATCCCAAAGGTCATTACTATTTTTTAAAAGTTGTGAGTGCTGGCATATAATGGTCTCACAAATGGAATTGTCTTTTGTTCTCAGACATAACTTAGGGCATTATGGCAGTAATTCTATAATTAAATACAGATAAATGTGAGGGGTCACTAACAGGCACATCTAATAACCACCATCATCAAGTAGCATTTCCTGGGCTACCTCCTTACAGTATCCAACCTATAAATAAATACTAACCTCAGTGAAGAGCTAATGTTTAGAATTATGGCACTGAAAAAAGAGGTTTTTAAAATAAGTATACAAGTTATGGCTTAGTATTTTTACCCATAATTAAGATGTATTTCCAAAGAGCAGCTGCTATCAAGCTTACACAAACTTGACGTGATTTTCCCCTTTGTAAAATCCATCATGGCAACTTAACAACCACACGAGTCTTATCTCTGAATCATCATGTTACATGGTTGAAGGGAAAAACCAGACAAAGTTGCTTGCATTAGAAGGAAAGCATTTTTTTTCCCTTCATTAAGGTGTTATGTTTCAGTGCAGTAAATTCCTGTGGTGTCATCTGCAGAGTGCAGTCAATCACCATAAAGGAGAGTTTTAAACCACCTTACAGATGTCAAAGGATTAAACTTCAGGCTGGTGAAGTATTGTGAAGACCTTGGTATTTTTTATTCTCAGTTTATTGTTCAATGTCATCAGACAGAGCATAGCTCCTTGGGTCTAACTATCCTCTACAGTTAATGAGACTCGAGCTTGTTGCATGCAAGTTTTCAGGATTATGTTAGTTTATTCCTGGTGAGCAAATACCAGGTCAAAGGAAGTCTTCTCATGACTTCAATCCCTACATCCTTCACCTCACTTGTCACCATCTTCTGAGTTTATTTTCTGAAATAGCTTTGACAATTTCCTCCTTTAGATATTTTCCAGTTGGCCTGGTAATACCTTATGAGCTGAAGATGAGCAAACTTTAAATATTCACTGTCAGAGTCCAGAAGGAAGCTTGCTACGTCGTGGTTTTACCTTAACGGGGCTCTGAATGGACACAAACCATTGCACTATGTGGAATGGGGTACTGAATCAAGGAGTTGAGTCCTTACACCTGCCTACCACATACCAACCTCTACCATGAGTAACTCCATTAACTGAAAAATTCTGTGTATGTGAAAAATGTAGGTTCTGTGGCTCAGTTATGTGCTATAAATAAATCCCATAGCTACATTTCGCAGTTAAACTAAAGCCTTTGTCATCCTTTACTCATCACACCTATCACACTGTCAAACTGCTGCAAAGGTCAATGATGCATCCTACAGACATAACGCATCTCTTATAAGCACAAATTGAATGTTCAGCTGATTTAATGTCCAGTTGTTTGTTTTAACCATGAAAGCTGGGAATGCAAGAAGGCTTTGTACATTTGAGAGAATTAGTATCTGGTTCTTACCTTTCAGCAGCTATGTACAGAAAAGATCTTTGTCTTGTCCATGACTCTAAATGTGCTGCGCAGTATCATCTCTACCCTTGCTTATTTGGAAAGTGAATAGCCATCCCCTTCAAAAACACAGCCTGCCAGCTTTCCTAAGATTTGTACCTTGAGAGGCCATTAATATGGCTCCATACACAAAAGGAGATTGAAGAACAAAGGAAAAATAAACACAAAATTCTGAATTTACACCTAAATTTATTGATGCCATTTCCTAAGTTTACCGTGCTTGGCTCTGTAACCGTAACAGCCTTTAAATGTCATTTGTTGTCTAGTGCATGCACACACACACATGCTGCTGTTCATCCGTATTATCAATAGTACAATATTACATTATGTTACATTATATTGTACTATGATTATTGGTATCTTCATCCCAGTCACCATTTGCATTGTATTTGTGCTGGAATACACCAGTCCAGAACCAAAGCCCGTTATGCTCGGTACCATATAGATATTTTTCAGAGATGACAGGTGTAGGGATTTTCCAGTCCATGTCTCAGCTGGAAAACAGTGGATATCAAAAGCAGGCCAACACGGGGGAGCGGGGCAGCAAGAAAACAAATAGACTTTGTCAGAGAACTGGAAGTCTCTGCTTAGCCCTGCCTTTACTGCTGACAGATGGTCAAGATTTGCAGGCGTTGAGGCAGCAGCGGGTCTTAAGGAGGGATTTACAGGAGGATGAGGAAACAGCTCCATGAATTTTGACAAGGGGGGGGATTTTGTCTCTGTGCGGTGAACAGCATGAAGAAAGAGCAGGGGTATTAAGTAGAGCAAAGAGAAGGGGTGCCTGAGGCTGCTGTTACGGGCGGTGGACAGGCAGGAGCAACTCACTAAATAGAGGCATGGAAAGAGGGAGACCAACATGGCACATGCTGTTACAGGCAAGGGGTTGGTGTTTGCCACCATGGACATGCAAGCATGTGTTTCCATCGGACCATGGAAAATAGTGTTGGTAGCAATGTTTTGAATGGGAATATGGCTAATGTCAGAGGAGAAAGGACCCTGCTGTGGCTGAGCCTCCACCAGGGATGGCTGACATATCCTCTCAGCTTCAGAATCAGGTCTGGTTTCCATCTCTGCTAATAGAAAAGTTACTCAAACTGCCCTTTTGGGACAGAGGTGGTGTAATGGTGACTGAAGTCCGACCACCTTTGCAACACAGCACATGGATTTTCACTCAGGTCTATGAAATGCCTAATGCCTGCATGGATCTGTGCAGGAGAGCCTTATCTTTCTGTACCTGCCCTAAGTCTCTGTTTTGATAAGCATCACATATGGGAGCTTACACGAGTGTGTTGGTGTCACAGTGTGTCCTACTGGGGCCAGACTCTCCATCAACAGCTTCCCCAGTGAATGGCTGGCCCCATCTAAGCCTGGAAGAGGAGGAAATTCATAGACTGTAGCCTTCCTGTTCATACATTTGGTGGACCTTAGGTCTCCCGTTTGAAAACATGAGCCCTGAGAGCATTATGTCCACTGAGGTTAACTAAGGCACAGTCATTGATGCCAACTGCCCTTCCAACCTGTTGGCAACTCTGAAGTGCCTTAATGATCCCGCAGATACTTTCAGTGCTCTGCGATATGTGAGCACAAAGGAGGAATGGACCATGCCAGACCCCTTTTGGAGGAATACCCATTGGTCAAAGGGCTTTTCTCCTGCTTCCTTCAACTTTCCATCTACTTGTGTGGAAAACATGCAGGAGGTAGGCCAAGAAAGTTGGTAAGATAAATGGAAAATTATATACCCCACAGCTCTTGTAGGGTTCCTAGCAGCAGTTAGCAAAGGGAATGAAGTTGGACTAGGCTGGCCAGATCCAGGGAGCACACCTATCCCTCTCCATGCTAGACCTCAGACTAACCTGTCCTCTGTAACTGTCACCTGAATGGGGAGAACAGCCAGGCTTGTTCCTTAGCAAGCTGGTGTCATGCCAGTGGCAGAGGTTATTGGTGCTGGGAAAGTTGCAGCACTCAGTGTAAAGATTAATAGACGGTATCTTCCTTCAGGCTGTAAAAGTGGGCAGATAAAAAAAAAAAATCACAAATCTGGTGACTTAAGAAATTGCAATCTGTCCAACAATGTTAGCATAGCCACAGAGTCGTACAGCTAGTAGGAAACCATGTGCAAAAGGTTAGGTCTTGGCATAACGTGTGGGATTCACATGTGAGTCAGAGGGATTGGGAAACCTTTGTAAAAATTACCAGAAATCCCCCCTGTATTTTTTTCCCATGACTCATCCCACAGAAAGCTGCAGGTGGAGGAAGCTGTGGGCCATCACTGCTCTGGTGCTGAATCAGGGGGTGTTATCGAGAGAGCAAAGGAGAAGAATGGTAACTCAAAAATGGAAATTGTCTCTTCAGAGATGGCAAACTCTGGGGACACAGTTCGCTTGTCAGATATATAACTTATAAACACCGGGCCAGTCAAATCCACCGTTGAAATCTTATCAGAGCTATTGTTCGTCACTGTAATATTTTCCACCACCACAGGTGTACTGAGATCTTTGGAGGAATAAGTTGATGTGCAGCGCCTGGCACAATAGAAATGGAGCAAAACAAATCATTAGGTGTTAGATAAGCATGAAGAGCTGTTTGTATTTTGAACCCAATCCAATTAATAACAGGATATAACTAACGGCAGTACAGACCTGATAGCTGGGATAGAGCTGATTTAATTAATTATGGAGGTGATCTTTTCCTCTCCCCCTAATCTTTTTGTCCTTTAGCATAAAACACGTCTTATGCCCCATTGCCCTCCTCCATTTGGCTAGTTGCATTCAAACTAAAGCTGAACAAAATTTTTCTTTGAAGAGATTTCTCAAAACATATCATTTACTTTCTCATCATAGAAATAAACATCTCAAGGAATGTCCCTCTTCTTGTGACTTCAGGTTGTTCTTGAAAAAAATGAAAACATTTGCAGTAGTGAGAAATTAGGGGCTTGGGTCTCTTAATTTTCCTTAATAAATTTACAATACATATATATGTAAAATCTGGGGAGGGGAAGAAGAATTTGGACCAGATATAAACCAAAACCAAACGTCATTGCCCTAAATTGGTATTACCCAAGAACCCACCCTAGCAATTCTCCAGCCACCGTTAATGCACCCTGCTGTGGGCTGATGGAGAAAGAGCCTGGGAGGACCCCAAGAAGCACTAGGGTTTGGCAGGCTCTTCCCATGGGCTCCCTGATCACACTCGGCTCCTGCAGGAATTCATCGCTGCACACATTTCCTTGGCGACCCTGGGTCCTCTCCTACTGCCCTAACACTCACCTCTGGAGAACGTTTACTGCTACGCTGATGGCAAGCAACAGTAAGAGGCTTCCACTGAGAGACAC
The DNA here is from genome assembly GCF_035582795.1 of Mycteria americana. Classification (NCBI taxonomy): domain Eukaryota; kingdom Metazoa; phylum Chordata; class Aves; order Ciconiiformes; family Ciconiidae; genus Mycteria; species Mycteria americana. The sequence goes on from NW_027445436.1 coordinate 12,533,934, forward strand.
CATGATAATGTCATAAGTAGATGGTGATGAACCTTGAAGAGAGTATGGAAATCACAGGTGAGTTTTGCCAACAAATAGCTTTAAGAAATGCAACCTTTGTGAAATGACCCCAGGTTGTTACAGGCTGCAAATACTGATTGTCCTGCTGCAAACCGTGGATGGAGGAGGATGACCAGCTCTGAGTTAGGAGGGCGTTCTTGGGAAACTACTTTTTCTTCAAAAATCTCGCATCTCAGTTAATTAACTCATGGGTCTTTATCTACCAAAGTACAAACCAAAACTGCTTTGCAGGGCTGAAACCCAGCCCTATGGATCTGAGGGTGGAAAAGTCTGCCCTGCACTGTTAGACCACAAAGTTATTTCACATTATCCACCTATTCACCATAGCAGATCCCAAATCTTACTGCCTCTCTAGCTAGCACTTTCCACCCACTTCCACCCTTATCAATCTCAGTTTCTATACTTTTTGTCTCTTGGGTTTAATTCCAAACTTAAAGGAGTGAAATTTGGCTTATGTCCCCTATCTACCCCTGCCTCCAAGTTTCCCACTTCTCTCTTCTGCTGCAGCAGCTCCTTTTATTTCCACCATTCTTCCCTCTCTAAAACCCTAACAGAAATGGGTCTAACACGGCTCATTCATTCATTCATTTTGAGCCCATGCAACACTCTGTATCTGCTAATCTTACATACTTGATAACATTGCTATTGCCTGGCGCCTCTCAGTAGTGTCACCACACAAATAAACACTGCAAAACTGATTTAAAATGCTAACAAACAGGAAAGTACAGCACCTTCTTCCTTGGAAACCACCGTGTTGTGGAAACCTTCATCACCAGCATGGACCATCCTGAAAAAGAAAGTCAACAGACATTCAGATCACAGTTTAATGTTCAAAACCAGCACATTTATTTTAGATCCATTTATGACATCTGAGTATTTCACCATCTCTAATGTGAATTATCTTTACAACTTCCTTGTGAGATACATTCTGCTATCGCCATTAATCTGACATAAAAAACCTGAATGTTTCTCTTAAGGCAATGAGCTTCCCCAGGTGCCTTGAGTTTGACTTCATGTTTGTCTACGGCATCTAATCTTGGCATGGACAAGCACATTGGCATCACACTCTAGCACATCTAGCACACACTTTTATCTAATCCCAGCCAATTCGCCCCAGGACACAGAGGGAGACTTTAGCAGAAAAGGTAACTGAGCCCAAGTTTCTCAAGCCCAGGTTATACTTTTTTCTTTCACTGCCTCCAGAAGTAGAGTGCTTAACTCCTGTAAAAAATCTCAGCCATCACATAAGAAAGTACCTAGGAATAATCAACTAGATGGAAAAATGATGGGGGCCCAAAATACAATTTCTTGCTTTGTGGCAAATAACATTACTTTACCACAGCAATATTGTTTGTTACCAAAACCCTCATCCAAGCACCAAGTTTCTCAAAATGGTCGGTGAAGCTCTCTTCACAGCAAGCATGTGAGGCAGGGATGGATCATTAACCCACTGTTGAGACAGGGAAACTGAGGCTAACAATTTGTCTTACATCGGTCAGAGAGTCTGTGGCATGGCTGGGAATTTCAAGGAGATCTCCTGCCTCTTGGTTTTATGATAATATTCCTCTTATAGAAGCTTAAAACTATGACATGCCTTATTACTGGAAAGTATAATGGATAAAAAGCAAGTGCTCAAGTCAGATTCAGGTGTCACCTTGTACTAATACTGCCACACAGACACACACACAAGCACACACATATTTCCAGCTTGCATGTGTGATACGCAGATTTCCGATCATTATTTTATTCTATTCTAGCTCCTTTTCCAGAATAGAAATAAAATGTGGAGTCACAGGATGTATCCTGATGACATCCAGTTAATAAACACAAGAATAAATTGTCTGCCAATACATTCTCAGGTATAAAAAGAGCTTGTATCTGAAGTCTGATATGTTGCACTTGAAATTCTACTCTCTTTGCATGAATAAGCTTAACTTAAAATGGAATTATCGTGAAAAATCTGTGTAGCCACAGGTTGCATAAGAAAAAAGCAAGTAATTGAAGAAAATACAACCCTATAGGAAAAAAGCCAAGCCAAACCCATACTCACATTTATACGAAGAATGATACCAGCTCCGAAATGCTGCTCAGACTGAAATACTGTATATGACATGAATCAGAGGGATCTGCAACAACTCCTACTTTTATAAAGCTTGGACAGCAAAACCAGGCAGCATAATTTTGTAGCTAAGTAAACTGTCACAGCTTTGCCTCATCCATTAGTGCATGTGTGCATGTCTATGAATAAGCTGAAATACTGGCCCAGAAGCTGTTTCAGGATCTCATGAGAAATTTCCCCTGGTGCAAGGAGAGCTGGGTTGAGTGTTACTGAAAATGGAAGATCGCTTGCTTACTACAGAGTCCTCCAGCCTCCCATGACACAATCTCTTTTTGTCACATCAGTAAGATGTCCTAAGGAGCACCTCAATCTTGCCCTTAAGCTTGAAAAAAAGTTAAGAAAATAAGACATGGTAATTTAAATCTAGAGCAGAATAAGATTACAGATTTCTGGATTACCTTGTGACTGCTGGAGATCCTTCCATCAGCATCATGCTGCTAAGACCTTGCATGAAAGTAAAGCTGGTCTGAAGGGTTTCAGACTAATTGCTCACTTCATTTGCCTCTGTTGATTGCTTTCTTCTCACTGTGACTTTTATTAGGGCAGAATAGTCTCTTCCATTTATAGCCAATCAATAAAGTGTGGAGGTGGATCAAAGAGAGGCTTTACTCAACATCCTTTTGTTAAGCAACTCCTTTCACGATCTTTCTGGTGGAGCAGGAGACACAGCTGGACTCCACCTAGAGGTCTGCCAAAGCTTCTCTCGAGCACTGGACTCCTTCTGGCGTGCTATGATTGCATGAACTCCTCCAGCAAAACTGCCTCTGTAGTTTGTGTTCAGGAGTCACTGCAGAAACATGCCATGTCCCAAGAGCGGTGCCTTTGAGTCTCCTCCAGCAGGCTGGGTGGAGGGGGCAGGCAGGCCTGTGGTTTGTGTGCTCTCCAGGCAAGGGAACCCCACCAGATGAGATGGCTCCTGGTCAAGGGACAACTATGGGACCATAGTAAGTCTGAGCCCCGTCCTTGCTTTTTGGGTGTTACACAGACCAACCTGGCTCTTCAAACTGAAAGGAACGAGGTAGGAATTTAAGGAGCTGCTGTTGAGCTGTTAATTGGTGATGGCCAGTTTAGGGTTGGGTTTCAAACGTGCTTCGTTTTGGTGTTTCTTGCAGCCTGGCTTAGCCGTTCTTCACTGCACCATGGGCAGGAGGATATCATCAATCTTGTTCTGCAGCATCCACCTCTTCCCATGCCTCTGTTCAGGAAGTCACATCTCTGCAGATATGGACCTCGTTTTGCTCTGCAAAAGTCCCTAGTCCTTACTGCCAGACTGGAGCTGAGCTGGCAACTACACTGAGTTATCTCGTGAAAAAATGCAATTACCTGTGCTTTGTGATCAGAGAAGGAGTGGTGCTCTAGGGTGGAGACTCCTTTTTCATTAATACATTCACACAGAATACATTAATACACTCCAGACTGGCAGGTATTTCAAAACTAACAATGGAGATTGATGCATTTTTCTGCTGTGCCTAGATAAATAGCTGCAAAACAGTTTCAGCTCCTCTTGCCTCACTGCTAGTATCGAACAGGACCAAAGCACCTCTCCAAATCCCCTGGATATTGTTTGGCAGGGTTTCAGATGTCCACAGTCCAAATCACCGAGCATTTAAATAATGACCACAGCTGTGAATTTTCCTCTATGGCATAAGAAAACAGTGAATGAACTAGATTAGATTTTACTGAGAGGTGAACAGCAGAGATCAGGCCTGCAGATATATGCAGGTATGTTCTTGGTTAAGCCACACATCAATTATCCATTCTGTACCATCCATAGAGGAGGACACTCAGTATATAAGTACCTTCTCTTCCTCCTCCAGGGCATCATTGGTCTTTTATTTGGCTTTGAGCCAGAGCAGGCATGATGTTAAAAACCGTTTCCATGTTGTATATGCCACAAAAGACTGCCTGGGAAGGGAGAACTTTATATTCAGGCAGATACCAGTGCTTTCCTTCCTTATCAAACAAACAGAAAGCTCAAACCAAAACCTAAATTGCTTTGTGAAACCCATTTGTGATTTTGAGTCTGATCCAAAGCTCACCAAAGTCAATGGGAGTCTCTTTACTGACTTCTCTGGTATTCAGACCGTGCCCTGAGGGGAAAAGATGCTAAATACACGGCAGACCTCACTCTTGCAAGCCACTGAACATCTACATAGTAGATGTCCATCCCTTGTACGTGCCCAGTGTGAAGACATGATGGAAGCGTCTGGGACACATTCTTCTCTGCAAACTTATCTTGTGAGGAAATTAACTTTCATTGAACTTTCAGAGACATTAAGGAAAAAGCAATGGGATGCTCTGAATAATCCTGAAGGGGATCTATAACGTCTTAATTTTTTTTTCTTTTTTATCCCGGTATCCACCTCACTCCAAACTCAGTTTTGTGGAGAAGCTTGAGATCACAGAGTGGGGAGCTGCGGTGGAGGAGGCAGCTCTTTCCTGCAGGAACATCTTATCTCACGTGGATTGGGTGCAGTCCACCACTGCAAACTGCCAGCACAGATAAAACAAACCCAGTGAGACCAGGGCAACCAGCCAAGTGTGGACATGGCCGCAGAGACACACACCACAGGGCGCAAGGATGCGAGCCATATGCAGGGCCTGAGCTTCTTAGTATGGCTGTAGGTTATTTACCTGCTCTGGGATTTATTAGTGAATACTTGGCTAGTAGTTTGGAGATGAAACATTTCATATCAGCATATGTATCAAGGATAATCTTACTATAGTAAAAAAAGCCCTCTCAAAAATGTACTGAATAATCCAAGCCAGTTGAGTAAAATTGTATCAAAATACATTTAGAATCATAGAATGGTTTGGGTTGGAAGGGACCTTAAAGATCATCTAGTTCCAACCCTCCTGCCATGCTCATCTGGGCATAAACTCCACGGACAAACCCCTTAGAGGAAAAAGAGCTACAGAAGACAATAGGAAAATAGTGAGGTGTCCTACAGGAGCTCTCCCAACCGTTTTGCTTAGCAGAGTGATTCTGCTTTGAAAGCCAGTGGGGTAAAAGTGGTTATCCAAGAGGGTCAGAGCAAATGCTAGGCTTTGTTTTTGTTAATTCCTTGTTGATATAGCCTAAAAAATATAGGTTTGCTGAGAAGGTGCTATTTTTTGTACACTACAAAATTTATACAAAACTTTTGGCACAACTGCCTTGAAGTTTTACATAAAAATTATGAAAAGGAAGAATAAATTTTGAGGAAACCTGAACTTTAATCCCTCACAGAAGACAAAAGTCAAAGGAACAGTCAAGAGTTGATCAGTAGTACAAAAAATGTGCAGAGATTTTATTTACTATTCATTAGCAGGGCCTTATCCTGCTTGCCATACCCAGTTCAGACAAAACTTCCAAATCTTCACTGTAACACCTTTGCTAATTGGCCCTATTCATGCGGAGATAACTTTTTATAATAATCAAGGTATTTATTCGTCAGTATGATCAATCTCAAGAGCAGTAAGTCCTCACATATGCTGTCCGTTTCAAATAACTTGTTCATGATTCACTGGATTTCACCTGCCATTTCAGAACAAGGTCAACAAAAGGTAAATAAAGGTATTTGAGGGAGATGGTTTGAAGGCACTTAAAAGTACCATCCCGAGAGAAGGTCTGTTCTCATGCTCTTGAGTAAGGGAAAGCACATACCTTCATGCTTTTGCTTGGTGCACTTCTTCACTAACATAAATAACTGTGCTGCAGTATCTCAGAAGCAAATGAGATAAGTTGTAAGTCCTGGAGAAGCACCACAATGTCTGAAGGACAGAGCTCGAAGTGGTTTGGAGATGTGGGCAGTACAGGGAAACCCAACTCTGTGGGAAAAAAAGGACTGTCAATCGCTAATGAGCTTTCTGTATCTATTTATTGTTCATTCAAGCACCCAGGAAAATTCAAATCACAGCTCAGTGTGTAGCCTGTGCTGTGGGCTTTGCCATTCTCAGGGGATTTTGATGAAAGAAAGGCTAAAACTAAGATCTGTAATACAGCTATTACCTTTTGCCTCTCTTGTGGCAACAGCTGTAGAAGTAATATTTGGTCAATCATGCAGGTTTCTTAAAGGTGTTGACAAGCTGAACGTCACGTGTAAGAAAAGCTGAATGTTTATTTTCCACTCTAACACGACATTAATTTTATATTAAGGACAGCAACAATATGGGCTATCCTATACCAGTAAATTAACCGTGGCTGGGACCATTCCCACGTGGCACCGAAGAGCGGCACTCACACCACGAAACCCTTACCTTTCAGCTCAGGGTGGCCTCATCCAAACTGCCGTCGGGAAAGACGGCGTGTCTGGGTTGACTCGCCATCCATGCCGGGAACTGCTCCCCAGGACATTGGTGTGCTCAAACATAACCCTGCTGGGGCCACTGCAACGATTTAACTATATAGCTGAGTTCAAGTAGAGGGGAACATTAGTATAGACACAGCCTTAGGGTATGTATACTGCATATACAACCATATCAACTACTAGGTAAATCTTCCAGTATCCTCTTTTTTTTTCTTTTCTTTATAATGCCAGCTGGTGGAAATGTTGAGGGTTGAGTCTGTGAAACACAAGTGTTTAATGGGATCCTCATCACTTTAACATGTGCAAACTTTGTCACAAGAGGAAAGCGAACAAAAAGCAACCAGTGATAAGAAGCTTCCTTGGATGTTTACCCAAGTAGATTTGTTTAGGCGGTGGCTACTCTGTTTGTTTTCTAGGATCACGTTCTTCAGCTTTATCAGCGTGAGGGATGATTTTTTAATTCAAAATACTTCATTCATGTTTAATTCTGAGACATATGTTCCATCTTAACATTTGCAGTTGTGGTCTGTAAATCAGTTACAAACCAGACAAGAGTGTTTCCATTTCCTGACTGGGGGGTTTGGCATAACGAACCAAGTGCAAATTGGACATTTCAAGTTTGAATGTTCAATTTGAAACATAGTAGTTGCATATCCATTCTGTCATTTGTGTGAGCTATACATTTAAAACAGTTTCACAACTTCGACAACATACGGACACACTACTTGCTGTGGAAAGTCACTGGGGAACGTGATGGTCTGAACACTGCTGAGCAGAAAGTAGAAAACAAATAAATCTGCTGTAGATCCTTCGTGTCTGCTCCTGGGCCTGAACAGGCTGGTTCTCAAATGGTGGGGGACAACAGGTTACTCTGCACGCCTGACCACATCCAGGAGCTCTGGCGCTCAGAAGCCATTAGAGCAGTAATTTCTTATTGAGCAACAGGATTACTTTATGTCTGGGCAAAATTTTTGTTCTATAGTGGTAAAGCATTTTACCGTGACACTACAGTCGAGTTCATTCATCACAGAAAATATCATGTCACTCTGTACTATAATCTATATAGTATCCTGTATCCTGAATACTCTACGCAGCTAATTCCCCATCTCAAAAAGGATATAGCCGATCAGGAAAAGGTACATGAAGGCTACAAAACTATGGGACTGCTTCTGTTGGAGGGATGGCTATGCCTCTTCAACCTGGAAAAAAAGACAACCGAAAAGGCTCAATAGATGCCTATGAAATCACGACTGGCATGAAGAAGGTGGACAGGGATTGCCAGTAGTCAACTGGCAACTGGTCTCATCCAGTACAAGAAGCCCAGGGCATAAAATGAGGCTAACAGGTGGAAGCTCCAAACATCAGAAGCTGGGGTTTTTTTTTCCTCACAACCTGTATTTAAGCTGTGGCACTTATTGCCACAGGATGCTGTAAGCTGCTAAAAGCATGCCTAGGTTTTAAAAAATCACTGGATGAGTTAATGGAAGAAAAAAAATCCATTGGGGGTTATTCAAAACAAGACATCATGTCTAGATCAGAAAACCCGAGTCGTAAATCATTAGATGCCAAAACAATATTCTGGGAACATATCTCTAACTACTTGCATGCTTTCACAAAGTATCTGATTTCATCTACTATTGGGAACAGGGTACCGGCACAGATGAACTTTTGGTCTGACCTGGTCCAGCTTTTCTGGTGCTTTCGTTGCTTTTTTTCCACGCTACAAAAGCCATAATGCTGCCGGTTCAGTGAGTCTTGTATTTGAGTCTTGTCAGCTCACCTACTACAGGAGCAAACTACACAGGGAAGGGCACATAAACAGGCTGTGCCCTCCCTCCCCTGCCTTCCAGATCTGTCGGGCTGCGCAAAGGAACTGTAAAGCCAGCTGATTTAATCTCCTGGGGATTTGCTGGGAACGAGGGAAATATTGAGAGCACAACTCCGCGACACATCCAAATACCAGGGGTGGCTGAAACCACTTTCAGATGCTGGTGGTGCTGTATTGGTGTGGGCGATCTTCTACACAGTTGTATGCTCAGGGATGACACCATGCTTGGGACTGAGACCTTTTGCATGAAGATGAATTCCACTCAGGAAAGCCCTGGCAATCGGGGTGTTGCACATCATCAGGAAAAGACCTAGAAGACTATGGCTGCGGTCTTCAAAAGTCGACTGACTTTGGCATGTCTCCCTTTATTTCTGTGGAAGCAGAGTTAAATCAAATCCACAAGGCACTTCCTGAAATTCCACCAAATCTACTTCCAAACGTTTTCTAAATAACCAGAGGCAGAGGATTTCTGCCATGAAATACTTCAACACCTATTTGTGAATTAAAATACTTTTTAAAAGATATTTTTGGGGATAAATTTCCCAGTTCTTTTCTGTAGTGGAGTAAGTATAGCATTAAATTACAGGGAAGCTCAACTATTATCTCATAGTTTTCTTTTTTTTTTTTATTATAGACTTTTTATCCACATGAATGATAAAGAAACTACAACAGAGTTAAATACCTTTTTTGATAACAGTGATTATATTCTTAATTACACTCAATATTAAATTGTAAAATATTTCCAGGAGTACAATCTTAATTCATACAGCAGGCAAAATACCAGAGGAGGAAGGGGCTGAGGGAGAGGGGTGTGAGAATTTCCAGTCTGCTTTTAAAAAGCACTGTGTATGGCTAACGCTGCTCTATCCATCCATCCATCCAAATGTGGTTCTGGCCCATCTGGTAAGATGCGCATTTCTTTCCATAAAACAATCACTATTGAAAAGCAAAAGATGAACTGGCAGATGTTGTCAGTGTTTGTGACATTGAAAGGATCAGCAGTTCCCTTCACAGCTTATCTGTACAATTCTTCGAAAGCATTTTCTCTATCAAGTTCAGTAGTCCTTCTAAAAAACACAAAGACTTAAACTTTGGTACCACCAAAAAAGATCCAGGACAGGCATTTTTTAATTTTCTGTTGTTGTTGTTTTGTTTTTACTAATAAATGGCTGCTACATTCTATTTTACATGGTTGTCCATGATGCTTTGAGGTCACTTGTCCTTGGGTTCAGAGGAACCCTATTTGTTTGTTCTTTAAATTCCCAAGCCCTTCAATTTTCTCAGTCTTTATACAAGTCAGCTTTCTGAGTGGTGGGTTATAACTTACAAGGTAACAACTGCAAAAGATCCTGTGCTTCTGGGAATTAAAAAAAAAAAAAAAAAAAAGAAAAAAAGAAAGAGAGAAAATGTTACCAACACTAAGTCCAAGTTTGAGATTTCCTTACTCACAGAATTACAACATTTATTTACAATCCCTGAAAAAGGGATACACGTAAGTCACCTGCTCCAGAAGCATCCTCTGAGACTTTGCTAGTTAGTATCTGTAGAGTCACATGGGAATAGTCACATTAAAGATGAAGTGCAAATTGCAACTGACTGAAGTATGACTAAACACAACAAGACTTGCTGTGGAAAGGAACACAAAGCCCAACAAGGGTACCAAAGGATTGCCAAAAAACACAGAGCATTGAGTGGTTGCTCTGCAACACGCAGGGTCTTCACCCCCTTGGTGTATTGTGTGGGTATGTATGTGCATACACGTTTCTTCTTGAGGCATCTCTTTTCTGCTTGGCACACTGAGAATCTGAAATTGCTTCTGAACAATATAGCAGAGAATCGCAACTTGACTGATTTAGCTTAGCAGTTAAGTAACAACTAATCTTTCAAAAGCACTAGGGCCTACTTAGAGAAATCCCTGTTGTGTGCAGGGATGGTGTGCCACTGGAAACAAAAACAGCGTGAGAAACGCATCCATCCTTCACACTCTCAGCACATAAGCAGGAAATGCTCATAGCTGTGATGCCAGCACCTTCCTTGCAGGGCTTGTCAGCTGATGAAAACCTGATGCTGGGAACAAACGGTGCTGTTCATCTGATGCTGCCATCCTCAGGCAGACTTCTATTGTAGATCAGTGCTTTGGACAAGGCGCTCAGGTCAGGACCCGCTGCTTCTCATCTGGGGAGGCATACTGTTTTATTCAGGATATTAATATCACTGAATTTATTTTAAATCAGTGCTCAGATTAATGTAGACTCAACTGGAAAATGCTGGCAGTCAGTAAGAAAGTATGCACAAGAGGGCAAAACAGACCAACTTGATGCTTAGACTAATCTCCTTATCTCAGTAGGCAGAGCTCGAGGTCACGGATACTGGTTATCTGGTTACTCTATGCTTACTCCTAATGTTTTTATTTTTAAGTATCTGCTTCTTCCATAGCTCAGGCAAACCTCCATCATCTATACTATCAAACCCTTCTCAGATGCCCCAGACTTTCTCTTGAATACCTCTTTGTGCATTACTGAGGTCTCTATGTATGAATAGCTCTTTTTTTCTAATCCGCCTACTCCACCTCAGGGATTTTTTCAGTGAATCCACAAGCCAGATTTTGTGGCATAACACAGTAGCAGGGCTACCGGCTTTTTGCCTCTCTGTCTCCAAGCCCTAATCTTCTTGTTTTACCAAAAAAAAAGAGAATGTCATTTAAATGTTAAGGCTTTAGCACCTGAAACTGGAATCTCCCAGGCCACTGATGATGGAGACAGTGTTTCTTCTAACTGAACGCTTCTAAAAAACACTCCTGAAAAATGCAGTGTTGGGTTTAGGAAGATCCTGCACATGGGCAACAGGGTAATTGGCATCTGCAGGAGACTGAACTACAGAAGACAGTATTGGTGTAGTTCTGTAAAGCTCCCAAAATATACTGCTCTTTCCTAGAGCTGAAGAAGCTCCATTATGGGCAGAAAAATCCATCCCTACCTGCCTGTGTGTGAACGTTTACTGCACTGTGAATGCCAAGGTATTTCCCTCCTTTCACTGAAGTTATATGACCTTGATGCAACTTTCCAGTGCCAGAGAGTAGAAGCACATGCTCAGGCGATTAGGCCTGGATTCACCCAGTGGTACGTCCTACCCCACTGAAGCCTCGTAATTTGTGACATGTCAGTTATCAGCTTTAGACCATAGCACGACACCTCCACAGACAGAGCTTTTAGACCAGAATCAGTAACATCATGCAACAGAATTATTCTCTTAATTCTTGCAGTGCCTGCAAAGAAAAACATGACGGCCAGGCCAGGCAGAATAAGATCTCTTCTTTCATAAGCTCACCTTTAACTTTTGCTGAGGTGTGCACCGAGCTTTTCTTTCCTGATCAAGCTTGCTGCATAAGGAATCTGCAATGACACAGAAACAAAGCCACTGCTTTAAGCCAAGGTTTGACTAACAAAACATCCAAGCTGGAATCCCTGCAAATGAAAGGTTTTGTTTGCCTCCCTGTATCATTTTAGGAAACAGTACCTTAAATTAAAGGATTGAACTCTTTACAAAACTGCAAGAATGTTGAAGCAGAAATAAAATAAAAATGGCCCAAATTAAAACAACAGATAGATTTTAAAATCCAATGGAAAAGATATCTTCCGATGTTTTGTTTATATCAGTTGCTGGGAAAAATAAAGCCACCGCTCATTCTGCTACCTGTGAGATGACAAAAATCAGCTGTCTGTAACAGAGCAGGCAACAAACACTCATCTCTGCACAGATGAAATACAGCAGGGTGGGAGTATGAGACTTCATATATTTATATCACCATAATTAGGAACTTCATAATAGTTATCTCTGACTTGCACCAATCTGAGGGAAGCCACTGAAGCAGAACAAATAATTAAAGAAAAACAGAGAACATAGGCATATTAGGGAACATAGTTATATTTAGAAACAAAGTGGGATGATGTGCTCACTGGCTACTGGGAATACAGTACAGGGCTGCTCTTTTTCAATGCTGGGCCTTTAGAACGCAACAAAACTAAATCGCTCTGAGATTTCTCCATAGCTGGGAATCCAAGTGACTACAAACTCACTATTTTTCCATGCCGCCTTTTGGAAGGACTGTTGGAGGAATTCAGGTTGGGATCAGAAAATCTATGTCCCTACACTCCCAGGTGCTGCTGCACACTGAGGTGACCTGCTTCTGCTGTCAGGCACTCTAGAATATATTCACAAATAATGTCAAATACATTACTGCAAGCTGACAAATAGGCTGGGCTGAAGCCAGGAGCAAAGCCTTAAGCTGCACAAACAGCAAAAGGAACAGACAGGCAAACGCACAGAGTTCAAGTGACCTGCCCCACACACCTAATAACATACTAGAAGCACGTGAATTTACATCCATATCCACTGACTATATACCTAACATATATTCTTGTGCATCCCTGTTTTGGTTTTAATTAGATTATGCCTGCAGTATGCGAGGACGTTTGTGTGAGTTGTGCTCAGCGTGTCTCTGGGCTGGTATAAAGTGCAGTATCCGCAGTGTCATCTCTCTCCATCCCTGCCTTCCTTAATAAGGAAAAGAGCAGGGAAGGCTCAGGATGAGAGGAAAGAAAGGGGCATCTGCAGCTCAGGAACTAACCCTTTCACGTCTTGGGAAAGGAGGTCAATCTGATCGAAAGCAGCAGCACCAGGAAGCAGCAGTGTCTGCAAAGATGAGCTGTCTGGCTGAATAAAAGCAGAAGCCTTTTATGGGGGCATGTTGCTTCCCCCACTACACAGCCCTGTGAAAAGGGAAATGCATGTGCATGAACTGAGAGGATCAAACTACTGATGACCTGAAAAGACCCAGGATCCAGGTGTTTTGTCTGACTACTCTTATAACGCCTACCCTTCACAGAAGCTGAAAGCTATCAGGAAGCTTGCTGCCAGATCCCCCCAAAAAACAGAGCTCTCCCCTCCACCAGGTCCTCCAACAGAGCTGCCTTCCGGGGCACAGTGTTTGCAAAGGCTGGAAAACTCCTCTCCGAACTGCAGCAGAGAGGAGTATGCAAAGAAACTGTTTACCTGATCACCCATTTGCATGGTTTATATTCAAAAGGGAGCCACAAACAAAATGCCTGAATAAGCACATTTCAGCTGAGACCTGTGATGCTTCACCAACTGCTTTCTTCCTCTCTCCCACTCACAACGGCCAACAGGCAACATCGGTTTGCATGGCCACCAATTATATAGGACATCTCCCAAGCCGTACTGACCTAGATAATACAACAGGGTACATTCTGTCAGAAATTAACTGTTCTTAATCCACTTCTCTGCTATATTTGGCATATCAGTGTCTTTTCAATATGTGTTGGTTTATCCATCCTCCTGGTAATAAATGAAACTGGGAGAGGTAGGCATCCAATAGGGAAATGACTACCTTCTTCATGAGTTAAATCACCTACAATGTCATCTTCTACTTTTGTCATTGGAAGAGCATTTGGTAACTCCAGTGCTGTTCTGGAATAGTATTTAGGGTTCTTCATAACAATACAGTCCCCTTTTGCACATCCATGGTGACTGTTGCAATGCAGGATAGGATCAGCACTCAAATGGGCATGAAGATCCAATGCGTGGCCCTTACCAAAGTGTGTACACCCCTGCCAGAAATAACAGAAGTGCAGATAGTTCAGTTTTAAGTAGCAAGCAATCTGTTTCTTATGACTAAGTCCACATTAATAGGAAATACATTGCAATGGGAGCAGATCTGTAGGGTGCAGGAGAAAGACCCAGTGTCCATACTGCATTTCTCTTGGGGTTTTTTTCTTCAGGCTAGCTCTAGTCTGGTCCTGGGTACTGATCACCCATTAAGAGCTAGAGCACACTCCTATGTGCATTCCTGGAATACATCCTCATTTGCTTCATCCAGAAGAAATCCAGTTTGCAAGCTCTGAGTCTGCTCCACAACATGAACCAAAGCGCAGATAAGCAGACAGGATTGGGGATTCATTTCTAAAGAACGTCTGATCCCTGCTACACTTGGACATCAAAGAAGCTTCTGTACACCATCCTCTTTTTGAGACTTCACCTTTGCATCCCATCTCTAGGTGGGGTACATGATACATCACCCTGACTTCTGTTGCTTGAAGAGGGAATCTTCAGTACCCCAAAGCACTATTATCTGATGTGTATCTACAGGTATTTAGTTAAACAATTCTCATTTCCAGAGAGTGCACTTGAGACCTCAAGTCAGAACACTGTCCAGCCAAGACAGCCCTTCCAAATGCAAAGCATATTTATGCAGGAAAGGAGACGGATGTGCAGCTGAACTGCTACTGGAAAACTACAGTCTCTGCACACATGGTGCTTCTGGATAGAACGATGCTTCCCCATGCAGGCTTGGGAAGAGTGTCTGGAAAGCTGCCTGGCAGAGAAGGACCTGGGGGTGTTGGTTGACAGCCACCTGAATATGAGCCAGCAGTGTGCCCAGGTGGCCAAGAAAGCCAATGGCATCCTGGCTTGTATCAAAAATAGTGTGGCCAGCAGGACTAGGGAAGTGATCGTGCCCCTGTACTCGGCACTGGTGAGGCCGCACCTCGAATACTGTGTTCACTTTTGGGCCCCCCACTACAAGAGAGACAGCGAGGTGCTGGAGTGAGTCCAGAGAAGGGCAACGAAGCTGGTGAAGGGTCTAGAGCAGAAGTCTTATGAGGAGCAGCTGAGGGAACTGGGATTGTTTAGCCTGGAGAAAAGGAGGCTGAGGGGAGACCTTATTGCTCTCTACAACTACCTGAAAGGAGGTTGTAGAGAGGTGGGGGTCGGTCTCTTCTCCCAGGTAACAAGTGATAGGACAAGAGGAAATGGCCTCAAGTTGCGCCAGGGGAGGTTTAGACTGGATATTAGGAAATTTTTCTTCACTGAAAGGGTTATCAAGCATTGGAACAGGCTGCCCAGGGAAGTAGTTGAGTCGCCATCCCTGGAGGTATTTAAAGGACGTTTGGATGAGGTGCTTAGGGACATGGTATAGCGGTGGTCTTGGTAGTGTTAGGTTTACGGTTGGCCTCGATGATCTTAAAGGTCTTTTCCAACCTATACGATTCTGTGATTCTGTGATGCATGGGATTAAGGAGAAGAAAAAGCACGCACTGAGCCTTTGACAGCTAGCTGGAGGAGGAATGGAAGTGCCAATGGCTTGCCCTAGAGGGCGAGTCTCCACTATTGCCCTGTGAAAGTATTTATAGCCGTGTGGGCTGAGTTCAGAGACTCTTCCCTCCCGGGTGGGTAGTGGCATGTGCTCATGGCAGTGTACTGGTCTGCACAGGATGCAAGGCAACAGAGAGTCACAGCTGGAGTATGCAGTCTCTCCCCTATGTATTTTTAAGTACTGGAGCACACTAATACAGTAGAAAAAAGGATTTTGCAGACAGGCAATAGCAGAGGCTGGCTTGTGGCTCTCTGGTACATACACATCCATTTTGGATCACAACTTCTACAGATTCTAAAGGAAAGGAAGCTTTTACTTCTGTTTTAAATAACCATTAATTCTACAAGGCATTCCTTTTCTTTAACATTTGAATTTACTGGAGAAAGAGTCACAGCTCCATCCTATTAACCCAAGGCATACCCAGATGCATTGTCAAGATACAAGTTTCGCTCACCTGTCTTAAAAAAGCAGACAGTGACAAATAAAATTCTGGTGAAAATAGTACTTGTCAGCTCACTTTTCTGTACACAGTCAGGGATGTGTATGCTACCTTCAGCATCAAAAGGACATATTCCCAATTTGTACCACTAAACCTGGAGAGGAACTCCACCAAAAATCAAATGAAGATAACAGAACATATAGAAACAGACCTGCAGTATCATCCCAACTGCTAAAGCACAGAAGAAGAAATTAATGAGAAAAAATATAAACATCTCTCTGGTTTGAGGGGGGCAAGGTAATGAAATCTGCCTTGGAGTCTGCAAGACACAGTAAATAGAGTTCCAGAAATGCTCTTTTACCTGTTATTATCTGGGTGTCAGTGGACAGGCACTTCAGCACAAGATGCAGCTCAAGAAATCCAAGTGCCATTCTGCTGAACTGACGTTTGCCTCTAACATTCTTGTCAAGGTCAATCAATCTAGCTGGACCACTTTAAGCAGAGGACCAAAACAGAAATCCCAATAAAGCACTGCTATTTCCTATTTCCACTTTTTGAATATGGAGTGACAGGCATGCAGTGACCAAGGTCTCCGCACACAAAAATGTGGATATTCCTTCTTTGTATAATGAATACATTAGTTGTACAAAGCACCTACTTTCCATATACAACCTAAAATAGGAATTAAACCTACTGGTGCTTTTCTTAATTACAGTAGGACCCAGAGGAACATGATCTCATACCTCTAAAGATCTACCAACATTACCACATGGTAGATATTTTTCTTCTTTTAAACACTCCTTGTGAATCTTTAGAGATCAGGATGAAAGATGATGCAGAGATAGAAATCAACTTTGCAGGTAGTTCCTGATTTATTTTATTGTCTGCCTCTGAAGAACAGGGTTGATTCAAAGCAGCACTGAGAGTAGAAGGCCATCAAACATCAGAGGAGTTCCAGCTGGATCCAGTTCTGAGCTCTGAACATTATTATCAGCCCAAAGTTAGGCTAGTGAGGAGGAATTCAGTTCATGGGAGTATACATTAAAAAAACCCAAACAAAACCAAACCAACATTTTCCACTTGAGCTGGAAAGACAAGGGACTGCCTGAGTAATTCACATTTCTAACATGTCTCAAAGACCTGCTGCCTTTTACCCCTATGTAAAATTAGTGGGATTGATCACTACCTGATCTTAGTTATCTAAACCACAATGGCAGGGTGATGAACACCACCTTAGCTTTTCCTGATGGATAGGTTACAACTGTGGTCAGCGCTTCCTGGGAACCTACAAACTACTTGTAAGGGACCCCTGAAAGGAAATTAAGAAAAGCTAGCCTGTCTGCAGGAGCTTAAATTTGCTGCTTGGTGTTCTACTTCTCTGTGGCAATGTTTTAGAGGGGTTCACAAAAACATAAAAGGATAAAAATCGTCATGCTGGGAATACTGCTTCTGATCTTTTTCTCCCACCAGGCAGCTAGGAAGAAAGTTCATGCTTTTTAAATTTGATCCACTAACACAGCTGCTCAGAAGACAATATCAGACAGATACAGAGTCTCAAGCAGGAGCTGACTCAGTACTTTGTTAGGCTTTCTGGGCTATCCTGACAGATGAATTCTGGTCACACTGGACAGAAACTGACAACTCTAAAGGCAGGTGAGCTCTTCTGAGGCCATACCACATGTGCCATGTTAGAATTTACCCCAACCTGCTGGGCAGAGATTTCTTCTCGGTGGCCCTTTCTGTACAGCTTAATAACAGAAGCCAGACAATCCATGCCTGAAGTAAAATATGACCTCCAAGTACATGCACTGAACTTAGCCAATTTGGGAGACAGCGCTTTGAAGGAGGAAGCAGCAAAAAATGTATTCAGTGATTTAAGATCCATTTTCTTGTTAAATATGACGATCGGTTGCTTCCTGGCACTTGGCCGAGAGCTTGGCACAAACAGGTTGCAATACTTCCTGGTAGCTTCTCCAGACACTCTGACCAACTCCTTTCTCAACAGAAATTGCTGATGGCTGCACAACGTCCCACTGCTCCAGCTACCTACCAAGCCAGGTTATGTCCAAAGAAGTCAACATCCATCGCAGAGGATGGAACAGAACAGGACCCACCCTCCATTTTCCCAATGATCTGAACCTTACTCCTGACTTTCAGGAAGCCATAAAATATTTTTTTTAAAAGTCCGCAGCGGACAGAGCATTAAAATAAAAGCCCATTGATTAAACACTGCTTTAACTGAGGCTTTTAATGAAAAACATTAAACCCACGTCACTCCCACCGCTGCGGGTGTAGTGACGGCCGGGGAGCGGCAGAGGGCACCCGGGGCCCGCGCCAGCGCCCCCCGGAGCTGCCACACCACTCGGCGCGGCTGCTCTCCACGCCTGGCGATTTATCATCGCCTTCTGCATTGGAGTTTCACAATGTCACCCAAGAACTGTGAGAAAAAAGCGTTACGTTCAGTGTTCAGTACTGGCTGGGCATAAAGCACTACCTTCAAGCAGTCCTTTCCGTGTAACAGTCAGGTTACAGTGGGCGTTCACACCAGAAAGTTTTCAAATACAATTATATTTGGTTAATTATTTCATGCTTAGCTTCAGCTTGTTGTATTCCAGACATCTCTGACACATCAAACACTACAAGGCAGTTTAGTTTAAAGTCTGACTACCCAGTTACGCAGCTTGAAGCATTCCAGTTCAGGGTGAGTGAAACCATCGTTAGGGCAAAACCTGCCTCTGGTACCCACTGTTTCAAGAGATGCCTTCATAATCATGCACAAGTCTTCAGGAAGGACTAATTTAAGTTGTATAATCCTTCAGTGGTGAGAAAAGCCAAAAGAAACTGACTCTGTGCATTTATATTGTTTGTAAAATAAAAAAAAGCAATTAAGCCAAGTTCTGTGGCTATTATACCAGTAAATTTTGAGTTTAATACTACAAAGGTATACACCTATGAAGCTGTAAGTAAAATTAAGATGTGAGTATGCATTAAACACTTCTGCTTTTCACTTTGCACTTCTGTGTTAGCAAGAAAATTAGGTGTGGGCAGCTCTGTTAAAGCAATAGCATAGCCTCCCAGGTACATACAAAACAAAACAACCTACCCCTGTTAAAAATAAAACAGCAACAACAAAAACCACAAACAAGAAAATCAAACATAACCATGCTTTTTGTGTATTCTGCACCAAAAGCTTTAATTCATCCATGCCATAACCTAAGAAGGCCAAAGGGATTCTATTGTTAGCACATTCAGCTCATTAATCTTAATTCTAGATATAACCATACAAAATATTCACATGAATGAATAATAATAATATTCACATGAATGAATTAAAGTAACTGCAGGGATTATCACATCAAAAGTGCTGACTCCATTTAAGTTATCAACCAAAACATCACTGAAGATTTCTGCACCCAGTTTAAACAAACACACTGGTTATTTGCAGCAGTCTCTCAGTTCTTCATATGCAAACATCCTTTTACTGGTCTCACTGATACACAACTGTTGTGGTTTAGCCCCAGCCGGCAGCTAAGCACCACGCAGCCGCTCGCTCACTTCCTCCCCCCCCCGGTGGGATGGGGGAGAGAATCGGAAGAGCAAAAGTAAGAAAACTCGTGGGTTGAGATAAGAACAGTTTAATAATTGGAACAAAATAATAGTAATAATAATAATGAATTATAATGAGAAGGAAAACAACGAGAGAGAGAGAGAGAGGAACAAAACCCAAGGGAGGGAAAAAAGGGGAAAAAAAAAAAAAAAGATACAACTGCTCACCACCCGCCGACCGACGCCCAGCCAGTCCCCAAGCAGTGATTGCTACCCCCCGGCCAACTCCCCCAGTTTATATACTGGGCATGACATCATATGGTATGGAATAGCCCTTTGGCCAGTTTGGATCAACTATCCTGGCTGTGCCCCCTCCCATTTCTTGGGCACCTGGCAGAGCATGGGGAGCTGAAGGGGGGGGGAAAGTCCTTGACCAATGTAAACACCGCTTAGCGACAGCCAAAACATCAGCGTGTTATAAATATTATTCTCATACTAAAATCCAAAGCACAGCACTATACCAGCTACTAGGAAGAAAATTAACTCTATCCCAGCCGAAACCAGGACAACAACCTGCCTCGCCAATACCAGGAGGGACACCCAAACGTGAGCATAAAGACTTACTGATGACTAGACAACATTTCTATTCATGATAATTAAACTCAGGCATCCACAGTGAGTGAAGAGGTCCTGAATTGTTGGTGCAGTACATTAAATGTTGAAACTATTCTCTGTAAGTACATTCAGGCAGCTCTGTTTAATGATTAAATGACTATTAGTCTTTCTGTAGCATGCATCAGTAAGTGAAAAGGGTGTGAATTACATGATCATATTTCTTTTCCTGCCCGAGAAAAAGCACTACACTGAACTTTGTGATTTCTCCACTTCTTGTAAATCAGAAAAACCACCACGGCTGGCTTGCTGGAGGTCTGGGTTATCCAGTTTCAGAAACAACTTCACAACTGGGCCACAAAGTGAATGGCAGAGATGATCCATTCTCTCCCTGGGAGGAAGAGTGAGTTAGCTCCAAGTTCAGCTGACACAAGAGATAAAGGCTGAAGTGGGCCCACAAACTTTGTGCTTAAAAGTGCTTCACAGCAGGAATCAGACAGGTCACCTGCCTCAAGTCCAAAGCAGCAGGGGAAGTACTTTTCAGGATGGCATCCTAATTACCATCTTCTGTGACAATGCAATTCACAGATCAAGTTAAACTCCTTGCCTGGCATCGGGAGACAAAGGGGAACACAGTAACAACTGGACGCATTAAAGGAAAAGAGTGGAGACCAGCAGCAAAAAATCTCCAAAGATGTTCTGGACTTGAATTTCCTCCATAAACAACCTCCTTCAAGCACCCTCCATCTCACATTGAAATCTCTGAAGTCAGCAGGAACAGGGAGCAGGAATGTTCAGCAGCTCTAAAAATAAGGCCACTCCTAAATACCTCTAAACATAGGTGCACAAGTTTGACAATCCTGGCCTTCAGCTTTATTTTTATGTCCTAACCCATCAATTAGAAAATGACAGTACCAGAAGGCTGGACAATGCTTTCTCTGCACCAGGAAAAACTTAGATGCTCGAGCACAGGGCTGATTCAGGTAAGTGGAGATATTTGGCAAGCCCACCTCAAAAAACCCCTGTTGAATAATGTCAGACCGATCACAGAAAAAGCACTAGCAAAACAAGCATTAGCTGATAGCCTCCCATTCATTATGATGCCTTGCTCTTAAAACCACACTAAGCAGTATCTGAGTAAGAAACAGCTTCACATACTCCACCCCTTGCTTGTACTGGATTAAGTATGTCAAGTTTTCAAAACAGCACAGTTGTATGCAATGATCTAGAGTTGCACTAACACACATGCGAAATCCCTCTTGGTTTAAAATAACAAGCAAGAGACCAAACAGCAATGTGTGCCTGCACTGAACTGTGTTTTGGTAACTCGATCCTTTACTGCTGAGTTAAGCACTTCTTATAGTGGCTGAAATTTGAAAAAGACACTTCCTAAGGTTTATTTGCCAGTGAGAAGCTGGCCTCGCACCGATTCCCTACTGAGGGCTGAAATGCACCCCTTGGCAACTCGTACAAGGTAGAAACATTTAACTGCTTAAGGTTTACTGATTCAGTCCTCATGTTTCTCTCTGAAGAAGCACCTCTCCGTGTTGATTCAACACATTTCATTCAGTTGAAACACGAAGACCCATCTGGTTACTGTATGAAAGTAAATCTCCAGGTAATTAGACTCTAAACCAGCTGAGAACTGCATGCTTACATCTTGCTAAGTATAAGGTAATATGAGCTCAGTAATAGTACATCTGTATGGCTCACAAAGGAAAAGTTTGAGGAGTGCATTTAAAAAACAAAGCGACAGTTCATAACATTTTTAGCAGAGAAGGCAAACTTACAATTTGTAGCTGCTGTACCATTTCTTCTCTGTATGCCAGTTCCCGCTTCATCTGATCTTGAAAATTATCTATAAGAGGGAAAAAAAAAAGTAGATGCAGTAATTAAAACAGAGACCACACAGCAGAATTCATATAAATCAAATGAAATCAAACCCAATCACTACTGAGGAATTGTGAAGCACTACAAAGCCCTTCACCCAATTAAAATGCATGCCTAACAAAAACTTCTTCTCTAGTAGGAGACACTGTAGACAACAGAAAAACTGTGGAAAAATCAGATTCAGCTTCTTCCCCAATTAGCAAATGTAGGCTGCTAAGTTTCTGTTGCTAGCATTCATTCTCACAGTGATTTTCTCAATGGGCCAGACTCTGCAGTCATTAGTCAAACTTCTACCAACACTGAAGAGAAGAGCAAAAGCTGCTCTTCTTTGCTTTGGCATAAATCTGTTAACATCAATAGGGATGTCCAATATGTGAGAACAGAAAGCGTTCAAGGATGCAGGGTTTGATTTGTAGTTTGTAACGTAGTGCTGACGGCTTTGAACAAAACTCAGACTAAAGCTCCATAAACAGTGACATGGAACTCAGAAGGGAAAAAGTCTTTGAAAGACAGATCCTAGATAGCTGGGTTACAGCACAGGCCAGCCTTCCTGCTCCAGTAGCTCCTCCTTCCTTTATTTTCCTCCTCAGTAATCATTTCAGACAAAACTTAATTTGGTAGAAGATTAACTGCTGGTCTGCATTCTATAACATTGCTGTTGGAGGTTGGGAAAAAGACAGAAAAATATAAACAAAACTATTGACAAGAAGCAAATAACTTGGAGAGTTGCATGATGGAGACCTGGGTGCAGTGATGGACTATTAAATGGAAGAGGAAAGAAAACCCATTCCAACCAACATAATTTTGATCCAGGAGACTGAAGTCTGTCCTGGACCACGGGAGCAGCAAGGTGAATGCCAACAGAAAACAGCATGAAGCATCTCAACACCCAGAGCTTGGAGAAGGGCACTAAAAGGCCAAGGCAGCTAAAATGGTTTATTTACAACTAACCAATTAAAAGAGTTAAATAGTCATGCTGGTTGCTGGGACACTAGCCCAGGACTCAGGAAGCCTGGGTTCAATACATGCTCTACTGGACTCCGTGCCTCCATGCCTCCTTTCATCACCACTAAAGCAGGAATAATAGCACTGCTTCATCTGCCAAGTGCATTGGGAGGATTAATGGATTAAATGACTGTGGGATTCTTTGATAGCACAGTAATGGGAGTCACAGAAACACCTAAATTGCAATGAAGAGATTTGAGCCCAGGTGAGAATGAGCGGCTCCTATTAATACTCTGTGTGCTGCCGCAGTGCTGGGAGCTCACCCACTCCCAAACCAGCTGCAGAGCCTCGCCACGACTTCTCAACCCCAAAAGCAGGAGCAGGAAGGCAGTGAGCAGCCATGGCACAATACAGTGGAGAGGAAGGATGTACCTTGCCTGTGGGGAAAGGGGATGTGTCCCCATCAAGTGTGGGCACGGGAAGGGGCTAGAAGAAAGTACAAGAGGACAGAGTTCCGTCCTCCTCTTTCACACAAGAACTTTGCCCTCTCTGAATGACGAGCAAGTTGTTGTTTAAAAGGCAAGGAGGCACTTTAGGACAACAAGAAAATAGCAATGAAACAAAGAAAGAGTGAGAAAATTTGTCAGGCTGAAACCATCAGGATCCAGCACAGCCACATAGAAAAGGACATGATGACATTATCTTAATAAATTTCTTCAGATTTCAAGTAAATGCCCACAGAATTTTTCAGCCTATTCCCTCTACTCCAACTCGACCAGAAAAAGAAGCCGACAGAAATAAAGCAGGTTTGCAATTCCTCTCTTCCTATCCCAAAAAAAGCTGTGCAGTATAAAAAGGCGACCGCCTCCTGTCCTGGTCACTAAAGGCTGATAGACCTGTGCTAGCTACTACTGAGGTCCTCCAGTTTCACGCTGAGTAGGCTATATGGATAAATTTTCCTTCTCTCCTCAACACTTTCCTCTCAACTGCCTCTTCACAAGCTTATCACCTCTCAGAACAAATAGCTCAGAAATCTTGCTTAGTCCTGCACTGCAAATGTCCAAGCTCACAGTGGAAATGGGGTGTTAATGGTAAGGACAGTGTTTTTTCTGGCAGCATTTATCTGAGTCTGAATGCTTACAGACAAAGCCATGAGCAATACCCAAGAGAAAAGATATGAATATTTAAATAGTTTTCTTAACACAAAATTAAATACTTTAACTATCCAGACTACGTCTCTGCCATTTTATTACCACATTGTTAAATGCAGCCGGATGAAATGCGTGCCAGCTGAGACCAAAGGTACAAACCAGTGGAGGGTTCTGGGAGAACATGCTGTCAACTGTGCACAGGTGCTCATATTTCTATCAGGACAGCAAATTCTTTGATTTTCTTCAAGTGATCTGATCTCTTTATTTTCTTCAAGTGATCTCTGCGTTGAGAGATCTTCTAGGCAAAGGAAAACCTCATCTGCAGCTTTCAAGTACAACAGCAATATAAAAAATAAAGGTGCAAACATCAGAGGACAAGGTCTGCTGTTTTATAAATTATCACAGGCCACATTTCAAGCAGGTACAAGAAGCCACAGAGAAGCGTGCAGCATAGTATTGCTAAATGAGCTTGCAAATAAGATCAGTTTCATTTAACAGTGATTTCCATGAGAACATGGAAACCAAACACCATTTACATACAACACTGCATAGCACTGCTGTGGGTGGTGGTTTGATGCTATTAATGTGTAATGCCCCAAACATGCTCAGTTCCAAATGCAAGACCCAAAAAAAGGTGACTTTCAAGTTAACTCCAGGTAACCCAACAGGAGCATTTTCTAGAGAGACACAGTATTACCTTCCACATCTCACACATTGGCTCCCTGCTGAAACAGGGATGAATTTTCTCCTTTTTAAAAAAGGTTGAGAAGACTTAAAAGCCAAAGGCTCCTCACTTACCCACAGACAGTGCAAAGCACAGGGAGAACCACCCCAACCCGTGCGAGTGAGAATTACCCTGGCAGTGTGTTCCTGTCCTCAGCAGCTTCAAGGATGGGACAGAGATCCAGTCCCCATGGCCACTCAGCCCAATGCTGCGGTGAGCCAGACTGGGATAGAAAGCCCATTACCTGCCTGCTCTTCACTCCCTCCTACAGCCTCAGGTGTCTCCAAGCCATGACAAATCCATCAATACAATTTTAATTTTACCTCCATTTTCCTTTAGCTGGATCTCTCCCTAGCTCCTCCCTATCCAATACCACCATAGGCAGTTAGTAACTTGGGAAACCTGGCAAAACAAATAATTTCTAATACCTGACCTAAAGCAGCAGCCCCGTCCAGCAGCGAGAGCCTGGAACAGACCCCATCTCTTTTGCTAGAACACGTACTGCTCTAGAGGACAAACCACACTTATCTTGGATTTTACACTTATTTGTTTTACAAAGACCCTTTTTCTTGTTTTATTATATGTGGAGGAGGGGTGGGGTTTTTTTGTAAATCTAAATCTGTAAATAGGTTTTACAGTCACTTGTATATATTGTTTATAGCACGTTATCTGTTTTCTATTTTAGTCCTGAAGAAAATTGACCACTACTTTGTGGTACATTGAAACCACATATTTTTCAAGCCGGCATACACAGTCGCCACTTCCTTGGTTGGCCATACGTGTTGTTTTCTTTTATTTGAATTGTATTTCATGTGGTTTAATTGCAGTGTTTATTTACATGGCAATGACAGAGCATTAATTTTACTGTAGAAGAACAAAAGGATAAATGAATGACCTGAATGGCAAAACTCCAAGATGCCATTTCGCCAATACCACACATCAGTGTTTTGATCTACACAAATTATTTGAAAATTACCTCACTCCCAAATCCATGTAATGATTGAATTTATACTGAAGGATGAGGTTATCCTCCTTTCATTAATACCTGTATCACCTCAGGCGGCTCTTCTCCTTTATTTATGAAGCTGTCTACATCTTTCGATATTTGGGCTAAAGATTAAGTCATTCCCAAAGTCCTCGCACTTCCTTGCTTCCCTGAACTTACTCTATCTGATGCTACAGAAAGGGGGAAAATGTATTTTCTTTAAATAATAGGAAAATGCTGTCTGTGTTCCCACCTTTTCCTGCAATCCAGGGAGGTGCAACATTCCTCAGCTTGCAGCAGTGGGTTTTGGTTGACTGACTTACCTCAGGGGTACTGGCAATACTGTTTTTTGTCCCTGGAGTTTTTATGAAGAAACTCAGAGGACTAACAAAACAGAGAGTTTCTGAACTCTTCAAGAAACTATGATAAACCAGCACGAGGGCATTTTGCATTGAGTGCTGGTCAAACATTTCAGTCACGCAGGAGTTAAGAGAAGTTAGCAAATGGCAGAAGAGCCTGACAATTAGTCTGGGAAGGTTTTAATGTATCTATCTTGGCTTACTGTGAGTAAAGTAACTCTGCAGTTCTCCATCAGCGTATAGTCTCACAGGAAAACAAGGACAAAAATTGAGAGTTTAAAAAGCAGAGTTTAAAAAAACCTCGCATCATCAACATTAGGAAAATATTGAATGGAGATGCTGTCAGACCTCCTTTGGACTTCATGAAGAAGCAAAAGGTGGGTGCAAACATGCTTTTTCCTTTAGGTTGCATTTAATACTGAACTGGGGGGGACTGTCTGGGCAGGCAGCTGCAGAGCTGTGACAGCCAGGCATGGGGAAGCCTGCACAACAGTACTGATCTCTGTGTGGTGCTGTGTTACAGATGGGCAAAGAGCAATGGAGATGCCCTGATCACTCCAGCTCTGTAACACTACATTCATTGCATGTTAGAGAGCCCTTACTGTGTCTTCTACCTTGTCCTGATCTACATGGGATTTCTCCTGGAGTGTAATTCAAAAGGTCAATCAATAGGTCTTTTTCCATATCCTTGTACATGCAGTTCAAGTTTCTGGCAGCTTCACGAAAACCCTACTAAGTGTCCATTTTGTTTTCTTTTATTTAACACATGCCCAGCACATTCCATCACCCCTGGATAACAGCACCCCGCTCATCAGTCGTGGTGAAAGGGCCATCTCAAATAGCCCATCTCAAGAGGAAAAATCCAAACAGGTCTTTCTACTCCTTAAACACAGGCAAAATCAATTCTCCAGCATCAGCTAGAACCATCTAAAGATGACTATGAAGTACCTTGTCTTCAAAAGCCTCCAAGAAGCTGGTTAAGATCACCGACATCACTGTACCCCAAGAAGCCCCAGACATGTTTCTGTCTACTCACTGTATTCAATGTTATCAAAACCAGTAAAATATACACCAAAACAGACATTCAGCTTCATATTTTCTCTACAAAAGGCCTGCTTGAGCAGCCTGAAAAGCCACAGCAGAAGTGCCATCAAGCTCAGCAGAACTAAGCCAAAGGTCCTGGCAACACAACTGAGAACATACCTCTCCCCTTTTAACAATCTGACAACAACCACCCACCCACAAATAACACCAAAACCACAGATATGTGTCTTACTGAAGACTGGGAAAGATGCATTTCCTTTCAACACCTGGAATTCCTGTTCTAGTCTCCTCCGTAAGTCGATCTGTTCAAACAAAACCTTCTGGAGTTCCTCTAACAATGAGAAATGAAAAGTGGTTTTGCTAATCTGTATAAATAATTCTTGAAAGAACAGTTGCAGAGCAATTCATTACTATAAGACAAAATATTTTAGCAGTTATTAAAAAAAAAAAGTGTTGCATAGACCTACAATAGATTTTGTGCAGAAAGCCATGAATATAAATCAATGTAATATATTAAAGTATTATATTAGTGTCATGTATTGATTGATATATATGCATTAATCTCAATTATATCCACCCAAAGGTCCATATATTATTCATGTTACTTGACAAGCTTAAAATATGGTGCAGAACAGAAGTGCCCCCATTATCCTAATATTCTCTTAAAACAAAGAGCAGTTTTATAACGTAAGAGGCCCTTATTATTTTACCTTTCCCCATGTTTTCTATATCCTTCTTCAGTGAATGAGGTGAATTGGTTTCTTGTGTGTGTTCGCCTTAAAAAAGAGAAAGAAAAAAGTTATTGATTTACCGATATTGCTTTTCATCAGTATTGTCCTTACTACGCAACTGCTTCAGAGAATCTGGAGAAAAAAAAAAAAAAAGAGAAAAAAAATATACAGAAAGAGTAAGATTGAGGTTTATCTACATATCTCCACGTGCGCAGCACAAATGTTTGCAGGACTTGTATTTGCTTCTAGTTTAGTAAAGTATCTACCTACACCACGGCCTCCCACACACAAGACCTGATGTCTCCTCGATATCTAGGAGAGCTCCTCTTGCACGTCGTCTGCCGAACTGATCCCTGCTTTCACTCTAATCCCTCTTGAAGATGCTCTTATCGGAGAATGACTAGGAGCGAGCTAGGAAAGGTGCAGAGTCTTTTCTACAGTCTCATCTCCTCTCTTCACAACGAGAAGTCCATGCTATCTAGCTGGGCAGGACCCTGTTCCCAAAGCCACAGGCAAAATCCTTTTTGCACCAGCCTCATTGCCTTCATCAGCTCTTTAACTTCATCATCTTCTAGAGCTCTATGGCATGGGTTTGTTGTAACTGGATATAATTTATATCCAGCTGAGATAAAATTAACATTAGTGGTATTTGCATCTAAAGGATACACCTCTGAGGTCAACCAATTCAGAGACTTCAGTCTTAGGTTGCTCACATAACTTTTAATCATATAGTAGTAAAGAATTTTCTAGATAACAGAATTTGACTGTTTCCAGATATATACATGCTACTTCTTTCAGCCTTTTTCCTTTACAAATAAAATAAAATAAAATAAAATAAAAATAAAATAAAAATAAATCTTCACAAGGTGTTAAGTTCACCTGGATGACAGTTTGACTTAAATATGAACCTTCTGATAGAATGTGTTATTTTCATTATCCTCTGGAACTGTGAAATTTTCCTCTAATTTCTATGAACAGGGTTTTGAAACAAAAAGCTATGAAAAAATGTTTTTAAAAGAAAAAAATACCACTTTAGCAGAAATTAATGGGAGATTTGCTGTTATTTACAGCTGAAGTATAAATGGACTCTCAATAATTAAGAAAATATTTGGTAAATAACCAATTATTGAACTAATTGGACTAATTCTTGTTTTAGTCCAGCCAGTAAATACACATCATTAACTCTACTGATGAGTAATCACAAGACAGACATACATGTAAAGCTACTCACGTGTTTGTGTATTTGGAAGAAAGAATCATGGAGGAAATACCTTGGGTTTTTTTGAAAATAAAAAGCCATAGTACTGAATAGGTCACCACACAACAGATAAGATAGCAGCTACTTAAAAAACCTATACTGTCACCATGCATTTGATAGTAGGTCATCACAATAAGCTAATTTTAAAGTTGAATTGGAAAGTCTTGTTTTATATGCAGTCAGAAATCTTTTTGCAAAACATTTATTTCTGTTTTTAAAAATCAATGCATTCTTATATCCAGTAAACCTTGAAGTCACAGTATATGAAACATATCCAATAGCTATGCATTTTAGCATCTGCTATCTCTTTGTTCCTTAAAAAAAAAGCAACCACTCATTCAGGCATATACATTTACAACTGATATCTGGTGCCAGCAATTCCATTTTAAAAATCTGTTTACATAACACAATGATTTAAAAAATCATTTTTGTATGATATTTGATAGAAACAAAGTATTTTCTACAGGTAAGTTGTCTCACCACGCTAAAAGAAATAGCAAGCTTAAAAATACATCACCTTTTGGGCAGTGGTGTTTCCATAATGTAAAATGGTCTTTTTTTTTTTTAGTTAACATAATTGTTTTAAACAAGATTGCTAACAAAAGAAGTATTTTGTTAGATAAATTAGGGTACACAAAATCAGAAAGAAGGAATTTAAGTTTAGGAAGGGTATTTATTGAGTCATAAATACTAGTATATTTTTCCAATCAATTTCTTTCATTAAGGCATTCTTTTCTGAATGTTTTATGTGCAGTTCTGAGGGATAACAGACTCACAGACAGAAGGTAACTGGATTCTTCAAGGGGGAGGAAGAGAAGGGGGAAGAGACTAGATTCTAGCACAGAGGGGGAAGAGACTAGATTCTAGCACAGAGCATGGCGGCAACATAGCTCTTTCCCACTTGCTCGATTGAGCTTTCAGGGCCATATGATTTGAGGCTGCCGACTCGCTGGGACTGAAAGAACTGCATCAAAATGAAAACAAGGGCATGTAGCATAAAGAATAACTTCTCCAGCATCTGCAGCCTCCCTACTAAGCTACCAAAAAGGCTTAGAAAATTCCCCATCCTTGCCCCCAAAATAAGTAAAGAACAGGATAGGAAAAGCAAAGGTATTTAAAGGCAAAACCCAGCACATATGATTTTAAAGAATAACTGCATTTTTAAACTGCTTTCTGATGTTCAAAAAAAGCCTCAACATTATTATTGTTAACGGTAATAATAATCAGATGGGTTTCACCTTTCCCGTCCCCCTGAAAATGACAATCGGGAGCCTGCTCTTCTCCGTTTTTCCATACTTCCCAGAGGCCTCATCATGCATTGTGTACTGTTCTACCTTAATTGAAAGGGAGGAGGTATTGAATATTTAACCAGCTTCCTTTCTCTTAAATGTTAATTAAAAGCTAAATAGGTGTTTAAAAACAAACAAACAGAAAGACCAAAGAATTTTAATCAGCCTAAGAAAAAAATCACTTTCCCTTCTAATAGCTCCACCATAACTCACTTGGGCCTTGTCTACACACAAACTTGTAGCAGCATTTAAAACAGCAGCACTGAAAGCTGCGCAGCCCCCCCGGTACGGACACCTAGGTTTTCTTTGAGAGGCCTATTTCAGTTTATTCAGAAAAATCGAACTATACCTCAACCATCTATTGGCTAGGGGGAAAAGGGGATGAAGTATTCATAGCCAGTTTAAACTGCCTCAGCTAAAGCTTTTGGTATCTCTGTTCTTCCCAATTAGCTCAGGTGCACAGACATTGTTATTCTGGAATAAAGGTACATGGGTTGTATTTTACACAAATGGCTTTCTTAACCTGGAATGTGAACATCCACCCACGGAGGAAAGCAGAAATTATGCCTGTGAGTAGACATACCTCAAATTACTTTATAAGTACTCTGAAAACCAGAGGTCCCGATTTGTACATTGACGCAACCTCAGCTCTTGTGATGCCACCATTTTATTAGCTCTACACCCACTGGAATAGTTAAGATTTGAATTTTTAACACAAGAAATGAACAGAAACGTTTTTAAATTTATGCTCCTCAAAAGAAACGCACATTGCCCTCATTGTACAAAACCAAACCAGACATAGCTAGGTTACCTCTTCATGCTCTGCCACCTAGAGCAATCTCCTGTAATCCTTCCTTGAGAAGCTCTCAAAGCACTCTTCAAACAGCAGCTAAAAATTTCCATGCTGGCCCAGACAACTCAGCTATATCAATAGGCAACTGATTTGCCCAGCACAGAGCTCCAATGGACCGGGAACATAACTCTGCTCTCCTGACTCTCAGCCCTGTGCCTTGTCCTCAACTCGTACTCTCTACAATTTACATCTGCAGTGCCAGACCACATCAACCGAAATCATCCACTTGCTTGTGTCTCAGCATCGGCCCTATTATTCCTGGATGGTACTTAAGTATTGCAGAGCACATGATTCCTGCCAACCAGCTCTGCAGCTCACTCCTACCAAGTGAGCTTTACCGTTGTGAAGCCTGCAGCATCGATGGTCTACCATAACTTAAACGTCCACTGGTATTTTTAGCTGGAGAGAGCACTGTCTGCAGACACAAAGAACGCAGCAGTGAAGATGTTGGTATCTTCTGGGTATAAATATATATATATATCCATTTAAAAAATATAGGCAGATGTGAATCAGCAGACTTTCAGAGCTCCAAAGGCTCCATCTGTATTTGAAATTAATTACTCGCTTTAAGACACACACAGTTCTTGTGTATGTCCTGAAGAAATCCTACCCTTACTGAAAATATTCACGCATCATGCATATTCATACCGCTTTTTGGGGGAATAATCAATAGGATAATCAAGACTTGGGAAAATATACCTATTTTAGGAAACTCAATAAGCATCTTCTAAGTGCTTTTTTGTACTGGGGGTGATATACGTCTTACAAAATCTGAAGCTTCAAATGTTAATTTGCCCTGAAAGTGGTTTAACTTTAAAACAAACTAGTTCTTTTTTTTTTTTGCACAGATAAAGCCTCATTTGTAACCTCAATTTAAAGTTTAAAACATGAACATCTGATTAAAACACATCCGCGTTGAAGTACTAACGGATAGAGGAGAAAACAGTTTCAGGATTTCAAACTGAACATTCAAAAACTGTGACCAACTTAAAAATATGAAATGTTTTAGAGAGACAGCAAATCAGTTGGCTTTTGGTCTGAACCTTATGCATACATCTGGGAAGTATTTCAGAACTTTATTCTAGAAGCACGAGGGCTAGAAAATTTCTGCTTCTTGGTTTGTTTTAAATGGAAGGCAAAATTCTCACCAGATTCCAGAAGATGGGGCTTTAAAAAAAAAAAAAACACAACACACCTAATATTGTGAGACTTGCAAAAAATAAAGAAATTCAACAACGTTCCACCCTCTTTTAATAATTCAAAGAGAACTCCTGAGCTCCTTAGTAATAACAGAAGAGAAAAGAGACAGGAATAGTAAATAAGGACCCAGTTCTACAGTCCGTCTGCAGTTTTGTTTGTCGTGCAGATCCACGTATTCATACACAATCTTATCTACTAATATGCAGTACTGGGTCCCACATCTGAAACTTCACCTCGTCTTCCCCCATTTCAACTTTTAACTACTTTGCTTTTTTGCAAACACTTTCCATAATAAAATGTTATGTCTTTTAACTTCTGGATCCAATGCTTTACCACTTATCCCAGTAAAGACTACACAACCATCCAGTCTGCTATATATAATGCCGGGCTGTTTTCAACCCTCTGCGAGCTACAGTAAATATACAGCAATTGCACCAATATTTGCAGAGTTATTCTAGATATATATTTAAGAGTAAATGAAAGAAGAATCTGGCTCACCATTTCTAGCCTGAATTTTCCTGAAATGCCTGCCAAACCATCTTTTATAAATCAAAAACCAAAAATGGGGAAACTGTAACAAGATTTGAGAAGGTGACTTCAAGCTGTTATTAACACCCAATTTTAGAGCTCACGTTTCTCATTAAAACAGATAAAAAATTAGATTGGTTGGGGAACAGCTTAGAGAACTCAACTTAAGAAATACGCAGTATTTGCAAGGCAGCCTTGCAACACTGCTGTGTGCCAGACACACACAGCTCTTCTACCCTTCAACTCCAGCTGCTGGAGGAGGGTCAGGATGGCAAACCGCAGCTTTCCCAAAAAACTGGACCAGTTACGTAAGTTAGTCACAGTTATCTTTCAAAACCGCCACGGGAATCTGAATAATTTTGAGCTCTTTCCGAGCACTGCCTGATAGAAAAGGAAGGGGGATTTTCACTGACAGTTTACTGGCTATGCAGGACGCACGGCTACAGGATCTTCAAGCCCATATCTATTTCAGCCTTGGAAAGAGCTCTGCTTATTATGAATTTTTAAGTTAATTGACACATTGAGAATAAGAAGCAAACATACGCACTTACAAATGATCATCTCTGGCACAGAAAATACTGCTTTTGTTTTAAGATTCTCTTTACTAGGTTTAGTTAATAAATACAAGTCCATCTCACATGGAGAGGAATT